>NC_140585.1:139778403-141210903 GCF_964204655.1 Triturus cristatus | reverse complement strand
ATCTGTGCCGTAAAAGTGGCGCATTGCTGGAGTTGCGTTGCAAGCGCGACGCAGCTCCAGCAATGCTCTGGGGGGCCCTATCTTGTGAAGGCTGTGTCAATCCTTACGCCTGCTTCAGGCAGGCGCAGGGTTTTGACGCAGCATGGGCCTAAAAGTGACTGAGTGAAATCTTGTAGATTTCACTCAGCCACTTTTAGAAGGTATTCCTGCGACGGAACGCCCCCCCCGTGCAGGAACGCCTACTTCTGGCGCAGGGCTTTACAACGTGACGCATCTCCCAGATGCGTCACGTTGTAAGTACCCCGCACCATGGCGCAGGATTTGCGCCGCCGCTGCGTCACAAAAGTGACGCAACGGCGGCGTAAATGAGGCGCAAGGGGCTTGTAAATCTGCCCCTTAGAGTTTAGCACAAATCACACGTTTGCATCTTCATCAGAGCTGAAAAAGGAAAAGATCCGCTCGGCACAGTCCAAAATATTGGGTCTGGTGCAGGAAGGGGTGAAGAGCAGACGCGCAGAGTGATGAAAAACAGAGTGGATAACAGTTGTGCCTTTAAAATTCCATGCATATGCATCATTTTCGCAAAGTCTGCCCCCAAAGAAACTCACAAGGAAAAATGTAATTGTGAAACTGTTTTGGATAAATGTATTAGCTACAAACTGCATTCATAGCTTATGGGGTTAAGGCACCTGCTATCGACAGGTTAGATAGCCTCGACAGTTTATGCACTTACTACAGCGATCGGGGTCTAACTACTAGTCACGAGATTAACTCATCATAACATAACTAAGAGGATTAATGTGCCTGTGGTAGAAAATTGTTATGCTATGCTAGGTTACGTCATGCTATGCTATGTGCTGTGATGTAATGTTACTATTGAGGAAGGCAGCACCAATGTTGTGTAGTGCTTTGAAGATGAGAGTAAAGAGATTGAACTGTGCACATTTGTGTATCAGGAGCCAGTGGTGCTTCTGGGTGTGTAGTGTGATGGGTGTTCTGTGTGTGCTGTGTGGAAGGTTGTGGGTGATTCTGGCTGCCGAGGTCTGAATGGTTTGTGTTCTTCTGCTGAGCTGGCCCTGGGTGTAAATTATGCTGTGAGGCCTTGTCTAACAGGTGCTTCTCTCGGTGTAAATAATGTATCCATGCCTTGTCTATCACGTGCTTCTCTGGGTGTAAATAATGTATCGATGCCTTGTCTATCACGTGCTTCTCTGGGTGTAAATAATGTATCGATTCCTTGTCCGTCAGGTGCTTCTCTGGGTGTAAATAATGTATTGATGCCTTGTCTATCAGGTGCATCTCTGGGTGTAAATAATATATCGATGCCTTATCCGTCAGGTGCTTCTCTGGGTGTAAATAATGTATCGATGCCTTGTCTATCAGGTGCATCTCTGGGTGTAAATAATGTATCGATGCCTTGTCTATCAGGTGCATCTCTGGGTGTAAATAATGTATCGATGCCTTGTCCGTCAGGTGCTTCTCTGGGTGCAAATAATGTATCGATGCCTTGTCTATCAGGTGCTTCTCTGGGTGCAAATAATGTATCGATGCCTTGTCTATCAGGTGTATCTCTGGGTGTAAATAATGTATCGATGCCTTGTCTATCAGGTACATCTCTGGGTGTAAATAATGTATCGATGCCTTGTCCGTCAGGTGCTTCTCTAGGTGCAAATAATGTATTGATGCCTTGTCTATCAGGTGCTTCTCTGGGTGCAAATAATGTATCGATGCCTTGTCCGTCAGGTGCATCTCTGGGTGCAAATAATGTATCGATGCCTTGTCTATCAGGTGTATCTCTGGGTGTAAATAATGTATCGGTGCCTTGTCTATCAGGTGTTTCTCTGGGTGTAAATAATGTATCGATGCCTTGTCCGTCAGGTGCTTCTCTGGGTGCAAATAATGTATTGATGCCTTGTCTATCAGGTGCATCTCTGGGTGTAAATAATGTATCGATGCCTTGTCCGTCAGGTGCTTCTCTGGGTGCAAATAATGTATCAATGCCTTGTCTATCAGGTGCATCTCTGGGTGCAAATAATGTATCGATGCCTTGTCTATCAGGTGCTTCTCTGGGTGTAAATAATGTATCTATGCCTTGTCCGTCAGGTGCTTCTCTGGGTGTAAATAATGTATCGATGCCTTGTCCGTCAGGTGCTTCTCTGGGTGTAAATAATGTATCGATGCCTTGTCTATCAGGTGCATCTCTGGGTGCAAATAATGTATCGATACCTTGTCTATCAGGTGTATCTCTGGGTGTAAATAATGTATCTATGTCTTGTCCGTCAGGTGCTTCTCTGGGTGTAAATAATGTATCGATGCCTTGTCCGTCAGGTGCTTCTCTGGGTGCAAATAATGTATCGATGCCTTGTCCGTCAGGTGCTTCTCTGGGTGAAAATAATGTATCGATACCTTGTCTATCAGGTGTATCTCTGGGTGTAAATAATGTATCTATGCCTTGTCCGCCAGGTGCTTCTCTGGGTGTAAATAATGTATCGATGCCTTGTCCGTCAGGTGCTTCTCTGGGTGCAAATAATGTATCGATGCCTTGTCTATCAGGTGCTTCTCTGGGTGTAAATAATGTATCGATGCCTTGTCTATCAGGTGCTTCTCTGGGTGTAAATAATGTATTGATGCCTTGTCTATCAGGTGCATCTTGGAGTACATAATCTAGTGATGCCTTGCGTTTCTCTGGCACCTCTGGGTGTAAATAAAATACTGATGCCGTCTTTAGCTGCTGGCCACACTTCGGGGTTGAGTTAATTATTGATGGCTTGTATAGACTAGAAGTGTTGATACCTGGGTCATCGATCAAATAGTTGTTGCAACACAGTTAATTCAACAAGAACCTTGCCTTTGTCTGTAAGTTTGGGATCGTCTTTGAAGAAAGCTAAATCAGATTAAAATCATATTAAAAGAACAAAAGTAAATTATTCATCTGATCTATTAGTGTAAATGAGAAAAAATGGAAGAGCACACTTTTAATAAAAATACTGGAGATGCCGGGGATTGAACCCGGGGCCTCATACATGCGAAGCATGCGCTCTACCACTGAGCTACATCCCCCGTTAGGACGACTGTGGACACCAGATCCTTAAGTGGATACCAAATCCTTAAAGACAGTGAATACAAGCTCGTCAGTGTTCGACACAGGAGGATGTATTGAAAGCGAATTCTAACGTAAAATTACTAAACTGCTTTCACACAGTCTTAACTGGGAACGTGACGGTGCGAGCCAGAAAGAAGCACGTCCATTGCTTTCTCACATAACTACGATTGTGCAAGAACATTTTATTTTTTTCTCTTTCATCTGTTTGAAGAGTGTTCCTACTCTAACACAATCAAATTCTGCAAAGTAAGTATAACATTGAATGTTGTCCTATTTAATTTGTACGGCAGTGCCAACCCCGAAATGTTTATGTTGTCTCACTGCATGTTCTCACAGTTTTTTTTGACTGTATTTTTGTGCACTGCCTCTCAATTGTCATATTTTTGTAGTTTCTATATTTTTATCGGTTTTTGAATTAAAAGAATATATAAACTGAGTTTTCTAACATTATTGTGCGGGTGATTGAGCAACTGTGAAACCAGACATGGTAGCGATCTTTATACATTTCTACTTATTTCTGTAGCCATTACCAGCGCCAATGCAGCTGTATGGATATCAGTTTCGGTCTATATATCTATGAATAGTTTTATTATCAATAATAATTCATTTAGTGATAATGGCTGCGAGCTAAATCGACGTCACCCAGAAATATACATAAATTATAATCCATTTTGCGTAGAAAAAGAAATGGAGATGCCGGGGATCGAACCCGGGGCCTCATACATGCAAAGCATGCGCTCTACCACTGAGCTACATCCCCATATAAGATCAGCTGGAAGGACCGGAAGAAGATTAACTGTCCCACCTACCTCTTCCGCTGTGAGTGTGGTGGGAACGATTGTAAGTGATCGTGCCCTCACAGAGCCCCCTCACTGCCAACATCATTTCCACCGCACGTTATCGCTTTTTGATTGTAACACATTAAAATGGTAAAGCGTATGGGAAAGCGCCTGGAAAACATGCAGCTCTCACACTCACTCTGCTACACGCGCAAAGGATCTTGGGGGTGGGCGGTCTGAAAGACACGAGCTGAAAACACCAACTGTAAAACAGCGATTGTGAGAGGGGCTGGAAGAGAAGCCACAGTTCCTGCATGTCCTTTAAAGAGAAGCATAACCATCTCCAGAGACAGGACTAAGAGTTAAAAAGAACATACATCACAGGAAGTTCTCATATCCATATTGCGCACTCCCCCTGTTACATGACTGGAATGGGCGACATCAGTCTTCAGAAGCCCGGATAGCTCAGTCGGTAGAGCATCAGACTTTTAATCTGAGGGTCTAGGGTTCAAGTCCCTATTCGGGCGATTCTTTTTTACTTATATGGACAAATATATATTTTTGGATGAGTCTATAAGATCACACATTAAATAATAATATTTACTGAGACCTGTGCCGCTGAGAAGCAATTTAAAATTGTATGGTTCTACCATCAAGGCGCCCAGAGAAGAAGGGGAAAGGATAGAGGCTGAAATTTGTGTCAGTAATTTATCCCACTGCACTCTACTGAGTCTCTCCGAGCACACGACTGCTTCCCCCCTCCCCCCCACACCAAATACGTCTTTAAAATGCTAGGCTTATTTGCAAATGCGTTTTTAATTATTTTAGAAAATAATAATACGGTACTTGGAAGCAAAAGCATGCACAAAATGATCACAGAACAGCGGAGGAAAAGCATATTCATTTAGTTATCTTGTCAAATCGGAATCCCAGATTCAAGGGATGTTCTTTGGGACCGCCATCAGCGGCTGACAGAGGCCTTAAAGTCTGGTGCCAGGGCTATACGTGTTTGTAAAGGCTCTGGACCCACGGTATAGGCCCGATCCGCAGGCTAGGTCCTACAACAAGGGACAGGGCCTTTAAAAACCAGTATAGCCTGGGCAGAAGGATTATAAAGCTATTAGAACATTCCGCCCACTAAGGGTAGAATGTTCTAAATTAAAAAGAGAGTGTCATGCAGACAGTCATTGGAATAGTGGAGCTCGGGGCTTATACTAACCATTCTAGGCCCAGAGCTACTCTGTTGTCCTCAATGGAGCTCTCAACTTTCCTATGTTCTAATTATTTTTGCAATTATGTATAGCGTCGACTTGGCCCAGAGCCATTGGAGCACTCATAAGAGAGCAAGAAGGACTTAAAGGAGAAAAATAACCAGAAGCATATGATTAGAACCAAGAAAACAGATAGAGCTGACGGTTCTTATCTAAATACACAGAATCATGCAAGGAGTAAGCGGAGAACAATCACCATAAAAGAACTGACAAGCTCCAGGAGAACATCCAGGACCATCAGTTTGAGCCAGGTTAGAGTTCAGGTCAACAGAGTATATGTGGAGCAACAATCCTCCCTTTATCCAAATCTTCTCTCCAATAAGAGGATTTGTGAGTTCCATTTTGAATGTGATCACACTGGGGGCTGAGCCAAAATCCGGTGGGAGAGAGTTGCACCGCCCGAGAACGCCGGCTTCATATAGCATGCTGGCCAGAAGGGAAGATCTTCGGATGTCTCTTTGTTCTCAACACTTCCAGTAGATGCTTTATGCTGCTCACATGTTTCAGGCTGCACTGCGCTGAGGCTTTGCAGGCCTTCAGCTTTGCTCAGAAAGAAACCTAATCTTCAATCTGAGTGACGTGTTCAAAATGCGCAGTGTACACCGAGGCATCTTTACCGCGAGCATGGTGCCATCCAGCGAAATGGCGCTGCACCACATTTGCCCTCACTCTGGGGGATGAGGTAGACTCAGATAGAGAGGAGTGAATGAGGAGCATTGAGGGAGAGATGGGAGTTCAGGAGATCCCAGGGGAAAGGTGGGGAGGAAGGGTAGTAACAATTTGATAGTGAGAGCCCCCAGGTCCGAAAAAGAGGGTGTCTTGGGCTGGGAGCCTGCAGCAGTGTTGGAGAAGCCATGCCACACAAGGGGTCAAACGTGGGAGAAGCGGCCACTCCTGCCAGGACATATGCAGTGGCGTCCCTCAATGGCACGCTGAGGTACAGCAGGGCGCAGCCTGAGTGTGAGAGGAGCAAGGGACAGAGAGGCACTGAAGTGGGCAAAGGGAAGAGAGAGCAGGCGCCCAACACCCATTGGACTCAAAGGGCTTCAGCCCCCCCCCCTCGTGTGTGGCAGCCCGGTTGAGACAGCTTCCAGGGCACACACAGCCGCACCCGAGCACTTCACAGGTCTTTAAAAGAGCATTTGCATGTTAATGAGGCCTCGCTGTTGTTTCACCCCTTCTAAGAGCCCCTGCAGCTCCACTCTGCCTAGTGCTTAAAGATTCAGCCCCCACCGACATTTTTTCTTAGGCCCCCCCCCCCTCCCCACCCCCCGAAATTTGGCTCTAGTTGCACCTCTGAGTGAGAGCCAAGGATAAAGTGAGGGCACAACACTGCAACTGGAAAAAAATACTCTGGGAAGCCAGGCAGCTCATACATTTTTTTTTTAAAAACTGCACCACAATAAAATTGGCAAGAAGGACAAGCTTGACGGTAAGGGACTGATTTAGATCCAGGCGGACGGGTTACTGCGTCACCACGGTGACAGATATCCCATCGTAGAAATATAAATCCCATTATATCCTACAGGATTTGTATGTGGGCGGTGAGATATTCGCCACTGTTGTGACGGAGGAACCCATCCACCAAGATCTGAATCAGGCCCTGAGTCAGTTCTGGTGAAATTGGCCACAAGTCGGCATTTTAAAATATATTATGGGGTTAAGACATTTGCAGCAGAGATATATGGGAGCCCAGCAAATCTCAGGAGATGATCATAAGGGGAAGATAACTTTGGTGGTTAACGCTGTTGCTGGAGAGATCTATTTTGTCTAGTCTATGTTTTGACTCCTGTAGTACCGTGGAGGGTTACATTGTCTTCAGCATAGCACATTGTAATATCCAAACGACAGATTTTTATTTTATGTAGCTAAGTAAGTGGGTTACTGCTTTTGGTACAGACATCATTTTGTTACTTGCAGTTCCTAAGCTGAAATCCTTCTAGCATAGCACAACGAGCCACGAACCAACATCAAAGCCCTGCACGCAAACTACATGGCATGGGTTTAGAACCTTATTGTTTTTTCTCAATATATCATTATTATAAGGCTGCTGAAAAGGGTCCCTTTGGGTAGTAATAAACCCTTGTTACTACACACAACCCCAAGCATGTGTGAGGTTTTAGATCCTGACTTTGTTTTTCTTCCGGCCATGTAAACTTAACATATATTGCCTGCCAGCAATGGAAAAGTAAGGCTCCCTCACTTTGTAATCCTCATTGTCTTGTGTACTAGATCCTATACGTTGATTTTCACATGCTTGATATATTGGCAATATATAGTGTGTGCATGTGATGTAAAATGCTAGGACACCGTACATTAGGATAATTGCGCCATAAAAAAATTATTTAAGAAATAAATGAGTAAGTGCTATTTTTATTTGTCATTTATGTAGGTACTCAGACAGACTGATACAAGTGCCATTGTTACAGTGCATGCATATTGCTTACATAAAGGGGTTGAACAAAAAGAGAAACTTGCTTCCAGTGTTTCTCTTAAGTAACTGTGATGCAATAACAAGCTGGGTGCCTTTGATTCCCTCCTTTGCATTGACATCTTGATGATAGGCTCCAAAAAGCTCCCAGCCAGGATGATATTCAAACAAGAAGACAACTTATGGCCCTTTGTATCAACCTTTTGTTTTGGAGTGAGCTGGAAGGGAAAATAAGAAAACCCCTTCACTGACTGCATGTTGCTGCTCGGAACAGAAAGCATATAATGTTCAGGCACTGCTGAGTGTTTCTCGGTATCGGTAAAGTACACCAGGACAAATTCAGCATATTTCCTTAGATGCAGCCCAGAGCCCAGTTCCAGCTCCATAATAGCTGCCTGATCCAGGTTCCGTCTGGATCCCCCTCATTTCTTGCCGTGCGAAGACAGATGATGGGTGGAAAGCCACCAATAAGTCAGTGAGAAGGGTGGTGTAAAATGGTGGTGTTTAGTATCTGATGGCCCGAAGAGTGGCTTGATGTATAGGTGCATGGACCCCAAACAGCTCCTTATGGGAGGAAGGCAGCATCATGTGAGTAATAGTGGCGATGGGAAGCTGTCAAAGTCCAGGATGATTCACTGGTGCTGGCTCGAAGAGAGGCACAGCCCACGGGCGTCCTGTCTGGCGGAATAAGAAAACAAAACAAGCATTGGCATAGCCAATAGGTCTCGCTTTTGGGACCTTATAAGTATATAGTTATGCAACTGTTGCATGACTAAACACTTATAAGGTCCCAAAGGCGAGACCTATTGGCTATGAAGAGTACTTAAAGTGAGGGCGAGCCATAATGGATGCAGAGTAGAGGAATAATACAAAGGAAAGGGGACAGACAGTACAGTAGAATGAAAAGACAGAGGAAGCGATAGGTAAATGCAGGAGAGCAAGAGAGCCAGGATGAAAACAGAGATTAGAAGATGTGTAGGGAAATTGAGGACAGCAAGAGCGCAAGAAAACAGAGTACAATATGAAGGAATGGGAGGAAGCCAGTCAGAATGTAAGGAGAGAGGAACGTGAAGGCAAGAGGAGGGTGCGCAGGAATACGAAGGAAAGTACACCGGGAGGCGAAGAGGACCGAACCGATCAAACATCAAAGCGGCCGCGCACATGCACTGTACCTCTAGGCCGGCCATGGTAGCATTTTTTTAACGCCCTCACAAAAAGTCTCGCCAGACCAGCGCATGGGGTGAGTCAGGCGAGACCTAAAAAGTAATGAAAGGCTATGATTCCCTAAGTACATCAATATTACTGGAAAAAGAGTGGAAAAGATTGCCATTACTGGTTATTTTCTACTGAGAGTGTTACTTATCATTTTGCCTGATAACAAAAATTAAGTAAAAGTGCGTTACAAATTGGGGAACAACAAAGATATTTCTCAGGCATGTTCATAATGGTACACATTGAAAATGTATGTATACATGTATAGGAGCATGGAGCAATACCTACTTGCGAGTCCCTCCAACATAGGGGTAACGCTTTTCTTTACAAACATGTGGTCGGCCCTGATCACAGAGGAGTACCACCTCATGATTGAAGCGGGTCCTTTGCTGCTTATAAGGACAGTGAAATGGAACAGGAGGTGCCCTAATGATTGCGGAAGCAGCTCTGTATGGCACCATGTTTCCCCTCAACAATTTGAATGATGTTTTTAATGGCAGCGACACATTTGGGTTTAGTTTGACTACCATTTCCATAATTCGTTGAGAAAGTTCATTTGAATAATCAAGGAAATAAATGAAGGTATTTACTGGTAACGATTCACTTGCCGTTAATCGAACACAGACTTCCCATGAAGAAGGGAACTGGCCCGAAAAGCATTGGCAGAGAGGAGTGGAGGGGCTGTGTTCATATATGCTGCCCGTGCCTTTGGAGCAATACCTACCCGAGAGACCCTCCAACATAGGGGTAACTTTTTTTGCTTGCTCTCACCCATGTGGGCGGTTCTCCATATTTAAATAAAGCTATTCCTGCATAGATCCGCTGTCCCCGCCTGATGTTGTAGAGCTGGTGAACAAGGGCAGCAAATTGCCCGAAACGCGTCTGGCAGTCTCGATTGGAAACTTTGAGGGCTGACTGGCACTACTGCTGCGGTGTGATTGTGTGCAGTAACCCCTTCAAGTGCGACCTGCTCATTGGGGCAACCTTCGTTTTTTCAAATTTAGCGGCCAGCCCAGTCGCGAGGGGGTCCCGCTGCCTCAACCTGGCGGATCCACGGTGCTCGAGCACTATGAGCGCTGACTGGAGTGAAGGGGGCCTGATTGCCGGTGAATATTGGCAGGAGTGCAAGTAACTCTATAATTTTTTCAAACCCACTGGGGTAATGACATTGTGAGAACTACTTCATTGGGATCTGCGGCACCCAACCGGGTTTTATTGGAATGGAGAGTCAAGAGCAGCTATGGGTTAAGACTACAGCGACCATGATGCCTTGTTTGCTCACGCACATGTGGGCGGGACTCCATATTTAAATAAAGCTATTCCTGCATAGATCCGCTGTCCCCGCCTGATGTTGTAGAGCTGGTGAACAAGGGCAGCAAATTACCCGAAACGCGTCTGGCAGTCTCGATTGGAAACTTTGAGGGCTGACTGGCACTGCTGCTGCCGGTGTGATCGTGTGCAGTAACCCCTTCAAGTGCGACCTTCTCATTGGGGCAACCTTCATTTTTTCATATATATATAGATAATTTAAAAGGTAATTATACACTCTTTACCCCTTTTTTTTATATATATACATTGGTTACACTTTATTAGCACTAGCACTGTGGTTCATTTTTATTCAACCTCCCGTATAGCTATTAACAATTTTACATGATGATTTTATGAGCAGGACCCTTTTAAGAATGTTCTTTGTTTAATTATCAGATAATATGTATATAGTATACACATTATCAGTCTGTTTTCTTAGTTTCTAACATTTTATTTATGTCTATGAATTTGGGTGTTCCTGGTCATTGTAGTGTGCTGTTTAGTTTCATTACGTATTGTTATTGGCTGTTCTAGGAGGAGGGTACTTTGTGAAAGCATTTAAAAAGAAAGACTTGATTATAACGTGTCAGATGATCAAGGTCGTGTTAAAGCGACCGAAACGCGTCATGTCAGGGTGCACGGAATAAAGTCTGCACTGAACATTTAATTTTGGCAGGACGTTGTGGTCTGTACCTGTGTATCTTCCTGGAGACTACGGAGAACGGGATGGTGAACTTTTTCATATATATATATATATATATGTGATCAAGGCAGAGGGACGGCCGAAACGCGTCATGGCGGACTCACTGGTGGTGTATAACAAATAAACTAAAATAGAAGCACAGATTTGGGTCCACACTCGTCTATTTTCTGGGAGAAAGCAGTGGAATGAGGAGTTTGGATATATATATATGAGGAGTAAGGAATAATAAAGAAAAATTGCCATTTACCTGTCCTGGTGGTCCGTTTCTGTCAGTTCGCCGGAAGGAAGTGCTGGGAGTTGTTTTGAACGCATATACATATATATATTTTCACTGAAAAAAGAAAAAAGAGTAGCTGTGTGGGTGACTTAGTGGTTGTGCACTGGTGACTGAGTGGGTGTGTCAGTGGCTGTATGGGTGGGTGTGTGACTGGCTGTATGGGTGTGTAAGTGGGTATGTCAGTGAATGTATGGATGATTGAGTGTGTGCCTGAATGGCTGTATGAGTGAGTGACTGGGTGTAACCACTACCCCTTCCGCAGGCCTCAGTAATGTTTAATTCACAGACTCACTGCATTGTTATCTGAAAGTCTGTTATGAAGTTCTCTGGTTAAACTGAATAAGCAGCTAACAACGTCAGTACCATATGAAATCTGTATATTGATGTCATAACCACACTTTCCCAATTGCTTTATTAACCTTTTTGCTTTCTCAAATTTGCTTGTAAATGCACCATTTGCCCATTCTTTTTTAAAATTTTCCCAGGGGGATAACCTCCACGAACCTCCCTTATGAAGCTTGTTTGCCATAGAGAACTCATCTCAAACTTTTACACCCCACCACTTTAAAATGTCACCAGTCGCCACTGTTCCCAGGAAAACTACTTCACTGCTCTATGCTCTCTGGATTCTTTTCACCTCATTCCCGTGTGATTTTTTTTCACCCTATTCCCTTGTGATATTTGAAATTTTGGCAGCTCTCTCAGTAGCGCCACCGGTTGTCTCTCAGAGCCCTGATAGCAAAGACGTTTTAAGGCATGGACAAAATGGGCTGTGGCCTAGAGCCCCAGCCTTTCAGGGGGCCGCCTGATAGAGCCAGCTCTATTCTGCATAAAGTCTTGCCCTGATGACCTTGAATATTTCTTCAACAGATTGTTTTAAATATTGCTTTCCTGTAATTTATTTTTAATGTGGAAGAAGTGTGAGAGTCTATTACATACATTTTGCAAAGTCATTGTGTTTATTTTTCATTCAACATCCATAAAAAAGGTGTATTTTCGATCACAATAGAACCTCAAATAGGACAAATGGGAGGGTGTCACAGAAATTATTTGCAGTAATATTAGCAAACTGTTGCAGTGTTACAATATTGAAAACATGTCACTATCCCTGAGTGATGTAGACACATTTAGAATTTGGATGATTGCTCCTGTGCACTGTCAGTGACCTGGACAAAGAGGGCGCGAAAGAGATGAAATTGAATCATAAATTCAAGCTTAATCTGAACATGAGCTGAACAGGGGGCCCTCAAAATCCATTAGATGTCCCTCCCTTGAGAGTGCACTAATTTCTTTCAATGAAAATTGTCCACTATGGAGGGCAAACTGAGGTAGCTTTTTCCAGTCAAGAACCTGATCGGTGTGCACAAATCTGTAAAAATGTGCAGTTAGACAGATGCATAATACAGTAGTGAGGTGAAAATTTGTAACCTTGACCTCATAAATTAGTGTTTCTACAGTCTGCCAGGCTTGAAAAATGTTTGTTACCATTTTAGTAAATGTCTGAAGAGTGATACATTCACCTTGAAAATGACTCTTGATGATAAAGAATACAGTATTGCTATTATATATGATAAGTAAAGTCAATTTCAAAAGCCACTCTATGACTTTGCTGACACTGGACAGTTTCTGAATAAGGAAACTCATATTATAGCAGGTTATACGTAGGTTCCATGGTGTAATGGTTAGCACTCTGGACTCTGAATCCAGCGATCCGAGTTCAAATCTCGGTGGGACCTTTCATTTTTATTGATTCAATGCTTAAATCTAATTGCATGTATTTATTTAATTAATTCCTGAGATAAACAATGTATTTCTTTATGGCCTTAGTTTTAGGGGAAATCAGTTAAAGACAAAACGGTGTTAATGGTGCAGGCAGGAAACAAGTGTAGAGATCTGGCCTCAAGCACGCGCCTCTCCTACCGATTGGCCCGTTCCTTCCTCACCCCTCCAATAGGAAAGGACCAAAGAGGGGTGCCCGCGTCACGTAACTTCCTGCTCTCTGCTAAAGTGCTTATGCTTCGAGTGTTGGCGCGTTATTAAGTGAAAGAGAAAGGTTCAGTTGTCAAAAGTAGGGGGGCCCTTTTCACGACCGTAAGTGTATGTATCGCGTACACAGATTCTCAGGCGTTTCTTGGGTGCAGGGATTTGTCATATGAATAATGCTGCACTTTGCCGCAGAAAGGGTCCCCGTGCAGTGATGTAATCAGGGGCCACACTAGTTCTTTAGCGAGGGCCACTCGCACGGCTGCAGTGAGGAATCGATGTTGAGTGCTGCAGACAGGATCATTGTGCTATGTTGTGTCAGGGGTAACTGCAGTGCTGCACCTGGCATTGTCTTGTTGAGTTATTGTCTGCAGTACTGCATGTTTATAGGGTGCTGGATTGACGGCCCCTGTGAGCAGTCCTGCGGCGGACACCGCCCTATGATGCCCTCAAGAGGTGCTCACTGTGCAGCGAGCTGCAGTCAGACTTCAGCGGTGCGGCCGTGGGGGGTCCCTGTGCAGTATTGCACTGTCACACTGCTGACTGCTGCTCTGCGTGTCGGTGTGCAGTGATTCAGCAAGGCTGAGCAGGTCTCGTGTTGCAGTGGGTCACTGTGCAGTGTTGCACGGCTGTGTCTGCACTGAGTGTCGGTGTGCAGTGATTCAGCAAGGCTGAGCAGGTCTCGTGTTGCAGTGCGTCACTCTGCAGTGTTGCACGGCTGTGTCTGCTCTGAGTGTCGGTGTGCACTGATTCAGCAAGGCTGAGCAGGTCTCGTGTTGCAGTGCGTCACTGTGCAGTGTTGCACGGCTGTGTCTGCACTGAGTGTCGGTGTGCAGTGATTCAGCAAGGCTGAGCAGGTCTCGTGTTGCAGTGCGTCACTCTCTGCAGTGTTGCAATAGGAGAGGGTACTGCGCTGAGCTATGTTGAGTAACCATGGGTGTTCAGGTTTTCATTTTAAAAATGTATCTTCATAAACATCTTAGCAACTTTCTGTGTGTAATAAGAGAAATGCTGCAACACGTCCGGATGCGTTTATTGTTAAAGTTTAGCCTTTTGTCCCCCCCCACCAATACTGTCCAGTATGTCAGAAATTCTTTGTGTCCCACACGGGATGCATAGTTCAGTTGTAGAAGCTCCGCAAGCTCTCTCATGTACTCCCATATGGTCTAGCGGTTAGGATTCCTGGTTTTCACCCAGGCGGCCCGGGTTCGACTCCCGGTATGGGAAGTTCCACTATTTTTAAAATCACTTTTGTGCTTTCTATAATTTGGGAAAAGGTGTAACAGCTGTGTGAATATGACGTCTCTTTCTTAGTTCCTCGTCCTTTCAGAACTTCTGATCAGCAAGTATAACTCCCGCCCCCTCGCCTACAAAAAAGAGGAATATGCGATTGATTTTTTATTTCTTTTAAAAGCTTTCTCGGTGTGTTTTCGTAACTGTCCAAAACTTTGTGGATACATATGTAGCCTCTGTACTGTAGTCAATGTGTAATGGGGCCTAATGCAACAAGCATTGGCATAGCCAATAGGTCTCGGTTTTGGGACCTTATAAGTATTTAGTTATGCAGCACAATATCCTTGGTGCAACAATATCAACTGTTGCATGGCTAAACACTTATAAGGTCCCAAACGCGAGACCTATTGGCTATGTCATGTGACCCATCAAACAAAAACATAATATTGGTCGAAATAGACTGTTTTGTCAATGCCCAAACTGACATTAAAATCAGAAGTTACCTGATGAATTTAAATATTAAATGAGGATGGTAAGTAGGTAATCCTTAGGAAAATCTTTAAATATTCATGATGGAAGGAAAGACAAGTGTTGCATGGCTAAACACTTATATGGTCCCAAAGGCGAGACCTATTGGCTATGCCAATGCTTGTTGTAGTTGGATCGATGGCAGTTACAGCAGCACTAGTGTTAATAGTAATACCAGTACTAGTTGCAGTATCACTAGTCATAGTAATAAGGATACACTTATCAAAAGTGATGCGACCACTATAGTACTAGTGATACTAATAACAGCAGTATGATTAGTTGTTGGGGTAAAAGTTGTCTTACTTCTACCGGGGATTCTTTGAACATGTTGTTGGTCATCTGTACTTTACATTTCGCAGAGTTTGAAAACAGTTGTGGAAATGCTGGTTTTACACACACAAAAAGAACTGGTGGTCTAATATCAGACAGCACAGGAGAAAAGACAGAAGGATGTCTGTTCAAAGGATCAACACAGCCAGTTCCAGAGCAGAGCATGGATTTCCATCAATCTTACTCTTGAAATGGAGCATGGATTCTCATCAATCTAGCTCTCTTGGACATTTATATCATTTGGTCATCCATCCAATATCGGAGGTCTGTCTCTTGTCCAGGAGACTGCCTCACTGAAAAGAAACTCTGTTGCTCAATTGAACTGGTGGAAATTGACCACATATAAAGAAAGAGAGATAGTTGTGTCCAAGGTGTACTTTACATTTCGCAGAGTTGGAAAACAGTTGTGGAAATGCTGGTTTTGCCAGTTCTATTCCCTTCGCCTCCAAAAGAGAGAGCACTTCATCAATGTTACAGTCTGTAATATAAAAACTGGTACCGTGTGTTTGGATTCCCTGGTATTAAAGCATTTGTTGCTAGCCGCGTAGGCAAGGGCCAGGAGAGGATGTAACATTTATGTCTGTGCTAGGGCTGGTCTGGGAGACACAAGATGTAGTCACATTCACTTTCAGAACAGACGCGGCCCCAGACTCCTCAAAGAGATCTAGTGAAAGTTTCAGCCCCCTATGAGCGTCATGTAGGTGCAATAAAAGGCCTTCTGCACACAATGGCATAGTGTGCACAGTGCCTGGCATAAGAGTGCCCCTGAGCTCACCATAAGATCTTTACAAACTCATCATGTCCTGGGTCAAAATCAGCGTGAAATATGAGCGCAATCAATAACTCTGAAATAATTACAATTTAAAAAATCACTTATTCCTTGGAACTTCTGGGAGAAATGAGAGGTCACTTCTGAAGGTAAGTGAACTGCCTGAGTACTAGTACCGGGACGAATAGTAGTGTGGGGAGTAGTAGTAGAAGTTCCTGGGGAAGAGGCGGGATCAAGAGGAGGTTTTACACTCAGTGTGGGTTCCGTCGTCAGGTGTTTGGGTGCTTTGTTTGAACGTGAAACAAAACCGCTCAGGGTTAGCATGTAGATTGAAGAAAAAAGGGGAGCGGGAAGAAGGTGAACACGAACAGGAAAGATCAGGCAAACAAGCATTGCTTAAAAGCGGATGCCCATTCTCAGCGAGTGTGCTCAGACAGAGTGCCGCGTGGCCGTGAAAGTGACGGGGCCGCGCGGCCGCCCGTGAAAGTGAAACTGATCGCGATCAAGTGAACATGAACAAAGGGGGGGCGGGAAGAAGGTGAACACGAACAGGAAAGATCAGGCAAACAAGCATTGCTTAAAAGCGGATGCCCATTCTCAGCGAGTGTGCTCAGACAGAGTGCCGCGTGGCCATGAAAGTGACGGGGCCGCGCGGCCGCCCGTGAAAGTGAAACTGATCGCGATCAAGTGAACATGAACAAAGGGGGGGCGGGAAGAAGGGGAACATGAATAGTAAAGATCAGGCAAACAAGCATTGCTTAAAAGCGGATGCCCATTCTCAGCGAGTGTGCTCAGACAGAGTGCCGCGTGGCCGTGAAAGTGACGGGGCCGCGCGGCCGCCCGTGAAAGTGAAACTGATCGCGATCAAGTGAACATGAACAAAGGGGGGGCGGGAAGAAGGGGAACATGAATAGTAAAGATCAGGCAAACAAGCATTGCTTAAAAGCGGATGCCCATTCTCAGCGAGTGTGCTCAGACAGAGTGCAGCGTGGCCGTGAAAGTGATACGGCCGCCCGTGAATGTGAAACTGATCGCGATCAAGTGAACATGAACAAAGGGGGGCGGGAAGAAGGGGAACACGAACAGGAAAGATCAAAGAGCAAGGGGGTGAAGGAGAATCAAAAGGAAAATGAAGCTGACGAGGAGGGAGTGGGAGAAGGGAGGGAGTAGGGGAGGGGATTCACACACTGTAAGGCTTAATGAGCCATTACAGAAAGCCAGATAGCAGCTGTTCACGTTCACACGCGTAACCGCACGCTTGAGGCCAGCAAAAGCCTTTGGTAGCACTTTGAAAACCCAGTTACTAAATGTCTAAAAAAGGAAAGAATTGGGCCCCCTGGCCGCTGCCTGAACTGTGAAATACAGCAGTAATCAGGGTTGATTGGGCCCTGGTGCCCCTGATAGCCTTGTTAGCAAAACAAAGAGAAAGTGGCCTATGTTCACCGACAAAAAAGGCTCCCACTTCATTTCCTGCATCTCGCACAGTATATACTTCCTGTATCTCGCACAGTATTTACTTCCATTTACTTCCTGCATCTGGCACAGTATTTACTTCTGCATCTGGTACAGTATTTACGCAGTGATTTTGATGTTTCTTTCTTGTCATTAATAACAAGGGTTATTGGTTTCTAGAAGGCGGGTATAAGTACAATTACAGATCTGGTGAAGGTAAATACTGTACACAAATTCACGGATGGAATCTGTGAGCAGTGTTGAGCACCTTCAAATACTCATATGTTATACCAAAAAAGATGCAGGAAAAATACGTTGATGATCCAATGAGGTGCGTGTTCTGATTTCTATAAGGAAGGTACAGAGTTGGAAAAGTAGTGTCTCAGTGGCATGGATGATATCCGTGTAAAATAGACTATGATGGAGCAAACCTACTGCAATGTCAAGTGACCACTATGTCAGAAATTATATTGCCGCTACCCTCTCTACAGAAAATAAACTTACTGCTGGTCGTGTTAATATTCTGGCACTTAGCCAGATGTGTCAATCGGGTGGCTGTAAATTGTTCATTTGTAGGGGCGGCTCCTCCTAAATGGCGTAGGAGAGTCGCCCTACCTGCTATGAGTGCAGTAGGCAAACTGATAAATAAAATGGCATAATAATGCCATTTTATTTTGCCAACAGCTCACTCGCTGACCAGCACGAGTGTGAGGCAGGGGGGGCGATGCTGAATCCTGCTATTGCAGGATTACTGCTGCCCCTTTCAATACACATGTCGGGTCAACAGGATGGCTACTTACGGCCAGCCCGACATGCGCACTGTACACCCAGCAATCCCCGGGCCGTGAAACCGCCCGAGGATTGCTGGCACAAGCCCTCAGCCTCAAAATGAGGTCTGGGTTAGCCTGCTCCCACCAATCCTGGAACTGCTCTCCTGCTGAGAGCAGCTCAAGGATTGGTCAGGAGTATTATTCCACTGAGCTGGAAGGGAAGTGCTGCACCAGATAGCTGAGTGCTGCACAAGGCAGGTGAGTTAGGCGAATGATGCACCCCACATATTTTTATGTTGCCAGCCGGCGCTTTTCATTTGTAGAAGTAGGGTGCATGCAGTATGTCTGTTCATTAAGGCGTAGAGGCATGTGTGGCATGCATAGTGTACACTTCGAAAGTTCAACTTTTTAAACCTGATGAAGTCTAGATGTATGTTCTTTTATTCAAGACTAGAAAACTCATCAGCATTTGCACGCATTTGTGCGAGTGAGAAAGTGACTGGGCATCATAACACAGGAGTTGCCTTGAGTTGGAGGGAGCTCTCATCACATTTCACTGGCGCTTGTGGAAGACAGCCGTTGCAAGTGTTTATTTGAAGCTATTGGGGGCCTTCAGAGTTGGGGTGAGGTGGAGAGGCCACAAGCTGGACACCTGTCTGTTGGCAGGGGATAGATATACGATTGGGAACCTTAGTACAAGAAAAGAAGCATGGGGCAATGAGATGGGGATTATGGGGAAATATGCTGATGGAACAACCCTCACTCTTTAGATAGACCATCATGAAAATAAATATTACATATTGGAGGTGGGGGTTTTAAGTGTGTATATATATATATATATATATATTACCTACTGGCGGTCGCCAGTAGGTAGATATAGTTAGGACCTATTTTCCATAGGAAATCCGCAACATTCTATTTGGAATAACGTGGGCGCCGATTGACGAATCTTCGCGAAATTCGTCAAGCGCGGCCGAGTAAAAAGGGGGGTCCCAAACACGTTTACCCCATGCATTTTGCCATAGGACCTTTAGCCGCAGCTACAGCCCGAACTGCTGAACGGAATTACACCAAATTTGGCAACGAGGCAGTCCTCAGTTCAGACTCGTGCCTTTTGCTTAAATGGTGTAAATCCGTTCAGTAGTTCCTGAGAAAATTAGAGTTAAATGTACATATATATCTATGGCCTCGGAGGATCCGCGCACCCTATGCGCACCCAGCGCGCACCCTGCCGTGCACGAGCTGTATTCTAATTGGCTGTCAACACTCCAGATCAGGAAGTGTTGGCAGCCATCTTGTGCCTCGGTAGAACCGAAGCACAAGAAACCTAAAAAACAAACGCAAAAAGGGGGCAGGGTAGAAACACCCTGACCCCCTAGGCCTGCTCAGGGGGTCCCACAAGGACCCCCAGGGCCAAATAAAAAAAAAAAAAAAAAAATCGTCGAGATTCGTCCACCCAGCGCGAATTTCGGCTGGAAAAAAAACAAAATTCAGTGCGGGCTCCCGCGCTGAATATGCTAATTTGTATTTGTATATGCAGCCCCAGGGACCGCCCCCCCCGGGGCTTCTTCAACATGGGTGGGAGGCTCTCAGCCTCCCCAGCCCCGGGGACCGCCACCCCCCGGGGCTTGAAATAATTTGGGGTGGGGGCTCTCAGGCCACCCCAGCCCCGGGGACCGCCCCCCTTCTGGAGCCTTGTATAGGCCTGGGGACCACCACCCCCCAGGGCTGACTTGTGCAGTGTCCCGGGGTGCCCACCCCGGGACACTGTAGTTTGCAATGACAGGGCGGGAGCCTCGCGGCTCCCATCCTGTCATTGCAAACTGCTTTGCTTCATTGAAGTGAGAGCAGTGAAACCTGCTCTCGCTCAATGAAGCAAAGCTGATTGCTTTTCAACATGGGGAGCAGCATGTTAGCTTCTCCCTATGTGGAAAAGCAATGCCAGCTCCCGCAGAACGCGGGGAGCCGGCTGGGACCGTGGGGGGATTGGGGACCCCCCACGGCCCCCAACGGAGGCCAGGCCCCGGGGGGTGGGGTCCCCGGGCCCATAAGTGGCCTGGGAGGGGGGCCACGCGGCCCCCCTCCACCATTAAATTTTTTTTAAAACAATGTCCGGCCCCGGGGGATAGGGTCCCCAGGGCCTTAAAGTGGCCATAGGAGGGGGGCTACGCAGCCCCCCTCCATAAAAAATTAAATGGATTGCGGGCACGCGAGATGTAGTTAGTACAACTAACTATATCGGAGGAATTTCAATGGTTTTGTTGGAGTGAAATGTCCAGCTAACTAGTACACCCCTAAAACCTATTGTTTTTTCAGTGAATTGCTAAGGTTTTTTAAATGCTAATTCCTAACTATATCAGGCCTGAGACCTATGGTTTTTTCAGAGAATATATGTATATGTATGTATGTATATATATGTATGTGTATGTGTATATATATGTATGTTACCTACTGGCGGTCGCCAGTAGGTAGTTATAGTTAGGACCTTGTTTCTATTCAAAAAGTGTTTTTTCTTTTCCCAATAACTTTAGCGCCAGTTGACGAATCTTCGCGACAATTTCAAAACGTTGGTCCCGCTCCGGTCAGCTCCTATCCTGAAAGTTTCGGGGTTATTCGCCAAGCGGGGGCCGAGAAAAAAGGGGGGTCCCAAAACACGTTTTCTCCATTTTATTTCCCATAGGAAATTTTAGACACAACTACAGCCCGAACTGCGGAACGGAATTACACCAAATTTAGCAAAAAGGTAGCCCTTGGTTCCGAAAGAGACCTTTTTTTTTAAATGGTGTAAATCCGTTCAGTAGTTCCTTAGAAATTAAAAAAATAGAGGTCAAAAAATCAATTTCCCATAGGAAATTTTAGACACGGTTACAGCTGAAACTGCTTAACGGAATTACACCAAATTTGGCAAAAAGGTAGTGCTTGGTTCATAAAGCGACCTATTTTTTAAATGGTGTAAATCCGTTCAGTAGTTTCCGAAATATTAAAGGTAAACAATCTTTATATATCTGGGCGGGACCTAACTACACAAGCACAAGCTTGGCTCTAATTGGCTGCCAACACTTCAATCAAGGAAGTGTTAGCAGCCATCTTGGTGCAGTGCTTTTTAGGTCTCGCCTAGCGACGCAGCGCATGCGCTGCCCACTACACAAACACAACTGTACTCCCCTAAACCCTGAAACACTACCCTAGCACGAGCCCCTACACTGCATGAACACCACTGCACTGCCCTAAACCCTGAAACACTACCCCAGCACGACTCCCTACACTGCCCGAATACCACTGCACTGCCCTAAACCCTGAAACACTACCCCAACACGACTCCCTACACTGCCCGAATACCACTGCACTGCCCTAAACCTGAAACACTACCCCCAGCACAACCCCCTACACTGCCAAACTCCACTGCACGGCCCTAAACCCTGAAACACCACCCCAGCACGACCCCCTACACTGCCCGAACACCACTGCACTGCCCTAAAACCTGAAACACTACCCCCAGCACGACCCCCTACACTGCCCGAACACCACTGCACTGCCCTAAAACCTGAAACACTACCCCCAGCACGACCCCCTACACTGCCCGAACACCACTGCACTGCCCTAAATCCTGAAACACCACCCCCAGCACAACCCCCTACACTGCCCCAAAACCACTGCACTGCCCTAAACCCTGAAACACTACCCCCAGCACACCCCCTACACTGCCCGAACACTACTGCACTGCCCTAACCCCTGAAACATCACCTCCAGCAAGACCCCCTACACTACTCGAACACCACTGCACTGCCATAACCCCTAAAACTCCACCCCCAGCATGACCCCCTACACTGCTCGAACACCACTGTACTGCCCGAACACCACTGCACTGCCCTAAACCCTAAAACACCACCCCCTGCATGACTCCCTACACTGCCCGAACACCAATGCACTGCCCTAAGCCTTAAAACACACCCCCTGCTGACCTGGTTCTCTGGCTCTAAAGCAGCTCTGCTGACCTGGTTCTCTCTCTCTAAAGCAGCTCTGCTGACCTGGTTTCTCTGGCTCTACAGCAGGTCTGCTGACCTGGTTCTCTGGCTCTAGAGCAGCTCTGCTGACCTAGTTCTTATGCTACAGAGCAGCTCTGCTGATCTAGTTCTGTGACTCTACAACAGCTCTGCTGACCTGGTTCTCTGGCTCTAAAGCAGCTCCGCTGACCCAGTTCTATGGCTCTGAAGCAGTTCTGCTGACATGGTTCTCTGGCTCTAGAGCAGCTGTGCTGACCTGGCTCTGTCCCTCTAAAGCAGCTCTACTGACCTGGTTACTCTGGCTCTGCAGCAGCTCTGCAGACCTGGTTCTCTGGCTGTAGAGCAGCTCTGTTGACCTGGTTCTTAGGCTCTAGAGCAGCTCTACTGACCTGGTTCTCTGGCTCTAAAGCAGCTCTGCTGACCTGGTTCTCTGGCTCTAGAGTAGCTCTGCTGACCTGGTTCTCTGGCTCTAAAGCAGCTCTGCTAACCTGGTTCTCTGGCTCTAAAGCAGCTCTGCTGGCCTGGTTCTCTGGCTCTAAAGCAGCTCTGCTGACCTGGTTCTCTCCCTCTAAAGCAGCTCTGCTTGCTGACCTGGTTTCTCTGGCTCTACAGCATCTCTGCTGACCTGGTTCTCTGACTCTAGAGCAGCTCTGCTGACCTAGTTCTTAGGCTCTAGAGCAGCTCTGCTGACCGGGTTCTCTGGCTCTACAGCAGCTCTGCTGACCTGGTTTTCTGCACTCACGATGCACGCACCCGACTTCGTGAAAATTTATTTAAAAATAATATAAGTTTATTATAAGTACAAATATATTATTTTGATGAATATCTTACATAATCTCTTGCCTTAATATGTATATTAAAGACACATACATATCATTTTGGAACATAATGTTTTTTTGCGGGAGTCGCGCACCCAGCGCGCCCCAGCACGTATATAATGTCACACGGGACCCGCAACCGTGCAAACATCTCGTACCGTAATGCGCATGTGTCGCAAATGCGCGGGAGCAGGAGTCGCAGACTGGTCAAATACAAATCGCGCATATCTGGTGATATTAAATGTGCACGTTGTAACTGAAAAACATGCAGCCGTCGCACACCATACGCGGATCCTTCATGACTTTTCTAAAATGGCGACTAGAATGCGCGCACCCACCGTGATGTGTACACTTTGAGTGTGCGACTCCGAAAAAAATTGGATTTTTAAAAAAAGAAAATAATATAAATATATTAAAATAAAAAATGAAAACAAGAAAATTAATCAATATTTCAGTTTTAATTAAGAAAATGTTTTTTTTTGCAATTTTCAGAAAAATATATAATGTTATTTAATGAATAAAATATTTTTAAATAAACAGTTAAAAAACTGTAGAAAATCAGTACGAAAAATAGATATAACTACTATCACACTTAAAAGTTAGCATTTAAAAAACCTTTGAAATTCACTGAAAAAAAACATAGGTTTCAGAGACGTTATAGTTAGAAATTAGCATTTAAAAAACCTTAGAAATTCACAGAAAAAAACATAGGTTTCAGGGGTGTTATAGTTAGCTGCCCAGTTCACTCATACAAAACCATAGAAATTCCTCCGTTATAGTTAGTTCTGCTAACTATAACTCACGCGCCCGCAATGCACTGCTGATGATGTCACATATTGCATCATTCATGACATGGTCAGTGACATCACTGATGACATCACTGATGACATCTCAAATGACATCACTGATGACACCATCCACTTGACAATCTGATACACCTCATCATACACTAGTATAAGCTTTCATCACTCACTGTAAAATACAGTGTACCATATTTGAAACCATTGACACACCAATACCAGTTACTACATACCCACTCACTGATTCCTAAGTCTACACACACAACTACCCATTCAACAACAGAATCATCTATACATGCAGTCATTAATTAATAGAACACTATCAAATGCACGTATACACAAATATAGACATTGACACATCAGCAGTCATCTTAGTCGGTTATGCAGTCATCCTACTCACTCATGAAAAAAATGTACCGCACTTAAATTTACTCACTTACACAATTATCCAACAACACCTCATTTATTCAAACACATAGTAACTCATTGTTAATATGTTAAAAAAGCACCATTACAATTATACACTCATTCATATAGTTACTCTCACAATCACTGACTCTTACACATACTTATTTATATACACCAACTCTCACATACAATGCCTTTTATTTTTTTACTTTGTTGAAGATGTACAACAAAAACATATATTCGCTCACCAACACACAAATAAATACACTCAGTCACCCAAACAACTGTTTCCACATGCACTCTTAAACCCATACACCTAGTCAATCAACCATTCACACATCTATGCATAAAGTTACACACACCCCATCCAATCACACACAAACTCAGTGTCCCATACAAATACTCACCCAACTAATCAATAACTAATATACACACTCATGTAGTTAGTGACCAACTGATGCAGCATGTTATACAACAGAGACAGTGATGCACACATTCACATAGTTTAGTTACTAATCCATGTATTAAGTGAGACACTTTTAATTACTCACTTAAAAAGACAGTCAGACAGCTACTGAATCCTCCATCCAGACAGTTATATATCCACTCAATCTTCAATACAGATTGGTATATATATATAATACATATTTAAATTTCAAACTAAACCACATTCAGTGGATGATGTCATCAGTGATGTCATCAGTGATGTCATTTGAGATGTCATCAGTGATGTCATCAGTGATGTCACTGACCATGTCATGAATGATGCAATATGTGACATCATCAGCAGTGCATTGCGGGCGCGTGAGTTATAGTTAGCAGAACTAACTATAACGGAGGAATTTCTATGGTTTTGTATGAGTGAAATGGGCAGCTAACTATAACACCCCTGAAACCTATGGTTTTTTCTGTGAATTTCTAAGGTTTTTTAAATGCTAATTTCTAACTATAACGTCTCTGAAACCTATGTTTTTTTCAGTGAGCATATATATATATATATATATATATATATATATATATATATGTTTTATTATGTGTGGTTTGCTGTCGAGCTCCTTGCCTGCAAATTCACAACATTTATGTTTGCAACAGTCGGAGGAAGCTGCTGTAAGTTGAGGTGATCACTTTGACGGGTGCAGCTGGCGTATTTTACCTAGTGCTACTTCTAATATGAACATACTTTATTTCTCCATTGCTCACATCTGCGTTGCTGTCTTCATATCTTAGCAAGTGGTGACGAGCATGGGAAAATAATCCAACAGGGCTTTTCCTGGTTCAACCTTTCACCAAGGGAGAATTACTTCAAGGAACCTAGTATCTTGCATCACAACGTTGTCAGATAAATCACAGTGGTGTCCGCAGTCACCATGGCATCCATGCAGGTGAGTTGGGCATAAAGTAATTGAACTTCTGTTTCATCCTTTTCAGTGTTCTACTGGGTAATGTCATCCCCAGGCATGGCCTAAGTAGGTGTGTCAAAGAATAACTTCCACCAGATGTGACTACATTGTGCTTGATTTGTAACGTCGCAATCATAGTGACGCTCTGGTGGGTGAAGCAGTTGTGGAGCCACACAACATACAGCAAGGAGTGTGCCTGTGGGGCTGGGTCCCCTGCCTTTCTCCTCCCCCCGATAATTTACCTCAACAGAATGCCCACAGATTGATGGATTGGAGATGGTGTTAAACCTCAATCTCATGAGGCAGTGTTACCCCCCCTCCCCCTCCCCCACCCCCAAGGCAAGGCATCTCCCAATACATCAAAATATCAAAAATACAGTTAGTTAGGTAAAGGGTCTACTCAATAACTGAGTACTAGATCAGTGAAATAAATGAATTTTATTCAAAAATGCAAAAATATTGCAATACAGAATCAGCATAAAGTAATTGCCATGAGCGCTCTTAGCAAGCAGGGTATACAGAATAAGTGCAAAATCGGAGCACCGTTTCATTAAACTTCATATTGCATGAGCATTAAAGCACAATCCCACAGTATAAATATTGATTCTTCCCACTCCATGTTAATGCCATCCAGAGATGATGGAACAAAGCAGATGCATTAAGAACAGAAAACTATTATGAATGAATAGGGTACAGTGAGGTAAGACCTTGCAGATTGTTCGCTTTGCGACTAAGCTGGAGAGATTCGTCGAGAATGGCTTGAACACCCCATTGAAAATAGGCAATCATGACTGTGCTTGACTGTGTGTTACAGAAATAACAAATAGTGAAACATGCAGGGGTAAAATATCAATTTCCAAAACATGTCTGCTAGGCCTGAATTGCAGCCTAGTTAACAAGGGTTGGGAAAAACGAGTTTCTTCATGCCTTGGGAAATTTGTTTAGAAACTGATAGCACAATATCAGTGTGTACACGTGTAATCATGAGCGAAACTGCATTATGCACATTGTTATTGATGCACAAAAATATGAATGCACAAAAATCTTCAACATCTTCACCCTCTGATTTTTCTATAATCACTAAAACTTACAATTAATATAATTAGTCTACCAATTATAACAGTCTGCGTCACGTTCTGCCTCTTTCGAGTTGATTCTTCCATCAACTTCAGCTGATTGTAATCACCGTCTCTGGCATCCTCCATCTCAAATTCTTGACTCTTTACCTGTGCTAGTCCTCTTTTCTCCTTACAACCACATTTTAGAAACAACCACAAGAATGTGAGAAGAGGGTTCTGCGTGTTTACCACCTGTGTCTGCCTTCTAAGATAAGGCTGCTGCAACGCAGCAAGGCTAAGAAGTTGGCTGGTTACATGTGAACATGTGGGCCCACGTGTGTGCATTCATGTGAGGACTGCATGTAGGAGACTCCTGTTTGCACAGCCCAGGAATTACGCACAGATAACATGGTGCAGAGGGGACTTTGCAGGTTTAGTTATTGACCTGGAATGGGCCTTATAATGTTGGTGTCACAGATAGGGAAAGTCAGTGTGCTTTGTGGTCTTGTCTGCAGTGACACTCCATTACACACTAGGGGAAGGCTAACTTAGAATGCAGCTTGGCTCCTCCTTGATATAAAGACACCAGAGTCATACCAATGTACTGTGTTGCCTGTCTGAAAAGAACAATTCTGTAAAGTCCAAGGACATATTGGTACAGCTTGTGGGTCATCCAGGAATGTAATGTTTCTCTGGCTCAGCTCAGGATGAGAGCCAAGGCCTTTTGTCAGCCTGCTGGACAGGGTTAATTACTTATCTCTCCAACCACAGGAACAAAGGCCTCCACTCACAAAAGGAGCTATTGACATTAATTAGGTCAAGTCCTAAGAATGATTGGGTGGGGTGGACTGCTCTGCATCAATCAGCCAGCTGTCATCATGTGCCAGGAAGAAGGCCGGCCTAAGCCCAATAAATGAATGGAGGGAGCCTAGACCCTGGAGCCAAAGCAGGAGGGGGGTCCTTTGAAATGTTGCTGGAGACAGGCTCTGGCAGTGATGTCAGCGAGGGGTGGAGCTGAGACCCCAGTGACTCCTGAGTGACGTCATCTTGAAGTATCCCAGAAGGCTCTGCAGGGAGGTTGGAATTGGGGCAGAGAGGTGATGCAGCTCATCACGATAAGCCAAAGGTGCATCCCTACTAGAACCTCCCACCCCCACTTAAAAGGTCCTGCGCAGGAGGGAGAGCTCTCTGTTGGTTGTGCTATTTCTGCTGAAAACTAGGACAGGAGGCTGATGCCACAGTCAATTGGAAGGAGAAACCCCCTGACTGCTATCTGGGTTAAGGACCCTGGCTCTGATTTATTCCAGGACCTGTGGGACTCTCCCCAGGACCAGGGAAGCTGATCCCCCTTATCCTTTCCCTGAGGACCAGTTGGGGGAAAACTGGGCACCTGCGCATGGAAGGAGAGAAGCCTGGAGGTTAAGCAAAGTGAAAAGCTGGTTGGGGCCAGGAGCCATGAAGAAAGTACTCCAAATGGCAAGGGCACTCCACCAGGAGCAAGATGAGACAAAGATCACCCATATCAGCCCAACAAGGCCCGAGTTATGGGCATTTGAAGTTGGGTAACCTTTGACCTTTTGAGGAGTAGCCGACGAAGCGCATGGGGCTTTGCCACCGTAATTCAACTTGCCTCCGGGGTGGGCCAGGGCCTGGTAGCTGCCCCTTAAAGCAGGAAAAATGCAGGGAAGCGCAGTTGCGCTTTCCCCGTGAAAAGTGGGACCCAGGTCCCCATCCCTGGGCCCCGGAAAGTAGAAGGTCGACTGACGGAGCACCGTCACGCTCCCCTGCAGAAGCAGTGCAGCCTCCCCCTAAAAGAATTCCTGAGTCCCCACCCTAAGTTGGGTGGTACTCTGAGAGAATAAGCTGCCAGGATGTTACTGGTATTTTTCAAACACTACCTAGGCTGGAGATTTTGCTTTATAGTTGGGAGTGCTGCATGCGCTAGGGGTAAAAACTATGGCCAGAGCATCTGTGGCCAGAAGATGGTCAACATTCGTTTTCATGTTGTGCAAACACCCTCTACATGTGAAGGGCTGTAATTGCAGTGTGGTGATTACCATTGTGGTGCCCTTTAGGGGCTATGTTTAAATTGTGAAATATTCTCTAGGGGGGAACTCTATAATTGCACAGTGTTGTGCAATTATAGACAAATTATTTCAATTTACATTTACATAAATGTAAGGCCCTTTGACACTGACGACCACTCTTATTCAAAGTATACATGGTCTGTTACCAACATTAAGTGCTTTTATTCAAAGTGATTGTAGGAAAGTAGGACCTGCTTTTATGATTACCTCCACTTTTCGCCTGGTGCTAAGCTGTTTTGACTAGTCGGACTGGGATTCTGCTAATCAGGACCCCAGTCTCTGTGCTTTCTCCCTTAAATTGTTATGTTCAGTACTTAGGTACCTTCCAGATTGGATACTAGGGTACCCTTATCAGTCCCTAGTATATGGTACTAAGGTACCTAGGGCTTAGGTACCCCAGAGGTCCCCCATGGGCTGAAGCATGTAATATGCCACCCATGGGAGACCATTCAAAGTGTAACTACAGGCCTGCCATTGCAGCCTGTGTAAGCTGGTGCTAGCACCCCTTACTAAAGATATAGTTTCCTATATCTAGGGTCACTGCACGTAAAACCTATAAGTCACCCCATTGCAGAGCTTTGGAATCCTGAAGGCAGGTTGCTTGGTTCTAAGTGTGAGGGTGCCCCTACATGAGCAAGACACCCCTACAACCTAGGGAGTCCATTCTCCCAGGTTGTAAGTGAAGCAGCCATATGCCATATAGATGGGCACCTCGTAATTACGCGATGACCATCTCAAACTGGCTGCAACAAATCCTATCATGTTTGGTATCAAACATGTTGGAATCATACCGAAACACCGTAAACAGTGTGGAAGGTATGATTCTAAGCACTAAAAAGAGCCCCCTGTTAGGCTCTCCATGCTCAAGGTTCTAGTCTTCTAGACCCGGACAGCACAACATGACTGCTGCCGACCAGAGTCACGATTCTGCCCTCCTGCTACTGAGCCAAGCTAGAGCAGGGGAAGGCAGAACAATAGGTAACTTGTCATAGGGAGGTGTGACCACCTCCCAGACACGATATAGTGTATTGGGGCCGGGTGGGTGCTCTTGCCAGCGCCACTCAGTCTGCATGAGGGGCACATTTGGTGTCCCCATGCATAGTCCAGTCCAAACAGCACGCTCTGGCGCAAAACTGGACAAAGGACATTGGAGTAACCTTCCCCTGAGAGGGTCCCCTCAATCTTCCCAACCCTTTCCTTAGGATACTTAAGGGCTTACCTGTGGGTGGGTCCCTAGATTCGTCGCGGGACACGATTAATTTCAGACACCACTTCAACTTCTACTGTCTGGGCACTCTGGACTTCGCTGGACTTCGTTTGGGCTCGACTTCCTCTCCCTTTCAGTCTGCTGCATCGTCTGTGCCTGTGCACCATACAGGAACCTTCCAAGCCCTGTGGGCATCCAAGACACCTGAAGGAATCTCCTGTGAAGTGAAGAAGTCACTTACCTGCATCTGCAGGCACCACAACCAAGCTCACATCAACAATAGGAGCAAAAGGGGGATCAGGAAATCAGACCGCCCCCCCACTCCATCAATTATAAACACAAATAGGTCTGATCTCCAAGGGCAGTCAGTCACAAATTTTAGCGACTCCTAAGGGTTACTATATCCTTTAGAGAACACCTTCCCAGTACAGTTCCGTTCAACAATCCATGAACTGATTAGTCCTTGCTGCTCCAATTTAAAAAGAGATTGTCAATAACCACATCACAAATGAATACCACAGTGGTAAAGAATCCTCACATCAATGTGTGTATCAAATTCATCAATAGAAAAAAAGTAAAAAATGTGAGAACGGTTAGAAAGCACCTCAGGTAAGCAAACCCACAGGGCTACTGGATGGTACTCGCCTGTGTGCCCATGCTAACATCATTGGTTGCTTTCTTAACCTTAACAAAAAAGAAAGAAAAAGGAAAAGAGGTGTGTGTTAGAATTCCACAGAAGTGGAAGGTCAAAGCAACATAGAAAGTGTGTGACCGACAACACTGAGGCTTCGTGATTCACTCAGTGTTCAGTCGTCCCCAACCGTGCAAAGAGAACAAAGTTCTCAACAGATTTAAAATGAGGTATCACTCACATACAACACCACCTTTATTCGATGTTGTGAGCGTTCCCAGTTTAAAAAGCAGGCATGTATCTGGCCACTTTCATTTGCCAAAGGCCAACATGTTTCATCACCAAACCATCAAGGCAACTTTGTCTGGGCTGTTGGGGCACCAATCCTCACCTCAGTCCTTTTAACACCAAATCTGTGGTTATTGCTAAGATTAAAAACAAGAACGTGCCAATCATAAACAATCCTACATCTAGTCTAAATTATTAACCCCTACATCCAGGCATATAATTACCGAGTGGTTGCTTGTGTCCAGCGTGCCTACAACAACCTTCAGTACAGGAACCTGTGCCAAATGGTCACGTTCCACTTTGAAGACTGCAATTGTCAGTCCCATCCTGCAATCACACATACAATGTATTATTCGTAATAGCCCACATGACTTCACACAGCCGCATTGTGAATGTATTGCACTCATCCATATGTGCACTATCGACTATTGATCATGGTGAGACCCTCAAATGATAAAAACAATTGCTTTCTCAAGTGGCAGAATGGTATATTAATCTAGCGGCCAGTATTCTCATTTGACTTCCACACATAAAGCAAAGGTACCGCTACTCCACCACTATCGCTGTACTATCATTTAAATATAACAAATTTTGAGTGGTACTGTAGCCGACTATTTAAGTATAAAGGCCACGTTGCAGCTCTCTCGCCCTTTCAGAAAGCCACCCGCATGTTCCAACACTGGGCACTGGCCCGTTCATAAAGCCCCATCTATCGGAACCCCCTTACCGCATTCGTGCGCTTGCTGCACTTTCTCTCGTCCTGCCCAAACACCCGTCCCCGGCGTTAGTGTTGTTTTAATGGCGCCCGGGACCACGTGATGCGGAAGGGAAGTGCAAAGATTGATGTTAGTGCAGCGGCCATCTTAAAACGGGAAGCGCACCCATATAAAAAGGCAAATTTCAGTGTTTCAAATGCCGCGATCAATGTGCAAAGTGTATTTCAGATATAAAATACAATTGAACAATGATTATTTAATTGTAATATGTTTCATTTAGAAGAGGAAAATAATTACCAATAATCACCATAGGCAAATGTACATTCACAGAACCAGATCGCCGGCCATTTTGAACTGTTTTTTTTTATGCTGGGCTCCTACACTCTAAAGAAACATCTCACCTAGCTACTGCTACATCGATAGTTATTTGATAACAGTCGGTAATCCAGCCAGACAACACCCAACTAAAATATACTTACTGGATGAAAAATATTATAACGCATAGAATGTGGCATCAATTTTTTTATTGATTACCTATTGGCATGTGTTATAACCTGTTTTGTTGTGTGCATCTTCCTTATTACTATTCTGTCCCTTGCTGCTCAGCCATGAGTGATGTCACTTGGAATGTTGAGTGTGTGGGACTGGGGGAGTTGGCAGTTGGAAGAGATGGGCTGAGCAGCAGGGAGGCTGCTCCTGGTGGGGCTCTCATAGGGACTTAGCAGAGGCTCTACAAGAGATGTGAGGCTTTACTTATGAACTTTACATGGACTTTATTACTTATTAAATAAACCTACGACTTGTTCTAAGCGGCCTGTCTACGAGACATCTTTCATTATTACACTGGCGACGACTGGAAAGAACCTACTCCAATGGACTATGGTTTCTGTTGCTTAAAGGATTTTCAAGAGTAAAGGAAAAAATTTCAAGAGAACTTTCAAGCTGCTTGCTGATAGAAACTGTACTGAAACTGTGAGTAAAGTGGAATTACAAGCTACGTTTTTGCTGAAGGAAACTGTGTACACTGATTGAAACTTATGAACTGGAACTGGAGAAAGGAACTTAAAGAGAGATTACAAGTGAAATTTACTAAGCTGACACTCAAGAGCCCCACCAGTGACCAATCCATCGGTCGCCCGAATAAGTGAGTGCCAGTTCGTTTTGAAACTTTCTGTACAAGAACCTACATGTTGAGAAGAGTTAGTTGTGAATACCCTTTCACCTTCTTTTAATAATCAGCGGAAGGTTACTGTGGATATTGTGGACATCCAAGTGTTATCTATTTTGTGAGAGGCGATGGACAGCTGTTTTGAAGTAAATATTTAAATTGGGATTGTTTGCTCTACGGCACCTCGGTGAGGAGTTATACAAGAGTGCTGTGCCTTGGCGATCCTGTGGAACGTGCTGTGGAGGAAATCTGCATCACACATGTGCTTCTATGGAAATTCTTACCGGACTTGATTTGCTGTGCTCTGTTGCGGGGCTGTTGGTGCGTAGAGGTGTCCGTTGGTTCGGGAGATGTTCGTCCTTCGTTTCCTTCTTGAGAGTGATGACGCAATGGAATCCTCTTCCTGACTCGGCGATCAGGACCTAGTACGTAACGCGATGTGCACGGTGCGCGCTGCACTGTTGATCTATTTTCGTCATCTGCGAGACGTCAGCACGCTCACGCGTATTTTTGGCATCCATTTTGGATTGGGGGACTTCTGTGACGTCAGCACGCTCACACATACTTTTTGGCATCCATTTTAGGATTGGCGTTTCAGAACTATTTGGTTTACTGATGCTTCAAGCATGTAAATTACTCGCGTTGCCAACCACGATGCGTTTTTGTTATTTAATTCTCAACAAAGTTCATTTTCAACTTCTTTGAAGGAAACACAGCGTTGGTGGAGACTGGACTGAATCTCTGGCAACACTCTGAGGTTCGGGGTGGTGGGTCTAAGTCTTCCTGCTTTGAAACACATGGAAGACACTGGACTTTTTGCCTACAGTTCGTGTAGTGTCAGCTACATGTGACAGCTACATGGTTCTCATGGACACGGACTTCATTCTGGGTGAGGACTTCGGGTGAGAGATCGCTCACCGGAGTATGAGATTTCTTATTTCTTTATTTTCATTGCTACATTACTGTTTTGTGAGGGTGTGAGTGAGTGCCTCTATCCTGTGGGGGTGGTGTGTGTCTCTGTTCTTGTTCAAGGGTGTTGTGTCATGTTAGTGGCTGGTGAGTACCCATTACTTTGGTAGGGTTGTGGAGCTGTGTGGAGCGATGTGTCCTATTTTGAGATGTTTTGGGAGCTAAATGCCCAGTTCTGGATCATAGGGGGTTGTGATTTGCGTTTTGGAGTATCATAGGGAGGTTTATTTTCCCTATTTCAGAGTCTTTTGGGAGGTGTTTTTCCCCTATAGGGTGACATTGTTCCCCTATTTCTGTGATTTGCGTTTTGGAGTATCATAGGGAGGTTTATTTTCCCTATTTCGGAGTCTTTTGGGAGGTGTTTTTCCCCTATAGGGTGACGTTGTTCCCCTATTTCTGTGATTTGTATCATAGGGAGGTTTATTTTCCCTATTTCGGAGTCTTTTGGGAGGTGTTTTTCCCCTATAGGGTGACGTTGTTCCCCTATTTCTGTGATTTGTATCATAGGGAGGTTTATTTTCCCTATTTCGGAGTCTTTTGGGAGGTGTTTTTCCCCTATAGGGTGACGTGGTTCCTCTATTTCTATTTTTGTGATTTGCATTAAAGAGTATCATAGGGAGGTTTATTTTCCTTATTTCTGTGTGTCTAAGGGAGGTGTATTCCCCTATAGGGAGGAGTGATTCCCCTATTACGCTGTTTTGGTTTTTAAGGGAGGTGTTTTCCCTTATGTTGGTTCCCATCTATTTAGTTTCCTTAGGGAGGGTGATGGGTTCATTATTCTTTTGCTTGAGTGTTTTTCTTGCAGGTATTTTCTGATTTGATGTATATTTACTTGCATATTGAATTTTCTGTTTATGTAAGCAATGGAATTTTTGGTGATATTTTGATTTTGTGTATTTGTATCTTCATACTTTGTTTTCGTAAGGAAGGAAGATGTGTTATAACCTGTTGTGTTGTGTGAATCTACCTTATTACTATTCTGTCCCTTGCTGCTCAGCCATGAGTGATGTCACTTAGAATGTTGAGTGTGTGGGACGGGAGGAGTTGGCAGTTGGAAGAGATGGGCTGAGCAGCAGGGAGGCTGCTCCTGGTGGGGCTCTTATAGGGACTTAGCAGAGGCTCTACAAGAGATGTGAGGCTTTACTTATGAACTTTACATGGACTTTATTACTTATTAAATAAACCTACGACTTGTTCTAAGCGGCCTGTCTACGAGACATCTTATATTATTACAGCATATCACAAGGTATGAGTTTCCCTACAAATATACACATATTTACCTCCCTTGCACATGATGGAGCGAAGTACAGAAGATTTTGTGTGTACCCCGTTCAGACCAATCACTCCCCATAACAAAGTAATATATAAATGTTGTTTGCTGTGTATTAACCAAACACACACATTACATGTGGGAAATGCTCTGCATTAACAGGTTTGATTAACATATTAATTAATGGTGTAAAACGCATGTTTAATCTATTTTGCACATTTAAGTAGTGTAATAGTGCATGTCTATGTTGTAGTGTACATTGTGCATTACATGCTGCTTTTGCTTCATTTTAATGGCTTGCAGTGTGATGCTTTTCCGCTAGGTAACACTTTTTAGGGGATAAATATTAGCCCTGGTGAGTGGGGGGGACAGAAAGCACTTATTTTCTGTGTCTTCACATTATCTTTGTGTGTGTGTTTATCGTAGTTTGGCTGGTGGCCAGTTTCAAGATGGCTTTGTTTTTCCGGTTCTGCGCAGTAGAGAATGCTTGCATCATCTGGCTGGAGGAACCTCGTGCATGCACTGTGCTCCACGGAACTTTGCAACTCCAGCTGACTATGTTCGAGGCCATTTGGTGTGAATGCCGGTGAGTGGCTGAGAGTCAGAATGATAGCACAAGAACAGCTGAATGCCTGCCAAAGAGAAACAGTTGAATGCCTGCCAAAGAATGACCACGTAGAAACAGCTGAATCCCTGACACTGAACAGTTGAATCCCTGCCAATGAACCTTTGAATGCCTGCTAATGAACTGTGGGACAGTTGAAATTGTATCTATCAGCTTGTCAAACATAAAGTTATTCACGGACATCCTGGGAGCTGAGAACTACATTGTTATGAACGGACATCCTGGGAGCTGAGAACTGCATTGTCATGACCAATCAGAGCAAGGGAAACGGCAAGAGTTGATACATTTGAGGGTAGAGAGCCAGCAAACACAGTATAAATATCAGACCAAAATTGGGGTTTAGTGTCAGAGAAGGCGGAGGAGAAAAGCTGTTTTGGAGAGAAGCTGTTTGCAGAAATGCTGGGAGCTTGAAACTATGCCAGAATGCGCACTGATGACCCCTGTAGGTTCGAGATCATTGCGGGACACTAGCCTGGGTGAGAGAAGTCGTCGAGGAGGACAAGGGTTAATTAAGTAAGTTGGGGTTTTAGTGCTGGGTAGGAATGTTTTAGTGTAGGAAATCTTTAGAATTAAATGCATGTTTTTAACTATGGTTCACTGATCCTTCATTTTCGGAACCCTCTGTCAGTTTCATGACCAAGGATTGATTTTGAACCATTTTGAGAATAATGAAATGAATGTAAACCTACATTTTCTCTTCATGACTTTTATTAAACAGTTTCTTGATGTATGTCCTGAATAAATGGCAATGCTCAAGTGAGAATTAATAGTGAGAGAATAAATGATAATTTTCTTTATGTAAATTAATTACATAAAATCTTTTAAATGATTTCAGGTGTTCGTGATTCTTTTAGAGTCAATTAATTATGCAATTCAATGTATTGTTGTTGTGAGGTTAAGCTGGTCTTGACAATCACCATCAACCAGTCCAACTAATTGGTTCATCGACCAAGTGATGGAGTGCCTTGATGTTAAAGTTAGGATTCTATAGGTACTGATGTATATAATGTATATAATGTAAAGAATTTTCCTCCGATAGGTAACAAGGTACCCCCACATGTCCAGCACTTCTTTTTCCTCCTGTACACAGATTCAAGTGAGACGTATGAGTGTTGGTGTTAAGGGCCCCACCAATGAATGAATGTATGAATGAGTAAATGTGGTGACGAGTCTGTGACATAGGGAGGATATGTAAATTTGCCCTTTTCCGCTGGAGCACACACAATCAAGGCAGTAACCCATTCTATTCTTAACACCCAACATCAGTTATGCTTTTTAGAAGACGGATCTATTTCTCCACAAAGGCGAACATTATTTTCAGACTAAATCACCAGATGGCATACCAATTAATCCTGACTTTCCTACATATATCACTGTGTATGACTCACCAGCATAGGATCAAACATTAACTTATCTTATTCTACTCAATGGAATCATTTAGACCCTGGCGATCCACTTTCTCAGTGAAAATCCATTTTGCCTCCTTCCTAGCCAGGATTTCGTCAATGTTGTATTTCTCTCCTACTACCCTCTCCAACACTGTCCATCTCAGATCCCTGAGATCATGTTTTGAATCACAAAAGTGTTGGACGAGGCATGTGGTAAGCTTTCCTGCTTTTAAGGTGCTTAAATTCTCTTGTATCCGTTGCAGGAGAGTAGGATCTGCCTCTTATGGTTACCCCCACGTTTTGCTGATGTTTCACTGTTTTTCGACCTTAGTCTGGCTGGGGCCCTGCTATTCAGGACCCCAGTCTAGCTGCTTCCTCTCTAAATTGATTCCATGTACCTTAGGTACCCCACAGATTGGATTCTGAGGTGCCCATATAAGTCCCTAGTATATTGTATACTATGTACCCAGGGCATAGGTACCACAGAGGCCTACCAGGGGCTGAAGCAGGTATTATTCCACCCCTGGGAAGCCCTCCAAAATGACTACTGCAGCCTTGGTAAGGTGGTGCAGTCACCCCTATGGCAGGCCTTATCAATCCTGAAGGCAGGGTGCTTGTTTATATGTGAGAGGGTGCCCAGGCATGAGCTGAGCCCCTCTGCAGCCTTCGGAATCTATCCTCCGGGGCTGTCAGTAGTGCAGCCTGACCATATACTCTTAAGTGCATTATAACTAAACGGTAAATGCTAACTTTGGACTGGCTGCACAGAAACATGTCGTGTTTGGTGTCAAACACTTTGGAATCATACCCCCACACCAGTAACTGGTGTGGGAGTATGATCCCACCCTTCTAGAGGGAGAAACATGACAGCACCGGTATACCCGGTTCCAGTGTAAAAGAGCCCTGGCATCACAAAATGGATGCTGCAGCCACAGACGCGAGTCTGGCCTCCTGCTGCTGACCGAAACTCCGGCAGGGGAGGCCTGGACAATAGGTTTCCTGTCACAGGGAGGTGTAACCACCTCCCAGACAGGCTTTAGTGTATTGGGGCTGGGTGGGAGCACTCCAAGAGTGCTTTGAAGTCTGCACTGGGGGCACATTTGGTGTCCCTGTGCATAGTCCAGCTCAAACCGGTTGCAGGGGCTACCAGCCCCTGCTCTGGCGCAAAACTGGACAAAGGAAATGGGTGCAGCCACTCCTCTTTCCAAACCCTGCCATAGGTGAGTCCCCAGATTTAGTCCAACCCCTTTCTTAGGTATAAGTAAGGAACCCCTGGCAACAGGACTTTAGATATCCCTGGACGAAACTCTGAAACTGAATCCTGGAACTTTGACGCTCTACTCAAGACTAGAGGACTGAAGAAATCTCCCTTGGAGTCACTACTCCCCTGCTTGGCAGGCACCAAAGAAGCATCTGTCTGGTCTGCATCTCCAAAGCTCCCGCCGGACACTGAAGACTTTGCAACACCAGAGGGGATGTCCAGACTTCCCCGAGGCCAAACCAGGTCCCCAGCAAAGCCCTCGTGAGTAATGTGGAAATGGAACCCCTGGACACCGTGCACATTTGCAAGTGCATCAGCTTCTCGACGTCCCCTGAGGCTGTGCATTGGGTTACTTGTAGCCCACACCCCGAGCAGAGAATCCACCTAAGATTGTCGGCCTAGTCACCCCAAGTGACCCGTGGTCCACCATTTTGTGATTCCTCTCAAGGTCCCTTCACGATCCCTGGTTCGTCGACTGGTGGGTCCCTGTGAAGGTAACTCTGATTTTCTTTGGGCTTCTCTGGTTGCTCCAGATGTGTCCTGACTCTCCGCCGAGTGGTGAGTTCCTCAGACCTTGCTGGTCTGCACCGAAGCATCTTTCTCCTTTCTGCGTGGGTTTCTGTTGCCAAGGCTTGTTGTGTCCAATCCGGGCACCGACACTACAGCACTCAACATCTTTTGTGGGACAGCTCGAATCCAGCTCCTGGTCATCCTCGACGCCTCCTGGTCCTCATTTCTGAAGAGTCAAGCTTCACCTTCTTCATCTGAAACACCCGACATCGGTGGGCATTCGTCTATCGTGCCCCTGGTCACTGGCAAGTGACCCAGACTCTGTCCCCTCTGCTTTCAGTTTCTTCACATCTTCGATCCAGGCTTGGATCTCTTCGGACACTTCGCATCTTCTGGCAGCAGCACTTCTTCGCCAGCTTCAATTGAAAACGACAGCGTAACCCGACACCATTTGACACCTATGCTGCCGGCTTCCCTGGGTGAGGTAACTCGAGTACTCCAGTGCTCCCGTAGGTGTTGACCCTAGAACTGCCTAAGTCCAAGAGGGTTCGGTCCTAGTCCATTTCTAAGTGTCCCTAATCTTTAAAAATCTAACTGTGACTTTCCACTTAGAAGCTAACGGGAGCTCGCAGCTGTGTTCTCACACTACACACGGCCCCCGTGGGTCCCCTGTGTCACTACCTTGGGTGGTTCCTTGGGGTCCCAGCGATTCTACAGGCTCTAGGCCTTGTGTCTAGTTAAGTCGTGGTTCTTATACCACTATTTTAGTATATGGTTTGGCTCGCCCCTAGGGCCTTACGTGTAATTGTGCTATTTTACTGTACTATTTGAAGTGTAACTTATGTGTTTGACCTCAAGCCTCCTAAAGAGACTAGTAGGGTGTGTTTAGAAATAAATACATATATTTTATATATTTATACCTGGTGTGGTTCCCTTTCATTTGGTCATTCAGGAGATTATAGACCGGTAAAACAAGCTGCTTTACATTCCTTCAAGACTTAGCCTGAAGGCTGCTCTCCATAGCTACCATTAGGATAGCTTTCAATGAAGGTTGTCTTTAACCTATCGTCAATAAGGGGTTGTTTGGACTGGTGCAAGGTGCATACTATAATTAGTGGACAGCATATACCAGGCCAACTTCTCACATTGGTGGCAGCGGTGGAATTCCAGCCTGCTATTGTTTTACTAGATTATCTCAATTGAATTGACTAACTGAAAACCACTAATGGTACCTAAGGTACATATAATACAAGCTTTAGAATACAGTAAGTTCTACTGAACTTAGAGTTGTGTGTCAAGGGCTTAGCACACTCTTTCTATAACTCAAGAGAGTTTAGTAGGCCACACTAGAGTAGGTAGTGCATACACCACACCTCAATCGTAATGTCTTCAAGGCCAGGAACCAATGGGTCCCTGCCAGAAGCCAATGGGCTTCTTCCCTCCAAGTATGATAACCATAACCTCCCATTCTTGAAATTGAGAGCATTATGCAGTACTAGGAGCATGACAACAGGCAAAAGTACAACCACCCAACGCCTCATAGAAGTACTCAGGCTGGATGATCTCAGAAGACCTATCGGGTCTGAAAGGGTAGGCAGAGTGGGTGGGGCAGCAGATGAGGAAGGGCCTAGGGGTGAATTTCCCCATGACCAGACCTCTAATGCTGACCAGGAACATGACAGTGATCTTGACCTGGGAAATCCAGCTCCCCTAGAGGAGGATGAGGGCCACAATGGTCCTCTCTTTTTCCCTCCTGGAAGAGTTGGTGGTGGGCCTAGAAGGTCCAGATCTCCCTCAGTGGAGTCTAACCATTCTGGTTCATCTATAGCGACCTCTATCTCTGCACATAGGAGGCAAACCTCCCAGGAGAGGAGAGAGAGACTGCGGAAGTATGAGGAAGCACAGCTTAAGATTAAAAAGCAGCAGATAGCCCTAGAAAGGGAGTCCCTAGAGCTCTACAGAGCTAGAAAAAGATGGGACTAGAGTCCCATGGTGATAGCAACATCCCTAGTGATAGGGAGAGGTCTCATGACCATAGAAACCTAAACAAGATTGTCCCTCCCTACCAGAGTGGGGATGACATCCACAAATGGATTACTGCACTGGAAAGGGCCTGTAAAGTACAAAGGGTCCCCCAGGAGCAGTGGGTAGCAATCTTGTGGCTCTCCTTTGCAGACAAAGGTAGAAATAAGCTCCTCACTGTTAGAGAGGAGGATGCTGATGATTATACCAGTCTGAAAAGTTCATTTATTGAAGGGTTTGGCCTAACCACTGAACAATATAGGTTAAAGTTCAGAGATTCCCAAAAGGCACAAAATCAAGACTGGGTAGACTTTGTAGATTGAGCTACAAAGGCTCTGGAAGGCTGGTTACTTGGCAGTAAGGTGTGTGACTTCAAAGGATTGTATAATCTAATCATGAGGGAGCAGATTCTTAATAACTGTCAAAATCAGTTGCTACATCAGAACCTGGTGGACTCTGATCTGACCTCTCCCCAAGAATTGGGAAAGAAGGCGGACAAATGGGTCAGAACCAGGGTGAGGCAGAAGGTACAGAACCAAGGTGGTGACCCAAAGAAGCAAGATCCTAAGAACTATGACAAGGGTGGGGAGAATGCTTAAGACCAGAAGTCTTCACAAGGTCCCAAAAATCTTCTTCAGGTGGGGATTCACAGTCTAACAGGGGAAAAGGCCAAAAGAAACCATGGTGCAAGATCTGTAAGTAGAAAACTCACTGGACTAGTGATTGCACCAAGTCCAAAGACTCAACTCCAGCCACCATTGCCCCAAAGGCAACTGTTCCCCCTAGTGCAGCTACAATTGGTGGTGGTAATACTCAGAATTAGGGTGTAGTAGGGTTAACCCTGGGATCTGAGTCGGACTCTGGCCTAGTCAGAGTTCCAACTCAAGCTGTCCTGGTCTGTGATGGAGGCATCGACATGTCCTCCTTTGTGAGTCCCACTAACTTGGGCAAATACAGACAGCAGCCTTTGATTAATGGAAAAGAGGCTTTGGCATTCAGGGACACAGGAGCAAGTGTCACAATGGTGACAAAAGATCTTGTGGATCCTGGGCAGATTATACTTGGTGAAATGTAGCAAGTGACCAATGCTAGCAATGTCAGAACAGACAGTTGTTAACTTCTCCTGGGGAAGGGTAACTGGCCTTAAGAAGGTTGTGGTGAGTGCAGACCTACCAGTCGAATGCTTGCTTGGCAATGATCTGGAAACTTCAGCTTGGGCTGACGTAGAGCTCAGGACACATGCAGAAATGCTAGGGATCCCTGCACATGTATTTGCTGTGACTAGGTCACAGGCCAAAATGTCAAAGGCCGAACAGGCCCTGGATTCTGAAACAATGGACCAGGTGCCTCCCAAGAGGAGGAGCAGTAGGGTTAAGGCAGTGCCTTCCACCCTGACTCAGAATACAGATCAGCCTCCTGAGGGAGATGATCTTGAACCTGAAGAAGGAACTGTCCCAGAGGAGCTTGAAACTGACCAGGCTGAGTTCTTGGGGACAGGCGGCCCTTCCAGGGAATATCTGAGCCAGGGGCAGAAAACCTGCCCCTCTCTTGAACCCCTCAGAAATCAAGCGACTGATGGGGCTGCTGGGAATGCCAGTGGCACCCACAAAATCTATTGGGATGATGGACTCCTTTATTCAGCGTGTAGAGACCCCAAGCCTGGTGCTTCCAGGAGGTTGGTAATACCTTTGAAGTTTAGGGACTTCCTATTGACACTAGCCCATGATATTCCCTTAGCAGGACACTTGGGCCAAAACAAGACTTGGGACAGAATTGTCCCTCACTTTCGCTGGCCCCACATGTCTGAAGACACTAAGGAGTTTTGTCGCTCCTGTGTGACCTGCCAAGCCAGTGGCAAAGCAGGTGGAACCACAAAGGCCGCCCTGATACCACTACCTGTGGTGGGGGTTCCCTTTGAGAGGGTTGGTATTGACATGTTTGGTCCCATGGATCCTCAAACAGCATCTGGGCACAGATTTATCCTGGTGGTGGTGGACCATGCCACTAGGTACCCAGAAGCCATTCCCCTTAGGACCACTACAGCACCTGTGGTGGCAAGGGCCCTCTTGGGGATATTCTCCAGAGTGGACTTCCCTAAGGAGGTAGTATCTGACAGAGTTGCAAACTTCATGTCAAGTTACTTGACTGCAATGTGGAAGGAGTGTGGAGTGAATTATAAATTCACCACACCCTATCACCCACAATGCAATGGTTTAGTTGAAAGATTCAACAAAACCTTAAAGGGCATGATCAAAGGTCTCCCAGAAAAGCTTAGACGCAGATGGGACATCCTTTTGCCCTGCCTTTTGTTTGCCTACAGGGAGGTGCTACAAAAGGGGGTTGCTTACAGCCCTTTTGAACTTTTGTTTGGCCATCCTGTTAGGGGTCCTTTGTGTCTGGTGAAGGAGGGATGGGAGTTACCTCTCAAACCCCCTAAACAGGACATAGTGGACTATGTACTTGATCTCCACTCCAGGATGGCTGAATATATGAAAAAGGCAAATAAAAACCTTGAGGCTAGCCAGGAATTACAAAAGGCCTGGCATGACCAAAAGGCTGTGCTGACTGTTTACCAGCCAAACGTGTGGGTGTTGGAGCCTGTGGCCCCAGCAGCCATCCAGGACAACTGGAGTGGCCCCCATACAATTGTTGAACAGAAAGGGGAGGTCACCTACTTAGTAGACCTTGGAACCCCTAGGAGTCCCTACAGGGTACTTCATGTCAACAGACTAAAACCATATGTTGACAGGGCAAACATGGGCTTGCTCATGGCTACTGATGAGGGACAGGAGGAAGAGAGTGACCCACTCCCTGACCTGCTCTCTCAGAACCCTGATGATGGATCAGTAGATGGTGTAGCCTTGGCAGGAAGCCTCCCTGTCCAGCAGCAAACTGACAGTAGAAAACTTCTCAGCCAGTTCAGACATATGTTTTCTCTGAATCCAAGTCAGACCACCTGGTGCACTCATGAAGTGGACACTGGGGACAGTCTGTCTGTGAAGAATAAGATCTACAGGCAACCTGATCATGTCAGTGACTGTATAAGGACAGCATTCCAAAAGATGTTGGATTTGGGAGTCATTGAACCCTCAGATAGCCCTTGGGCTAGTCCAGTAGTCCTTGTGCCTAAACGTCACACCAAAGATGGAAAGAGAGAGATGAGGTTTTGTGTGGACTACAGGGGTCTCAATGCAGTCACTAGGACTGATGCCCATCCCATTCCAAGGGCAGATGAGCTAATAGATACTTTGGCCTCAGCCAAGTTTCAAAGCACATTTGACTTGACAGCTGGCTACTGGCAGATCAGACTAGCTGATGATGCAAAGCCAAAGACAGCATTTTCTACCCCTAGTGGGCATTACCAATTTGTGGTGATGCCCTTTGGTTTGAAGAATGCACCTGCCACTTTCCAAAAGTTGGTGAATCAAGTCATAACAGGCCTGGAAGACTATAGTGCAGCATATTGCTGTCTTTAGCTCCACCTGGGAGGATCACCTGGTCCACCTGAGGAATGTTTTGGAGGCCCTGCAAAAGGCAGGCCTAACTATCAAGACCACTTAGTGCCAGATAGGGCAGAGTCAGGTTGTGTACCTGGGCCACCTTGTAGGTGGAGGCCAGGTTCAACCTTTGCAGAGCAAAATCCAGCCCATAATGGACTGGGTTGCTCCCACTACCCAGACTCAGGTGAGAGCCTTCTTAGGCCTAACTGGGTATTACAGAAGATTTGTCAAGGGGTATGGATCAATAGTGACACCCCTGAATGACTTAACCTCTACGAAAATGCCCAAGAAGGTTCAGTGGACAGTTAGCTGTCAAAAGGCATTTGATGACCTGAAGCAGGCCATGTGCACTGCTCCCATTCTGCAAAGTCCTGATTACTCCAAAAAGTTCATTGTGCAAACAGATGCATCTGAGTTGGGGGTAGGGGCTGTACTGTCACAGTTGAATGATGAAGGTCAGGATCAGCCAGTAGTTTTCATAAGCAGAAGGCTGACGCCCAGATTGAAACGTTGGTCAGCCATTGAGTGGGAGGCCTTTGCTGTGGTTTGGGCTCTGAAGAAGTTGAGGCCATACTTGTTTGGTACTCACTTCATTGTTCAGACAGACCATAAACCCCTCCTATGGCTAAAACAAATAAAGGGTGAAAACCCCAAACTGTTAAGGTAGTCCATTTCCCTACAGGGGATGGACTATACAGTGGAACATAGACATGGGAGTAACCATGCCAATGCAGATGGACTCTCCAGATATTTACACTTAGAACATGAAGACTCAACTGGTCAAGGTTAGTTTAATGTCCCTGCGTTGGGGGTGGGGGGGTTGTTTAGGAGAGTAGGACCTGCCTCTTATGGTTACGCCCACTTTTTGCTGATGTTTCACAGTTTTTCGACCTTAGTCTGGCTGGGGCCCTGCTATTCAGGACCCCAGCCTAGCTGCTTCCTCTCTAAATTGATTCCATGTACCTTAGGTACCCCACAGATTGGATTCTGAGGTGCCCTTATAAGTCCCTATTATATGGTATACTATGTACCCAGGGCATAGGTACCACAGAGGCCAACCAGGGGCTGAAGCAGGTATTATGCCACCCCTGGGAAGCCCTCCAAAATGACACCATTGGTCTGCTACTGCAGCCTGGGTAAGGTGGTGCATGCACCCCTTACAGAGATGTAGGTTCACTTTATCTCACCTATCACTGCCCATAGAAACCTATCACTCACCCCTATGGCAGGCCTTATTCATCCTGAAGGCAGGGTGCTTGGTTATATGTGAGAGGGTGCCCAGGCATGAGCTGAACCCCTCTGCAGCCTTCGGAATCTATCCTCCGGGGTTGTCAGTAGTGCAGCCTGACCATATACTCTTAAGTGCATTATAACTAAATGGTAAATGCTACCTTTGGACTGGCTGCACGGAAACATGTCGTGTTTGGTGTCAAAAACCTTGGAACCATACCCCCACACCGGTAACTGGTGTGGGAGTATGATCCCACCCTTCTAGAGGGAGAGACATGACAGCACCGGTATACCCGGTACCAGTTTAAAAGAGCCCTGGCGTCACAAAATGGATGATGCAGCCACAGACACGAGTCTGGCCTCCTGCTGCTGACTGAAACTCCAGCAGGGGAGGTCTGGACAATAGGTTTCCTGTCACAGGGAGGTGTAACCACCTCCCAGACAGGCTTTAGTGTATTGGAGCTGGGTGGGAGCACTCCAAGAGTGCTTTGAAGTCTGCACTAGGGGCACATTTGGTGTCCCTGTGCATAGTCCATCTCAAACCAGTTGCAGGGGCTACCAGCCCCTGCTCTGGCGTGAAACTGGACAAAGGAAATGGGTGTAGCTACCCCTCTTTCCAAACCCTCCCATAGGTGGGTCCCCAGAGTTAGTCCAACCCCTTTCTTAGGTATAAGTAAGGAACCCCTGGCAACAGGACTTTAGATATCCCTGGACGAAACTCTGCAACTGAATCCTGGAACTTTGACGCTCTACTCAAGACTAGAGAACTGAAGAAATCACCCTTGGGGTCAAGGAGTGACTCCCCTGCTTGGCAGGCACCAAAGACGCATCTGTCCGGTCTGCATCTCCGAAGCTCTCACCGGATGCCGAAGACTTTGCAACACCAGAGGTGGATTTCCAGACTTCCCCAAGGCTGAACCAGGTCCCCAGCAAAGCTGAGACCCGCAGCCCTCGTGAGTAACATGGAACCGGAACCCCTTTACACCGTGCACATTTGCAAGTGCATCAGCTTCTCGACATCCCCTGAGGCTTTGCATTGGGTTACTTGTAGCCCACACCCGAGCAGAGAGTCCACCGAAGATTGTTGGCCTAGTCACCCCGAGTGACCCGTGGGCTGCCATTTTGTGATTCCTCTCGAGGTCACTTCGCGATTCCTGGTCCGTCGACTGGTGGGTCCCTGTGAAGGTAACTCTGATTTTCCTTGGGCTTCCCTGGTTGCTCCAGACATGCCCTGACTCTCCACCAAGTAGTGAGTCCCTCAGACCTTGCTGGTCTGCACTGAAGCATCTTTCTCCTTTCTGCGTGGGTTGCTGTTGCCAAGGCTTGTTGTGTCCAATCTGGACACCGACGCTGTAGCACTCAACATACTTCGTGGGACAGCTCGAATCCAGCTCTTGGTCATCCGTGACACCTCCTGGTCCTTGTGGCTGAAGAGTCAAGCTTCACCTTCTTCACCTGAAACACCCGACATCGGTGGGCATTCGTCTATCGTGCCCCTGGTCACTGGCAAGTAACCCGGACTCTGTCCCCGCTGCTTACAGGTTCTTCATATCTTCGATCCAGGATTGGATCTCTTCGGACACTTCGCATCTTCCTGGCAGCAGCACTTCTTCGCCAGCTTCCATCGAAAACGACGACGCGACCCAACACCATTTGACACCTATGCACCCGGCTTCCCTGGGTGAGGTAACTCGAGTACTCCGGTGCTCCCGTGGGTGTTGACCCTAGAACTGCCTAAGTCCCTGAGAGTTCGGTCCTAGTCCATTTCTGGGTGTCCCTAATCTTTAAAAATCTAACTGCGACTTTCCCCATAGAAGCTAACGGGAGCTCGCGGCTGTGTTCTCACTCTGCACACAGCTCCCGTGGGTCCCCTGTGTCACTACCTTGGGTGGTTCCTTGGGGTCCCAGCGATTCTACAGGCTCTAGGCCTTGTGTCTAGTTAAGTGATGTTTCTTATACCACTATTTTAGTATATGGTTTGGCTCGTCCCTAGGGCCTGACGTGTATTTATGCTATTGTACTGCAATATTTGAAGTGTAACTTATGTGTTTTGACCTCTAGCCTCATAAAGAGACTAGTAGGGTGTGTTTAGAAATAAATACATATATTTTACATAAATACCTGGTGTGGTTCCATTTCATTTGGTCATTCAGGAGATTATAGACTGGTAAAACAAGCTGCTTTACATTCCTTCAAGACTAGGTCTGAATGCTGCTCTCCATAGCGACCACTAGGATAGCTTTCAATAAAGGTTGCCTTTAACCTATCATCAATAAGGGGTTGTTTGGACTGGTGCAAGGTGCCCACTATAATTAGTGGACAGCATATACCAGGCCAACTTCTAACATCCGTACCTTGACCTTCCGGGTTGTGAGGCCTATGTAATGCAACCCACTCCCACACATGATCCTGTAGATCTCACGTGAGGTGTTGCAATTACTAAACTTGTTAAGTTACCATGTTTTCCTGCTCACAAGCTTGACACTCTTTGTCGGTTCTGTGAGTTCACAGACCGAGCAACCACCACATCTGCAGTGCCCTGTGGGTAAATTCGATTCCTTCTTCTGTTGTCCCGGACGAGTATGGACCAACTCGTTCTTCAAATTGGGAGCCCTCCTAAAGGCAAATCTGGGGGGTGGCATTTTTTTGCCCCCAGTATCCAGCAATGACCAATGTTTCCGTATAACTTGTCAGATTTGGGTCGAAAGAGGAACAAAAGTTGTTACTACCGGTACACACTGATCCTTCTGTTTGTTAACCCTTTCCAGAAGTGCCTCCCGTGGTGTATTAAGGTCACGTTTATGGGTCCTTTTAATCACGTTGTTAGGGTATCCTCAGCTCTTAAGTTTCACTACTAAATCTTCAGATTGCTCCAAAAACGATCCAGATGAGGAGCAATTTTTTCGATTCCTCAAAAACTGCCCTACAGGCAAATTGTCACAGAGGGCTCGAGGGTGAAATGATACATAGTGTAATTGAGAGTTCCGGTCAGTGGGTTTCTTATGTACAGCCATCATCAGACCGTTATTCTCTGCTGTAATATCTACATCCAGATATACAGCGGTGTCTTTGCTCACACTCCAAGTGAACCGAAGACATTCATCTCGTGTACATTCAGCCACAAGAGAAATTCTGAAAATCTGTCCTCTGATCCAGTCCATATACAGAGGACATCGTCTATAAACCTCCCCCAGAGAGAAATATTTTCCTGGAAGGGGTTGGAGGGATAATATACCACATTCTCCTCGAACCGGCCCACATAAATGCAGGTCAGACTCGGCGAGAATGTGGCCCCCCATTGATGTCCCTGACACTCGGAGATAAATCTGATCCTTATACGCAAAGAAATTTCTCGTAAGAGCAAGTTCAATGCACTGTAGTACAAATGTTTGGGGTACATCATAGAAGCATTCCAGTGCCACAAGAGCACGTGTTGCTGCCTCCAGCGTGGCATCTTGGGGTATACTGGTGTACAATGACTCAAATGTCTATTGTAACGAACAGCTGTGTGGACGGATTATATTCTACTGTCTTCAGGATATTTAACACATCCATGGTATCCTGCACGAATGAACGTTGAGTAATAAAATATTCCCTAAGGAAAATATCAGCAAACTGGGACAAAGGCTCCAGTACTGATTGTATCCCTGAGACAATCGGGCGGCCCGGTGGAGGACGCTGGGCTTTATGGATCTTCTGCAAGATGTAAAATGCCGGCATTCTGGGTCTTACATTCACAAGGAAGTCTGCCTCCTTGTGAGTTATCCACTTCTTCTCCCTAGCGTCCGCCACCAGAGCCCCGATAGTCTCTTCAGGCTGAGGTGTAGGATCACGTGTCAATGGTTGGTAGTTAGTGCGGACCTCAAGAAGCCTCAGGACTTCTTTTTCGTAGTACTGTGTGTTAAGGACTACGACCGCACTGCCCTTTTTGGCCTGTTTTATTGTTATCAATTTGTTTTCCTTCAATGGTTTAACTGCCAACAAGTCAGTCATATTCATATTGCAAGGGTGAGATGTTTCATGCAGCTCTTCCAAATCCTCAATGTCCCAATAGACACGTTGCTCAAACACAGCACTCTCAGGGCCTACTTCTGAACTAGAAGGACAAAAGCGAGATGGTCGATGCAGATTAGTAGAGAATATTGATGGTGTTTGAACCTCTTGATTTGCAAAGAACCTTTGGATTTTAATCTTTCTCATTAGTTCAAATAATTCAGTTCTACACTTAAAGATGTCATGCATAGGTGTTGGAACAAACCCTAAGCCCTTATTCAAGTCCCTTGATTCCTCTACAGAAAGTGAGTAGTTGGAGAGATTCACTACTATGTCACCAGTGTATAATGCAGGAGTATGCCCTACACCTTGTACACTATTCATAGCATTGATTAATGCGGTGTCCTGCCTCTGCTGCGCATTATCCAATTCGAGTATGCCAGCCATGTTTGTTGTACTTGATTGGCTCTCCCCCTGCCTCTTCCCCTTTGCGCACCACCTCCCCTGTTGCCTATCTGGCCTTGGCCCAAAAAAGATCTTAAAAGGGCCCCTAGATCTTCACTGGCTCTGTTCTGTACTGTGAATCGAACCCCATTTTTATTAGATGTGGAAGGTTGCTCTCCAAATTCCTCCTCCTCACTACTTGTGTTGTCGAATGTCCAATTGTAGGGCGTTCTTCTTGCCTGTCTACGTCCCCCTCTTTGAAATTTCTGGGCCTGTTGCTGGTTTAGGGCTTGATAATATTTATCCTCAACATACAGAAATGCCCACTCATGTGAGAACCACTCAAGATTTCTTCTCAGACCCTTAATTTTTTTATTACCCATGTATGTTTTGTAGTCAGCTAAATCCCTTTATATGCAATTTAGTTGTTCCTTCACATCCGTGATCGTTGTATCTCCCTTGGTCGCTTCCTTTAAATCAAGGATCGAAAGCTCTTCACTGAGCCTCTTAGCTGTGTTAATAATTAAGATTATCCAATCCCGAGTGCACTTGTTAGCTATATAGCTCCAGTCCACTTGGAACTTTTTATCTTCAACAAAGATCTCCAGTTCTATCCTTACGAGCAAGCTTGGTGGTGCTGCATCTGCCTGAAGGTACTCGGTCATTAACGCCCCATGCAAGGCTATCCGAATCTGGCGTTTCCTAGTGTTGGTTAATTTTTCCCACTCTTCTCTGGCTGTTGTGTTATTCGCTAGTAGGGTTTCAGGAAATAGTGAGGGACCAGACAATATTAGGGCAATCTGTTCGTCAGTAAATGCTAAGCCATTGCTGGCCATATCACCCCCCACACAATCACTATAGTGTTGGTTTTAATGTACTCCCTAACACCTACAATAACTCTAGATGTTTCTTATCAAGGGGATACTCTTTGTTTATGATCGGCACGATCTTCCAACAGCTTACTTGAATAATGCTCTCACGGCTGAGCCGCCGTCCAAAATCACATCAACAATAGGAGCAAAAGGGGGATCAGGAAATCAGACTGCTGCCCATTCCCACCAAGCTGACCAGTCTGCTGATCCTGAGCTCCTACGAACTCTGAGAGGTTCAACAACACAGATGGTGGTTCTCCACAGCTCTCAAGGCCTGCCCTACCCTCTCACCAAGTTTGAGGCCGGTATCCCTCGTGGGAGCCACAGTTGAATTGCCATTACCAAGGCTTGTTGGCTTCCTTCCATCAAGATCTTCGGGCTCCAAGTAGCCCCAACCACAAGCATCTCCAGTGACCATAATCTATGTCCACACTGCATCGATTGCATCGTGGCCTGCATCTTTTAGTGAGCTGCTTAAGGTCCTCTTGTGACTTTTAAGAATAAAATCTACAGGCAGCCTGACCATGTCAGACATTGCATCAGGACAGAGGTCCAGAAGATGCTGGAGTTGGGATTAATTGAACCCTTAGATAGCCGTTTGGCTAGCCCAGTAGTCCTACTACACAAACCTCACACTAATGGTGGAAAAAGAGAAATGCGTTTTTTTGTAGACTACAGAGAACTCAATGCAGTCATTAGGACTGATGCTCATCCAATTCCCAGGGCACATGAACTTATTGATACTTTGGTCTCAGCCAAGGTTCTGAGTATATTTGATCTGACTGCTGGCAAATCAGACTAGCTCAGGATGCCAAGCCAAAGACAGCATTCTCAACCCCTAGTGGGCACTATCAATTTATTGTAATGCCCTTTGGTTTGAAGAATGCACATGCCACATTCCAGAGGTTGGTAAATAAAGTTCTCACAGGCCTGGAAGCCTATAGTGCAGCATATCTGGGTGATATAGCTTTATTTAGCTCCACCTGGGAGGATCACCTAGTCCACCTTAAGAATGTTTTGGAGGCCCTGCAGAAAGCAGGCATCACTATCAAGGGCACAAAGTGCCAGATAGGGCAGAGCAAGGTTGTGCACTAGGGCCACCTGGTAGGTGGAGGCTAAGTTCAACCACTGCAGAGCAAAATGCAGACCGTCATGGAATGGATTTCTCCAACTACCCAGACTCAGGTCAGAGCTTTCTTGGGCATGACTGTGCATTACAGAAGATTTGTGAAGGGATATGGGTCCATAGTGACTCCCCTGAATGATCTGACGTTTAAGAAAATGCCCAGGAAAGTTCAGTGGACAATAAGCTGTCAGAAATTATTTGATGACCTCAAGGAGGCCGTGTGCACTGCTCCCATTCTGCAAAGTCCTATCTACTTGTCGTGTAGTTTCTATAAACCAATATAGGATCTGCACATTTAGACAACATAGACTGTGGGATTGGTATCCAGACAGATTCCAGACACCCCCACCGGGTATGTTCGCCTGTATACCAGCTAGCTCACAGTGCCACTGTAAACTCCTCTTACCAAGGAGAGAATAGTTCTCGGCAGCTATCCAACATGACAACTCTGTCCCACCAGGGATCGTGGAAACAGTACAGTACTTTTCGCTCAGTCACTCGTGCTCACTTTGTCTCAGAGAAATACGCAGAATAAACAGTGGGGACGTTTTTCAATAAGCATTTATTGAACCTGCATCATTCTAGTGTAAAATAGATGTGCTGAAACAACCATAAGACAGAAACAGATATAAATGATTATCAGCACCAACAGCGTCAAAGGATGGTAGATTCCTACCAGAGTGCTAAAACAACGAATACTGGCAGGTATATGCATACATGACAGTAATAATTCATACTCCTACGATGCAACCCTAACTAGATGTATCTAGCATGTATGTAGGTCAGGTGTAGAGCCAAGAATCCCCCTAGGCTGAAGCCAACCCTATTACCTGAAGTGAGAGACTGTGAGACCCCGTCTTGGTCTCGAGATGGATACCCCGCGAGGGATGTCAGACCACTGCCAGCTGGAGTGTCTGCGTGCAGGAACCTCAGCTTCTCGCGTCAGTGAACCAGCATGGAAGTCTTTCTCCTCTGCCTGCCCCAGAAAAGATATGGTGTATATATACCCGAAAGGTACACTCAGGGGTTCTACCTTGCTGTGTCATGTCGGCCGAGGAGGACAAAAGGGATCACCCTTATACATAGTTATTAAGCAGAAGATGGTAATGCTGCTGTGATTCTGAGAATCCTCATGCATAATAAATGAGGCTAGTTTTCTGGGAAAACCACACAACATCTATGCAGTACCTAAACTAGGTAAAAGGCCAATACCGAAAACCGTTATGTACTACAATGGCAGGGAAAATGTAGGTGAAAGGTTAGGTGACTACCGAGGCCTTTATTGAGGTACAATACAAAACATAACAACTCTAAAACTTTCATTGTCCTGACAGATGCATCTGATTTGGGGGTAGGGGCTGTGTTATAACAACTGAATGCAGAGTGCCAGGGTCAAGCAGTAGCTTTTATCAGCAGAAGGTTGACCCCAGAGAGAAAAGTTGGTCAGCCATTGAGAGGGAGGCCTTTGCTATGGTCTGGGCCCTGAAGAAGTTGAGACCATACTTGTTTGGCACTCACTTCATTGTTCAGACAGACTATAAGCCCATCCTATGGCTTAAACAGATGAAGGGTAAAAAAACAAAACTTTTGAGGTGGTCCATTTCCCTACAGGGGATGGACTATACAGTGGAACATAGACCTGGTAGTAACCATGCTAATGCATATGGACTCTCCAGATTTTTCGACTTTGAAAATGAAGACTCAACTGGGCAAGGTTAGTCTCATCTCCTTACTTTGCGGGGGGGACGGGGGGGGGTTGTGTAGGAAAGTAGGATTTGCTTTTATGGTTACCCACACTTTTTGCCTGGTGCTAATCTACTTTTGACAAGTCTGACTGGGATCCTGCTAATCAGGACCCCATTCTCTTTGCTTTCTCCCATAAATTGTTATGTTCAGTACTTAGGTACATCCCAGATTGGATTCTGGGGTATCCTTATCAGTCCCTAGTATATGGCACTAAGGTACCCAGGGCATAGGTATCCCAGAGGTCCCCCATGTATTATGCCACCCATGGGAGACCATTCAAAGCGTAACTACAGGCCTGCCATTGCAGCCTGTGTAAGCTGGGCTAGCACCCCTTATTAAAGATATAGGTTTCCTATATCTAGGGTCACTGCACTTAAAACCTATAAGTCACCCCTATAGAAGGCCTTTCCAATCCTGAAGGCAGGGTGCTTGGTTCTAAGTGTGAGGGTGCCCCTGCATTAGCAGGACACCCCTACAGCCTACAGAGTCCATTCTACCGGGTTGTAAGTGAAGCATCCCTATACCATATAGAGGGGCACCTCGTAATTACGCAATGACCATTTTGAAACTGGCTGCAACTAATCCTATCATGTTTGTATAAAACATGTTTGAATCACACCCTCACACTGTAAACGGTGTGGGAGTATGATTCCAAGCACTAAAAAGAGCCCCCCGTTAGGCTCGCCATGCTCACGGTTCTAGTCTTCTAGACCCTGACAGCACAACATGGCTGCTGCTGACCAGAGACATGATTCTGCCCTCCTGCTACTGAGCCAAGCTCGAGTAAGCGAAGGCAGAACAATAGGTATCCTGTCACAGGGAGGTGTGACCACCTCCCAGACAGGGTTTAGTGTATTGGGGCCGGGTGGGTGCGCTTACCAGCGCCACTCAGTCTGCTTGAGGGGCACGCTTGGTGTCCCCTTGCATAGCCCAGTTCAAAACAGCTCTGGGAGCCGTTGACTCCCGCTCTGGCACAAAACTGGACAAAGGACATGTGAGTAACCTCCCCCCTGTCCAGACCCTTCCCTGGGAGGGTCCCCTGAATCATCCCAACCCTTTCCTTAGGGTACTTAAGGGCTTACCTGTGGGTGGGTCCCTAGATTCGTCATGGGACACGATTCAATTCAGACACCACTTCAACTTCTACCTTCTGGGCACTCTGGGCTTTGCTGGACTTCGTTTGGGCTCGACTTCGTCCTCCTTTCAGTCTGCTACATCGTCTGTGCTTGTGTACCATACAGTAACCTTCCAAGGCCTGTGGGCATCCAAGACACTTGAATGAATCTCCCTTGAAGTGAAGGTGTCACTTCCCTGCATCTGCAGGCACCACAACCAAGCTGACCTGTCTGCTGATCCTGAGCTCCCAAGGACTTTGAAAGGACTTTGAAAGGCTCAACAACGCAGGTGCTGGTTCTCCACAGCTCTCTAGGCATGCCCTGCCCTCTCACCAAGTTAGAGACCAGTATCCCTCCTGGGAGCCTCAGGAACCGAACCCCTGTGCATCGTGTCAGCTTACCGTTTCCAAGGCCTGTTGGCTTACTTCCATCAAGATCTTCGGGCTCCAAGTAGCCCCAATCTCGATCATCTCCAGTGACCAAAATCAGCGCCCACACCGCATCGATTGCTTTGTGGCCTGCATCTTTTGGTGAGCTGCTTGAGGTCTGTCCTGTTGAGGGACACCTTTGTTTCTTTTGGGCTCCCCTGATTGCTCTGGGCCTGCTCTGACACCCCTGCTTGTGGTGAGTCCCCTGGACCTTGGTGGTCCCGACATTGCACCTTCTTCGACATCCATATGGGTTGCAGCAGCCAAGGCTTGTTGGTGCTTCTGATGGACACTACTCCTCAACTGCCGACATCCGACGTGGGACAGCTCATGCATGGCTCTTGGTCTTCTTCAGCATCGCCTGGTCATCACAGCTGCAGAGATAAGGTCACGTCAACTCTCCTGTAACACCCAACATTGGTGGGCATTCGTCTTCCAGGTCTCCGGGTCACTCCTGAGTGACATAGACTCTGTCCCCTCTGCTTGCAGGTACCTCTCAACTATAATCCACCTTTGGATTCCACTGGACACTTTCTTCTTCTCCAACAGCTGCACTTTCCTGAAGTACTCCATTGGGTTCAACGGCGGTTTCCGACGCCACTTCACACCTTTGCACCCGGCTTCTCTGGTGTAGGTAATGTGGGAATTAGGGTATCCATGGGTGGGGTGGGTCTGGGGTTCCTAGCCACTCACCTTGGGTGGTTCCTTGGGGGCCCAGCATTTCTACATCCTCTAGACCTTGTCTTGTCCCGAGTCGTGGTTCTTATACCACTTTCTTAATATATGGTTTGGTCCCCCCCTGGGGTTCACTGTGTATTCAATGCTATTTACGTGATTTCTATGCAAAGTAGTGTGTGCATTGTGCATATCTCCAGGTAGGAGATATCTAAACGTGTTAGAGAGTATTATATAATAGATACATATTTTTATAAATACCTTGTTTGGTTCTTTTTCATTTCAATCTATACCTATAAGATTGAATTCTGGTAAAACAAGCTGCTTTACACTCCTTCTGGACAAAGCATGAAGGCTGCTCTACACAGCTACCACTGGGAGAGCTTTCTATGGTTGTCTAAGACCTCCTAATTCATCATAAAGGTTGTCTGGACTGATGCAGGGTGTCCACTTACCTAAGTGTACATCATATACAAGGCCAGCCTCTTTATTTATTTATTTATTTCTGCTTTATAGAGCGCAGACTTGACCCGTTAGGGTATCAGAGCGTTTTACAGGGTGAACAGGTTGTATACAAATAAGACTTAGGTAGGGGGGTCTAACATTTGGGATAAAAACAAGTACAAACAATTTACAAGAACGAAGGTCCAAGAATATAAGGGTGGAGTGCCAGGAGGTGCTGGGTGGATAGCATCTGGTCAGTCCAAGGTGTAGTTGTAATAGAATAAAAACAAGGTCACTGAAGGTGAGTGCAATGCAAGAATTAGGAGAGGAATTTGCCCATTAGGAAGGTTTTGGCTTCCTTTTTAAATCGTGACAGAGATGGAATTCTTCTAATGGCGGGCGGGAATGAGTTCCATATTCTTGGTGCTGTCCCAGAGAATGCACGGTTATAGGTTTCTTTCTTTCGAAAGCGCGAAGGCTAGAGCAAAAGGTTCAGGAGTTTCTGACTCCTTCGGACACCACGAGTTTCTGAGCGAGAAATGCTGGGGATTTGGTGTATTTGGTGTATAGAGCCTTGTGAGTGATACATGCCAGTTTAAGTTGGATTCTGGCTTCAAGAGGAAGTTTAGGGCTGTGATCGACTTAGTCCATTCCCGAATGTCAAGGTTGGTTTTGGGTGGGGAGATTAGAAGGAATTCTATTTTTTGTGCATTTAGTTTGAGCTGGTTGGAGGTGAGCCATTGGACAGTCAACTTCAAGGCCTCATTCAGGGAAAAAATCTCCTCCGGAGAAGAGATTTTGATGTAGATCTGGGTGTCATCGGCATACATGTGGCAGGAGATATTGGTGGTGAATAGTACTTCTGCTAGCGGCTCGAGGTAAAGATTGAAGAGGGTAGGGTAAAGGGTTGATCCTTAGGGGACTCTGACCGTAATCGGAGAGGGAGCGGATAGGTTACCGATGATAAATAATCTCTAGGAGCGGTTCTAGAGGAAGGATCTACACCATTCACAGAGCCATCCAGTCCCATCCTGAGTTTGAGGCATTCGAGAAGTTTCTCGTGGTTGACCGTATCGAAAGTCGAGGCTAGATCTAATAGAATTAGGAGACAGGTTTTGCGTTAGTCAAGAGCTTGGAGAGCATCATCCATTATATGGAGAATGGTGGTTTCACTGCTGTGCCCAGGCCTGAACCCGGATTGGAAATCATCTAGTAGGTTGAAGTTGGTGATGTGTTGGCTCAGTTCTACACTTTTCTCCAGAACTTTCGCTAGGAGTGGGATATTGGAAGTAGGTCTAAAGTTGTCTGGAGATGCAGGATTCAGCGTAGATTTTTTTAAGATGGGGATGACATGACCGGCTTTTAGGGAGTCAGGTATTGACCCCTGTAGAAGGAGGCGTTGATTATTGCAGTCCAAACAGGAATGCTAGATTGGGAGGCAGCGGCCAAACAGTTGAAGGGGAGTGGGTCATTAAAGTGGTTGTTTGGGTTTAAAGAGGATAGAATTTTCAAGACTGAATGGTCGTCATATACTTTGAAATTGGACCAGTGCGCTTGGTTTTTGGGTGATGTCTAGGGGGGCAGCTCTGAGAGATGAGGCAGGTCTGGAGGGGGTTGGGAGTAGGTAGCGGATCTACGTTTGTTTCCTGGGGCAGTAATTTTGTCGGAGGAGAATTCCTTGCATATTAGAGATTTAGGGGTCTCTTTGGAGGTTTTAGCCAGTTTATTAGATTGGTGTTTGACCATTTCAAAGAGCTTGCTGGGTCTGTTCATGGCGCTCTCCAGTTCTGATCTGAAGAATTCTTTTTTTGAGGTGAGGATGTTCCTATTATAGCCATTGCTGGTCTGACGGAGAAGGTTTAAGTGGGAGGCTGAGGGGTGCTGTCTCCAGTTCCTTTCTGTCTGCCAATGGGTTCTCTTTTCATTGTTGAGGGATCCGTTGAATCATGGGTTTCTGTCTTTGATGTGGGTTCTTTTTAGCTTTAGCGGGGCAAGATCATCAAGTATATTAGACATAGTCGAGGTGTAGTGTTCTGTGAGGTTGTTGACCGTTGAGATATTTGGGGGGGGGGTCAACCTCTCAGCATACTGCCAATTTCACGAGATCTAGGCTCTTTGTGTCTCTAACCCAACGTTTTGGATTCACAGATTGTGGTGGCCTTGTCTTGTGGGTGCCAGGTAGTAGGAAGGTAATAGCGTGGTGATCAGACCAGTCGCATGGGTCTATAGAGATAAGCTTGACCGCTGATTCCTTAGCAATGATCCAGTCTAGAGTGGCGCCTTTCGTGTGTCTTGGGAGTGTGCAGGCTTGGGTAAGGGCTTGGTCTGCCAGGAAGTCTTTGATGGCGTTGACCTGAGGGTCCTTGAGGTCGTTCCAGTGCAGATTGAAGTCACCGAGGAAAATGTCATTAGACTTGGGGGAAACCTTGGCTGTAATGATTTCCATGAGGTGGTCAGTGAAGGTGTCATGCATACCTGGGGGGTGGTAGAAGATGTGCAGTCTGCACAATTGAGTGGCATTGTTGGATATGGGGAGTACAAGGTATTGACAGGAGACTGTGGGATCTGCATGAAGTTCAGTTACGAGGAGGTTAGAGCGGTAGATGCAAGCAATGCCTCCGCCTTTTTTTGATTGCCTGTCCAGCATTGAGATATTATAATTAGGAGGGACTAATAGGTCTAAGCAAAGACATGAGGATTCGTTAAGTCAAGATTCGGTCAAGATTGCTACATCAGATTTTTGGCTCAGGATGAGATCGGCGACATCAGAGGCATGTTTTACTGCTGAGCGGCAGTTAATTAAGAGGCCGGAGAGAGGGGGGTCGGGGTGTATGTTGTGAGTTAGGGTGGAAATGGGTACTTGCACTAGGTTGTTGCTAATAACTCCTCTGTTGCGGAGAGTTGTTGATCTATTGGAGTTGATTGCAACCGTATGGATAACGTGCTCGTCAATCAAGTCCAGTGGACTGGGGACTTCAGGAGCAGACTTGTAAGTTAGGAGGAGGGCTAGAATTTCCTCCTCCGAGAGGTAGCTGGGCTGCTCGCGATGGTGAAGGTGTCTCAGGGATAACGGTAAGGGGTGAAGGAGGGGCTTGGTGAAAGGGGGAGAGTTGAGTTCTGTGGGAGCTTGCAGTACGAGAAAGAGAGTTCGGTGAGGTGAAGGATGTTTTTCAGTTCAAGAATGGAGTTATGGATGCTCTGAGTTATGTTGGTTGCTCTGAGGTGCAGAGTTTCAAGATCCATAAGTGAGGGAAGTGTTTGCGGGAAAGAAGTCAATGGTTTGGGATCGGTTCTGTTGGCATGATCGGGTAGCATGGTATTGGGGTTAGACCATCCTTTGTCATAGATACTGGGAGGAGGGGTTTGTGAGTGGCTAGGCTCGCATGGCAGACTGGTCGAGGGATCATTGGGGCGGGTGTTCGCTGCCCACCAGGTGTCTAGCGTATTAGTCACTATGAGTGTGGGGAGGAGCGAGGTTTGGAGGAAGGGGGCGGCAGCATGGTCTCCTTGAGAGGTGGCAGAGGTTGTGTGGGAGTGGAGGGATATTCCCTAGCACTTATATGGGTGACACTGCCTAGAGAGCCGTTTAGAGTGGGGAACTGCATGGGTTCAGTTGGTCTAGTCTGCACCATAGGAAGGGGAGGGGGACGAGGGGGAGTGGTTGGATCTTTGGTGGGGCTTAATGAGGGGCTTTTACCCTTGCCCTTTGGGCTGTGTTGATCGGAGCGAAGCAGGGGGTCGGGTGACGAAAGCTGGTGCTGGGGGAGCGTGGAGCGTGAAGGGATAAGGGTCGTGCACGTGTTTTTTGAGGGTGGTTAAAAAGGTCCGCAAATTTGTTGAGGTCTTTGTTTGGCGCATGAATCGGGACGATGCCGTTGTTTGTATAAGGTAATGGTAAGGTCAGTTCACAAATTTAAGGAGTGCGCGATCGTGAGCTTGGTGTCGTACGGAATGTTCCTGGATTTATGTACGTTACGGAGGTTTGAAATGGTTGCACGATGTAAGTATGTTTTTCTGGAGTAGAAGATGAGGTCATTATTGATTGTGCCCTTGTCAGCGCTATAGCGCAGATCAGAGATCAGGGTCTCAGGGTGTCTTTTCAGGATGGAGTGTTTGAAGGTTTTAGCAGCGGTCTTTGAGAAATTAGGAGGATAAACAACGGTGTAGGGGTTGCCCACTGTTGTATTCAGGCAAGGCCCTGCCATACTGGAGAGAGAGGGGGATCATTAGAGCCAGGGGAAATCTTAGGGAGGCTGCGGGTGTGGCTCTAGCAGTGAGGATCACTGCTCCCGGGCACAAACAAGGAGGTCCGCAGATACGCAGGGCTCTCGCAGTGACGATTACTGCTCCGGGGCCCAAACAAGAAGTCCGCAGAATAGCAGGGTGTCAGGAGTAGAGGGAACGAGCATTAGATCCTGGGACCATGTGGTCAGTCAATACCGGTTTATGCCGGTGGAGCCTCAGGAGGGGCGGGGACTGAGGCGGCCCTTTACAGGGTTCCAAGTGTCGCAGGGGAGATCCGACTGATTTCAAAGCGGGTACAGTGATATTCAATCATTGTATTTTATACAAATTAATGTTTTCACGTGATTTGTTGAGCCAGATCTCGCTTGGGTAGAGGTAAGAGTGATTACTCAATGTTATCAAGAAGTATATCCACCGTCCCGGGAAATGGAGCAAAGTATGGGGGCCCTGGAACTCATATAGAGGAACTATCTGTACCCCGAGTGATGACGAGACTCTTGTAACCCCCTAATGGTCATTTTTTGCATATTGTGATTTGATTCTCTGTAGACCAGCTCCGACAATGGAAAGGTATATGGCCTCCTGCTCATGTTGAAAATTGGTACATAATGTCGATTTGTTTAATAATAAAAAAGATTTATTTTAAAAAAAGTAGTATATCCACCAGCTTGTGTATATTTGTAAATTGCTGCATAGTATTGACTAGAGTGTGTGTAATAAATGTACTTTTAACTTTTTCAAAAGAAAAAGCCCAGACTGGGCAATCATTTATTTAGTGTTATTATTGTGTATCTGTGAATGGTGATTACTAGCCCACACCACCTCCCTTGAGTAAGCCTATGACTGCTCTACTTCGCTACTCTGTGAGAGTCAAGCGCTACAATAGTGTGTTTGGTGCCCAGTGGAAGTTAAATGTAGACCCATATTTTGCTAGGGTACACAAATAATGACGGTTTTACTAACATGGAGTTACATTTACACAAATCACCATAATGATGACATGTGTTAGAAAACAACCTAAACATGCCATCATCCAAACTATCACACCGTTCACCAACCTTACTAAACCCATGAACTTACTGTGTCAAACAAACCATTCTCCTGTAAAGCTAGGACACCATGAGAAAAATTAGGTTTTGAGCATGTGTTAATAGGATCACTGACAAAATATCGAAAACACAAATATCATGTGGACAGATTATTGTGTAAAAAATGTCGAGGACCAAAATATCGAGAAGGTAGGTACAAATAGGCAAATACAGATTACTACTGTTAACTCTATATCTATGTACCGTGAAGATATATATATCGTCAAGGAACATATATGCGTAGTTACATATAGTAAAGCTTTTCTTACCTATAGAAACTTGCTGTCATGATATTCTTGTCCTTGATATTTTTAACACAATGTTTTGCCACACAATATTTGTGTTCCATGTTAATAACCTTACTGAACAGCATTCCCTAACCGTCAAAACTCTGCAAACACCGCCTTACTTCGTGAAAAGGATATCTAGCGCTAAGTGGTTTTGCATCACCATTTCTAGCATTGCCATTAGTGGAGATTTGGTCTGACTTAAGGCACCAGCAGTCAGGGGAAATTCTGACACTGACTCTAATACGGAATCACTAACAGACACCTTTGTTTGCTTTTCTGCCTCTGTAACTTTCTTTTTAGTAGTTACTTTCTTCTTTCACTGTTCTCTATACTTTCTCAAATCTGTCCTGGCTTTTATCTTTTCAACTAGATCACTAATGGTAGCTCGTAAAGTCACTAAGCCCAACTCCTTTAGTTCCTCATCAGTCAAATTGATTTTGTAATTTCCCTCCACATTCATCATTCTACTAATATCGACTGCACATTCATCAACTAATTCCTAAGTCTAACATGTGCTTCATTCACACACCTCACTTCTTTGATAGAATAATTTGATCAACATTGTATGACATCAATCTGGTGAAATCAATTGTCCAATGTAAAATGTCTGCAAATTCAAACTTTAAAAGACCAACGTCAATATCTCTCTCTTTAGAAATCTCAGCAGGAACAGTAATAGAGGTCATTTGAAAATGAAGAGACTACAGTAGTATCTCTACTCGTACTCTGCAAAGTTTTCAATGTATTCTCAGTTGGGGCACTCGGTGATGCACCTGCAAATGCAAGTGCACTCAATTCCTGTGCCTGCATGTTCATACCCACTCTTGCTGCACCCATATCACTATTGTGGAACCCTGTATATTTCTCTGGATACCATCTTTATATGAAGGAGGTCTGGAATTCAAAAGATTTTTAAAGAAATGATCCTCCTCATTTGAGTCTTGTTTTCAGTTCTACTACTCTCTTTTTCCCTCATCGTCTTTCTTTGTGTTTTGTTTCCTTAACTATTGCAGTATAATGTTTTCACCCCTTCTACCATATACTCCCTCCAAAATGTCTTCTGATGATCCCACTTGCATTCCACTGTCTAAATGATTCTTTCACCTGCTCCATCATTTTCGTTCTCTCCTTCTCTGTATCCTTTGAACCCCATTTACTCGATGCCTCAAACTGCGTAGGTCTGGGTAACAGCTTCCTCTCATTGATGATCTGTCTCAGGAAATCTAACTTTCTAATGTTAAAGGGACCCTCTAAAGGACATTGCAGGTCATTGTCAAAAGAGGTGCATTCATGACAATTGCGAATCCAGGTACACGTATAGAGCCCAATACTTGTCATCAGTTCATACATAGTCGAACTCTTAGCAGGTATTTTTCATCCCTCCTTAGCAGGAAAACTAGGAGCATTAGGCTCTTTCAGCACAGCACCCATTATTCTCACTCACAATAATCCAGAAGCCACACAAAAAAGCTAGCAACCAGTCCCAGCTCGGCTTTGCTAAACATCAACCAATCACAGCGTGGCTCTGACAGCAACCAACCTTTGACACATGCCTCTGTGTTGATGTCTCATCAATCTCAGCATGACTCCTCAGCTTACCACCCAAACGCAACGTGACTTCTTTGTGAATTTCAAAAACAAATGCATAGCATTTCTCAATCCACACACTAAATAAATAAAATAACTCTTGTCTGCTCAACCTAAATAGGATCAGCAAGTGAAAGGAAAAAAAATCTCGCAAATGATAGAAACAAGACTTGTATCTCCACGGCACCTGTCAATTGCTAGTCACACTAAAGCAGACTCCCATCTTGCGGCAATCTACCTCTAGCTAGGGCATTTACTCCTGTGCACCAAATAGCAAATTACACCAACTTAATTAGACATGCAAACCCCTGAAAAGAGTAAATTCATTAGATCAGAAAAACCCTATCTGTGTGTGCACAAAATACACTACCATTATGCAAACAAGTTCAACAGTAATATATCGGGATCTTGGATTTGGACTAGTATGATTATCAAAGCAATCAGATAAAAAACAAAACTTCTTTGAAGTAAATAACAAATATGGATAGTACATCAAATCACAATGATCAAACCACCAATTCAACCCAGGGTTTAATATATAAAATGTCTCATTGAACAGAATAGAAAGTGCAGATTCATCATTGTGTGAGCAAATGTAGCATATTATTAGCAAATCAGAACACAGTTTTATTAAACGTCACATTGGCTTAGCACCAAAGCGCTATTCCGCTACATGAATTTTGATTATGCCCACTCTATGCTAATATCATCCGGAGATGGATGAACAAAGTAGATACATTTTTAGAAATGGGATTTTTGGTAGGCTAGGGCGTGGGCCAAAGCCAGGCAAAAATCACCACTCTAGTCAGGATAAGGGAGTTACACGTCTAAAATAACCCCTGCTCACCCCCTTGGTAGCTTGGCACGAGCAGCCAGGCTTATCTTAGAGGCAGTGTGTAAAGCATTTGCACATAACCAACAGTAATACAGTGTGCACACTACAAAAGGACACCACACCAGTTTAGAAAAATATCCAATTTTTTTATATAATTAAAACAAAACCAAAGACGACAAAAAAATCCACAATACTATACTTAAAAGATCACAGTTCAAAAATACGTTGAGTTCCTTGTGTGGGTACCTCCGTCTGGGCTACCACGGCGTTGTGAACATACAATTCCAAAAACAGTTCTGGCTGACAGTACCTTTCAGAGATGCAGGGCTATGGGGTCCATGAAGTCACTCGTATTGCAGGTCGAGCTCCTTTCTGATGGGATCAGGAGCACTGACGCCAACAGGCGTCGGGTGCTGCAGTGCGAAGTGCAGCGGTGCGGCGTGCGGTGCCCCCAGCTCGCAGTGCGAGCAGCGGCTCGGTGGCGGCATCAGATGGCGTCGTCAGTGAGACCAGGGTCACGGGGCGAGATGGAGGCGTTGCTCGTCACGGTGCTAGCAGGTCGCGATGTCAACAGCGGCGTCGTCGTGGCTGAAGCGCTGTCATCGGCTGAAGAACTGGAGTCGATGACACCGGCGTCGGTGGGCCAAGGCTGCGGTGTGGAATGAGGGCGGAGCGTCATGTAACGTACGAGCGGTGCCCCCGAACCACGGTGCAAGCAGCGGCGTTGATTTTGTCAGGAAGTGGCGGCGTCAGGAAAGCCACGGTGTTGTCGTGTAGCGAGGCGGTGCAGAGTGTGGTGCCCACAGGTCGCAGAGTGATCAGCGGCTCAATGACGGCGTCTGCAGGCGTCATCGGTGAGACCAGGGTCGCGGTGCGGCATTGCAGCGGTGCCAAAGCTTCGGCGTGAAGCAAGGCGGTGCAGAGTGCAGTGCCCACAGGTCGCGGTGTGAGTAGCGGCTCGATGATGGCGTCAGCAGGCGGCGTCGGTGTGACCAGGGTCACAGTGCGGTGTTGCGGCGGTGCCCTCTGCGGTACCTTCAGGACACGGGCTCCGCCGGGTCCTCGTAGGCGTCATCGAGGTGGTATTCTTCAGGTTGCAGTACGAAACACTAAGTCCCCAGTGCTGCGGGTCGAAGAACCTGGAGTCTTTGAAGTTCTTGAGACTCCGCGAACAGGGGGCAAGCTCTACTTCAAGCCCTTGGAGAGTCTCACCAATGCGTGTGTAGAAAGTCCAGTCGTTTCTCTTAGCAGCTTCTCCGGCACTTCTTCTTGGCAGTTTTCTTGATCCAGATGAGTTCTAAAGTTCAGGGGTCTGGGACCCAGTATTTGCACACAAAAATCCTTTGATCTTCCAGCCAGAACCAGTCGGGCCTTCTCTGGTGTGAATTCCTGGCAGGAGGTGGAGACAGCTTTGTCAGAGGCAGACCAGGTCATTTGATGTGCAGGGAAATCTCCTCCCTCTTCCTCCCATCGCAACCCAGGTCTATTTAGCCCTTTCCTGACCTACCTAGACTATCGGGAGCCACCCTGCTTCCTAGCCATCTGTCATCCCAAACCCAGACAGGCAATCCACATTCCAGCAGAGGCACACAGGAAGACCCAGCAAAATAATACCCACTTTCTAAAAGCGGCCTTTATGAACTCAGAATGAAAAGGGCACCCTCGCTAAAGGCTGCGTCTTTAGACGCTGAGTTCAGGCATACCAAACTTCATTCACTTATACCTTTGTCGGGCTCCATACTTGGGCGGCACAATCCGTGCTGCAGGCCCAAGAGTAGTGGTCGACTCACAAGCCCCGGCAGCCGCAGTGCCCTTTACTGGGGACTGACAAGTACGTCAAACATCCAATCATAACACAAATTACCACAGGAGTACCAGCACTTTACCGCTAATCAGCAGTGCGAAAAGTGCGTAGATATGTTACACCAGCAAAAACAGAGTCAGAACCGGGAGGGCAGAAAGCAAAAATTCAGGGGAAACACGCCAAAAGATGGCAAGTCTAACATACATGAACAACAGAAAAGTATTATGAATGAATAGGATACAGTGAGTTAGTGAAAATACCTTGGAGATAGTTACAGTTTTGTGACCAAGCGGGGACATTCATCAAGAACAACATAAATAATACCAATGGAAATGAACAAACACAACTCTGCTTGACTGTGTGCTGCAGAAATGTCAAACTGTGAAACTTGTAGGAGGAAAATATACTGTTAGACCTCAAAGCTTTTTTGTGATCTTCCCCCAAACTTATTGCCTTCTCCCCTTCTCATTGCTGAAATTTGTTTTTGTTGGCTGTAGGAATTGTTGCACTTCACCACTTTGAACCAGGTAATAGCAAGGTAAAATTGGCTCACACCAATCGGCACATTGAATTTGCTTATAAGTCCCTAGTAAATTGTTACTACATGTATCCAGGCCCTGTAAATTAAATGCTATTAGTGGGTCTACAACCCTTACTGTGCTACCGACTTAAGTAGCCCTTTAAAGCATGCCATTGCAGACTGTGTGCAATTTTAAACCACCATATCAAGTTGAGAAAATAAACCTTTTTTTGGGCCAACCTCTTTTAAACATGTATAAGTCATCCCTAAGGTAGGCCCTAAACAGTCTATAGGTAGGGTGCTTTGTATTTGAAAAGTGGGACATGTACTTTTACGTTTTGCAGTGAAAAACTCTTAAATTCGTTTTTCACTACTCCAAGGCCTACGTCACCCATCGGATAACATTAGGTTACCGTAGCACATTTAATAAGTGCTAACTTTTGATTAGGAACGGGGTGAAAAGTAATGTTTAATCTCAAATGAATTGTTATTTAAAATGCTCTTTAATGGAAAAGTCGGATTTTGAGTCACAAATCGGAAAATGCGACATTTAGAAAGTCGCCCTTTTCTTGTCCTAAACACTTGGTGCCTGTAACTTGAGTCCTGGGTCACATGATTGTGATTAGAGTGGCTTTTGGCCTTTATGTATTCCTCTCAAACGGTGGAGACAAAGGGGGACTAGGTGTTGGCAGGATGGGCAATCCTGCGGGGATGGGAAGGGTGGAGCTGTTCCCTGTTTGACTTACATTTCAAAGGGCTCCCTCAAGCCCACTCGCAAAGAACTTAACACCAACCAATTGTCACTCTTGACCTCTTGGGACCTGAGCACGAGGGGAAGGAAATTTCCAAAGCCTAGAAGTTTGGCCTACTACACCGGCTGGTCTAACGTATAATTTGGACCCTCAGACCAACTCTCCAGTATACTCCTGGATGAGCGTAGGACACTCAGAAGGAATGTTTTTATTTCAGAAGACTGCCCTGCTGCTTGAGGCCTGCTTTGTACTTCAGAGGATTGCCCTGACACTCTAGGCTAACCTTGCTGATTGAACCCAGGACCACTAAAGTGACTCCAAATGCGAGTTAGCTGGGCTGCTGTTCTGAGTTAAAGGGACACAACAAGCTCCAACAACCTTGAACCCTTACATGGACCCTGCTTCAAGTGAGTCCTGCCCTCCAAGTGGTGCCCACCCAGTCCTGCAGTGGTGCAGAAAAAGTGCCCAAACAGCCAAAACCTGGGACTTAGGAAATTTTCCACCAAGAAGTGGCCATAGAACAGACAGGAGGCTTGGATTTACCTGCTCACCAGTCCGCCCGATGTGTATCACTAGTCAGCCTGACTTTGCGGTAGCTCCCGCTATGTTCTTCTATGCAGCAGCAAATCCTGCTCAGTGGCTCCTCTCGAAAGAGGTATCCAACCTCGTGGAGACCTCATAGGCTACAGCCTTCAGCTTCTGGTAGAGATTTTCGACTTCCAAACAAGCGGCTCCCTAACGACGACGTCCTTTCCTCTGACACTGCCTACTGCCTTACCCTCCTGAACTTTACCTTCTGAGGAACTTTTACTTGAAATTTCCTCTAAGCCCAAAGGTAAGCCGAAACCGGGTCCAATTCTACTAGTGCACCCGAACTGAACTTCATCGTGGCTGGCTATAACTTTTGACTTTGTCCCAGTCTTGATGCCTGCTGTGGCGCTTGGATCTTTCAGGTGCTATATTCCGCCAAAAAAATTAAACATTCATAACTGATAATACAGATTAGATTTAATTTGTTTTGGTGTAAAATTATTTGTTACTTTTTTCTCTTATTTTTCTAAATTGGTGTGGGATTTTTATTGTGTTGTGTTTTCACTTTGCTATTGTTTATGTGCTGTATAAATGCTTAACACAGTGCCTCTAAGTTGAGCCTGACTGCTTTTGTGTTAAACTACCAGCACAGGTTAATTTACTGACTTTTGTCACCCTGACAAGGATTGTGGTTGTTGCTTGAAAAGGGTTTTCACCCCCACCCCAATCAAAAACGTAATTTGTTGTACATACAGGGGTCAGGAAAACACACATACAAATCTCAGGACATTTCTTTAAAAATAATAGCACCATTGTAGGAAAATGGCCTTTTCTGTAGGTCACCCCCAAAACATTTTGCCGTTATCCTCACCTTTTTGCATTATTTGTTTTTGCTGGCCTTAAGACTCGTAGCATATTTAATTTACTTATAAGTCCCTAGTAATGTGCACTACGTGTGCCCAGAGCCTGTAAATTAAATGCTGCTAGAGGGCCCCCAGCACTGCCTGTTCCACCCATTTAAGTAGTCCTCTAACCATGTCTCAGGCCTGCCATTGCTGAGTTCGTGTTTGCAGTGTACAGTGCCATGTTGTCATGGCAAAATTAACCTTCTGCCCGTCCCAAACCTTCCCTTTTTATACATATAGGACACATGGAGGGCAGGGTGCAATGTATCTAAAATGCAGGCAATGAACTTTTAAATTTGACATGTCCTGGTAGTGGAAAACTCTTAAATTCATTTTTCACTACAGCAAGGCCTATATCTCCTGTAGGATAACATTGGGATTACCTTAGTGCATTTTATTAAAGTAATTTCCAAATAGGAAGATAAAACTGATTCAAATGTTGTGTCTCTGGAATCACAATTTAAAATCAAAACTAATGGTGAAGTAAGATTTTAAATTGCAATTCTGAAAATGCCACTTTTAGTAAGTTGTCATTTTCTTAATTTGGCAATTTGATGCCTGCTGCCTTTCTCTGATCACATATCTGGGGTAAGTTTCGGCTGGGCTTTGTGTATTCCCTCTAGAAAGCCACACACAATGGGTGCTTAGGTGTGACTTGTTGGGCCATCCTGGCAGGATGGGTCGGGAGGAGCTGGACCCAGCCTCACTTACACCTGAACAGGATGCGTCCTGTCCCCACACAAAGGGACCCCCCTGTAGTGAGTCTGGAGCCAGGGCAGGAAGGGAGAGGCCTCTGTGCAATTCAAAGGCATGTTATTGAAGTCTCTCCCACTTCAAAGGCACCACTGGGTATATGCACTGGACCTCAGACACCACCATTTCAGTATTCTTCTGGACCTGTGGATAATCTGCCAAGAAGAAGGACTGCTGTGCTGCTGAAGTAATGCCACTCTGCTGACCTGTTGCTTTGCTGGACTTCTGCTTTGCTGTGCTGGCCTGCTGGCCTGCTGCCCTCCTGCCTGGGTGACAAGGACTGGTCCTGCATCACTTGACCCCAGAACCCAGAGCCACTCTACTAGTTGGCTGGCCTCCTGATCTGAAGTCTCAGGGACATACACAACTTCCAAACCCTACACATGGGCTCTGCCATTCCAGTCCTGGACCCTTGGAAGTGGGCCTAAGGTGCTTGCCAGTGGAACCAATGCATCTTCTCTGCTGAGACACTCAACCCTGAGCAGAACTGATGCATCTCCTCGACTGAGCAGCGCATCCCAGAGCAGAACCAACGCCACTGTTGAATGGTTTGGACCAGTCACAAAAGACTTGCATTGCTGCAGTCTCCCACATCTGGGACCGATGTATCACCTTCGGAACCGCCACTGCACAAACCTTTTGTCAACTCAAGGTCCCCCATACATCCTCTAAGACAGCCTCGCTGTCAATGGCGATACTCCGCATCGCAGCTTCACCACTCATCAGAACCGACGCATTACCTCAGCTGCTCCTCACATCCTTGACATCAGACTTCGCATCGCAAGCCCCGTCGACAGGATCATCAATGCATCCGGAACTCGCACCGCAGACACGTTGCATCTCAGAACAGATTAATTGCCTCTGCTACGCAATGCATCACAACCAGAACTTATGGTACTTTTTCAGTGGGCCTAACTGGGTCCCTGTAGCCGGCCCAAGCTCCAGCGCAGTCGACCTGAAGTTGTGACTTTATCCTGGTCTGGCATGACCATATATCCCCAATAACGCTTTTTGCTTCTAGGCGCTATTTTGCTTAAAACATCCGATATTTCCAGTTCTACTGATTGGATTTTTGTCATTTTTATCCTGATTTATTTATTAAATGAAGCTTTATCTTTCTAACTTGGTGTGTGAGCTTTTTGTGCAGTGTTTTCACAGTTTTACTGTTTGAAGTGTTGCACAAATACTTTAAACATTGCCTCCAAAGTTAAGCCTGACAACTCTGTGCCAAGCTACCAGAGGGTGAGCACAGGTTAATTTAGGGTTTGCCTGCTTCTTATCCTGACTAGGGTTGTGGTTGCTGCTTATCTAGGGATTATAACTCAGTCAACCACCAACCAATCGAGTGTCAGGACTGGAGTCGGTGCTGTTAGTAGGGGATTGGGGGTGTAACTGGAGTCCTTGGAAGGCATCCTGGGGCCTGGAACAGGTGCGGGGGTGTGGAGCAAGGAAGCAGCTGGACGGTAACTGGAGAGGGGTCTGTGGGGCCCTCAGCCTGGTGAGGAGACACAGGAGTGAAGGGGTGTCCTGGGGAGAGGTGTGTGGCTATGTCTGGCTCCAGGAGGCCCCGCAGTAAGAGGCAAGGGGGGGGTGGCTGCTGTCCTCTGGTCCTGGGCCCTGTGTCTGTGTGTGTGTTCCAGGGTTGTAAATGATGACACATGAGCAGGTTGTTGCACAAATCATGGCCCTTCATTCCTACTAGTTTGTCAGGAGTGGTTGTCTGTTACCACATTGATGGTCAGACCCTGGGAGTGGCAATGTAACTGAAAATGTACTGGAAGATGTCTGACAGGACAGACATGGCTCACAGACACTGAGCTGGAAATGCTTCTACTGTCTCCCATATGGTCTAGCGGTTAGGATTCCTGGTTTTCACCCAGGCGGCCCGGGTTCGACTCCCGGTATGGGAAGTTTAGATTTTTTATTACTCCGACATTTTAAGATTTCTTTTATTCCTTACAAACGTAAATGCACCTAAAGTCCTAGTAAATGTCACCTGATTCATCTTCCCCTTTGAGGTTTACACCAATGCCACACTCCTTCCCCTTCCCCTCCCAGCCCTTGCTGCGCAGCTGCTGTAGTAATAATGACCTCGAGGAACAAGCAACAGATCAATAAAAAAGTACAGATTTTATAAATATCTCGGGGAATAAAAACTGAAGCACCACCATTTCCTGCCCCGCCCGTGCTATGGATGAGGCGCTTTCAGTGTTTGTTTGGACATTAACCCTGTGCTGTGTTTCAGTTTTATGACATTAATCACTTGCTGTGTTGTGTTTGTTTTATTACAGTAATAACCCGCTCTGTTGTTTTAGACATTAATCTCGCGCTGTGTTGTACTTTTTGTCTGATTCGTGACATCAATCGCTTGCTGTGTTGTTTGTTTAATTACATTAGTCCATGAGGACATTAGTCTCGCGCTCCGTTGTTTGTTTCATGAGGACATTAGTCTCGCGCTCCGTTGTTTGTTTCATGAGGACATTAGTCTCGCGCTGTGTTGTCCTGTTTGTCTGATTCGTGACATTAGTCTCGCGCTCCGTTGTTTGCTTCATGAGGACATTAGTCTCGCGCTCCGTTGTTTGTTTCATGAGGACATTAGTCTCGCGCTCCGTTGTTTGTTTCATGAGGACATTAGTCTCGCGCTGTGTTGGTTTCCAGGAGTTTAAGACTTGAGGAGTCCGAGTGTTTTCCATCCGCTGTGAGATCGCAGCCGCTGTTTGCAGTGTCCAGTTTCCACCAGTGCGGGTTGTGCACTCACTGCGGGTCTGTTAAAGGGGGGGCTGGAGGCCGCTTGTAGCATCAGACATCAGAGGGGACTTCTGCAACTGGTGTAAAACTCTGCTGTGTGAGAGAGAGAGAGAGAGGTGCGCTGCCTTCACAGTGACCCCTGGACTCGTTTACAAAGCATCTCAGCAGAGCAACAACTCTCGGGGCTCTTGAAACTTCTGTGCTAAAAGGACATATTGAACCGTCAGATGAGTCGTTTCTCTTGTGCCCTCATAAACAATCGTATGATTGGTTTGATTGTGAAATGCGGTACTTTACTTACAGGTGTTAGTTGTGTAAAGTCTAAAGAACACACACAATCAATAAAACCCCTACAGCAGTACTTACCACACCAGCTGCTGTTTCACTATTCAAAATAGATGGACAGGCCTCGTGCGTGCGGGCGGTTCCATGGTGTAATGGTTAGCACTCTGGACTCTGAATCCAGCGATCCGAGTTCAAATCTCGGTGGGACCTGAACTGTTTTTATTATTTACTTAGTTTTATATTATTCTAGTCTGGAGCAGAGAAGCTGTTTGTATCTCTCAGACTCTCAGATGTCCCTCCCTTCCGCTTCACAGCCTCCTGGTCTCTGTGGACATATATACATTAATCTTTAGGCGGTGCTGGGCGGCACCTGACGCTCCACACAGGTGTTTTATAATTCCTGTGCCTATGTGGACTCCTTTCTCCTGTGGCTGCACAGCAGTAACACGCACAGTGGGGACCTGACTCCAGCGCCCTCCCCGCCGCATAACTCACAAGGAGACACACAGACGGGAAAGCAGTGTGTAAAAGAAATACTTTAACATAGCTGCCAAGTTTTCAGATTGGTTATGTGTGATATTTCTATGGTTTCAGTGTGCATATGAGTGACATTCTAATGTGAAATGTGTGACACTTAGAGTGACACTTGCGCGTAAATCAAAGCAGTAACCAGTATTTGAGTGACTGTGTATTTTCTGTTGCTGTTTCCGGGCATACAATGAACATATGCCTAAAACTAGCCAAACCTACAGGCTTTGCTAATGATAGTTAAGAGTAAATGAACAATAAGTAGTGATGAGGAGATTGTTGTGAATAATTAGAACTGAAAAGGTTTCGATTCTGAGAATATTAGACTGTAATTTGAAAATTGCAGGTCTGTCGGAGAGATAAAGATCTTCACAGTATCTGAAACACGCTCGTTCTTCCCTTCGTACCAACTTCCTCAGCAGTTTCTCACACTGTAAGCCACTTACGCCTGTTTTCCCTTACATGTTTTGGAATTCCTGCACTTGCATATCTAACACATGTAGGGGCATATCAGCAACAACCGGCCATAATTATCGCTAAGCGAACTTAGCGCTAGGATAATTATCGCCGGCTAGCGTGGATTTTTATCGCTGAGATAGCATGCTAATAGCAATGCTTAGCTCAAAAGCGATAAAAATCCTCACGCTAACTGCCTAACGTGCAGGACCGGACTGGGAACCACAACCGGCCCCGGCAAAGTGCTCGGCCGGCCCCCCTCCCTGGGGGCGGGAGGGGTGTGCCGCTGAGCTTTTTGCCAGGGCCGGTTTTCGGCCGATTTTGTTACAGGGCCGATTTTGCACAAAAAAACGTCCCTGTAACGAAAACGGCCCCCAGGGGCCCAAAACCGGCCCCCACCCATGCGGCACTCCGGGGGATTGCCCGGTGCCCGCTACGGCCAGTTCAGCCCTGCTAACATGAGATTATCGCTGGAAACCCAGCGATAATCTCACGCAATGTGGCGTTAGCTTGTTGATAGGGCCTCACAAACTTAGCCATGATATCCACCTTCAATAGGATATCATGGCTAAGTCAGTCCTGAAGCAGGCGTAAGGAGAGTAGCGATAACAGGGGTTATCGCTACTTTTCTTGCCGTTATGCTTCATAGCGTAGGGCTTGATGATAGGAGAAATGTCGCTTAGCGACATTTCTCCTGTCATGTCAGGTCAGGAACGCCCACTTTGCATCTCATTAGAGATGCAAAGCTGGGCGTTAGGAATTCCTACGCTATTGCAAGTTTTCACACGTTAGCGTGAGCTTGATAAAATTATCGCCGCTTTTCATCCGAAAACGGCCGCAAAAGTGGCAATAATTCTATCGCCTCGCCTTGCTGATATGCCCCTATGTCCTTCCTCATCACCACTGTCATTACCTTATCTTTCCACATTACTTCCTTGTGTCACGCCCCTCAACATTCTCCCTCACTCTTCGCCATTTCTCCCTCGCCTCACCTATAAACACAGCAGTTTTTAGACAGCTGTATATCTCCTTCACATAAAATAATAATTACAATTGTCACATGTGACAGTCGGTCTACGCACGCTGCAGGGAAGCTACAGATTGCACGAGGGTGTAGACGAAATAACTTTATGAACTACAAAGAGGTACTGCGAGAAAAGTTCACTAGCTTCAGCCTCAACTGCAGAGTTACCAATCGTGTAGTGCAATGCAACCCACCTATAATCTGAGCTCTTCCATATACCCCGAGGCATCTCCGTGCACAGTATGCACTATAAAAAGTGTCAGATGTTGCACCGGAAAAAACTACATAAACATAACATCTGGAAAAATGTTGCACTCTTAGGAAATACAAGATCAAGTAAGATGTGAAATGGAAATAGGAACTGCATCACTTATGTGGATTGCCATAAGGGAAGGCTTTTACCATCATTTGTGCACTCTGTAGAGAGGCCAAAAATTGGATGAGCATGTACTATGAACACCTTTATGAGCCACCAACTCACACTGTGAGAATCTTTCACTGCCTTAAATCTCACCCCAGAGCTTTCAGTCACGCTTTATTTTGTACACAACGATCCATTGAGTGAACCTACGCTTCTCTTTTCATGCACTAAACATACAATAGTCACATGTGAATGGAACAACAGTATAGAAACAGCACTGGTAAAAGTATATGTTAATATGCAATGCAAGTTTATGTAAAGCAGGGATGTACAGTGTTGGAGCTGGCCCTTTTTACAGGGTTATCCCAAAACATTTTGCCTCCCTCCTGTATTTTTCTGACTTGATTTGTTGGTTTTATGACTCTAGGCACTTTACCACTGCTGATCTGTGCTAAAGTGCATGTGTTCTCTCCTGTAAACTTGGTAAGATTGGTCTACACCTGTTTGGCATATTTAATTTACATATAAGTCCTTTGTACAGTGGTAACCTGTATACCCAGGGCCTGTAAATTAAATGCTACTGGTGGGCCTGCAACGCTGCTTGTGCAACCCACAGAAGTAGCCTTTCAAACCTGTTTCAGGCCTCTGCCATCGCAGGGCCTGCATGTGCAGTTTACTGCTGCAGTGACTTGACATTTAAAGTGCTTTTACTACATATAGGTCACCCTTAACATAGGCCCAGGTAGCCCTATGGGCAGAGAGCTGAGTAGGTAAAAGGTCGAACACGTGCCCTTGTTGTGTGGCATGTCTTAGTAGTGACAAACAGCCTATTTGTTTTCTCACTGCTGTGAGGCTGCTCATCTCGTAGGTTTGCATTGGGGATACCTTGATATGTGTTTCAGTGGTAATTCCTGATCTGAAAGAGGTAGCATTGCCCTGTTTGGTATGTTTGGAATAGTGGTGATAAATCCTGCTTATTGGTGAAAGCAGATTTTTTATTACTATTTTAAAAAATGCCACTTTTGGAAGAGGTCATTTCTGTGTGCTTTTGACTCTTTGTGCTTTACACACGGGCTCCAATCACCGTCTGGTTTAGACTGACAGGGGCCCTGTTTTGTGCATTCACTCTAGACAGTCACACAAAGGGGAGCTTAAGTGAGTCCCGCATTCCCTGATGAGTCTTCCCGGGCTAGAGTGGTGGGAGGAGTTGTCACCTGCACCTGTATAGGGCTGTGCCTGTCTTTCACAATACTGTCTCTGCCCGTCTACAGTGTGTCTGGAGCCGGGGCTGGGGATTCAATGGGGCTGTTGTGCACTTCTAAAGTTGTTTAAAGTTACCTCAAGAATAAAGACATTAGGAGTATAAGTACAAGGGCTTGGACCCCATGATTGTAGACTCTGCGTGGGAAGTGTAACCAGATGCTGCTGGCTTTACATACTGCACCTTGTCAGGGGACTATTGTGCTGCCAGGAGGAACTGCTTTTGGGACTATCTGCTTTGTTGTGGAGACTGTTGTCTGCATGGCATGCTGGAAGGACAGGTACTTTGCACTGTCTTATGTGATCGCCTGCTACCTGTTTTCCTGCTCAAGTGCCCCCAAGTGACTCCAAGGAGCCCAGCGCGTGGTGAGCACTGTGTCTGCTCCTTGCTTTGGAAACCAGCTAAAAACCTCAAGTCGACCGTGGGACTTGTAAGACTGGCTGATCTTCACATTTCCACCGCCTGCACAGGTAGAGCACTGTGGGAGGCTCCTTTGTATGTCTTCCCCCACTTGGTGAACCCGGGTCCCGAAGTGCGTGTTGAGGGCCTGGTTGGGAAGAGCAGTGCAAGGGAAGCGCCTTGCCTGAGAGGAAGCAGCTCTTACCTTTACCCATAAGCCAGGGATTCTCTGAAAGAGAAATTGAATGCGCTATGGAGCGTGCCGTGCCATTGTTATGCTTGAATTGCCTGCCACACTGCAAGAACACACTTGAAGGGGCTCCGTCAGCCGGACAGGCATGCATAATCACCGCGGCACGTCGAGAAACCCTCCAGTGCGGCCCTCCCTCTCGAGTGGGCGCGCAGGGAGACACTGTTGAGGCCGGCGCTTGCTACCCATCCCAGCCTGAGAGACTTGTGAGATAAGGGGGGGGGAGCAAGCCGACGCGAGACCACTTTCTGTGTGTGAAAAAGGCCGCTTTATTGAAACAGGTGCGTAGTGTTCTGGCTTTGCTTATGTCATACACCTATGTCATACATCCTTGCTACCTTGAACATGTATTCCAATTGTGTTCTTTCTTAGAATGCCCTTTGTTTAGAATGTTGCTCCTTGAACGAAGCTTCAGTTGAATCTGTTTGCTGGAGGATGAGGTCTCTTGATTACCAGCTACATTAAAAGACCTTCAAGCAAGTCCGCTGCTTCTTGTCTTCATTTCTGCATACCCCTCACCTCATTTTGGCGACGAGTGGCAATCTACCCAAGAGACCTCAACTCAATATTCTCTCTAACATCAACTTTACAATATGATAGCAAGCTCTGACCTCTAATACACTCCCATTCAGTGTGGAAAATTAGCCTTCAAGCGGTGTCAGGCTGTCGAGACCAACATGTCTTTCCTTCGCCGTTCAGCGCTCCAAGGGTGCAGATCTACAGCGCTTCACTGTTCCCGCTGTCTCCACTTCGGACGATTCACACGACGTTGCTACGTCTCTCCTCCACATTGCAGGGACGTGTCCGACGTGTCTTCACAAGTTTCAGCGTTGAGGCCCAGCTGCGCGGAGTCAAGGGGAGAGGCCTACCAGTGCACCGGGTGCTGTTGCTTAGCAACCCGTGTTGCCTGACCGCGCCTGATCCCAGCGTCGCTTCCTCAACATCGCTGACTCGACCGACACGTCATTTCCCTGCTAAACGAAACTCCTCACTTTCACCGCAGTGAGAGGATCGATCTTGACACAGTAAGCGCCTCACGCTGATTCATTGGAGTCAACATTTTTTCCTTAAGGAGGAAGGTACTGTTTATTTTACTATCTTTACAGTCTTCTCGCTGATCTGCACAGCTTTATTTTGTTTTAAACCCGTCATTTTGCAGATCGTTTAAAAAAAATAAAGAGCAAGACAATATTTACTTATCACCTTTACGATCGCCTTGCTCTTCCGAACAGTTTTGACTGTTGACTTGTCACTCTGTTAATGTTTAAGAGAAATCAGCATTATACTCTAGAGGTGTATTTTACTCGTTTTAGAGCACGCTGATCTGCACAGCTTCATCTACTTTTTCAAAAGAAATTAGGAGCTGCAGATCAACGTCTGTTCAATAGCCTACATCCCACGCTGCTTGGTTTCTTTCTGGTTTCTTTATTTCCAGCTAATTAGACTTGTTCTGTAGGAGTGTTCTTGTATTTGTCATAATTCATCACAAGTTATTATGCAATTGCCTCCTTCCATTTTTGCGCAAATAATTTCTCCCATGTACTAGAGCCAGCACTTATGTTTAAGGGGCATTCAGTCTGATTTTAAATTAATTACTGTGCTCCTCACTACTCGCTTGTTGCTGTCATGCAAAACGTCACCTCTCCTCCTTTCTTCCTTTCCGCTCCAGGTGAACCTCCCATACCTTGGCTAAAATGGAAAAAAGTATTTGCTAATTATTCTAGGGTCTGTGGTACGTCCCTGAGTGCGGAAAGAAAGTCAGCTCTGTTCCTACATTGTTTAGGTTCAGAGGGACAGGAGGTATTTGAGCACCTGCCTGATTTACCAGATGGTGAGAGCAACTCTCTCAATGAATATGAGATTTGCATTATGAAAATGGACTTGCATTATCTACCTACAATGAGCATGATACTAGAACGGTATCACTTTGGAAAAAGAGTTCAAAGACATGATGAATCAGTAGAACAATATGTCACGTCCTTGCGCAAGCTCGCTTCTACTTGCTCGTTTGGTGGAAGCTTAGATGAAAGGCTCAGAGATCAGCTCATGTTGGGTTAGTCTATAGATAAAGCAAAAGACGCTCTTTGGCAAAAAGATAATTCGTCCCTCGAAGATGTCATCACCAAATTGAAATTGCACGAGCATTCCAAAGCGAGCTCTGAAGCCATACGCGAAGTTGCAGACAGTAACAAGGGTTCTAACTCTAACATTAAAGAGATAAAAGCAGAATCATCTGAAAGTTCCGATAAATCATCCAAATCACCCCAACATAGTGCTTCAGTTTCCTCGAAATTCACACGCTCAAACTTGAATACTAACTCTTTCCGGGGAAAATGTTTTCGTTGTGGTAATACAGGACATGTGGCTAACTTTAAAGACTGTCCTGGGTGGAAAACTATCTGCTCAATTTGTAAAAAAAAAAAAAGGTCACTTTTCTAAGTGTTGCAGATCCAACAGGAGCCAAAAAATTGTAAGAGAAGTAGACGTTTATGAGCAAGATGATGATAATCTGATTGTATCTCAAATTTGTTGTCAAGTGATGGATGGACCCATGGAAAAAGTTTTGATTAATGACAACTACGTCGATATGTTGTTTGACTCTGGGGCGAAAATTACTCTTGTCCCCAAAACATTTTACGAAAAACATCTAACCACCAAAGAGAAGTTGTTTAAACCAGACATTGTTCCAAGGGGTTATGGTGGTCAAATCATAAATCTGTTGGGCTACTTTATGGGAACAATAGACTTTAAAGGGAGGATTACTGCAGGCAAGAGATATGTCTCAATGAAGGGAGACTCCATGATCAGTTGGTCCCATCAACACGATCTTGGTGTTTTTCTAGACCCTAATGAATCTCCTTCAGTGCATTTAAGGGACCTTCCTACCATTGCGTCTATCTCTGATCGCAGCACTTGGATCAATACATTTCCGAAAGTTTTCGATAAAAAACTAGGGTGTCTTAAAAAATACTTACACCTAATCAAATTGAAAAGAAATTCCATTCCTGTAGTGGCCAAAGACAGGAACGTGCCTTTGTTAGTCAAAGACAAAATGAAAGATGAATTAAACAAATTGCTGGACAATGGTGTCATCCAAGAGGTCGAAGCCACTGAATGGGTCTCTCCCGTTGTTATGGCTCGGATCAAACCTAAACCTTCCTTAGTAGAAGCCATCTCTAATCTCAACTATCCTGTAAATAAAGACAAACTCATAAAAGTTTTGGGAACGGCAGAATTTTATAATAAGTTTGTTCCTGGGTTTGCTAAAAAAACAAAACAAATCAGGTCTTTGTTAAAAAAAGGTTGTGAATTCACATGGGATAAGTCTTGTAGTGATGAGTTCGACCTAATTAAAGATTGCTTGAACAAAGCACCCAATCTTTCTAGCTTTGACCCCATGAAAGAGTCTTACATTATGACAGATGCTAGTTGTAAGGGACTGGGTGCTGTGCTTTTACAACCTGGTGAAAAGGTAGACAACACGTTTCTATTCATCTCTAGACCGCTTAGGGGTGCAGAGTGTAACTACTTGGTTGTTGAAAGGGAGGCTTTGGCCCTGTATTGGGCTGTTCGAAAACTCAAGACATTTTTGTGGGGTAAAGCTTTTTCCGTAGTTTCTGATCACAAACCCTTAAATGAGGTATTTGAAAAAAAGGGAATTGATTGTGTCTCGCATAGAATAGGAAAATGGGTAGTTGCTCTACAAGACTTTGAATTCGCTGTTTGTTATTTGCCGGGAGCTAACAACATTCTTGCAGATTGCTTATCGAGACTCTGTGGTGCAACCGTCTCTGATAGTGGTGATGACGACTCTTTTCTTGGGGAAGATTCTGGAGAAGATTTGAAAGTGTGTCTGGTCACTCAAGGCGTAGTCACTGAGGAAGAATGGAATGCAGGGATGAGAGATGATTCTGTTCTTCAACGTGTCATTTGTTTTGTACGTGACGGGTGGTGTGAAAAGCGCCTGTGTGATGAAGAGATTAGAGGTTTTTGGTACGTCAAAGAAGAATTGTCTTTCTCTAATAGTCTCCTTTTTAGGGGAAGTAGACTTATTGTTCCATTGGTTTTACACCAAAAATTAGTGGAAAATGCACACGCTAGTCACATGGGCATCGCAAAAACAAAAGAAAGACACAGGGAAACCTATTGGTGGCCTGCAATGGACACCCAGATTGAAAGATTGGTGCGCTCTTGTCCTCAGTGCGCTAGTAGTGACAAAGTTCTTAAATGCAGAACTCAACCCATGGTTGTCAGAAAACAAGCAACTGGTCCCTGGGGAGACATAGCCATTGATATTCTAGGCCCAGTCAAAGTAAAATCTCAAGATCAGTAAGTTTTTGTTTGCCTTGATATGTTCTGTAGGTGGCCAGTTATTAAAATTGTCAATTGTGTAGATTCATCTTCTGTTATTAACTTTCTTGACGATCTCTTTGCGAGTGAGGGTTTGCAAAGTTCTGTTTTGACAAACTATGGGGTGCAATTTGTCTCCAGAGTAGTAGAAGAATTCTTGAGGGAAAGAGGAATTACTCATAAACGTGCAGCTTTATACCACCCAGAATGCAATGGTGTAGTTGAAAGGTTTGTAAGAGTTCTCAAAGAGGCCATGCAATTAGCCTTAGTGTCTAATAATAACTGGGAGGAAGCCGTCAAGAAAAAAGTATATGAGCATAGGTTCACTTCTCATTCCTCTACTGGTGTCACTCCTTTTACATTATTCAAAGGAAGGGTCCCTAGCACGCAGGTGAACCCTCTTTGGGTGACTTCGAGAAGGTTGGAAGTGGGTGGTGTTGTTGACCAAACCGCAGGTTGGAAAGATCGTGAGTTAGAGAAAATGATAAAGAGGAAAAATGTGTTTGATACAAGAAAGGCTGTAAAAAGAACTGTTGTTCAGGTTGGCGACTGGGTCAGGGTAAAACTTCCTGAAAGAAAGTTTGGTAAGTCCAAGTTTGGTTAACCAATTAAAGTAACTAAACTTTTAGGTAATGCGGTCAGAACCCAAGATCATAGAGTGTGGAACCTCAACAGAATTGCTAAATGTCCTCCAAAATGTACCGAAGAAAATTTCTCTGTGATTCTTGCAGCTCCCTCACTTTCTGATGAAACGAGACCGGTCAGGTTGAAGAAGGTTCCCTTTCGTTTTCAAGATTGAGTGTAAAGTGTTGGTCCTATATTTCTCTCTCCTTCTTTTACTCTTTTTAGTCTTTGTTAATGAAAAGAGGGAGGTGATGTAGTGTTCTGGCTTTGCTTATGTCATACACCTATGTCATACATCCTTGCTACCTTGAACATGTATTCCAATTGTGTTCTTTCTTAGAATGCCCTTTGTTTAGAATGTTGCTCCTTGAACGAAGCTTCAGTTGAATCTGTTTGCTGGAGGATGAGGTCTCTTGATTACCAGCTACATTAAAAGACCTTCAAGCAAGTCCGCTGCTTCTTGTCTTCATTTCTGCATACCCCTCACCTCAAGGTGCATATCACAATTTCAACCCTTGGCAACTAACTTCCAAAACTAAGAACCTCAATATACAAGAATTTCCTGACCCCTTGTTCCTCCCCCCGCCCCTACGATCCCCACATCAGATCCCCCACCCCACGAAATACAACATAACATTCCATAACCCTAATCTTACCCAATCCTACACAATGTAGCATTTCCAAATCCTAACTCCCCTGACCCTAATCCCTACCTGCCTTTGTGCTACTCTAACTAACCAACCTCTAATCTAAACTTATCCTACCTGGTTACCCTTTCCCTGCTCCTGCTCACAAACTACCAACATATAGCAAAAAACTACAGCCAATCCCGGCCAACTGTCAACCACCCCGCCACCCAGAAAAAGGCAGGAGAGTAGGTGGATACGCCGCCTCCCCCTTTTTCTGCCCCCCCACAACAACACCTCAACTCCCTTCTCAACGCCTATAAACACCCAGTAACCTGGCCAACACCTCTCTCTATTCCAATAGGTACAAGTCCATACCCAGCAGGGATAAATGGACTTCGTCATCCCTAAAAAAATTCGGCGTGTCATACCTAATATCTATATGCGCAATCCTGAAAATCCCCGACTGCCGACAAAACCTCACCATTTCCGTGTTCAACTTACGCCTGGCCTTGTCCACCGCACCCGGGTTAACCGCCCATCTCCAAACCCTGCGAGGAACAAACTCTATTCAGACAATGGAACAACCAGCCCACTGAGATTTAGTCAAAGCCAAGTCCTTCTCCATGCAACGCATAAGCGCCAAGCTCCCTGACCATGTCGTTCTCCCCTACGTGAAGTAGCAGCACATCCGGGCACCTACCAGCCACCAAAATCCCTGTCATATCTCGTTCCACCGCATACCACCCCTACCACACCAACCCACAGAAAAAAGATCTTTATTAAACCCCAAACTTTCCCCAAAATAGCTTGAGCGGGCTCGGAATTGCGCCCTTTTCACCAAAGAATGGCCGACAATCCAAATGGACATCTCGCTGGCGAGGGGACCCATCACCGAACCTGAACGAGAAACATGAATGAACGGGAAAAAAGGGGAACAAACGCGCTATAACCCCGCAGGTACGCTGCGCACATAACGCTGATAGCAGTCCGAAGACCACCTGCCCAACCTCATAATGTCCCCTCGCTCCCAGCCTCAAGAGTGAGCTTCTGAAGCTGCACCAATCCAAAACGAATGCGTCCCAAAAGCCTTTCCGTCGATCCCAAACCTGCCCAACGCTTTCCGCAGTACTGCTAAAAGCTGTGAAGCCTTGACATACCGCCTGTCCCCATGCCCAAAGACCAAACCCCCAAAAGCCCCAGAAAAAGACCTTCACCGCAGACCCCACTGATAAGGACAAACATGCGAAGCCAGCCCCTTTTGCAAAGAAACCCATTTTCCCCTGCCCCTCTGATCCGTCTTCGCCTTCTTCAGCCATATGTGCACCCTATCAGCACTAAAAGAAACCTCCCTCCAAGACTGCCCCTGCTCCGCTTTAGTACCCAACAATTCTGAAACTTGAAAGGCCCCGAAAAACATCCAGGACATCAGTGTGGAGAAAAGAGCCACTTCCCCAACATCAAAACACAACCCAGGCAACACCCCAATCACCCCTTCCAACAGCTCCCAGGACAAAGGATTCCGCACCCGGAATGCCCGTCCGCATTCCCACACCCAACCCTCCAAAATGCGAACCCCAAGTTCCCCCACAGAGGGGGCATAGCCCCACAATATTTTCCCGACGAAAGCAATCCCTGCCAATTTGGCCGCTATTGTGACCTTCGTGAGACCCTTCTCCACCAAGTCCAAGATAAACTGAACAACATCCTCCTGTCTGGTCGCCAAAGAGGCCCGCCACCGTGCACCAGAGCGCAGAAATTCCTCCCATGCTGCCCGATACGCTGTTTTCATGGAGTGAGCTAGAGAACCTAGAACCAGTTGCAACATCCTGTGTTGCCTACATACCACAGCTGGTGCGGCATTCTGGTCGGGGTCCTGTCCGCGTCCGTGGCGAGCCCACAGAATCTCCCCCACTGTGAACGAGACAAAGCATCCGCAATGTCATTGTCCACATCCGGCACATGCACCGCGCGAAAAGCAATATCATGCTTCAAACAGCCCAGCACGAAGACCCTCAACAACTTCAGAACCTGCTCATCTCGGGTAGACTGGCGATTTACAATGTGCACCACCGCCATATTATCAATTCGGAAAGTGACTTTCTTGTGCGCCAAGAGTTCCCCCCAAAGTGTGATTGCCACAACCAGATGGAAACAATCCAAGAAAGCAATGCTCCTGCCCCCTTCCAACCACTCCTCAGGCCACTGCTCGGCACACCACCTTCCTTGCCAGTACAAACCAAATCCAGTATTCCCCGCCGCGTCCGAAAACATTTGAACATCCCATAGCATGTCAGCCTCCCTCATCAAAGGTATGCCATTGAAATGTCGCAAGAAAAACTGCCACATCCTCAAGTCCTCCCGCACTCCCGCTGACAGTCGTACATGATGATGCGGAGGCCTCTGACCCGCAACTGCCCTACCCAGTCGTCTACAAAAAGTCCTCCCTACTCTGACTACCCAACAAACAAAATTGAGGTGACCCAGCAGAACCTGAATGTCTTTAACCGTGACCTTTTTGTGAGACCGGCCTCACGGCGTATGCCTTCCCGATCATCCAGCCAACCTGTAACCACCCCCAAGACACGGCATCTCCGACTCCGGCCGCCCCAGCCACCCAGACCCGAGGGCCGGCCAGAGTCCCCGACAGACTCGACACCCTACCACGCATGTCCGACCGAGGGAGCGGGAACCCCCGAGCCAGACCAAGAGGCACCAGCCCAGTCGCACCTCGGATCGCCTTCCCCCGGGAGGGCTCGATCGGCCACCAGGCCCCTGGGGAGCAGGCGTCTCGCCTGCCGAGCGTCTGGGGACCCTCCCAGACCCACCTGAAAGGACCAAAGAAATGAGCGGCAGGAAATCCCGCTGAACCCCCTCAGTCACCAAAGACCCCTCTCTGCGAGGACTCCGGACTTCAAAGGGCAGGGGGAGTATAATAGGGGGTGCCGGAGGGACGAATGGTAGAGAAGACCTGGAACCATCGAAGCCTGCTGACGCTGTCCCGGCTCCCGAATACCGAACCACCTAGGCCTGCTGAGTGACTCGCGGCCCCCAGCCATTGAACCATCTGAGCCCTGCTGACGAGATCGCGGCTCCCGAACTCCGAACCACCTGGGCCTGCTGAGTGACTCGCGGCCCCCGGCCATTGAACCATCTGAGCCCTGCTGACGAGATCGCGGCTCCCGAACTCCGACTACCTGTGCCTGCTGAGTGACTCGCGGCGCTCCCCTCGAGGACGAATTGGCAAGAGATCGCCCAGAGAAACAACACCCTCCAGCTCGAGGATTGTGAGCTATCCGCAGGGTACTTTGCAGAGACACTACCTTCAAAGACTGTCCCGCTACCCCCATTCCCCAACCACCAATTTGTAGTATCTTGTGCCACTGATGTACTACTTACTCCTAGGATCATAAAGATCCCTTGAAACCTTCGATAAAAGAAACTATCGTCCTACAAAGAACACGTGTGGTGTCCCTCTGTTCGTAGTGTAAGTTCAGGGTGTGCGCGCCTGGTTCGGCCTACTTGGGAGAGGTGGGTCAAAGGGGTGGGCAAGACGTGTACCGAACCCCCCTCCGGCGAACGCCTTTCCAACATTTGGTGGCAGACGACGGGATACGAGCCGACACCGAAAGAGAGCGTGCAGGGAACGACTGACGCACTACCAAACAGAGATGGAAGGAGAAACCTCCCTGGGTGCCGCAGGTACCGAAATGAGCTCACCGTTCCGAGAGGATCAATTGGACTATTATACGCATAGAGAATTAAAACAATTTTGCAAAGACCTTGGAATCGCTACCACCGGATTAAGCACAAAGGAAGACTTCCAGAAAGTATTGAAGACCTGGGTCGAGACGGGGGCGCCCCCGACCCAAACGGAAGGAGACTCCGCCCATGAATCACGGAGCATCCCGGTGAGAAACAACGGGCCAGAGGGGAACCTGTCCCCCGAGGAACTAGCAGACCGAGAGAGAAGCCGCAACCACGAACTTGAACTGGCCAAGCTGAAAATCGAGGGAGAAATAAAACTGGCTGAGAAAAAGTTAGCCGTCGAGCAGTTACGGCTACAGGGGGAACTCGAGGAGAAGAGGCGCCAAAGAGAGCACGACGAAAAGAAACTCCAGCTGGAACATGAACGCAGCCTGAAAGAGATCGAGTTGAGGGCTAAAAGCGAAGAGTCACGACCTTCCGGGAATCTACCATCCGCTCCCACCGTGGAAGCCAATGTCCACATCCTCAAGGATGTGGTAAAGGAGTATTACAAAAACGACGATATCCAGCAGTGGTTTAAGGCCTACGAAGTCGCCATGACCTCTCACCGAGTCCCGCAAAAGGATTGGGGGGCTGGCCTGTGGGGCCGGTTCTTAAGCGAAGGAAGAGATTCCCTGCTGGATCTGCCCTCCACGGTCATGAACTCCTACAGCCACATGAAAGAAGCCCTCGTGGGCCGGTATGGACTCACCCCCGAGATGTACCGGCAACGGTTCCGAGATTGCAAAAAGATACCGGGCACTACATGGGTAGAATACGTGAACTTTTACAGCCGGGCCTTGGACGGGTGGATCAAGGGCAGCAAGGTCTCCACCTTCGAAGAGCTGTTTGATCTGATCACCTGGGAACATTTAGCGGCCAATTGCATCTCTTGGACAGTAAACTCACCGACCCTCGAAAGCTGGCCGCCGAGGCTGACCGTTGGGTGAACACCCGGGCCACCCGAGGCCCCGTGGGAGACTACGGTCGCCACAGTCAAGGACCCCCCCGCCAGAGGGGCAGAGGAAACCACGTCCGACCGAGAGACTTCCCAGGGGGGCCCCCGCACAGCCCTCCCAGCAGCCCACCAGCGGCAGGTCCAGCCCCGTCCCCAGCCAGCACCGGAGCCCCGGGGCGGCTAGGGCCTCGAACCAGGATCACCTGCTTCCGCTGCCAACAGCCCGGACACTACACCAATGACCCCCAGTGTCCCCAGTATCAATGAACCGCAACGACCAACCCCCCGGCCCGGCAGATGGCCTCCGTGGCCCTAGGGGAAGAGATAGAGGACTCTGAAGAGTGGGAACCAGCTGCCATGGCCCTGGTCTCCCTTGGTGATCGAGAGATGGTCCCCGGGACACCCTTGCCCGCCAACACGAAGAAGTACCGACAGCAGGTGACCATCAACGGCCACCAAGTCGAGGGCCTCCGCGATACCGGAGCAAGTGTCACCGCGGTCCACCGCAACCTAATCTCTGAAGACCAGATCCTACCTGGTGCCCTCTGTCCGGTCATATCCTCCGACAATTCCGAGAGCCTCTGCCAGATGGCTCTGGTGCCTTTCGAGTGGGGAGGAGTCTCCGGAGAATTGAAGGTAGCCGTCCGAACATCACAGCCCGTAGACTGCCTCCTGGGCAACGACCTTGAGAGTTCCCCGTGGGGGCAAGTGGAACGAAGAGCCCATCTCGGGATGATGGGCCTACCCGAATGGGTCTGCGCCACCACGCACTCCATGACCGCGTGATTGCCTCCCTCCGAGGGCGGTGAGGCCCTCCCCCCGAACACTGTCCCCGAGAACCGGGACACCCTACCGGAAACGGACAACCCTCCTTCGGAGGGAGAAGAAGACACTGAACCCCTGCCCGACCCCCTGTGCGCGAAAGAACTGGATGGTTCCGTGGAGGGAGTGAAGCTGTCAACCACCCTCCCTCCCCAACAGTCCGACGACTGTCGCCAGCTGCTCAGACAATTCGCAGACCTCTTCTCCCTCATCCCAAGGGTCACCGACTGGTGTGTCCACGACGTAGACACCGGCGACAGCCCACCTGTGAGACACCGAGCCTACCGGGTGCCTGACCGGGTCCGCACCTGTATCAAGACCGAAGTACAGAAGATGTTAACCCTTGGAGTGATCGAACCCTCCGATAGCCCCTGGGCCAGCCTGGTAGTCCTGGTCCCGAAAGCGGCCGCCCCTGGGGTCGCCCCCGAACTAAGATTCTGTGTGGACTACCGGGGGCTCAATGCGGTCACCCGGGCGGACGCTCACCCTATTCCCCGCGCCGACGAGCTCATCGACCGCCTTGGGGCCGCACGTTTCCTCAGCACCTTCGACCTGACCTGCGGTTACTGGCAGATTGCGCTCACGGAGGGAGCAAAAGAACGCTCCGCCTTCTCCACACCCGATGGACACTACCGCTTCAGGGTCATGCCGTTCGGGATGAAAAATGCCCCGGCCACTTTCCAGCGGTTGGTAAACAAGGTCCTGGCCGGACTCGAGGAGTTCAGCGCAGCGTACCTTGACGACATAGCCGTGGTCTACCTGGGGCATCAGGTGGGCAGCGGGCAGGTCGCCCGCCTCCAACCAAAGATCGACGCCATCAAGTCCTGGGAGCCCCCCACCACTCAGACAGAAGTCCGGGCCTCACAGGATACTACCGGCGGTTCATTAAAAACTATGGTAGCCTCGCGGGGCCTCTCACAGAGTTGACCTCCAAAAATCTCCTGAAGAAGGTGCAGTGGACCCCCCCGTGCCAGCAGGCGTTCGACGCCTTGAAAACCGCCATGTGCACCGCCCCAGTACTCAAGGCCCCCGACTACTCCCAAGAGTTTGTGGTCCAGATCGACGCATCCGAACACGGCATCGGAGCCGTCCTCTCGCAGTTCAACGACAAGGGCATAGATCAGCCCATAGCCTTCATCAGCCGAAGGCTGCTGCCTCGAGAACAACGTTTGAGTACCATAGAACGAGAGACCTTCGCCGTAGTCTGGGCCCTTAAGAAACTACGGCCCTATCTGTTCGGAACCCACTTCCGAGTGCAGACGGACCACCGGCCCTTGCGGTGGCTGATGCAGATGAGGGGAGAGAACCCCAAGCTATTACGATGGTCAATCTCCCTCCAAGGGATGGACTTCACTGTCGAGCATCGCCCCGGGACGGATCGTGCCAACGCCGACGGCCTGTCCCGGTTCTTCCGTTTCGGCGAGGAGAACCCCCCAGTGGATGGGTAGTTCTCCACGCCTTTCAGCTGGGGGGGACGCGTGTGAGACCGGCCTCACGGCGTATGCCCTCCCGATCATCCAGCCAACCTGCAACCACCCCCAAGACACGGCATCTCCGACTCCGGCCGCCCCAGCCACCCAGACCCGAGGGCCGGCCAGAGTCCCCGACAGACTCAACACCCTACCACGCATGTCCGACCGAGGGAGCGGGAACCCCCGAGCCAGACCAAGAGGCGCCAGCCCAGTCGCACCTCGGATCGCTTTCCCCCGGGAGGGCTCGATCGGCCACCAGGCCCCTGTGGAGCAGGCGCCTCGCCTGCCGAGCGTCTGGGGACCCTCCCAGACCCACCTGAAAGGACCAAAGAAACGAGCGGCAGGAAATCCCGCCGAACCCCCTCAGTCACCAAAGACCCCTCTCTGCGAGGACTCCGGACTTCAAAGTGCAGGGGGAGTATAATAGGGGGTGCCGGAGGGACGAATGGTAGAGAAGACCTGGAACCATCGAAGCCTGCTGACGCTGTCGCGGCTCCCGAATACCGAACCACCTAGGCCTGCTGAGTGACTCGCGGCCCCCAGCCATTGAACCATCTGAGCCCTGCTGACGAGATCGCGGCTCCCGAACTCTGAACCACCTGGGCCTGCTGAGTGACTCGCGGCCCCCGGCCGTTGAACCATCTGAGCCCTGCTGACGAGATCGCGGCTCCCGAACTCCGAACCACCTGGGCCTGCTGAGTGACTCGCGGCCCCCAGCCATTGAACCATCTGAGCCCTGCTGACGAGATCGCGGCTCCCGAACTCCGACTACCTGTGCCTGCTGAGTGACTCGCGGCGCTCCCCTCGAGGACGAATTGGCAAGAGATCGCCCAGAGAAACAACACCCTCCAGCTCGAGGATTGTGAGCTATCCGCAGGGTACTTTGCAGAGACACTACCTTCAAAGACTGTCCCGCTACCCCCATTCCCCTACCACCGATTTGTAGTATCTTGTGCCACTGATGTACTACTTACTCCTAGGATCATAAAGATCCCTTGAAACCTTCGATAAAAGAAACTATCGTCCTACAAAGAACACGTGTGGTGTCCCTCTGTTCGTAGTGTAAGTTCAGGGTGTGCGCGCCTGGTTCGGCCTACGTGGGAGAGGTGGGTCAAAGGGGTGGGCAAGACGTGTACCGAACCCCCCTCCGGCGAACGCCTTTCCAACACTTTTGTTTTGCCAACATTATCTCCAGCAGCCCCAACATTTGCTGCTTTTTGTCTGCCGGAAGTCGTGCCTCCATCAACCGTGAGTCCAATTCAATTCCTAAGAAGGAAAGGGCCGTGCTGGGTCCCATAGTCTTCTCCGGTGCCAATGGCACTCCCAGTCCTCTCATGAGCTCCTGGAAACTGTCCAGAGCTCTCTGGCAGTCCGCGGAGCCTGAGGTGCCAACAAAAAAGAAGTCATCCAGGTAGTGCGTAACTCCTTGGTGACCCGTCCGTTCCGTAAACAACCATTGTAGGAACGTACTGAAACACTCGAAAAGTGCGCATGACACAGAGAAGCCCATTGGCAACGCTTTGTCCACGTACCAGTGATCGCCAAACTGGATGCCCAAAAGATCCCAGTCATCCGGGTGAACTGGAAGCAGCGGGAAAGCCGACTTTATGTCGCACTTTGCCATCTTGCTGATGTTCCCGCGGTCACTACCAGTGACATGGCTACGTCAACAGATGAATAAGAGACAGCGGCCTCCCGCTCATCAATGAATTTGTTCACCGAACCTCCTTCAGGCCACGACAAATGTTGAATGAGACCAAACTGACCTTGCTCTTTTTTAGACACCACACCAATGGGTGACACAATCAAATTAGGTAAAGGCCAATCTTGAAAGGGACTCGCCATGCGGCCCTCATGCACTTCCTTATCAAGCTTGTCTTGCACTACCTGGGAGTGCTCTCTTGCCGATTTTAGATTGTCCAACCACCTCCTCACCCTTGGCCCCTCATACCCCAGTCTGAAACCCTCTAGAAACCCCAGTCACAACCGTTCCGCAGCCTCCCTCTTCGGATACCCCTGCAAGGCTGCCAACAAGTTATCCACATTAACCGGAGTACGAGCCCTTGGGCACAGGCCCCTTAGCCCCTCGCCCCCCTCCCATCTGCTGCTGCTGCCCCCCTGCTTTAAAACCTCCCTTCTGCCACCACTGTGAGCCCTGCAACTGCCCCTGGCCGCCCCAACAATGTACCAAAGCGTGTCTTCCTCCACACCCGGAGCAATCGTGCCGGAAACGGCAAAACTCCCTGGTTCACAACCTTTTGTTATAATCCCAGCAAGCCCCTTTTGCCCCCTTTTGCCCCCTGCCTGCTCCCCCCACCCTCCCCATGGGTGGGGCCTCCTCGAAAGGGCCAATACATGAGCGGGAGCCCGCTGGCCGTAAAAATAGTTTTACCAGACCCCGCTGGCCCCATCATATGTTGCCACAAATCTGAATCAAGCTCACCCCATTTCGCCTCCGGGTCCCACGCCATGCGCGCCCGGAAATTCTCATCGTACTGCACCCAGGCGTAGCCACCACCCGTAATTTGAGCCTTCCTAATGATGTCCATGTATTTAAACATGGCCACCGACCTGTCCGGGAATTTTTCGCAATACACGCTAGCGTATATGAGAAACGCCGCCGTCCAATTCTCAATCGTTAACGGCACCTTTGGCCGTTTAGCCAACTCGAATTCCTCCTCTTTCAAACCCTCTTTTGCTCTCACCTCCCTATGGAGGAGTTTAAGCATCTCAACATATTCCCCTTTCCAAATCCGGTCCTTGGTGGACAACATTAGATGAGCGCCCAAAGGCTTGGTATCACCCATGTATGGTAAACGTTTTATCTTCACCTCCTTACTCTCCAATTTGGTCTCCCCCTTCCCCGTCTGAATTTCCACCGTCACCTTCTTGTCCGTCATGCCCCCCATGTCACTAGCTGTCTTACCTGACCCTTCGACGCATCCTTACCTGAATCCTTAGTTCCTACCCAAACATCCACCACATAAGCACCCTTGTTCAACCTTGGCCCCGCTCCCCCCTCCCTTTCAGCCCCACCCACGCCCACGGACACCATCAGAGGACGCCCGAGCAAAGATCGTTTACCTGGTGCCAAGGACTCCGTCTGCCATGCCACCCTGCATCCTGGTCGAGGGGCCGAGCTGTCCTCCGATCGCGATGTCCGACCCGTGGGAAGCGCCGGGCGGCGTGACACCTGGAAAATACTAGACACAACATTACTCCGCTGCCCCTCTCCCACCATGTCAACATCTTGCACCTCTCCCTCTTCCATACTATCCTCCTCATAATCTAGCTCCTCCTGCCTCACGCCTCCAGCGCTCCCCGCTGGTGGCGCTGAATGCACCCTACGAGAAAGACCAAGCTCTTCTTCCGTGATGCTCCGTCGTCCGCGCTGTCCCCCGGGACGTTGCGTACCCTTGGGTGTTGGGGCCGGCGAGCCCGTCCTGGGCCTACCTATGCCAGCCACACCGGAATACCCCGCCGGTACTGGGTACGCCGCCCAAGGCTCCACCCTCCCTTCTCCTTCGTGCCAATGGGCCTCTCCCAGCCCTACCAAGTCTGGCACCCCGTGATGGTCTGGTCGCTGCTCCAACGCCTGCAACAAAAAAGGATGGTCTGGTGTGCTGGGCCTACCTCTCTTCTGTCTCCCATCCCAGCCCCTCTTACTTGTGGCCCCCAAAGTGTTAGCTACCCATGCCCACCCTACCGCACTCAGATCTACCACCTCCTCAGTTTCCCCTGCCACCCCTTCCCCATCACTCCATTCCAAAAACCCTGCCCCAAACCCCCCTGAAAACTCGGCCCAACCTCCTCCTCTTCTACGTCACCCCCGATTCCCTACACACACCCTCCCCCCCACTAGCTAAACACGCAGAAAGGTCTTCGACCCCCCCAAAACCCCAGGCCCAACCCGCAAACCAACTTCATCCTGCTCCCCTTTACCCTGCGCTCCAGACACCCCTTCTGCCCACGACGTGAAAATGTCCAGGCTCGCCCAGTCACTCTCGCTCCCTTCAGAGTCTATCAGCAAAGGAGAATATCCCCTGTCCGCCCCACCCCCCCTGCCCTGACCCAACTCCCATACCCACTTGTCCCCCTGAGCCCACTACCCCGACCAAATCAGCGCCTCCCATGCCCCCTCCCATGCCTACTTGCCCCTCTGACCCTACCCCTCCGCCAAATTGAGCCTGCGCCGCAAGACCATACCTCCCACCACCTCTCCCCTCCACCAACGAGGCCTGACTGCCCCCAAAACCACCATCAAACTGAGTATTCCCAACCACCTGACTCACAGCCCCCCCTATAGCCTCAGCCTGAGCAACCTGTCCTGAGGTCATTCTCGGGGCCGCTCTCCTAACATATGAGCGGCCCCTCTCTGCCTGGGATCTCGGGGGGGGAGCCACGCGACGCGCTCCCCCTCCGAGCTACCCTGCGTGCCTCAAATCCTGCCGCCGCAACCTTCCCCGTTCCCCCTCCCTCCCCACAACACTCTGGGCAGCGCGCTCGGACAGCACGCTGCCCTGCTGCTTTTCCGCGGTAACCTCCTCTGGGGCCGCTCCCTTGCTACACAAGCTGCCCCCAACGGAGTGCTTCCTCACCAGCCCCTCAACCGGGGCCGCTCCTCTTGCATACGAGCGGCCCCCAACAGAAAGCAAACCAGGCGGGGAGACGCGAGGCGCGCTCCCCCACCGTGCAACAGCGCCCTGCCCCATGCCACCGGGTCGCGCCTCGCCCCCCATGCCACCCGCTACCTCCCCAGACACGGCCAACATCCTGACATACACGCGGCCCCCATCACTTACCTTCCCTCTACCGGTGTTCAGGGGGGGCGAGCAAGCCGCGACGGCGGCCACCACCCCGGCCGACACGCACCTCGTGGGGCCGCGGACGCCTCAGGGATCAAAAGATCCATCCGCCCTACTTCGCTGAGAAACCTCAGCGCCTCCACCACACGGTAATCACTGCTAGCCATTTTAGCCACAACCGCGCCTAAAAAAACCAACGAACAAACCAAACTAACTCACTAGGCCTGACAGACAAAAACCTATCTATGTCAGCGCTCGCAGCCACCAGGTCACCAAACCTAAAATGGTGGCTGGGGAGGCGCGAAAATGAAATAAATACCCCTTGGGCTACATAACCATATATTGGGCTACAATTGGGCTAGTCCCAATGTAGCCCAAAAAACATACAAAATGGCTGCTTGCCGGCCACACCCCCCCCTTCCCAATCTGCCCGTGGGGCCAGACCTCGCCGTGCTCGGCTGCCCCCCAGCCCCCATTGTGCACAACCCTGTCTACCAAGACCCGGAAGCACAACCTCTAAACAGGAGTAATTGGGGACGCGGGACAGCTCTGGTCCTAGGTGCAGGGCTCAGTGAGGTCTGATTGTTTGGTCCAGCGAGGGTCTGAGGGGCCTGAAGGGCTTCAGACTTGCCCGAGTGCGGGGCTGAAACCCTTTTACTTTTGGCTGCTGCAACGTGTGTTCGCAGGCAGCTGCGTTGGAACACCCAGAGTGGGGGGGTCCCAACATTGTCTCTCCTGGGTCACCTGGATTGGTGCCCTTCCCCCCAGGAGGTTGTAGGCCATACATGGGGGCCCTTGTCTTGTGAGTTTGCCTAGCAGGTGGATTCCATACGGAGACCCCGATCACCACTGCAACGTGACTGTCGACTAATGTGGTCTGTACCTTGCCCCTAAGCCATATAGCAGGATTTGCACTCTTGTGGTGATTTATGTGTCTACCATTCACATAACCAGTTGCATATGTATGCTGATCGCAGTTGGGGATTATGGGTTGCATTCATTATGTGCTACATATCATGCTCTGATATTGGGTTATGTTGTTTTTATGCCTCATACTGGGCAGGATAGCGAGTAATATATGAGGAGCTACATAGTTGTACAGTAATATTGTCTTTTATGATCTCTTGCTGACGTGTGCAACATATAAATCTTCATCTAATTGCACTTACCGTGATATTATGACAATTGCCTAGTTGGCAAAGTGATTTATGTGATGGTGGTCTATTTGTTATATACACCATATGATATATTTTTATATACTCCTGTGTGGAGTCTCTTTTGTGGTGTATTTATTGTGTCACTGGTGAGTGCGTCTGTGCTCTGCAAATGCTTTACATGCTGCCTCTGGGATAAGCCTGACTGCTCTGCCAAGCTACCAAGGGAGAGAGCAGGGGTTATCTTGGGTGTGTAACTCCCTTGCCCTGACTAGAGTGGTGGGTTCTGCCTGGCTTAGGTGCATACCCTAGCCAACCAGATACCCCATTTCTAACAGACAGATACACGAAATAAGACGATCACCAAAATTAAAATGGCACCCATCATATAGCTATAAAGTGCCCATGATTACAAATCGTGGCAGTTTTGAACATGAAAAGGCATGCTGTAGGCATGTTTTGCAAAGTATGGGAGACAGCATGCCTCTTTGCTTGCTGCAGTCAATATTTGTGGTAATATGAGGGTTATCAACAGTAATAAAATGGCCACAAGTTCTTAAAAAAGGGCCCCAAGCAGCTAAAAACAAGCAGTTGCAATGCAGTAGGTCTCGCATTTGCGAGATCTTGAGCTATTGGCATTGTCACTTACAATGCCAATAGCTAAAACTCTCGCAAATGCAAGACCTATTGCATTGCAAAGGCTTCTGTAGCAAAGCCATCGCGCACTCACACTCTAGCTTCATACATCATAAGTTAAAGTGCGGGTGCTGCGATTACTTCAGAAGTAAAGAAAGAAAAAACTTATTTTTCTATTTCTTTACTTTTTTTGTTTTCAAATTATTTTTGTTGGGTTTTCAAGAAAAAGAACTTTGTAAATCATAATAACAATAATAATAATCGCAATAATAACAATAATACTGACAGTTAAAATAAAAAATAAACAAGCAAGGAAGAACTACAAAGGAAGAAGAGAATGCCAAGAGGTTACCAGATGAGTTATGGTTGGAATTGCGGTTATGTTAGAGATACAGGTGTTCTACATATATCACATTCTTCAGACGGACTTTGATAAAGTTACTTTGCAGGCGTACTATTGAGTACATAAAAGTAAAAGCTAAAGTGTGGATGCCAAAAGTAAAGAAATAGAAAAAAAATTGCATTTCCTTTCTATGTCTTTACTTTTGAAGCAAGCGCAGCACACGCGCTTCAACTTTTGATGATTAAAGCTAAAACGCAGGTGCCACGAATTTAACAAAAGTAAACAGATAGAAAAAAGGTGTGCGGCTTCCATTTTTTCTATTTACTTTTGTTACGATTGCTTCAAAAGTAAAGAAATAGAAAAGAAATGCACATCTTTTTCTAGTTCTTTACTTTTGGCATCCACACTTCAACTTAAAATGTATAAAGCTAAAGCGTGGTGCTACGATTGAAAAATAATAAGTTAAATAAACAGAAAAAGAAATGCATGCAGCAGCGTTCGTTGCTGCAAATAATAAAAGATAGGCACTGCATGCCACACTACCTACAATTAACAACACGCGCTACAGGAGAGTGTGTCCTGCCTGCAACAGTAGGCAGGAGAAAACTATTTAGGAAAAGAGTGCCTGTCGGCTGTAATTAGAGGTTTCCGAGTAACAACACATGTAACATGGGGTGTCCTCATGGGAGGTTATAAGTGTGAGACCGGCCTCGTGGCGTGGGCCCTCCCGACCAGCAAGTCACGCTACAAACACGCCGAACCTCGTGGGCACGGCCTTCCGGCTTCCGTGGACCAACATCCCGAGGGCCGACCAGATCCCCCACACGCATGCCCGGCCGAGGGAGAACGAAACCCCCCCCCCCCAAACCAGACCGAGAGGCGCCGACTCTGTCACACCTCTGGTCTCTTCCCCGAGGGAGGTTTCGATCGGCCACCAGGCCCCCGGTGAGCGGGCGCCTCTCCTGCTGGGCGTCTGGAGTCCCTCCCGGACACATCTGAACAGATCAAGGGGCTGAGCGACAGGAAACCCCGACACACCGCCCCCCAGGCACCAGACCCCTCTCCGTGAGGACTCCGGACTTCAAAGAGGAGGGGGAGTATAACAAGGGGTGCTGAAGGGACGAGAGGCAGAGAAGACCTGGACTGACGAGAGCCTGCTGACCTGGTCGCGGCTCGATCGCTCACCGAACAGAAGAACGCTCCCCGAACTCTGAACCATCTGAGCCCTGCTGACGCTGTCGCGGCTCCCTGAACTCTGAACCATCTGAGCCCTGCTGACGCCGTCGCGGCTCCCCGAAGTCTGAACCATCTGAGCCCTGCTGACGCCGTCGCGGCTCCCCGAACTACAAACCTCCGGTGCCTGCTGAGTGACTCGCGGCCCGCTCCTCCACGAGAAATGGCAGAGATTGCCAAGAGAAGCAACATCCCCTCAGCTCGAGGATTGAGAGCTGTGCGCCGGATACCTCGCAGAGACACTGATTGAAAGACTGTCCCGCTACCCCTCTCCCTCCATCACGAGATCGCTGCCACTTGTGGCATTAATATTGCACCTGCCTGCCAGATCATAAAGATCCCTGACAACTACCGATAAAAGTTTATTGCCTTATAACGACCTACTGTGTGGTGTCCCTATATCCGAAGAGAGAGTAAGCGCAGCGCGTGCGATCCTAGGTGCGAGACCCTTCCAGGAAGGGCCTCCCTGCTCTTGCTCGGCCTAATTCTGGGAAAGGTGGGCCTCAAGGTGGTCGGGAACGCATTCCGCAGCCTCCCCGGGGAACGCTTTCCAACATTTGGTGGCAGGCGACGGGATACGAGCCACACCTAGAGATCGTGCAGTAGACGGCTTACGCACTACCAAGAAGAAATGGAAGGAGAAACTTTCCTAGGTGCCGCAGGCACCAACCCAAGCACGGCATTTCAAAAAGACCAGTTAGAATCTTATACGCACCGAGAAGTGAAACAATTTTGCAAAGACTTTGGAATCGCTACCACCGGACTAAGCACGAAAGAGGACTTCCAGGGGGCATTAAAAACCTGGGTTGAGACACAAACAGAAGGAGAGCACCCCAACGAACCACGAAGCAGCCCGGGGAGGAATGGCGCCCCCGAGGGGGGCCTATCCCCAGAGGAACTAGCAGACCGAGAAAGAGGTCGCAACCACGAACTAGAACTAGCAAAATTAAAAATCGAAGGAGAGATAAAACTGGCTGAGAAAAAACTGGCGGTGGAACAATTACGCCTACAAGGAGAACTAGAGGAAAAGAAACGACAGAGAGAACACGAAGAAAAGAAACTCCAACTAGAGCACGAACGTAGCCTAAAAGAAATCGAGCTCAAGGCCAAGAGGGCGGAGGCCCGACCCTCAGAAACCCAACCCATCTCCTCCACCGTGGAACCAAAGGTCCACATCCCCAAAGATGTGGTGAAAGAGTACTATAAGAACGACAACATTCAGCAATGGTTCAAGGCCTACGAAGTCGCCATGACCTCCCACCGAGTCCCGCAGAAAGACTGGGGGGCTGGGCTGTGGGGCCGGTTCCTGAGTGAGGGGAGAGATACCCTGCTGGACCTGCCCTCCACCGTGATGAACTCCTACAGTCACATGAAAGAGGCCCTGGTAGCCAGATATGGGCTCACCCCTGAAATGTACCGGCAACGGTTTAGAGACTGCAAAAAGATACCTGGTACCACCTGGGTGGAGTACGTGAACTTTTACAGCCGGGCCTTGGACGGATGGATCAAGGGCAGCAAGGTCTCCACTTTTGAGGAGCTGTTCGACCTAATCGCATGGGAACACTTGGCCGCTAATTGCTTCGTAGAGCTGCGCCAGCACCTCCTGGACAGCAAACTCACAGACCCTCGGAAACTAGCCGTCGAGGCTGACCGGTGGGTGAACACCCGGACCTCCCGGGGCCCCGTGGGAGACTACGGTCGCCACAGTCAGGCACCCCCCCGCCAGAGGGGCGGAGGGAACCCAGGCCGGCAAAGGGAGCTCCCGGGGGAATCCCCGCTCAGCCCACCCAGAGGACAATCTCCGCCCTTTCCAGCTCCGCCTCCAGCCAGCACCAGGCCACCAGGGAGGCCGGGGCCCCGAGTGAGAATCACCTGCTTCCGCTGCCAACAGACCGGACACTATGCCAGCGACCCCCAGTGTCCCCTGTACCAGCGGACTGCCACCACCACCCCGCCGGCTCGACAGATGGCCTCGGTAGCCCTGGGAGAAGAGATGGAAGACTCCGAAGAATGGGAACCAGCCGCCATGGCTTTGGTCTCCCTAGGGGACCGAGAGATGGTCCCCGGAACACCCCTGCCCGCCAACACGAAGAAGTACTGACAGCAGGTAACGGTCAACGGTCACCGCATCGAGGGGCTCCGTGTAACGCCCTGAACGTCTCAGGATCGTTTAACAGACACGATAATGAGAACGCAACCACTTGTGAAGGTTTAGTTATTTTAATGAAGGCAAAAACAATACAAGGAATAAACAAAGGTTATAGTCACTGGAATCCTCCAGGCTAAGTACGTTACCAGCCCACAGCACGGATGGTCCTAACCGTCCTCTGCATATACGCCGATCCCGGCGTATGCCAACAGAGGGCAGAAATGAAATGGCCGACAATGCCAATCGGTAGGCTGTGAGGGGCACGAAGAGTGTTGGGGAGAATCGAGGAGTCAGGGAAACACCCAGCCGGGGTCTCTACCTGAAGGGAGCAGCCGCTCAACCTCTTCCTCAGACTGCACCGGGACGCGGAGTCACCTCCTGGTGATGCGTCACCGATACCCCAATCACAAGCAACCGCTCGATCGATCCTGTGGACTTCCGAGTCTGTAACGCGGCAAACACCTCCTGGTGTGCGTTACAGCTGGCAGTCCCTGTATCTCTGGTCGGGCTGGGAGTTACGACTCCAACCAGCAAAAGCGCCACTGCGCTTTGACTCAGCCGAGTCAAAAAGCGAAGCTCAATGGTTATCTGGTAGAGCTTCCGGGTCCTTCACAGGTGACGATGGGGCAAGACACGGCCCAGGGAGTAACGACTCGACCTACCTCCGTTCTTGTCTTACTGGAGCACCACTCCGGAACACTGCTCTTCACTAAGCAGGTACGTCGGTGTAAACACAATATCCGACAGCGTTGTACCTCCCGGTTCCTCCCTTTATAGGGCGTGTTTTCCTTGAGTTATGTAATAGCTCTCCTGTTTACATAAGGGCGTGTTTTCCTTGAGTTATGTAACAGCTCTCCTGTTTACATAAGGGCGTGTTTTCCTTGAGTTATGTAACAGTTCTCCTGTTTACATAACCTCTCAACCGCTAAGCATCCTGGGAGATGTAGTCAGTTTTCGCTGGTTACCGTTTCCTCCCCTCGCAGGACAGGAATTCTTGACACTCCGGGACACGGGGGCGAGTGTCACGGCGGTCCATTGTCACCTGATTTCCGAGGATCAGATCCTGCCTGGCGCCTTTTGCCCCGTCATATCATCAGACAATTCCGAGAGCCTCTGCCGAATGGCCCTAGTCCCCTTCGAATGGGGGGGAGTCACCGGCAAGTTAAAAGTAGCGGTCCGAACCTCCCAGCCCGTGGACTGCCTCCTGAGCAACGACCTGGAGAACTCCCCGTGGGGACAAGTGGAACGAAGGGCCCACCTCGAGATGATGGGCCTACCGGAGTGGGTATGCGCCACCACACGCTCGATGACTCTCCGGGCGCTTTCCTCCGAGGGGGGAGAGGCCATGCCCCTGAACACCGCCACCATCCCCGAGAGCCAGGATACACCACCAGAGGCCAACGACCCCCTTCTGGACGAACCAACCGCTCCCGGCGAAGAATCCGGGCCTTCCGACCCCGAAAACCTGACCAAACTTGGGGACTTGCCAGAACTGGCACCGTGGCCCTGCGAAGGGGGCCCCTCCCGTGAGGAGTTCTGCCAAGAACAATCCACCTGCCCGTCCCTCATTGGACCCCGACAACGGGCCGAAGCCCAAGCAGCAGGCGACCGGACTGGCACCCACTGGGTATACTGGGAGAACGGACTGCTGTACAGTGAACAGAAGTCGGCCGAGTTGGGATCGGCCCGAGTACTAGTAGTACCCCTACGCTTCCGAAGTCTTCTCCTGGGCCTGGCCCATGATGTACCCCTGGCCGGACACTTAGGCCAGGATAAGACCTACCAGCGACTCGTCACCCACTTCTATTGGCCCAAGATGCGAGCAAATGTGGAGGCCCACTGCAAGTCCTGCCCCACGTGCCAGGCCAGCGGAAAGAGTGGGGGCAAGCGCAAGGCTCCGCTCCAACCCTTCCCCGTCGTCAGTACCCCTTTTGAGCGGGTAGGAATCGACATTGTCAGACCACTGGACCCTAAGACCGCCCAGGGCCACCGGTTCATCCTCGTCCTGGTGGACCATGCCACCCGTTACCCCGAAGCCATCCCTCTCCGCACCGTGACGGCCCCCGTGGTGGGCCGGGCCTTGATGGGGATATTCTCCCGCATGGGGTTCCCCCGCGAAGTCGTGAGTGACCGGGGTACGAACTTTATCTCCCGATATATGAAGTCCCTCTGGCAGCAGTGCGGAGTATCGTACAAATTCACCACCCCGTACCACCCCCAAGGAAACGGCCTAGTCGAGCGCTTTAACAAGACACTGAAAGGGATGATCATGGGCCTCGAGGAACCCCTACGCCGGAGGTGGGACGTCCTCCTCCCATGTCTCCTGTTCGCCTACCGGGAGGTTCCCCAAAAATCCCTGGGATTCAGCCCATTCGAACTGTTATATGGACACCCCGTCCGAGGACCCCTGAGCCTGGTCAAGGAGGGGTGGGAAGCCACCCCCCGGGGGACCCCTCCGGACATGTTCCGATATATCCTGGCGCTCCGCAACCAGACCCGAAAATTCAGGGAACTCGCAGAAGCCAACCTCGAGGCCAGTCAAGAAGAGATGAAGCGCTGGTATGACCAGAATGCTACGCTAGTCGAGTTTCAGCCGGGCCAACAAGTCTGGGTCATGGCCCCGGTGAGACCCTGCGCTCTCCAAGATAAATGGACTGGGCCCTTCAAGGTGATCGAGCGGAAGAGCCAAGTCACCTATCTCATCGATGTGCAGTCCCCGCGGAACCCCCTCCGGGTTCTCCACGTGAACCGCCTCAAGCCCCACTTTGTGCGGACCGAATTAAGTCTACTCCTGGCCACCGACGATGGGGCCGAAGAAGACACCGAGCCCCTCCCAGACCCCCTGGGGGCGAAGGAAACCGATGGATCCGTGGAGGGGGTGAGACTGTCGACCGCCCTCACAGCCCAACAGACCGACGACTGCCGCCAGCTACTAGGGCAGTTCGCGGATCTCTTCTCCCTGACCCCCGGGGTCACCAGCTGGTGTGTCCATGATGTGGACACCGGAGACAGCCCGCCAGTGAAACATCGGGCCTACCGGGTCCCTGATCGGGTCCGGACCTGCATCCAGACTGAAGTGGCAAAGATGTTAGACCTTGGGGTGATTGAGCCCTCCGACAGCCCCTGGGCCAGCCCGGTAGTCCTGGTCCCGAAAGCGACTACCCCGGGTGTTGCCCCCGAGCTGAGATTCTGTGTGGACTACCGAGGCCTCAATGCGGTCACCCGAGCAGATGCTCACCCTATCCCCCGTGCCGACGAACTCATTGACCGCCTTGGGGCCGCCTGCTACCTCAGCACCTTCGACCTGACCAGTGGGTACTGGCAGATTGCCCTCACCGAGGGAGCCAAGGAGCGCTCCGCCTTCTCCACCCCGGATGGGCACTACCGCTTTAGTGTGATGCCATTCGGAATAAAAAATGCCCCGGCCACCTTCCAGCGGCTGGTGAACAGGGTCCTGGCCGGACTAGAGGGGTTCAGCGCAGCATACCTTGACGACATAGCAGTCTTCAGCTCCCAATGGACCGAGCACCTCCAGCACCTCCGTCAAGTCCTGCTGGCTCTACGCCGGGCCGGCCTCACCATCAAAGCTAGCCAATGTCAAATTGGGCACGGCTCCGTAACTTATCTGGGGCACCAGGTGGGGAGTGGGCAGGTCGCCCCCCTCCAGCCGAAGATCGACGCCATCCTGTCCTGGGAACCCCCTGCAACCCAAACGGAAGTCCGAGCCTTCCTGGGCCTCACCGGCTACTACCGCAGGTTTATTAAAAACTATGGCAGCATCGCAGGCCCTCTCACAGAACTAACCTCCAAAAAACACCCCAAGAAAATACACTGGACTCCCGCCTGCCAGAAGGCGTTCGACACCCTAAAGGCCGCAAGGTGCACGGCTCCAGTACTCAAAGCACCCGACTACGCCCAGGAGTTTGTGGTCCAGACGGACGCCTCGGAACACGGCATCGGGGCAGTCCTCTCACAATACGACGACAAAGGCATAGATCAGCCCATAGCCTTCATCAGCCGAAGGTTACTGCCCCGGGAACAGCGGTGGAGCACAATTGAACGAGAGACGTTCACCGTAGTCTGGGCCCTCAAAAAGCTACGGCCCTACCTGTTCGGAACAAACTTCCGAGTGCAAACAGATCATCGACCCCTGCGGTGGTTGATGCAGATGCAAGGGGAAAACCCCAAGCTGCTACGCTGGTCCATCTCTCTCCAGGGGATGGATTTCACTGTGGAACATCGCCCCGGGACTGACCACGCCAACGCGGACGGCCTGTCCCGATTCTTCCGCTTCAGCGAGGAGAACTCCCAAGTGGATGGGTAGTTCTCCCCGCCTTTCAGCTGGGGGGGGCACGTGTGAGACCGGCCTCGTGGCGTGGGCCCTCCTGACCAGCAAGTCACGCTACAAACACGCCGAACCTCGTGGGCACGGCCTTCCGGCTTCCGTGGACCAACATCCCGAGGGCCGACCAGATCCCCCACACGCATGCCCGGCCGAGGGAGAACGAAACCCCCCCCCCCCCAAACCAGACCGAGAGGCGCCGACTCTGTCACACCTCTGGTCTCTTCCCCGAGGGAGGTTTCGATCGGCCACCAGGCCCCCGGTGAGCAGGCGCCTCTCCTGCTGGGCGTCTGGAGTCCCTCCCGGACACATCTGAACAGATCAAGGGGCTGAGCGACAGGAAACCCCGACACACCGCCCCCCAGGCACCAGACCCCTCTCCGTGAGGACTCCGGACTTCAAAGAGGAGGGGGAGTATAACAAGGGGTGCTGAAGGGACGAGAGGCAGAGAAGACCTGGACTGACGAGAGCCTGCTGACCTGGTCGCGGCTCGATCGCTCACCGAACAGAAGAACGCTCCCCGAACTCTGAACCATCTGAGCCCTGCTGACGCTGTCGCGGCTCCCCGAACTCTGAACCATCTGAGCCCTGCTGACGCCGTCGCGGCTCCCCGAACTCTGAACCATCTGAGCCCTGCTGACGCCGTCGCGGCACCCCGAAGTCTGAACCATCTGAGCCCTGCTGACGCCGTCGCGGCTCCCCGAACTACAAACCTCCGGTGCCTGCTGAGTGACTCGCGGCCCGCTCCTCCACGAGAAACGGCAGAGATTGCCAAGAGAAGCAACATCCCCTCAGCTCGAGGATTGAGAGCTGTGCGCCGGATACCTCGCAGAGACACTGATTGAAAGACTGTCCCGCTACCCCTCTCCCTCCATCACGAGATCGCTGCCACTTGTGGCATTAATATTGCACCTGCCTGCCGGATCATAAAGATCCCTGACAACTACCGATAAAAGTTTATTGCCTTATAACGACCTACTGTGTGGTGTCCCTATATCCGAAGAGAGAGTAAGCGCAGCGCGTGCGATCTTAGGTGCGAGACCCTTCCAGGAAGGGCCTCCCTGCTCTTGCTCGGCCTAATTCTGGGAAAGGTGGGCCTCAGGGTGGTCGGGAACGCATTCCGCAGCCTCCCCGGGGAACGCTTTCCAACAATTAGGAAAGAATAGGCGGTACTAAGGAGGGACTACTAACCTATTGACCAATGAAGAACCACCATTTACAAAGGCCAGTGGCAGGAACCAATTAAAAAGATGGGCAGAAAGTGGGTGGAGCTTCATGACCATTCCCTGAATACAACATGTCTCGAAGAGACAGTGCAAGCGCTGCCTAGGTGAGACCAAAAACTGGGCCCACAACACTGGCCTGTTAAACCAGCCCTAGCACTGGCAGATTGTCCTATAGGCAGTCCGTCCCTCGATTGGAGATGTGAACAGAGCACAGATAACAAGCTCAGAGTCTCTGTGTGTTTGTGTGTGTGTGTGTGTGTCTCTCCAGAGACACGTCAATTATTGTTTCCGGACATACACAGTAGAAACAATTTACATACATTGTAGAAAGCTGTGTCCAGAGGAGGTGCCCACCACAACCCCAGTCACCTCTTCTCTCGGCCCGCTCAGCTGGAGTAAGACTAAACAAATGAGTGCTGCTATAATCAGTCCTCCGTGACAGCAAAGCGCCTCGAGCAACGAATGCTTAGAGGAGCTAAATATGAGCGTCAAATACATTTTAATGTGGGAACGCGGAGAGATGCGCCAAATTGCGTTACAATAACCCTTGATGCGTTGTTCTTGGCAGGGCAGCTTTAATAAAGGGTTAATGGTTAAAATGTTCTTTGTTTTGTTTTTTGTAACTTGCAAAAATAAACAGTTTTCATCTGACCCATATAACTTGTTGACCTCCCTCCTCCTTGCGTTTCGAGTGGAAGATCTGTCTAGAGCAGTATTTGGGAATAAAAAGATCTCCAGTTCTGTTTTGAAACACTGGAGACGTCAGAGTTCTCCAACCAGCTCCTTAGACGTCATATCCAGCCCTGGCCGCCATTGTTTCATCAATAGTGAAATAGATGGGACCTGAAGCGACCTGGTCATCATGCTGCAGAAGGGAACGGATAGCAAGACGCAACACTATGACAAGCATTAGGAAACCAATAGTTTCGCTTGAACAGAACAGAAAATAGGCCTGGGCGCCAAAATAAAAGTGCACTCCAGTAGCTAATCAGATACATAAAAAAGTGCCCCACAGACCACAATCAGGGCACTTTTGGATTTGTAAAAGCATGCTGTATAGGTGTTTTGCAAGGTATGCATTTGTGCTTGCTGCAGGCAATGTTTGTGGCTAAATCAAAGGAAATCAACTATAAAAATCGACTCACAAGATCATAAAACAGACCCACAAACAGCCACGAAATTGGCCCACACATCGACTTGTCAGAGCAGCTCATTTTACACTGTCAAATTGCTCTTTAGGCCAGTTCCATCTTCTTTGGCTTTACTAAAGCTTTTTGCCCATGCCATTGTGCATCGGTAAAACGAACAAATACTACTTTGCTGAACAGAATTAACAACTAAATAAAAAATAATGCTGGAGAGTGAATGCACACATCCACATACATATGATGATGCTACAAGGTGCAGTGTGATAAAGTGTATGTGCACAAGCATCGCCGTGCGTGAATATGACATGATCCAACAATATTTTTTTTTTTTACTAAATAGTGTTCAAAGAGAGAGGGCTTCTCTTTTGGAGCAGCTAATAAAAAATGTAAAGATGTGGGTGAAACAATGCATTAAACAAAGGAGCAGCCATGTAGTAAAGTGCAGCTGCCAAGACCTCTAAAAAGAGAGAAAACCAAAGGCAACAGGGAGAGGCAATAAAGAAATGGAGGAGCAGGCATGTCTTGGGCGGGGAAAGTGAACAGCACTGGGTTTCTTCAAGAGCGGCGGTTGCTTCAGGAGGGCGGAGGACCACTGTGAGCCGCGCATAAATGTGAAAAATAAAATGGCAATGAAATGATTTCATTAACATTTTATTTTTCACCGATGCACGACACAGCCGCTGGCCTGCCCCCAAGATGGGAGAAATGTGGGGCATGTCCTCTGCTGCCAATTGGCAGCATGGAGCACTGGAGCAGTGGCTGTCCAGATGCTCCAATGTGTGCATGTCAGTTTAGCTTGCTGTCTTACGACGGTCAGCCTGACATGCCCACTTTCAAGCTCTCTGACCCGAACTGTCTTAGACAGCTGGGTGGAGAGCAAACACAAGCCTCCACGGCCTGAAGGAGCATCCAGCCAACCCACTCCATCCAATCCTGGCACTTCTCTCATGCTACTTAATAGCATGAGGGCAGCGTCTGGATTGGTTAAGGGAGCTATTCATGCCACAGACTGCAAAGAACACCGAGGACGACGTGCAGCATGTGGGTAAGCACCTTTTAATTTTATTACAAATGTTAATGTAAGGCATGTCAGTGTAGTTATTTAGTTTCTGTTTCTGTTGCATTGTACTGTATTGTAATTGCATTGATGTGGCGCTTACTACCCCTGAAGAGGCGTCAAAGCGCTTTTTCGGCGAGTAGCATGCTTCTCCGGAACCCATAAAGCAGTGGTTCCCAAACCTTTTCGACCCGCAGCTCCCTTGACCCATTGGCCATTGCCCGTGGCTCCCCACTGTTACTTTTTTGGGAGAGTGGGGGGATGTAAGCCCAGACTCGTGAGTACTGGCATTTTTCTCCCTGAAAATAAATTGGAATTAAGCTGATGAAGGTATTATAATCCTATACGCAGGGTGTTTCGTATTACTAAGAAAGCGCCTTTAATAAAATATTTCTAGTGACTCTTCTTTTCCCATGCCTTTTTTAGAGTACCCTCTCAAACTTTGTTATCCCACTTAGAGTGCTAGATAGCACCCCTATGCATGTAGGCCCCATTGCCAAACTGTTTCTGCGCTTGAAGAATATTTGCACGCACTCACAATTTTTTAAACCACATACAGCTTTATTTTTGCTGTCTCCTCCCTAAAATTGCCTCCAAATCAATGCAAGCCAAATAAATTCCTCAGATTTCTTTTTTTTTTAACATTCCTCTTTCTTGCTTCCAAATGCTGGCATTATGCCATACATGGTATTTTACTTCCTTGTGCTCGAGGAGAGAGCAGGCCTGTCTGGAAATATGTGTGTACTGAAAGAAATGTGTACTGGCAGCACCTATGGTTCAAGTACAAGTGTCAATACTTGATGTGTTTAATAGACAGGACAACTGTACTTTCCTGATAACTTGCATTGGTGTAAAATGCATTTGAAAAAAAATGAAACTATTAATGAGTCCAACAAAATAAATCAGGCATCTTCCGCATACTTTGGGAGTGTTGGACATGCCATCAATTAAGCACTATGTTTATAGCTGTAGGCATGTCACTTACAAATCATCGACATCATGCGTTTAAGTTTAACTACTTTAACTGAAGCCAACAGACTCTTCAACATTAAATGCATTAAAGTGCTTGGTGCTCGGCTCCCCTGGCTAGGTTTGATGGCTCTCCAGAGAGCCACGATGCACAGTCAGTGGCGTAACGGAAGTTGAGGGGGCCCTCAGCCACGTACACGGAGGGGCCCCCACTCCGGATCTAATCCGAGCTCTTGGGCCAGAGTATTGTGCTGTGGGGGCCCCCCTGCAGCTCGGAGCCCCCCCTGCACCGCGTGGGCTGCGGGGGCCTCTGTTACACCCCAGTGCACAATTTGGGAACCACTACCATAAAGGCTTAATGGTGAATTAGTATAGTGAAATATGAAAGTAATTTGAGTGGTGGATATGTTAGTCAGTTATTTGGATTCAGTAGGATAGTGGAGGGAGAAAGGTTTGCATTTATATAGCGCATGCTACCCTTGATGGGGTGTTGAAGTGTTTTTTCGTCGAGTAGCACGCTACTCCGGAACTCTTTAAGGTATAGTGGTGAATTAGTATAGTGAAATATGAAACTGATTTGAGTAGTGGACATGTTAGTCTGTTATTTGGATTCAAAAGATAGTGGAGGAATAGAAGAGGGAAAGATTTTGCCATTTTTCTTTTATTTTTAATTTTAAACAAATAATTTTTTTGAATCTCATAGCAGTGGGTGGAGGCCTGGGATGAGCAAAAGGGATGTGGAGGCGGAAGAGGCAGAGGGAAGGATCCAGAAAGGCCTGTTTTGGGGGATCGGAACAGCAAAAGAGGTATGGGGTTTTGGATGAATGAGAGAGAAAAGGTATCTGATATATTGATAGGGGTATAGGGCGAGAAATAGGGTAGTGCACTGGAAAGAGTAGTAGAATGTGGCTTGAGGTGAGGCAGAGAGCTGACGCAGAGGCCACACTGAGAGCAGTACAGAGTGAGAAACATTGAATATGCCGAACCAGAAGAAAAGTAATAAATATGTAGATCCGTAAGTATATGGATGGTACATGGACGCAAAAAGGAAGTCAGTATATGTAGATTAAAGATGCATTAAACAAGCTCGAGCTTTCAAGCGTTGGTGTAATTAAAATTAATGTTATTTATTTACTTATATATAGATGCTTGTTGTTTTATTTTGGGCTTTTAGAGGGAGGGGTTATTTAATTTTGATTTTTGGGAAGTGGTGGGTCACTTTGCTCGCCCACCACTTCCAAAGATTACCAGCTGCTCCTGAAGGACAGAAGTCACCCAATAAGGATGCAGAAAGGAACAATTCTCCAGGTGCAGGGAAAGGAATAAAAGAGAGGGGAAACCTTCAAATTAGAAGTAGAGAAAAGAGATTGACAAGCATGCCCTCTAATCTAGAGCAAGAAATGAACAAAAGCACACAATGTGTATATATTTTAATGTATTAGCGGCAATAGATCTTATACAACAGAGAACTAAATCTGTCTTTTGGTGTGGCATAAAAAAACTAAAAGGACACAAGTTACCTTAAACATAACGTGTATTTGTAAAGTGCACGTCACCCAGAAGGGTATCTTGGCGCTGAATAATAGATGTTTATTGTTACTCAACGGTACTCATTTTATTGACCTCAGAAGGATGAAAGGCTGAGTGGACCCTCCAGGATCTGAACCTGTGACCATGATTTCGAACACAGGCCCTTGCCTTTAGAGTCGAACTGCCCCATAGAGCAGAGACAATGAGCTTTATTCATTACTCTAAGACAGCGATTAAACCATGACACAGCCATACTGGCACAGAGGTGGCCACGATGGGTGACAGACTATTGTGGACACAACATCACTTCAAAAACAAGACAATGCAAGGGGGTAAACACAAAAAACAGATGTCAATGTCTAGGATTGATAATGACAAACTTGGCTTTGGCTTCAGGATATACTCGGGCTGGGTACCTTTGTTCTGGTTGTTGTGCTCCACTGGAGGACTGAGGCATGCACTGAACATTGTGGCATTAATGTCTGGGCTTATAACATAATCCACACCCATGTCCAGCCCCTGTGCAGCCTCTAGTGCAGTTACTGAGGAGGTTTGGCCAGTCCCTCCTCACACATTTTCTAGACATAGAAACATTGCATGACCCTTCCATCCCACAGACCACTGATGGGAACCCCTTTACACCTTAGACAAACCATTGCCTCAACTGGCAGGGCACAGGATCTGGGGTTCCTTGGTACAATAAGAAACTAGCCTCTGACCTGGAGCTCTGAGTCACAAACTCCTCATCTGCTGGTGGGCTGGTCATTGTTTCAGTGTCTGTGTCAGATTGTTTCTTCTCTGATGGTCGCTCAGGCTGCCGAGAAGCATGGTGAGTGGTGGAGTCTGCCATCTGCCATCCCATGGTTCCTGAGAAGGGCGCACAGCTGGGGCCATGTATGGGGTGCCCCTGCGTTCACTCAGGAAAGATTTGATTCGCAGTTCAGCATTCTCACCCTTTCCTCTGGCACTGTCAGCAATATTGCTTGGTGTCCACATAAAGGCCCATATTTAATAAAAAATGCATTTAGTTACTTTGGGAAACTATCCAACGTACATCCACATTTACATTTCATAGCAAATACCAGCATGACACCTTGGGCCTCATTAATGAGAAGTGACGCATCGCTGCGTGAAAGCAGCGATGCGTCACTTCTCAGTGCGTTCTACTTGCAACATGATGGATGCGTCATATTTACAGTATGACGCATCATGTCGCAAGGAGTTACAGATACGTCAGTATTTATGACGTATCTGTAGGCACAAAAGTGACGCATTGCTGGAGTGTGTCACAAAAGTGACGCAACTTCAGCAATGTGTCCTTTCACATGGGGCTAGCCCCATGTGAAAGGGTCAGTGTCAGTCTTACGCCTGCTGTGAGGCAGGCGTAAGATATTGACGCATTTGCACCCTAGAAGTGGTGCAATGAAATCTCGTAGATTTCACTGCGTCACTTCTACGATGCTTACTTACGTGGGAACGCCCACCCTGCATACATTATACTTGACGCTGGTATAATGTAGCGCAGGGGTTTAAAAAGTGACGCATCTACCTAGATGTGTCACTTTGTAAATATGGTGCAACAGGGTCCAATTTTTACGCCGCTGGTGCGTCACAAAAAGTGACGCACAGGCGGAGCAAATGTGACGCAAGGACTCATAAATGAGCCCCCTTGTTTTTTATTTGCATTAAAGAAGTAATGCAAACGTGTTTTGCCTTCGCATTTGGTCTTGGTGCCTTCTAGGTGGGATTTTGAGGTGTTTCATTTGCATTGATGTCATTATAGGCTGCAAATACTGTCCCTCAAAAGGATAAGCCATGGCCAGTCCTCAGCTGCCTCATTAGCCCCATGACCCCCAATATCTGCTCAACTTTCAGTATCACCTCCTCTATAAAAGATGTCTGCCAGAAATTCAGTTTGTGGGGTCCTAGGGCAATCAGACGTTACTGGGCCATAATTCTATTAATCAGGGCTGTTTCCTCTGGTGCCTCAAAATAGGAATCAAGCCCCCCTTTTAGCACTTATCTCTCAGAGTAGCCAGACAGAGCAGCCAAAGGCTTACTTGGACAGCCCAATGTATATGAGAAACAGGCGATAAAAAGAAACTGCAAACTGACTCTATTAGTACACAGTTTTTACAACTGTTGTACATATACATACATATTTTCATGTATTATTAGTTTATATTTTTTAGGAATACATATGGAAATATTTGCCATTTGAAATGTTTGCATTGCCTCTCGATTGTACAGTTTAATCATGCCTAATTTTTAAGTTTTCTCCGTTTGTATGATGTCAGAAGGGGACAACACAACAGAGAATGACTACAAAGTGTGTGCTTAATTGCTTTTAATGCAAAAGACACACAATTGATGGATGTGATGGAGAAAAAATCAAAACATTCACCCCCAGTCAAGAGATCTGGGTTAAATCCATCATTCTTTTGCTCACCATGCCACCCCAGTTTAGACCCGGCCATATGCAAATCAGTCTTGACCCTGTGCCAGATGGGAACAGTCCAGCCTGAACTGCCAAGCCAGGTCCTCCCTGGACCGGAAACAAGTATCCTAGGACCGTTTTTTGCATTTGTCACCCCAAATAGGACAGGTATGCCCAGACGTGGGTCCCGTTCTCTCCATGCCACTGGAGTCAATCTATCCTGGCTGATGAGGGGTGAAACCCCGAAACCGGTCCTAGGATGTTTGTTTCCAGTCCAGGGAGGACCTTGCCTGACATTTCATGCTGGACTGTTCCCATTGGGCACAGGGTTGAGACTGATTTGCATATGGGTGGGTTCAAACTGGAATGGCATGGGGAGCAAAAAAACTATGGATTTAGTCCCAGATCTCTGTACTGGGGTGAATGTATGACATTGTTCTGCATTCTGTCCATCAATTGTTGTTTTTGCATTTGTCACCCCGAGTGGGACGAGTATGCCCAGACGTGGTTTCCATACTCTCCATGCCACTGGAGTCAAGCTATCCTGGCTGATGAGGGGTGAAACCCCCAAACTGGTCCTAGGATGATTGTTTCCAGTCCAGGGAGGACCTGGCCTGGCAGTTCGGGCAACATTATTCTGCATTCTGTCCATCAATTGTTTTTGCAATTGCTTTTAACATCCTATGCCTATATTTGTAAAAACAAATTTAAAAAGAGGACTTCAGAGAGCACTTCAGCTGAGCTCAGCACTTGATCCTTTCTCTGCTATTCCAAAATACTTTGTGGAATTATTCGGTTTCTGTGCCTTGGTTGGCAAGACTGCTGGAGCAATCGAACATAAGTGACATTTTTTTGCTATAAATATCTAAATTCACAAATTCCTATGTGAAACCTGAAGACATCTCTACACTCTGTGTCAGCCCCTTGATTCACCTTTAAATTTTGAGTCCTGACAAATGGTCTTGTGTGCTATTCATTGGAGGGAGATGGCTGTGCTGCCCCTGGCGGCCTCCCTGTGGATGGGACGAAACCTGGAAAAGCACCAGGGTGCATCTGAGCTCGTCCTTCTCTCTGTAAATCAATTGAGTGTCAGGAGATTGGAGTAGGTGTTTTCGCTGTTCATGTTGCGCTAGAGACAATTTCCATCATCCATCTCCACAGGAAGTGACATCACTGGATTTTCCGCCATCCACCTCCACAAGAGGTGACATCACAGGATGTCCCATCATCCATCAATACAGGAAGTGCCATTACTGTTTTTGTGTCAAAACTGTCTTCAAAACAAGCAGCTAAGCAAGAGGACTTATTTCCATCCTTCATCTGCACAGGAAGTGACATCACTGGATTTCTCATCATCCATTTGCTCAGGAAGTGACATTACTGGATTTTGCACCATCCATCGGCACTGGAAGTAACATTTCTATTTTCCTGCCAAGACAATCTTTAAAAGAGGAAGCTTAGTAAGAGGAATCATTTTCATCCTCCATCTGCACAGGAAATTACATCACTGGATTTCCTATCATGCATTTGGATTTTCCATAATCCATCTACATAGGCAGTCACATTACTAGATTTCCCCTCATTCATGTGCATAGGATCTACTTAATGGCAGCCACAGTGCAAACACCCAGCAGAAACATGCAGTCAACACTTTGCTGTCACACCAAAGGCAAGCCCCTCTGCACCCGTCCACACCTGAACAGTGCCCAGCATCACGTACCAATGCCCCACCCCTTCCCGCTGCTAACCCGCTGCGACCCGGCCACCCCACATGCTGCTGCCTTGCTGCATAACACTGATTGAGTATTCTCCAGCGCTTCCTGCAATTACAACATTCTGCATTTGCATGCACGCACAGTTTCCAACCAGTGTGGTTTGTGCATTCACTGCTGGTCTCTTAAAGGGAGAAATAGAGGCTGTCTGTACCATTAGACAGCATAGATGTCTCCTGTACCTGCTATAAAACTCTTCTTGTATTGTAGCAAGAGACAGCTAAACATCCGCTGCCTTTACAGTGACCCACAGACTCGTTTACAGAGTGTCTCAGCACTGCAGCAACTCTTGGGGCAAGTTAAGAGACTGCACTAAAAGGACTTTTAAATAAGGGTGGGCGTAGTTAGCGAAGTAGCACTTCGCGAAGCTACGCAAAGTGAAGTTCGCACTACGCGAGCTACGCGTAGCACTTCGCGAACTGCGTAGTAACATGTTCGCACTGTGCAAGATGTTATTTTCAATGATTGCACAGTGCGGACAAGCAACCGGCACTGTGCAATCATTGAAAATGGCATCTTGCACAGTGCGAGCTGTAGTTTTCTGCTGCTCGAGTAGATTTTTACTCGAGCGGCAGCTTTCTCAACGCGAACTGGTAGTTTCTCATCGCGAGCGGTCGCGAGCATACGCGACCCCTCGCAATGAGAAACCTGACCTCCTCGCGTTGGGAATCTCGCCGGGAGGTTTATTTTCCATGCTCGCGATGGCCAACTTGATGTTGCTGATCGCGAACAAGGAAAAAGTCTCACCGGGATGTCATTTTGCTTGCTCGCGGTCGCCAACTTGACGTTGAGGACCGCGAGCAAGCAAAAAATGACCGCAGCACTACGCAACACTACGCTACGCGTGTTCGCACTGTGCCACGTGCAGTTCGCGTAGTGCGAAGTAGCGCGAACTTCGCAAACTACGCGAGCGTAGCGTAGTGCTTCACCCAGGCTTACTTTTAAACCATCAGCTGTGTTGTTTTCTTTGTATCCACTTTTTAACTTATGTTTCTTTTTAAGGCCTTAATCATGAAATGCTCCTCTTTATTTGCGCTGTGTTTGCTTTGTAAAGTTTGAAATACACTGAAAAATATGAAATAGCTGAGTGACACAACCGTGTCCTTCGATGATTGAAGACGGACAGCGCTAGTATGGGCGGTTCCATGGTGTAACCATTAGCACTCTGGACTCAGAATCCAGCGATCCGAGTACAAATCTTGGCGTTTTATAATTCTCCACCAGGTTCCTTTGACCTCACATCCTGGCCTGCCCACCATTGTTTTATCACTGGTGAAGGGGATGGATGGACGACGCTTGAAGAACCCTGGAAACATGCTGTGTTTGTGGGAGGGCCTGATAGCAAGACACCAACACAATAACAAGCATAGGCAAAGCCAATGAGTTTCACTTTGTAAAAGAGAAAGGCAAACCTCTTCAAGGTTGGATAGAAACAGAAAGTCACCTATTAGTGAATCAGAGAGAAAAACAAGTGGCCTACAGACTGAAAATTGGGACAATTTATAACTTGTTAAGATAAATAGAACAAGTGTTTGTAAGGTACGGAAGACTGCCTGCATTTGACCTTGCTACCGACAATATTTGTGATAATATCAGTAAAATCAACAGTTAAAACTGGCCCACTAGACCAGGGAAGAGACCCCAAAACAGCCATAAAATGAGTCCCACACCAACCTGTCACAACAGCTCTTCTGGTACTGTCATAGTACACTGTAGGCCCTGAAGGCGCACCAACGGCAAGCCCATCTGCGCCCGTCCACACCCAAATGGGACCAGGGGATAGGAACCCTCCCTGTTTTAAGGCAGCTAGAATAGTTTTTTCACCTGACCAATTAGGAGCACTGCGTCTAGCCTGTCCAGGGGCATGCCAGTCAATTCAATTCAATTGAAAGAGACTTTATTCGATTGCTTTTTGATTCAATCATAAAAGTACATAAAAACAATTCATTCATTAAACACTATAAAATTATAAGTGCAATACATAATCAAATTTCATATTGAAAATTAGTCATACAAACAATCATACTAGTCTCCTTAATTACAAAATAATACATTTCCTGTGGCTAAATACTTTTTTTAAGAACATGCCTATCCTCCAGGCTCTGTGTACATCATCCAGGAGCTGCAGTACAAGCAATGCAGGGTGACATTGTCTCAGGCCCAGCTCCTTTAGAATTGGGACGATCCAAACTTTCCTCAAATTACTATAAAATCTACAGAATAGAAGGACGTGTATTGTCGATTGTTCCGAGCTATTGTCACACGGACACAGTCCTAATATTCGATACCAATCATTCATACTAGGAAAGTTCACAAGTCTGTGAAAAATACTACACCTAAAACGAGTTAATGAAAACCTATCAAAGCCACCAGGTACATATAATAAATAAGGCTGAATGCAAAAAGAAGATAAAACCAGTTGATTATACTGGAGAGTGGGTTTTAAACTCTCTGTCGTTAATCTTATTCTGTCCAGAAGCAAAAGGCCCTCTCTTTTTAATTCCTTTCTGCTAATCAATTGCATAGTACTCAGGTTGTTATAATATTCTAAGTGACCAAGGGCCTCATGTAGGTAGCCAAATACCGGTCGGTAACGGCCGATTTTCGGTAAATATGCCGTTACCGACCGGTATTCAGACAAGTGAGATGTAGGAGTCCAAAAACCACATTTCGGTAAATATGAGGCGGTAAATACCGATTCATAGTTACCGAATTCTAAAATACCGATTCATATTTACCGAATACATTATTAACGAATCGGTAAATATGAAGTGGTAAATATGAAGTGGTAAAACTTTAAAATGACATGTAGGAGCAGTCGGTAATTAAGAAATCCAGGAAAATCGGTAAATAAGAGTCGGTAATTAACACGGATGGAAAGCAGGTGGTAACCATCAACAATGCACATAAGCAATCCCAAAATGCAACAGCGTGGACAACATGGCCGCTATGTACGTCATTGCAAGGCGCCTACGTCTACAGGCAGCAGGACTGAGGGTGTGGCGACGGGAGGAACAAATCTACAGACAGCGCATCACACTATTACAGCTGACTGATGCAGAGATACATGAGAGGTACAGGCTACACCCCGAAACCATCATGGACCTGATAAGGGACCTGCACCCACTCCTGGACCAGCCAACAAGAAGGGCGCACGCCATACCACCACATGTGCAGGTGCTCTGCAGCCTACATCTACTGGCATCCGGCAGTTATCAGGTGGTGATAGCTGCGGTGGGTGGTGTATCCCAGAGTTGCCTGTCACGTTTCTTCAGGAAGTTCCTGGATGCCATGATGCAGAGAATGCACCACTACATAAGCTTCCCAAACACACAGGCTGCACTGCAGAAAACAAAAACAGACTTTTATCACATGGCACAGTTCCCCCATGTCATCGGCTGTATTGATGGTACACACATCCCAATCTGTCCACCAGCTGAGACAGAGCACATCTACAGGAACAGGAAGTCCACCCACTCCATCAATGTGCAGGTGATCTGTGATGCAGGGAACATCATCACAGATATTGTTGCAAAGTTTCCTGGGAGCACCCACGACTCTTACATCTTCCAGAATAGTGGGATCTACACACGACTGAGAGCCGGAGAATTCGGAGAGGGATACCTGCTGGGTAAGTAACAGTGACGCCCCTTGAAACCTGCAAATCAGAGTGTATAGAGGCATGTAACTGATGGTTCCCTTTTACTCATCCAGGCGACAGTGCATATGCATGCCGTTCATTCATCCTCACTCCCTACCTACACCCAGCAACCCAGAGTGAGAGACGATACAACGTGGCCCACAAATCTACACGCAATGTGGTGGAGCGCACGTTTGGACTGCTGAAGAGCAGGTTCCGCTGCCTCCACAAGAGCGGAGGCGCACGCCAGTACAAACCCATCACCTGCTGCAAGATAATTGCCACTTGTGCAATGCTGCACAACCTTGCCACGAAAAAAGGTACAGATGTGGAACTAACATATTTTGAGGACAACGAGGATGAGTCAGGCCAGCCAGAGGGCAGCGCAGCTAGAGTGCCAACTGCAATCGATGGGAGAGAGAGACGGGCAGAGATCACATGCAACTATTTCTGAGTAAGTGAGGGGACACAGCGAGTTGTGAGAAGTCATGACGTAGTTTAATGTGGCACCACGCCATGAACACATGAACAGGCCAATCTGGCAATATGCCATCTATACAATGAGTATGTCCAGGGTTACGTCACCCAATGGCAAGTGGATAAGCAGGGCCACATCAATGTTTGCGCATACGCGCTGCAGTGGTGGATTGCACGGCCTGTGCATCCTCACTAGAGCCAACCCCAAGCCGCCTGCTGCTCCTGCGTGCTTCTGGGACGGGGGGTGTGATGCTGCTGCTGGTGTCGATGCTCTCCGCAGCATCCCCTGCAGCAGTTGTCGACGCCTGACCAGTCAATAGCACCCCTAGTGCACTTGTCACCTGCACCATCCCCCGAGACAGGTCGCTGCAGCACTGTGTTAGGCCCTCCTGCATCGTCACAGAGCGCCGGCAAAGTAGGGAAGTCGCAGTTGCCAGACGGTTGAGTGCCCTGCTGGTAGTGTCCCTTCTCTGGCGTTCCCGGCGCCGTGCTTCGATGTCAGCATCTAATTTGCTGCACAACTGCTGGATTGACTGGGACATGTCCCGAATGCCCGCAGCCATGCCGCCAATGTTTGTGTCCATGTTGACTAAGCTTGTCCTCATCACCCGCATGTGCCTCTGGACTGACATTACTGCCTTTGATTGCAGGCGCTGTTGCTTCAACATTTGGCCCTCGAGCCCCAAGAAGACACCATGGCCGTCAGTGGGTGCTGGTGGACTCTGGACACGCGACCTGCGGCGCCCTCTTGCTCCCGTCTGTGCTGCCTGTGAGGTGTGGGGCACAGTGGGATGGCTCCCTTCCTGGGGCCCGGTGCGGTCTTCTGGGCCCATGCTGTCGTCTGACGAGGTGTCTAAGGCTCGTAGCCTGGCTGCTGGATGCCTCCTCATTCTCACACCTGCAAGCGGAGATGTGGCCGGTGAATCGAACATGAGTGGCGATGCTGGCTCTGGTGGTGGTGATGCTGGCTCTCGGTGAGGTGATGCTGGCTCTGTGTGCGGCGAGGCTGGCTGCGTAGGTGGTGCGGCTGCAAGTGGGCCTGCTCCCTGGTCTGAACTCATGCTGGCTAGAGGTGATTTTTGTGGCCGGTGTGCCGTCTCCCCTGCAGCATGCCCTGTACTGCATGATGTCACATCTGTGGACAGAAAAACAACATTGGCTCAGTGTCCCCGAAGGGCTGCATTGCAAGCGTCACAATAAATCATTTCACATTCCAATCTGTCCTCTGTCTCCTTGTGCCTCGAGTGCGTGACATGCCTTGTTGCCCTGTGACATTTACGTCATGGTTAGTGTTGCCCTGACTACATCTCCCGGAATGCATTGCCTGTCTGCACTGACACGTGTGGACTGCAGTGTGATTCTCGTTTCACAATGGGGGATGTGGGATAGGGGTAGGGGCGGCTACATTGCTGTGCTTTCGTCTTACCTTGCTGTGTTGCGGCTCTGGCAGAGCTGTCGGCGTCCCCAAGACCCACGACGCTCTCTTGCTCGAGTGTGGCCGCCACCAGCTCCTCCAGTTCGGTGAGGGCAGGTGCCCTGTTGGTTCCACCTCCGGTCTGGCTGGCCTCCTTCTGGATGTCGCCCATCTTCCTCTTGGTCACAATCCTCAGGTCATACCAGCGCTTTTTGAGGACCTCAATGTCCCTGTGGGTCACTCCCACAGCATTGACCTGCGCCTGGATGGCCAGCCATATGTTGCGCTTTTCGGCCTCAGGCACTTGCAGGGATTGCCTCCCAAACAGCTTCTGGTGCTGCTTCACCACCTCCTCCACCAGCACCTGGAGTTCCTTGGGGCTGAATTTGAGCTTCCTCCTCCTTTCCCCTCCGTCTTTCTGTGTTCTCTGGCTGGACATGCTGTTCGTTTCCCGCTCGCACATGCAACTGCTCCCTGCCTCTCCTCTGCACTCCGAGCCTCTCCAGGGTCGGCTAATTATGTACACCTGCCTGGGTGTGGCCACTTCGGCTAATTGTGTACACCTGCCTGGGTGTGGGCAGTTCCTGGTTGGGTGGGCTGTCGTTGCACAGGATTAGCTGTTTCGTCAAGTCATGTGATGTTATTTACCGAATCCGTACGTACCGATTCGGTATTTTCCGATTCGGTAGATACCACCTCGGTATTTTCCGATTCGGTTGATTCCACCTCGGTATTTTCCGAATCGGTAATTATCACCTCGGTATTTACCGATTCGGTGAATTCCGATTCGTATTTACCGAATGTTACCGAATCGGTAACTGTTACCGAATTTTTACCTACATATAACTTACCGATTCTAATTTACCGATTCGGTACGGCTCGGTATTTAAGAACCGGTAAAAATTTTTTACCTACATGAGGCCCCAAGTCATCAATCAATACCCTGGCTCAGGAGGATCATTGCAAACACTGCCTCTTCTCATGAACGCTCATGGACTATGCTGTTGGTGCTGACATTATTAACGCTACATGCATCCGGAGACCAAGAATAGGCAGACTTGGCAAGAAATGTCCTGATCAAATATGGCTTCCGCTGGTTTAGCATAAATTGGTGCTCCCTGGTTAGCCATCAGCAGCACATTCGCGGTCTTCTGGTGGACCTGGCCCCAGGTGCCTTGTTTCTAACAGAGACGTGGCTCCAGGAGGCATCTCTGCCAGATGTCATTGCCGCCCTCTCGCCTAACCACTGTATCCTCGGCAGGGATCGTAAAGATAAGACAGGAGGTGGCATAGCATTATTTTTAAAGATATCTTTTGTGTGAGGTAGAGGAGCCACTTTTTCTGGCCTGCGAAGCCTTGGTTTTTCACTTGGACTTACGCCTACATTTACGCTCTCTGGTGGCCTCATTTACCGCCCCCCTGGCCACGCTGGGAATTGATGCTCCTCAATTCTCGATTCAATCTCTCCCTTTATTTAAAAAGGCCAACTTCATTTTGCTCGGAACCTTTAATTTGCAGTTAGAAGATGCTACTCTTAGCCAAACGCTCATAGAGGACCTGTATCTTAACCTAATAAACTTTTCTCCCACTCATAAAGCAGGTCATTTGCTAGACCCAATCTTTTCTAACATCACAAGTAACATTATTGCTCCGCCTATTTCGCCATTGTGGTCTGACCACTTTGCAGTATCTTTCTCTGTACCTTTTCACTCCTCACCTACCTCGACAGAAGGCAGGCCCAAAGTTATGGCCAGAATCTGGGCCAAAGTTGATACGTCCACCTTCAATGCATGCCTGCAAAGGACCATACTGCAACTAGCACATCTGGTCAATCTTAATCAAGCTTCAATTGGTTGGCACCCCCACACCCCCGCTCCCTGCTTTAATGAGTCCTTACAAGCTGAAAAGAAAATCTGCAAAGAAATTAAAAAGGGCATGGAGACATGTATATGATGTAAATCTAACAATTGGTTTGAGCTCTAAACCTGTACCACTAGCACTGCAGTAATGCACATGCCTTTTTTACTCAGAAAAAACCTCTCATGTGCAAAATTGCCCCAAAACACTTTTTTAAAGTCGTGCAAGACCTCTCTGGCCCCAGCAACAGTGCTCCGCCTCCCTCACTGTCACAAACCCAATGTGAGGAGCTTGCTGACTTTTTATGTTAAGAAGGTGGCAGACATTCATCTTACTCTGATCACGACTAAATATGAGAACATCCAGCTTAGGCGTGATAGACCTAGTTCTAACTCTGGTCTATCCCCATTAGGGAAGGAAGCCCCTCAGTGACAGGCGATTTACCTGCTAGACTGCAGTCCCTGCAGGCTACCCCCATCAATCAAATCAGCTTCTCCATTAGATCCCCTCCCCTCAGCCAAACTGAGCATCTTAAGCTCGCTTCTTATGCAACTGGTGGTTGAACTCCTAAATTCTTCTTTACACAAGGGGATTCTGCGAAAAGCATGGAAGCACGCCTTGGTTCTCCCTCTATTAAAGAAACCCCACTTGGCCAGGGACAATTGGTCCAACTTTCGACCCATCTCTCAGCTACACGTTTTTTCTAAGATACTGGAAAAACATGTAAACACCCAGCTTACTTTAGATTGAGATCCAGGACGCTCTTGATTCTTCTCAGTCAGGTTTCAGAGCTGTTCACAGCACCGATTCCGCCCTTCTTGGAGTCACAGAACATCTAAGGTGGCTCCTAGATATGGGCGGAACTCCAGCACTGATTCTATTAGATCTCAGCGCCGCCTTCGATACTGTGGCCCATTATATTCTTGCTAAAAGACTTACCGAATAGGGCCTCCAAGGCACAGCACTCGCATGGATACCCTCCTTCTTGTTGGATCATAGTTTCCAAGACTTTTCGACAAACGTAGTGTCTGGATCACCACCACTCACCTCAGCAGCTACACAGGGATCCACAATCTGCCCTGTGCTTTTTAATGTCTACATTCGCCCCGTGGTGGACCTGGTGGACAGTTGCGGACTGACCCTGTCTTCCTACACGGACGACACCCTAATTATCTTTTCTCTGTTGTCTGTCAATTCAGAGGATCTTAACTCCTGCCTCGGTCTTGTCTCCACTTGGAAGAACACCTACTCCCTGAAATGAAATGGTGACAAGAGTGAGGTGATGGCCCTGGGTAAGAATCCCCAGCTTTGGGGGCCTCACCGCTGGTCTGCCATGTTGGGTACGCCTCCACACCCACTGAGAAAGTGAAGACCTTGGCTTCTGGCTGGACTCTTCCTTGTCCATGAAGTCACAGGCAGCCAAAGCTGCCTCTACAAGCTTCGCCACCATGGAATGGCTTAAGAAGATTCTGCGGATGCTCTCTTTTGCTGCTCAAAGAACTGTAATTCAAGCATTGATACTCTCTAGGCTTGATAATGGCAACATCTTGTTTCTAGGAGCAGATAAGGCAGTGATAAGATGCCTTCAGGTGGTGCAAAATTCAGCCGCCAGGCTCTTGTTTCACCTCCTCAAATACTCCTCAGTGTCCCACCTTCTTCACCAACTCCACTGGCTTCCAGTGAATAAGCATATAATGTCAAAGCACTCTGCTACATGGATAATGCCAGTATGGGGTAACAGCACCTGCAAAATTTGATGCTCCCTCACATTCCCGCTCCCACCCTGCGCTCAAGCAACCAACACCATTTTGCAGTTCCGAGGGTCACATGCACCCGGATGGGTGGCACTCTTTTTCCTACCCGGGTCCGAGGTTATGGATCTCCCTTCCTCGGTTCCTGAGCCTTTGTGCCTCCCTACCTGTCTTCTGCAACAAATTAAAAAATGGCTTTTTTAGCTCATTAAAGCTGCTCTAGCTGAACTTCAAGTCCTCTGAAACCCTCTGGGTAGCCATGTGATATATAAGAATTCAATATTATTATTAATAGGCCAGTCTTACTCTCTATGACTTTATTAAAGCTGTTTTGCCCATGCTATTGCACATTGGACAAAGAAAAAATGCTTCTTTGATGATGGTGAACAGCATTAGCAATTAAAATAATAAAAACACTTGCTGAAGTGTACATGCACATGTGTGCATATGTATCATGATGCTGTGGGTCCTCGCCTAATGACATGTGCCAGAGATCCAGTGTGTGGTTGCTGAGGGAAATCAGAAATTACTGGGTCATAATGGTATCAATGAGGGCTATTTACCTCTGATGTCCTGGGGCCTTCGTACTCTGGGCTTTCAAAATAAGGATAAAGTCCCTTTTAGCACCTGACTCTCAGACTAACAAGACCAAGCAGCCAATAGTTTAAGTGGGAGAAAGAAACGTCAATCTAACCCTATTAGCACACATTTCAGGTCAAAGCCTTTCAGACAGTGCAGCTGTCTGTTTGCTAAAGACTTATTGGGGCGATTCTGAAAGCTGAATTAAGAATGCACTCTGCTCATTGCTAACCATTGGCTTTGCGATTTGTGTAACTTGCATTTCCTTGCTTTCTATTTGCTGGCTTTATTTGTTTTAGGCTGTCTTGTATGTCTGTGTCTATCCTGTGGAGCACAGCCTGTTTACTGTATTCTACCGCAAGTGCTCGCTTTCTGTAAACAGCCCTTTACATTTTGTTCTGATCTTGTCACATTTACTGTGTATTGAAAGACAGAGGTCAAATGTCAGGCTCTGTCTTCTGAGGGAGCTTGGTGTTCACTTTTCTTCTCTGACTTTAAAATGAGAGGATTTATCTGACAATCTGGGTGTGTGAAAGGAAAGGCATTTTTCCAGCACACAATAACATTTAAATGTCTGTAAATCAGCAGTGCAAATATTTCAGAATGTATCATGAATTGGAAAGCCCAATCTAAGCACATGTTTTTGAAATTCTGAAGTGTGCTGGAAACAAATATTTTAATATGATAAAAACTATCTAAATACATTGTTGTTTGTGCGCTGTATAGTTTTATCAGTAAAACTGTATGCCTGTACAAACGTAATGGTCATTTCAATTGAAAATATGCTGTCTGTAATGGCAATGCACTACCACACCATGCATACTCCACTCTACGGCACTCCACGCTATGACACTCTGTTCTACTCTTTGTCACTCTACACCCCTCCACTCAACGCCACAACACTCTATGCCACTCTATGCAATCTACGCCCCTCCACCCCTTTCTATGCCACTCCACACCACTCCTCTCTATGCCACTCAACTCTCTGACACTCTACTCTGAGACACACTACTCTGCTCCACTCTACGACACTGCACTGCACTCTACGACACTTCACGCTATGACACTGTGCTCCACAATATGCCACTTCATGCCACTTTACTCCACTCTACGACATGCCACTCTTCGTCTCTCTAGACCACTCTACTCCATTTTATGACACTCCAGCTATGACATACCACTCTGCGACACTCCATTCCACTCTACGACACTCTATTACTCTCTATGCCCCTGCACTCTACTCCCCTCCACTCTATGATACATTGCTCCCCTTCACACCACTCTATGCCACTCCCCTCTACAACACTCTACCCCACTCTATGCCCCTCCACTCCACCACTCTACTCCACTCCACACTACTGTACTCCGCAACACTTAATTGTACTTCACGACACTCCACTCTATGACACTCCGCTCTTCCACACGTCACTCTACTCCATGACACTACACTCCATGACACTCCACTCTACGACACTTGTCTCCACTCTGTGCCACTCCACATAGCCGTTGCCTAGGCAAGACCTATTGGCTTTGCCAATGCTTGTAACATTTGTAAACATAGACACATGTTTTGATATATCATTTCTTTACATTTTACATGATTAAATATGGAAATATTTGTACTTCAAAATGTTTAATTTGCCTGCTCGTCGTACCGTATTTTACATTTTCTCCTTTGGCGTGTTTTAAATTGGCATGATGTCAGAAAGGGGCAACACCATAGAGAACACCTAAAATGTGCGTTTACTGCTTTTAATAACGTGGCTAGTATTGAGAAACAAAACGTAGAGACCACTTCAGGTATGCACTTGCTCCTCCCTGCACTATTCCTCTGGTGAGAGGGTTGTAGCTGAAGCACTCAATCTAAAACCTGAGACTTTGTGAGAATGTTACAAATAACTGAATCCCAAAATCCCTCTTTGGAAACCAAAATCTCTCCGCTCCCATTTCATCCACTTGCGCCCGTGGGCTGTGAGTGGTGGGGTGGTGCTGCCCCCTGGCGGTCACACTGTGCATGTGAAGATACCTGTGAAGAAGCCCTCCGTGTGAACCAATCGAGTGTCAGGATTGGGGTGGTTGCTGTTAGTAGGGGGTGAGGGGCTTTAACTGGAGCCCCCTGGCAGGAGCCTGAGGCCTGTGACGGGTGCAGGGAGTTAGGGGGTGTAACTGGGGCCACCTGGAGGGCAGCCTGTGGGACCTGTGACAGATGCAGGAGGAGAGGGGGTGTAACTAGAGCCTCCTGGGGGCAGCCTGGGGCCTTTTACAGCTGCAGGGTCAGAGGGGGTGAACGAGTTTCCCTTGGAGGGCATCCTGGGCCTGTGGCAGGTGCGGGTGTGTGGATCAAGGAAGCAGCTGGACGGTAACTGGGGAGGGGTCTGTGGGGCCCTCAGCCAGGTGAGGAGACAAAGGAGTGAAGGGGTGCCCTGGGGAGAGGGGCGTGGCTTTGTCTGGCTCAAGGGGGAACAGTAAGAGGCAATGGCGGGGGGGGGGCTGCTGCTGTCCCCTGGCCCTGGGCTCTGTGTCTGGAGAAGTTCCAGGGTTGTAAATAATGAGACATGAGCAAGTTGTTGCCCAAATCATGACCCCTCATTCCTTCTGGTTTGTCGGGAGTGGGGGGGGGGGGTCTGTTACCTCATTGATGGTCAGACCCCGAGGGTAACAGTATGAGTTGAGTGTACCGAATGGAAACTGACAGAACAGACACCTCTTAAATACATTGAGCTGTGCAGAAAATCACAGCCTCCCATATGGTCTAGCGGTTAGGATTCCTGGTTTTCACCCAGGCGGCCCGGGTTCGACTCCCGGTATGGGAAGAAAACATCTTTTATTACTCGACATTTTAAAATTTATTTTATTCCTTCCAGACCTAAATGCACCTAAAGTCCTATTAAATGTCACCTGCTTCATCTTCCCCTTTGAGGATTACAGCAACGCCACACTCCTGTTCCCGCCCCAGCCCTTACTGCACAGCTACGTAGTATTAATGACCCGGAGGAGCAAACAACAGATTAATACCACGAAGGTTTATTCGTTGTTTTCCTTTTATTGCACAACAAAAAGTACTGATTTTATCAATATCTCGGGGAATACAAACTAAAGCACCGGTTTCCTGTGCTCTCACCATGGAAAACGCACATTCTATGTCCAGCTCGCCCCTAGTATGGAAGAGGCGCTTTCAGTGTTTGTTTTGACACTAAACCTGTTTTGTGTTGTGTTTCAGTGTCTGTTTTATGACATTAATCGCTTGCTGTGTTGTTTGTTTAATGACATTAATTTCGCGCTGTGTTGTCCTGTTTGTCTGATTCGTGACATTAGTCTCGCGCTACGTTGTTTGCTTCATGAGGACATTAGTCTCGCGCTCCGTTGTTTGTTTCATGAGGACATTAGTCTCGCGCTCCGTTGTTTGTTTCATGAGGACATTAGTCTCGCGCTCCGTTGTTTGTTTCATGAGGACATTAGTCTCGCGCTCTGTTGGTTTCCAGGAGTTTAAGACTTGAGGAGTCCGAGTGTTTTCCACCCGCTGTGAGATCGCAGCCGCTGTCTGCAGTGTCCACAGTTTCCCCCAGTGCGGTTTGTGCACTCACTGTGGGTCTGTTAAAGGGGGGGCTGGAGGCCTCTTGTAGCATCAGACACCAGAGGGGACTTCTGCAACTGGTGTAAAACTCTGCTGTGTGTGTGAGAGAGAGAGGGGTGCGCTGCCTTCACAGTGACCCCGGGACTCTTTTACAAAGCTTCGCAGCAGAGCAACAACTCTCGGGACTCTTGAAACTTCTGTGCTAAAAGGACATATTGAACTATTAGATGAGTCGTTTCTCTTGTGCCCTCATTAACAATCGTATGATTGGTTTGATTGTGAAATGCGGTACTTTACTTACAGGTGTTAGTTGTGTAAAGTCTAAAGAACACAGACAATAAAAAATCTACAGCAATACTTACCACACCAGCTGCTTTTTCACGATTCAAAATAGACGGACAGGCCTCGTGTCTGTGGGCGGTTCCATGGTGTAATGGTTAGCACTCTGGACTCTGAATCCAGCGATCCGAGTTCAAATCTCGGTGGGACCTGAACTGTTTTCATTATTTATTTCGTTTTATACAACTCCTGGGCCTAGTTACGTGACTGCTTTATAAGGACATATTTACCCATCAGATGTGTCGTTTTCCTTGTGTCTACGTAACAAAAGTGTGATTGGCGTTTTAAGGACTGAATTGTGAAATGCAGAACTTTACATGCACCTGGTATTTTTTATAAAGTTTAAAGTACACAGACAAGCAATAAAAACCAAAACACAATGACACAGCTCAACAACGCTTCTCTTGATTTAAAACAGACCACGAGTGTATCTGTTCATATGTGGTTCCATGGTGTAATGGTTGGCACTCTGGACTCTGACTCCGGCGAGCAGAAATCTCAGTGGGACTTGATTGTGCTTTTTAATTTTTTAATAGCGTTCTTTAAAATTATAATAGGGTTTGAACCGTGAACAGGGAGGCCATTTATTTCTTTGACATTATCCTATCTTTTCCTGTTTTCATTCTCGTGGTCTGCGGACATCTATGCACAGGGCTGGCTTTTGGTGAGAGTAGGCTAGGCCCAGGCCATGGCATCAATCTTCAGAGGGGCACACGGAGCTGTCTTTTATTAACCTCCTGCAGACAGCAGCGTCTCTCGTACTTGGGGGCATATCAGCAACACCCGGCGAAAATTATCGCTCAGCACTCTTAGCGTGAGGATAATTATCGCCGGGTAACGTGGATTTTTAGCGCTGAGATAGTGTGCTATTAGCAACGCTTATCCCCTCAGCGATAAAAATCCTCACGCTGACTGCCTAACGTGAGATTATCGCTGGAAACCCAGCGATAATCTCACGCAGTGTGGCGTTAGCTTGTTGATAGGGACTCACAAACTTAGACATGAAATCCACCTTCCATAGGATATCATGGCTAAGTCAGTCCTGAAGCAGGCGTAAGGAAAGTAGCGATAACAGGGGTTATCTCTACTTTTCCTGCCGCTATGCTTCATAGCGTTAGGCTTGCTGAAAGGAGAAATGTCGCTTAGCGACATTTCTCCTGTCATGCTAGGTCAGGAACGGCCACTTTGCATCTCATTAGAGAAGCAAAGCTGGGCGTTAGGAATCCCCACGCTAAAGCAAGGTTTCACGCGTTAGCGTGGCCTTGCTAATTAGGCGATAAAATTATCGCCGCTTTTCGGCTGAAAACGGCCGCAAAAGCGGCGATAATTTTTTATCGCCAGCTTGTAAATATGCCCCCTGGTCCCAATGATTCAGTGCAAACTGCTTTTATTTTACTTGCTGCTGTGCCTTTTTACACCCCATTAACTCTTCTCATCTGCCCTCACGCTCTGCCGCCATGCACCAACACCGCCCTCTGCACCCTAAACAATTTGGCACCATAGCTGCTAAGGTGTCAGATTGCTTACGTGTGACATTTTCATATTTTTAGTGTACTTATGACTGACATTTAATGACTAAATGTAAGAGACTTAGGGGCATATCTACAAGCCCCTTGTACCATCGGAGCGTCACTTTTTTTGATGCTCCGATGGCGCAGTGTCCTGGCCCATATTTACAAGGCCACACAATCCGCCCTGCGTGGCTTTTCATGTCCTTGTAAATATGACCCCCTTTCAAGCATACTCTGCGTGAAGAGGCGTTTCATGCGTGTTGGAATCTCACGCATTACCAGATTTACAAGGTTTCGAAAACATGCCAGATTCTAACACCTTGCTAGGGTAGGCGTAAAAGTGGTGCATCAAAGAGAAATACCTTTATTTCTCCTCGCTTTTGCGCTTCCTATGTGTGCTATATTCTGCAGCACACACAGAAGAAGGAAAACGTCATCAATGATTGTTTTTTGTGCAGTAAGTTGTCCCTTCCTGCACAAAAACAATCATCCCTGCAATGCAGGCACCCTGCACAATAGTGCCGGGGTGCCTGTGCTGGCGCTAGGCAGCCTATCGTGTGCCAGCGAAGCACAGGGATGCGTCGTATTGTCATAAGTATGACGCTTCCCTGCACTTTTCCAAAGCCTTGCTTAGTGTAGTGCTAATTAGCAGCACTCCGGCCCCCTGCTGAGGAGGTGTTATTAATGCTCGACAATGCATGTTGGTGCGGTGATGCGGACCACCACACTGAAATGCGTTAGTCTAACGCCTGGTGTGTGGCACTTGACAGGGCTGAATTCCAAGTTTTGAAGAAGAAAATAGTGGACAGCTGAGCCCGCTTTAGCCCAGCATTCTGCCGTCTTAAAATACTGCGTGGAACTATGTTTCTGTGCCTCTCTTAAGAAGTTTATTAAGGTGATCTACCACCCGCTACGAATATTTGGGACAGCTATGAAGAAATAACTCCCCAAGTTTCTCATTGAAATCCGGAAAAGTTTCCACCCTCCTTTTCAGCCATTTGTTACCTCCTTCAATTTAAAGGCCTGTCCTATTGATGACTGGTGCCTTTGTGGGCTGTGATTACGGTGTCTGTGCTGCCCCCTGGCGGCCACCCTGTGCATGTGAAGATACCTAGAAAGAAGCCAAGTTGCATCTGAGCTGGTCCTCCTCTGTGTGAACCAATCGAGTGTCAGGACTGGAGTCAGTGCTGCTGTTAGTAGATGGAGAAGGGATGTGACTGGGGCCCCCTGGAGGGTAGCTTGGTGCCTGTGACAAGTGCAGGTGGTGCGGTTCAAGGAAGGATCTGGACGGTAACTGGGGAGGGGTCTGTGGGGCCATCAGCCTGGCGAGGAGACAAAGGAGTGAAGGGGTGTCCAGGGGAGAGGGGCGTGGCTTTGTCTGGCTCAAGGGGGGACAGTAAGAGGCAATGCGGGGGCTGGTACGGTCCTCTGGTCCTTGGCTCCCTGTCTGGAGAAGTTCCAGAGTTGTAAATAATGAGACATGGGCAAGTTGTTGCACAAAATATGACCCCTTATTCCTTCTGGTTTGTCTGTTACCCCATTGATGGTGAGACCCTGAGAGTGGCAGTGTGACTTGAAGTGTACAGAGTGGAGTCTGACAGGAGAGACACCTCTAAACTCACAGACACTGAGCTGTGCATTTTGCAAACAGCCACCCATATGATTGAGCGGATAGGATTCCTGGTGCCGCATTATGCATTGTCATTGTTTGCGCCTGGCGCACGGTGCAAACAATGGCAATGCACCCCATTATGGTGAATGCACTGCCCCCAGGGCAGCCGCGAACTCGCAGTGCATTCATGTGAAAACATGGAGCGGCTGCTTGCAACTGCTCCATGTTTTCACAGTGCAGGCGGCAACCTGTCTGCACTTTTAAAGGAGATTAGAGATCACTTTTGCTGGGACGGGATCTGAGGGTGAGCCGGACTTGAGAGATTTCATAAGTGCCAGGAATTGCTCCAAAGTGATAGCAGGAAACATCAGAAGAGAGGAATCCGTCTTACAACAGGTATCAGGGGCAGGCCAATTTCTGGCTCTAGCGCTGGCGACTGAACTTCGAAAGAGTCCTGGATGATTTTGATTTTGTCATAGAAAAAACAGGCCATTCGACTAGTCCAATCGCTTGGGAACAAACGGGCAGCCAATTGCCGTAGGAGAGGAGAAACTTTTTACAATATTGAAAAGTTCTCTACTTTTATTGCCTGCTTGATCGATTTTCGTGGAAAAGAAGAGTTTCTTACCCTCGCAGACTTGCCTGTAATGGTCTTTCAACGTCTGCTTGTAAATGGATTTTTCAGTGGGTCTATCATTCTTCCACCACACTCTTTCAAGGTGTTTACACACACTTTTCCTTTTCCTTAGGGCATCTGTAAACCAAGGGGCAGATACTTGGTTTGATTTAGCAGCCCTCGAAGTGGGGGGGGCAGTACTAGGGCCCGAAGTTGTAGCCAATGCCCTAGGGCGTGCACATCCCTCTCGAGATTGCCGCTAAGGGAAACAGGGAGGCGACTCAGAGCACACTGAGTTGCCTCTGGCGAGATCAAGTGAAAAGGCCTGAAACTGCTAGTGCGAGTTTGTCCCTGTAGTTGGGGTCTATCTGGCTCCCTGCATACTTTAAAGTCTATCAAATAATGATCCGACCAAGTTAGTGCAAGGGGGACATCTATTTCGATCCGATTCGATGAGAAGATCTGATCCAAAGTGTGCCCTTTTTCGTGAGTGGGAACATAGACATAGGGAGTTAGATTAAGTATGTCGAGGGATTCACGCAATCTCATAGGCTCAGGTTCCACGGGGTTATCCATGCGGATATTAAAATCACCAAGGATCAGGCATTGACTGTATTTGGCAGCTATGGGTGCACCAAAAAATACAGATTATATAAATATCACGGGCATAAAAATCAAAGCACCATTTTATTGTAGTCTCACCATGGAAAATAGTCTTTTTTTTCCTGAACCGACGTACCACATAAGAAGCGGGTTCAGCGATTGCTTTATGGCATTACTCACGTGCTGCGCTGTGTTTCTAGAAGTTTAAGACTTGGGAAGATAGGGGCCCAGATTTACAAACATTTTGTGTTGTGTTTGCAGCATAAAAGTGGGGCAAATCATCGCTAAATGGGGAAAGTTGCCTAAAAGTAAAGCAAAGCAGCGCCTTAGCATCAAAGGGCCATTACATGGGTGGTACAAGGGCGTTCACATTCGGCCACCCATTCTTTTTGACCCAAAGCCCTATCGACTAACATTAGTAGACAGGGTTTTGTGCCAAAAAATAAAGCTGCTTTGAAGCAGGCATTGAAAAATGAGAAATGCTTTTATTCCCACTTCGCATGTGCGCTGCACTGTACAGAACACATCCAACACGGGAAGCTCTTTAAAACTAGTCTCAACATAGCATTTTGCACTGAAAGGGTGCCCTTCCGGTAAAAAACCTATGCTAGACTCACGCAGACACCTTGCACTATGGTGCAAAGGATTGTGCATGGCGCTTGGATACCTGAGTGTGGTCGGCGCTTGGATACCTGAGTGTGCGCGATGCTTGGATACCTGATTGTGCGCCGGCGCTAGGGAGAATGGAGGAGAGTGGCATATCCCTGTAGATATGGCACTGTCCTTTCTCGTTCTTACGCAATGCAGCACAGCATTTTTGGGTGCTGTGCTGTGTTGTGTGTAAGTTTCGTTAACATGGGCGTAAGTGTTTTCTACCAGCTGTGAGCTTGAGGATACTGTTTGCAGTGTCCACAGTTTCCAACCATTCGGGTTTCTGCACTCACTGCTGGTCTGTTAAAGGGAGGGCTGGAGGCCGCCTGTAGCATCAGACACCAGAGCGGCCTCCTGTACCTGGAATAAAACTCTGCTGTGTGAGAGAGAGAGCGGTGCACTGCCTTCACAGTGACCCAGGGACTCTTTTACAAAGCTTCTCAGCAGAGCAACAACTCCTGAGGCTAGTCACGTGACTGCCCTAAAAGGACATATTTATCCATCAGATGTGTTGTTTCCATTGTTCCGCTTAAACAAAAGTATGTTTCTGTTTTTGAGAAGTTAATTGTGAAATACACCTCTTCAATTGTGCTGTGTTTGGGTTGACCATGCTGCATCTCCTTTTAAGATTGAGGTTGGACCATTTAGGAACAGCTATGGTTTCATGGTGTAATGGTTAGCACTCTGGACTCTGAATCCAGCGATCCGAGTTCAAATCTCGGTGGGACCTTAATGTTTTATTATTTACTTAATTTGTTTATAATTATTATGGGTCTTGAGCAGTGGGCAGAGAAGCCATGTTTATCTCTGACATACGCCTCCTCTTCCTCTTTTCATCCTCTTGGTCTCTCCGGACATCTATAGATAATCTTCAGGCGGTGCTGGGCGGCACGTGATGCTCCAAACAGGTGTTTTATAATTCCTGTGTCTACGCCTTTCTCCTGTGTCTGCACAACAGTAGCACGCACTGTGTGCAATTGACTCCAACTCCCTTCACACCGGATTACTCACAAGGAGACACACAGACGGGAAAGCAGTGTGTAAAAGAACACCTTTAATAAAGTGTTAACGGTCGGATACCAAAAACCTCTTCGTGTTCCATTTCATCCACTTGCGCCCCGTGGGCTGTGAGTGCTGTGGCGGTGCTTCCCCCTGGCGGTCACCCTGTGCATCTGAAGATACCTGGGAAGAAGCCAGGGTGCACCTGAGCTGGTCCTCCTCTGTATGGACCAATCGAGTGTCAGGACTGGGGTCGGTGCTGTTAGTAGGGGGAGAGGGTGTGTGACTGGAGCCCCTGAATGGCAGCCTGGGGCCTTTGACAGGTGCAGGGGGTGTGGTTCAAGGAGCTGCTGGAAGGTAACTGGGGAGGGGCCTGTGGGGCCCTCAGCCCGGTGAGGACACTCAGGAGTGAAGGGGTGTTCTGGGGAGAGGGGTGTGGTTTTGGCTGGCTCCTGGGGGGGGGGTCAGTAAGAGGCAATGGGGGGGGGGCTGCTGCTGTCCTCTGGTCCTGGGCTCTGTGTCTGGAGAAGTTCCAGGGTTGTAAATGATGAGACATGAGCAGGTTGTTGCACAAACCATGACCCCTCATTCCTTCTGGTTTGTCAGGAGTGGGGTGTCCGTTACCCGTCTTGGTCAGATCCAGAGAGTGGCAGTGTGAGGTGAAATATATAGAGTGGAGTACGACAGGATGGGCACGTCACACATACACAGCTGTTCTTCCAAAAAACAGTCTCCCATATGGTCTAGCGGTTAGGATTCCTGGTTTTCACCCAGGCGGCCCGTGTTCGACTCCCGGTATGGGAAGATCACATATTTTACTATAGGGACATATTAAACTTCACTTATTTCCTACAAACCCAAAAGCCCCTAAATATTAATACATTTCACTTTCTTCTCCTCCGCTGCTATCAGTCTCAAGCCCTTTGAGGTTTGCACGACCCGACACCTCCTGTTCCCGCCCCAGCCCTCGCTGCACAGCTGCTGTATATTAATGACCCGGAGGAACAAACTTCAGATTAATAGTACGAAGGGTTATTCGTTGTTTGTCTTTTATTACACAACAAAGAGTACAGATTATATATAAATAGCGCGTGGATTACAAAGCACCAGTTTCCTGTGCTCTCACCGTGGAAAATGCGTGTTTATTTCCTGCTCCGCCCGTGCTACTGAAGAGGCGGTTTCAGACTCTGTTTTCTGACATTAATCCTGTGCTTGTGTTTTAGAGTCTGTTTTATGATATTAAACCTGCTCTGTGTTGATTTCTAGAAGATTAAGATGTAGGAAGTTTCCGCCTTCCACCAACTCAGAGCAAGTGAGAGTACTGCCCTAAAAGGACAGTTTAAAGCCCCAAATGTGTCCTTTTCCGTGTGTTTGGGTAAACAAAAGTTTGGTGTATCTTGTTTTAAGGGCCTAATTGTGAAATAGACTTCTTTAGTGGCGCGTTTCACATACACTGCTGAGCAATAGAAAGTCTACAGGTGACCACTAGCGACAGGCTGTCTCTTCAGATGATTGAACATTGACAGGCGGTTCCATGGTGTAATGGTTAGCACTCTGGACTCTGAATCCAGCGATCCGAGTTCAAATCTCGGTGGGACCTGAGTTTTCTTTACTATTTACTTAATTTGTTTTATATTATTCAAGGTATTGAGCAGTGACCAGTGAGGCCATTTCTCTCTCTCAGATGACCCCTCCCTTCCTGTTTTCATCCTCCTGGTCTCTGTGGGGCAGATTTACAAGCCCCTTGTGACATTTTTGCGCCGCAGTTGTGTCACTTTTTGTGATGCAGCAGCAGCGTAAAAATGCGGCCCATTTACAACGTGACGCATCTAGGGAGCCCTGCGTCACATTATACCTGTGTCAGGTATAATGTATGCAGGGTGGGCGTTCCAACGCAAAAAAGCCTCGTAGAAGTGATGCAGTGAAATCTAGAACATTTCACTGCGCCACTTCTAGGACGCCACTGCGTAACATTCTTACACCTGCTTGAAGGCATAAGGAGTGACGCGGCACAATGAAGATAGGCATCCTCCTGCATTGCTGGAGTTGCGTCATGCTTGCGACACGACTCCAGCAATGCGTGACTTTTGCGTCAACAGATGCATCGGAATATCTGACGCATCTGTCAATCCTTGCGCCATGGTGCGCCGTATTGCAAATACGGCGCATCTATAGTGGCGCAAGGGTTTCTCAAAGTGGCGCAGGGAAAGTGACGCATCTTCACAGATGCGTCACTTTCTTGTAAATCTGCCCCATTATCTTTAGGTGGTGCTGAGCGTCACGTGATGCTCCACACAGGTGTTTTATCATTCCTGGGGCAGATTTACAAGCCCCTTGCATCACTTTTGCGTCAATTTTCCCATGTTAAAAGTGACGCAAAAGTAGCGCAAGGGGCTTGTAAATAAGCCCCCCTGTGTCTGGTGTGTGGACACCTTTGTCCTGTGGCTGCACAGCAGTAACACGCACAGTGTGGACTTGACTCCACGCACCCTCCACGCTGCATAACTCACAAGGAGACACACAGACAGCAAAGCAGATATACATTTGAAATGTTCTTTCTTTTATTTCTGCACTTTCTTGGTAACTATTCAACATATGAAGGGTGATGACAAGTTCACCAAAACTGTTGGCCAAAAAACTGAAAGTGAATCTGTTCCTCACGTAAAGCGCAGTGGGCCAATGTTTACGCTAACCGCAAAAAAAATATAGAAGATGCGTCTAAAGCAATCTTTTCACTGGATAATGGCCCTGGGCCCCTGATGGACGGATCAGGTGGACCAGACTTCCCCATCACCAAAGAGAGACACTGTCTGGAGATGTCAAGACTGACCGTCCCCTAGTGACCCATGGAGGATACTACACCCAACGGAAAGAGACAAGAGGCTAATTTACTAGACCCCCTGCGCCGTCGGTGCGTCACTTTTAACAAGGGGCTTGTAAATAATCATTTACCATGTGTGTCCAAGGAACAGGCTGACGTATCAAAGCTTTATACTACCGGCGATACTCCTACCAGGATTGAAGGAAGCATCCATTATTACCAATGACATATCATGACATGACCCAACTGGAGATAGACGGGGCACTCATGACGTATGAATCTGTCCTTTACAAACTTCCTGCACACAAAATTAAATTCCGCTCACATTGGAGCGCCCCCCTGCATACATTACACCTGGCGCAGGTATAATGTTCTAAGAAGTGGTGGCCCGCTGTGTTAGCAGGTCACGCGCGGGTTGCACAGCGTATGCACATTGGTATTTTCAAATGAATACTCTTCCACCATAGTAGTCCAATATTTATCATATTTATTTCCTTCCTTTCCAAGTCAAAAGATGAAATTCGTGGCATTTTTGGTTTTTAAACTCAGTGTATTGCCCATCCAGGCGTAAACATGAATATATATCGAATTTCCAAATATCCACCAGATTCGGTACATTTCCTTTACTCAGTGCATTTCGGTTTTAGCAAAACCTTCCTCAGGAGTATCTATAAATTATAAAGATGTATATATTACAATCACATAACATGTAAACCCCATGAAAAAATATTTGTATGAATTATCTACTCCATAACAAACAAATTACTAAACATTCCGATTGAATCACCTTTGCAAGTAAAATTACACCAGTATGGTGCAAAATAATATGGGGGTAAACATGCTTCATGGGCGGGTCTATGTCAAAGGGCTCTAATGCCATGGAAAGTTTGTGTCCTCCAACAAACTTGTGACATTGCTGCTATTCCCAGACTTTTTCAGAATTTGTCCTCACCCAGGAAATAGCTTGTGATTTAATCTTCCAAGGGCTGGAATAAACCTCATCTATAGTAGTAAAAAGAGGGGAACACCCCAAACTTTGATGGGATTGTAGAGGAAGGGGTTAAATATTTTCAACATGGAGGAGAAAAATAGCATATTAGGAAATGCAAATGTACTTTTTGGTAAGCACAATTAGGAAAGTGTGTTGGAACTTAAGTGTGTGAGTACTTTAGGAAGCTGAAACCCTCACAGCTTCTAGTGAGTAATCGTGGAATTCTTTGAGAATCCAAACTATTCCTAAATATAGACCCAAACATAGGTGCAAACCTACAGGTGTAGATTTACAATTTCTTTGTTGATTTGGGTCCTCCATTTTTAAATCTACCTACAAATCTTATTTTTTCTAAGCAGACAAAAATAAATATGGCTCCCGTTTATTGATGTGTTAAAGACCTCAGCAGTCATTGTTTCTGCATTGTTTCTTACATTTCTTCATTGGCCTCTTTTCCTTTCATGGTCATGTTTGTTATTTTCCCTTCCTTCACCCTTGTTTCCTCTGTTACATACTCCTCCTCCCCTCTCCCTCTGCCCTTGCTAGCTTTATTCTTACATCCTTCTTTTCCCCTTCCTTCCTCTTCTCCCTCCTTTCATCTTTCACTCTGCCTCCCACTCCATCATTGCTCTTTATGTCTGCCTCTCTTTATTTTCCATTGGTTTCTTTGATCCACTTTGATCTGCTTTCATTAGCTATTTTTTATTTCTGAACTAAAAAATATAAATTATAATAACACTCACTAATGTTAATTTCATACAATTTATAATCGATAACAAAAGGCATCTGCCAAAACCCGGGATTGAACCAGGGACCTTTAGATCTTCAGTCTAACATTCTCCCAACTGCGCTATTTCGGCCTCATTGGAAATCATCATGTGACTAATTCTCGTGAAGGCACCATGGAAGAAGTCTTATACATCCCTGAAGAGCTTAGAGTACTCCTCCCCAGGTTCATGGGTGTCATCCCAGGTTCACGGGTCTCATTGCCAGGTTCACAGGTCTCATCGCCAGGTTCATAGGACGCATCCCAGGTTAACAGGTCTCATCCCAGGTTCACAGGTCTCATCGCTAGGTTCAAAAGTCTCATTCGCCACCATCACCTCCACCCTTACACTGACAGAGGCCTCGCTGGGGGTCGCTGCTCTCCTCCCAAGAGTGAAGTCCAGACACACAGCTGACATTTTAAGCAGTGACGTCATCGACACCGTGACCCTTCCCAAAGCGTAACTGTAGGAGAGTAGGGTCTGCTATCCTATGGTCACCCCAAATTTTTGCTTTTTGCTTCACTGGTTTTTGACATATTGAGGCTGTGGGCCTGCTAATCAGACCCCCAGCCTGCTGTTCTCTCTGTTAAATTGACACTATGCACTTTAGGTGCATGACCCATTGGAACTGGATCACCCTGTGAGCCCCTGTACTAGGGTACCCTAGGTACCCAGGGCAATGGTGTATCTAAGGCCTACCAGGGGCTGAATCATGTATTGTGCCACCCCTGGCCTGGCCTGGCCTAGCAATTTGAAACAACTGGCTGATCACTCAGCTGGGGTAAGTTGGTGTATCCACCTCTTACTTAGATGTAGTATGCCTATACCTAACCTTAAATGGGACACATGTTAACCTATAAGTCACTCCTATGGCAGGCCTTAACAATCCTGAAGGCAGAGTGCTTGGTTTCATGTGAGATGGTGCTCTGGCATGAGCTGAGCCTGTCTGCAGTAGTCGGAACAACTTCCTTCTACCGTTTCCAGATATCGCCATACCATATACTCTTAAGTGCATTATGAACCTCGCGGTTAAATGCTATCTTTGGTTTGGCTTTATCTAAACATGTCGAGTAAGGTGTCATACAAATTGGAATACTAACCCCTCGCCAATTCTGGCGACGGGGTTAGCATTCCACCCTCCTAGAGGAACACGACATGTACAGAGCCTGAAACCTGGGTAAAATCAGACATAGCCTCAGCTCCACAAAATGGACGCTGCCACCACAGACACAAGTCTGCCCTCCTGCTGCTGGGAGTCCTTCCAGCTTGGGAGATGTGGACAAAGGGTTTCCTGCCAGGGGTGGTGCGAGCACCACCCCAGACAGGATTTTGTGTATTGGTCAGGTAGGGCTTGAAAGGAAACAGACATGCCTGAGGCTCACAAGGAGCCTCGGTGCATATGCCAGTTCAATCCGGTCTTGGGGCACACCAGCCCCAGACCTGGGGCGAGCTGGACAAAGGATTGGGGGTGTAACCACCCCCCTTCCTGGTCCCACCCTTAGGGAGGGACCTAGCAGGTAGTCCGGCCCCTAGAATCCGCTTAAAGGTAGGAGCTGTGTCCTAAGACTTTAGACATCCTGGAATCAACTTACAACTAAGAAGAAGACGGGAACTTCGACGTTCTGCTGCACAGAAGACTGAAGGAAATCTCCCCTATGGTCAGGAAGTGACCATCTTGCTAACGCAAGCACCATCCAGCGAATCGACGTCTGCTTTGCCGCCGCCTCCTGCCGGAGCCGGAGCCCAGAGACTGACAAGGACTGGTCCTCCAGACCTCTCACCGCCCGATCCACAGTTCCTGCAAAGAAGGAACCCATGGAGGCACCGAGACCCGTGGAGCCAGCCATCTTGGAAGACACTCGACTAGCTGAAAGCGCGACAACAGAGGCTCCCTCCGAGTTGTGCTTTGGGTCCTGAGAAGCCCAACATCCGAGCAGCATCTGCATCAAAGGTGAGCCCTCCAGCATCTCCACGATCTGCGTGGGGCCCTTCTGCACTTCGCGACTTGACGCGCCTAACCGGTTACTGGTCCGTTGACTAGTGGCCATCTTGGCGACCATCTTGAAAAACTACGACACTGGTCTGGTTGCTCCAGACTGGCCCCTGCTTCCCTCCAAAGGAGCAGCCCCTCTGACCTTGCTGGTCAGAGCTAACAGCTTTCTTCACTTCCTGCGACTCCTGCTTTTGCCAAGGCTTGTTTGCTTCTTCTGAGTCGCCGACAGCAAGAGCCTAGGTGGGACAGCTCGTGAACCGACTCCTGGACGTCGTCGACCTTCAGGGACCACGGGGCTGCAGAGACAAGCTACATCTCTTCACCTGTTTGCACCCGACATCGCCTGCTACCTACCTGGTGCCACGCGGTCACTGGCTAGTGACTGTGAACACTGTCCCCTCTGCTTACAGGTCTTCTACACTTCCGATCCATCCTTGGATCCACTGCATCTCTTCTGGACCGACCGCCTGCAGCATCTTTGTCATCAGGCTCCATTGAACAGATAGACGAAACCCGACGCACTTCGAGCCCTATGCACCCGCTCCCTGTGGGTGAGGTAAAGCTGGCACTCCGGTGCACAAGTGTAGAGTAACATCTCTAATGTCTAGGTTTGAAGTCTTGAATTCGTAGTCCACCCAGAAGACCCTCCTAGCAGTAACTTTTGAACAATTACGCACCCATTGAAAACCTATGGGCGCCCGCGCGTAACTTTCCTCACTGCACACGCGACCTGTGGACCTCCTGGTCACTAACTAAAGTTAGCTCCTTGTAGGCCCAGCGATTCTAGAGGCCCTAGGCCTTCCCCCTTTCCTGTTCGTGGTACTCATACCACTATTTTAGTATATGGTTTGAGCGGCCACCAGGGCCTATCCATATAAAGTGCAACTTTCGTATATTGTGATACTTTCTTGTTTAACGATTTGTGCTCCTGTGCTCATAAAGAGTCTAGGGGATACTTTGAGTAATAAATACATATATATTTTGAATATATATCTGTGTGGTGTCCTTTCATTGGTATAAAAGGGGGTTACATATGGTAAAACAGCTTGCTTAACATGCCTAAACGAGTTTAGCCTAAAAGACTGCTTAGCCTACGCTACCACTAGGGCAGCTGGTCCGAAAAGGTTGACTTACAACCACACCATAAGGGTGGCTTGGCATGGTACAAGGTGGTCACTTTAATTAGTGAACATCATATACCAGACCAACTTCTCACAGTAACTAAATCCAAGCAGGTAAAACTGCACCCACCCTAATCCCAGCCCCTCCCTCCCTGGTGCCTCTCAGAGAGACCTCAATCACTCCCTCCGCACTGACCCCCTTTCCAATCCTGGTGCCCCTCAGAGCAGGGGCGTAACAAAGTCTTACCCATACTGGAGGGGGTCCTTCAGCATTTCTTGCAAGGGGGTCCCCTCACTTTTTGTTACGCTACTGCCTCAGAGAGACGTCAATCACTCACTCCACACCTATTACCTTCCCGGTGCCCCTCTGAGAGACATCAATCAGTCCTTTCACACAACCCCCGTCTTATCAGGGTCTGTTCGGTGTCTGACACGTCAGACCTCAATCAGTCCTTCCAAACCGACCTCCTTCTCAACAGGGTCTGTTCGGTGTCTGACTCGTCAGATCTCAATCAGTCCTTTCACACAACTCCCTTCTCATCAGGGTCTGTTTGTGTCTGACCTGTCAGACCTCAATCAGTCCCTCCACACCGCCCGCTTCTCCTCAGGGTCTGTTCGGTGTCTGACCCGTCAGACCTCAATCAGTCCCTCCACACCGCCCGCTTCTCCTCAGGGTCTGTTCGGTGTCTGACCCATCAGACCTCAATCACCGGATGATTCAGGCGTCACCTCCCGGGTGTCACCGGCCTCACACATGGCCTCCTCCTTCACTAGGTCGGCCCGTTCCTGTTACCCAGCCCCCCCCCCCCATGTATGCATGTGTACAGGTGCTGGTCCTTGTAATAGGATCTGTTTAACCACCAGAAGGTGATGTTCCCTCTGACCTATCAGAGCTCTTATATGCTGTGGGTGAAACAAAGATGGTAATAGGAGGAGACTGAGTTGAAATGCTGAGCCATTTTCAGCCCTTTGCCCCTCGGCAGCATCGTCGCAACGTCAGTGTCACCTCCTCTATAAAAGATGTCTGCCAGAAATCCAGTCTGTGGGGGTCAGAGGGCAATCAGAGGTTACTGGGCCATAGTTGTATCAAGGAGGGGTGTTTACTTCCGGTGCCCCAGGGCCTCCGTACTCTGGGGCCCCAAACTAGGGACCAAGCCCTCCTTTTAGCAACTGACTCTCAGAATAAGAAGACAGAGCAGCCAAAAGCTTACTTGGGGCCACATGTATGAAAGGAACAAATGGGGACAATAAAGTGCACTCTGACCCTATTAGCGCACACTTGTTACATCCACTGTAAACATAGATACATATTTTGATGAACTTGTTTACATTTTACATGAATACATTTGGAAACATTTGTACTTCAGAATGTTTAATCTGCCTGCCCAGGCCTAGCTATTTTTAAAGTTTTCTCCATTCGAGTCTTTTAAATTGATTTGAATTTTAGAGAGGAACAACACAGCAGAGAATGACTGCAAATGTGTCTTTACTTATTTTTAACCTCAAATGTCTACTTTTGTAAAAACACACCGCCGAGGCTCCTCCCTCCGAGAATGCTGTGCGGGATTCTTTGGGGTCTGCGCCCCTCAAGGCTGCTGATGTCCCATTGCTGCTCCATGGCCCTTTTGGCTGTGGCGGTGCTGCCCCCTGGCGGTCCCCCTGTGCATCTGAAGATACCTGGGAAGAAGCCAGGGTGCACCTGAGCTGGTCCTCCTCTGTGTGAACCAATCGAGTGTCAGGACTGGGGTCAGTGCTGTTAGTAGGGGGAGAGGGGGTGTGACTGGAGCCCCTGAATGGCAGCCTGGGGCCTGTGACAGGTGCAGGGAGAGAGTGTGGTTCAAGGATCTGCTGGAAGGTAACGGGAGAGGGGTCTGTGGGGCCCTCAGCCAGGTGAGGAGACACAGGAGTGAAGGGTTGTCCTGGGGAGAGGGGCGTGGCCTTGTCTGGCTTGGGGGGGGGCAGTAAGAGGCAAGGGGGGGGGGGGGCTGCTGCTGTCCTCTGGTCCTGGGCTCTGTGTCTGGAGAAGTTCCAGGGTTGTAAATAATGAGACATGAGCAGGTTGTTGAAAAAATCATGACACCTCATTCCTTCTGGTTTGTCAGGAGTGGGGTGCATGTTACCCCATTGATTGTCAGACCCTGAGGGTAGCAATGTAACTTGAAATGTACAGAATGGAGTCTGACAGGAGAGACTTCTCTCACAGAAACAGAGCTGTGAGAGTGTCATGCAACCTCCCATATGGTCTAGCGGTTAGGATTCCTGGTTTTCACCCAGGCGGCCCGGGTTCGACTCCCGGTATGGGAAGAGGACTTCTTTTACTACAGGGACATATTAAACTTTCTCTTATTTCCTACAAACCTAAAATACCCTAAATATTAATACATTTCCCTTCCTTCTCTTCAAGCTGCTATCAGTCTAAAGCCCTTTGAGGTTTGCACGACCCCACAGCTCTTGTTCCCGCCCCAGCCCTTGCTGCACAGCTGCTGTATATTAATGACCCGGAGGAACAAACGTCAGATTAATACTACGAATGGTTATTCGTTGTTTGTCTTTTATTGCACAACAAAGAGTACAGATTATATATAAATAGCGCGTGGATTACAAAGCACCAGTTTCCTGTGCCCTCACCGTGGAAGATGCTTGTTTATTTCCTGCTCCGCCCGTGCTACCGAAGAGGCGGTTTCAGACTCTGTTTCTGACATTAATCCCGTGCCTTGTTGTGTTTTAGAGTTTGTTCTATGACACTAAACATCCTCTGTGTTGATTTCTAGAAGATTAAGATGTAGGAAGTTTCCGCCTTACACCAACTCAGAGCAAGTGAGAGTACTGCCCTAAAAGGACAGTTTAAAGCACCAAATGTGTCCTTTTCCGTGTGTTGGGTGAAGAAAAGTTTGGTGTATGGAGTTTCAAGGGTTTAATTTTGAAATAGACTTCTTTGGTGCCGCGTTTAACATACACTGCTGACCAATGGAAAGTCTACAAGTGACCGACAGCTGCATCCTGTGTCTTTAGATGATTGAAATGTGACAGGTGGTGCGCAGAGGCGATTCCATGGTGTAATGGTTAGCACTCTGGACTCTGAATCCAGCGATCCGAGTTCAAATCTCGGTGGGACCTGAGTTGCTTTTGTTATTTACTTTGTTTTGTATTATTCTAGGTATTTAGCAGTGACCAGAGAGCCCATTTCTCTCTCTCAGATGACCCCTCCCTTCCTGTTTTCATCCTCCTGGTCTCTGTGGACATATATACATTGGGGCAGATTTACAAGCCCCTTGCGCCACTTTCCCATGTTAAAAGTGACGCAAAAGTGGCGCAAGGGGCTTGTAAATCTGCCCCATTATCTTTAGGCGGTGCTGGGCATCACGTGATGCTCCACACGGGTGGTTTATAATTCCTGTGTGGACCGGACTCCAGCTCCCTTCACACCGGATAACTTACAAGAGGAGAAAAACAAACAGAAAAGTATTGTATAAAAGAAAGATGTTAGTGAACTGGTAACACAAAAAACTTAAAAGTGTTCTTTGTTTTATTTCTGCACTTTTATTTGTTGGGAACTACCGAACATATGAACGGTAAAGACTATGTCACCAAAACTGTTTGCCAAAAAAAAGTTACGATGAATCTGTTTGCAATGTAAAACACTCTACTGTCAGAGGGCCAAGTTTACGGGAACAGCAAAAAACTGAAAGCTGAGGCTAAAGCAGTATGTGGGTGTCTAAAGTTATTCACAGTTCCAATTTCAAATTATTGGTAGCCTAGGAGTGCTTCTTTGACTTCAGAGAGTAGCGTTCCTGTCATGTGAGATGGAGGGGACTGAAAATAGATGTACCAAAGTAAAGCCACACAGTGATTGGGCATGTTCTTTTCCTCCTGCCCCCCACTGCTTCATGTGTGGGCCACAGACAAACTCTAGCCAACTGAGCTAACCAATCCAGAAGCTGCACTCATGCTGTGTACACTAGTGATGCCAGGACTGACTGCAGCCGGCCACACCAACTGTCCATCACTGCGCGGGTTGAAGGTGTTTCAAGTGCGCATGTCGGGCTGGTCATGGCAAGATAGCTGGCCAATCTGACATGCGCACATTAAACTGTAGGCCATTACCTGTCCCTCCTACAAAGCAGCAGGAATGACTCTGCACCTCCCCACCCCCAAAAGGCAAGCCATTTTTATTTTATTAAAAGTAACACTTATTTTATTTATGTTGTGGCTCGTAATAGGGGGCAATGTTCTAATGCCCCAAAGGAGAAACCACCCCTGATTATGACACAGTAGATACCTGGTGACCTCATACCAGCCAAAAAATCCAATTCAGGGGTGAGACTCCCAATTCATAAAGCCAAAAATGCCTTTATTTTAGCCTAAATGGACTCTGTTTCAATTTTGTCAGTGGGGAAAAGAAGTTCCACCAATCTATTTTCACTTTCTCACTCTTTTCTGGTTCGAAATGTTGGCATGTATGTGACCTGAAAAACATTTCAGTTGGTGGAATCCCAGCTCGTGTGTGGAAGCTTCCAGGGACTGAAGTCCATGACTGATTTCAAAACCTCTCCAGGAGGACACACTTGAAGGAGGCTTCAGTTCGGAAGAATTTTGGCCTTACTTATGAGCCCTTGCGTCACTTTTGCGCCGCTGGTGCATCCGTTTCTGTGACGCACCAGCAGCGTAAAAGATGCACCATGTTGCGTCATATTTACAAAGTGACGCATCTGGGTAGATGCGTCACTTTGTAAACCCCTGCGCCACAGTATACCAGCGTCAGGTATAATGTATGCAGGGTTGGCATTCCGACGCAAGTAAGCCTCGTAGAAGTGACGCAGTGAAATCTTCGAGATTTCACTGTGCCACTTCTTGGACGCAAATGCATCAATATCTTACGCCTGCCTCACAGCAGGTGTAAGACTGACGCAGGCCATTTCACATGGGGCTTGCCCCATGTGAAAGGACACATTGCTGGCGTTGTGTCACTTTTATGACACACCCCAGCAATGTGTCACTTTTGCGCCAACAGATACGTCAGAAATAGTGACGCATCTGTCACTCCTTGTGACATGATGCGTCATATTGTAAATATGACGCATCATTGGTGTCGCAAGGAGGGCGCAATGAAAAGTGACGCATCGCTGTTTTCATGCAGCGATGCGTCACTTTTCATAAATGAGGCCCTTTGTGTTTATGGGTCAGATAAGAACAGACAATTATTTCAACGGCCTGCCTCCTGTGTATCTTGAAAGCAGCTCAGTCTGTGACGTCATTTTATACTGTCCCATCTGTAAGTCACGCCCTAACCAATGGTCCATCAGGGTGCCAGAGTCGTAGCCATGGGGTGCCCTACACAGGGCCGACCAGCCCACATTCTAGCCTGGCCCTCATAATTCTGAGGCCCTTTTGTTAAGAATGCTTTTGGAAGATGCATACTTCAGATTTCTTTTGAGTGAGCCATCATTCTGCAGGGTTGAGAGTTTGTTTAGTTTAATTCCATGAGTATTTTGTCCTTAACCTATGGCTCGGATTTGCTTGGTGACTGAGGGCAGCAGAGAACTTGATTGAGTTGCATATGAATGTGTTGCTGCACCTATGAAGATGACACACCTCCAGCCAGCACACACAACCAATGTGCCCCAATGTGCTCCAGTGTGCCCCAATGTGCCCCGATGTGCTCCAGGGTCCTCTAATGTGCCCCAATGTGCTCCAGTGTGCCACAATGTGCCCTGATGTGCTCCAGGGTCCTCCAATGTGCCCCGATGTGCTCCAGTGTGCCACAATGTGCCCCGATGTGCTCCAGTGTCCTCCAATGTGCCCCGATGTGCTCCAGTGTGCCACAATGTGCCCCGATGTGCTTCAGGGTCCTCCAATGTGCCCCGATGTGCACCAGTGTGCCACAATGTGCCCCGATGTGCTCCAGAGTCCTCCAATGTGCCCCGATGTGCTCCAGTGTGCCACAATGTGCCCCGATGTGCTCTAGGGTGCTCCAATTCGCCCCGATGTGCTCCAGTGTGCCACAATGTGCCCCAATGTGCTCCAGTGTGCCACAATGTGCCCCGATGTGCTCCAGGGTGCTCCAATGTACCCCGATGTGCTCCAGTGTGCCACAATGTGCTCCGATGTGCTCCAGTGTGCCACAATGTGCCCCGATGTGTTCCAGGGTGCTCCAATGTGCCCGATGTGCTCCAGGGTGCTCCAATGTGCCCCAATGTGCTCCAGTGCACCACAATGTGCCCCAATGTGCTCCAGTGTGCCACAATGTGCCCCAATGGGCTCCAGTGTGCCCCAATGTGCTCCAGGGTGCTCCAGTGTGCCCCGATGTGCTCCAGACATTAGTGCAAGCTAGGGCTGGTGCTGAAAAATGCAAAGCCTGCATCTTGTCGCTGACAATGCTTGTCATGAATCGGAGTCTGACTCAGGTGGGAGTCAAAGAAACAATCCCAGGTCATAAGGATGAAGTAGAGCGGACAGGTATGAGTATTCATTCAGGTGGAAGATTAGTTAATTCAAGAAAACATCTCATATATGTTAATGGCTCACACTGCTGCTTGATGAACACCGGAGAGTACATTTTAATCAAAGGTAGTTCAATTTATATGAAGAGATAACACCGTGGTACGCCTGTGCCTGGAGGCATGTTACTGTAGGGCCAGAGTAAAAGTGATGCCCCAGTTACTTACTGGAAATTTTCATTACTCTTAGTCAGCGGCGGCTCGTCGCCCCAGTGCTCTGCGACCAGTTCAAAAAGGAAATATAAAATGATAATAATGCAATGTTATTAGTATTTTATTTTTCCATTCCTGCTTGGGTGAGGGGTGGGCAGAGCGGGGCTGGGATAGCTAGAACAGGGGCCAGGGAGAGGAGTGGTAAGGATACTCTAAGTGCGCATGACAGTCTGGGCAGTTTTGGCTGGCCGCGTAATGTTGGTCAAACAGTCATGCACTCTTTGCACGTTTTTCGCCGGCTGTATTGCACAGCCTTTGTGGAGGACACGCACAGCCTCCCAGTCTCTCTCTGAGCACCAAACCACAGCGCTCAGACCATTCATAACGGTGCTGTAAGGCAGTGTTATGATTGGCCAGGAGAGTCTGGGAGCCTGTGTACTTCCTGGTTCCGGTTTTTGGTCCTGGAGTCGACCGAGGAGCCGAAAAAGACCGACAGGCAGCAGCCAACCTACAGATAAGTGTTTTTTTAATTCTTTTTTTTTCACCTTCCCCGCCAGCCCAGTTAAGTAGTGACCGCCACTGCTCTAAGTTCTCGTCTTCTTCGTAGTAGTCCGCTAGACGTAGTTATTAATTTTTAAAGTGAGCCCACCTTGAGGACAGATAAAATACAGGAGAATTCTAAAATGGGGCCCCACCCTCTCTCCTTTGTGGGCGCTATAAGGACACTTGCATTCCTAGAACGCTCCTGTAATATCCATGCTCTCTCAAGGCTAAGGAGTGAGGGTGGGTGGGATTGTAATCACCGTGTATCTTGGTTCCAGTGGCACAGTGAGAATGGGACCCATGTCTCGGCATACCCATGCTCCTCAGGGCGGCACACTAAACACATACAAGGGGATGGCATGAATTCTTCCTATAAGTCACACCGCAGTTTGGGCTCGGTCATATGCAAATCAGTCTTTAATTGGGGCTCGTCACTGGGTGTAGTGGCCCAATGGGCACAAGACCCACGTCTGGGCTCACCCTTGCCACTTAAAGGTGGTACATCAAACACACAAAAAGTGCTTCTCCCAGCAGTCAGCAGTGTGCCTCAGACCTATCAGGAATGTAAAGTGGGATGAAGACGCTGAGTGTGCAATCCTTGGGGGCATATTATCAACACAGGCGATAAAATTATCGCCGCTTTAGCGGCAGAAAACTGCTGCTAAAGCGGCGATAATGGGCTTGATAATATGCTCTATGGAATTCCAATTGAAGCCCATGTTAGACGTCCTTCACATTTAACATGGGTTTCAATTGGAATTCCATAGAGCATATTATCAAGCCCATTATCGCCGCTTTAGCGGCAGTTTTCTGCCGCTAAAGCGGCGATAATTTTATCGCCTGTCTTGATAATATGCCCCGAGTGTCTAGAATGGACACTGCTATGAAGTATTATAAATGGTCAGTTGTGTAGGAAGCAATTCACAGCAGCATGATGCTAAGAACTCTATGCCCCTGATTACAAATCTAGGTGTGGAGGGTCACAAAATGACCGGGGCCAGAAGCACCAGTTCAAGATTGTAAATCTATCCCTACTCCACGCACCTACTGTTTAGGCTTGGAATTGGGAGTGACATGGCCAGGCCTTCACAGCATTTGTAGTGTGATTCTGGGCTCAGTTGCCTGCTGCTTTAACTTCAAGGAATATCGGGGCACATCAGCAACAACCGGCGATAATTATCGCTAAGCGCATTTAGCGCTAGGATAATTATCGCCGGCTAGCGTGGATTTTTATCGCTGAGATAGCATGCTATTAGCAACGCTTATCTCAAACGCGATAAAAATCCTCACGCTAACTGCCTAACGTGAGATTATCGCTGGAAACCCAGCGATAATCTCACTTAAATGTGGCGTTCGCTTGATGATAGGGACTCACAAATTTAGCCATGATATCCACCTTCCATAGGATATCATGGCTAAGTCAGTCCTGAAGCAGGCGTAAAGAAAGTAGCGATAAGAGGGGTTATCGCTACTTTTCTTGCCGCTATGTTTCATGGCGTGGGGCTTGATGATAGGAGAAATGTCGCTTAACGACATTTCTCCTGTCATGTCAGGTCAGGAACGCCCACTTTGCATCTCATTAGAGATGCAAAGCTGGGCGTTAGGAATTCCTACGCTAACGCAAGTTTTCACGTGTTAGCGTGAGCTTGCTAATTAGGCAATAAAATTATCGCCGCGTTTCGGCCGAAAACGGCCGTAAAAGCGGCGATAATTCTATCGCCTCGCCGATATGCCCCATTATATCTGGGAAGGAACAGAAGGGGAGACAGGAGGGGTTGGTCTGCACCGGTTCAACTATGAGTCATTTTGGGGGTTTCTGCCCACGAGGACACCGCTCCACGCAATTTGTGACCCAGACCTTTATTTTGTCAGATCTAGGAATTGATATATATATATATACACAGGGATAATGTGACTTACAAAGGATCAAACAATGCCAACAAATGGTTGTGTCAACACTTGTTATTCTGATAATGCGCACATCCCCTCTTCCTTTTTGCGTTATCCGCGCATCTGTGTCTTCTCAGCTGGACACCAGAGGAGCTCACATACCTCGCTTCCACAAAACTTCAAGTACAGCAGGAGAGATAAAATGTTTGCATCAAAAAACACAGGATTATGGTTGGGATCCGCAAAATAGGAACCATTACAAGCCGCGCTTTACCGCGATTACTTTCGGTTTGATGTTTGATCGTGATCCAATCGCGATCACTTTCACTTTCACTGCCGCTGTGCATAGCCAATAGGTCTCGCCTTTGGGACATTATAAGTGTTTAGCCATGCAACAGTTGCATAACTAAATACTTATAAGGTCCCAAAAGCGTGACCTATTGGCTATGCAAAGCGGCAGTGAAAGTGAAAGTGATCGCGATTGGATCACGATCAAACATCAAACCGAAAGTAATCGCGGTAAAGCGCGGCACGCGCGCCCGCGCTCATGCACTGTAGCTCTAGGCTGGCCTGGTAGCACTTTTTGGAGCCCTCTCAATAAGTCTCGCCAGACCAGCGCATGCGCTGGGTCAGGCGAGACCTAAAAAGTGAAGGGGCTCAAACTCCGTTGTTGTAATTAGGGGAAGCCCCCACTGCAGTGCAGAGCGGCCCTTGCCTCTTTGTGTGCGCTTTTTTTGCGATGCAAGGTGAATACAGTTCATTTAAATTAAGGCCGCTTTCGCAAAAAACGCAACCAGCTAACGAATCATTCCAGGGGGGTGGGGGGAGCAGACAATAACAAGGGCTGCCCCATTCTACAGTGGTCCCGGCCCTGCTCCCAGCTGATAAGTGGCGCCATAATGTACATTGACGTCACTATGATGCTGTGAGTTCTTCAATGTCCAGAAGCTCATTTATCTCGTCCTTGACTAATAAATGCATTTGATACAATTTGGGTGAAATTGAAGTCCAGGCGTGGGCAGAACAAATCACCGCCCAGACGGGTGCAGAGAGCAAATCACCGCCCAGACATGGGCAGAGAACAAATCACCGTCGAGACGTGGGCAGAGAACAAAGCACCGCCACACGTGGGCAGAACAAATCACCGTCCAGACGTGAGTCGAACAGATCACCTTCCAGTTGTGGGCAGAACAAATCACCATCCAGATGTGGGCAGAACAAATCACCGTCCAGACGGGTGCAGAGAGCAAATCACCGCCCAGACGTGGGCAGAGAACAAATCACTGTCGAGACGTGGGCAGAGAACAAAGCACCGCCACACGTGAGCAGAACAAATCACCGTCCAGACGTGAGTAGAACAAATCACCGTCCAGACGTGGGCAGAGCAATCACCGTCCAGACGTGAGTAGAACAAATCACCGTCCAGACGTGGGCAGAGAACAAATCACCTTCCAGTTGTGGGCAGAACAAATCACCATCCAGATGTGGGTAGAACAAATCACCGTCCAGGCGTGGGCAGAACAAATCACCATCCAGATGTGGGTAGAACAAATCACCGTCCAGGCGTGGGCAGAACAAATCACCGGTCAGACCGGTGCAGAGAGCAAATCACCACCCAGACGTGAGCAGAACAAATCACCGTCCAGACGTGAGTAGAACAAATCACCGTCCAGACGTGGGCAGAACAATCACCGTCCAGACGTGAGTAGAACAAATCACCGTTGAGACGTGGGCAGAGAACAAATCACCTTCCAGTTGTGGGCAGAACAAATCACCATCCAGATGTGGGTAGAACAAATCACCGCCCAGACGTGGGCAGAACAAATCACCATCCAGATGTGGGTAGAACAAATCACCGTCCAGACGTGGGCAGAACAAATCACCGTCCAGACGTGAGTAGAACAAATCACCGTCCAGACGTGGGCAGAGAACAAATCACCTTCCAGTTGTGGGCAGAACAAATCACCATCCAGATGTGGGTAGAACAAATCACCGTCCAGGCGTGGGCAGAACAAATCACCATCCAGATGTGGGTAGAACAAATCACCGTCCAGGCGTGGGCAGAACAAATCACCGGTCAGACCGGTGCAGAGAGCAAATCACCACCCAGACGTGAGCAGAACAAATCACCGTCCAGACGTGAGTAGAACAAATCACCGTCCAGACGTGGGCAGAACAATCACCGTCCAGACGTGAGTAGAACAAATCACCGTTGAGACGTGGGCAGAGAACAAATCACCTTCCAGTTGTGGGCAGAACAAATCACCATCCAGATGTGGGTAGAACAAATCACCGCCCAGACGTGGGCAGAACAAATCACCATCCAGATGTGGGTAGAACAAATCACCGTCCAGACGTGGGCAGAACAAATCAACGTCCAGACGTGGGCAGAGAACAAATCACTGTTCAGACGTGGGCAGAGAACAAATCACCGTCCAGACGTGGGCATAGAACAAATCACTGTCCAGACGTGGGCAGAGAGCAAAGCACCGCCACACGTGGGCAGAACAAATCACTGTCCAGACGTGAGTAGAACAAATCACCGTCCAGACGTGGGCAGAACAATCACCATCCAAACGTGAGTGGAACAAATCACCGTTCAGACTTGGGCAGAACAAATCACCGTCCACGTCCAGACGTGGGCAGAACAAATGACTTTCCAGACGTGGGCAGAACAAATCACCGTCCAGGCGTGGGCAGAACAAATCACCGTCCAGACATGGCGGAACAAATCACCATCCAGAAATGGGCAGAGAACAAATCACCGTTCACACGTGGGCAGAGAACAAATCACCATCCATATGTGGGCAGAACAAATCACCATCCATATGTGGGCAGAACAAATCACCATCCATATGTGTGCAGAACATATCACCGTGCAGACGTGGGCAGAGAGCAAATCACCGTTCACACATGGGCAGAGAACAAATCACTGTCCATATGTGGGCAGAACAAATCACCATCCATATGTGGGCAGAACAAATCACCATCCATATGTGTGCAGAACAAATCACCGTGCAGACATGGGCAGAGAACAAATCACCGTTCACACATGGGCAGAGAACAAATCACTGTCCATATGTGGGCAGAACAAATCACCATCCATATGTGGGCAGAACAAATCACCATCCATATGTGGGCAGAACAAATCACCCTGCAGACGTGGGCAGAGAGCAAATAGTGAATTTACTTCTCAAAATATCACAGACAATATATACATATACGGATGCTGTTCCAAGAACTTCTCCTCGTTTTCCACAATAATGTTCCATGTATGTTATTAGTTTGTAAATTATCCGTTTGGTCCGATGTATGAAGTGACAACCCCTGCATGTTGGCGCTAGAGAAGGACGGATTTAAATAGATCTGTCTGAAGTGTTATATGTTCAGAAACATTGGCAGCAGGATGGTGAGTCCTCTGTACAGAGACTGTCTCAGGCGCAAATGTTAATTCACCATAACATTAATAATGTAATAGATTATTGCAAGTTTGTAGAGTGTCAAAAAAACATTCAGGTCCCACCGAGATTTGAACTCGGATCGCTGGATTCAGAGTCCAGAGTGCTAACCATTACACCATGGAACCACCCGTGTGATGCTATCACCGTCTGCGTCAACACCCGTTTTCAGTGTAGGTCTTTCCAGTCACCGAGAGTCTTCTTAACATTTTTACTCTCGCATTTAAAACAAAGCTCGAGGTGTACGTAAAAAGGGGCTTTTACAAGGATCCCTACAGACATCCAGAGCTCCTGCCTGTGTTCTTTTTAAGAGTTCTCGTACTCGTCACATCCGGTTTTAAAACGTCCTCTGACCCAAATCCTTTCATTGCTGCACACTTCTAGTGCTTAGAAACCTTTTGAAGGTTCTTGTGATGAAACGGGTGCCCTGTTCCTTGAGATACTTCAGTAACCCCCCCCCCCCCCGTGGAATGAGCAGAACATATCATTACATTTTAGAGTGGGGTAAAGAGTGGGTTTCCACATATTTGTCCCTGAATTGAAAGGTTTCCCTTGTTGAAGCCGCTGTTCTATAATACTTGGAAGACCTGCAGAGGTGGAGGTGAGAGCGGAGACTGGGGGTTGGGGGGTATTCCTCTCAGTGAAGAGACGCAGAAGCAGGAGATGTGTGGTGACGTCTTGTAAGCGTTGCGGTGGAAAGAAGGATGAATAAATGTTTGTTGGCTATAAAAAGTGCTTCCTTCCCATACCGAGAGTCAAACCCAGGCCGCCTGGGTGAAAACCAGGAATCCTAACCGCTAGACCATATGGGATCCAGTCTGTCACGTGCACAGTTCTTTATACAAACAGAGGCTTCTCGCCTGTCAGTGCCTTCTCCAACCTTCAGTGAGCTACTCGTGTGTGATTGAGTGGAGAAGGAAAGACATGAAATGAGGGGACAAACTTTACTCTAATATGGAACCGGATCATTCCTATCTCACAGCCTGGTCCCTTCCCATCATTCTTTACAACATAGAAGGTCTCAGGCTATTTCTGAAGGTGATAGAGGAACATTTCACTGTGAAAACAGACAGCACTACATATCACACGGACAACATCACTGCAGCGCTGCACCGGGTCATTGCATAGAGTGAGCTTCACTGTTAGACTTCATTGAGATAACCTCATACCAGCATTGCACTGACTGAGGCACTCACTGCAGAACTGCAGTGACCCTCATTACTGCAAAGCACACAGGCTTCAGCACAGCACTGCAAATGTTTACTGCACAACTGTAGAGCTTGACCCTCACTGCAGGGCTGCACAGCGTCCCTCCACACAGCAGTGTACCAAGACACCCTCACAGCAACACTGGACAGACTGACGGCCATTATTACTGCACTGCAGAGACCTCACTGCAGAACTGTTGAGCCTGACCCTCACTGCAGGGCTGCACAGGGTCCTTCCTCACAGCAGTATACCAAGACACCGTCACAGCATCACTGCACAGAGTGACAGTCATTATTACTGCACTGGAGAGACCATTAGCAGAACTGTAGAGCCTGACCCTCACTGCAGTGCTGCACAGTGTCCCTCCACACAGCAGTGTACCAAGACACCCTTGCAGCAGCACTGGACAGACTGACGGCCATTATTACTGCACTGCAGAGACCTCACTGCGGAACTGTAGAACCTGACGCTCACTGCAGGGCTGTACAGTGTCCCTCCACACAGCAGTGTACCAAGACACCCTTGCAGCAGCACTGGACAGACTGACGGTCATTGTTACTGCACTGGAGAGACCTCACTGCGGAACTGTAGAGCCTGACCCTCACTGCAGGGCTGCACAGTGTCACTCCAAACAGCAGTATACCAAGACACCCTCATGATAGCAGCACTGCACAGACCGACGGCCATTATTACTGCACTGTAGAGACCTCACTGCGGAACTGTAGAGCCTGACCCTCACTGCAGGGCTGCACAGTGTCCCTTCACACAGCAGTATACCAAGACACCGTCACAGCATCACTGCACAGAGTGACAGTCATTATTACTGCACTGGAGAGACCATTAGCAGAACTGTATAGCCTGACCCTCACTGCAGTGCTGCACAGTGTCCCTCCACACAGCAGCGTACCAAGACACCCTTGCAGCAGCACTGGACAGACTGAGAGTCATTGTTACTGCACTGGAGAGACCTCACTGCGGAACTGTAGAGCCTGACCCTCACTGCAGGGCTGCACAGTGTCCCTCCACACAGCAGCGTACCAAGACACCCTTGCAGCAGCACTGCACAGACCGACGGCCATTGTTACTGCACTGTAGAGACCTCACTGCGGAACTGTAGAGCCTGACCCTCACTGCAGGGCTGCACAGTGTCACTCCAAACAGCAGTATACCAAGACACCCTCATGATAGCAGCACTGCACAGACCGACGGCCATTATTACTGCACTGTAGAGACCTCACTGCGGAACTGTAGAGCCTGACCCTCACTGCAGGGCTGCACAGTGTCACTCCAAACAGCAGTATACCAAGACACCCTCATGATAGCAGCACTGCACAGACCGACGGCCATTATTACTGCACTGTAGAGACCTCACTGCGGAACTGTAGAGCCTGACCCTCACTGCAGGGCTGCACAGTGTCACTCCAAACAGCAGTATACCAAGACACCCTCATGATAGCAGCACTGCACAGACCGACGGCCATTATTACTGCACTGTAGAGACCTCACTGCGGAACTGTAGAGCCTGACCCTCACTGCAGGGCTGCACAGTGTCACTCCAAACAGCAGTATACCAAGACACCCTCATGATAGCAGCACTGCACAGACCGACGGCCATTATTACTGCACTGTAGAGACCTCACTGCGGAACTGTAGAGCCTGACCCTCACTGCAGGGCTGCACAGTGTCACTCCAAACAGCAGTATACCAAGACACCCTCATGATAGCAGCACTGCACAGACCGACGGCCATTATTACTGCACTGTAGAGACCTCACTGCGGAACTGTAGAGCCTGACCCTCACTGCAGGGCTGCACAGTGTCACTCCAAACAGCAGTATACCAAGACACCCTCATGATAGCAGCACTGCACAGACCGACGGCCATTATTACTGCACTGTAGAGACCTCACTGCGGAACTGTAGAGCCTGACCCTCACTGCAGGGCTGCACAGTGTCCCTTCCACACAGCAGTATACCAAGACACTATTTGCATGCAGCCTACATAGAGAAAATGGCCTCCCTAGAGGCCACGGCAATCACAACACTGCCATTGCAGTGTTGTGATTGGCTTAGGGGAGGTGAGGGAGGCTGCCTTGTTCCTGTTCCAGCACTGCAGCAGGACTCGGCCAGCAGCGGAGGCGGCGCGGGACCCGGTAAGTAATTTTTTTACATTTATTTTTAAATCCCCCTCCTCCCCCCGAGCAAACCCACGCGCGACCCCCTCACCAACCACGCCACCCGCAAGTCATGCGAGCCGCGACTGTCCTCCAAGCTCCTTACACCTAGTTACCCTGATAATGCTGAAGCTCTACCAAGTTCTTTGGAAAATGCCATGATGATAACAAAAAACATATTTCACAGGTCACTATGAAATATTTTCATATTTCACAGTTCTCTGAAATGTTATACTATTGTACGTTGTGCAATAAAAGCGCCAAAACATGATATTGATATAGATATACAGCAAAGTTATGATCTGGGCTGATTTATTGTATTTGTTAAACTTCAATGCTTTTCAACGTATAAAGCTGCCAACGTTGTTAAAAACATGCAAAGTTGTAAAGTGACCCTGTGAAGCAGCAGAAAAGTTTATTTTCCTGCACTTGACCAGGAGCAGGCTTCAGTCTTAGCATTCTCACCTGCATGTCAAAGTCCCGCCCCTTCCCAAAGCCAGAATCGCCTCTGAGAAAACCAAGCATGCAGTTCTTTGGTTGGTGGTTATTGTGTTAAGAATGTCGAAAGAGCACTTATGCAACACCTAAAATATAAAATCTCTGAAATACGTACTGCTACCCCCAGGGCTCTAAGTGGAATGAAAACACTGGGGGTCTCTCCAAGGGGCGTGGCCGAAGCAGTTAATAGTGTGGCTTAAAAACGCATAAGCTAAAAATCTGTCATTGCATCCAGATATATACTACAACAAGTAACAATACACCTACAATAAGCCAGCACTATTGACTTTGTCAATGATTGTCGCATAAGATAAATAAGCAACAACTATGTCGTTTAGAATATTGAAAAGGCTTCAGTTCTGAAATGATGAGACTGTGAAAGAACTAGAACGAGTCTCTTTGAAGTTACCTCAAAGGCAGTGAAGGGTGGCACTGCTGAAGGGTTAAGATTTCTATTTTTTCACTCAGTCCGAGGGTGAGGGTAAAAATGGAGAGCCCGATAGAGACTCGTCTCAGCAGCACCTGCTTTTTAGAACTGTCAGTGCTGAGCACCGCCAGGTCCCGGCCCACTTTAAGCCCTGCCTACCCCTTCCTCTTCATCGCCCACCCATGCTTCTTCATGGCCCATCCAGCGAACAAATCCTGGAGCGGGACCTGGTGTGGATATGTATGATAATGCTGCGGGCCCAGCGTGATGACGCACGCGCCACACATCCAGTCTGTGGAGCCCATGGGCAATCAGAAGTTACAGATTTTGCTGTCTCACTTGCCTGCCCCCGGTGCAGTCTCACTGTACATTATTTTTAGAGTTTCCTCCACTTGGGTGTTTTAAATTGGCATGAAGTCAGAAACGGAAAACACGACAGCGACTGCCTACAATGTGTGTTTACTGCCTTAAACAACGTATGTCTGATTAGGGGGGAAACAGCAGAACCACTTCAGCTCTGCACTTGCTCCTCCCTGCGCAATCCGAAAATACTCTCTGAATTATTCTGTTTCTGTCCCTCTGGTGAGAGGGCTGCTGGCTGAAGGACTCAATCTAGCATCGGAGACTTTTTGGGACGGCTATAAATAACTGAGGGGCATATCAACAACAACCGGCGATAATTATCTCTAAGCGCACTTAGCGCTAGGATAATTATCGCCGGCTAGCGTGAACTTTTATCGCTGAGATAGCGTGCTATTAGCAACGCTTATCTCAATAGCGATAAAAATTCTCACGCTAACAGGCTAACGTGAGATTATCGCTGGAAACCCAGCGATAATCTCACGTTACCTTGTTGATAGGGACAGACAAACTTAGCCATGATATCCTCCTTCCATAGGATATCATGGCTAAGTCAGAAAAATACCAGACGTAAAAAAGCAGCGTTAACCGCGGTTAGCGCTGCTTTTTTTGTCTCTAACAGGGTTAGCGACATTCTTGATAATAGGAGAAATGTCGCTTAGCGACATTTCTCCTATTATTTTACTCTGGAACGCCCCCTTTGCATCTCATTAGAGATGCAAGGGGAAGCGTAGAGTAAAAGGGTGCTAACATGCAAATTTGCGTGTTAGCACCCTGTTGTTGATAGGGTGCTAGTTTTATCTCTGCTTTTTTGGCTTTTAAAGCCAAAAAAGCAGAGATAAAGCCCTTGTTGATATAAGTTCCCAAGAACCTCTTTGGAAACCGGAAACCTCTTCGTGTTCCATTTCATCCACTTGGGCCCAGTGGGCTGTGAGAGCTGTGGTGGTGCTGCCCCCTGGCGGTCACCCTGTGCATTTGAAGATACATGGGAAAAAGCCAGGGTGCACCTGAGCTGGTCCTCTGTGTGAACCAATCGAGTGTCAGGACTGGGGTCGGTGCTGATAGTACGAGGAGAGGGTGTGACTAGAGCCCCTGGAGGGCAGCCTGAGGCCTGAACAGGTGCAGAGGGGAGTGGGATGTAACTAGACCCCCTGGAGGTAGCCTGGGGCCTGTGAAAGGTGCAGGGGGGTGTGAATCCAGGAAGAAGCTGGAAGGTAACTGGAGAGGGGTCTGTGGGGCCCTCAGCCTGGTGAGGAGACACAGGAGTGGAGGGGTGTCCTGGACGAGGGCGTGGCTTTGTCTTGCTGGGAGGGAGGGGGGGGGCGGTAAGAGGCAATGCTGGGGCTGCTGCTGTCCTCTGGCCCCGGGCTCTGTGTCTGGAGAAGTTCCAGAGTTGTAAATAATGAGATATGAGCAGGTTGTGCACAAATCATGACCTCTCATTCCTTCTGGTTTGTCAGAAGTGGGGTGTCCGTTACCCCATTGATGGTCAGAGCCTGAAGGTGGCAGTGTGACTTGAAGTGTACAGACTGGACAGACACCTCGCAAAGACATTGAGCTGTGCCTGTTACAGACAGTTTCCCATATGGTCTAGCGGTTAGGATTCCTGGTTTTCACCCAGGCGGCCCGGGTTCGACTCCCGGTTTGGGAAGATACTTTTTTCAGTACTCTGACATTTTTTGCTTTTTTTTTCCCTTCTAAACCTAAATGCGCCCAAAGGCCTCGTAAATCTCCCTTGCTTCGTCTTCTACTTCCATCAGTCTAAAGCCCTTTGAGGTTTACACCGACCCCACAGCTCATGTTCCCACCCCAGCCCTTGCTGCACAGCTGCTGTAGTATTAACGACCTGGAGAAACAAACAGATTAATACTATGAAGGGGTATTCATTGTTTGTCTTTTAATGCACAACAAAATGTACAGATTGTATAAGTAACTTGGTGCATAAAAAGAAGGCACCAGTTTACAGTGGTCTCACCGTGGAAAATACTCATTTTAATTCCTGCTATGCCCATGCTATGTGTAGCACGGAGCAGTGTACTATACTGAGGCCCTGACCAGCGCTGGAATAAAGACGCACCACTTCGTATCTTGGTGGCGGTGGAGAGACCCCGAGCGGTCTCCTGTCATTTATTTATTTCCTCGGGACGAGCCCGCCCCAAGGAGTTCATGGGAGTGAAGCAATGTATAGTAGAGCCAGGACGGCTCTCTACATCCCTCCATTTCTTTATCACTTGTCCATCATGGTCTGCATGCTCACTGGGACGAGCACACAAAATCCTTGAACTTCTGGCTTGGCACAGGGTTCAGCCGGAGACCATACTTGTGGTTCCGGGAGTTGGAACTAGTCTCTGCTTCAGCCGGAACATTTTCTGATGGCACAGTCACGAGGCCCTGGTTGGACCTCTCCGAGACGGGGCAGTCACACCATATCCCGCTCTATGGCATTCCTGTGGGAAGGCTGTTGGGCTTGGTGAACTGATGTCAGTGTGACTCGTGGTCTCGCCTGACTCGTCAAAATCTTCTGGGTTGGTATTTGACCCATACGCTTTTTTAAAACAGGTGACGTTCCGGGTAACTACCTGTTGTCCTCTTTGTGCGGGGATCATTGTTCCTTGAACGTGAACCACAGTCCACACTTCCGGTTCGTATGACGTCCGGAACTTCCAACCAGGGTATCTGTCTTTGACCACCACACGATCTCCCACCTTCACCTGTGGCGCTTTAGCTCCTCTGGCTCCTCTTGTGTTCTGATTCGTCTCTGTCCTCCTGGCTTGAATGGCCGCGCTGTCGCACTCCAGAGGCTCCTACACCGGATCCGTCGGAATGCTATCCCGTGGGGATCTCTTACAGAGCAGATGGGATGGTGCACAGGGGGTGGTGCTGTGAGGGGTCTGTCTGTAAGCATCCAAGAACTGGTTCAGCACGGCATCTTCTCCTTGATCCACAGCAATGTGCAGGGCCCGGTTGAGGGTCCGCATGAAACGTTCTGCCTCTCCGTTTGCCTGTGGCTACAGTGGAGTGATCCTCTGGTGTCGAATTACCTTCTTCTCAAGGTACTCCTGGAACTCCCGTTCATTGTTGGACTGGACCTCATCCAGTAGGTCCATGAATGCAAAGATTCTGTCTAGCGACCTTTTCACATGTGTGAACGCCGTCGATGCGACCACTTCTACAATCAGGAACTTTGAAAATGAGCCCACTAACACCAGCGAAGTACGACCATCCGGGAAGCTTCCAAAATCGATGCTAATTTTGGACCAGGTGATTTCGCTCGCCTCTTCAGTGATGACTGGTGCAGGTGCGGGGTCACTGCCGGTGATTGTGCATGAATGACAATGCCATATCTTGTCCTGCACCGTGGTATACATGCCTGGGAACCATACCTTGTTTCGCAGGTGTGCTTTGGTTTTCGCCATCCCCTGGTGCCCAACAAGTGCTAACATTATGATCCTTTCTTGCAGCGCTTTTGGGATGAGAATGACACGTCGGGCATGGCTTTCTTCGGCAATGAGCGCCTGGGCACCATCCAGGAAGAGTGCCCACCCATTGTCCATCAGAGCGCTTTTGACTCTTGCTAGTGTTTCATCGTTGGCAATTGCCAGCCCGATTTCTTCCAGTGCCATTGCTTTGGGACACGCTTCATAGGTGTTCATTTTGACGAAGGCTTCCGAATAGGCGACATCAGGGGTTGGGCATTGGGCGGCCGTTGTCTCTGTATGTCTGGAGAGATAGTTCATTGGATTTTGTGCCCCTGGGTGGATTGAAACCTTGAAGTTGTACGCTTGCAGCTGTATGGCCCACCTTTCGATCCTGGGGGGTGCCAATCTCGATGACCCCACAAATAGTGGAAGCAATGGCTTGTGGTCCGTTACCACTTGGAACTCTTGTCTGTAAAGGCACAGCTGGAAATGCTGGCATGCCCACTTTATTGCAAGGGCTTCTCTTTCTATCTGGGCATACCTTGTTTCAGTGTCTGATAAGGCCTGACTGGCATAGGCAACCGGCACCCATGTCTCCCGGTTGTGCTCCAGGAGGAGGACCGCCCCCAGGCCAACGGGGCTGGCATCCACAACCAATTCTGTGCGTCGCCCTGGGTGGAAGGACGCCATTGCTGTTTTGTCCATCAGCGCTGACTTGATGGTGTTGAACACTATATTTACCGCCGTGGTACACTCCCAGGGGTGGTCACTATGAGTGAGGGCGTGGAGGGGTTCAAACAGGGAGGCCAGATTCGGTATGAATCTGCCACATTAGGTGGCCATTCCAAGGGAGCTGCGGTCTTCTGTGGGTGTCTTTGGTGTGCTGGCTACCCAGATGGCCATCGCTTTCTTGGGGTCCACCTTCAGCCCTTCGCGTGTGAAGATGTAACCGAAAAAGTCTATGGACTCCTGATAGAAGGAACACATTGCCTTGTGGAGAGTCAGGCCGCAGTCTTCTAGTCGTTGAAGGGTGGCTCGGAGGTGAGTGTGGTGATCTAACAGGGTGTTCGAAAACACTAGGATGTTGTCACTTAGATTGATTATGCCCTGTAGGTCAGACAAAGCTTCTTTGATAGCGTTTTGGAAAACATCTGTAGCTGATGAAATCCTGAAGCTCAGCCTCTTATATCTCCGGAGGCCCACGTGGGTAGAGAACGTGGTAATGTACCTACTCTCCGGCTCTAGTTCGAGCTGGTAGTATCCAGCGCTCAAGTCCAGTTTTGAAAACCACATGGCGACGTTTAGGTCAGCCACTATGTCATCAATGGTGGGTGTTAGATTTGGGGGTCTCTAGTTGGCAATGGTTGGCACCTTTGTCCAAATAGAGACCCTTGCGTCTAGTCAGGGTAAAGGGCTACACGCCTAAAATAACCCCTGTTCACCCCCTTGGTAGCTTGGCACAAGCAGGCAGGCTTATCTCAGAGGCAGTGTGTAAAGCATTTGTGAACACATACAGTAATACACTGGAAACACTACAGATGGACACCACACAGGTTTACAAAAATAAGTAATCTTTACTAGACTTAACACAAGACCAAACGACAAAAATCCACAATACGGTAATCAAAATACGTCTTTAAAATGGTAGAAATAGCTTAGTTCACTTTAGATTGTAAATGTGACACTTTACTCTCAAAGTGCCTGGGATGCGTAACGCAAAAGAAACAAAAGGGTCGCAGGGAAGGTGATGCGCCGTTCCTTGCACTCAGGGGAGTGGATGCGTTGGTTCCTTAATGCTGCACAAGGGAGTTGAGGCTCGCTTCCTTACTGAGTGGGGAGTTGATGCGCCAGTTTCTTACTGCAATCTGATGCGATAACGCGACGGTGCGATGTGACAATATGGCGTCTTGGTTACGGTGCGATAACGTAGATGCGATGCGTGCATGCCCAACGGCCGTGCGGCGAGTCGGTGAACTTGTGAGCGGCGGCAGGCCCTGCGACACGCTTCTCTGGTGATGTGACAACGAACTCTGTGGCGGCGGCACGCTTCTCCGGTGATGCGACACGGTTCGGCGATGCGATGGTGACAGCGGCAGCACGCTTATGTGGTGATGCGACAACAACTGCTGCAGCGGCGACATGCTTCTTTTTCGTTGAGACGTGCTTCCAGCTCCCAGTGACACACAGTCTCTTAGAAGGCCTAGCACAATAGCAGGCACTTCAATCCCAGCAAGAGAATTCAGGGGGGAGCTGGGGGTGAAGTCTTGTATCCCTGAGACTTCAGGCAGGAGGCAAGCACAGTTCAAGCCCTTGAGAACTTATTCAAGATGATTAAAGCACACTCAGTCATTTTCTCCTTTCTTTGGCAATGAAGCAGGCACTGCAGGTGAACCCCCAAACACACAGCACAGGGATAGTCTCCTCCTTCAGCTTCCTGGTTCTTCTCCTCAGCAAAGGTTTGTCTTGGTTCCCAGAAGTGATCTAAAGTTCTGGGGTCTGGGTCCCCCTATTTATACACACCAATCCTTGGTCTCTCAAGCCAGAGAGTCTCTTTACCTAGTCCAAACCAATTCTGGGAGCATTCTGCCAGTGCACAACTTCTTCTTTTGTCAGTGTGGGCCAGGGTCATCAGACGCACCGCAGGAGGTGGAGCCAGCATTGTGGAAGGCAGGCGCAGCCCTATTCAGGCCCAGGTGCTACTCCTCCCACCACTCCCAATGCAGATAGGTCTATGCAGCCTGGTGCTGACTCACCCTGTCTCCTGGAGCCACCCCAGCCCCTGTCACTCACAAACCAGACATGCAATACACAACCTAGCAGAGGCAGGCTGGATGGTAAGGTAAGAAAATACCTACTTTCTAAAAGTGGTATTTTCAAACACAGAATGTTAAAACCAACTTTACTAAAATATGTATTTTATCATTCTGAGTTCAGGCATACTAAATTCATTTTTCTACTATGTTCCCTGGGTCAGTTAGGATTATAAGATGTTATAATCAAACTGCCCATTCTGGCCTATGGGGACAGGTAGCTTTGCAATAGTGAAAAACGAAAATGGCTGTAATTCACCATCAGGACATGCCATACACATCAGGGCATGTCCTACCTTTTTACATACAATGCACCCTACCCTTGTGCCTAACTTACAGGTGGCTAACATGTAGAAAAGAGAAGGTTAAGGGACTGGTAAGTGGGTGCACTTACCAAGTCAACATGGCAGTACTGGACTACACACAGGCTCTGCGATGGCAGGCCTGAGCCAAAATTCACAAGCTGCTCCGGTGTGTGGCACCATCAGTGCTGCAAGCCCACCAGCAGCATTTGATTTACAGGCCCTGGGCACATATGGTGTACTGGACTAGGGTCTGACAAGTAAACCAAATAAGCCAATCATGGAGTCACTAATCCATTACATCACTTTAACATAGGGAGCACTTGCAATGTGGCACTGAATAGCAGTGGCACAGTGCCCAAAGAATCTGGACCAGCAAAACATATAGCAAAAACACAGGAGGCAACAGCAAAAAATGGAAGGGAGACCCACGCCAATGGTTCCAGGTCTAACACGTGTCCCCTCCAGCTGATATGTGGGGAGAACCACCCTACCTCTTGGGAGCTCTCATCACTAAGGTGGAAAAATCTGAACAGACCATCAGCATTGGTGTCTTCTGTACCAGGGCGGTGTTCAACTGTGAAGTCCATCTCCTGTAGGGAAATGGACCACCTCAACAGCTTTGGATTCTCACCCCTCATCTGCATCAACCATCTGAGGGGCCTGTGGTCTGTCTGAACCCAGAAGTGAGTACAAAACAAGTATGGTCTCAACTTCTTCAGTGCCCAGACCACGGCAAATGCCTCAAGCTCAATCGCACTCCACCTCTGTTCCCGTGGAAGTAACCTCCTACTGATGGGGTCAGAGAGAGCAGGTCAGGAAATTGTCCCAGCGGTTGGCGACGATCCCCCTGCTGCTCAGTGGTCAGGAAGTGAGAGAGGTTCACACCCTCCACTGACCCATCTTTCTCCTTGACACACAGGATGTCAGGAAGAGGCTCAGTCTCCTCCTCCATTCCAGCATCTGTGGCTAGGAGCATGCCCACTTTGGACCTCTCCAAGTGGGACTTCAGACGGTTTACATGCAGGACCTGCAAAGGGTTCCTAGTAGACTGCAAGTCCACTAAGTAGGTGATATCACTCTTGCGCTCCACCACCTCAAAGGGTCCGGTCCACTTATCTTGGAGCGCACAGGGCTCCTCAGGGGCCATGACTCACACTTTCTGACAAGGCTGAAGCCCAATCAGAGTGCCATTCTGATCATACAACTGCTTCATCTCCTCCTGGCTGGGTTCCAGATTTGCCTGAGCGAGTTGCCTGAAACGCCGGGTTTGGTTTCTGAAGGCCAGCATGTAGCTATATACATCCTGGGGAGGGTTCCTGGGAGTTTCCTCCCAGCCTTCCTTTACCAAACTCAGAGGTCCTCTTACCGGGTGTCCATAGAGAAGTTCAAAGGGGCTGAACCCTAGGGATTTCTGTGGCACCTCTCGGTAAGCAAAGAGAAGGCATGGCAAGAGGACGTCCCACTTATGCCTTCCTCAAGACCCATAATCATGCCTTTAAGGGTCCGGTTGAATCTCACCAGCCCATTACCTTAGGGGTGGTAAGGAGTGGTGAACTTGTATGTTACACCGCACTCCTGCCACAGGGGCTTCATATACTTGGAAATGAAGTTTTTACCACGGTCTGACACCACCTCTCTGGCGAACCCCACACAGGAGAAAATCCCCATCAACGCACGACTCACCGCGGGGGCCGTCATCGACCGGACAGGAATGGCTTCCGGGTACCGGGTGGCATGGTGGAACCTGTTGCCCATGGCTGTCCTGGGATCCAGAGGCCCCACGATGTCAATGCCCACCCTTTCAAAGGGGGTGCTGACCACAGGGAATAGCTGGAGAGGAGCCTTGTGCTTCCTCCCACTCTTTCCACTTACCTGGAAAGTCTGGCAGGTCCTGGAATGAGTGCCTGAACTCTTGCACATTTGGGGTCAATAAAAGTGGGTGACAAGCCTTTCAAAGGTCTTGACCTGCCCCAAATGTCCTGCTAAAGGCACATCATGAGCCAGCCCCAGTAGGAAGGCTCTGAAGCGCTGGGGTACCACCAGCACATGGCCTGACCCAGGCTCAGCAACCTTAGGCTCACTATATAGGAGAGCATTCTCCCAGTAAATCCAATATGATCCAGACTGATCACCTGCTGCCTGGTTTGTGGCCTGTTGCTGCAAACCCTGAAGAGAAGAGCACTTTTTCTACTTCTCACAAAACTCTTCCCGGGAGGGACCTCCTTCTTGCTGCCAATGGGTCAGCTCAGGCAGGTCTCCCAGTTCAGCAATTTGCTCCCCTGTAGGTTCCAGGGCATCCCCCTCAAGGTCTGCCTCCTCCTGGACCGTGGGAACTTCAGGGGCCGGTGTCCCATGCCCCCTACCTCTTCTCTTTAAGGCAGGTACCTGGGCCACTCTCTCAGGCTCCAGGTCCTCTTGAACAGCCCTATTGGCTGCCATTGACCGAGTGGTCACGCACGCCCACTCAGGCAGACCCAACATCTCCAAATGAGATTTTCTCTCCACCTTAGCCCAAGGTGAACTTTCTAAGTCATTGCGCAACAGACAGTCAACAGGCATGGCTGGCCTCACAGCTACTTGAAGGGTACCTGAGAGCCCCCCCCTACCCCCCCACTCAAAGGGAACCTGGGCCACCTCACAGTGGCTCTCTGAGTTGTCTGCGGCAACTACAGGGAAGTACACATGGGGGATTACCTGCTCCTTAGACACCAGCCAACAACTGGCAGCTGTCACAGTGGCTCCTGTGTCTCTCAGAGTCTCCACCCTCTGGCCATTGATGGTCACCCACTGTCGGTTTTTCATAGTGTTATCAGGCAGCTGGGTCCTGGGGACCATCGCAGAGTCTCTTAAAGAGACAAGGGACATCTCTGCGGGACCCCACCCACCTTGGGCACCCATCTCCTCCCCCAGGGCTACACTAGCCATCTGCCGGGGTGGTGCACCACTGGGTGTGGTTTTCCCATACAGGGGACTTCTAGCATCATAAGAGCATGGCCCACTAGACCACACTTAAAACAGGTCTTGGGCCCCATGTGAACAGGCTTATCTGTCGGGCCCCTGCCTTCTTCTCAGGGGGAGGCTGGGAACACTTCCCTTGGTTCCCATGGGGATTACTTTGGGGCCCTTTCTGGAACTCCCTCTGTTTACCCTTGTCCCCCCCACTCCTCTGCTGGTGACCCTGCCTACCTTTTGCAAAGTCTTCCACATGACCCTTGTGGACCCAGGTGCTCACCCATTGGTCCGCCTCCTCAGCAAGCTTACTATCAATCAGGTGCTGGCGTAGCTCTGGAAAACAATTATTGGACAGGTGCTACCATGCAAACAAATCATAGAGCACCTCAAAATTATCCACTTTGCTACACTTCACCCAACCATCCAATGCTCTGCAAAAGAGAGACACATATTCCACCCATGGGGGGGGGAGGGGGGGTGGAGGGCGTGGTCTGGCCACCAAGGAAGATGGCCGCATGAAGGGCGAGCTCCGCTGTGGGGGAGGCCCCTGAAGAAAGAAGCTTGCTTCCCTGTATTAAGAGGGTTCCTTCTTTCGTGCCAACCAGGTTATGAAGTCGCGGTAGCAACTTTAGGTGGCTTTCCGACAACTATCACTGAAGATTCTCACCGTAATCCTGCACCAACGGTGAGCCTCCGGCGGCCTTGATCATTCCCGGCTCCTCACGTACCGCGCTTGCCGAAGCCGCGCATCCTGCCTTTGTCGAGGCTGCGCCTCCCATCTCAGCCGAGGCCGCACCACCTACTGGCATAAAACAACGCTCCTCATGGGAATTGGAGTCCAAAGTTCCCGTTTCTCCACAGTATTAATTCGGCGGATAATTTAAAATATGTGCTAACTTCAAACTTGCCTCACTCCTCCTGAAAAACCCGCGCTGTTTCTCACACAGAATACATTATAAAGTTTAGCGCTTGGAAATATAGGAGGAGGGAAGCAACGATATTAATAATGATTTACCCTTTTCAATTCCATGTTCCCTGTGGAAATTTCAGTTCTCTATTACCGGCATTTTCATAATTTTGCTTCAGGACGGGGAACTTTACCATATCTGTGTCCACGACAGGAATATTCTTCTCTTGTAAATCAGCTCTTTCAACTTAAACTTGCCTCATTCCTTTTCAAAAGTCCTGCGCTTTTACTATACTTGTGCTTATGTTTTACTACAGTGCCCAGGGCTCTAGGAAGAGGTAAGCAACGTATTATTTATTTATTCACTCTTCAGGATATATACCACTCTCCTGATATTATTTATTTATGAGATGAAAATATAACCTGATGTTTTTCCTCATGAAATTGCGACAAGGTTATTAATGACAGGTGTATACAGCTAATCCTCGCATACAATGGGTGTGTAACTATTTAATGTGTTACAAAGGTCCTTTTTGCTCCCTGCCCTTCATAAACAGGACCCACTGTCTTTCTTCAGTATTTGTTTACTAATCCTCATTTTTACAGTGAACTACGCCAGCAGTTATGTGAATCCAAACTAAAAACTGTAATTTTAAACTACTCAGTGAGAAACTAGCACCAAATCTCTGAAATTATACCTCTTAAATTTGTTACAGGGCATAAAACTGTCTTTTATACTCACATTTGAGCACAAAACGCCGCATTTGCATTATCTACAAGTGTTGATTGCAGTACAAGTCGAATGTCTACTAATAAGTACCGGAACAAGCTACCTAAACAACCACTCTTTGCGGAAGTCCTCAAAAAATCTAATACTATGCCTGTGAAAGGAAGTACTTCTACTGTAACTAGCTCGCCACAGGTTGCACCTCCTGATGCTGAAAGCATACCAACAGAGACCATGGAACGCATATTGCATGAAATTTCAGGAGTCAGCTGTCGATTGGAAGGCATGGATATTACTATTACATCTTTAGCTGCAGAGACAAAGTCAATTAGAGCAGACATTGCGGGATTTCATACTAAAGTTGAAGGACTTGACTCTCGAATGGTGGTGATGGAGAACCGTCTTGATTCATTACAAAACAGAGACCAAGATCTCCTATTTCTTCGTAGCAAAATAATCGATTTGGAAGATCGCAGTAGAAGGGACAACATCCATTTATTTGGGCTTCCGGAGCACATCAAAGTCCAAAATACTAGCGCTTTTCTTTGTGACATTCTTCCAAAGTTGACATTTCTTTTAATCCACTCTTGGAAACTTAGTGTGCTGAAATATTTGTCACTCAATTTCCTGTCATCAACTACAGCTACAGTTATATCAAGGCCTTGATTTGGCTCTTGATCCTTTTCAATCATATGAGTACTATGACCATATTGTATACTCTCACATGGAATGATATTCAAGTTTTGATTAGTATACCATAGTAGATTGTATTTCTATATCTTGTACTAACGTTTTGCTTCCTCGTTATTGTGAACAACCGGCATACATATTCTTGCATGAAACACTGTTCAAATCCTACTTAGTATGCCATAGTAGATCATAATACTCTATTTTATATTCATGCAATTCTGTTTTCACAATGTTTTTCTTCCTCAGGCTTATTATCTGCTGTTTCCAATATGCTCTGGTACATTCTACTATTCTAGGCTGCAATGTCTTGTATTAATCTATAATATTCGATCTAATATTTATATTGTTGATTAAGAGTGGGTTTTAGTTCACCTTAGGATCTTCTTTCACCAATCTAATACTATATACAACTCACATTCTACCACAGGACAATCAGGCTTAAACCTTTTTCAATATACCATAGCTCATTATATGCTTATATTTTGCACCTCTAATGTTCTACCCTAGTAGGTCTTTTATTTGTTACTCTTAATATTATATGTTATACTGTACCACTTTAGGCCATATTCTATTATATTTTATTTAATTATTCATTTTTATATTCACAATATCTCACTTATATTGACTTACTATTCTCTCATCTCTATTTATACATATAATGAACATTCCTTCAGAATAGCCCATGAAATGAATATCTTTCTCTTTATTTACGGTCATATTATTTACGTTATATTATCTTATTTTGTCTTTCTCAGACGGATTAATGTGCTATCATAGGCTTCTCTCTTGAAATCACTATTAACCCTACTAATTATCTCACTTTCTGATGGGGCCCACCCCACGGCGTTGCTCCAGTGAGCCCAGACCCACGGTTAAAAGTTCAGAGTCCCCAGTCCTGTCCCATTCCTACTCTCCTTTCCATTTCAGCCTCATTCTATACCCCCACATAACTTGTTGCATTGTTTCTACTTTAATATTTATCTAGACTATGTTCTCTCTCTTCTTGATTGTCTTCTAATATCAACATACTGCTGTCTTCATTGTAAGCCAGAGTACCCCCTTTCTATTCTTCCCTCTATCCTCTCATTGTATTCTCACTAATTTATCGCTCTTTTAACTTTGACAAGTATATTGATTCCTGAACTATTAATGCATTTTGACAGTATTTCAGCATGACGAGCACTCACCCTCTATCTACCATAACATGGAATGTCCATGACCTCACCCACTACATTAAAAGGAAAAAAGTACTTTCTTATCTCCAATCCAAACATGTAGATATAGCTTTATTACAAGAAACACATCTAGATGCACTAGAATCTGATAAACTCTGTAGGGATTGGGTAGGAAGGTCATTCACAGCAGCATCCGAAAAGGTCAACCCACAGATACTAGCCCTATCCGCAAGTGTGGAGTTGCAATCCTTATTCGCAAATCACTTCCAGTTACGATCTCCAAAACATGGTTGGATTCTGATGGCCGCTATGTGTTTGCCAAATTGCATATTGGGCATTCTTACATCTGCTTAGGATCAGTTTAAGCACCGACAGGCACTAAAAAATCATTCTTCCTCCAGTTGAACCGCCTACTAACAGAGATTGATGCCTCACAATATCTCATTGGTGGGGATTGGAATCTGGTACGAGACCCTATTCTAGACAAAACAGGTCTGTTAGACAAAGGAAATGCGGCAGATAGAGCTATATTAAATGATCTACTTTCAGATAACGGATTAGTTTATCATTGGCGTCTTAGTCATCCAACAGACACAGAGTACACATTCTTCTCTCCCACCCATGGCACATTTTCTCGCTTAGATTACTTTTTGACATCACATAAACGGGTTCAATTGGTCACGAAGTCTCACATCTTGGAAGCAGCTTTGTCTGATCATTCTCCTATCCTTCTATCTTTAGATCAAGGATTCTCTCGGCCAAACCATGGAGTATGAACATCCAACGACATAGGACACCCAAGGGTAAACTCCAATTGCAATCCCATCTCCAAGACTATCTTTCCATTAACCAGGGTTCTGTAACTTCCAGCAGGATTATTTGGGCTGCAGCTAAAGCCACTATTATGGGCTAGTTAACGTGTGATGCAGCGCTCGCTAATACGTAGAATGCTGCACGACAAACAAAGTTAGAACAAGATATTCAATCTTACTCTCGCCTGTACGCATCAACTCCAACCTTTCATAATCCTAAATTACTATGTCCCTAAACAGTCTTTTTATCTCTATAGCTGAATATGTTTTGCAGAGAATGAAGGGGCAGCATTACGAACAGGGGGAAAAGGCCGGGAGGTTGTTAGCTGAACAATTGCGTCAAAGGAAGGAAGCAATGGCCATCCCAGCTATCCGATCAACACAAAGTAACATACTCACAAGACCTCAAGAGATTGTCAATGAATTCGCCTCTTTTTATCAATCCCTATATAACCCAGGCAACCAAATAGATCTAGATAAGATGTCTTCTTTTCTTGCAAGGGTGGATCTTACCCATCTCTCTGATGATGGTAGAGCTCTACTTGAAGGTGAAATCACCAGCAATGAGATCTCTAAAGCCCTCTCTGCCCTACCTTACCATAAAGCTCCTGGGGAGGATGGATTCCCTGCTGAATTCTATAGATGGGCAGGACACAATATTATTGATACATTGCATGCTGCATTTCAGGAGGCAGATAATGGATCTTCATTGTGACCTCTTTCTAACAAGGCAGTTATCCCCGTGCTACCTAATCCTGGTAAAGATCCTCTGCTATGGAGTAGCTATCGTCCCATCTCATTATTAAATTGTGATATCAAAATATTAGCCAGCATCCTAGCCTCTCGTCTCCGCAAAGTCTTATGTTCTCTAATACACCGTACTCAAGTGGGCTTTGTCCCGGGGCGTTCATCTCGGAATCATCTCCATACGTTAGCCCATACATTGTGGTCCGCTAAACACCTTTCAGAAGATGCATTTGCCCTTTCACTTGATGCAGAAAAAGCGTTTGATCTCATGGAGTGGGAAAACCTTTTCACAATAATGCAACAGTTTGGATTAGGTGAGCAATTCATAACTAAAGTACGCTTATTATATGACAATTCCTCTGCTCAGGTGAATTGCGGTGGTTTTCTATCTGATGCATTTCCAAATCGGAGAGGAATGCGCCAGGATTGCCCTCTATCCCTTGTTCTTTTTCTTTTAGCAATGGAGCTACTGGCTGCCGCAATTCGCCAATCTGCTGAAATGATAGGTGTTCCCCTCCCATTGGACTTTCTAAAATCTACATCTAGGCAGATGATATTCTACTTACTCTTACAAATCTTCCTCGATCGCTTCCGTCCCGCCTTCAAATCATTAATGACTTCTGCTCTTTCTCAGGCTTTAAAATTAATTGGGACAAGAGTGAGGCTCTACCCATCTCTGATGGAACTACAAAGGCAGCTGTATACGGCTTTCCTTTTCATTGGCAATCTTCACGCCTTAAGTACCTAGGGATTTTAGTTAATAAGGGTTTGGAAAACATGGTTACAGACAATTTAGCTCCTCTACTTTCTCAAATGCAGCGTGATTTTGAAAAATGGAAAACTTTAGGGTTATCTCTTTGGGGCAGAGTTCAAGCTATCAAAATGGTCACTCTTCCGCATGTCATCTATATTTGAGGCACGCTTCCCCTTCAGATCCCTTTAGCTATGCTTCGATCAATAGATTCCAAAATGAAGATCTTTTTGTGGGGTTCAGCTAGGCCACGCCTTGCAATGGCAAAATTAAAGGCCTACGAATTATATGGAGGAATGGTTCTACCATCTATTGAACACTATTCCCTTGCATTGCACATCTCTCAATTCTCTTACTTCTTGCCGGGAATCAAAGATATTCCACAATGGGTTTCTATTGAGCGCCATCTTTTATCCGTGGACTCAGGTCTCTCTCTTTTGTATGGCAATGGCACTAGTCGTTCTGATCCCAAAAACCCGATTTTATCAGTTATGAATAAATCCTGGCAAAGAGGACATCGTTTATTAGATTCAAACTCACGTATCCATGTCAAGAAGTCCCTTGTGGAATAATTCAGGTATACGTATTAATGGTCACACTTTATCTTGCCCTTTGTGGCAAGCAGCTGGTATCCACTCCCCAGATATACTTCTTCATAATGGCGACTTCAAATTCTTCTCACAATTAAGGGAGATATTTAATCTTCCTATACAACATTCTTCTAAATACCTTCTACTCCAACAATGTTTGAAGAAACATTTGGGATCTCCCCCTTGGTTGCTTCAAGTATCTCCAATATTATCCTACTTAAATATATGGGGGATACATAAAGGAGTGACTTCTGGCCTTTATAAAACCTTTACGCTTCACCTATTTTCACAAACCCTCTCTCATAAGCTTCAAATTAAATGGCTATCCCGTTGATCTAATTCTTATACAGCTACTGAATTGGAACAGATATTGGAGGGTTTACATAAAGGAGTCCGTGAAGCAAGGCTTGTATATTTAAAATTCTCCATGACTGGCACTGGTCACCGGTTAAATTGCATAAAGCTGGTTTACTTTCGCATACCGATTGTTGGAGTTGTTCCGCCTCTGGTTGTGACACAACTCATATTATTTGTGAATGCCCAAGGATAAGGGTTTTGTGGACCTTTGTTAGTAAAACCTTGCATTCCACAATACCATTACATCTACCATTCACACCTGCCAACATTCTTTTACATGATTTACGTCATTCTCCAAAGCTCTCTAAACCACAAATCTGTCTCTTCCATATTGCGTTGGCTACAGCTAAAATTTTTGTTCTGCGCCATTGGAAGTCATCATCCCCACCCTCACAGGAAGAATGGTTAGTGGCAATGATACAGACGGCTTTACATGAACGCACGATCTATAACCTCCAGGATCAAGCTGATATCTTTCTCCAGACCTGGTCTCCTTTCCTAAAAGCTGAAGTTGATGATACTGCTAACTCCTCTGTTTCTCCTAACGCAACCAGTCAAGTAGGCTAATTCACTGTTTTACATCTTTGTACATTAAGTTTTTCCCATCATTACTTGCTTTATTTCTTCTTCCTTTCATCTTTCCATATTCCTTTACCAATCCCTCCCTTCCCTTCTATTCCTCTTCCCTCCCTCTCCTTACTCTGGCTCCGCTCCTCCACAATTATTCTTCAAGTTTGCTATCTTCCTCTTATTTTCTTTTTCTCCTTTTCCTTTCTTATATTATCTCACTATGCTTTTCCAAACTATTGTGTCCTAAACTCTTGAAAGGTGAGTATTTCTATAATAGGACTTTTCCCTATTATTATTATGATGAGCTTATATAAAGTCACTGTCTCATACTTATACTTGATTCATTTATATTTTATCTATTAATAATATATGCTATATCAATTTCTTATTCTTTTCATTTTTCACTATTTATCTATTTATTTAATTATTAATATACAATATGACTACTTATATATTCCGTATTTATACGTCCGTATGTACCACAATTACTATGTATTCAATTTTACCTTTTACTCCTATAATATTTCTTAAGTATTTATTAACAATTCATTGCTTTTATCTATTTTGTTTTACCATGTATTTTATTGTAAAACGTAATAAAAAATGTCAACACATATTCCACCCATGTGGTAGACTCCAGTTTCTTGCAATTCCTAAACCTTTGTCTGTACAACTCTGTGGTCAAACCATATCTGGACATTAGGGCTCACTTCATGTGGGCATAGGACACCTGCTCCTCTGTAGGTAAATCTAACAAGGTGTCCCGCCCATCACTAACAAAGCGGTCCCACAACCCCACTCCCCAATCCTTATCAGGGAACCGGTGGGCCAACATTGCAGCTTCATAAGCCCTAAACCATTGACCAATATCCTCTTGTTTGTGAAAATCCTTAACTACTTATTTGAGGATGTAGGCCCTTGCTTCTACAGGCACTGGTAGGGCACTGCCACCAGAGGGAGGACCCTTCAAACGTTTGGCTTTGAGTTCCAATTTCCTCAACACTCTCTCATGTTCAAAATGCATTTTCTTCTTCGTCTCTAATTCCATCCCAACCTCTATTTTCTTGCTCTCCATGTCCTTCTGACCATCTATTTTGAGCTTGCCTAGCTCCAACTTATGCACTCTCTCTCTCTCCCTGTCTGCCATCTCTCTTGGGGACAGGCCTTTGGAAGAAACACTTAGCTACGTGGTATTAGTCATAGGTGTTTTGGCGCCGCAAAAGATTAACACTAGTCTTTTGTTCTCTATTCCTACGACGGTGCTGAAGGGTGTAGAGAACCACACACTCTACAAAGGGAGGAAAAAAACCAGCATAAATTTTCACAAATCCCCAGCACACGTAAATATAAAATGATGACGTTTTAGATTTGTTTAGTGACAAACACAATAGGCCAAACAATTCGAAGGGTCATGAGTCAGATCTTCTTCTTTTCTTTATTCAAGAAGCCTTCTTAAGAAACTTCACAGCCAACACGTGTTTCGTCGTATAGGGAAAATAATGGTCCCACGACTTCCTCAAGGCTAGTTCCTCGTATCCTTTGTATTTGATATGTGGTACAAATTCCGGACCACACAGGGTTCTATTCACGGACGGTGTAAACTAAAAAACTCTCGTTGCATTTTCACGCAAGACGTCGACTCCAAAATTGAACTTTCGGTACGAGTCCCTATTGTCGGTACTCCGTCCTCCCAAGTGAAAAAGCGTGACTAAGCCGAGTGCAGCCGTCCGTATTCCGAGTGTAACCGTCTGTGATGCATCTATTCTTAGACCCTCCGCCGTTCCATGCCGCTTCTTCCCACTGCCCGGTCCACGCTCCAGTGCCCAGGATGCATCACAGATGGTTACACTCAGAATACGGACGGCTGCACTCGGCTTAGTCACGCTTTTTCACTTGGGAGGACGGTGTACCGACAATAGGGACTCGTACCGAAAGTTCAATTTTGGAGTCGACGTCTTGCGTGAAAATGCAACGAGAGTTTTTTAGTTTACACCGTCCGTGAATAGAACCCTGTGTGGTCCGGACCACATATCAAATACAAAGGATACGAGGAACTAGCCTTGAGGAAGTCGTGGGACCATTATTTTCCCTATACGACGAAACACGTGTTGGCTGTGAAGTTTCTTAAGAAGGCTTCTTGAATAAAGAAAAGAAGAAGATCTGACTCATGACCCTTCGAATTGTTTGGCCTATTGTGTTTGTCACTATACAAATCTAAAACGTCATAATTTTATATTTACGTGTGCTGGGGACTTGTGAAAACTTTGGAAGAAACACTGCTGCCCACCGTGGAAGGTACTTTCTCCGCGGTTGGGCGCAATGGCCCCTCAAGCTGCCCATCTAAATTCTCTGCCTCCTCCACAGGCTCTTCAGGATGCTCACTGACATTCCTAGATTCTACCCATGCCCTCAGCGTCTTTTGGTATTCCTCTTTCCTGATGAGGCCTTTCAAAGAGATTTTAAATTTCTTGCACAGAGCCTTGAGGTTTGGCGCAGTGTAGGTATCAATCCTCTCTTCTTCCAATTCAATGTCTACAGACGCAATGGACGTTGGCTTACTCATGGTAAAAAGACTGGCAGTTCTCAAGAATCAAAAATGGAAAAGAAGTTCCAAGGAAAAAAATCTACCAAAATGTATGTGCTCGCATTATGGTCTGCACTCACTAGTAGTGTACACCAATCACTGTATACGAGTCACAAATGGAAGTCCAAATCCTCACCGCTGACCACCAATGTTAGATTTAGGGGTCTCTAGTTGGCAATGTTCGGCACCTTTGTCCAAATAGGGACCCTTGCGTCTAGTCAGGGTAAGGGGCTACACTCCTAAAATAACCCCTGTTCACCCCCTTGGTAGCTTGGCACGAGTAGGCAGGCTTATCTCAGAGGCAGTGTGTAAAGCATTTGTGAACACATACAGTAATACAGTGAAAACACTACAGATGGACACCACACAGGTTTACAGAAATAAGTAATCTTTACTAGACTTAACACAAGACCAAATGACAAAAATCCACAATACAGTATTCAAAATAAGTATTTAAAATGGTAGAAATAGCTTAGTTGACTTTAGATTGTAAATGCGACACTTTACTCTCAAAGTACCTGGGATGCGTAACGCAAACAAACAAAAGGGTCGAAGGAAGGCGATGTGCCGTTCCTTACACTCAGGGGAGTGGATACGTTGGTTCCTTACCGCTGCACAGGGGAGTTGAGGCTTACTTCCTTACTGTGTGGGGAGTGGACACGCCGGTTTCTTACTGCGATCAGATGCGATGACACTCCGGTGCGATGCGACAAAATGGCATCTTGGTTATGGTGCAACAACGTAGATGCGATGCGTGCACGCCCGATGGCCGTGCGGCGACTTGGTGAACTTCTGAGCCATGACAGGCCCTGCGACATGATTCTCAGGTGATGCAACGACGACCTCTGCAGCGCGGCACCCTTCTCCAGTGATGCAATGCGCTTCGCAATGCGATGGTGACTGCGGCAGCGGCGGCACGCTTATGCGGCGATGCGATGACAACTGCGGCAGTGGCGACACGCTTCTTCTTCGTTGAGTTGCGCTTCCAGCTCCCAGCAACACGCAGTCTCTTAGAAGGCCCAGCACAACAGCAGGCAATTCTATTCCCAGCAAGCAATTCAGGGGGGAGCTGGGGGTGAAGTCTTGTATCCCTGAGACTTCAGGCAGGAGGCAAGCACAGTTCAAGCCCTTGGCAATCTTGCTCAAGATGATGAAAGCACACTCAGTCCTTTTCTCCTTTCTTTGGCAACGAAGCAACCACTGCAGGCCAACCCCCAAACACACAGCACAGGGGTAGTCTCCTCCTTCAGCTTTCTTGCTCTTCTCAGCAAAGGCTTGTCTTGATTCCCAGAAGTCATCTAAAGTTCTGGGGTCTGGGTCCCCCTTTTTATACACACAAATCCTTTGTCTCTGAAGGCAGAGAGTGTCTGTACCCAGTCCAAACCAGTTCTGGGTGCATTCTGTCAGTGCACAACTTCTTCCTTTGTCAGTGTGGGCCAGGGTCATCAGACGCACCACAGGAGGTGGAGCCAGCATTGTGGAAGGCAGGTGCAGCCCTATTCAGGCCCAGGTGCTATTCCTCCCACCACTCCCAATGCAGATAGGTCTATTCAGCCTAGTGCTGACTCACCCTGTCTCCTGGTGTCACCCTAGTCCCTGTCACTCACAAACCAGACATGCAATACACAACTTAGCAGAGGCCGGCTGGATGGTTAGGTAAGAAAATACCTACTTTCTAAAAGTGGTATTTTCAAACACAGAATTTTAAAACCAACTTTACTAAAAAATGTATTTTATCATTCTGAGTTCAGGCATACTAAACTCGTTTTTCTAACATGTTCCCTGGGTCAGTTAGGATTATAAGATGTTATGATCATTCTTCTCATTCTGGCCTATGGGGACAGGTGCAAAAACAACAGTTGATGTACAGAATGCAGAACAATGTCATACATTCACCCCAGTACAGAGATCTGGGCCTAAATCCATCGTTTTTTTGCTCACCATGCCGTTCCAGTTTGAACCCAGCCATATGCAAATCAGTCTTGACCCTGTGCCTCATGGGTACAGTCCAGCCCGAACTGCCAAGCCAGGTCCTCTCTGGACTGGAAACAAGCATCCTAGGACCTGTTTCGGGGTTTCACCCCTCTTCAGCCAGGATAGCTTGATTCCAGTGGCATGGAGAGCAAGGGACCCACGTCTGGGCATACCCTTTCCACTCGGGGTGACAAATGCAAAAATAACAGTTGATGGACAGAATGCAGAACAATGTCATACATTCACCCCAGTACAGAGATCTGGGCCTAAATCCATCTTTTTTTGCTCACCATGCCGTTTCAGTTTGAACCCAGCCTTATGCAAATCAGTCTTGACTCTGTGCCTCATGGGTACAGTCCAGCCCAAACTGCCAAGCCAGATCCTCCCTGGACTGGAAACAAGCATCCTAGGACCGGTTTCGGGGTTTCACCCCTCTTCAGCCAGGATAGCTTGATTCCAGTGGCATGAAGAGCAAGGGACACATGTCTGGGCATACCCTTCCCACTCGGGGTGACAAATGCAAAAACAACAGTTGATGGACAGAATGCAGAACAATGTCATACATTCACCCCGGTACAGAGATCTGGGCCTAAATCCATCGTTTTTTTGCTCACCATGCCGTTCCAGTTTGAACCCAGCCATATGCAAATCAGTCTTGACCCTGTGCCTCATGGGTACAGTCCAGCCCGAACTGCCAAGCCAGGTCCTCCCTGGACTAGAAACAAGCATCCTAGGACCGGTTTCGGGATTTCACCCCTCTTCAGCCAGGATAGCTTGATTCCAGTGGCATGGAGAGCAAGGGACCCATGTCTGGGCATACCCTTCCCACTCGGGGTGACAAATGCAAAAACAACAGTTGATGGACAGAATGCAGAACATGGGGACAGGTAGCCTTGCAATAGTGAAAAACAAAAATGGCTGTAATTCACTATCAGGACATGCCACACACATCAGGGCATGTCCTACCTTTTACATACAATGCACCCTGCCCTTGGGCCTACCTTAGTGTGGGCTAACATGTAGAAAAGGGAAGGTTTAGGGACTGGTAAAGGGTGCACTTACCAAGTCAACATGGCAGTACTGGACTGCACACAGGCTTTGCGTTGCAAGGCCTGAGCCATAGTTTACAAGCTGCTCCGGTGGGTGGCACAATCAGTGCTGCAAGCCCATCAGCAGCATTTGATTTACAGGCCCTGGGAACACATGGTGCACTGGACAAGGGTCTGACAAGTAAACCAAATTAGCCAATCATGGAGTCACTAATCCATGACATCACTTTAACATAGGGAGGACTTGCCCTGTGGCACTGAATAGCAGTGGCACAGTACCCAAAGCATCTAGACCAGCAAAACATATAGCAAAAACACAGGAGGCAACAGCAAAAAATGGAAGGGAGACCCATGACAATGGTGCCAGGTCTCACAATGGGCGTGAGATGATACTCCCTGTTGACCGCTTGATTCGGAAGCCTCATGTCCACGCATAGTCTGATGGCTCCTGGTTGTTTTGGTTTCGGTGCAACGACCAGCGGAGACACCCACGGAGTTGGGCCAGACACCGTCTCTATGATGTCGAGGTCATCCAGTTTCTTCAACTCCACTTCCACCTGGGGATGGAGATTGAACGGCACTCTCCGATGTCTCAGGGCGGTCAGTCTGACCGTGGTGTCGATGTGGAGTTTGAACTGCTTCCCTTTCAGCTTTCCCAAACCCTTGAACAGCTTAGGGAACTCTTGCAGGATGGTTTTGGCGTGAGAGTCATGTACCTAATTGGCAAAGAAAACCGGGCCCAGGTCTTCCACTGTGTGGCAGCTGAGAAGGGTTCCTTTCTTCCCTTCTGTAATGTGAAAACGGGTCGCTGTGGTGTGTTTGTCACTAGTGACTGTTGCTTCGATTACCCCTCTGAGGGGAAGTGGATGAGTCCCTCCATACGTGTATATCCTGGCTTTCGTAGGTGCGAGCGGGGGTCATGGAGACAGGTGCTCATATTGATCTGAATCCATAACGTTTACGGATGCACCCGTGTCAATTAACGCTTGAAAGGTGGATCCTTCTACTTTGATGGAGCACATCGGTGGATGTAGTCTGTGCTTATCCGACCGGCTGACGAACGATATGATGAACACATTATCGTCGTCGTATTCCAGGGCGAAGCTGCGCTCTTGTGGAGGGCTGTCCTCTTGTGCCTGTGAGTTGCCGAGTGACAACTGTCGCAACTGTTGCGTCGCTCCCTGAGGTCTGGCATAGGCTTGCTGAGTTTGGCTGCTCCGACACACCTTGGCAAAGTTTTTAGGCTTTCCACATCAGGAGCAGGTCTCCTGCAGGTGGGTGTTCTGTGCCACAGTTGCCACACATTCCGCTCGGTGGTGGCCACGAAGAGGGGCATATGGTATCCGGGCACCGTTGTATGGCTTCGACCCACTCTTCTTTGATGGGTGCAAACCTGGGAGTTTGGGACGCGGTGGCGCTTCTGTACAGGGCAGCCTCCTTTTCGTCAGCTCGAGCATCTGAGAGCTCGTGGGATTTGGCCAGGAGAAGGATCTCGTCTAAGGATATTCCGGGTTGTCGTAAAATTAATTTTCGCAGTAGCACTAAGCAGCACCCTTGGATCACTTGAGCGTGTATCTCTTCTCTCTGATCGACAAAGGTGCACTTGCTCGCTAGCCTTTGCAGCCGTGCGTAAAACATGTCCACTGACTCAGTGTCCGCCAGCTTCACCTGTCGTAGCTTGAATCACTCAAAGTCGGGGTTGAGCTGGGAGAAAAAATGCCTGTTGAGCGCAGCGACAACTGCTTCATAGTCATCATCATCCCCAGTGTCGGGCGTTTCAAACAGGTCATAGAGTTCAGCGCCACCATAGTATATGAGCAGCGACCTTTTCACTGTCCCATCTGTTTTCCTCATACCTTTAAAGTAATGGTTCAGGCGTCCTATCAATGCCTTCCAATGCAGCCCGCTGTGGTGGTGTCAGCAGTTTCACTGAAGGAAGGCCTTGGGGAGACGGCCACGTGGCTGTGCTCTTGAGGTGGGCGTTGGCACCTCTCCATGGTTCACCCGCATCAGCCTGCGGGTCTGCTGCACCTGCTGGGGCGGTGTGCTCATGGCTCTAATGCGCGTGTGCACAGTTGCAATGTCACAGTCTCTCTTGTGAGCCAGGCAGGTAGGTCACACTCTCTGCACTCTGGGCCTAGAGGTCTGACGTGGCTCAGTGTGGGGGCATATGCCTGGCAGGGCTTGGGGAGCCAGTTGTTGATGGGGCCTTCCTTCAGGAGTGCTGGGACTCCCCAGAGTCTTGGTATGGAGGATGAGGCAGTTTTTTTCCCCCTTGACTTTTCCTCTTTTATTTATTTTTTTAGGCCCAGTGTAGGTGTGGGTGGAAGAGATTTATGTTTCCCATCATCCCAGGAGCTCCCTGGTGACTCACCTGCACATGTGGCTCTGCACCGTGGCAGCAGCTGACGGACGTCTTCAGCGCGCTCCCTCATGGCCTCAGGGAGCGTGTGTGACTGTACTGTGGAGTGCAGGAAGTGCTCCAGACGTGGCAGTTGAGCAGGGCGTGGTCCTGCGGCAGCGCTCTCCTCCACGTTCCTCACTGCTCAGGCGGCGATGGCAGTGGCTGTCTCACTCCTTCACAGTGCCAGCGTGAGGGTGCGGCGGGGAGACCAGCGCTGGGGGCCATGAAAGGCAACCCCAGGACGTCGACGACAGGCTCACGAGGGGGGGCGACACTGCCACTTGGGAGTCGGAGAGGCACGGGATGGTGCCAGCTGCACCGCAGGTACATCTTGTGAAGCACCGGAGTTCGACCGGCCTCATCGCCAATGTAGCGCGCCGCAGCCTACTATACTGAGGCCCTGCGCAGCGCTGGAATAATGACACACCCCCTCGTATCTTGGTGGTGGCGGGAAGATCCCGAGCAGTCTCCCGTCGTTTATTTATCTCCTCGGGACGAGCCTGCCCCGAGGAGTGCATGTGAGTGAAACAATGTATAGTAGAGCCCGGATGGCTCTCTTCACTATGGAAGATGTGATTTCAGAGTCTGTTTTATGACATTAATCTCATGCTGAAGGCTTCTAGGAGGTTAAGTTTTATGAAGTTTGTGTTTTATCTCGTCTGAGGGATGCAGCTGCTGTTTGCCGTGTCTAGCACTTTCCCGATATTGTTTTTCCAGTGTCCACAGTTTCTTAGCATTGTACCAATTCTTGTGGCTAGTCAAGGGACTGTGCCAAACAGACTTTTTTAAAAAGAATAATTGATGGACAGAATGCAGAACAATGTCATACATTCACCCCAGTACAGAGATCTGGGCCTAAATCCATCATTTTTTTTAATCACCATTCCATTCCAGTTTGGACCCAGCCATATGCAAATCAGTCTTGACCCTGTGCCCAATGGGAACAGTTCAACCCGAACTGCCAGGCCAGGTCCTCCCCGGACTTTTTAAAGCATCAAAGGTCATAGATTCTTTGAAAATTTTAAACACTTAATTATTTCTTAGTTATTTGCGCTGTCTTTGTTTTGAGAATTTTGACATATGCCGACAAGCAATAGAATCAGGTGGAATAGATGTACTCTGCGTGGATAGTTCCGTGGTGTAATGGTTAGCACTCTAGACTCTGAATCCATCGATCCGAGTTCAAATCTTGGTGTATTTACTAAGTTTGTTTTATATTATTCTAGGTCTTGTCTTGAGAACTGAAGCCCTTTGTATCTCTCAGATGACCCCTCCCTTCCTGTTTTCATTCTCCTGGTCTCTGTGGCCTACGGACATCTATACATTATTCTTTAGGTGGTGCTGGGCTGCACGTGACGTTACACACAGGTGTTTTATAATTCCTATGCCTGTGTGGACACCTTTCTCCTGTGGCTGCACAACAGTAACCCGCACAGTGTGGACCTGACTCCACGCGCCCTTCACACCATATAACTTACAAGGAGACACACAGACGGGAAAGCAGTGTGTAAAAGAAAGGCTTTAATAAAGTGTTAACGGATACAAATTAAAAAAGCCTTTTTATTTTATTTCTGCTCTTTGTTGGTAACGACCCAACATATGAAGGGTGATGACAATTTCACCAAAACTTTTTGCCAAAAAATTAAATTTAATCTGTTCCTTATGTAAAGCACTCTAATGGCAGTGGGCCAAGTGCTAACTGCAAAAGAAATATATTTGGGAGCGTAAATGTGCTCCCAGTTCCAGTTTTGAAACACTGAGGCACTTATTTTCAAGGGCTTATCGCCACCAAAATGTCACTTTTTTGAGGTTCTGGTGGCGATAGCCCCTTTGCCTTATTTACAATGCAGCATTAAACCACTTAATGTGGCTTAACGCTGCCTTGTGAATAAGGCCCCCTTTCACGCAGCACTTAGCGTGAAAGGGGAGAGCAATGGGTGTTGCAGTAGAAGTTCCACGACCAGGGAATACCTGGACTTAACCTGGCACAACGAGGAGAAATGATTAATTTCTCCTTCTTTTTGCTGTGTCTATGTGTGCTGCATTCTGCAGCGCACAAAGAAAGAACAAATCACCATAAGAGATTGTTCATGTGCAGGAAGGTGTCCCTTTCTGCACATAAACAATCATTAGAAAATGACGAGTTGCAACTTCTATATGTGCTGCATTATGCAGCACATATAGAAGTCACAAATCGTCCTTAGTGATTGTTCATGTGCAGGAAGGTTTTCCTTCCTGCACATAAACAATCATTCCCTGCAACGCAGGCACCCTTGCACTATGGTGCAAGTGTACCTGCGTTATATTGCAAGGGTGTCTGACTTTGCACTAGACAGGTTATTTTAGCACCAGCGCTAGGGGAAACGCAGGGGTGCACCGCATTAGTGTTAATATGGCACATCTCTGCATTTCCAGAATGTCGGAGCACGGCGTTATCAATTGTGACGTAACACCGCGCTCCTACATTCTGTTGTACGTATGCCCCTGAGAGTGGGTTTCCAGCTCATGTGTGGGAGCTTCCAAAGACTGAAGTCCAGTACTTATCCCAAAGCCTCCCAAGGACACGCATGGAGAAGGCTTCAGTTCGGATGCATTTTGAGCCATATGTACGAGCCCCTATCTCCACCACTATGTCACTTTTATCGACGTTGTGGTGGCGATAGGGGCTGCGCCTTATTTATAAACTATCAAAACAATCCTTCGAACTAAACCCAACCCACCAAACGATCTCCCCCAGCCCCACCATCCCCTCCAACTCCTCCCCCAACACGTACAACCCATCCCTATTAGCCACGGCAAACACATGGCTCGTCCAAGATGATACACTTCAGTCCTCTTCAAGCGTCTCCCCTCCCCTCCCCCCACTCGACACTACTCCCAGCTTGTAACCAAGGACACCGGCCCGCAGACAACAGCTACGAACCCCCTAACTGCACTAAACCCATTGAAGTCGACACACAATTCCCGAAACAATCTGCCACAACTCACCCCCACACTCTCCCCCAAGAACCTCATAGATATCAGAAGCACAAGGAGCCACACCCACACAGATAAGATCTTCCCATCCCGGAACACAGTCAAGCGCCCCCCATCCATAGATGGCCAAGCTCTGGACACACCGGGAACTAACTACCCTACACCTTCCACCATTAATACAGCCCATAGATTGGCACAACTGGAATACCAGCTAGAAATAGTAATACAGGGCATCAATAACATCTTATCTAACTGCACCACTCACACTTCCCAATGCCCACCCCTCACACACGCAGGCATCCTCAAAAACACACATACCCAACGACTCAGTTGGAACACAACCCCCCTCAGGGACCAGCCGCACAGACCCAAAAGAACTAGCGCCGTAATGCCCATGAAAGAGGCAAGGGATCTCGCAGAATCCTATGAAACAACTCCTACTGTCGCCCCCAGCTCCGTGATCCAAGTAATCACTGGATTCGGTAGAGACAATACCGCCCCACGAACGGTGAGACCTCCAGCTCATCTCTCCAATATTCCCATGGCTCCCCCTAATGAGAAACTCAACAACAAGAGGACGACTAACTGCATGCTCATTAACTGCAGATCTGCAAACAAACACGCAGCAGAACTGGCAGAAGCCATCCTAACCCACGACATAGACATCACGTTCATCACAGAAACCTGGTGGAACGAATCCTGACTCCCCATCTTCGATATGCTTGTCCCCCAGGGTTCTCAATCATTAATAAAGACAGAAAGAACCAGCAAGGTGGGGGGACCGCAATCATACATAAAAGTAACATCTCTATAACAGAAACAGACTCCTTCAAATACAACTAATTGAAATACCTAACCGCCACCATCAAGACATCAGACAACAAAACGCTTCAGTGCCACCTCCTCTACCATCTACCAGGCAACACTCCTGCATTTGGAGAACATCTTGCCGACTTAATAACACACTGCTCACTCTCAGAAGCGAACAACCTAATACTAGGAGACCTAAACCTTCACTGGAATGAGGTAAACAACCCGCTGATACAATCTTTAAATTAGCTCCTTCACAATAACAATCTGACCCAACACTGCACCGAACAAACCCACAACAAAGTCTCAATCCTAGACGCCATCATAGCTCACGAAGACTCAATCACCATTGACTGTACCCTACCTGTTGACTGGTCAGACCACCATATCATTCTTTTCCATATTAATCAAAAGACCCAGCAACTGCCTCACATGAATGAACACTTTCACTGTAGAAGAAATCTGGGCCAGATCCCCCTCGAAGAACTAGAAGAAAGGTTAAGTACACTCCCCGCTATCACATGCGACAGGTCCACAACATAACTTACCTCATAGTACAATGCGTCTATGACCGCCATGCTGGACCAAATAGCTCCCTTGAAATAAAAACAAATCAAGAACATTCCATCAAGATCGTGGTTCAACAGTGACCTAAACTCGGAAAGAAGAAAACTAAGCCGCAGAAAGACTTTGGCGCAACAACCCTTCGACATCCCACCTCGATCAACTCAAAAAGGAACGTAGCAAATATAAAAAGCACATCAAAAATGAAAAATCCACCTTCTTCTGTGGTGCTCTAAAAAATGCTAAAAATCGCCCCAAGAACTCTTCAATATCATTAGGCAGAAAACATCCAAACCACCACCCTCTCAATTCCGGCCTCCAAAGACCTATGTGACAAATTTGCCAATTTCTTTGATGAAAAAATATTAAACATTGAGCTCTCTCTAGAGGATCGCCTCCGACACCCCAATGAAGGTCTGCCCCTCGATAGAGAAGACATGAACCCACTCAGTCAATCCGCAAACAACTGGGAAACCTTCGAACCCATCACCGAAGCTGAAATTATTGAATTAACCACCGGATCCACACCCTCTCCACATGTTGAAGACCCCCTCCCGGCCCAACTGGCTAAAAAACTCAAACTCTCCCTAGCCCCACTCTGGTCAAAGATTATAAACAGCTCCCTGAAAACTGGAATCATGCCTGACTGCCTCAAAATCGGTCAAGTAACACCCTTACTGAAAAAAGCAGACGCTGACCCAAACAATCTCAACAACTTCAGGCCCGTCTCCAATCTCCCATTCTTAGCCAAAATACTAGAAAAATGTGTTCTCCGTCAACTCACCCATCACATGGACAACAACGACCTCCTCGACCCTCACCAATCGGGCTTTAGAAAAGGATGCCGCACAGAGACAGCCATCCTGAATGTCATTGATGTTGACAAATCACTTGACAAGGACCGCTGCTGCCTACTCATTCTCCTGGACCTTTCGGCGGCCTTCGACACGGTTGACCACAAACTACTCATCAACGTACTGCGAGAATGGGGAAGGAGCAGAAGGGGTGGTCCTACAATGGTTCAACTCCGTCCTGCAAAATCGCTCCCGAAGAATAAAAATCAGAAACTTCACGTCTGACCTACACCCCATAAACAGAGGCGTTCCCCAAGGTTCAGTTCTCTCTCCCGCTCTGTTCAACATTTGCATGGAGCCACTCACCACCATCCTCAAAAAAGCCAACATGCCCTTCCACCTTTATGCAGATGACACCCAGATCTACCTTGAAACCTCAACCATAGTGGACATGCAAAGACTCAATGACACCCTAATAGAAGTTCTAAAATGGCTGTCCCAAAACCATCTGAAACTTAACCAAGGTAAAACGGAAATCCTCCTCATAGCCAACAAGGAGCAGTCCCCCCGAATCAAGGAATGGATAAAGTCTATTGACGCTCTTAACTGCACTCTCATCCCAGCAGACTCTGTGAAATCACTGGGAATCAACCTGGACCCTAACCTTGACATGGTCAAACACATGAAGAACACCGCAAGATGTGCTTTCTTTAACTTAAAACTACTTTACAAAATTAAACCCTTCATACCTCCAGAAGACCTTAAGCAAGCCATGCAATCCCTCGTGCTATCCACATTAGACTACGGGAACGCCACCCTCACAGGCACAGCAAAATCACACCTTGCTCCTCTCAGATCCACCCTAAACGCAGCAGCCAGAATGGTGACCGGAGTAAAGAAATTCGAACACATCTCCCCCGCTCTCAAAGAGCTAAATTGGCTCCCAATAGAAATGCACGCTAACTTCAGAACTGCCTGTCTCACCCACAAAGCTCTGCACACTGGCAAACCCTCCTATCTAGCCGCCAAACTCAAGAAAGCAGGGCAGACAAGAAATCTCAGGAGCACCAACACTCTCATACTTATCCTCCCGAAAACCCGCAAACAAAAAACCTTATCTCGCTCTTTCTCTGGAAATGCACCCAACATTTGGAATGCCATCCCAGTACACACCAGGACTAACCCTTCCTTCAAAAAATTCAAAAGCCAGCTCAAAGTGCTCTTCCTTAATTGAGCGCTCACAAAGTGACAACGGACCCACAAAACGGAACCGCACCCTACTGAGGATCCAATCACTTTGATAAGAACAAATTCCTACAGCCTATTCCTCTTGACCCGCACCCTACCCCCCCTTACTACTACGACTACTACTACTTTGCATTCGAATGCTACGTGACATATGCTGATCAAGGACTCATCTTGAAACACTGTGTTTACTGTTACAGCTCTGTGTTACTCAACAGTCACTTGACAAATGTTGTAAAGCGCTCCGATACATTCGGGTCTGGCCAGCGCTATATAAAACTCCTAAATAAATAAATAAATGTACAAGGCAGTGTTAATGCATTGTAAACAAGGACCCTTTCACGCAATGGTTTGCGTGAAAGGGGCATGCAGTGGGTGTTGCGGTGGGCATTCCAACGTAACACCCATTGTATTTGACGCTGCCCCCTATGGACAAGGGTGGCATACATAAGAGGCAGCACCAAAATTAAGACCAGGATAACCCTGGTCCTAAGTTGGCGAAACGAGGAGAAATGCATTATTTTGCCTCAGAAGGTGTCCCTTCCTCTACACAAACAATCCTTTTTATAAAACGCAATCTTCTCACTTTCATGTGTGCTGTATTAAACGGCACACATGAAAGTGACAGAATAGCACTTTAGGATTGCTGATGTGCAGGAAGGAACATCTTCCTACACATAATAAATCCTCCCCTGCACGCAGGCACGCTGGCACTATGGTGCAAGGGTGCATGCGTTCGCGCTAAGTTGCTAAACTCAGCGCCATCGCATGGGGAAGCGCGGGGCTACACCATATCCTTGTAAATATGGTGCAGCCCTGCGTTTCAGAAGTTGCGGAGAGAGCCGTTACGCCGGGAAGGCTAACGCCTCTCTCCGCCACTTCCTTGTACACATCCCCCTTCGTGTTTTTGGCCCAGATAGGGCAGAAAGGGGTGAACACTGCTTTTTCAGTGTAGTGGCACAGTGAGAGGGGACCCACGTCTGGGCATACCCTTGCCACTTAGAAGGCAAAGCATTGGCATGGGTAGCGTGAGGGCTTTAAGTGGGATGAAAAAACAAAGGGTTCTGTGAAAGGGGCGGGCCTATATATTTAAGGGCCTAGCTTAAACATATTCACTAAAATTCGTGTATTGTGCCACCCTACCCACCTATTGGCATAGCATCACAACTGCAACTGGCATATGTGGCCATTGCTCTGTGGGCTTTGCAGAGAGGCCAAGATTGGATGGCCACGTATTGTCACACCTTTTTGCCCCTGACAGGCACTGAGAGAACCTCGTCCTGCCTTCAGCCGCACTCAATTGTGCCCATTATAAAAACTTACCCACCACATGCAGATTCAGGAGGCACACATGGTACCTATTTCCACCCAGAACCCTCTTCTGGTAGGATCCAGCAACACAGGTGTGGCAGAAAGTTGTGAGATCGACGTCTGGTTTCTAAGCACTATCGATGTTGACAAAAGACACACTGAACCCACAGACGAGATGGAGTAATGCAGATGGAATCAACTCCAGTGAACAAGTCCCCCACCTGCAGATGGCAGCGGTACCCAAGGAAGCGAGCAGAACCAACAGCAACACTGCACCGTGCACCTACAACAGAAGACTATCGTATTGCAAAACCCCATGGCAAATATGGAATCTACAGAAGTATATACATCACGGTATACGAAGATATTCACTATATATGACAATATGTACCAAGGGTATATAGAGACATCCAACACGGAAGAGATGTATACTAAATATACATGCATTACAAACAACAGCAGCACACACCACATATTAAGTGAAACCACAACATCTATGCATTGAAATTCACCATCGATTTTTGATGTTTTCATTTATTTAACATCCACAAAGGGTGAAATTAATTAATGCATGGCTCCAGGCCACACAAACATATGCCTCCCCGCTGATAGGTTCAGCCATGACGCGCTATGATGTCACCAGGTCACCATGACGCTCCATGATGTCACTATGATGTCACCATGATGCTGAGTGTTCTCCAGTGCCACCATCAAATGTATCTTGTCCTTGACCAATAAATGTATTTTATATAATTTGGGTCAAATGGCTGTCCCGCTCAGATTAATTCAGAGAACAAATTTTGAATTTACTTCCCCAAAATTCTACTGACAGAACATACAGATGTCGTTTCAAGAAAGTCGCCACACTTTGCACAATCATATTCCATGTATGTTATTTGTATGTAAATTATCCGTTTGGTCCGATGTATGAAGAGACAACCCCTGCATGTTGGAGTGAGAGACGGAGGGATTTAAATCAATCTGTTTAAAGTGTTATCTGTTCAGAAACATTGGCAGCAGGACGGTGAGTCCTCTGTACAGAGACTGTCTCAGCCACAAATGTGAATTCACCATAACATTAATAATGTAATATTATTGCAAGTCTGTAAACATTAATAATGTAATAGATTATTGAAAGTTTGTAAAGAGGCTAAAAGTTACAGGTCCCACCGAGATTCGAACTCGGATCGCTGGATTCAAAGTCCAGAGTGCTAACCATTACACCATGGAACCACCTGTCTGACGCTATCACCGCCTGTGCCACGTCCGTCTTCAGTGCAGGTCTATACCGATGTAGTCATCTTTCCAGTCACCGAGAGTCTTCTTAACATGTTTACTTTCGCATTTATAACAAAGCTCGAGGTGTATAAAAAGGCGCTTTTACAAGGATCCCTACAGACATCCAGAGCTCCTGCCTGTGTTCTTTTTAAGCGGTCACATACGGTTTCAAAACGTCCTTTGACCCAAACCCTTTCATTGCTGCACACTTCTAGTGCTTAGAAACCTTTTGAAGGTTCTTGTGATGAAACAGGCGCCCTGTTCCTTGAGATACTGCAGAACTGCACTGACACTGTTACTGCAAAGTAGAGGGGCCGCAGCGCTACAAATGTCTAGTGCACAACTGTAGAGCCTGACCCTCACTGCACGGCTGCACTGCGCCCCCGCCCCCCACAGCAGTATACCAAGACACCGTCACAGCAGCACTGCACAGAATGGCCGTCGTGAACACTGCACAACGCTGCACCAGGGGCGATGATCACTACCTTAGTGCAGGCACACTCACTGTTGACTTGCGACGAGTGAGCAGTGTGTGCACCTCTTTACGACACTGCACAGACCGGCCCTCATTAGAGCAGTGCACACTGTGGCCTCCTCTGCAGCACTGCATTGTGGTCCTCACTGCAGGAATGCAGACTTTGAATCGTGTCGGGACTCGTGTACAGTAGGGTGACTTTTCCGGCAGCAGTGAAACGAGTCCCTTCCATTCCAGTGCTACGAGGAGGATTACACGCACCGGCCCTCTGTGTAGCACTGCACAGTGACCCTCATTACCGCACTGCATAATGTCCATCTATCACTGTACAGTGCCCGTGACAGGAGCACTGTCACGCTGGTGACCCTCTTTCCTGTACGACCATCGCTAAAAGGGGAATAATGAAGATTTTAATTCCACGTTTCGCCCCGAGCGGTACAGAAATTAATGTGTTAATTGTGTTTGAGAGGTTTGCAAACCACCCGGAAGTAAAAATAAATAGCAAAATATCCAGGGCATCCGACCAAAACCCGACTTGGAACCATGGACCTGATGGGACTGGCAGGTAGCTCAGAGGGGCTGGGCCAGTGCTGCAGCAGTAGTGTCTAAACCCCAATACTCACAATCCAGAAGTGAACTGTAGCCCAACTCACAACTTCACTGATTCACTTATTGGTGCAAATGCGCGAGAGTGTCTCGGTACTGGGGTGTCCGTTTATTGGTGGAAGTGTGAAATCGTGCAAGGAAACCAGCGTGTGTCTTCACATTCACAAGTCAACAGCCAGAACACTAGGGGTGCAGGGACCCCTGGTGACCCCTAACTCGTATCTCTAGTGGTACCCCAGCTTCAGTGCAAGTGGTCGGCTGATGGGAAAATATTCCGGTGCATGGCGCCCAGAGGACTCCCCCTGCATGGACAGAGCCCCTGGGATTAAGAGGCAGAGGAGAGCTAATTAAGCTGAGCGTCCTCTAAATAATGTGACAATGAAAGGCAAATTATGTGGGATGGAAATACAAATGATGTGGGATTTTAAGAGCTCAAAGACAACGGATCCCACATAGTCCACTGCACTATTATCTGGCTATTCTAACGTTTTAACACACTAATGACAAGGGATCTCAATATCATAAAATGCTCGAGTTTCCCAAGAAAGAAAACTACATATTTACCAGAACATATTCAAAATATTGATAAGCAACAATGAATAATTTGGTCTTCCAAGGAAAGACCAGAATACCACCTTATTTACACTTCTTGCTCTCTCCCCCTCTGTGAAATAGGTTGACTAAAGGATGCCTGTGTCACACATCAGACAACAAGTCTGGGTGTTCACATTCTGGCAATAGAATCTGCGCCGCTCCTTTTTGGCTCTTCCCAGGGATGTTCTAAACTTGTCCTGGGGTTTGGGCTAACGCTGTGCTGGAGACAGCCTTTCTGGGTCCAGGACAATGGGCCGCAAGTAAAATGCGTGAGGTTTGATGTTCTTCTGAAGGCTGAGGGGCAAATGTATCCATGGTTGCAATGCGCTTGCACACTGCAACGTGGTGCATGCCTGACACAAATCCTAAAATTCGATTTATCAAGCCACGCAAGGCCACTTTGCGTGGCTTGATAAATCAGGAGAAACGCAATGCAGTGCAAATCGCTGAGTTGCATTACTCTGCCCTGGGAAGGCGTTGCATGGGCACTGCGTGGGTGTTCCCACGCAGCTCCCATGGCTTTTGGCGCATTACCAGATTTACTATTACTGGTGTACCTGGAATGTGCCAAAAAGATACGTCTCCCCAGGTGAGGCGTAATGAGGAGAAATAGATTAATTTCTCCTCCTTTAGAACCCGGACACCCCCCATCTCGCCCCTGCTCCCCCTCCATCCCATGTACCCACAAAGTAACCTCACTCCTGATGTGGGAAAAAACAGGCCATGTTTAATACAATACATCTTCACAAACATGACAATCAAAATACCATTTGACAATTCATAGGTCATGAAGTTCAAGGACATCACACAATTAAACCAAGTGTTCCTATTTCACAACCTAACTAATACCCTCCAGCACTAAGGGGCCTCCCGGCTCGCGTCTCCGCCGATTGAGAACCACGCAAGGCGCAACCCACCTGCGTCCATGAGTGGTGAGCCCCCAATGCCCTAGATCCTTGTCCGTGTATTACCGGGGGCCCACCCCCTCGCCACCAGGCTGTTCAAGGAGGCCCGTGTGACCTGTCGCCCTTGCCTCCCCAACAGCCGGTGTCCCTGTTCTCCCTGCGGAGAGCTTACCATCTCTCCCCTCAATGCTGGGTTCAGGAGTATGCCAACAGGCCTCCCGTTGTCTCAAATCACAACCCTGTGACCTCTATTCCGCAACCCACTAGCACTAACCAACCAGCTGAAGCTCTAACTCAAGGGACGGGTGGGTGGGAGATTCCGAGGTCGTCGTTATCCCCGTAGGAAGAGAGGATGAGTGAGGGTGCAAAGCGGGCCTAAATAGCCCCTACGCCCCACCTCCACTCATCACGACCGGAAATTCACGTTCGCTCGACGTAGCTCTGACCCGGAAGGACACCCGCCGCCCGGCAACCAATTAGGCTGCCGGCCAGGCTGACGCCCCCTAAGGGGGTGTGTCGCACGGGGCGGGGGGGAGCCGGGTCCTAAGGGCGCGCTTCCGGATGGTTGCGCTTGGCATAGAACCCGGACACCCCCCATCTCGCCCCTGCTCCCCCTCCATCCCATGTACCCACAAAGTAACCTCACTCCTGATGTGGGAAAAAACAGGCCATGTTTAATACAATACATCTTCACAAACATGACAATCAAAATACCATTTGACAATTCATAGGTCATGAAGTTCAAGGACATCACACAATTAAACCAAGTGTTCCTATTTCACAACCTAACTAATACCCTCCAGCACTAAGGGGCCTCCCGGCTCGCGTCTCCGCCGATTGAGAACCACGCAAGGCGCAACCCACCTGCGTCCATGAGTGGTGAGCCCCCAATGCCCTAGATCCTTGTCCGTGTATTACCGGGGGCCCACCCCCTCGCCACCAGGCTGTTCAAGGAGGCCCGTGTGACCTGTCGCCCTTGCCTCCCCAACAGCCGGTGTCCCTGTTCTCCCTGCGGAGAGCTTACCATCTCTCCCCTCAATGCTGGGTTCAGGAGTATGCCAACAGGCCTCCCGTTGTCTCAAATCACAACCCTGTGACCTCTATTCCGCCACTAGGGTGACCAGGGGCCATAGGTCCTTCACCCTCCCCACCAAAGAAAAGATTCTGCACAAACGACCAAATCCCTTTGATCCATAAGTCCGTGCCGATGTCCGATAAGTGCACCCCATCAGAGTGAAACATCTGCTCACCAGAAATCAGTCTATGAGGGATGTGACATAGACGGCCCGATACTGAGCACAGCCTAGCCAACTCCCCATTCAGGCGTCTCACCGAAACGTTCAGGGCACGGGATCTGACCCCTCCCGACCATACCCGTCGGGGGATCATGCACGACCAAGCAATCCTGGCCTGTGGGAATGTCCTCCCTAGCCAAGCAAATTCCGTCAGTAAGTCCTCCCTGACCGCCATGCGACCCAAATCCACCATGTCGTTGCCCCCCACGTGCAAAATGATCAAATCCGGGGACGGAAGTCCCTCGCTTTTTTGAATCTCCAAAACCAACTGGCGCAACTGCCGGATCTTCAAGCCACCGACGCCTCGCCACAAAAAGGATGCCCTCTTCAAACCGGCTGGTTTCACCACTCGCCTCTGCCGCAGCCGAACCGTGGCGCGCCGCACGAATGAATGCCCCAGCACCCAGACCACCTTCGTCGACATACTAATAAATGGGGGGAAAGAAAGCCATGTCAGCGTAATACAGTCGTGAATCAAACAAACCGTCACAGCAACTCAGGTCGCACATAGCGCTTGAAGCATGATGAAGACCAGCGCCCCACCTTCTTAACTGCCTCAGTCGTTAGACCAGCCCCCGCTGCGAGAGTTGCTGCCCCTATCCTGAACGAATGTGAAGAATAACCTGTGGGTTCCCGCCCCAGAGCGCTCAACGCCTGTTTAAAAACTGCCTTGAACTGAAATTTCGACAAACAGGCGCCCTGCTCATGAATAAACAGCGCCTGCCCAACTCCGCTGGGGCGTAATGACAGATAAACTTCCATATTGGCTACCGGACAGGCCACGTCCCCTGAGGCTGGAGATAAATAGATAATGGATCCCTTCCCTAGAGGGTCAGTTTTCGAACGCCTCAGAACCACCTCCAACCCGCCGGAGACTAATTTTGTGTCTTGCCATTGCAGTCCCCCTGTCTGATCCTCCTTAGAGGCTCCCACCAACTCCCCTAAGCGGAAGGCCCCATAAAAGGCTAAAGAGAAAGCTGCCCCGAACAAGGCGCACTCATACCGTGATGTGCAAACGGTCGGCAGTACTCCCAGAATGTCCCTTAACAACTGCACATTAAGAGGCCTGCGTGTATCCCTCCTAGACCCCTCAAGTCTGGCCCATCCTGACAATGCCCTTCTCACCATGAAGCTAGCCCCAGGGTCCTGGATCCCTGCCAACTTCGCAAAGAAGCCTATCGCTGTTACACGCGCCCTGGCATAAGACGCTGCTTTGCCCTGGTTCCTCAATACCATTAAATATTCACAAAGCGTCACAGCTGAAAAAAGGAGGGGGCGATTTGGGCTTGCATGCCCCACAAAATTCCTGTAATCCCTGAAATGCTGCTGATAAGTTCGACTCGTGTTTCTGCTCAGAGATGCTCCCACCAGCCCTGCTAATCCGGCACTCCAATCCTCCATAGTGAAGCTGGAAAAGCCGTCATCTGCTCGTCCGCCAGCGGATGGTACTTCCTGAAATCCTGCAACTTGAGGCGAGACAAAGCATCAGCGGCCTGGTTACGTACACCAGGAATATGTGCGGCCCTGAACACCAAATTCAATTTCAAACAGGCCAAAACCAGATGCTTCAAGAGCCGTAGTACATGTTTATATGAAGCCCCCTGCCTATTAATAGCTTCCACCACCGACATATTGTCAGACCAGAAGACCACAGTTTTGTTCCTGAAAAAGGGGGCCCAAATTTCCACTGCCACCACAATCGGGAACATTTCCAAAAAGGCGATATTTCTGGCCACCCCGTTCTCATGCCATGCCAATGGCCAATCGCCTCTGCACCACTGGGTTCCCAAGATCGCCCCAAAACCAATGCTGCCCGCTGAATCCGTAATTAAGCCCAATTCAGCGCAAGACCGCGCCGGTTCAGGCCATATTACCTTACCATTGAATCCCTTCAGGAAATCACGCCATACCCTCAGGTCCTCCTTGACCTCCGCCCGTAATCTTACATGATGGTGCTTCTGCGTGAGCCCAGTCATGGCCCGAGCAATGGACCTTGAGAATGGGCGGCCCATTGGAATAATACGCAGAGCAAAATTCAACTGACCCACCAAAACCTGGAGTTGATGTAGGGTTACCTTGGGGCCCGCCAAGGCGGTGTCAATGGCCTGAGAGAATGTCCTTACTTTGTCCAATGGCAGTCTGCACTCCCCCGCCACGGTATCTATTTCGATCCCCAGAAAGGACAGGCTAGTCACAGGACCCACAGTCTTCCCCGGGGCCAAGGGCACTCCCATTTCGGTCAACAAAGATACCAGCTGACCCAAAGCCCGCCCACAACTCTCAGACCCAGGCGGGCCCATGATCATGAAATCATCTAAGTAATGCACTATCTCCTTATGCCCAGTTTTTTCCACAAACAGCCAGTGTAGCATCGTGCTGAACGTCTCAAAATATTTGCAAGACACAGCGCACCCCATAGGCATGCATTTATCAAAGTAATAGCGGAAGTCAACCTGAAAACCCAAGAGGTGATAGTCCTCCGGATGCACCGGCAGGAGCCGGAATGCAGACTCAATATCAGTCTTTGCCAACAAAGCGTGTGGCCCCAGGGCCCGCAGTTTCAGTAATGCTGCATCAAAGGAAGCATATGTCACCGAGCACAATGCTGGGTCTATTGCATCATTTACTGATGCCCCCTGGGGGGCTGATAAGTTATGAATCATCCTGAACTGCCCAGGCTCCTTTTTAGGTACTACCCCCAAGGGAGAGCACACAAACCCGGGCAAAGGAGGCAAACCAAAGGGACCCGCCACCCGCCCCAGTGCCAATTCCTTGCCCACCTTACTTGTCACCACATCTGAGTGCATCCGTGCTGACATTAGATTCTTACAGTAACCCACCGGTGGGACCCCAGCGGCAGGAATGCGGAACCCCACTGAAAAACCCTCAAACAACATTCTGGCTGCCTTCCTGTCAGGGTACCGATTTAGCCAGAGCATCAGTTTCCCTACGTTGACCGGCGTCGGTAACTCATTGTGCAGGTGGGGGCTTAGCTTCTCTCCCTTTTTCCTTGGAATTTTTGATACATTTGAACTCGGGATGGGAGGGGTGGCCACAGTAACCACATGCATGCCTGAACTTGCATGTCCCTGGAGCCCATGAGCATGTTTTCCTGTTGAACGCCCAACATGTGCCCTTCTTTTCCCCCGGGCCTCCTTGGGAAGTCCGAAAGGGCTGCCTCACATGCAATTTGTTCACACTTTCTAGCCACACGTTCACCTCCGTCTGGTCCCACCCCATATCCGGATCTTCAACCTTCGCCCACCTAAAGTCCCTGTCGTAATCTAACCAAGCGCCACCCCCGTATGTCACCTGTACCTTCAAGATTTTATTTGCATAGCAAATCAATGGCACTGCCAACTCTGGCCTTTTTTCAAGCAGTATGATTGAAAACACGTTAAAACCAAACAGCCAGTTAGAGATGGATTCCTCTACCCTTGGCTTTCTATCCTTAAAGGACCCCTCCTTCTTGTCTTTCTCTCCAGGGGCCTCATCCCTTCGCTTTGGTCTGATCAGAGAAAATATGTCCACAAAGTCACCCTTCCGAATCTTTTCTTTCACATCCTGCGCCACATGCGCCGCCAAGTTCCCTCTCTTTGACAGCACAGTTTCCACACCCCTTGGCATTTTAGGGTCATTGCCTCCCCCACTAATTGAGCTTTCCCCTGCCTTACCTGCAGAGGTCACCTCGGGCACTGCATGCGCGGGGGCCGCTTGACCCACCGCTGGTCCAGGCGCATTCGTCGCTGTCTCTTGTGCCTTACTTAACAGCGCCACCTGTTTGCCCAGCTCTGCTAGGACCGCACCCCCCGCCTGTGGAACCCATGGCGCTGTCGCTGTATTGGTTGTTGCCGGGGCTCCCAGCTGTGACAACAATGTTGCCACGGTTGCCAGAATACTGGAGTGAGCAGTCTGACCGCCTCCCCCCAACGCACTAGGCACTTGCGCCCCCACTACCTCAGCTTGTCCAACTGGTATCACTGCTGGTGGTGGACACACCACCGGAACTTCCGGCACGGGGGGAGCAAGGGTACTCGCGGGCGGCGCTAAGGTCTTGAGAGCTCCCCTAATTTCCGCCAAAATCAAGCCAATATCATCCCTAGCTAGCCCTGCCCCCTCTTGTGTGGCCCCTACAGGCTCAGGAGTGACCGGAGGTGGCGCAGGTGGTAGTAGAGGAGCCAGGGAGGGTACTACAGGAGCGGGGGGCGCAGGTGCGGGCAGGGGGGCTAACGGGGTAGGGAGCACGGCTGGCGCAGGTTCTACTGGCAGCTGCGGCGCATCTGGCTGCAAATCTATCCTCTCTGGAACAGCCCCCCCACTCCCCTTCGTCACCTTCCTCCTCTTGCCCCCTTTTGCCTTCCTCACCAATGGCGGGAAGGCCGCCTTCGGTGGAACCATTGTCCTTCGTGGGCGCTCGGGCGCTACTGGCGCTGCCTCCCCTTCGCTATCTGACCCGGGAGCCACACCCCCTTCATCCTCCGCCTCGCTGTCCTCATCCACACTCATCTTTGCTAGCACTAATTTCAACAATTGTGCTATCTCTGAATCCCCCCCTTTTCTCTTCTGGTTCCTCTTGGGGGGCATATTGTAGCAAGTGGATCTGGCTGGCTCAACCCCTGGCAGCTCGACGACGCTAGCCCCCTCACCCGGCCCAGAGGATATGGATGCACAATAGCCGACCTCCCCCAGCGCCCTGTACCACTTTGAATGTGTCGTGCCTACGCCCCCCGAGCTCGCAGTGACCTTTATCTCACTGTGCTGATCACCCCCGGGCTTCGCGTGCGCACGCCGACCAAGGTCGGAAATCACCAGGCCCTCAAGTCCACGAGTCCACTTTCCCACCTGTTAACCAGCCCACGCGCCGCCAAAACCCTCACTTCCGCGTTTACAACAAGGCAACTCTCCCCCGGTCACACAGCAGGCGCGGGTAAAACACCACCTATACCCCCGCTCGCACAGCCAGCAATACTGTAATACCCTACAGTACGGTCAGTAGCGGAAAACCGGACAATACTATTCACGACCTACCACACAATGCGCAACACGACTCGCCCGCGAATTCTTCGCGCCCCAAATTACCGCCGATTTCGAGACAGGCAGATACGCTGCCCCCTCACTGCGCAGTTAACCCCCAACCTCTCCTCACACGTTGCACGAACGCACGCGCCTCGAACCGCACACAGATGCTCAGGGGAGCAGGCCCGCAAGACGCCCAGAGCCCCGTGGGAGCAGCAAACAAATATACGCTGCCACCCGCAGAACCCCGGCGGCCGAGCCCGAGTCCACACCCCCCCAAGCACCTTACCTGGCAACAGCCCTTCGAAACGAACGCCGGACACAGACACCGTCGAAGCTCCGAGTCCCCACCAGCATGCACCCAGCGGCACAGCAACCGACGAACAGCAGTCCCGACGACCGGCAAAGTTCCAGACCCAGCCCCAACGTCTCGCCAACGAACGCCTACACCGCTGCAAATCAATAGATCCCGAAGAAGATTCCGACGAGATTCCGAGGTCGTCGTTATCCCCGTAGGAAGAGAGGATGAGTGAGGGTGCAAAGCGGGCCTAAATAGCCCCTACGCCCCACCTCCACTCATCACGACCGGAAATTCACGTTCGCTCGACGTAGCTCTGACCCGGAAGGACACCCGCCGCCCGGCAACCAATTAGGCTGCCGGCCAGGCTGACGCCCCCTAAGGGGGTGTGTCGCACGGGGCGGGGGGGAGCCGGGTCCTAAGGGCGCGCTTCCGGATGGTCGCGCTTGGCAACTTCCTCTTTCTCTGCAGCACACACAGATAGAGGAATATGTCTCTCAGGTGTCCCTTCCTGCACAAAATCAATCCCGCCTCCAACACATGTACCCTCGTACAATGGCGCAAGGGTACCTGCGTTGGCGCTAACCAGCCCATTGCGCACCAGCGCTGAGGGAAGGATAGGAAGGCACCGTATTGCAATAAATGTGGCACAATTCTGCCCTTTTGCTGTAACACAGCGCAGCAAGGTGACCTGCTGAGCTGCGTTGTGTTACTTTCACATAAATATGGCCCTTCATGTCCTCTTGAAATAACTGCTGTTCTGAGAAGAGTTTCTGTGACGTAAACATGAATCTGTGTAAATATTTAGGTGAACAGTTAAAGCAAATAATTGCATATCGAAGAGGGAATCATTCTTTCCTCCAAGTTTGAACTACACTTAAGTACTTTATTTATTTGCATTGTAAACAAAAGACTTTCCTCCAATCCATCATCTATTAATGTGTTTATTATCTTAGACTAATGGTCACCTCCTTAATACCTAAATACAGCAATGAACGGCTAAAAGAGGACATACTGTGTTTTGTAACGAGGCAGGCCCGGTCTCGCACCCTGTGCGCTCTGATTTTCATCACTTTTGATACATCAGGCCTAGGCAGGAATATTTTTGGGTCAAAATCTAAAAAATAAGCAAAAAATGGTGCAAGTTGCAAATGAAAACATTCGTAGTGACGCGGCAGAACCAGCAAACGCGGAATACACATTTTCAGTGGTCCCTGTTATGTGCCCAGAGAGCTCATAAATCCACCCTTGTGGGATTCTCTGCCATGCAGGGATGGGTCAATGTTCCAGAATCAAGACACTCACCGCAGTCAAGGGCATAGATCACAAGGGTACTGTTGACTCAGCCCTCTTTGCAGAGTCCCCCCCAAACTTTTGGCCTTCACCTTCCTGTTTTCTAAACCCGTTTTTGTTGGCTTTCAGACTTAAATAGCACTTTTAAACATGTCCCAGGCCCGCCATTTTGTGCAGTATTAAACTGTCATTTCAACCTGGAAAAATAAACTTTTTGCCAGGCCTAACCCTTCCTTTTTAATACTTAAAAGTCACCACTAGGATAGGTGCTAAACAGCCCATAGGAGAGGGTGCGTTGCATTTAAAAAGTTGGACATGTACTTTTAAGATTTACATTTCCTGGTAATGAAAAACTCTCAAATTCGTTTTTCACTACTGCACGGCCTACCTCTTCCACAGGATAACTTTGGGTTACCTTTTTACATTTAATGAATGAAATCTTTGTTTAAGAATTAACAGGATTGTTGAGCTTGGTCTCTAAAATAATTTAAAACCTTCTTTAATGGCAAAGTTGGATTTTAAGTCACAATTCTGAAAATGCCACTTACAGAAAGTTGACATTTACTTGCCCTAACAATTTGGTTCCTGCAGCCTGTGTCCTAGTTTAAGGACTCGGTGTACTTGGTAGTTGGCCTTTGTGTATTCCTCCTAACCTCGGGCAGAGCTGGCGTAGCGGGACTACGCGGAGGCCCACGGACTTGGGAACAAACTCTGTGCCACCCCCCCTTATTAACAATTAATTATGCATTCATAAAAACAACAAAATAAACACTTACCTGTACTGCGGCGTCTCCAGGCTGCCCTTCTCCTCTTCCTCGCCGTCTCTCTCCTACTTGGGTCGATCATCTTGCAAAAACTGCCATTGCGCATTTCTCGCAAGAACGCGCGCATCCGCAGTTTTCACAAGATGATCGACCCAAGTAGGAGAGAGACTGCTAGGAAGAGGAGGAGGGCAGCCCGGGGTTGCTGCAGTACAGGTAAGTGTTTCTTTTGTCGTTTTTATTAATGTATAATTCATTTTTAATAGAGGGAGTGGAGGCGGGGGCTGGCCAACTCCACTCCGCTAGGAGTCGGACTTTGCCCTATGCTCCGCGGAATGCGGAGTAGGCAAATCTCCGCACAATCCGCAGGCGGAGCGGAGTTCCCCGCCCGCCCTTAATTCCTCCCAGACAGTATCACAATATAGGATGTGGCAGTTGGCAGGATGGGCCATTCAGGATTAATGAGGAGTTGGAGATATCACCTACCACACTTGAGCTTCAAAGGCACTGGCCCAGAACACCCACAAAGGACGTGACTCAAAGATTTTGCGACCCAGACAGACTGTGACCAAGGCAGGGAGACAGAAAAGTCCAGACACCTCTGTAGAGGGGAACTCCAAAAGCTTCTTCCACTTCAAAGTTGGCACTAGGTATAAATGTTGGCCCCTCAGACTCAACTCTTCAGATCCCTTCTGGACCTGTGGAAGACTCAGAAGATAGAGCGCTCTGCTACGCTGCTGCTTCGCTGCAAGAAGGACTGTCCAACTGCTCTGCTCTGCTACAATAAGGACTGCTCTGCTGCCCTGTGGCCTGAGGAAGAAGGACTGGACCTGTACCCTGAACCCAGGACCACAAGAGTGACTCCAAGGGATCCAAAACCATTGAACCCTGCACCTGAACTCAGCCTTGTGCGAGTCCTAACCCACAACTGGTGCTTCTCCAGTCCAGAACCCTTAGTAGTGAGGATAAAGGTTCTTGTTCCTTGGACGTGTGCCCTGGACCCAACGCTTCGTTTGAGCGGTTGGATTGGCACAAGTACCTTGTTGGCCAGTGAGCCAGGACAGATGTAGTGAATTCATTAACCAAAATGGTTTGAACGGTGGACATACTGAACAATCAGGACCACTGGTTCAGTATAACATACCGACATTATTGCACATTATTTTCTCACATGTGCATGTTTTTTCACTATGTTGCAGTAGCTGTACTTTCGACCCTGAAGAAGGCCGCAACACTTTGACAGGTCTCAAGGCCAAAACATGTTGGTCATCTACTAATACAGAAGCCTCTAATGATGGCAGCTGTATTTTCAGCTATTTGTTTTCAATCCTGTCACAGGGTAGCCAATTAAAGTTGCTACATAGTTAACCCTGTAGCGAGTTTTAACCATGTTCACTTTAGCACTGCACATCACACCATACACACCACACTCACATAGAGTTTTAAGCAACCCTCCTTTTCTACATAAATAAAACATCTCTGTGCTCCTCCCTCACAGCGAGGGGGTTGTAGCCCAGGTATAGACTAGGCTTCTTTACGCGAGGAGGTACCCCTATGATGAAGCATGACACCTTTGGTGTGTGAGGGGAACCGTCCTTTAAAGGGATCCCCCTCAAGTCAGGGTTTGCCGAACGGTTTTGCACCTCATTCCGCTCCCTTGAACCTGTGGCTTTTTTTGTGTTTGATAAAGGTGCTCTGCCAGCCCAGCTGTGGTCATCATCAGAACCGACGCAGCGCGACACAGCGAGACACAACCCGACGCAGCCCTCGCAGCTTCTCATCAGAACCAACACACCAGGACTCAACTTTATGCAGGATCTTGTATTGCAGCCCTTCAAGCTCCCTATCGGAACCAACTCATGGAAACTGATACTTGTATAGCGCACTACTCACCCGCAAGGGTCTCAAGGCGCTTGTACGAATACCGCTGTTGAACCCATCCTGGCTTTCCCTGTGAGGCCTCCACTCCTGGGCACCCCCAAGGTGGAGGCCAGGCATCCTTAGCGTTGTGGGGGCCGTTGTGGAGATTAAGCAAGCAAGCTATTGCCCAGAGTTGCAGAGTGGGACTCCATGATTGGAATGGCACCGAGGCGAGAATTATCAGGTCCGTGGAATTTTTTAGCCCAAGACCCGCCGAGGTGGGGAATTGAAACCTGGTCCCGGGGTAGATCTCTGCATCAGGGTCTGCCGCTCTAATCATTGAGCCACACTTCTCAACTCAGAGAGATGCAACTCGACGCAGGACCCCGCATCGCTCCTTCGAACCGTTGCAGTGCAGCGCAACACTCCACATCCAGGATATAAGATACAATTCTCAGTGGGCCTAACCTGATCCCTGTTTCCAGCCCACATTCCATTGCGGTCAGCCTGAATTTGGGACTTTGTTTCAGTCCAGCGCAACCAGATAACCACAGTTAGCGCTGTGTGCTTCTAGGCAGTATTTTTACCTAAATCTTTAAATTGCATATCTTGGTTTTACTAATTTTATTTTTGTTGTTGTGGTGTCAAATAATTAATTACATTTTGCTCTATTTATCTAAACTGGTGTGCAATATTTCTTGTGTTGTGTTTTCACCATATTACTGTTTAAGTGCTGCATAAATACTTTACACATTGCCACTAAGTTAAGACTGACTGCTTTGTGCCAAGCTGAGATACTGAAAGCTTATGCAACAGGCAGCAAAATAAGTGATTATAATGGGCTGTATGGTCAGATTCTGAGTGAACACTGCTAAACAATTGTCAATCGATCGGTATTTATAAAGCACAGTGTGGTAAAGAAGGCAACTCCGGACACTTCTACGAGGTAAGAAATACCAACTTTATTGAGAACCAGCAGCTTAACGGATACTCCACAGCTGACCAGTCGAGCAACTCACACAACCAGAATGTCCATGCAGGAACAACGCTAGAATCTACCTAAAGCATTCCAGGAGGGTAAGAGAACAGGGAAACAAAGGAAGGGCTAAGACATAGCATATGAGTAAAACAGAATAACTTATATGTATACCACATCTTTCTCCTTTATGCAAATGAAAACACAAAAGAAAGGAAAAAAATTCAAACAAAAGTTAAACAAAGAAAGTCATTTAAATACGCAGGTGGTCTGTGCCTTCTTACACTCCTGACCTCATGGAACCTTTGTGAGTTTTCTTCTCCATAGGCAATGGCATCACCACCACCCCCTTCCCTTTCACCACCAACAGAAAGGCCCGCTGAGAGACTGAAATCTTCTGTCAACATGTAACCACTACTCCTACACATGTTGTCCCGTTCTTAGTCAGAAGTGGTAAACTCAGGATGTGCAGCTCTTTGGTATAAAGCCACACGACGAAGGTTCAATTTTTCCCCATTCTCCAAAATGACGATATGCGGGAAGGCATGTTTGACTTTAAAAGGTCCCCTGAATTTAATAAGGCTTTTGCCAAACTTACCCGACCTGACTTTAATTAAGTCCCTCTCAGAAATGTGAAATTTCCCATCTTGAGAATCGCTTACAGGCACTACATCCATCACACCACCACTTGATACCCACTCCTTGATCCTAGCAGGGAGCAGCTTAGTGCTTGGAGACCTTCCACGCATAATTTCAAAGGGAGATTTATTGCATTGATTATGTTTGGTGGTATGCTATGCCCACACCATTTCCTCCACCATGGTTTGAGTAACACCCCCACTGACACACGCCATCTGGATGATACACTTGACTACACGGTTTCCTCTCTCACAGAGGCCATTCCCCTGCAGGTTGTACAAAGAAGTTTGATGATGCACCACCCCACAGTCTGTAAGAAAGATTTGCATGTTGCGTGAAGTAAGTTGAGTACCATTATCAGTGATGATAATGGAGGGGAAACCTTCTTCATGAAATAAACACTTCAAGAAAACAATAGTGTCTCTGTGGTGATTTCCCTCACAAAACTCACACTCAACCATTTGGAAAAGACATCAATAACCACAATCGCAAATGTTTGACTAGATGGTAACTCATCCATAGGCCCAATAAAGTCCAGACAGATACTGTGCCTAACTTTGCCTGGGTCCCTGATATCACCCATCTTAGACTTAGACCCACCCACCTTAAGTCTTTTCTCTCCCTCCTTGCACACAGAGCACTTTTCCACCCACAAGGTCACTTGTTCATCCATGCCGGGCCACCAAACATTAGTCTTAAGGCGATGTTGGATCAAAGTTTGACCCAAATGTCCCTCATGATCGAGGGCTGGGAGTTTGGATCTTAGACCAAAAGGTGAACATTAGTACCACACACTGATAGCTCCTCTAAAATTTTGAGAAAAGGACGCACAGGGACAAGCACAAAACTCTCACGCCTGGCACCTAACTTAATGAGATCCATAACAGCTTTAGGAACGGGAGCCACATCCATTTCCCTGCAACACTCCTCACAAGTAAAGGTTCCTTCACCGACTGCCACTGCGTCGTGTACAGAAGCGACAGCACCATCTTCACTGGTCAGAGAAATAGGTGAACCATCAATAGTTTCCCACTTGAGAGACAACCTCGATAGGCAATCTGCTTGGATATTTATCCAACCTTGAATGTGAGTGACGTCATATTGGTATTCCTGCAGTCTAGCTGCAAGTCTAACCAACCATGCTGATCCTTTCCCCGCACCTCCAGGAGACAAGATCTTCCCTTTCAATAACCGAGTAGTTTTGCTGACGTGAGTGTCCCAGACGCAAAAGCTACTGTTTTCTCTATATCGTGATGTTTCTGTAAGAGAACGACGCCTAAACCAGTAGCATTGGCATCAACCAGGAGGACTTAAGTTTTATGTTGAACTGTGCCCAAAAATCTGCTTCACAGATCTCCTTTTTTATGTTGTTAAAACAAACAGATTATTGTTCCCCCCATTCAAACTTCGCACCTTTCTTAAGGAATTGTATCAGAAAAACTCTAAACAAATTTAGAATAATACTCTATGAGGCCCATGAAAGACCTTAACTGATACATGTCCGTGGGTAATGGAGCCACCCTCCCTCGTCGCCTAAATCTGTGGTGAAGAAGGCAACTCCGGGCACTTCTACAAGGTAAGGAATACCAACTATATTGGGAGCCAGCAGCGTAACGGCTACTCCACAGCTGACCAGTCGAGCAACTCACACAACGAGATTGTCCACGCAGGAACAACGCTAGAATTTACCTAAGGCATTCTAGGAGGGTAAGAGAACAGGGAAACAAAGTAAGGGCTAAGACATAGCATATGAGTAAAACAGTATACATTTATGTATAACACACAGCTTATCACCCGGGGGTATCAAGGCTCTGAAGTATGAGGACCCTTTGTCAAAGAGCTAGGTCTTTAGTCCCTTCCTGAAGTTGGCGAGTAAAGGTGAGGTTCAGAGGTGGTGTGGGAGGACATTCCAGGACTTGGCCTTGAGGTAGGAGAAGGAGCATCCTCCACTGTGGCTTCAACGTATGCAGGGATGTGTGAGAGGGAGGCAGATCAGAGTTGTCTGGTCGACTGATGGAAGGTCAGGCAGTAGTTGATATAGGTGGGTCCAGCATTGCAGAAGGCCTTATAGGCATGGGTCAGCAGCTTAAATTGGCATCTCTTCTAGATGGGGAGCCAGTGGAGGCTTCTGAGGTGGGGGGTGATGCTGGTCCATTGGGCAGGTTGAGGATGAGTTTGGCTGCGGCGTTCTGTATGGTCTCTAGTCGTTTGAGGAGATGGATGGTGGTTCCGGCATAGAGTGCATTTCCATAGTAAACAACCGCAATGGACCGCACTCCGCTAGCTCCTCCTCCGGGTCGCTCCAAGGGAAGCTGGTACATGAAGTTCTTGAGTGGTTTACCCCAGTGGGTGCAAGTAAGTACTTGTTGAACTGATGATCTCTGATGGAGTTCTTGAGTAGTTCACCCCAGTGGGTGCAAGTAAGTACTTGTTGAACTGATGATCTCTAGACCCGATACATGTACCGGGTTTTAAAATATCGCCCGAGACATGGCTCGGGTTTCGGGATAACTTCCCTCCTCAGTAGAGAAAATAGTTAGGGGTGGAAGAGAGGGCCGCCAAACAACCGTCAAGGGCCTCAGTGCCCGCACAGGCACGCAGGTGCGTCGTCCAGGAGCTCGTCAGCCCAAAGCTCGAAGGAGCCATCTTTATAAACAACCGCAATGGACCGCACTCCGCTAGCTCCTCCTCCGGGTCGCCCCAAGGGAAGCTGGTACATGAAGTTCTTGAGTGGTTCACCCCAGTGGGTGCAAGTAAGTACTTGTTGAACTGATGATCTCTGATGGAGTTCTTGAGTAGTTCACCCCAGTGGGTGCAAGTAAGTACTTGTTGAACTGATGATCTCTAGACCCGATACATGTACCGGGTTTTAAAATATCGCCCGAGACATGGCTCGGGTTTCGGGATAACTTCCCTCCTCAGTAGAGAAAATAGTTAGGGGTGGAAGAGAGGGCCGCCAAACAACCGTCAAGGGCCTCAGTGCCCGCACAGGCACGCAGGTGCGTCGTCCAGGAGCTCGTCAGCCCAAAGCTCGAAGGAGCCATCTTTATAAACAACCGCAATGGACCGCACTCCGCTAGCTCCTCCTCCGGGTCGCCCCAAGGGAAGCTGGTACATGAAGTTCTTGAGTGGTTCACCCCAGTGGGTGCAAGTAAGTACTTGTTGAACTGATGATCTCTGATGGAGTTCTTGAGTAGTTCACCCCAGTGGGTGCAAGTAAGTACTTGTTGAACTGATGATCTCTAGACCCGATACATGTACCGGGTTTTAAAATATCGCCCGAGACATGGCTCGGGTTTCGGGATAACTTCCCTCCTCAGTAGAGAAAATAGTTAGGGGTGGAAGAGAGGGCCGCCAAACAACCGTCAAGGGCCTCAGTGCCCGCACAGGCACGCAGGTGCGTCGTCCAGGAGCTTGGCGGCCCTCTCTTCCACCCCTAACTATTTTCTCTACTGAGGAGGGAAGTTATCCCGAAACCCGAGCCATGTCTTGGGCGATATTTTAAAACCCGGGACATGTATCGGGTCTAGAGATCATCAGTTGAACAAGTACTTACTTGCAACCACTGGGGTGAACCACTCAAGAACTCCTTCAGAGATCATCAGTTCAACAAGTACATACTTGCACCCACTGGGGTGAACCACTCAAGAACTTCATGTACCAGCTTCCCTTGGGGTGACCCGGAGGAGGGGCTAGCGGAGTGCGGTCCATTGCGGTTGTTTATAAAAATGGCTCCCTCGAGCTTTGGGCTGACGAGCTCCTGGATGACGCACCTGCGTGCCTGTGCGGGCACTTAGGCCCTTGACGGTTGCTTGGCGGCCCTCTCTTCCACCCCTAACTATTTTCTCTACTGAGGAGGGAAGTTATCCCGAAACCCGAGCCATGTCTTGGGCGATATTTTAAAACCCGGGACATGTATCGGGTCTAGAGATCATCAGTTGAACAAGTACTTACTTGCAACCACTGGGGTGAACCACTCAAGAACTCCTTCAGAGATCATCAGTTCAACAAGTACATACTTGCACCCACTGGGGTGAACCACTCAAGAACTTCATGTACCAGCTTCCCTTGGGGTGACCCGGAGGAGGGGCTAGCGGAGTGCGGTCCATTGCGGTTGTTTATAAAAATGGCTCCCTCGAGCTTTGAGCTGACGAGCTCCTGGACGACGCACCTGCGTGCCTGTGCGGGCACTTAGGCCCTTGACGGTTGCTTGGCGGCCCTCTCTTCCACCCCTAACTATTTTCTCTACTGAGGAGGGAAGTTATCCCGAAACCCGAGCCATGTCTTGGGCGATATTTTAAAACCCGGGACATGTATCGGGTCTAGAGATCATCAGTTGAACAAGTACTTACTTGCAACCACTGGGGTGAACCACTCAAGAACTCCTTCAGAGATCATCATTTCAACAAGTACATACTTGCACCCACTGGGGTGAACCACTCAAGAACTTCATGTACCAGCTTCCCTTGGGGTGACCCGGAGGAGGGGCTAGCGGAGTGCGGTCCATTGCAGTTGCATTTCCATAGTAGAGTCAGCTGGTGATGAGGGCTTGAATCACTGTTTTCCTGGTACTTATGTGGATCTACCTGAAAATCTGATGTTGCATGCAGAAGGTGTGGTTGCAGGAGGAGGCTACGGCATTGACTTAGCTCTTCATGGAGAGATCGCTTTCTAGGATGATGCCGAGGTTGAGGGCGGGGTTGTTGGGGGTAGGAGCGGGTCCGAGTGTAGTGTCGTCCCATGGGGAGGTGTTCCTTTCGAAGATGAGCACTTCTGTCTAGTCTGTGTTCAGCTTCAGGCACTTGGATCTCATCCAGTCAGTGATGTTGGTCATGGCGTTCTGAAAGTGTATATGGTTGTGGTGGTGTCTTCCATGAGAGAGAGGATGACTTGGGTGTCATCAACGTATGAGATGATGTTGAATCCATGGGTGCAGATAATGTTGGCTTTCTCATTGACCTTGGACAGGAAGGGGAGCAGCGAGATGAGGTGATAGTTATTGAGTTCATTAGGGTCGGCCGAAGGTTTCTTCAGGAGCGGTTTAACCGTTTCCTTTTTCAAAGCATCCGGGAAGGTGGCAGTGGTGATGCATGTGTTGAGGATATTGGTGAGTGCGCTTCCAATTACCTTCTGTCCCAGGTTGAAGGCGTGGTGGGGTTTGGGGTCTGATGGTTCTCTGGAGTGAATGAAGGTCATGATCTCGGTGGTGATTGGCGTGGTGAGCGGTGTCCGTTCAGAGAGATGGCTGTGGGAGTTGTGGGTGTGTGTCAGGAGGAGGTCGAGGTCAGTTGGCTGTGGGTTAAAGTTGCTGTAGATGTCTACTATCTCGTTGTGGAAGTGGTCCGCCAGGGAGTCGCAGAGGGTTTGGGAGGGGTGGATTGTTGTTTCGGTGGCAGATGGGCAGAGAATTCTCTGAAGAGTTATTTTGTGTGATTGGTGCTTGCTTCGATACAAATGGTTAGGACGTCCTTCTTTTCTTCTGAGGCAGTAGTGGTATTTTAGGAGGACAGATTTGAAGGTCTGAGGGGTTCCTACTGGAGCACCAACATTGCTCCAGTTGATTGCACTCACGTTGGAAGGTCTGGAGTTCGGGGTGTATCAGATGACGTGTTTGCTGGTTCTGCTAGTTCTGGACTTATTCATGAGGACGATGGTGTTGGTGCAATTGGAGATCCAGTAGAAGGTTTAGACAGCTAGCTCCAGGTTAATGGTATCGTAGGGTCTGGTGGTGTTGAGGGCACTAGTCCATTGAGTCTGGGTGATTTTGTTACATCTGGGGCAGTCAGGAGGGGGGGGGCAAGGGAGTGGTCATGATGAACTTGCGATGGTGAAGTGGACAATACTGTGGTTTGTTCAGGTGAGTTGAATTAGATTCTGTTGCTGGCTGTAAAGATTAGATCGAGGGTGTGTCCTGCACAGAGTGTGGGGCCGGTGACCAGTTGGGTGAGTCCGATGTTGCTTATTCTTTCCAGGAGGTTAGCAGAGTTTATGTCATTGGAGTCGTTGAGGTGGAAGTTGAGGTCACCGAGGAAGATGCAGTGCTCAGAATCAAATGCCAGGGGTGGCGATTAGTTCGGATATGGTGTCACAGAAGCCTGGGTTTGTCGGCGAAAGTTCCTCTGACAGATGTGTTTGCATCAATACGGATTTAAAAGTTGAGGTGTTCCATGATTGATGAGATGTCATCTTCGCTGGTCGTGCGTTGGAGGGTCTCCTTGTGGTTGATGGCGATGCCCCCTACATGTTTGTTGGTGAGGTCTCTGTGTGTCATCTTGTAGCTGGGGGCCATCACAGTAGTGATGTCGGGGATTGAGGACGGTGTGAGACAGGTCTCTGTGATGCGATGAACATCCCTTTGGAGGTAGATGTGGTGATGATGTCCCAGACTTCTCTGGCGTTCTTGCAGAGGGATCAGGCATTGAGCAGCATGCACTGGAGTTGTTCTGAAGGGTTGGAAATCTGCTGTGTAGGTGCAGCAAGGGCTTTTGGTGTTGCAGGTGAATCAGCATTAGACGCAGGAGACAGGTCCTTCTGCGGATCTTGGGGAGGAGAGGCAGCAGTTGTTGTTGTGGCCTCTGGGGTCTAAGGCTCGGAGCTGGGAGGTGGTGTAGCCATGGATGGCAGAACAGCCAGGGTTCCTGGCGCTGGCTGTGATCCAGGCGCAGACGGGCTTGCCTGTGGCACTCCTTTGGTGCTGCCGAGCATCGGCCTCCACGAATTGTCCTGGGAGGTGCGAGGTGCCAACAGGGAGGCAGGAGGGGTGGAAGCGGCAAAGAGGGAAGGCTGATTCAGCAAGACTCAACCAATGGGAGTTCGAGTGGTTGCTAAAGTGACCAACAACCACACACCCAATTGCAGCAAATCATGTACTGTAACTCTAAACCCATGATCAGAGACAAACTAAAGTTTTGAAAAGATATGATAACAATCTGCAGAAATAAGATCTGTATTTATTTCACACTGTGTACTGATGTATCTCCCAAAAGAACTAAAGACAAAGCATTAACCTTTGTTGTGAAACAGGACAGTGAAAGAGATACCTATTTGAAAGGCTGGATTAACCAACCAGGAACTACGTTTTCCAGCTTCCGTACTTGTTGAAGTATTTATGATTGTAAACAATTACATTATTTCAATGTGCCTCATTTTCCTTTATCGTCACATTTGGGAGCAGTGTGAAATGCATCAATTCAGGATGTGTGCTGTAGAAAAAACTTTCTTGCATATGTTTTAATAGACTGTGATGCTGTTCCAGGTATAATAACTCCCTAGGCCACATTTAGGGTGCATATGACAAGTGACTTGCCACTTAGTTCACTAATGGGATCATCATCAAGGTGGTAGTGTAGGGCAAGAAAGTTTCTAAACCCATGTTTGAAAACAAATGTCAATCAATATCTGAACATAGAGGGTGTAACATCCCTGTAAGTATTTCTTCTCCCTTCATTGACTGTCCCTTCCCTCTTGGTTCTAGAATGTTTATGCTGGATTGTATTGTACCCGACTTTGTTATCGAGCGTGAACCGTTCCTCTGTGGGTCCGTACATAAAGAGTTATTTTACATTAAAAGGGTTTCCAGCAACTACGTCTAAGAGGTTGTTTGTCTACCACCACATAATTTGGTACCAGGAGTGGGGTAGAAACAACACCTCTCGTCTTCCGATTTCACCGGATTCTTCGTTGCTGCTTCGCCATCCTCACTTTCAAGAAAATGAAATAACTCTCAAGGTTCCGGCTTCGTTAAAGGACCCGTAAAGGACCCGCAGAGACAGGTTGGATTTAAAACTGTATTTTTCGCTGGTTTTCATCTTTGGACTCTGTTGCGAGGCATAACGGTCATTGTAGCACGAGACTAGGCTCCGTGAGTGAACTTATCCTCACGAGCTTTATGCTAATGTGCTACCTAGTAACCAACGTGAGCTGCCGTGTTCTGACTACACGTATCCTAGCAACAATCCGCCCACTGTTTCCCGGCAAAAAGAACATTGCTTAATGGAACTTCTTCATTGTTAAACGCGCTGATCGTCAAAAGCTGCACTAGAGACAACAGAAGTGTTCCAATTCGAATTTTAAAAAGGGAAACATTCCTTTAAGTGATTGTTCTACTGTTTTAGCCAGCAATCCTTTATAATCAAGGGCTCTCACCATAAGAAAAGTACCTTTATCGCCCTTTGGTTTGGAATTTCAATTGTTGAACATTCTTTTAAGTGTTCCTTCATCATTTTTTCTGGATTTATTATTATTATAAATTATTTTTTTTCATCTCGGAGTCGTCATGTCTGCTTCAGACAGTGCTTTACATCCTCCTCCATTTCTGCAGAGACCTGGCAAACCGGAAGTTCAGTGGAAACAATGGATTCATATTTTTGAAAATTATCTGGTTGCCATTGATGGTAAGGAGTTTTCTCCGGAAAGAAAACAAGCTCTGCTTTACAATCATCTGGGGATTGCGGCACAGAAACTTTTTGACAATTTACCTCCGTTTCCTAGACCCTCTGGTGATGGCACGTGGAATATTTATATTGAGGCTACAAGCAAGCTTAAAAAACAGTTTTCAGATCCAACGTTCTTTTGGAGAGACATAGTTTTTTTAAAAGGAAGCAACCCAGTGAAGAATCAGTCGAAGAGTATATAGCTGCTCTGTGAGTTCTTGCTTCTACCTGTGAATTCGAAAATTATACTGACATCTCCATTAGAGACCAATTTGTTTTTAACTGTTTTTCAAAAAAAATGCAAGAGCGTCTCTTAACCTGTCGTAATCCTTCCCTATCGGAAGTTATTGACATAGGAAAAAGTATTGAGCGTTCCATTATATCTTCGCAAGCATTATCAGGACAAGAAGGTCATTCTCCCATTTCCTATGTTTCTGACAATTCAGAATTTTCTACTGTATCTGACATAAAAATTAACAAAGAGTTTAAGAAAACCTTTTGCTTTCGCTGTGGCAATAAAAATCACATTGCGAATTTTCCATCCTGCCCAGCTTTGGATAAAAAGTGTGGCAAATGCAAGAGAACTGGTCATTTTCAAGAGTTTTGTAAATCTCGTCGTTCATTCCCAGTTGTTAAGATTCATAATGTTGAAGTACAGAACTCACCTTCTACACCTTCTGTCTCTGACTGTACAAATATGTTTTCAAATCTCCTTTTGTCCATTGATGAACCTCTGGATTCTATTGATTTTGAACGTCCCCTTTGCCAAGCTTTTATTAATGATAAATCAATACAAGTTATGGCTGATTCTGGAGCACCTATCACTGTGTTAGCCGACACTGCCTTTTATGACACCTGGGGTCATTCCATCAAACTTCAAGCTCCTGACATTTCTCCAAAGGCTTTTGGTGAAAAGGATATTGACTTACTTGCTTATTTTGCTGGTTCTTTACAAATTCTTGGAAGATCTATTGACACAAAAGTATATGTTGCTGTCAGAGGCAGGAACTTTGTGGGTTGGAGGGATTTAGCCAAATTAGGCATAATTCTTAAACCTGGACACAAGAATCCTATCATTCTAGGAGATCTTTCTATACTGGCCATTGATGGTTGTGTAGAAAACTTATGTACTATTGATACTCTTAAAAGTGAATTTCCATCTGTTTTTACTGACAACATTGGTAACATTAAGGGTTTTGAACATGTTATTAGACTGAAGAATAATGCTATACCTGTTTCACACAAAGTAAGACCTGTTCCTATCAGTGTTCGTAATGATCTTAAAAAGCAATTGGAGAAACTTTCTGCAGAGGGCGTTATTACTACAACTGACTCCTCTGAGTGGGTTTCTCCCATTGTTCTTGCAAAGAAAAAGAATGGAAATCTTCGTCTTTGTGTGGACCTCAGATCATTGAAACGTAACATTATAGTTGACTGTCATCCCCTTCCTCACATTCAACAAATGCTTTTGAATATTGGCCATGCAAAACATTTTTCCACTATAGACCTACATTCTGCATATCACCAAATACCATTGCATTCAGACTCACAAGAACTTACCACTTTTGTCACCCCTTTTGGTGCGTATAAGTATTTAAGACTACCTTTTGGCTTAGCTTCGGCTGCCTCTATTTTCCAGAAGGTTATGGATGTTCTTTTTAAGGATGTTAAAAACGTGCAAGCTTTTCAAGACGATATCCTTGTCTTCACTGAAACTAGGGAATCACATTTAGACACTTTACACAAGGTATTTTCCATTTTGTCTGCTAGAGGTATTACTGTTCAGCCTGATAAGTGCAAAATTTTAGCGGAACAAATTGATTATTTAGGTCATAACATAACACCTGAAGGTATCAAACCTAAATTCAGTAATGTGGAGGCGATTATTAAAGCCCCGCCTCCGCTGGACAAAGATGCTCTAAGATCTTTCCTAGGTCTTTGCGAATATTACGCTCGTTTTGTACCAGATTATGCCCAATGTATTCAACCTTTCAGATCTCTTCTTAAAAAAGGGTCTACCTTTGTCTGGTCTGAGGATGTTAATACAGCTTTTGTCAATATTAAAAAATTGGTCATTAATGCCCCTGCTCTTAGCCCTTATGTTCATGGTATCCATTGTACTGTCACCGTTGATGCAAGCCTTAATGGTCTTGGTGCGGTATTTGGACAGCAAAGTTCTGGCAAAGACCATACAGTTGCCTTTGCTTCTAGATCTTTTTCTGATGCTGAATCACGGTACAGTACAATAGAGAGAGAGGCATTGGCCTGTGTTTGGGCTGTTTCCAAATTCAAAACTTACCTTTGGGGTTGTCCATTTTCTCTTTTTACTGACCACAAAACCCTTGTCTACCTTTTACAAGAGGATGGACTTGGCAAGGCCTCTGCTCGTCTTGTACGTATTCTTTCAAAGTTGCAAGAATATCATTTCACTATTGAATATAGACAAGGTGGGAAGAATTTCAGGGCAGATTGTCTTTCTCGTCTCCCTTTACCTTCAATTGATGATAGTGTTGATGATTTTGACTGTGTAGTGGCATCCATTGATGCTTCTTCAATTTCAAATGGTACAATTTCGGAAAAGGATTGGATTGAGGCCTCTTCCACCGATCAAACTCTCAAAAAGATTGCTAATTTCATCATTAAAGGATGGCCTCCTATTCGTAATGTTTCACATGACTTAAAATCTTATGCTCAAGTTGCTTCTGAGTTATCTTTGGAAAATGACATTTGCTCCAGAAATGGTTGTTTTATTCCTCCAATCTCTCTTAGAAACAAGATTATTTCTATAGCGCATGCATTTTACCTCGGAGTTACTGCCACTTGTAAGAAACTCAGAGAAAATTATTGGTGGCCTTCGCTTAATGCTCAGGTATCCTCTTTTATAGATGTTTGTCCTCAATGTGTGATTTCGGACAAACCATGGAAGACTACTCAAAACCCTCTTCGTCCAGTTCCTCTTCCGGAGAATCCCTGGTCCAAAATTGCTTTAGATTTTGCTGGTCCTTTTAACCTTTTACCAAGTGCTTCAAAATTTTTGTTGTTATTGATTGAATATTTTTCTAAATGGATCTATTTTTCTTTTGTGGAGTCAGCATCAACTCATTTTGTCTTGAAATTTCTCAAATCTGTTTTTTCACCTGAAGGTCCACCTAAAGAACTAGTCACAGATAATGGTACTCATTTTGTTTCAATTGCCATGAAAGATTTTTTAAAGTCTATGGATGTCAAACACGTTCAAGTGGCGTTATATAGTCCATCTGCAAATGGTCTTGTTGAAAGAGCTAATTGCTTTCTGAAGGAAGGAGTACAAACTGCCCTTTCTTCGGGTTTAGATGTTAATCTCTTTCTTAAAGAAAAGATCAATGCTTATCACATTTCGCCTCACTCGACAACTGGTTTTACTCCCTTTGAGTTATTGAGAGGCAGAAAATGTCGCACTTTACTATTGCCTTCTTGGCTTGAAAGGTATTCTTCTTCTTTTGACACACTCAATGATTCAAAGAAAAATGATTCTTTAAGTCAAAATGTTACTTTAGCACAAAGCAAGCAAAAGTCTCATTTTGATAATCGGAAACATTTTCAAAATAAAGAATTTATTCCGGATTCATGGGTTCTAATTAAGAAACCTTTTAGTGTTAAAAAAGGAGAATCTTCTTTTACTTCTCCGTACAAGATTCGGAAAGTTGGTATTAGTTCTTGTCTGCTTCAGGATGGGAGATGGTGGAACAAGAGCAGACTTGTTCCCATATCAGAAGAGCAAGCCATGATTCATGTTCAAACGGATGTTACCTCTGATTATGATGATTATATTTTGTTTGAAACTCCTGTTGTTACTTCCAATGTATCCATTCATCTTTCTCAAGATGATACAAACACCACGTCTGTTTCCCTGTCACAGAATGGTACTGGTAGCGTATGTTCCCCATCAAATTCTTTCTGCTGTAATTCCTCCTTAGCCTCCAGGAGGATTTGTAACCTACCTGCTCATTTTAAAGATTTTGTTATGTCATAATTTTATAGAGTTTAAGAAAATATTTTATATTGTGTTTCACATGTTTAATTTTTATTTTTATCATAGAATGTTTTTCCGTTTTCTTTGCTAATTTCTGTATTTTCATTTATGTTAAAAAGGGAAGATGTGTAACATCCCTGTAAGTATTTCTTCTCCCTTCATTGACTGTCCCTTCCCTCTTGGTTCTAGAATGTTTATGCTGGATTGTATTGTACCCGACTTTGTTATCGAGCGTGAACTGCTCCTCTGTGGGTCCGTTCATAAAGAGTTATTTTACATTAAAAGGGTTTCCAGCAACTACGTCTAAGAGGTTGTTTGTCTACCACCACAGAGGGCTTCATCGGGACCAATGCTGAGCAGCAACAAGTCAATGTCGAGGCCTTCCTGGACACAGACATCAGACTTCACCGGCTCAGTGCTTTATTACAAGTCTGATCTCCTTCAGCAGGGCAAACTAGCAAGTTGAATCTGGCGGGGGATTTGATGTTGTTGGCCTCGACTTGACAGCGGTGCTAAGTCTCCCACTGGTCCTCTGGACAAAACATTGGCAAAATGTCCCAGCTTTTGCTGTTTGATATGGAGTGGTACACTCTAACACCATCCAAGAGTCCAGACCTGAGGGCATCACTGGGGTGGTAGGACTTTATCCAATAGAGGCCAGCAGCGGGATCCAGGGCAGGTTCAGTTAGAACTTTTGAGCTGGGCAGTTGTAGAGAGATGAGTCTTTGGAAGCTTGTTGTGTTCTTGTAGCTTAAACAGGAGGCCAGACAACTGACCCTTGGAGTCCTCAGTTCAAGTCCAGCAGGTCCAGTTTTCCATCAGGTTCTTTGGACAGCAGGGCAGTCCTTATTATGATTCTCTACAGGTCAAGGAGTGTTCTGAGGACGGTACTGCGGGTGTCAACTTTAGGCCCAGTGACGGCCTTTGGGTGGGGAAACTCTAGGCCACTATCTAACCAACGGGGTGATCCTACCCACTTATGAAGCACTTCCTATGTGATCAGCGGCATAGGAAGGGAGGTGCGGGCCGCCCTGGGTGTCATCACTGAGGAGGGGGGGTGACAAAATGACCAAAAAAGGTGTTTTTAAAATAAATAAAAAATTGGGGGGCTCACAACACTTTTTGGGGAAATAATAATATCATTTAAAATGAGTTTAATAACTTTGTCTGACAACACGAAACATGGCTGAGCTCGACGCCGGAGAGGGTGTTGGGGGGTTGCCAAGAACTTTTCTGCATCGGGTACGTCACTGTGTGTGATTAACGGTAAGTAATCCCACAGCACCCCTCTTTCCCAGAAACCAACATGGCAGAACCCTTCTTCTCCTGGTAAGAGCTCCCTGTGCCCACCCAGAGGTGTTGCAATGGAAATTGGCAAACCCTTCCTTGTGCTCACTCCAAACCAGTTCTGGACAAGCTTCCTGCTCCCACTGGGTTTGCAGGCAAGCTGACTAGTAAGACAAGTGGAGGAAGGCCTTGTGCGAGCTACATCTGCAGTGACAGGGTAGGCATTCCTTGAAGGTCAGGAAGGGGTGGGGCAAAGCCCTACCCAGGCCATCCTGCTCAATGAGGACACACTTTTCTCCACACCAAACCTATTGTCCACTTTCTGGGAGCAATCCACATCTCATAATAGGTGAGCTATTCAACAGTCATTTGACACTGGACACTGGCAGAAAGAATTTTTTGATAGAGGCAGGAAATTGACAACTTTCTAAAACCTCCATTTCCGAAATACTAATACAAAATACTAATACAAAATTCGACTTGACCATTAAGTTGCATTTTAACTTTAATTAAAATGAGTCCTTGAATAATTTTTCTAGTTTCTCCCAAACTTAAATTAAGCATTAGACCTTGCTATAATGTAAACCAGTGTTTTCCTATGAGAGAACCAGACTTGCTACAGTGAAAAATCTCTTTAGGTGCTTTTCACTGCCAGTACATGTAAAATATTAAATATACATGCAATACATTTTAAATACCAGGCAACCTGCTCTATGGTCATTTAGGACCTACCTTAGGGGTGACGTATAAGTATTAAAAAGGAAGGCTTAGGCATGGCAAATGGTGTATTTTGCCACATCAAAATGACAGAAAAACACTGTATGGCCAGACTGGAGGGGCAGGCCTGGAGACATGTTTTATAGTGCTACTTTAGTAGGTGGCCCAATAGTTGCCGCAGCCCATCAGTAGCATGTAAGTTACTGGCCCTGAGTACATGTAGTAGCATATGATAGGGACATATAAGTAAATTACATTTGCCAATTAGAAATATGTCAATTTTACCATGTTTAATGGGAGAGCACATGCACTTTACCACTGGTTAGCAGGAACAAAGTGCTCAGAGTCCTAAGGCGGATAGAAACGAGCTGAGTTCCAGTGGGTAACAACCCTCCACCCCGCTCTAGTTTAAACATACCCATTTACCTCTTCCCATCTGATCTGTTTTAGACAGTGGCGGCTCCCCCATTGGGGCGTTGCCCCACTGCTTTCTCGAGATGCGAGAAGGCAGAAACATAAATGGTAATAACTACCATTTTATGTTTCTGCCTTCTCGCACGGCGAGAAAGCAGAGTGCCTGGTTCGGGTGGGCGGTCCTGCTCGAGGGCAGGGGGGAGTGGCTTGCCCACTGTTGTGCATACTGACTGTTTGGCCGGCCTGGGTGCCGACCAAACAGTCAGTATGCCCAACAGTGAGCAAGCCACTCCCCCCCTGCCCTCGAGCAGGGTCGCCCACTCTTCCATTTTCTCTATGTAGGCTGCTGCATACTGCTGCATGCATCAGCCTACATAGAGAAAATGGCCCTGGTGGGGTGCGCTCCGCTTCGCCTCAGGCTTTGTGATTGGCGGAGGGGAGGAAGGGAGGCTGGCTTTTCTGGCTGATGACGTTGCGGCGATGAGAGCTGCCTGCAGAAATTTGAAAAGGCAGCAGGACGGTAGATTGCGGGAGTCGGACCCCAGAAGCTGAGGTGAAGACGGTAAGTTAAGTTTTATTATATTTTTTAAATTAAACAAACCCCTCCCCCATCCCCCCAGGGACGACACCATTTCCACCCCCTCTCCCCTCACCTGCCCGTCATGCCGGCCGCGACTGTGATTTAGTAATACTTTTTCAGCAGGGTTAGTTTTCCTTTAGTCACAAGACTCATGAAAACGGAGTTGCTGACACAGCATTCCAGTGTTTCTTGGCGGAGCGCGTAAACCTACACAAGGCCCTGTGAGAAGTTTAAAGTTATCCACATGTGTGGATTTTCAGTCTGTGGCTGGAGGAGAGTGGAGCAAACTCATGATCCAAATACTTGCAAGAAATCTAAACAATTGCAAGGTCTGCCCCAGGCGCCCCTAATGGTCCAGACCAGTTCTGCAGCAGGGATGTGGGGTACTGTTGTTATGTTTACTATGGTGGATTATGCATTGTGGAATGGGGTAGTCCATCATCTTTCATATTTTCCATCTGTTTTTCCCCAACATCTCCTGCTTTCGACCCGTTCGTTGCCTTAAACATTATGGGGCAGATTTATGACGACTGGCGCATCCCTGCATATCAGCAGGGATGCGCCAGTTATGATGCGGCACTGCTACGCCACCATGGATGCGCCGCATTTATAATGCGGCGCACTATGGGGCAAAAACGGCACAGATGCGTGACGCATCTGTGCCAAAAAGTGGCGCATTGCTGGAGTTGCGTCGCAAGCGCGACGCAGCTCCAGCAATGATCTGGGGGGCCCTATCTGTACAATGCTGCGTCAATCCTTACGCCTGCTTCAAGCAGGCGCAGGGTTTTGACGCAGCATGGGCCTAAAAGTGACTGAGTGAAATCTTGTAGATTTCACTCAGCCACTTTTAAGAGGCGTTCCTGCGCCGGAACGCCCCCACCTGCCCTGGAACGCCTACATGTGGCGCAGGGCTTTACAACGTGACGCATCTGGGAGATGCGTCACGTTTGTAAATGCCCCACACCATGGCGCAGGATTTGCGCCGCTGCTGCGTCACAAAAGTGACGCAACGGCGGCGCAAAAGTGCCGCAAGTGCAACATAAATCTGCCCCTTTGTACTTGCTACTACTTTTTACGTCCTCAGGGGCAGATTTATGTTAACTGGCGCATCCTTGCATATCAGCAGGGATGCGCCAATTATTATGCGCCACAGCTGCGCCACCATGGATGCGCCGCATTTATAATGCGGCACACCATGGGGCAAAAACGGCACAGATGCGTGACGCATCTGTGCCGTAAAAGTGGCGCATTGCTAGAGTTGCGTCGCAAGCGCGACGCAGCTCCAGCAATGTTGTGGGGGGCCCTATCTGTACAATGCTGCGTCAATCCTTACGCCTGCTTCAAGCAGGCGCAGGGTTTTGACGCAGCATGGCAGTAAAAGTGACTGAGTGAAATCTTGTAGTTTCACTCAGCCACTTTTAGGAGGCGTTCCTGCGCCGGAACGCCTCCACCTGCCCTGGAACGCCTACATGTGGCGCAGGGCTTTACAACGTGACGCATCTCCCAGATGCGTCACGTTGTAAATACCCCGCACCATGGCACAGGATTTGCGCCGCTGCTGCGTCACAAAAGTGACGCAACGGCGGCGCAAAAGTGGCGCAAGTGCAACATAAATCTGCCCCTCAGAGTGGTTGGTATAATGATCGATCATGCAAGAGTATACGATTAGGATAGCTTGTTTTGCTCATTAAATCGTGCCGGGCGAAGTCACGGCGCTTTTTCACATCTGATTGAAGCCATTACGACTGACCTCTGAGTTTGGCTGAGACAGATGTATTATCTGAATTAACCCGTAACCTTCTCAGAGGTTTTGCGGCTACGTTGTCTGTTGAGACTCTGATTAGATTCGCCATCTCTGTATTCAAGCACGTGCACTTTATTATAATGATACCGCATTACTGCAGCGAGTACTCTAGACGTGAGTGCAATAATTAAATTATGACTGCATTGCAAAAGAAAGTAGTAAAAAGAGCAGTACACCACGCAATGGTCTACATTGTGGGCAAAAGTGATATAATGGCAATGGTTAATATATAGCACGTGCACTTTGTATCCTCTATTTTACCTGCAATAACATGTGATCGTCAGTAGAAGGTATAAATCCAATGAGCTGCTGACATGAGAGAAAATAATTGAACATAAACTGTAGAATAGCTGGAAGTAATATCCATGCTCCATCGAGCTGTGTAGTTAAGAGTTGGCAGTATAACTTATATCATTCATGATGTGCTTTGTTGCTCTATAAGATCAGCTGTAATGTATGCATTCTGATGTGCCGCATTGATTTCCCCTTATGTATGGCTAGATTAATTGTGTCACTTCACATAGATAAATGCGCGCCTTTCAGAAACCGAAGCAAACTTGGCTAGAAAAATTCCAATGCACTTTGCATTAATTGATTTCAATATTATAGGGTATGTGTTTTATTTCGATGCCTAACAATGGCGGAATTATCGAACTATTTTTTCATTTTCAAATCTCCAAATAATGTTGCTTCTTTCTAAAAGCAACACGGCATGTAGACGGCGTGTTAGTCTGCATGGATATCACCCACGGGTGTTTCTACCAGACAGCGCCAAAATTTGCTTTATGGTAACTTAGGAGCACAGTGGCGGTGCTCACCGGTGTGAAAAGGGTAGCTGTTACACTTCCTGGAATGGTGCATTTTGGTTTAAAACTGATTTTTCGTGGACGCGGGTTGTCTTTCAAGGTACTGTCTTTGGTTGAGGGGTGGGCACAGGGCACCAGTGTCCTGGGCACTTTGCCTATTAAACGTGTTTCTTTACTGACTTCGGCTTTGCTATATCACTTCATAACCCAGCTGGGACACACATTACAAAAGGAACAGGCTGCACAAGGGGCCTGGGAGGGCATGAGGGTTGTCCTTGAGGTATGGGTAGTCTGTCTTTCTGGCAGCTCGTTCAGCGCCACGAGGCGCAAGGTAGGATGGAAGGACATCCAATTTAGGCGAAGAGACTCACACCATTTAATATGGTTAGGAAATAAGAGTATGTCCTGTGCACTTTGTCTATTAGAGTCAGCCTCCCTCTTTTTATTGTGCAGTGCTTGGTGATTAGCGGTGCAATTTGAACAGTGTGTATGTAGCAAAATTCAAAATGTTCTTGTGCTAAGAACCAGTATATTGGGTCACAGTATTAGATTGTTGCAGTAATCTAGTTTACTATTAGCAAGCAGTGTGTCCAACGGAACATTAGCAGTGTGGGCGGGTAATGCGCTTGGGGTTATTTCTTCTGTTAAGTAGATGTAATCAACTCATGGTAGCTGTGAATGCTCTGAAGAACTGTCGTCACAAACTAGGATTAAATAGGGTCCTTAAGTTCCAGGCAGAGGAGGAATAAAGGACATCATTAGGATCACCATCGTGTAAAGCGTAAAAAAAAGACAGGCCGAGGACAGAACCATGGGGCTCACCAACAGGTAGGAGGGCAGGGGGCAAGTGGAGGAGCAGCAGAAGGCCAAGAAAGATCAATCAGTGAGATAGGAGATCCCCTCTTTGGCTTTACCATCAAACAAAGCTTAGGTGAGATCTGCAAGTAAGGTTGGGTGGCCAGACTATCAGTGTCTAAGATGTGCTGAGATGAGGAACTTGTAGATAAGCCTGTGAGGGCAGTTTAGGCCCAGCCCTAATTGCTTTATTGACCTTCCTGCTTCCTCAAATTTGCTTAAAAATGCACCGTTTGTCCACTTTTCCCAAAATTTTCTTGGGGGAAGAACGCTCGCTTGCCGCAGTACAGAACGACAATGTTACGCCTTACCACTTTCAAATGTCACCAGCCGCCACTGGTTTTAGATGCTCTTATCCAAATCCTTGTGTTCCAAAACTATCTCATCACTTTGAATGCCTACTTTTTCTCTCTAACCCAACATCTCTGACGCGCTAAAGGTGCCAAAAAATAACCACAACATGCACAATCTAAACATTAAACTTTCAAACTCATCATAACAACAAAAAGGTAACTGTAATACCAACTGTTGTAACAGGTCAAAAGTCACAGGTTCTCTTAACAATTGTTTGCAAAGTTGCACCTTACTTAATTAATCCCTTTTAAACTTTCCTCACCAAAACACCTTCAAAAGGATCATGTCCCCACCATAGATGACCATAAAAAGAAATTCTTGCTAATTTCCCTGCAATAGTTGTGTGTGACAAACCTTTTTGTATTAGGTGCAGCACAAAACCTAATAAATTCTGTTCCTTTTTCGACTCAGTGTTTCCATAACGTAAAAATTCCCACCATGCTTGTTGATAGTTAAACCAGATTGGTCGCACACTGCTACACCTACCAGGCGTGTTCCCCCAATGAAAATGGTCCCTGAAGGTCAGCGTTGGCGGATACACCTATGCTCGAGTGTGAATGCAAGTATGCGTGGCGTGTGCCATCCCTGGACACGTGTTTCGAGGTAGTTGCCTCTCGTCAGCAGGGAGTAGGAAAATGTGTGGGGTTGCTGTGTAAGCTGCTAAAATCGTATCAGGTCTAGTACCTCTCGTAGCGCGCAGGTGCGTAACCATGAGTCCGTCGACTCCACCGGCTCAAGGGAGCCTGAATATAAAGTTAAACCAGATTGGTCGCACACTGCTACACCTACCAGGCGTGTTCCCCCAATGAAAATGGTCCCTGAAGGTCAGAGTCGGCGGATACACCTATGCTCGAGTGTGAATGCAAGTATGCGTGGCGTGTGCCATCCCTGGACACGTGTTTCGAGGTAGTTGCCTCTCGTCAGCAGGGAGTAGGAAAATCTGTGGGGTTGCTGTGTAAGCTGCTAAAATCGTATCAGGTCTAGTACCTCTCGTAGCGCGCAGGTGCGTAACCATGAGTCCGTCGACTCCACCGGCTCAAGGGAGCCTGAATATAAAGTTAAACCAGATTGGTCGCGCACTGCTACACCTACCAGGCGTGTTCCCCCAATGAAAATGGTCCCTGAAGGTCAGCGTCGGCGGATACACCTATGCTCGAGTGTGAATGCAAGTATGCGTGGCGTGTGCCATCCCTGGACACGTGTTTCGAGGTAGTTGCCTCTCGTCAGCAGGGAGTAGGAAAATGTGTGGGGTTGCTGTGTAAGCTGCTAAAATCGTATCAGGTCTAGTACCTCTCGTAGCGCGCAGGTGCGAAACCATGAGTCCGTCGACTCCACCGGCTCAAGGGAGCCTGAATATAAAGTTAAACCAGATTGGTCGCACACTGCTACACCTACCAGGCGTGTTCCCCCAATGAAAATGGTCCCTGAAGGTCAGCGTCGGCGGATACACCTATGCTCGAGTGTGAATGCAAGTATGCGTGGCGTGTGCCATCCCTGGACACGTGTTTCGAGGTAGTTGCCTCTCGTCAGCAGGGAGTAGGAAAATGTGTGAGGTTGCTGTGTAAGCTGCTAAAATCGTATCAGGTCTAGTACCTCTCGTAGCGCGCAGGTGCGTAACCATGAGTCCGTCGACTCCACCGGCTCAAGGGAGCCTGAATATAAAGTTAAACCAGATTGGTCGCACACTGCTGCACCTACCAGGCGTGTTCCCCCAATGAAAATGGTCCCTGAAGGTCAGCGTCGGCGGATACACCTATGCTCGAGTGTGAATGCAAGTATGCGTGGCGTGTGCCATCCCTGGACACGTGTTTCGAGGTAGTTGCCTCTCGTCAGCAGGGAGTAGGAAAATGTGTGGGGTTGCTGTGTAAGCTGCTAAAATCGTATCAGGTCTAGTACCTCTCGTAGCGCGCAGGTGCGTAACCATGAGTCCGTCGACTCCACCGGCTCAAGGGAGCCTGAATATAAAGTTAAACCAGATTGGTCGCACACTGCTACACCTACCAGGCGTGTTCCAGGGATGGCTAACGCATACACATACTGTTCTATTTACTTTTTGTGGCATAGGCGTACCCGCCGTCGCCACTACATTTCCCACAGTCCTTTGGGGCAACTTGCTGGTGTGACGAGCGGTGTGCGACCTACTTTTCCTCAATTTAAACGGCTTCCTTAAGCCAACGGGCTGACGAGCCTTGAGTCTGCACCTGCGCGCCAGGAGAGGTACTTGACCTGCTTTTAATTACATTTGGCAGTCCACGCGGCACCCCTTTACACTGACCTGCTCCCTGCTGACGAGAGGCAACTACCTCGAAACACGTGTCCAGGGATGGCTAACGCATACACATACTGTTCTATTTACTTTTTTTGGCATAGGCGTACCCGCCGTCGCCACTACATTTCCCACAGTCCTTTGGGGCAACTTGCTGGTGTGACGAGCGGTGTGCGACCTACTTTTCCTCAATGCTTGTTGATAGCTTCTTCTTGTGGATGAAACTAATGAATTTTCTATGATCTCAACTAGCCTCAATCCCCCAGGCCCAAACGTTCTGAGGGATCTGTGTATTGTTGCCTTCTGCACTTAGAGCTAAGTTGCGAAATTTCTGCCAATGAAATGGATACAGAGCCTCTGCTAAATTATTTCTTGCTCCAGGAACATGCCGAATGCAATAGAACAAATGATGGACAGAATGTAGAACAATGTCATACATTCATCCCAGTACAGAGATCTGGGCCTAAATCCATTGTTTTTTTGCTCACCATGCCATTCCAGTTTGGACCCCACCATATGCACATCAGTCTTGATCCTGCACCCAATGGGAACAGTCCAGCCCGAACTGCCAGGCCAGGTCCTCCCTGGACTGGAAAAAAGCATCATAGGACCGGTTTCGGGCTTTCAGCCCTCATCAGCCAGGATAGCTTGATTCCAGTGGTATAGAGAGTACGTGACCCACGTCTGGGCATACCCGTCCCATTCGTGGTGACAAATGCAAAAACAACAAATGATGCACAGAATGTAGAACAATGTCATACATTCACCCCAGTACAGAAATCTGGGCCTACATCCATTGTTTCTTTGCTCACCATGCCATTCCAGTTTGGACCCAGCCATATGAAACTCAGTCTTGACCCTGAGCCCAATGGGAACAGTCCAGCCTGAACTGCCAGGCCAGGTCCTCCCTGGACTGGAAACAAGCATCCTCGGACCGGTTTCGGGGTTTCACCCCTCTTCAGCCAGGATAGCTTGACTCCACTGACATGGAGAGCACGGGACTCACATCTGAGCATACCCGTCCCACTCGGGGTGACAAATGCAAAAAGAACAAATGATGGACAGAATGTAGAACAATTTCATACATTCACCCCAGTACAGAGATCTGGGCAGTTCGGGCTGGACTGTTCCCACAAGGAACAGGGTCAAGACTGATTTGCATATGGCTGGATCCAAACTGGGGTGGTGTGGTGAGCAAAATAATGATGGATTAAATGCAGATCTTTGTGACTGGGGGTGAATGTTTGCATTGTCCAGCATTCTGTCCATCAATTGTTTCTTTTCCAGGAAGATGCCTAGCCTTAAAGAAAATATTCAATTGCAAACATTTCATCATAAAAGCTCTTAATAAATTCAATACTCTCAGATCTCTCGCTTTTTGCTTGTTTACAAACTCTACAACTGCCATGCTATCCACATTAAAGAGAACTAACCTTTTTCTGAATTCTTCACCCCAAGCATACAATTCAATAATCAACCAAAATAACTCCAAAAAGGCTATGCTGCGCCCTTGCTTTAACCAGTGTTCAGGCCAACTCTCCACGCACCAGCAACCTTCCCAGAGCAAACTGAAACCTTTGGAACCAGACGCGTCTGAAATAATCTGAATCTGCCAAATTATGTCTTCTTCATCAAAATACAATCCTACTCCATGTAAGTCATCAAGAAACGTTAACCAATCATGCAGGTCAGCCCTGATAGCCCTGGATTTTCTTATTCTGTGGTGAGGTAGATAAGCACTCATCCTCCTAGACCTCTCCAACGCCTTCAACACCGTCTGCCACCACACACTACGAGCACGCCTCCACACTGCAGGGATCCGAGACATGGCTCTGGAATGAACCACCTCCTTCCTCTCCGGCAGAACCCAGAGCGTCCACCTCCCCCATTCCGGTCCAAAGCCTCCAAGATCATCTGCGGCGTACCCCAGGGATCCTCCCTCAGCCCGACACTGTTCAACATTTAGATGGGCCCGCTCGCACACGTCGCCCGACAGCACGACCTCAACATAATCTCCTACGCCGACGACACTCAACTGATCCTCTCCCTCTCCAAGGACCCCATCACCACCAAAGCCAACCTCCACGAAGGAATGAAGGCTGTCGCCGACTGGATGAAGACCAGCCGTCTGAAGCTGAACTCGGACAAGACAGAGGTCCTCATCCTCGCTTCCAACCCTTCAGCCTGGGACGACTCGTGGTGACGGCACTGGGAGCAGCCCCGACACCCACCGACCACGCACGCAACCTGGGAATCATCATCGACTCAACGCTCTCAATGACCAAGCAGGTCAACGCCGTCTCCTCCTCCTGCTTCTACACCCTCTGCATGCTCCGCAAGATCTACAGATGGATCCCGACAGATAGAAGAAAGACAGTCACCCAGGTCCTCGTCAGCAGCAGGCTTGACAACGGAAACGCTCTCTACGCGGGAGCCCCGACCAAGCTCATCAAATGACTACTACGCATCCAATACGCCTCAGCATGACTGATCCTCGATGTACCACGCCACAGCCACATCACCCCCCACCTGAGCGACCTGCACTGGCTCCCCGTCAGCAAGAGAATCACCTTCAAACTCCTCATCCACGCACACAAGGCACTCCACAAGACCGGCCCAGCCTACCTCAACAGACGGCTCTCCTTCTACATCCCCAACCACCAGCTGCGCTCCGCCGACCTCTCACTCGCCACCGTCCCGCGCATCTAAAGAACAAGGATGTATGACGTTACAACGCATGCTTTTACACCGCATGCCGTTACAACGCATTTTTTACACCGCAAGATCTGTTACAACGCCAGCCTTTACAACGCATGCTTTTACAACGACGTACACTAGATGGAGTGGACATTAGAAATGTATAATTTACTATTCTAACTCCAGTCCACGTTGCAGTAGGGAAGGTGTTTGGATAGTAAAACTACACTATTTCTAATGTTAGCACGCCATCTAGTGCATTTCGTTGTAATAGCATGCGTTGTAATGGCATGCGTTGTAACAGATTTCGCGTTGTAATAGTTTCGTTGTAATGGTAGTGCGGTGTAAAAGTTGCGTTGTAAAGGTTGTTCACCAAAGAACAACCACCGGTGAGAGATCCTTCTCCCACCTCGCCGCCAAGACATGGAACACCCTCCCACTGAGCCTACGACAGACTCAAGACCTGCTGACCTTCAGGAGGATGCTCAAGACCTGGCTGTTCGATCAGTAGTGGCCCCCCCCCAGCGCCTTGAGACCCTCGCGGGTATGTAGTGCGCTTTACAAATGACTGATTGATTGATTGATTTGACATGGACATACCTAAGCGTCTGCAAAAGGTCCTTCCGGTCCTGACCACTCTGCATGCAGAATTTAAATAGCCTAGTAATTTCTGTACCTCCCTGAGTTCCAATTTTCGTTCATTTATTACTGACAGCATGAAAGACCTAGGGGCATATTATCAAGCGGCAGCGATAATTACCACTGGCCGCTCTTAGCGTGAGGATTTTTATCACCGGCTATCGCTGGAAATTATCGCCATGCTAGCGCTGTGTTAACAACGCATAGCGCAATGGCGATAATTATTCCAGCAATAGCTGTGTTTTCCATGGAACATCGCTGGTTTTTGAAAACGGCGATATCCTTGATGATAGGGCCTGTGGTCTTAGCCACACAATCCATGTCGGCGAACGCGGGGATTCAGGTAAGGCGATCGCGCGCACGCGAGAATGGATTATTTTACAGCGCGAGCAAGAAACAAATTATCGCTAAGCTGCGAAATGCGGAAATTTTGACATTTTCGCGCTTTCCGCGGAACGCGAAAATGCCAAATTATCGCAATTTCCGCAAACGGAACGGAATTTTGGCCCAGGCCTACTGCCAGCTCAGCACTCATTACTGAACAAAACTACCACTCAGATAGAGTGGGCAAGTGAGCGGTGGTCAATGGCTTCTGGAAGGATCGACCTTTTTGCTTGGCTTCAGTCTATGCCCCAAACTCTGGACAAGAATGGTTTCTGGGAAGCACATCAGAAGTGTCGCTTTTGCTGAGGGCTCTTATAATACGGAGCGATCTCAATCTCTTTCTACATGCCACCCACGATAGCTCACGTAAGCACCATTGTGGGACCCAGAGCTGTCCTCGGAGTGACGGACTTGGGGCATATTATCTAGAACAGGCGATAATGATCGCCAGCGAAAGTCATCCACGTTTCATTTATCGATTCCTTTCCTGGACACACTTCGCATGTTTATCGACGTATTATGAAGTCAATAACATGCTATGGTGTCCGGGAAAGAAAGCGAAAACACCCGCTAACACGCAGATGGACAAACATGCGATAGCATGTAGTCAGTGCGTTAGAGGTGCGTTAGCGGGGATTATATTGCAGCTAACGTGCAATGCAGCCTGAAAACCCCCTGTTTAGCATGCGCCTCGCACTCTGCTGCATGAAAGTTCACAAACTATACACTGGGTATAGTGAATGCTAACATCAAAGGTAGAAGATACAACTATGTATTGCTAATTTATATTCAATATTCTTAATGTTAGGTGACATGCCAGATGATGATGTGATGCACTGCAAAGTACCCCCTTTACAAGACAGTGGCACCTCTGTACTTGGTAAGGGCTAATAATCAGTGCTTTAAATGGGAAAAAATAAGTGCAGGTACTCATTAAAATGAGCTAGAGGTGTAGTGAGTGGGCGGGGCCAGGGGCGGGGCTAAGGGCAAGACATTATGATACTTAACGGCTTCTATAATAGTTGCAGCACACAACAAAACACATGAATATTGTGTGTATATAAACAAAGCAGGTTAACTCATTACACAAAATAAAAGAGAAATGCGATAATATGTTAACATTTCCTTTTTTTTTTTCAATAGTTGCACCTTATAAATGCCATACTGTTAAATGCTGTTGTTTGGCACAATACTATATATTTTTGGGCATGTGAGTAGGAAGAAACTGAAAATACCCCCACTTCGAACCAAAGCTCTTATGGCACCAAGCAAATGAAGCAAATCATCATGACCCTCTCCAGAAGATATCTCTTGTCTCTTCCATCGATCTATCCATTCATCCTTTCACCTACCATTTACCTGCTGATGTCCACCATTTACTCTGTACATTCTGTTGTCTATTCATCCATCATTCAGTTTTTCACCATTCCATCTGTCCAACCTTCATATCCAAACCTATCCATCCATCTTTAAACCTATCCATTCATCATTTCACTCATACATCTCTTGAGCCACCCTTTCGCTCATCCATCAATCCTTTCTCTCATCTATCCATCAACCCTTTCACTCCTTTATACCATCCACCCTTTCACTCAATCCCTCCTTTCACTCATCCATCATCCACCTTTTCATCCATTCCCCCTCCCTTTCATTCATCCATCCAATCTTTCAGTTATCCACCCATATCCGCCCTTTTATCCAATCATCCACCCTCTATCACCCATCCATCCATTCACTCACTCATCCATCCACTCATACATCCACCATTGCATACTCCTCTATCCACTCACTCACCCACTAACCCTCTCTACTACGTTATTTATGAACCTTTGTCACCGAGCAGACATGTACACACAAAGTGTCACCCATTTTTCTTACAAAAAACAGGCATACAAATGCAGGCAAACACACAAACATTATCAGACACACAAAAGACTCCGGTATGTTAAAAGCCATGTTATGCTCTTCACCATGGCTTTTTTAATTGCCACTGCCAGGGGACTGCCATGATTGCTGTGTTTGTGCAAATGCAGCGGATAGTGTGAATGTGGTTGACAGCACAGGGCCTGAATGGACCCAATAGCTGCCAAGGTTTCAGTTTGCTTTGTGTGACATTTTCATATTTTCATTGTAATTATGAGTGACATTTCAACGACTATGAGTGACACTTTCTCACTAGCAAAATCAAGCAATGAAGACGAAGGAATCATATAAATATCAGAAAAGACACCCATTTGAGTATAGCTGCTAATGTTTCAGGTTGCTTATGTGTGACATTTTCATAGATTCAGTGGATTTACGAGAGTCAGGCAAGTAGATGTGTAACACTTAGAGTGGCACTTTCTTGCGACCAAAATCATGGAATGAAGTCAATGGAAATAGACAAATATCAGAAATCACACTCATTTGAGCAACAAGGAAGTCAAACTCTGCAGGAGGTGCTTTTGAAGCTACTATTTAATTTCTAAAAAACTCAGCACCCTCCACCCCGACCTCAGCTTCAGGTGCGGCCGAACCACATGAAACAAAGAGATCTCTGTGACAAAAATAGCAACTCACTGAGCTATCCACATACAATACAGTACAACAGAATATGCTTTTTTGAAGGAGGCACATTAACCCTCTACGCTACTTAAATGGTGAGAGTGAAAACTGCCAGCAGAGAAAACTCTGAGCTCTCTCCAGCGGGAACAATAATCACATGACCTCTCTGACTGGGCAAGTCTAACTATGCTAAGAAAATAAAGGGTGCTGCTTCCTAGTGTCACTGTCAAGCAGGGATGTTAAACACTTGGCACTGCTAATAAATCAGCCAAACTGCAAGTTTAGACAAAAGGTAGCGCTGGCGAGGTGAGTCTGGGGCAGAAGTCGGGCTCTGCTGGGCACAGCAATAGCACATCATCTCCAGGTCAGGAGGAGGTGAGCAGGGGATCAGCGGCTACCTCCTTTAACTTCATGTCGCAGGGGAATTCCTGGGTGCCCTGGGCCCCGGCTGGCAGGCAGGAAATGCAACATCCTGCCACAGCCTGGCGCCCACCTGACATGGCGCCTCCACAACAGTGTGACAGAGCAAGAAGGGTCCGCGGGCTAGACTGCCGACTTTGGTGCTGGAAACCGGAGTTCGAGCCTCGAGGTCGCGTCCACATCCTGTGATTCTGGGCAAATCACTTAATCTCCCCCCATGCCTGAATGTGTAATGTAAATACGGTGCTCGTGTAAAGCGCTCCAATATGGGTCGAGTTCGCGCTATATAAATATGCAACAAAAAAAACCCCTAACAAATCTAAAGGAAAGTGTTAGGAATGTGTGGAAAACACAGGGTTGGCGGCGCTAGTTTTCAGCTTCTTTGCCATAAGAAAGCCTTCTATGCACAGACCGGGTGATTAAAGCATGTGGCGTTAGGCAGGTAGGTGCCTCACTGCAGAAAGCATTTAGATTAGCGCTCCAGGGGCCTCTTCGATTGCATTGTCGGGACATGAACCCTCTGATCCAGATAAAGTACGGGAAGTGTGAGAATCCGCCCTTGCCCCTGATAAAATGTTTGTTTAAAGTATTACCCGCACGGACTTTACCCTACCTGAAGTGCTGTGCTTCGAAAATCACCCACGCACACTAGCAGGTAAAATGAATCTCGACCCTGCTTTGTCAAGCACAGCGTGATGGTGAGCACCGAACATTATTCACATGAGCCCTGCTGAAGAGCTCAGCTGGGGCTCAGATCGGGGACCGGAGACAGAAGCGGCGCCTTTGCTGCCAGAGACAAGTTCCACTCCTGCTCACCAGCACTCAAAGCCACTAAACCCACCTTGTCATGAGTACCGGTACTCTCCAAGGCAGTAGAGAAGTGCCGGTACTCACAGTGATAAATTTAAGAAGTGCCGGTACTCAGTACCGGTGAGTACGGGCCCATTTAAAGCACTGCTAATAATGCAGCATGAGGTCTACCTCTTTGCTGTCTGTCTCTGAGATCAAGGCTAGTCCCTCTTGTATGGCCATGTTTAGTCAGGATTTTTTCAGGTGTTAAAAACCTGCGTGCATCGGGGATTCGCGCGAATTTTGTTATCGCTGGTCATCTTTGATAATACAGCGAAGTGTTGTTTGCGATTCTTTCCATGAAATTTAGGTACGTTACGCCTACCTTGCATGTCATTAGCGATACATTTTGCTGGCATGCAAGGCGATAAATAAAACGGCAGCTAACGCCGGAAAGCTTGAGCTAACGCATGTTAGCGCAGGCTTGCTAATAGGGCGATAAAAATATCGCCGCTTTATTGGCAAAAAGTGCCGTTAAAGCGGCGGTAATGCCCTTGATAATATGCCCCTACGCTCTTAGTCCTGGGGTTGCTCTGTGCCTGGCGTACATGCTGCCCTCTCACTGTAGATTACGCCCTCTATTCTGCAGCACACCGCACATATGCCTGGCGTACATGCTGCCCTCTCACTGTAGATTACGCCCTCTATTCTGCAGCACACCGCACATATGCCTGGCGTACATGCTGCCCTCTCACTGTAGATTACGCCCTCCATTCTGCAGCACACCGCACATATGCCTGGCGTACATGCTGCCCTCTCACTGTAGATTACGCCCTCCATTCTGCAGCACACCGCACATATGCCTGGCGTACATGCTGCCCTCTCACTGTAGATTACGCCCTCTAATCTGCAGCACACCGCATATATGCCTGGCGTACATGCTGCCCTCTCACTGTAGATTACGCCCTCCATTCTGCAGCACACCGCACATATGCCTGGCGTACATGCTGCCCTCTCACTGTAGATTACGCCCTCTAATCTGCAGCACACGCACATATGCCTGGCGTACATACTGCCCTCTCACTGTAGATTACGCCCTCTATTCTGCAGCACAACGCACATATGCCTGGCATACATGCTGCCCTCTCACTGTAGATTACGCCCTCTATTCTGCAGCACACCGCACATATACCTGGTTTACATGCTGCCCTCTCACTGTAGATTACGCCCTCTATTCTGCAGCACACCGCACATATGCCTGGCTTCACCTGCTTTTGTTAGAAGAGAAGCTTGAGCTTGGCATATGAGAGGTAGACCAACTTCCTCAAGTCCTCTCCAGCCATTGCCCGGTCTCACTGACCCTTCAATGGGAGAGGGGGATGTAGACAACAACAGGGGGTGTGGCACCTCAACGATTCCCTCCTTTGAGCCCCGGTAGTAGAGTCCAAAATCCCCGTGAAGCTCACAGAATATGTAAACCTCAATCACACAGGGGACATAATAGACAAACTCACAGTGTGAGGTGTCCACAAAGCAGTTCATAGGGGAACCTTATCCAGGAAGCGGCTAGGCTTGAGCGCATGCGCAACTTGACCAGATCCCAGTTGGCTTCAGAATTGTTGACCTTTGAACAACAACATAAACATACACCCTCCAACAAGCTCTGGCAGAATAACATGGCAGGTGTGGGTCAATTACCCACACTGAAGCTGGGCAGAGTAATTATACCCTCACTAGTTTGGGGACCAGCTTCCTTGAGGAGGCAACAAACCTGGTGCAATGTTGGTTCACAAATAGCAGGCCCTCCAAGCTTGTAGGTTTAATGCTGAAATTAGAGACACCGGCATCACACACACCACCATGGAGAGCACACTCTAAGCCTTCCACTCTCAGGATCAGTCTCTATATGCAGCCCACTCGACTCTACTTGCTAACTGTTTGGATAAATTGATGCCATGTCTGGTATATACTGACCAAGGCGGTTTCATCCTTAACCAGGCCATCAGTGGCAATAATGAACTCTCCCTCCACCTCATTGATATAGCCAGGAAAAAAGGAAAGGCAGCTGTCCTCCTGTCACTTGACGCTGAAAAATGCATTTGATTGGGTTTTCTGGGGAATGCAGTTCAAAGTCCTCAAGAAATGTGGCCTGGGCGTAGGCTCCTGGGGCTGCTTGTCACAATATACTGCAATCCCAGAGCATAGGTTAGAGTCAACAGCCAATCATCAACAGCCGTCCATATATACAGACGCACCCTAGAACGGCGGGCCGGCATCGGCCATGCCAAAAGTATGGCAGTCGAGCCGGCCCCCTCCAAAACAGGAGGCGCACATTAGTGACGCGACAGGCGCGCCTCCTCCCGATAGGTCCTGGCCCAGAGGCGTGAGCCGGAAGTGATTAGAATCACTTCCAGGTCACGCGAAAGGGCAACGTCCGGCCTGTAGCCCTGGCCGGGCCACCAAGGGGTATAAAGGGCTGGGGAGCACAGGAGTCTGTCTCTTCGCTCCGTGCTCCCCAGCCTGCCCCCAAGCCTCGCTAGGAGGCTTTAACTTTTGTTTTCCCACCCACCATCCCCTAAAAGCAAGTAGGTTGTTCAGAGTATCAATTATGGAATATTAGAACGTTAGTAGTATTAGGATGATGAGATAATTTTCAAGGTTATGTAGAAATACTAATTTGTTCATTCACAGGTCTTCAATCGTCGTATTTATGATTAATCTTGGTCAGGCGGTAAGGTCATGCTTGGTGAGCAGTAAATTTAAGGTCCTTAGAGGCGGCGCCATTCTTGAATGGGGTCGCCCAAGTGGGAGGGACAAGTGGTCTCTCCTAGAACTCCAGGGGCACTTGGGTGTGGGGGAGGAGGGAGTCACGCTTTCTCTAGGCTGGTTGGCCATCCCGCACGTGCACAACGGCGCCAGTAAATGGCACACAGCTGCAAGGGCCCCTTTATGGAGATCAGGTACAGAGCGTACAGGGGTAACCGGGGGGGAGAAATACCCTCACGGTGAACGGGCCCTCTGCGCATGCGCACTCCGGCTGGAGGGCGTGGTTAAAAATTGATAAGGATCTGACATCAGTTAGTGACCTTGCCGTAGGCTCTATTAAAGTACGAAGAAAATAGATAATGTATTGATTATTAAAGATATGTTAGAAATGGATAGGAAACCTTTGTATTAGAGTTATGTTAAGGTTAGCCATATGACATCTGTACTTATCAATTGTAATCAATGTAAAGTATATTTTCTGCTGCATTATGTAAATATTGTAATTATGATAAATGTTTATTAATCTTGTATAATAAATACGGCCGGGGGGTGTTACGCCCCCGCATCCAAAAAAACTTCTCTCCTGTCCCTTGCTGGGTCCTGAGTGGGGAGGAGGGGGTGTAGGTAGTACCTGGACATATTCTGCAGAGCCCCTTTTGCAGAAAATTAGAAACGATCTGCAGATTCACAACATTCGGTTCTACCAAGCTACGGCTAAGGTGTCAGCCTTTGCTGATGATATCCTACTCACACTCATGGAGCCCCCGCGCTCCCTCCAAGCCTTGATCCCTCTGCTCAAGGGATTCCAATCCGTTGCCAGCCTACTCATAGACGTAACGAGTGTGAAGCTTGAGTTTGGTGGGAAGGAACCCCTTAGTAGACTCTTTATCCAGGACAATGCAGTATTAGCAAATAGTTCCTCCTGACGCCAATCCTGTCCACCTGGGCCAAGACAGATTTTGAACTCCTCCTGGGTGAGGCTTACTGGCGGCCCGGAAAAACCACTCCCTCTCATGGGTGGTGCATTTTGAGGCACATAAAATCAGCAGAGAGGACATCCCTTGCCTCTTGGCCGTCTTTATGTTGCAGATCTGGGAAGAGAAACGTTTGAGATTGGTCTTCAAGATTTGCATAAAACACCCTGGAGGAGGGGACTTGGGGGTCCCACTTATACTGCATTGGTATCAGATCTCTCAATTACGCCACATGGTGGAATAGCTAAGACGGGAAACAGATCGACAATGGTGCTTCATAGATCTGAACACTGCAGCCAGAGCGCAGGGTGAGGTACCATGAGTTCCTAATGACATGAGAGGCAGGCTCATGTATTTCTGCCCCATCACCAGAGTGGCATTACCAGTTGGAGACTCTTCTGCTACCAAATGAGGCCTCGCCTGCCTCACCATCCCCACACCCCCTCCCTTGCACAGCAATTTTAGACAACACAAGTTCGCTTCAGGCTGGTAACACAGGCCTTCCAGATCTGGAGACAGAGGGATTGCTTTTTGGCTTCAGACTCCAACTCTAAGAGACAATTAAAAACATTTGAAGAGATCAAACATGAATATGGGATTCCCAAGGTGCTTTCATTACCTCCAGATTCTCCACTGGCTCTCGCATAGTAACATCGAAGAACACACAACAAGAGAGAACCTACTCCGGTGGAAACATCCCTTCAGGGCCTCTCCTCCTTCAAACTATTGCTCCCTAACATCTGCTGCATACTTAACACATTGACCCTGGCAGGTAAATCCTTCCTTCCAATTGCACTGGGAAACCAAACAGTGGCAATAAGTGTTCCTCCGCACTAGCAATTTTGCTCCCCATGCTCGAGGCAAGGAGATCATCTATAAAATTCTGTTTCCATGGCACCTTACCCCACACCGCCCACACATCATCAATCCCACTTACCCCAAGACCTGCTGTCTTGGATGCGGAGGCATAGGCCCCCTTAAGCAAACCCTGTGGTCATGCCCCTGACTGAGACACTATTTTTCTTCCAATCCCCCAGATACAGGGCCAGGATTTAGACAAACACCCTGAATTCACCTTCCTTGGCAGGATTTATCCACTCAATTCAATGCCGAGAAAAGAATATCCCATCTCCTCCTCACTGCCATGCACACTATCCTTTCTCTCCAGGGTGAACCAATAGTCCCTCGTGGTATCCTCCATAGTGGTTTTGCTCATTGCCTCTGCCCCCCCTCTGTTCTTTGGGACAATAGAACGTTCCGACATGACATTCCAACTGTTAGCGAGGGTGTTCCCCTTCGTGAAGAGCTGTACCTGTGCTGTGGCTGGTGTATTACCAATAAACCTATCTTCAAGCTCATCATCCTCCGGGTCATTCAATACCCGCTTCAGCATTGGTGGCAGAGGATGGGATCGTGCTGAAGAACACCTGCAGTATGGGCATGGGTTTGACTGAACTCGGAAGGTGATCAGGAAGAAATCGAGAGATCATTCATGACAACTTTCCCGGTGAAGCTTTACATGTCTTAACGAGTGCATGTTAATTTAAACTGTGCTTGTGTTGCCTTCCAGCACTAGACGGCAGACGGCTGGAGAATAGTGCACTGTTTTCAGGAGCCAATCTTTGACTAATGTCTATATAAAGCGCGACTCCTTGACCGCTAGCGCTCTGTGTAACCTTCAGTGCTAATCCTACTCTGAAGTGTCCCCGCAATTTTTGACTAAGACTATAAGTATCATCTACGCTCATTTATCTGTGCCTGGAATTGCTGTGTGGGCTGCCTGCTAGGTTATCGACAATCTTTGGCAGACAGCTACTTAAACACACACTAAAATCTGAGAGCATTGTCTCTCCAAAGTCAATCCCTGACTCCTCCCCACAGTCAGCACTCCCCTCACTATCTCCCCCAAGGCAGCACAGGCCATTTAGAACGTTCATGCATGCTGAGGATTCCTGTCAGCCCTAACTGCCTCGGCAGGCCAAATGCGATGCGCTGAGGATTCCTGTCAGCCCTGACTGCCCCTGCAGGCCGAATGCGATGCGCTGAGGATTCCTTTGAGCCCTGACTGCCCCTTCAGGCCGAATGCGATGCACTGAGGATTCCTGTGAGCCCTGACTGCCCCTGCAGGCAGAATGCGATGCGCTGAGGATTCCTGTCAGCCCTGACTGCCTCTGCAGGCCGAATGCGATGCGCTGAGGATTCCTGTAAGCCCTGACTGCCCCTGCAGGCCGAATGCGATGCACTGAGGATTCCTGTGAGCCCTGACTGCCCCTGCAGGCCGAATGCGATGCGCTGAGGATTCCTGTCAGCCCTGACTGCCTCTGCAGGCCGAATGCGATGCGCTGAGGATTCCTGTCAGCCCTGACTGCCCCTGCAGGCCGAATGCGATGCGCTGAGGATTCCTGTCAGCCCTGACTGTCTCTGCAGGCCGAATGCGATGCGCTGAGGATTCCTGTTAGCCCTGACTGCCCCTGCAGGCCGAATGCGATGCACTGAGGATTCCTGTGAGCCCTGACTGCCCCTTCAGACAGAATGCAATGCGCTGAGGATTCCTGTGAGCCCTGACTGCCCCTGCAGGCCGAATGCGATGCGCTGAGGATTCCTGTCAGCCCTGACTGCCCCTGCAGGCAGAATGAGATGCTGAGGATTCCTGTCAGCCCTGACTGCCTCTGCAGGCCGAATGCGATGCGCTGAGGATTCCTGTCAGCCCTGACTGCCTCTGCAGGCCGAATGCGATGCGCTGAGGATTCCTGTCAGCCCTGACTGCCCTTGCAGGCCGAATGCGATGCGCTGAGGATTCCTGTCAGCCCTGACTGTCTCTGCAGGCCGAATGCGATGCGCTGAGGATTCCTGTGAGCCCTGACTGCCCCTGCAGGCTGAATGCGATGCACTGAGGATTCCTGTGAGCCCTGACTGCCCTTGCAGGCCGAATGCGATGCGCTGAGGATTCCTGTGAGCCCTGACTGCCCCTGCAGGCCGAATGCGATGCGCTGAGGATTCCTGTCAGCCCTGACTGCCCCTGCAGGCAGAATGAGATGCTGAGGATTCCTGTCAGCCCTGACTGCCTCTGCAGGCCGAATGCGATGCGCTGAGGATTTCTGTCAGCCCTGACTGACTGTGCAGGCCGAATGCGATGCGCTGAGGATTCCAGTCAGCCCTGACTGACTGTGCACGGTGAACGTGAGGTAGCGAACTCAATGCTGGCACTGGTACCACTTTGTGGCCTACTTAGCAGTTATGGCTGCTTCCATCACATACTCTTAGTGGCTGTGCTACTGTCTCCTGGCTGCTTTGCCTCACAATGTCCTCTGCCTTCCACTTCAGGAAGTCTTGAAAAGAAGAAACAAAATACAAAGGAGAAGGAAGGGAGTGTCATTGCACCACTCGTGGGAACCCAGTGCATTCTGGTCATTATACTGGAAACCAATACAAATATGTCAGTAATCTATGGATTGGCTAGTGGCTGTAATCAAGGTTTTGGCTTTTCTAAATGCATGGAATCACACGACAAGGAACAGTGAATCACACACTATTGCTCCTTGAGTAAGCAATGCATTAAAATTGATATAAATTACTTCAAGAATCCACACTGACCAAGTAATTACCCTCTAAGTACAGTGGATCATAAGACAAGGAACAGTGATTCACACACTATTGATCCAGAGTCTCAGGGTGTACAGTTCATGATTCTCATACTATTGCTCTAGAGACTCTGGGTGTACAGCTCATCAAAATCATATAGCACATGGTATTGTGCTTGCTATCCTGTTACAACTCACTGTACCAATTACACTGTGGAGCATTACTGTTTGTAACTCCTTTTGTGTTTATCTTTCACAATGCAAAACATCTCGCTACTTCCATTCTACTTGAACATGTTGGGCGAACTCCAATGTTATGGAGTAAATGGAAAAAAGTTTTTAATAATTACCCCACAGTGTGTGGTCCGGATATAAATGTTGACAGAAAAGTAGTGTTGCTAGCACATTGCCAAGGAGCAGAAGGTTCTAGAATACCTACCAGATCTGTCTGACGATGAGGTAGAAGATTCCAATGCTTATGAAATATGTATAAATAAATTGAATAAACACGTTTTACCTAGAATAGGCACCATTCTAGAAAGATATCACTTTGGTAGGAGGAGCCGGAGAGGGTGAAAGCATAGAACAATTTGTATCTGCTCTAAGAAAACTAGCAGCAACGTACACGTTCGGTGCTTCATTAGATTAACACATCTGTGATCAGTTTTTATTAAATTGTAACAAAGAATACTTAAAGATTTGTGGCTGAAGGAAGATCCCCCCATAACAAAGTGTTAATGGTTTCAAAGCAAGTGGATCACATATTGTCCTGTGTGAAAGAACTGAAAGTTGAGGATAAAAGCAATTCACATGAAGATACGTTGTGTATAAGAGAAGAAGGAGAAGACATTTAAAACCAATGATTAGAGCTTCAAAATGCAGTGCTTTAGGTGTGACACGACAGGCAATATGGCCAACTGGAGGGAATGCCCAGCATGGAAGGTAGTGTGTAAGGGATGTGGTCAGTGGTCAAAGTGGGGGAAAAAAAAGTAGGGGAACTGTGGGTGGAGAATCAGAGGGCGAGAATAACCTGTGGACTGGGTCAGTGGGCGGAGTCAGAGGTGTGGCCAGAAAGAGCAAAACATCCCAGTTTTTAGTATTTGTTTGGTATTTCACTGACCAGTTACAACTTATTACATTATTTAATTCAACCAATGAATACACGTTTTATTAAAGGTTGAATATGTGTTATTCACATTAAAATGTATTCACAAAGTGGGATACGTTTCCAATCACAGAATGTCCCAAATACACTTAAAAGTCGAAGTACAAACCATTTGTCTCCGAGCCATGCAGTTTCTGTCATCAGCACTTCTCCTCACTTTTTCCACAAGAGCAATTCAGACATGAATCACAAAATGCCCCAATTTGCAAATGTTTTTCACCTAATTATGACTCTGCCATATTTTCCACGTAATACATCATCTGCTGCATAATTTGATGATTTTAACTAATAAATTGTTTGTAGCTCAATTGGATCACAAGGTACTTGTACTGCTGTGAAGTGGAGGGCCCTTTGCAAAGGTTGACTGGTAACCTTTCTCACTGCTGCATTTGACTGTTACACTGGTACTAATGAGGCAAAATATTTGCAGAGACTTTTAGTATGTATAAAAATGTCAAAATAATAAAGTATCAGAAAATATAGCGCTTTACGCTGCAGCCTTTTTGTTTGCTGCATAACTTAGTCAACACTGTGGCATAATTTTGTTCTCTCTTGCTGCAGAATTCTACTGGCCCCAAAGCAGATAGCACATGTTAAAAGTGCTTGTGCATGGAGCAGAGAGGCTGTGAAGTTTGCAAACTTAGTGTGGTGTACCTGCAAATCCTGCATTGCCAATCCCTGGTGAGTTGCACTAGTACTGCTGAAACAAGGCCAATTGAGGTACCAATGGGTGAGGCGGACTGCCTTCAAGGGTCCTGTGACCTCAGTGACAGAGTCACTGTCACTCTGGGGTGTGTTGCTTCGTAAGCCTGCCCACAAGACTGGAGGTGATATTCAGCATGGATTGTGATGGACAGGCCTTCAAGGTTAACCCACACTTGCTACTGGTAGGGTTCACCTGCTGGTGCTAGGACACCATGGCTTCTACAGTCTAGCTGGGCCTTCTAAGGTCAAGCATGGGAATGTGCTCCCTCAGGAGAGTGGTTTGATGGAGTGGTCATGAAGGCTGAACTTGGTTCCCCAGTTGCAAATTCTGCTGCTCTAGCCATAGTGCCACATCTTCTCCCCCACTAAACACCATACCGCCCCACTGAGAGAAACTCACACTGCCTTCAGTTATAACCCAGTTGTGCTGCGCTATCAACACCTGGATGCGACTCAATTCAAATTATGCACAGGACGAGTAATATGCTACCTGAAAAAAAAAAAGTAATGAACATCTTGGAAAAAGCAAATCCTCATAGGGAATGCAAGATTTGGTACTGCATGTGATATGTAAGCATGAAGAACGTAGTCTTAATAGGGCGCAACAAGGAGAAATGATTTATGCTTTACTAAATATATGATGCCCTATGGTGCCATAGAGGTAAAAAAAAAGATTACATAATCTCTTTCAACATCCACAAAACTTTCAGCTTTGCTTGACAACCTCTGTGCGTCCAACATGCACAAAACGACCAACTCTGCTAAGAAACAATGCAACATTAAAGAAGATTAGTGCCAACTCTCACTTGTGACACACAACAGTGCAAGTCATCCAGGCCACCATGACTACCCCATAAAGAAACACCAGTGCACAAGCAGACTAACTTTGTTCAAAAGCTCTACATTATTAGCCCAGGTTAGTGCAGACTCTCACGTCTGGCTCAAATCCACCAAGCAATCATGATATTCACAAACACAAACACGGTCGGTCTCATCCGTAGCATATATGCACTGGTCCAGAGGGCTATTAAATACCCATCAACTTATGTTTCTAAAAGCACTAGAATATGTCCTCTTGCAAGGAAACCCTGAAATGCTGACGAGGTCCTTCTTTACAAGCCTGAACATGAAAGCATAACATTTTCAAAGATAACCTTGAAGCAAGGAATAATGCATTCCAATTAAATCTCACCTTGAGATAGACTTTAAATATCCAAGGGGGCTGCAGATACGATCTCGTCATTAAACTCAGAAATGTCACTATCTACCTCCACAATCATGATGATTCAGGGAAATAAATGATCACGATCTGCTGGCCTTCAATGACATTTTTCAGAACCTAAAAAAGTGAATATTAACCACAGTGAAAATCCCCTCAGCCCATAAACAGCTGCCACCCCCAGGTGAAGCCCACCCTGTGCTATTGCTTCCCATCAATCCACTAGCCCCCAAACCACCTAAACTCAGGGGAAAGGCCTGCCACCTCCTAGCAGTGCAGCAGACCACAATGCAATTGATGATTCCAGCCCTTTTATAAAAATGCACCTCATTAACACTCCCTCTCCCTTGATGCAGACAACATCTTATGTTCTTCCTACTGCCTCACATTTGACTCACAGAGACATCGTTTAGTGACAGCTCATCTACTTACCTTGATGATCTCCTCTTCCCAGACTACAAACCCATTTAATAGATCTGATAGGGTAAGAGAAGAGAGATTGTCCTAACCAATACCACTAACCTGAACTGCACTAACATTGCCAAAACAACCTATTTGCTGTTTAAATACATAGCATCTTGTGTCTCCATCAACCCCATGTTCGCTCCCATTGTCTCAGTAGTCTACCTCACACAGCCACATTCCAAAATACCTGTAGGAACTCTTGGACGTGGCAATCCATTTTCAAAATAAGATCAATAAATGTTATCCCGCCCACCAGAACCTACAAACCGTCCCTACTACTTTTCACATTCACCCCCTTTGATCCACCATAGTCCTATGAGATGCTAAACCGGTCTGTCAAAATAAAAGCATCTAATTCACCTATGGAGCCATGGTCAGCTGAGCCCCTCCTCCCTTTCATTGACTTTGATACAACAATCATTTCAAATGCTTTATTCCACACATGAGTTGTGCCCCCCCACCCCTCCAAAGCATACTATCATACCCCTCTTGTAAGGAAAAAGGTCTTCCGAAATTACAGGTCCAGGTTCAAGCTTCCTTTTCTCACTAAGGTCCTGGAAAAGAGGAGGATGATACAGCTCGGACAGTATGTGGAACTAAACTAGCTCCTCTACGACCGTCAACACTCTATCCTCATGGAACATGGAAGCAGCCATCCCCGATATACAAGAGGAGCGCCTCCTCTCACCGTACGAATGTCAGAAAAAGACATTGTGGCATGCTGTGTCAGTATTTCTTCTCCGTTAGGTCTATTTTTTATTTAAATTGGTATCAATAAGGCTATTGGTTCCATTCATGTTCTAGTTCGGAACTCTGTTGTGCTCTACCGGTCTTCATGCTCCTGGGCCCTTGGTACCCGCAGTTTATCTTCAGCCTACAAATAAAGAACTACTAAATTCTTTATGAGAAGCGTCTTCAATACATTACTGATATTTGCAGCAATAGGGCTTCTTTCTTTTTTGGATCCATTTCACAGGCGAACAAATAAAGGAAAGAGCCGTTTTTGAAGTCACGGATTCCAGCAACTGAGAAGAAAGAAAGAGAGGCAATAAGGGAAAGACGTGAGAGAGATGAAGACAGCTGCCAGCGGAAGCGGACACTGTCCTTGTCTTCCCTGGGCAAGAAGGAAGAGTCCTTTTCCTTCTCTGCCCACCCCGCCCGTTCTCAAACGGCCACGAAGGGCCGAACCTTATCTAAAGGTTTTCGCTATTTCTGCCGTCCTGGGACGCATTACTAAAAACAGAAAAGTAGGGGAACGGATTGCATAAAATTAACGAAGTAGGGGCATGCTGTGCCCATCCGATCCCGCCCACTTCGACCAATGGATGTGGCAAGAATGGGCATTTTGTTGTGTGCTGTAGATTCAAGAAAAGCATGGAAATATATAAAAAGCTCCAAAGTATCGGAAATATGTATTGACATTGTCTTACAAATTAATGATACAGGTGAAGGTAATCCCAAGGACATTATAAAAATAGATGATGTAAAGGTAGATGAAATGTTTGATTTGTGCTCCCGAGTAACCATTATTTCCACCAGGTATTCAAAGACAAGTTAATGAATAGGGTCCAATTGATGAACATGGACATACAACCTGGTAGATATGGGGGCTAACCCACCAACATGAGAGGCTTCTTTGTGGGGAATGTCCAGTATGGTGAGAAGAAGACCCTAACTAAAGTAGACATCTCTGAGAAAGGTGACAACATCTTAGGTTGGCCAGTACAGAAAACCTTGGCAGTAGTTCTGGACCCTAATGCCTCACCACAAATCCAAGTGCAGGTGATCCAGGAGAACTGTTTTGTACACAAGTTCCCAGAAGTATTAACTGGAAAACTAGGATGCCTCAAATCCTAAATCCACAAAATAAAGTTAAAACCTAACACAACCCCTGTAGTATTCAAAGTCTGAAGCCTACCAATGAACATACAAGATGTGTTGAGAATGGAATTGGAGAAATGTTGTGATCAGAATGTCATCGAACCAGTCAAAGCCATGGATTGGTTAGCTGCCATTGTTGTACCGTGCAATGCGGACAAGTTGAGATTATGTGTTGATCTAAGAACGCTGAACAAAGAAGTAGTGGTGGACAGATTTTCTCTACCCACGATTACAGGAATGTTCACAGCCTTAAAGGGAGCCAAGGTTTTCTCAACCCATGACTTGGCTTCAACTTATCACCAGATAAGTTGGCACCCTGAGACATAAAATCTCACTGCCTTTATCGCACCGCTAGGTGCTCACAGGTTCAAACACATGTCCTTCAGGTTAATTTCTGCAGCCTCAGTTTTCCAAAGGGCTACATTAGCAATGCTCAAATACATTCCAGGAGTGTTCTATTACCAGGATGATGTATTGGTTTGTGGAATAACCAACGCTTAACACGATGAAAGGGTCGAGAAAGTACTAAGGTAGTTTGAAAGTTTTGGTCTCACTGTAAAGGCTGACAAATGCAAATTTGCATGTGAAGCAATAACCTACGTGGGGCATAAGAGCTCCAGTAAAGGGATTTAATTCAAAGATGATCAGGTGAACTAAATCATGAATGTAGCATCTCCAACCAACAAAGATAAACTCAGTTTGTTCCTTGGCATGGTGTAGTTTTACAACAAGTTCATAATACATTTAGCAAACAGGGCATTCCACATGAGGTCGCTAATTAAATCAAAAGCTGAGTTCATCTGGGGCAACACGTGGTCAAGGGAATTTCAAGATGTCAAATAGTCTCTGGAAAATGCACCACAACTCAGATCCTTTGTACCAGGCAGAGCAGTGATTATAACCAGAGACGCCAGCACTAAAGGATTGGGAGCAGTATTCTCTTAGGTAGAAGTCGCCTTTGCATCGAGGCCATTACAGGGGACAGAAGATAACTACTCCATAATAGAAAAGGAAGAACTTGCAGTATTCTGGGCCATGCAAAAGTTCAAAATGTTTATTTGGGGTACTGATTTCAAGATCAGGATTGACCACAAACCACTGAAAGACATCTTTGGGAGAAAAGGCTTAGACTCAGTATCTAGCCGCATCAGGAAATGAATTGTCAATCTACAGGAATAAACATTCACAGTTGAATACATCCCCAGAGGAAAGAATAAGGTGGTGGGTTATCTGTCCTGGCTACTTCCCAGCATGAACAGTAGTATAGATGATGAAACACAGAATGGCAAGAAAGAGGTAGCCTTATCAAACACGTTTGTCATTTCTGATGGTGTGATAACTGAGACTGAATGGAAAACACACCTCAGAGAGAATGAAACCCTGGACACAGTCAGACAGTTTGTAAACAGTAGTTGGCCAAAAAAGAACACCGTCAAGGAGGAATTCAAAGCAACTGGGTGCGTAAAAGATGAACTTGCAGAAGTGGATGAATGTCTGTTTAGGGGCACCAAACGAATTCCCCATGGGAGTATGCAAGAGAAACTCATAAATAAAGCACATGAAGGCCACTTTGGTGTTTCTAAGACCAACAAGAGACTCCAAATTGACTTTTGGTGGCATAGCATGGACATCCAAAGTGAAAGATCTGTAAGGGACTGGGTACACTGCAATGAGAGCGAGAAGATCTTAGTCACAAGGAACCCTCCATGCAAGTGTGCAAACCTCCAAACAACCCATGGGAAGAATTGGCCTTGAACATAACTGGTCCCTCAGCTGAGGAAAAAGAGACACCCTATATTATAGTCCTGTTAGATCTATACTACAGATGGCCAGAAATCAGAATTACTTCAGACATTAGTTCAAAGAGTAACATATAGTTTTTAACAGATGTATTTGCTAGTGAATGGCTACCATCTACTATCCTATCAGATAACGGAGTACAATTTTGCTCTAAAGAAATGCAAACATTCTTAGAAGAGAATGGCATCACCCATCTGCCCTCAGCACTCTACCACCCAGATACCAATGGTGCTGTAGAACGCATTAACAAACATTGAAGGAAGGAGTACAATTAGCAAAAATTGATAACCTTAATTGGAAGGCAAACGTTTTCAAAAGAATTTCATCTGACTCCAAACCAAAGCACTCGGAAACCCCTTTTGAGGTATTAAGGGGAAGAAAACCCAATTCTCAACTAATTATTTCATGGAGGAAATGGGGTAAAGGATGGGTAGACATGAACACCAAACAACCTTGGAGACAATGAGAAATGATATATGTAGGAAAGTGCCCCTTTTTGCATGGTTACCCCCCACTTTGTACTTGACATCTGATTCAACTTGACTTGATTTGCCCTGGGTCCCTGCCAAGCAGGATCCCAGGGCCTGTGTTCTTTCCCAGAGCTATACCTTTGTACCCACAAATGGCATATCTCTGGCCACAGGTAAGCCCCTTGTAAAAGGTACCATGGGGACCAAGGGCACTGTGACCAGGGAAGGCCTCCAAGGACTGCAGCACCTAGTGAGCCACCCTTAGAGACCCTGTACCTTAACACCCACACACTGCCATCACAGGATGTGTGTTTTGGTGCAGAGATAAGTGAAGAGTCGACATTGCACACATTCCTGTGTGCCATCCCTGAAGCCCCCTGAGGCCTAGGTAAGTCACCCCTCTAACATGCTGCACTAGCCCTCAGGTGAGGGTACAGTGGCATGAGCCCTGTATCCCTACGGTTTCTAAGTCCATTCTTAGACATTGTAAGTGTAGTAAAGCCATGAAGAGTATATAGTCTGGGAGTTAGTCATTATGGACACAACATCTCCATAATGGCTTTTCTGAAACCTGGGATGTTTGGTAGCAAACCTCTCAGCACATTAAACCCACACGGATGCCAGTGTGGGATTTAATTTAAAATACACTCAGAAGGCATCTTAGAGATGCCCCCTGAAAAACAACCAGCCCTGGTGTGGTTCCTGGTTGCCTGCCTGCCATTTGCCACAACCAGACAGGTTTCTGGATCCCCTGGTTAGAGAACCTCTGCTCTCTGGGTCTAGAAACAAAGCCCATCCTGGGCAGAGGTGTCATGCTTCCTCCCACGGTATGGGCTGGGTCCACGAAGGCCTGCTGTCTTATTAAGCTGTCCCTGCCTTTTGCTGCCCCTAGGAACTCAATCAATCAATCAATCAATCAAGGGGCTTGTAAAGCACGGCTACTCACCCGTGAGGGTCTCAAGGCACTGAGGAGGAGGGGGGCTGCTGGTTGGACTGAGTGGAGGATCATTCGAAGACCCTGGTCTTGAGGTCCTTCCTGATTTGGGTCAGTGTCACTGATTTCCTGAGGTGCAGGGGCAGGGAGTTCCATGTCTTGGTGGCGACATAGGAGAATGATCTTCCTCCGGTTCTAGTCTTGTGGATACTTGGGATGGAGGTGAAGGCCAGTTGAGAGGATCGGTGTTGTATGGTGGGTGCATGGAATGCAAGGCTGTGATTCAGGTATGCTGGTCCTTTGTTGTACAGGGCTTTGTTGGCACGAGGAGCTTGAAAGGGACTCTCTTGATGACTGGGAGCCATTGGAGTTGTCAGAGGTGTTTCATGATGTGACTGCAGCGGGGGATGTCAAGAACCAATCTGGCAGCGGTGTTTTGGAGTACTGTAGCTTCCTGAGCTGTTTCTCGGTGACGCCAGCGTAGAGTGCGTTGCCATAGTCGAATATGCTGGTGATGAGTGCGTGGGTGACCGTCCTAGATTCTGTGGGGATCCATCTGAATGTCTTTCAGAGCAGGCGGTGTGTGTGGAAGCAGGCTGATGAAAGTGCGTTGATTTGGCGGTCCATCATGAGCAAAGAGTCCAGTATGATGCCAAGGTTGCATGCATGGTCTGTCGAGGTGGGGTGGGGGGGGCACCCAGAGTAGCTGGCCACCATGGGTTATCCTAGGCTGACGCTGTGGGTCTCACGATGAGAACTTCGGTCTTGTCAGAGTTGAGCTTGAGGCAGCTGTCTTTCATCCATGTCGCAACGCCCTTTATTCTACTGTGGAAGTTGGTTCTGGCTGTTGAGGGTTCATTGGTGAGGGAGAGGATCAGATGGGTGTCATCACCGTGGGAGACGATGTTGAGTTCATAGCTTCTGACGATGGCTGTGAGGGGGCCATGTAGATGTTGAAGAGGGTGGGGCTCAGGGATGAGCCTTGGGGGACTCTACATCTGATCTTCGTGGGTTCTGAGAGGAATGGTGGTAGTCTGACTTCCCGGGTCTGGCCAGTGAAGAAGGAGCGGATCCAGTCCAGATCCCTGTCTCAGCTGCCGGCGTCATGGAGTCTGGTGATTAGGATGCAGTGGGAGATGCTGTTGAAGGCAGCCGAGAAGTCTAGTAGGATGAGGGCTGCTGTCTCTTCCCTGTCGAGGAGGGAGCGGATGTCATCTGTGGTGGCAAGGAGTGCTGTGGCTACTTCGGAAGCCAGATTGGGAGGTGTCCAGGATGTGGTTTGCTTTAATGAATGCGGAGAGTTGGGCTTTGATGGTCTTCTTTATGACCTTGGCTGGGAAGGGGAGGAGGGAGATCGGTTTGAAGTTCTTGAGGTCCATTGAGTCTGAGGATGGCTTCTTCAGCAGGAGGCTCTTCTCGGCGTGTTTCTAGTCATCGGGAAAGGTGGTGGTTTGATGGAGCTGTTGATGGTGCAGAGCAGCAGGGGGGCAATGGCGGCGGTTGCTCTGTGGAAGATGTGGTACGAGCAAGGATAGTTTGGGCACCTGAGTGGATGCTCTTTATGGTCTTGAGCGTGTCCTCTGTGGTGAGCGGGGTCCAGCAGAGCAAGGTCTGTTGAGGGATGGCTTGGTTTTCTTTGATGGTGGCGAGTGTGGGGGCCGGGTTGAGGGTGTCTAAGCTGTCGTAGATCTTTCTGATCTTTTGGTGGAAGAAAGTGCTGAGTTTGTTGCAGAGGTCTTGGGAGGGGGGATGTCTGCGGTCTCGCTGTTGGACCTAACAAACTCCTTGATGATGGAGAAGAGTTCTTTGCTGTTGTGTGTGTAGGCATTGATTCTATCTTGGATGTCCATTTTCTAAGTGGTTTTAAGGAAGAGGTGGTGTACGTTGATGCCAGACTTGAAGGTTGAGTGAGTTTCCTGGGTTTTGTTGCTCCTCCATTTCTTCTCGAGATGTCTGCAGGTGCGTTGACTTGTAGAGAGTGGGGGTGAACCAGCTGGCTGCCTTGAATCGTTGTTTGCCTGGTCTTCTCTTGAGGGGTGACAGGATGTTGGCGCAGTTGGAGATCCATTGGTTTAGGTTGTATGCTGGGGTGTTGGTGTCCGTGGGCATTGGCAGAGTGGTTGTGCTGAGGCGATGATGACGGTGGTGTATGTGGGCTTGTCAAAGGTGAGTGGTCAGTCCAGGAGAGTTCAGTTGTGTGGTTGTAGCTGATGTTCCCGCTGGCAGAGAAGATGAGGTAGAGCGTGTGTTCAGCTGTGTGGGTCTGTTTGCGGTGACTATCTGTTTCAGTCCAATGTTGGTGAGGTTCTCCAGAAGGGAGGCAGTATTCTGGTCGCAGGGGTTGTCTAGGTGGAAGTTCAGGTCTCTAAGTGGGATATAATCGTGGATGCGAGAGCCTGGGGTGTGATATGGTCTACGATGGAGTCTGTGAAGGGGGGTTGGGCCAGGGGCCTGTACACGAGGGTGCCGCAGAGGGTGGTGTTGTGGTTAGTCTCGATCTGGAAGTGGAGGTGTTCTATGTTTGTCATAGGGTCATTGGAGTGTGTGGTTAGTCGGAGTATGCTTTTGTGGACGATGGAGATGCCTCCTCCCTGGTGGTCAGGGCGGTCCTTGTAGCCGTCAGGGATGGCGATTGTGATGTCTGGTCCAGAGCAGGGGTTGGTTCAGGTTTCCGCGAAGAAGGCGATGACGGTAGCGGTGGCATCGAGGAGGTTCCAGATTTCCCTGGCGTGTTTGTGTCAGGACCGCATGCTGAGGATGATGCAGTTGAGGCAGACGGGTGCACTGTCGGTTGGCTGGGAGGTGAGTAGGGCTGGCACGATGGCGTGGCTGAAGGTGTGGGGGCAGTTCCGGCAGGCGAAAGGTCCAAGAGTGTTCTTTGGTGATGCTAGCTGGCAGGTGGCGTATCGCCCTGGGTTGAGCGTGAATAGGGTCCTGGTGTTGTAGTTGTGGCGAGGCTGAGAGGCAGGGTGCCTGGTGCTGGGCTTGGTCCAGGTGCGGACGTGCGCAGATGGGCTTGCCTTTGCACCAGCTGTGCGGGCACACAGCGGCTGCCATTAAGTAGTGCTACGTGGGGGGCTGGGCAGCTGGGAGGCGGGAAACACAGGAGTGGAAAAAGGACACTGGAGGTGGGGTGAGCCGAGGGATTGCAGCAGCAACAAGGGAGAGGGCAGTGAAAATGGGAAAAACAGGAGGAAAAGCAAAGAGCAAAAAGCCAGAGGAAGCAAGAGAAAATACAAAGGCAGAAAAAGAAAAAGAAAGATTAAAACAGAGAGAGGGACAGAAACAGCGAAAAGAGAGACAAGAAGGCAGTCAAGCAGCAGAGCAGTGACTCTCTACCACTGGACCACCAGGGATTGAGGCGTAGGCAGGAGCGCTTCAAACTTCTGACCTCCAGGTCAGTGGTGCCAGCAGCAGCAGGAGGGGACTGCAGCAGCAGCTACCAGACGGCGCTGGACTGTGGAAGAAGCAAGTCCACTAAGCATAGTGGACTGTATCCCTCTGGTTCTGCCCCACCACTCTGGGCAGGAGATTCATTGAGAAAACCAAACTAGGTGGAGAGGTGTGCCCACCTTTGCCAACCCTACCCCTGAGGTGGAGGAGGCGAGGTGAAGTACGCATCTATGTCCCCTCCATTTTTAAGATGAGGGGACCCAGCCAATTAGGGAGAGGGTGGCATAATCGGTCACTCCAAGGAAGGGACCCATTGGTCCCAACCTGCGCACCCCTTTAAACACCCCTGAATTTAGTTTTTAGGGGCACCCCTGAATCTTGCCTCCTTGGATTCGAGAAAGAAATAAGAAGGATAGAAGAGCCATGCTGACTCTGGAAGAAGAGGACACCTACTGATTTGGCCCCCACCCTACTGGCCTGTGCCTACTTTGACCTGCCTACAGCAAGAACCCCGGCGATTCCAGCATCCCCCAGAGCCCGTAGGATCTGCCCTGCAACCATCTTTAAGACTGTCTCCTGTGAGCACCGTATTTGCTCAAGCACAGAATCCGGATCCAGGCATCTCTGCGATTCTGCACAACTCTGCACCTGACACCCAGGGCCCGAGTTCAAGTGGCCCAACACAACGAGAAGGTCTCCCTAGTGATCCTGACCTGGGATCTGGTGATCCCTGACGTCCTTGAATCTTCAAGCCGACGCCTGCAGCCTCAACCTTAAGGATCTCCCCGACTGCGACCGGAGCTGGTAAGAAGAACCGGACGCTTAAAGACACGCCTGCACTGACACCCCCAGGCCTTGGGTGTCCAGGCATCCCCCAAGATCCCAACTTACCTCTTCAGCTGGTAGTCGTCTTCAGGAAGCCTCCTCGAGCCTCCAGCATCTTTTCCGAATTGGAGAACTCCATTGCAATCCACAGGGTCCATGATTTCTTGGCATTCTGAATCTGGCAGCCTCTGTGCTGCTGGTGGTGCAGCTCCTGTGCTGATTTTTGGTCCCTGCAGTGCTGGTCCCTGACCTAGGTAGGAGCTTTGCTCCCACATCCAAGCAGCCTGCTTGTGAACATTCAGCCCATGCACTCTGCACCCGGCCACCCCGGGGTGTCTGGTGGTGCAATTTGAGTGCCTACCTAGACCATGGGAAACCTTGGTACTAACCCCCAAAACTCCCACTCATGAGTCCAGTACTTACCTGTAAAACTGATAACCATTTTTCTCTCATAGGAACTAATGTCACGAGTGTTTGTTCCAAAAATGTTGTGTTGAACTACTGTTTTGTTTGGAAGAAAAGTAACTGTATCTTAAATCTTGAAAGTCTTACTTACCTTATATTGTGAGATCCCCAGCGTGGTATCTAGGCATACCACCTGAGCATTTGATGTAATCCAAAAGTATTCCAAAAGTAATTAATGTGTGATTTAAACTTCTTTTTGAACCAATACAAAGCTGTAACGATTGCAAATCAATTCCCAATTGCACTTCTTGAAATGTTCTATGATTGAAAGTATATTTTACCTAACTGTACCAGGATCTGCATGGTTCTAGAAAATAAAACATAAGTATACCGTTTTTATCTTTACCTAACTGGGATGGATTCAGTCTACGAGTGTGTGCCATACGTCTTGAGTGAGTGAATACAATAAATGCTTAGCACACTGTCTGGATAAGCCTAACTGCTCACCCACACGACCACAAATATAGGTGTTGGCACTTACCCAATTTAGCATCTGCTATACCTCTGGGGATCCACTGGACTCTGTGCACACTATACCTTACTTTGGTATAGTTTATACAGAGCCAGCACCCTACAATACACCAGGAGGTCAGAAAAGAAAGATAAGACCAAGACAAATACACCAAAATGTCCAATATTGTGGTCTGAGATTGAGTAAAGATTGTGTCTCCGATTGGGGGTGTCAAATACTCCAAGTTTTCAAAAGCCGTGAAAGTAATCAGCGTATTTTGCAATGCCATAAAGACTGGCGATGGTAGAATATGGGATTTGGGGAGGGTGGCAAAACTCAGTCACCCTATCTTCAGAAAGGATGCCAACCATCAGCCAGCAGGAGAAGACTCTAGCAACAACAATCCTTCTGGCAGAGGTAATGGGTTATTATTATTTTTGTGTTGTATTTATTTATTTTAAACAGAGAAAGTTGGTACAGCAACACATGCAGTTGGCATCCGTTAGTCAGGAGAAACAACATCATACAATAGTAGAGAGGATGACATGATACATAGTAGTCTTCCTAGTCTAATAGAGATGGGTGGGGAAGTAGGGGAGGTAGCCACCAGGTATAGGGAGGAAATGGGTTATTAAATGCTGCTCACAACAAACATCCCAATGAGAATTTCTCTAATTGAGTATGGACGCGCCCCATCAGACCACCAAGATACTTGAAAGACTATGTTCGGGATTAAAATGGAACTTTTTTGTGTGCGTTAGATTCTTTAAAGCGTATCTCATTCATATGTTGACAAGGCAATGTCTGGGATTATTAAAGGTATTATCATTGGTACTGTGTATCCTACTAGTTGTACCGTATACAAACATTTCCTCACTGGTTTGTATAGTATTCTGCCACCATCAGTGCTCAACCTAAGAGCTACCCCTTCTCTCATTCTTTCGTGTTGTAAGTGAGGGCCATCCCCTCCCTTCAACCTCCTTCCTGCTCCCTTTAACACTTGCATCTTGTTTGATGAAAGGGGGACGTGTGATCTCCTCCATAGTGGTTCCTTGCCTATGTCCCCCTCTGTTCCTCGGGACAATAGAATGTTCCAACATGACATTCCAACGGTGGAGAGAGTGTTCCCCTCAGTGAAGAACTGTACCTGTGATGTTGCTGGTGTGTTACCAATAAGCCTATCTTCAAGCACATCATTCTCCTGGTCATTCATTCAATGTTTCTACAACCCTTAACGCAAACTTCTACTCCACAATCTCTAACACCTGCTGGGGCATGAGAACATTGAATATGATTTGCTGGACATAACGCTGATCTTTCACGCCTTATGAAGTCTTGTCCTTACATACTTGAATGTGGGATTCCAGGGTAGGACATGCCCACAAATGTTGTGATCACTGAGAATGTTCGATCCTGCATAGCCGAGTAACTTTGGATCCTTTGAAGCACTACATACTGATAAGTAATGTATTGTTTACCATGTGACTAGTATGGTGTGGGATGGGAATATGGGTGGGGGCTATAGAGATGTTATTGTTTGCTAATGTTGCTTAGGCTATGGAGGAGAAATACATGAGCCTACTTCTCATGTTCTTTGGATCCCACGTTACCTCACCCAGCAGTGCGGTGCAAGGTTCAGAGCTCTGAAGCACCATTGTCGATCTGTTTTTCGTCTAAGCTATTCCACTATATAGAATAATTGAGCCACCTGATAGTAAAGTAGGACATTCGGGGACCCTTAAACCTCCTGTCCTGAGATGTTTCGTGCAAATCTTGAAGCCCAATCCGGAGTGTTTCCCTTCCTAGATATACAACATACAGGCTGCCTGGAGGCGAGCAATGTCTCCCCTACTTTATTGCTTCGCCCTGCCAAATAATAGAATATACTGCACTTCCACACGGAGACACACACAGCGAAGCAATAAAAACACCTAGAAAGGGACTTCACTCTCATAAAATGAGGCACATCAAAAGACAGTTTTCAGAATAAAGCATGGGGTTTTATTTGTGTAACAGAAAGACTTTCCCAGATGTCAAATGAAACAACACATACACGTATATGGAGATATATATATATTCCAAAAGTCCACAAAAAGACCTCACCAATACCTGGCAGACCAATTATTTCAGCCATAAACAGTGTGAGGGAAAAAGTGACACATAATATGTGGATTTTTTTCTGCAAGACCTTGTTAAACAGCTCCCCACATATGTAAAGGACACAGGGGACTTTTTAAAAAAAAGTATTGTTGCAGGGATTCTGCTTATGCACGGAACTATGCGCAGGAACCCAGGCCCTCAGTGAATTGTGGTGTACCAAAAACTCACCTCAGAACCCAGAACCCCTTATCCGGCCAGCATCAGTGTCCCATTCGTTATCCGAGGTTTAGCTCGGCGGTCCCGATGTAGAGACAACCCAGAACAAGCGACTTAGTATATTTCTCAGGAATGGTGGGAATCAGAAATACCTTTTCGTAATTATTCTCGTACCAGTCCACAACAGACTAAACAGAGACACGGTAAAAGTTTAAAGAGTTTATTTTATAAACCTCGTGTCCTAAGATGCAGCAGTTTGGCTAACATTAGCAGACAAACGATTAAAATCAAAACCATCAGCATAGTTACAATACCATAGATAATGAAAGGAGTAATCATACTAAAATGACAGTGGATCTAAGCCACCTTCCTTTCTCTAACAAACTAATAGTATTATTAGACTAGTAAAAGGTCTCTAGGCTTGAAGGGGGAACCCCATACCGTAAAGATCAGCTCAGTGAGTTCACATCACAGGATCAGCTATGCTATGCTCCTGGGAAAGCTCTTCTTCCTAATGTAATGAAAACATTTAACACTGCAATATTAAAAGCACTCAACTTTCAGGTATTTGCAGCTGCGTGCGTGTTATGGCTAAACTAGTGGGCCGATCAACCTGAACTCAACAACATGCACCGTCTAGCGACCCAGACTGTTTCTTTACACTGTGTACAGACCAAGGTCGCAGCTCACTGTTTGGGATGTGAACAACAGACAGTTCTCATGTGAAGCAAAGTCGAGTAAGCATTTCTCAATTTAATAACATGTGACTACAGTGTCGTGTGCAAAAGCAGCAAAAGCGGCAAGATGGCTTTCTAACATCTAACGCGGTTGTGCTAACTTAGCATTGTACATATATAGATAACGATCTTCACTACACCCCCCCCTTGATCGGACCACTAACCAGTAGGGCCGCACTTGCAAGAACGCAGAGTTCAAGTTTGATAGAACGGAACCAAGGGCATGAACTGTAAGTCCATATAAGGTAAGCGAAAAAGTTCGAAGAAATAAATAAAGAAGAAACAAATTCAAAAGGAGTGAAAAAACCTATTTAAAGGACAAAAAACAAACTCATTAACAGAAGTAGGACGAAATGAAAGTGCAAAGTTCAATCCATCAATGTATAAGCGCAATAAGTTGCAACAGCTTCCAAGAGGAAATCATTGGAACGTTCCGCAAAATTATCTGCCATCCAGTTCAGGACGGGGAAGGAACATACATGCTCCTCAACCACCGGAGCCTCCAGCACCAGACGAGGACAACTGGCGTGTTCTTCAAGATAACTTCTCGCTAAGAAGTCAATCGCAGCCGTTCCGATGTCCCAATTCCCAAGGACTCCATGTGCTGCTCCACAGGCCATAATCCCGACGCCAGAACAGCCCAACTCATGAGCCACTAAGGGGCGCATCAGTCGATCATAATCCGGGGCAGGAGACACCGAGTTCGACAGACACAAATCCAGAGCCCATTGGAACGGACAATCTAGGCAATGAAAGACGGGCTGCACACAAGTAAAGTAAAGTAGGGAAACCGGAAGGACAATCCATAGGCTATGCTTAGAGTTGCCAGTGGTAAAGTGCCATAGTATTCAAGCATCCGGTTACGAAGATGGAGCAGCCGGGACATGCGTTCGTGTGACGCAAGTTGTGCATCCATAGCGCAGGGCGCAGATCAACAACAGTATTCCAGCTATGAGGGTGAGAAGTAAAGGGAGACCTCCGAAGACGCTGGAAAAAATAGAATGATCACACCAAAAATAGTTTGAAAAGAGGTCACGAGGCCGGAGACCACAATTTAAAAAAAATGAGCTGTGCCACTTGTTGACGAGGCATTAAAGATAGTCTGAATCAGGGTCCCAAAATGAAGTGGGAGATCAGTATTCAAAATCACTTGCACCTCAGTGCGGGTGTTCGCTACGTGAAGGACAAATGTTTCCCGGGATGAAGTCAACGCGACTTCTTTTTGAGACAATAGAGCCCTTATTCTGCTCATCTGGTTGAACTCTGCTTTCAAGGTTGGAATGGAAGGCCAGATGGATACATCGAGCCGGCCATGCGGGGGTGGGAAAAGGACGTTATTACAGCAAACTACCCGCTGTGATACAGCCACTATGTAGGGAATTCCCACTAACATCCCACAGCAAGCTTCATTATTTAATAGCAAATAACTACCGTTAGCAAGCAGCGTAAAAGATGGAGTTATAACTGGCACAAGAATCCCTTTCAGGACGCAAGCTAAATTAGGGGCGTGCACATTACATGCACCATGCAATTGAATGCGCCTACACACGACGGAGTGATCCGGAGTGGAAGTGCACTCTTCACCTTTCAAGTAAACCTCCTTTCCATCTCTCACACATCTATATGTGAATGGGAGTGACCAAACTTCGTGCAGGAAGGCAGTACCGAGTTGTTCATATCTGCCTAGAGCATAATGTTTCATGCACAAACTAAACTTAAACAGGGGGAACGGTAACGTGATCAACCCATGTACAAGCCACACAGCAGAATTCAATTCAGCAACAGAGAAAGGCAAAGGTTCTAACTTTTCAATGTGTAGTAATGAATATGTAGCATCTTTCATGGACAGTGGCGGCTGGTGACTTATGAAAGTGGTAGGGCGTAAAAGTTAGAGGCAAGCGAGCGAGCCTGACTGTCATTATGAGAGTTCAAAGGGGTTCTCACCACAGGAAGATTTTTAAAAAGAGGGGGCAAATGGTGTAATTTAATGCTTATTTGAGAATATAAGAAGATTTATAAAGCAATTGTGAAGGTGCAAACTTGAAATATTTAAACACAAAAAATTGATACATATGTTAGAATTAAAATTGTTCAATAGTTACTATAGTATGTAAATTGTACAGTGCAACAAGCAAGGTTTTCAATCATCTTACCTGCACATAGGGTTGTCTCTGCACGGCATCAGGTTGCTAAAGCTGAAAATCTTCATGAAAAACCACTGTGAGGTTAGTGTACCTCGTTATTTTATTAACCTCTGATTCTGACTTATGAGAGGGAATTTTGCAGGGCCAGCTGCAATCAAAGTAAGAGGGGGGCCCACAGCCAGGCTCTCGAGCTTGTTGTTGGCTGCTAATGTAGCCCACCGAGTAAGCCATCTCCCATTGGAGTAAGTAAGACTCATCGTCTGCTAAGGGGGCGCAAAACCTGCGCAGCGCCAAGAGACCCTTGACACCTTAGAGCGCACTGCCTCTTTCAAAGCATTACTGTAAGCAGTGAAGCTGTATGGAGATGAGTGTAACGCAGACCCTTGCAGGCCTTGCGGTGCCCCAACACTTAAAGGGACCCCCCCCCCACGTCTCGTGACACACTGTCTCAGGAAGGATCCTGCCGTTGTTAAACAGTTCGCTTCCTGCCACTGCTATCAACCTCTTGTCTTCAGGCAGGGATGGTGTGCTTCTCTTGATTGGATTTAGAGGCAGAATTCCGTCAAAATCAGGAAATACATGCAATAATACATGCAGAAACAACAATACATTTTGTTTTTAGTATGCACATTCCGGTGTTCAAATCACATTGCCTACTCTTGAATGGCAGGCGTGACTGACTGTGAAAGGCCCTAACGGACAATAATAAATGCTAATTGTGTTTTCCACAGTCACCAAACTCAGGAATTATGAAACTTCTGTGTGGGAACAGCCGAGCAGGAAGCTCTTTTCAAATCAATGAGTGAAGTACTAGCGATGAACGCTGCGGCCTGAGCTAGAGACACAGACACAAGACTGTTCCCTTTGATTCCCCATCTCCTAGTCTCTCTGCTTTGATCCTCTCCCTCGCTTTCACCCTGTTGATACCCATAAGGCCACATCATCGGGTCGCCTGCTTTCTGTCATCTATCCTGCCTGCTTCCTTACAGTTATACAGAAATGTATAGCTGGCTTTTTGAGATGCAAATTTGAACAAAAAACAATTAAGACACAAGACCACTTTACACATAAATGCAGTATTACAACCAAGAAGTGCAGGGTTTTACTGCACAGCAACTCTAGCATGCGTCCTAACAGCGGCAAGTGCAGTGCACGCTCTACTTCAAGGCACTAGTATTTTTTCCAGAACTTAGTTCAACCACTGCTAATAACACAGGCATGGCAACAGCCGCACACCCCATAGTAGAAGTAGCGAGCAGGTTCAATGTACACCAGCCCTTCCCACACACCTGAAAACTACTTGAGGGACACCTCTCTAGCGCCTTGAGGGATGCATTATTCATTGGTGCTGCGCATTGCCACCAGCATACCTCCTGTTAAGCGCTACATCTACCTCTCCCAGGAGGATAGTGGATACCCAGCGCGAACAGCGGGATAGCACCATCAATACGAGGCAGTGACCACGTGCAGATTTAATGCCCACAATCGGCTCCCGTGTAGAAAATAGGTAGGCGGGAAAATACTCCACCGGCCGGATCGGAGTGTGCCATTTCAAGCCAGAATTCTATAACTTGAAAATAAACTGATTGGACATTGTCGAGAGAAAACAAGAGTTATGATTTAACCCACCTGTTGTCCCTCCTTGCCAACCAGGAGCTGATGCCTCAGGATGGCAGGCATACAGTGTACCTCATACTGGCTACAGGGGTGAGTGTGACACAGCTCCGTTGCCGTTGGACAGAATAATAAAATTAGGCCAGCGGCTTTGATCGATGACGGTGGCAGGAAACAGGGCTTTCGGAAAGTTCCAGATTTTTGAATAGCTGCCTGGGCTGGCTGTAACAACTTGTGGAGGTTGAGAGGGCAAGTTAACCAAAACCGTTTCCCACAGCGTCATGGGGTGGAGTCCGTGATGCGTACGGAGTCCACCCCTCCTCTATGACGACTTTGGGATGGGTGAGGTGGGGAGGCAATTATGATTGACATGCAGCCACGCCCTGAGCTGATGCTCATGCCGCCCGGGGATGCTGCAAAAAGTGACGCTACTGCGCGTCATCTAGGGGAGGAAAATCAAGGTCCTAGGACCTAGATAATGGCAGGCCCGGGCGGTACTGGTTTAAGCCCTTGGACCGTCACGATGGCACATGCGCACTAGCATGTCAGTGAAAGTGCCTGCCTGCCTGATCCTAACGTTATGATGGCAGCCAGCATTGTGAGCACTCTGCAGTCACTGGCAATATGACATCGGCGCGTCGGGCGTCTGCAAGGTAAGTTTTCCTGTTTTATATGACATCCACACTAATATTTAAATAATCACAATACATAGTGTGATTATTATTTTAGCAATGTGGATGGCACATAAAGCAGGGAAAATTAGTGGGGCGCAGCCCCTCAGCCCAAAGGGAGCAGCCGCCCCTGTTCATGGACATGAATTGCTGTTTTGCAGTTAAATTAAAAGGAAGGAACAAAGATGAAGTATTCATGTAATCCCAAGGGACTTTCCCTCCCTTTAACGTTTGCAACGTCCATGCAAACTGCATAATAGAACGCAATTGATTTTGACCATGATACAATACAGACAAATCATCCTGCACAATGTCTACCACAGATGATACAATATTATCTAAGGTATAAATTCTAGAAGAGAGGGTGTTAATACTATTATCTATTACAGCCAACACCTTTTCCATATTGGCTTGATCAATAGCACGTAATCTGGATGCAGCCTCGATTTGTGATAACTTCCAAACTTCGTTATAAACAGAACAAAATCATTCAAATCTATTTTGTCATTTAATCGTGCTAAATGAAGTTTAACAGACGCTAAAGTGGAATGTTGCAGCCAAGACTGGCATAACTTCCCTACTGAGTAGGTAGTAACAGTGTGAGAAGATTCAAAACGGGGGTCCACACAAACCTGTGTATACCCCTGCTTTAAATCCAGAAACCGATGTTCACAGGATTACGAACTCGTTTGCCACACCAACCACCCTTCCGGATTCAATTCAGAAATATTGAAGGACGTGTGTCTGCAACATAGCAAGGGATAGATCCATATGATTACCCCAATTGGGATAAGCACCCAGACCCGAAACGGAGGGAGAATTTAATCTTTTAGAAGTAGCCAATCCAAAACATTTAGTCTGAAAAACGGACGAATTTAAAAATAACATGTGATTGGGGATGAGACAGGCACGATGCAAAGCTTCTGTTCCCTGTACTTGCCATCGTTTGGAGCCCCAAACCGATTTAAGGTCGACTGTAGCTTTCCACAAATCATACCCGCCAATTGCCAACTCGTCCATAAAGGACTTGGAATACTACAATTTGGTGTGTGTCAGTCTAACTTTAGAAGCAGACTCCGGTGCAACCTTAAAATAAAAGGAGGCCGGATTGGACACACTAAAATCAGAGAAATAGGTAAATTTTTCCACCAACGTGGCAGAGCTGCCCATCCTAGGGGCGGAGCAGTGTTCCCATTGTGTATAATTTACAAAATTTCTAAACGTATTTGCTTTGTGTAGGAAATGCTTGCCATAATGCTGATAACAAAATTGTTCATCATAATTAGCAGTATCTAAATACAAATCCTCAGCATCAAATGCAGCGTAATATTTCAAATCAGAAAACAGTGCATCTATGGCCTGAACATCCCAGTCATCCGAGTGGATGTTCTGCTTAACAACATCACCCATAGAAACACGAAATACATTTGGCACATTAATTACTTCAGTGGGGCCATGAAATTGAAATTTTACGGCATCCCAAGCGATCCCATCACGTACAGGCCAGGCAGTTATGTTCACAAAAGTCTGGTCCCTCTTCATAATGTGTGATGAGGAGTGGGGGGCCAAAGTTCCATTCATTAGTCGAATCGTTGATCTTTCTTTCAGGTAGTGTCCATTGATAAGTCTAAAAAACACTACCACAAAGCCAATGGACATAAACAAAAAAACACATATGAGCACCAGCCAAATGTAAGTCCAAGGGGGAATTAAAAAATGTCTTTTGAACCAGGCCACAAAAATCGAAACTTTGGATGGGGCAATGGAAGTCATTGAATGAGAATCAAAAGAGTCTTGTGAGTGGGCAACTGTGGTGGATTGTAAAACAGGCAAGGCAACATCCGCAGGATAAGCATACTCAACCTCTTCAAGCATACCACTAGGTGTTGGTGGCAACAAGGGACCGGTAACGGTATGCATCTCGACGGCAACATCAGGCACTGCGTTTGAAGCTCGGGCCACAACAGAATTTCTCAGCATCGAAGGGTAAGAAACTGCCGGAGTCATACTAAGAAGAATCGGCCACTCGCTGTAGTTTGACATTGTCAATTGAGATGTACCTGTTATCCTTTCGACCAGGAAGTGGAGGTAAAATGACTGTTCTAGTCCCCTGTACTCCAAGCACTGGAACCGGTGCACGATAAGAGGGGCCGAACTCCTTCTTGTTCTCCACCTTCTCACGGACCAGATCACCAACTCGAGGTAGCCAGCCGACTACCGGAATCTGAAGTTCAGCATCAGATGAGGAGGGTACGTGCTCCTTCGCTAGACTGTCTCTGGCTTCTAGAAGATTCTGCAATACAGCACAGTGATCATATACGTCAAAGGGTGCAGCTGACGCCGCCATGTCTAGACCATCAAGGTCTGGGATAAACATTTGTACACCAAAGAGTATCATGTATGGGGTCCACCCACCCAGAGACCTTCTAGGGAGATTATTAAGTGCACGTTGCACGTCATACAAGTGGGCTAGCCAGTTCTGGCCATTACCCAAAACTCTGGCTGTGAAAGATTGCTTTAAGTCACGATTCATTCGCTCAACTACACTATTACCCTCAGGCCGGTATGGAGACGAAAATTTGACTTGGACCCCCAAATTTCTCATGGCCTCTTTGTACGCCTTAGAGGCGAACGCCGGGCCCTGATCAGAATGAAAAGTACCACATGCAGAACTCCCAACAAAGACACGCAAATCTTTTATGACAGTGCGAGAATCAGCACTCCTTTGTGGCCACACCCACAGAAAACGTGTGCACGAATCAACTGCAACCAAGATGTATTTGTACGCAGTGTCAGAGGTAAAGGGACCGCAATGATCTAAATAAACACAACCCATTGGTTTATTAGATATGTACAACTGAGTGTGTGGTGGGCGCGCCGCAGTTGAAGGTTTAATCTGCTGGCAAATGTCACAATTAAGAACATAAGCTCTGGCTTGTTTATACAAACCGCACCACCAGTAACGTTGTTGTAACAGAGATACAGTAGCTGCAACGCCGCCATGCGCGGACGCCATGCCCTCGTGAGCCGCTAATATCAAAGAAGGTCTGCAGTCCGCGTTGGGAATCAATATGTCACCACCGTCATTAATCCTCACTAATGGGACTTTATCAGGACTTAAGCGATAACGGTAACGAGCAGGGAAACCTCTCGGTGGCTTCGTTCCCTGCTCTGTAGCAGCAATAGCTGCCAAGATGTCGTCATCGATCTTACTTTTGGATCTTGTAACTGCTGCTACTAAGTATGTCGCCACTGCTGTTTTTGCTGCCTCGTCAGCTAGGCTGTTGCCGACTGCATGGACACCAACTCGTTGGTGAACAAGAGTGTGAATTACATTCACGAGAGGCAGACGTTCTTTAAGATCTGCCACTCGAACCCAAAGCAGTTTATGCTTAATCGTGCTACCTTTGGAATCATGATAGTCATTCTGAGACCAAAAGTGTAGATTGTCGTTGTAAGATTGAACACGATAAAAGGAGTCACTCACTATAAGGGTAGTGACTCGGGGATCAGCAAACTCTAGCGCTAGCACCAGAGCACGAAGCTCCGCCAACTGCGCGGTACAATGACTGCGTATGCACGACATCGGAGTGAAATTCTCCATTTACGAAAGTACCGACCACAATTGCGCAAGCCGCTGAATAGGCGTGCTTTGATCCAGTTGCCGGTTGCGCAGAACCGTCAGTGTATATGACACAATGGTAATCCTCGAGCGGGCGCAAGGACAGAGGAGCCGGAGGAACGAATTCATACTGCAAAAACTCCTGAGTCTGAAGTGCCGCGTCAAAGATAAAAGTGACGTCAGGCGAGGTCAAGGAAGTGGCCCACTGTATCCACCTTGGATGCAAAGCTTTAGAATTCGGTACACTTGCCTTCGTCACCGCCTCAAGGGCAGGATACGGTGTTACCACCAACATGCGTTTACCTTGTGACAGCGCTCGTTCTTTCAGAATCGCCATCTGCACTACCGTCAGAACTTTCTCAACAGCGGAAAACCGCAGTTCAGCCAAAGTATACAAGTGAGATTTGAAAGCAATGGGGACGGTGTCACCCTCATTGAACGTTAAGTACGTGAAACCCACTGCGCCAGGCACAATTCTTATGACCAGGTTAGTGTGGTTATCATGCGACAGTAAGTATTTAGAAGCAAGAAGATCAGCTTGCAATGACTGCAATATAGCTGAATGCTCTGGCAGCCAACAAGATTTGGAAAAAGTAGGTTGTACCAAGGCATAAAGCGGCTTGATACGCTGGGCATAATCCGGGATGTAAATCCGACCGAAATTCAGGAAACCCAGCAGAGATTGTAATTTCTTCAGTGACGTAGGAGCACGGAGGCATGCGCACTTCTCTAGAAAGTGCAGAGCCAATCCTCGACCTTCATTGTTGAGTTCGTACCCCAAGAACAACACTGTATATTTCGCAATGTGAGACTTCGCAAAGTTGAATTTGTAACCGAAGTCTGCAAACAAAACAATAATGCGATCAACGCGACGGAGATGCGGGTCCAACTTGTCATCTGTGAGATAAATGTCATCCACATACGAGTACGCATCAGGGTCTACACCCTCTAAGAGAGAGACCACGCGAGCGGCAAAGACTACCGGGCTGTTCTTATAGCCCATTGGTAATCTTTTGAATTGTTTTTGTTTGCCACCCAAGGTGAACGCCATCCACTCACTACTAAGAGAGGACAGGTTATGGCTGTGAAAGCCATTGGAAATGTCAAGTGTGGTTTTAAACCTTTTTCTCACGAGACTATCGATGAGAGCTGAACTGTGGGTGTTTTGTACTGCACAGGTCCGGCAATGCAAGTTTAGATACCGGTAATCCAAAACTAGGCGGTACGACCCGTCAGGCTTCGTCACAGTGAACAAAGGATTATTCATAGGTGACACACATGTTTCGATTACTCCTTGATATTCCAATTGTTCAAGGATCGACGCGACGTGAGGTCTAGCTTCGCGACGCATGGGGTATTGGGGTTGAGGTTGGGGTGTAGTCCGCAACTGAATCTCATGGCCGGGAGACAATTTGTCCCAGCCAACCTGATTTCGAAATAACGCAGGCGCTTGCTGCTGAGCCCATTCTGCGGCGTACTTTTTAGCTTGGACCTTCGGCACTGTGTGCGCAAAGGACGGGAGGATTAGCTCCTCCCCTCTAGGAGCATCTAAACTGAAAGCCGGGGGCCAATCTGCCTCCGCCAATAGAATATCATAGGAAGTGGTCAGATTATCCCAAAAAAACCCTTGAATTGTACGTTGTATGTCACCTTCAATTTGAATGACTCTATTATATAGTCTATCAGGGGGAGACACCCGAGTGTCATCAGAATCAATATTCACGAACATATCAGTTGCTGTCACCACCAGATATGGACGCAGTGCTTGTCGCACTACTGTAACTTCCGCCGCGCTGTCTAGCAGCGTTAGCGCCCATGTCAGGTTCTGAAGCTGCGTCCGTACCATCTGAGGCATACCTCGCTGTCAGTGCAGCAACTTTCTTCTTCTGAAACGGGGGTCTTTGACGTGCAGATTCGTCCTGCTTGCCTTTGCCGTCCGACTGACGGTGCTGCTCACAACTCTGAGCACCCCTTCCTTTCCCACGGTCTCATCCACCGGATTGTGAAGCTGATGTTTCCTGTGAAGAACGAGGAGAACGTTGTTCAGAAGCCTGAAATCTATCATCGATCGCGCAGATCATATGTGCGTTCGGTAGACGACTGTACCGGTGAGGCAGGACGTGACCCCTGTTTCTGTTGCTGTTTCCCCTGCTTCTTAGCTCTCCAACTTTGTTTAGGAAAGTTGGGGCATTCGTCTTTCGTAGACGAGCTCACCTTAGTTTGCTGTACTATGTCAGGAATGATCACAGTCGGTTTTACACCCAAGGCACTACGACCCACGGTCCTATATGCCTTCGCAATTACTTTAGCAAACTCTTTGGGCTTGTCGAGGTCATCCACTCGGTCCATCATATTTGCAACTTGGAACTGCATGGCATCTCCTTTGAGGTTGCCCATTACCATGGAGCACACCACATCGAAGCTGTGGACAAGCCTCATTCCCAATTCAATAGCAGCCTCCTCACCATGATTCTCCTGAACCTTTTTGATGACGGATGGTAGCACAGACATAGACGGAGTGCCATAGCACTTCGAATAGGTTGCGGCAAAGACCTTACCCCAGTTGTCACAATCGGCCATATCCGGGACCAGGTCTTTAGGCAAAGTAATGGTGAGGATCCTGAGTTTTTCCACAGGAGATGTATTTGGAAAAACCGCTTCCAACTGGTCAAATTTCTCAGCAGGCCAATAAGGAAATTCATCCTTACTTTGGGGGCGCTTGCCGACCACCGAATTAACCATAACGGGACTAATGACCACCGCGTGGTGGTCTGTAGGTTGTCCCGCAATAGCAGGTGCCCCCACCTGCATATTGCGCGACACGTACTGCACTAAAGCCCTATGGACCGTAATCAGGGCTGTGTGTAGTACACGCAACTCAGCCACCCCTACTGTAAGATCGCGGGGATGAGGCGTAAAGCCGGCCAGCACCGGCCATGTGGCCCCTGCAATAGACAACGGGCCCATTCTCGCCGGTGCCACCGCATGGGGAAGGGCGCCATTAAACCAAATAGTATGCTGCCAGGCAGAGATAGGAATTTCCTGTGTCCGATATGGGGTATAGACCGCAGGCAGCTGTGTGGCAGTGTAGGTGTGAAACGTATCATCGTCATCCACCGCCGGAAAAGTCACCCATGAGTAAAACAACTCATACGGGTATGACGCATCAGCGCTTACCACAAAAATTACGGCCATCCCATCATCCGGCACCCCATACGTCGTCAAATGACTGCGCAGAGGTGCACGGCTATGCGCGGCTATGTCAACCACCATCAGGACACACTAAAGAGTATCAACAATATCAACTGTAGCACTGGGGTTCAGAAAAAATAACCTTTTTAATGATCAAGCTTGAAGGAACCTATTAGTCGAAACACAGGTAGGTTAAACCGTCACTCCCGTTATCCGGAAACCAGAGTGAGGGTGTTGTGGACTAATACAAGCACTACTAAGGCGTCTCAAATCAATAGACCAAACGTTAGGTGCGCCATGTTGCAGGGATTCTGCTTATACACAGAACTATGTGCAGGAACCCAGGCCCTCAGTGAATTGTGGTGTACCAAAAACTCACCTCAGAACCCAGAACCCCTTATCCGGCCAGCATCAGTGTCCCATTCGTTATCCGAGGTTTAGCTCGGCGGTCCCAATGTATAGACAACCCAGAACTTGCGACTTAGTATATTTCTCAGGAATGGTGGGAATCAGAAATACCTTTTCGTAATTATTCTCATACCAGTCCACAACAGAATAAACAGAGACACAGTAAAAGGTTAAAGAGTTTATTTTATAAACCTCGTGTCCTAAGATGCAGCAGTTTGGCTAACATTAGCAGACAAACGATTAAAATCAAAACCATCAGCATAGTTACAATAGAACCATAGAAAATGAAACGAGTAATCATACTAAAATGACAGTGGATCTAAGCCACCTTCCTTTCTCTAACAAACTAATAGTATTATTAGACTAGTAAAAGGTCTCTAGGCTTGAAGGGGGAACCCCATACCGTAAAGATCAGCTCAGGGAGTTCACATCACAGGATCAGCTATGCTCTGCTCCTGGGAAAGCTCTTCTTCCGAATGTAATGAAAACATGTAACACTGCAATATTAAAAGCACTCGACTTTCAGGTATTTGCAGCTGCGTGCGTGTTATGGCTAAACTAGTGGGCCGATCAACCTGAACTCAACAACATGCACCGTCTAGCGATCCAGACTGTTTCTTTACACTGTGTACAGACCATGGTCGCAGCTCACTGTTTGGGATGTGAACAACAGACAGTTCTCATGTGAAGCAAAGTCGAGTATGCATTTCTCAATTTAATAACATGTGACTACAGTGTCGTGTGGGAAAGCAGCAAAAGCGACAAGATGGCTTTCTAACATCTAACGCGGTTGTGCTAACTTAGCATTGACATCGAATCACTTTATACTAGTATTGAACATGCTACAGGTTTAAATGCAATCAAACACTTTATTAACACTAGGCCTTTGGACTGCTACAATCATAATAAGATGCTGTTAAGTTTAGCCTCATGATGTCTGCATAACAACTACTTTTCATTTTGTAAAGATATTTACTTACAAAAGAGGGGTGTGGAGATGGGGGCCTGTTTCTCCCCCAGCTATGCGTGTTTGCACGTTGGCTGGTAGGAGGAGCAGGTCCTGAAGCGCACACACTCCACTGAATACGTTAACCATGTACAACGCTGGTAAAGTTATATTGATGATGTTTTTATTGTGTGGAGAGGGGATGAAAAGAGTGCCGTAGACTTTATTCACAACATCAATATAAATACTGTCAACCTCAAATTTACTTCGCAGATAAGCAAAGAGAGCTTTGAGTTCTTGGATGTAAAAGTGTATATAAAAGATGGAAAAATAGCTACTACACTGCATAGAAAAGTCACTGCTGGCAATACTATGCTCCATGCCAGCAGTGCGCATCCTAAACATCTAATTAACAACATTCCATTTGGCGAACTTTTATGCCTTATGCTCACTTTGCCAATGGATTCAAGCTAGCCTGGGTGATGACGGCTGATTAGCCAGAAACCGGTCCCAGGATGCTTGTTTCCGGTCCAGGGAAGACATGGCTTGGCAGTTCGGGCTGCACTGTTCCCATGAGGCACAGGGTCAGACTGATTTGCATATGGCCATGTCTGAACAGGGGTGGCGGAGTGAGCTAAAGAATGATGATGGATTAAACCCAGATTTGTGACTGGGGGTGAGTGTCTGAAAAGTTTCAACGCTCCGTCCATCATCTCCTTGTGTTTGCTATGTTTGCCTTAAAAGAATCTGCAGCACAGAGGAGGACCTTAATATCTGTACCCAGCAGGCTCTCATTAGATCCAACAAGAGAGGATACAGTGAAGTCACTCTCAAGGAAGCAGTTCAAAAAGTGAATGAGAGATCTAGGGAATCCCTGTTTACCACCAAGTCTATAAAAGATGCATCCAACCTTATTAACAATGCCCCCAGATTAATAACCACATACAACAAACAAGAAAGAAAGATCAGGTCAATAGTAAAGCGCAATTGGCCAACAGTGCTTACAGATGGAGTGCTTGCTCCTAGGCTCCCTGTGCAACCTACTATCACATACAGGAAAGGTCCAGATTGAAAAGAATAGTCCAGAGTTGGCAGCAGCGAAAATGTGGTTACAACCTAGACAAGGTTTCTCCAAATGCTTGTCACGTAGAACATGCAAGTTTGGAGAGAATACCACACACTACTCGACTCCCTTTAGCCTTGATATGATTACCATCAAGGGCAGTTTTAACTGCAGAGCGGAGTTTGCTGTCTATGTTCTGACATGCATCTGTGGCTTGAGATATGTGGGAAGCACAAAGTTGCGGGTGCATGTCAGAATATTGCAACATCTGCGAGCCATTGTAAACAATGATGCTGCTTATCCGGTGGCTGGCCATTTCAAGCAAGAACACAACAATGATCTCAATTGCTTAAAGTACTTTGTAGTAGCGGCCGTTCCCAAACTCCGTAGAGGAGGAGATAGAGAAAGGCTGTTAAGACAGATGGAGTCTAGAATGATACTTGAGCTAGACAGTAAATTCCCCAAATGGACTTAACAATACGGAAGACATTATTTTTTGTAGTAACCCGTAATGTTGACACCTATTATAACCATCAGTCATGCTACCCCTCGATAAATATCTGTCCACTTGGTTTTATTGTAAAATGCCATGTTAAAAATTGGAATACTGATATACTGTTCACACGGCACCCACTTTTTCCATCTGGGCTTGCATTATGAAATACTTTTTCTTTTAAAATAATAGTTCCAAGAGTGTAGTTTATTATTTTTTAAGCACTTTAGTAGGTCAGGTAGACCAGAGGTAGCACTTTTAGCACACAGCACTTTCACTTGACTGCATAGTCAGCAACAAACATTTTAAAACCTTGGAGAATGTACTCGGGATAACAGTTTTACATGAGTTTTAGACTCATTTAAAACTGCATTCAAGGTTAATTTTGGTTCTCTACCCTTTTGCAGCATTTTTCACATTTTGATGTTTAAATTGTTCTATGCGATTTTGCACATTTCTGGCCACAATCTTAGAAATAGGCTACTAGTGGGCGTCCATGGTAATATATGGGAATTCCCATACCTGCATTTGCAATCATATGCGATTTTTTTACCAGTAAATATGAATATATTAATGTTTTATGGTTTATATCGATTGTTTACAAACTTGCTTATTACTATTTATTTATAAAGCGGAATGTGCAAATTATGAATGTTATAAGGAAGCATTTATAATTATTATGTATGGTGTTTATAACTCTACATATCGCTAGGAATCAAAAATATGTACATCACGGTGTGTTCAATATCACAACACCGACATTCATGTATTGTTTAAATCTGGTAGAGGCATGAAACAAAAAGAAAACAGACTTATCATTGTGCAGAACAAGGTGCTAGAGTCTGTTTTATGTTTATACACCACGTGGTTTAGTAACACAGCATATTTAAAAAAGACGACAAACTCAATCAATCAATCAAATATTTGTAAAGTGCGCTACTCACCCGTGAGGGTCTCAAGTTGCTGGGGGGGTAGCAGCAACTGATCAAACAGTCAGGTCTTGAGGAGTCTCCTGAAGGTCAGCAGGTCCTAGGTCTGTCGTAGGTGGGTGGGGAGGGTGTTCCATGTCTTTGCGGCGGGAGAATGATCTGCCGCCGCCGGTTGTTCTGCGGATGCGTGGGATAGTGGTGAGGGCGAGGTCGGCGGAGTGGAGCTGGTGGTTCGGGGTGTAGAAGGCGAGTCGGTTGTTGAGGTATGCTGGTCCGGTGTTGTGGAGTGCCTTGTGAGCGTGGGTGAGGAGCTTGAAGGTGATCCTCTTGTTGATGGAGGGTAAGTGCAGTTCCCGCAGGTGGGCGGAGATGTGGCTGTGGCGGGGAATGTCGAGGATGAGGCATGCGGAGGCATTCTGTATGCGTTGGAGTCTCTTCTGGAGTTTGGCCGTGGTTCCCGCGTAGAGGGCGTTGCCGTAGTCCAGCTTGCTGGTGACGAGGGCCTGGGTGACCGTTTCTCTGGTTCCGGTGGGGATCCATCTGTAGATCTTGCGAAGCATATGGAGGGTGTTAAAGCAGGAGGAAGAGACGTTGTTGACTTGTTGGGTCATAGACAGAGAAGAGTCCAGGATGAACCCCAGGTTGCGTGCGTGGTCGGTGGGTGTCGGTGCAGTTCCCAGCGAGGCCGGCCACCAGGTGTCGCCCCAGGTGGAGGGGATGGAGCCGAGTATGAGGACCTCCGTCTTGTCCGAGTTCAGCTTCACGCGGCTGCTCTTTATCCATGGTGAGGGAGAGGATCAGCTGGGTGTCGTCGGCAGAGACTATGTTGAGGTCGTGCGATCGGACGATGTTGGCGAGCGATGTCATGTAGACGTTGAAGAGGGTCTGGCTGAGGGATGATCCTTGGGGTACACCGTAGGTGATCTTGGTGGCTTCGGATCAGAATGGAGGGAGGCGGACTCTCTGGGTTCTGTGGATGAGGAAGGAGGTGATCCAGTCCAGGGCTTTGTCGTGGATCCCTGCGTTGTAGAGGTGTGTGCGGAGGGTGTGGTGGCAGACGGTGTCGAAAGAGGCTGAGAGGTGCAGGAGGATGAGGGCCGCGGTTTCGCCACTGTCCAGCAGGGCCCTGATGTCGTCGGTGGCAGCGATGAGGGCAGTTTCGGTGCTGTGGTTGCTGTGGAATCCGAATTGGGAAGAGTCCAAGGTGTTGTTCTTTTCGAGGAATTGGGTCAGTTATCTGTTGACGATCTTCTCGATGACTTTCGCCGGTAGCAGGGAGATGGGCCGGAAGTTTTCTGGGAAGGTGGCGGTCTTGAATGAGCTGTTGAAGATCTTACGGAGTTGGGGTGCGAGGATGGAGCTCGCTTTGTTGAAGATGTGATGGGGGCAGAGGTCTTATGGTGAGCCGGAGTGGATGGTGTTCATGGTCTTGATGGTGTCTTCGTCGTTGACGTGGTTCCAGGAGGTCAGGCAGCCGGTGTGACTGTGGGGCAGTGGGTCTGGGGTGTCGGCGGCTGTTGGAGAGGTCTGGGAGTTGAAGCTGGCGTGGATGTCTGCGATCTTGCAGTGGAAGAAGGTTGCTAGAGAGTCGCAGAGGTCTTGTGATGGCGTGATGTCGTTGGAGCTGGATCTGGGGTTGGCGAGTTCCATCACGATGTTAAAGAGCTCTTTGCTGTTGTGTGCGTTGCGGTCGATGCGTTTCTTGAAGGAGGTCCTTTTGGCCCTTCGGATGAGTTGGTGGTGTCTGCGGCTGGCGTTCTTGAGGGCTGCATGGTTGTCCGGTGTTTGCTCGTGGCGCCATTTCTTCTCTAGTCTTCTGCATGTCTGCTTGGATGTCTGGAGGTCGGGGTGAACCAGATAGCTCTTCTGTCGGTGCATCTGTTTGAGGGCTTCTTTATCGGGGCGAGAGTGTTGGCGCAGTCATTGATCCATTGCCCGAGGTTGTGGGCGGCTGTGGTCGGTTGGTGGGTTTCGGGCGAGGGTGGTGATTAGCTGGTCTTCGGTGACCTTGTTCCAGCTGCGGTGGGGGATTCTTCACTGGTGGTTGTGTGTGGTGGTTTTCATGAAGGAGAAGTGGATGCAGTGGTGGTCGGTCCAGTGGAGTTTGGTGGTGTGGCTGACGGAAACGTGGCTGCTGGTGGAGAAAATGGGGTTGAGCTTGTGTCCGGTGGAGTGGGTGGGTGTTGTGATGAGCTATTTGAGGCCGAGGTTGGTGAGGTTGTCCAGTAGTGTGGTGGAGTTGCTGTCGTTGGTGTTCTCGAGGTGGAAGTTCAAGTCTCCGAGGAGGATGTAATCTGGGGAGGCCATGCGAGCTGACGGCGTCTGTGATGGAGTCAATGAACTGTGCCCGGGGTCCGAGGGGTCTGTACACGAGGGTTCCTCTGAGGGTGGTGTTGGGATCGATGTGGATCTGGAAGTGCAGGTGTTCGGCGGTGCTGACGGTGTCTTTGGTGTTGGTTGAGATTTTGAGGGTATTTCTGTGGATGATGGTGATTCCTCCTCCCAGTCTGTTGGTGCGGTCCCTGCGGGTGATCTTGTAGCCATCCGTGATGGCTATGGCAACGTCGGGCGCCCATGAGGTGTTCATCCAGGTCTCCGTCAGGAACGTGACGTCCGCGGAGGATGAGTCGAGCAGGTCCCAGAGTTCGATGGCATGCCTGTGGACGGAGCGGGAGTTGAGCAGTATGCACCTGAGGTGGCTGTTGCCTGCCTTGGTGGGGGGGCAGGACGTGCTGGTGTACGCTGGCTGGTGAAGCTGCAGTTTCGGCAGGTGAATGGTCCGTGGGTGTGCTCTGGGGTGGCCTGGAAGCAGGTGGTGAATCGGCCGGCGTTGAGTGCATGGAAGAGGTTGGTATCGTACAGGCTTCTGGTGTTGTGATGCTTGCGGGAGCCAGGGGGTCTGGCGCTGGGCGCAGTCCAGGTGCGGACAGGTGCAGACGGACTTGCCTTAGGCACGCCTTCAGCGCGCGAGCAGCGCAAACGCACAGTGGTCGCCATAAATAGGGGAGGGGGCGGTAGCAGTGGTCAGGAGGCGGGAGCGGGGCTGAGTGGGGGGCGGGGCCGCAGGGTTAGCAGCGGCGGGAAAAAGGGGCAGTAGCGAGGGGAAAAAATAAACAGTAAAGAGGGGAAAAAATTATTAATTAAATGAAAACAGAAGAAAGCACAGCAGGGGCAGCAGAGGGAATGAGCAAGCGTGGGAGCGGGAGATGACGGATGGCATACAGGCGACCTGAGGCGCTGGGACGGGCAGCAGGCTTGTACCCTGCTCTGTCCAAGGTCTCTGTGCTGGTGCAGTGATCAGAAGGCGGAGCTACTTGGGAGGGTGCTGGCCTTCACCCAGAGGGCAACTGTGTTTGTTTGTATGTGATCAAGGACAAGTGGAGTCCGAAATGCGTCGTATCTGAGTAATAAAAAAGAACAGTGCCAGAATTTCCAGTGGTTCGTGTCTCTCTGTTCGCCTGACGGAAGTGTGGACAGTTTACGTGTTTTTTGGATAAATATATATATATATATATATATATGGGACAAATTGTGGAAAGCGGCAAAAACGGAACAATCCAAATGGTGGGAGGCGACAGCCCTGCAGAAGTATATAGATTGTGGAAGGGTACCGAGAGGTTTACGTATTTTTTTAACCCCTACATTCCAAGACCCAGACCCCAATCTAATAGAAGAATGGATGGATAATAACCACAAATGTTCCACGATTATGCTAAAACTACTTGTCAAGTATGCACTTAAAGACACAGAACGACTAGCGGCTGAAATTGACAAATTATCGGAATTACTAAAAGGGAAAAGCACAACAGAAGAATTTGATATAGAAATGGCTAAACTTAAAAAGAGATTGGAAAAAGCAGAAGAAGAAATCAAGCTAAAAAAACAACGTAAATTTCACCGCGATGAGCTAGATTATAAGCAAGGGCAGATTCTCACTTTTGGGAGGAAATTTGACCACCTAAGAGAAAAACCCACTGTCGAGGTAGAAACTACATCGGAGAATGCTGCAGAATGTGAGATCATGAGTGAAACTACAAATGAGACTGCAACAACCTCGCAAATATGTGATAGTGAATCCAGGGGAAATGAACAGAACAAAACACCGGAAGGAGTAAAATCCAGCATTTTAAAGGAGTACGACATCATTGCGAAAGGAAGGCAAGAAGTTTCGAGTCCCCAAGGAACACGAGGTCGAGGTCGAAGTCGAGGAGGCAGAGGCGCCAAGCGGGGCGCAAAGCAGCAAGGAAACATTCAAAGCTTCATGGGAATGACCACAAGGGGCAAAACGGCACCAAAATGGGGGACACACATACGGTACTGAACCTCTCTGATTTTCCTTTGACTAATGAACAAATTGATGTACTATCTTTAGGTTTGACTTTTTGCCCGACTAGGAGTTTTAATTATACCGAAAGTAGAATTGATTTATTCTTTTTTACGCGTAAACTCAAACTAAAAAAATGGTATGCCAACAAAATTCAACAGGAAATATTTACTCCGGTATCCAAGGAACCAATATTATCGATTGGGGATATAAAGACATTACATACACTAAGGGAGTTGGGAGCAGATGATTGTGTAGATGATCCACTAATTACCCTAGAACAGGAGGAAATTAGGGTTACCAACTCATGTGATAGTGGGTTTAAACCCAAATCTATTTTTCTGCCCCAATTGTATAATGACTCTATCGAAATTTTCGAGAAAGGGGTTTTAAATGAGTTTAAAAAGATGGCAAAGCATAAAACACAGTTCAAGAGTAATTTAACTAAAAAGCAAGAAAATGCACTAAAGGAATTACAAGATAACAAATCTATTGTAATTAAAAAGTCAGATAAAGGAGGTAACGTGGTGGTATGGCCACGGAACATGTACATTGAGGAGGGCATGAGACAACTGAATGATGTTGAAAACTATACTAAGAGTAATAGACAACTCTATGAGAAAAGTAATGATATGTACAAAGAAAAATTGGATGGGTGGAGAAATGAAAATTTAATCACAGATGACGAATATAAATATCTGTATTGTAAATATCCCAAATTGGCAGCCATGTATCTATTACCCAAGATACATAAAAATAAGGAAGTCCCACCTGGTCGCCCCATTGTTTCTTCAATGTGCAGTATGTTTGAAAATTCTTCGAAATACATTGACCATTTTTTGAGACCGTATGTGCAAGCATTACCATCTTATGTAAAAGATAGCGGACATTTTTTTAAATTAATTGAAAATGTCTGTTGGGAACAGGACATGATGTTACTCACACTGGATGTCAACAGCTTGTATACCTGCATACCGCATGAGTTGGGCCTTGAGGCTTGCAGGCATTACTTAAAAGATAGATCCGTCTGTTTTTTGATGCATACCGAAATGTTGCTAAATATGATGTCAGTATGTCTTAAGAACAACTTTTTCATATTTGACCATGTGATATATTGCCAGGCCCAGGGGACGGCAATGGGGACCTGCTTCGCCCCCAGTTATGCGGGTTTGTACCTGGGGTGGTGGGAGGAGCAGGTGGCGGAAAACATCAGTGCCTTTAATGACCGGGTCGTCCTCTGGGCCCGATATATCGATGACATCTTTTGCATTTGGAGAGGAGATGAAACAGAGGCAATGGAGTTTGTAAATTCACTGAATGATAACAATCTGAATTTGAAATTCACTTACACAATAGATAAAAAATCTATAGAATTTTTGGATATTCTAGTTGAAGTGAATGAGAACCACTTGGAGAGCAAACTATTCCGTAAAGCTACAGCGGGGAATAGCATTTTACATGCTTCAAGCTGTCATCCGCCAAATCTGATCAATAGTATCCCTTACGGAGAACTATTAAGGGCCAGACGAAACTGTAGCTCAGAGATGACTTTTGCAGAAGAAATGAATGTCATGAAGGTTAGATTTGAGGAGAGAGGCTACTCACAGAAAGTCATTAGAAAAGCATGTGAGAAAGTAAGAAAAATCAAAAGAGAAGATCTATTAGTCAGAAAAGAAGCAACTGAAACCGACACAGAATCAATAAGGTTTATCACTACCTTTAGTAACCAAGCGAATGACGTCAGAAAGTGTTTGAAGAAATTTTGGAATGTACTGAGTGTTGATAGTACTTTTGAAAAAAGTTTGGAAAACTATCCCAGTATTACATTCCGACGATGTCCAGCATTGAAAGATCTTTTATGTAAAAGTATGCTGACTGATGAGAAGGATCCCTATTTTAAAATTCAGGGATTCTATAAATGTGCTTCCTGCAAAGCTTGCAGGAACAGTTCGAACTGCAAACAGATAGTTTTATCAAAATCTTTAAAACCATTTGTCATTTCGAAACATCTTAGTTGCAAGTCTGATTTTTGTGTCTATGCCTTAATATGTCCATGTGAACGGGTTTATATTGGCAGCACTATCAACCAAGTAAAATTACGCATTTTAGAGCATATGCGAGCAATAACAAATGAGGACAAACAGTATCCAATTGCGCTGCATTTTAAGGAATGCCATAACAAAGACACTAGTTTATTGAAATACTGTGCCACTGATAGAATTCCTCTCTCTGAACGGGGAGGGAATAGAATCCAGGATTTGCGCAGGTTAGAATCCAGATTAATTATAAAATATGATACTGTGCATCCGGTGGGCATTAATAAAGATGAGGAACTGTCAGTCCACCTTGGTTGAAACAGTTTTTTCTGGTTTTTCTGAACATTATGAATTGTTTTGTAAATACAATTATGATGAAGTCACGTTGCCTCCTGTGATATGATGTTTATAAGGTCTTTTAAAAAGTTTTTATTGATGCACACTTATGATTTATTTTTATAGGAGACGGAGCTTTTGCCAGAGGTTGTGAAATATGCAGCGTTAGCCATCTGTTGAAATTTTGAAAAATGAACTGAATTCTTGAATTGGATTTCAATTGATAAGTGTTTGCCCACTGGGGCGGTCAAATGCAACAGAAACCACAGTATACCCACTTGGGTTATACGACATGATCAGTTTAATTATGATGATGTAATCGTAAAATTACACAGGCTATATAATCATTGGACTGAATGTACACTTGTAATTATTATTTGGAAATTTCATTATTTAATCAATCAAATGTCCAATGAATTGTGTTTAAAATGAAATACTGTGGACCAAGTGCTGAAATTCAGTATCATCTTATCATTTAAAGATGGCGCTCATGCTAGCTATGTGAACCTGGCAGCAATGTAGTCCTTTGTTTATTTATACTTTGTGTACTATATCATGTGACGAGTGTCAACATCGTATCGACCCGTGATCAAGAAACCGGAGGGTTTCGAAACGCGTCGGGAGTTGTTTGCCACAAACCTGATGGAATAAAAAAACGCTGTTATGAAAAAATTGGGGCTCGGCGCAATCTTTTTTGAGTAAAGGATTGATCAATTGAATATATATATATATATATATATATATATATATATATATATTCATTGAAAAAAACCATAGGTTTTAGGAAAAGTTATATGTAGTTGGACATTTCACTCGTACAAAACCATAGAAATTCCCCCTGTAATATGTGACGTCATCAGCAGTGCATTGCGGGGGCGTGAGTTATAGTTAACTGAAATAACTATAACGGGGGAATTTATAGGGTTTTGTACGAGTGAAATGTCCAACTAACTATAACTTTCCCTAAAACCTATGGTTTTTTCAGTGAATTGCTAAGGTTTTTTAAATGCTAATTTCTAACTATAACGTGCCTGAAACCTATGTTTTTTTCAGTGAATTTCAAAGGTTTTTTAAATGCTAATTTCTATCTATAATGTGCCTGAAACCTATGGTTTTTTAAGTGAATTTCTAAGGTTTAAATGCTAGTTTCTAACTATGCCTACTGAGGTAGGACATGTGAAGAAAGAAGAAAAAACGCACAGAAAGAAGCAAAACAACAGCAGAAAGAAGCAACAGACGTCCTCAAAGATGAAGAAAAGTGCAGGAAGAAGCAAGACATGTGCAGAAAGAACCAACAGTGGAGCAGAAACAGGCCTTGTTACGAAATCATCCTGTGCCCACAACTTTTTGAGACGGGTACTGGTGATAACTGACTCTGACTAACCAGGCCTAGAGCCAGTAGGGAACACTATGTGTCATATTTACAAGCCCCTTACGCCATATTTGCACCGCCGTTGCATCACCTTTGTGATGCAGCGGCGGCGCAAAGCCAGCGCCATGCTGCGGGCTATTTACACTGTGATGCATCTAGGGAGATGTTTCACGTTGTAAAGCCCTGCACCACATGTGGGCGTTCCTGCGGGGGGGGGGGGAGTTCCGGCGCAGGAACGCCTCCGAAAAGTGGCTGAGTGAAATCTACAAGATTTCACTCAGTCACTTTTACGGCCATGCTGCGTCAAAACCCTGCGCCTGCTTGAAGCAGGCGTAAGGATTGACGCAGCATGTTAAGGATAGGGGCACCCCAAGACTTGCTGGAGCTGCGTCGCGCTTGCGACGCAACCCCAGAAATGCACCGCCTTTCCGCAGGGGACATGCGACACGTATCTGCCCATCTGTGCGCCACGGTGCGCCGCATTGTAATTGTGGCGTATCAGTGGTGGCGCACGGGTGGGCAGATGCATCGCAACTCTTCTGGCGCATATCTGCAGATTACCAGAGATGCGCCAGAAGTAGTAAATCTGCCCCTATGTGTTGGCGTACCCCTGTGATTAGCATGACCTCTTCTGTAAGCCCCTAGTACATAATAGGACAGGGGGATTAAAACTACCTCTTATAACATGCTACTGGGTGCGTTTGCACACTGGTGAAGGGAGGGGGGGAACCTGAGGTGACATGTGTGCAAACACGCCCTGTGGGCGTTTTAAGTTGGGGGTAAATCAGGGAATCCTGAGGGTCCCTGGGGTTCAACTAGCCCACTAGGTACCTCCAGTAAGCGCCACAGAGCTGCGTTGCAGAGAGGTGTAAAAAGGGGCACGGCGTAGACCACCTCTCTGCAGCGCAGCACAGTGGCGCTTACTGGAAGCACCTGGTGGGCTAGTTGGCCCCCAGGAGCGGCCAGCGTCTAGCAGGTCGCGGAGGCACCGCCAGAGCGTTACAAGGATAGCTACGGTTCCATGTCTTGGAAAAGCTAAAATAGCAAGTAGAGTTTTGTGAAGACCCGAATACCTTCTCTTTAGTCTCTAGTTCTTAGCTTTATTTTGAAGACTTTAAAGATTTTCCCTTGTTTTCTCTATTCCCAACACTCACCGCAGACCTGCTGCTCGGCGATCCCACTCGACGTAACGGAGCGGTGGAGAGGTGGAGCAGTGGAGCGCTCTCCCTAGGTGGGGGCCTCTCGCGTTCTTGAGATCGGCGCTTCGGCATCAGGGTGGAGGAGACAGTGGAAACAGTGGAGCGGCCGTGGGGGAGGGCGGCCATGGAGCTACGAAAGGGAAGAGGCGCGGCAGCTAGAATCTCCTTCCGGGGGAAGGGGGGTCACGGAGCCAGTGGGCTGGAGGGTCTGTCGGGGAGAAGAGTTGCGAAGCGTGCTGAGGAGGTTCTGGACACAGTCATTTGCAATTCGGGTGAGTTGGTTGATTCGAATAAAATTCAGTCGCAAGAGGTACTATCTGGAAGTGGGAGTTACTGTAGTATTAGCCCCGTGTTAAATGATTTCCAAGGAAAGTCTCCTTCGGTTTTGCCTCCCTGCCTACATCCACATCCACACCCACGATATCTTTTAAGGAAGATTAAGAGAGAGAGGGGGGGTAAGGGAGGCGAAATAAAATTAATACCAGGAAGTGAAAAACTGGAGGGAGAGAAGGACAAAAATAAAACAGCGAAGAAAATAAAAGAAAGGAAGACTGCTGTTCAAAAGGGAAAATCTAGGCAGGACGTAAGGGTTACTCCCTCCCTAAAGACTTTTTTTAAGGCTATACCTCAAACAGTTTTCCTAGCAGAGAGCAGGATGGAGGGAGAGAAGGGAGATAAAGGAGAAAAGGCAATAGAAAAGAAGAAGAAGATCATAGAAAGTGAGATTTCTAATAATTCGCCTATAGAGGTCAGTGTCTGGAGTGAAAACATCTCCCCTAACAGATATCAAATCCTGGCTGAGTCTCCTGCTGAAGAGGATATAACTATGAACACCCTGAAGTCCCTTGTGCCCCAAAATAAATTACAACAACTGTTAACTCCCAAGGTTCTGGTTCAAGACCTAGGAGCCCTAGGAGCGTCAGGAGGGACAGCGAGTGAGGAATTGTCGCTGAGTGGGCTGTTAAAGGCTCTTACAGTAGAGATGAGGTCTAGGTTTGAGACATCAGAAGAGAACCAGAAAGAGATAAAACAAGCTTGTGATAACCTGGAAAAAAAGATAGACGATCTCAGCAGTAGAACAGCCCAGTTGGAGGGGGAAGTAAAGGAGATGAGGGAGCAAGTTGGCCTGAATACAACTGAGATTACGAAGTTAAAATCCTCTGAGGGAGAGTACTTGGAGAGGGTCGAGAGGTTGGAAAACTTCCAGAGAAGGAATAACATAAAACTTCTAAAGGTCCCTGAAGGCAGAGAGGGGGAGGATATAAAAACCTTTGTAGTACGCATGATCAAGAAAGAACTACAGCTGGATGAGTCTGAAGATGAAATAAGTAAAGTAAGTAAGCGTGTACATAGAGACCCGTTCAGGCTAAACACAAATAGGACAAAACCTAGGAAAATTTTGATCAACTTTCTAACATTCTCCCTAAAGGAGAAAATACTTTCTAAAGCTTTGAGTTTGAAGTCAGTAGAAGTAGAAGGAGAAAAGTATGAATTTCGTTCGGATGTCTCAGCTGCTACCTCAAACAGGCAATGGGAGTTAGGAAAAAGGATGGATCAACTGAGAGGACTGGGAGAGGTGGTTCAGTTAAGATTCCCTGCTTATTTAAAAGTGATGATCAACAATAAAATGCTTATCTTCCATTCTGCCGAAAAAGTAGACGAGTTCTTAAAGGACTTTCAGGCGACTAGAAAATAACAAATCTCTCCTGGTTATAACAGTAAATATACATACAGCCATAAGGGAAGAATGGTGATGAGAAGAATGGTGATGAAAAGATGAGAAGAGAGTGGGAAAGGAAGAGAAGGGAATTCGTTTTTTTCAAGGGTGAAGTTGTAAAACAATGAGAGGAAAAAAAAAAATAGGAGTTTGGGGTTAAAAAAAAAAAGGGAAAATATATACATTTGTATAGACAGGTTCTCTTCTCCAGGTTTCTTTCTTCTTTCTCTCTCTCTCCCTAAGGGTCTTCTTAGGACATGGAAAAATACTTTTTTTTTTTTTTTAAATTGGGAAGTATACGCTCTGGGGGAAAATCCAGATGACCTATTGGTCATTGAGGATGTGGGGTGGGGGTTCTCTATGGGATGGGAATACACAGGGTGGGAAGCAGGGGGGAACATTTAAAAAAAATAAGTCCTCTATAACCTCTTTTATTTTTTTCATAAAATTTGGATACTTAATAGTATTAGAAGATGGGTAGTAAAAAAGCTGGCAACATAAATTTTTTATCTTGGAACGTAAATGGCCTACGGGTTAGAAGTAGGAGGATGAAAATATTTCAGTATTTGAAAGATTCTCCAGCCCATATTATCATACTCCAGGAAACTCACCTGACAGAGAAAGAGGCAGTGGAGCTATTTAAGACTGTAAAATGGGTGGCACAATTTGCATGTACAGCACAAACAGCAGTGACTAAAGGGGTGGTGATTCTATTGAAGCAAGGGGCTCAAGTTAGTTTAGACTCCTTTTCATCGGATAAGGCGGGCAGATGGGTAGTTGCTAAAGTTAAGATCTCAGCTAGACCATTCGTAATAGCAGGATATTATGGGCCAAACCATGATGATGTGATACCCTTGCAAGATCTTTGGGAGAGGCTTTTAGACTCATCTGATCCAATTATTCTGGCTGGTGACTTTAATGTGGTGTTGAATAAAACATTAGATAGGTCTATATGCAGCAAAGCTCAAACCAACCCTAATATGTTTAGATTAATCAAACAAATTATGGAACATCTAGGGTTGCTCAATATTTGGAGATGGAAAGCGGGTGAGAAAAGGGACTTTACTTTCTTCAACAAAAAGTATAGACACCAGTCCAGAATTGATTATTTTTTAGTGGACCATAAGATCAAAGATGAGGTACAGCAGGTTGAGCACATAGGAGCCCATCTGTCAGACCACTCGGCAGTAATGCTTATATTAGAGGTCAGGAAGGCTGTGGTTCAGTCTAGATGTACCTTAGACCGCACAATTTTATTGGAGGAGGAGGTGATACAAACTCTTAAAAAAGAAACAGAAGAGTTTTTTTAGATCAATTGGGGATCAGTGGCCCCTGGTATTGCTTGGGATGCTTATAAGGCGTTCCTGAGGGGGAGGCTAGGGGCTTTGGCGGCTGAGAAAAGGAGAAATTATTATAAAGAAGTAACAGCACAGGAGGAAAAGATCTGTTCTTTAGAAAAAGAATTGAGGATCTCTAGTATAGACGAGCAGACGAGGATTAGTATGCTTCAAAAACTGCTACAACAGAAGGTTAATGTGTCCATGGTAATACAAGAAAGGGTAAGAAAGAGATGGGAAGCTAGTCAAATGGCACATTTTGAGTATAGTGAAGGGTGTGGGAAACTCCTAGCATGGAAAGCAAAGAAAGAACAAATGAGAAATAGGGTTGAGAGAGTTATTTGTGAACAAACAGGCAGGCTAGTTGAGGATAGCAAAGGGATTGAGCAAGCTTTCCATAATCATTTTAGTAGAGTATATCAGGAGGATCTTAAGCCATCTAAAGATACTCTCAGTAAATGGGTTGGATCAGGTATGGGTAATTCCTTGTCAAGGGAAAAAGCGGATCTTCTTAATGGTAAAATAAAACTTCAGGAAGTGGGAAATATAATGGCGCATCTAAAGAAGGGGAAGGCCCCAGGGTCAGATGGCATTCCACAAGAGGTTTATAAAATCTTGGCGGACACCTTAGTTCCCATCTTAACTAAAATGTTTAATGAGCTGTACATTGAACATAAGGTCATGCCAGCCTCCTGGAAGGAAGCCACGATAGCCTTGATTTTGAAACCTGGAAAATGCTCTAAAAAATGCGACTCATATCGTCCCATCTCCCTACTGAACAGTGATTATAAGATCTACACGAAGATTCTGGCGGATAGGTGAAACGGGTTGATGGTGGATTTAACCCATGATGACCAAAAAGGTTTTACTCGGGGGAGGTTTTTGAAAGATCTGACCTTCTCACTGATTGCCACGATTGACCTAGCATCTACTTACAATTTGCCTTTAGCCGTGGTAGCCTTGGATGCTACCAAGGCTTTTGACAGGGTAAATTGGATATATCTGAAGGAAGTGACTACATCCCTGAACTTAGGTATACACTTTAGTAATGCTTTGGCTGGTCTCTATCAAGCTCCTCAGGCTCGAATTTTAATTAATGGCTCCTTGTCTCAACCAGTAAAGATCTCAAGAGGAACGAGGCAGGGGTGTCCCCTATCGCCCTTGCTTTTCAACTTATATATAGAGCCTCTGGCAAGGAAGATCAGAGAAGATCCAGAACTTCAGCCTTTTAGATTTGCTGGTTGGGAGAAAAAACTGGGGCTTTACGCCGATGATGTAGTGATCCTCTCTACAAATGTAAGAGAAACCTGGCCGCATTTAATGGCCTTAACAACTGACTTTGGGATGGCCTCAGGTTATGAGGTTAATGAAGACAAGTCCGAAGTCATGACTTGGAATATAGAGGAGACACCTGGGAAGGATGAGATTAGATATTTGGGAGTAATGATACCACATGACATTGACAAGATAGCAAAACTTCATTTTGATAAAGTTCGGAAAGAAATTGTTAAACTGTTGAAATCCTGGTCTCATCTCCAATTAACAATTTTCGGAAGAAGTAACTTGATTAAAATGGTAATTCTCCCAAAGCTTACGTTCCTCTTTGATGCAATACCTTTACCTTTTAAAACGCTATGGCTCAAGAATCTACAAGGAGACTTGGGTTCTTTTATTTGGGCAAGTAAAGGACCAAGAATAGCTTGGAAGAAGCTACGAAGAAGGATTGAGAAAGGAGGAATTGCCTTACCAGATCTCCTCTTCTACTCATGGGCGTTTCTTTTGAAGAATGGCAAGTATCTCTTTAACTCACCTAACCCCTCAATTTCAGGAGGCTTGTGGTATACAATAGCGAACCTAGAACCGGGTGGGAAGGAAGGTTTTATTTTTGAGTATGCCGACCCCAAATTCTTTAAAAAGGTTAGGTTGAAGATCTTGAAAGGGTTTGCAGAGACTTGGTACAACGTGAGAAGAACCTTGAAAATTCCTTACTAAAGTCTTCTAGCCCCTATCTGGGATAGCCCCGGCTCTCCAGAGTGGACAAAAGATAGCTTGGCTAAACCCCTATTACAGGGAGGCCTTAGACAATGGGACCAGCTAATAAAGGATGGGAGACTTATCCCTTGGGAGAGCTGTAGCCAGATCACAAATTTTAGTCTCTCCAGATTTAAATACATGCAAATTCAGAGCTGGTTCACTGATCCACGATCAAAAATAGGGGAACAGAATGAGTTAGAGTTTCAACTTAAGCTGCAACTGAGTCGAAAAAAGGAGGTGGCGATGATCTACTGGTTACTGGTGGAAGCTGAAGATGGAGATTTTACGCTTCCAATGGAGCTGTGGGGAAAATACTTGCCGGAATCATCGCTGGAAAAGTATCTACGGCTATGCTATTTAAATCAGTTAAGCCCGCACACCTGAGAAGGAACCATCTCTTTTCCATCCATAGAGCATACTGGTCACCTTTGAAGTTGTCAAAGTTTGGGAGAAGAGGAGAAGTTCCTTGTCCAAAATGTGGTAAAACGAAGGCAGATGATGTCCACATGTTTTTAGAATGTGTAAAGTTGCAAACTTATTGGAAAGAAGTGACTGAGATGTTATCCCAAACGCTTAAGCTGCAAGTTAAGGTAAGCGTCTTATTTGTCATATTTGGGCAATTGGAGCCTGAAGTAAAAACTACTAAAGATCAGGCGAGACTTACTTTTTACATTGCATTGCTTGCACGAAGAGAAATTTGTAACCTATGGGTGTCTCCTCTCTACCCAAATATAGATAACCTGCTACAGTCTGCTAATTATATAGTCACTTTAGACGGAAAGAGCACTAGAGATGTACATTTTTGGCTCCCTTTTACTGAATGGTGTAATAATTTAAATAATAATAGGTAATCTCTTAATGGTCCTATGATTATGCCTACCAGCCTCGCTAGGCATTCGGGTTTAGGGTATTTGTGATTTGGTCCTGCTTGGCGGAAAGTGAGAAAGCGGACAAATTGACACGTTTCCTCCTTCTTTCGTCTTTTTCTCCTACATATACCTACCTGTATTGCCAAAGCATAAGGGGGCAGAGGTGTCAGGTGCCCATCGAGATGTGCAAAAAAGGAAGAACGTTTGCTTTGTCTTCCTAATAAAGAGGCTTATGAGGACTAAAAAAAAAAGAAAAAAAAAATAGATTTCACTCAGTCACTTTTACGGCCATGCTGCGTCAAAACCCTGCGCCTGCTTGAAGCAGGCGTAAGGATTGACGCAGCATGTTAAGGATAGGGGCACCCCGAGACTTGCTGGAGCTGCGTCGCACTTGCGACGCAACTCCACCAATGCGCCGCCTTTCCGCGGGGGAGATGCGACACGTATCTGTGAGCCACGGTGCGCCGCATTGTAATTGCGGCGCATCAGTGGTGGCGCACGGGTGGGCAGATGCGTCGCAACTCTTTTGGCGCATGTCTGCTGATTAGCAGAGATGCGCCAGAAGTAGTAAATCTGCCCCTATGTGTTGGCGTACCCCTGTGATTAGCATGACCTCCTCTGTAAGCCCCTAGTACATAATAGGACAGGGGGATTAAAACTACCTCTTAAAACACGCCACTGGGTGCGTTTGCACACTGGTGAAGGGAGGGGGGGAACCTGAGGTGACATGTGTGCAAACACGCCCTGTGGGCGTTTTAAGTTGGGGGTAGAGTCCCCTTGAATCCTGAGGGTCCCTGGGGTTCAACTAGCCCACTAGGTACCTCCAGTAAGCGCCACAGAGCTGCGTTGCACAGTGGCGCTTACTGGAAGCACCTGGTGGGCTAGTTGGCCCCCAGGAGCCCTCAGGATTGAAAGGGAATTATTTCCCCAACTTAAAACGCGCCACAGTGCGTGTTTGCATCGTCACCTCTGGCCCCGTCCGCTCCCTTCACCACTGTGTAAACACGCCCTGTGGCCATTTTAAGTTGGGAGATTAAGACCCCTTAAATCCTGAGAGTCCCTAGGGTCCAACTAGCCCACTAGGTACCTCCAGTAAGCGACACAGAGCTGCATTGTACAGAGGTGTAAAAAGGGGCGTGACCTCTGAACACCTCTCTGCAACGTAGCTCCCTGGCGCATACTGAAGGTACCTGGTGGGCTAGTTTGCCCCCAGGGACCCTCAGTATTGAAGGGGAATTAATTCCCTAACTTACAACTCGCCAGGGGGCACGTTTGCACAGTGGTGAAGGAAGAGGGCGGGGCCTGAGGTGACATGTGTGCAAACACGCCCTGTGGCGCGTTATAAATTGGGGAATTCATTTCTCTTCAATCCTGAGTGTCCCTGGGGGCCAACTAGCCCACCAGGTACCTCCAATATGCGCCAGGGAGCTGCGTTGCAGAAAGGTGTTCATAGTCCACCCCCTTTTTACAACACTCTGCAACACAGCTCTGTGGTGCTTATTGGAGGTACCAGGTGGGCTATTCGGCCCCCAGGGGACCTCAGGATTGAAGAGGAATTAATTCCCCAGCTTAAAACGCACCACAGGGTGTGTTTGCATACATGTCACCTCAGGCCCCACCCCCTCCCTTCACCACACTGCAAACTCGCCCCGTGGTGCATTTTAAGTTGGGGGATTAAGTCCCCTTGAAACCTGAGGGTCCCTGTGGTGCAACCTGCCCACCAGGTACCTCCATTAAGCGTCACAGAGCTGCGTTGCAGAGAGGTGTAAAAAGGGGCATGGCCTCTGAACACCTCTCTGCAACACAGCTCCCTGGCGCATACTGGAGGTTCCTGGTGGGCTAGTTTGCCCCCAGGGACCCCCAGTATTCAAGGGGAATTAGTTCCCCATATGCAAACGCGCCAGGGGGCCCGTTTGCAGAGTGTTGCGGGGAGGGGGCAGGGCTACCAGGCACGATGCCGTTTTTAAAAAAAAGAAAATTATTTTTAAGAAGGGGGGCTGTGTGGCCCCCCTTCTTTTCCTATTTTATTGGCCCTGGGGACCCCATCCTCCAGGGCCTGACCCCTATTTATTTTTTAAATTGGAAGGGGGCCATGTAGCCCCCCTCCCAAAGCCATAATCGCCCCAGAGAACCCATCCCCTGGGCCAGTTTTTATTTGTAAATTTATTTCGAGGGGGGCTGCGTTGCCCCCTCCTCAGGTCATTTATGGCCCTGGGGATCCCATCCCCCGTAGCCGGCCTTTGTTTTTATTTCTTTATTTAATTTGTTTTAATTACTGAAGAGGGGGGCCGTGTGGCCTCCCTCCTGGGCTTCTTATGGCCCCAGGGACCCCATTCCCCGGGGCCAGCCCTATCCGTTGGGGACCGTGGGGGGGTCCCCAATCCCCCCATGGTCCCGTTGGCTTCCCGCGTCCTGCATTGCCTTTCCACACGGTGAGCTGCTAAGATGCAGCTTCCCGTGTGGAAAAGCATTCGGCTTTGGTTTTTGGAAGAGAGAGCAGGTAACCTGCTCTCTTCCAAAAACCAAAGCAGTTTGGTACGGCAGGGCGGGAGCCGCGAGGCCATAGCAAACAGCAGTGTCCCGGGGGTCGGCACCCCGAGACACTGCAGGAGGCGGCCCTGGGGGGTGGCGGTCCCCAGGGCCATTACAGGGCTCCAGGCCCCTATCAACATGTGCAAAGCCTCGGGGAAGTGGTGGTCCCTGGGACCCGAGGATCCATAACGGACCCCCAAATTTTTATAATTAGAGCCCCGGGGAGGTGGCGGTCCCCAGGGCGAGTGGGGGGTTCGAAACCCCCCACACAGGTAGTTTACTTTTGAAAAGCCCTGGGAGTGGCGGTCCCCGGGGCTGGGTGGCCCCTTTGGGCCCCCCATTATAATGTAAAAATTGCCCCCAGGACTTGGCCCACCCAGGGGCTAATTAAACACGCAGTGCGGGAGCCCGTGGTTGGTTTTTTTTCATTTTCGCAGCCTGATCCGCGGATCCTCCGCGTATCCCGCATTTAAAAATAAAAATAAATGCTTTTATTAGCCCTGGGGGTCCTTGTGGGACCCCCTGAGAAGGCCTAGGGGGTCAGGGTGTTTCTACCCTGCCCCCTTTTTGTGTTTTGCGCATTTGTTTTTCGCTTTTCTTGTGCCTCGGTTCTACCGAGGCACAAGATGGCTGCCAACATTTCCTGGTTTGAAGTGTTGACAGCCAATTTGCATGAAGCTTGTGATCGGGAGGGCGCGCGGATCCTCCATGCCTCTATATATCACTATCTTTATTTCTTAATTTCTCAAAAACTACTGAACGGATTTACACCATTTTTAAACAGGTCGCTTTCTGAGCCAAGCAGTACCTGTTTGCCAAATTTGGTGTAATTCCGTTTAGCAGTTTTTGCTATAACTGTGTCTAAAGTTTCCTATGGAAAATTGATTTTTTGACCTCTTTTATTTTAATGTCTCTGGAACTACTGAACGGATTTACACCATGTAAAAAAAAGGGCTTTCTGAACCAAGGGCTACCTTTTTTGCAAAATTTGGTGTAATTCCGTTTAGCAGTTTTTGCAATAACTGTGTCTAAAGTTTCCGATGGGAAATTGATTTTTTGACCTCTTTTATTTTAATGTCTCTGGAACTACTGAACGGATTTACACCATGTAAAAAAAAGGGCTTTCTGAACCAAGGGCTACCTTTTTTGCAAAATTTGGTGTAATTCCGTTCAGCAGTTCGGGCTGTAGCCGTGTCTAAAATTTCCTATGGGAAATAACATGGGGAAAACGTGTTTTGGGACCCCCCTTTTTTCTTGGCCCCTGCTTGACGAATCACCCCCCAAACTTTCTGGATAGGAGCTGCCCAGAACGGGCCATTAGTTTTGAAAATTTTGCGAAGATTCCTCAACCGGCGCCAAAGTTATTGGGAATAGAATGTCACGATTTTCCTATGGATAATAGGTCCTAACTATAACTACCTACTGGTGACTGCCAGTAGGTAAAATATATATATATATACAAAATTACTCTACGTACTCCGTGTTGAAGATTCCATAAGATGTAGGGTTGTGTTTTTTTATAAATACTACTCCCTACTATGAGATCATTATTTGGACGCTGTGCACACAATGCTGAATCTCTTTTTTGGGATACACCATAGATTGTTTTCTTAATTCTGATTTTCAAAACTTGTTTGGGAAAAGCACCTGAACAGACACTTTCGAGATCAAATAACTCTACCGCTTTCTGGCAATTCCTAAAAAGGACGCTCTTTCCCTTCAAGTTATTAAAAATGTCATCACACATTGCTACCCGCAAAGGGTTCTCAAGACTGTTCAATAATGTATTACCCTATCTTAGGCACGCAGCCATTGAGAACACATAAGTGGAGAGTAACCCAAAATCCAGCCGAATTGCTGCTGTAGGTGCTGCACGATTTAAATTACATTTTTGGCACCAAAAACGACCCTCAACTTTCTTTCTCTAAGTTTTCCCAGTACTGTTCGTCTATTGTTTCACAGGCATACCTTAACGCTGGAGGTATTTTGATTTTGGAAACAGATAAAACATGCGCAAAGTGTCTTTTCCCCACAATGTTTATAAAGTCTACTGATTGCGGAGGCCTGTGAGATTGCCTTGCTTCTGCATTGATCAACATGACCAATACTAGAACACGTGCTTTAGAAAATTCTCCCTAAGTATGGATACAACTTAACCACAGCTAGTTTATCCTTCCCCCAAAACCATTGCATTTGATTCCTGACTCGGCATCCCCGGTATCTAAAAACCATAATTTTACTTTTTAAAATATTTATTTAAAAAAAATGTTCTTCTGAATAATGTGGTAGCTCAGTGGGATGTCTTTGGAGTCCAATAGGAGTTAGATTGAATAGAATGGCGTCATCCGCATAAAGCAGACAACTCAGCTTCATGGTTCCTAATTTTGGGGGATCCCCTTTACAAGACTCTACCCTGCTCGGCAAATCATTGATGTAGAGGGAAAATAGAAGAGGGGCCAATAAGCGCCCTTGCTTCAGCCCATTCTGGGTCTCTATTTTTCTTGACAGACCCTGGGTTCCACCCATTAGGATCTGGGTCCAAGCAGAGGAATGTAATGCGATAATTAATCTAAGGAGATTCACTGGTATTCCCATTATGGTAAATTTTCTCCATAGCGTCCCCCGGTCAACCGAGTCGAAAGCCGTGGAGAAATCTATGAAGGCCGCAAATAAGGACAAACCCTTCTTCATAGGATATTTTTTCTATTAACGTTTGCAGAGCTGTAATATTGTCAAGGGTACCGCTATGCTTGGGGAACCCGGCTTGCTCTACTGGGACAAAACCATTTCCAAAAGCCAATCTTGAAGATGGACGAGTATGCTCTTAGCGAACAATTTTCCGGTTGCATCCAGCAATGCAATTTGCCTAAAACTTGCTGGGCAATTTTTTGGTCCCTTTTTAGGTCTCGCTTGACCCAGCGCATGCCCTGGTTTGGCGAGACTTTTTGGGAGGGCTCCAAAAAGTGCTACCAGGCCAGCCGAGAGCTACAGTGCATGTGCGTGGGCGTGTGCGCCACGCTAGACCGCGATTACTTTCACTTTCGCGGCCGCTTTGATGTTTGATCGCATCGCGATCACTTTTGCGGCCAATAGGTCTTGATTTTGGGACCTTATAAGTATTTAGTTATTCAACTGTTGCATGGCTAAACACTTATAAGGTCCCAAAGGCGAGACCTATTGGCTATGCCAATGCTTGTTATATTATGGGACCACTATGCTACCCCTCCAGGACAACGGAATGGTCCCATAATTATAACACGTTTGGAAGACCTGATGCGCGCCGCCGGCCGGTCCTCGGAGTCTACCTTTAACAGGTTCTATTTCAAACCAGTGCTCGATGTGGCACAGCTGGTGGTCAACTAGCTTTGAACTGGCATAATCCGAGCCTCCAGTCCAGACATAGAATGAAAGTTTGCCTAGCGTTAGTACAGGTAATTTTCAATTCTATTAAGGACACGGAGGTGAGGATTATCCCGCCCAATGACCACTGAAGAAGTGGACCCTTCCCGTTCAGGTGTAAGTAATCCTTTCTTGGGTCTTTGGAAATGTGTTGCTTACTCATGGAATGTTCTTGACCAGATTGTGGTATTTTGTTGTTCTGAAACTTAATCTGGTTCCGGTACGGTTCTATGACGCTGCCTGTTTTTTCAGGAAACAATGGATCCAAACATGAGGAGTAAAGTCTGACAAGGAATGGTATGCGCAAAGAAAGAGGATGAGGAAACAGCGTGAAGGGACTAGCTGTGTTGCTGGTGTGCGGACAGCATAGAAGGACTTCGGTTTGAGACTTTTATTTCCCTGCTGTTCATGGGAAATGTAGTTTGGTTATGGTTTTAAAAATGTGGTACTGAGAAAATAAAGCGATGGAAGAAAGCACAATCTGAGTCTCCGGTCCTGACATAGAATAGAAGCAACTCCCTTTTCATACTAGAACTAAACATAATATACTATTCTTCAGAAAGGAATTAAAAACATGGTACTTCTCTAGCTAAGGAGGATTCAATGCTAATTCACTCAGAGCAAACGCTTTGACACCTCCGGGTACTTGTTTGCACTTTAGAAGTCACCATACTATAACATAACAGATAAGAGTGGGAATAAGGGGCATCCCTGTTGAGGGTGTTGCTGATTAACTATTGACTTTAACCTTTGCTCTGGAATTGCAATAAAGTGCAGAGATCTACCACAGGATCCTATAGCCCAGTCCGAATTTCTTGAGGACATTGAACAGCATTTCTCGGGCCTTCCACAAATGCTTGCTCAGCGTCAAGTGACAGGGGGACTGCTGCCCTCCCATTTTTCCTGGCTATATCAATGAGGTGGAGGGCGAGTTTAGTCTTGTCACTGGTGGCCTGGTTAAGGATGAAGCCTCCTTGGTCAGTATGTACCAGATCCGGCATCAGTTTATCCAAACAGTTAGCCAGTAGTTTAGAAAAAAGTTTGATATGGCGATTGAGTAAAGAAATTGGCTGATACGATGGGCATAAAACCTAATTTGATCATCAGCACGATAGACGCCTCGGTCATGCATTGAGTGGCTCCCCTCACTGCGTGAATGCATTGAAGAGAGTGGTTAGGATAGGTAGGGGCTCAGGGGCAAAACATGTATAGAAGAGTGGAGTAAACCCATTGGGGCCCAAAGCCTTGGAAGGTTTGAGCTGATTGATGGCTTCCAACATCTCAGTAACTGAAATTGGTTCATCAGTTTCTGAAGCAGAGCCTACGCAGAGTCGAGATAGGTTGACTCATTTCAGGAATGCATTGCAGCGTTCAGGGGATGTCGGGTGGGCTGTATGGTTTGGTACAAAGATGGGAGGCTTGAAGCTAGACCTCGCTGAGAGTGTGCGTGGTGCAATGTCTCTAATTTCACCAAGTAGCATTCTACATTGGAGGCTCCTCAATTTGTGAAGCAACATAGACCAGGTTTGCTGCTTCCCTCATGAAAGCTGGCCCTATCTAGTGAGGATATAATTCGGTCTGTCTGGCTCCAGTGTGGGTAATTACCATACTGCCAAGACATTCTTCCTGAGCTTGTTGGAGGGTGTACGTTTCTATTGTTGTTCATTGCTCAACAGTTCTGAAGTCAACTGGGATCTGGTCAGGTTGTGCATACGCTGACACTCAGCCACTTCCTGGATAAGATTCCCCCTAATTACTGCTTTGAGAGTTTCCCATACTGTGCGAGTGTCTGTTATGTCCCCTGTGTCATTAGGGGTCAGATATTCTGTGAGCTTCTTACGGATCTTGGACATTACAACCTGGTTTCTTAGGAGGGAATAGTTGAGGTGCCATGCCCTACGTTGCTGTCTCTCTCCCCTCCCGCTCTCTCAGTGAAGGGTCAGCAAGACTGGGCCATGGTCAGAGAGAGTTTGGGGGAGTTGGTCCAACTCTGCTGTGGTGTGCTCGAGCCCCTTGTTCAACAAAAGCAGATCTAGCTGGGCATACATGCGCTGTGGTGCGGAACAGTGAGAGTAATTTATAGTGAGAAGGTGGCATGTATGCAAGGCATCGAACAACCCCAGGTCTGCGAGCCAAACCTGTCCTTCCGAGGACAGCTCCAGGCTCGGCATTGGTACTGGTGTGATCTATCCTGGGTGGTGTGTAGAAAGAGGTTGAGGTCACCTCCTATTATAAAAGCACCTTCAGTAAAAGCAGCAATCATCTGGAGTGTGACCCTCAGAAACCATCCTTGCCCAGAGTTTGGGGTATAAATTGACACCAAGCTAAAAGGGCAACCCTCCCAGACTCCATTGACTGCCACCCACCGGCCTGCTGTATCTGATCTGTGGTTATGTTCAGTAAAGGACACCAAGCTGGCAAGTAGAATGGCCTCGCCTGTCTTCATGGAACAAGAAAAGGCATGATATTGCAATGACAACGCTTGGGATCGTGGTCAGCGTGTATCCATCTCTAATAGATGAGTTTCCTAGAGAAAGAAAATATGTACTTTGATTGAGTTGAGTTCGCCCAGGTGTTTAGAGGGGTTGTTGAACCCTCAGATGTTGCAAGTTAGGGATTTCAGTTGAGTATATGTATTTGTCATGCCACAATAACTGTAGGATATAGAAAGAAAATGTCGACACAATCCCAGATTCGTACTGTTTGTGCAACAGGTAGTGGTTGTCGGTGTGTAAACCCTTGCTCCCCCACAAAATCTTCATGAACTGTGAAACACCATTACTCGCCGAGCAGTGGGTTAAAAAGATACCCCACAGAACTATCAGTGTGAGGAAGCATATGGTGTGCTTGGAGATTCCCACCTCCCGGTAAGAAAACAAGAATATGGGTGTTGTTGGAAGTGAAAACGCAATCAAGTAACCCTTCTCATGCCTGGCCCAGTCAAGCAGTGAAAGCCCTGAGTAGCAGGCCTTAACAGGGCAGGCCCATCACCCTTCTCATTGGAGGAGGATTACTACAGTCATCCGGTTATTCCTTGCCCTGTGCACCAGCATTGCTAGTCAGTCAGATGTGTCCCAGAAGTTAGGTCTTCCTGTTTTTGATCTCTGTGGAATATGACTGGTGCCTCCCATCATGCCCGCCTACTTTCTGCCAGCCAGAACCTCCAGCCCAAAGCATCCTCTGGGGTTCAGGGGGTCCATTCACCAAATTGCCACCTGGCAAGTTCAGGATCTGTTCCACTACTAGGAGGTGTGGCCCTCCCAATTAAAAATGAGGAACGGTTGTGTCCACCTGCATTTCGTATCACAGGAGATCAGGAGGTCTGTGATGGGCTTGAAGTTGCACTGTTTTGCAAGGGTGGTAGTTGAAAGTTCCAGGAACGGGCGGCAGGGTCCCCCCAGAGTGGGTAAAGCAAAGGCTATATCGGGTCCAGGCAGGGATCTCAGTGATCACACATCCTCCATCTTCTCAGGCTTGGCCTCTCCCCCTTAATATATACTTCAGACACTTTGAACTCTACTATTGAATGTCTACTTCAATCAATCATTGTACAAGTAGAATCTGTAAAACTTAATCAAGGAGTAAAGACATAATTCCACCACATTCAAATGCAAAAGATAGCTACAAAGGTATGCAGTGTTTCCACACAGATAGAAGAGCTTCAGCAAAGGGTCGCAGATTGTGAGGATTCTCAATCCTCACTTCAAAAACAATCGCCATCACTTGATAGAGACCTCTTCATTCTAAAAATGCAAATAGAAGATCAGGAAAACAGAATGAGGAGGATGACATTGAGGTTTGTGTGAATACCTCAGAATAAAGAACATAATTCATGTGAGAAGTTGGCCTGGTATATGCTGGTCACTAGTTAAAGTGGGGTATGATTCCAAAGCGTTTGACACCAAACAAGACATGTTTTGATGCAGCCATCCCAAAGTTAGCATTTACCGCTAGGTTATAATGCACTTAAGAGTATATGGTTTAACCGCATCCACAAACAGCTACAGATAATGGACTCTGAGAGCTGCAGAGGGGCCCTGCTCAGGCAGAGGCACCCACTCACATGGAAACCAAGCACCCTGCCCTCAGGATTGTTAGGGACTGCCTTAGGGGTGACTGATAGGCTTATATGTGTGTGCAAGGTGAGATATAGGGAACCTATACCTCAGTGAGGAGTGCTAACACTACCTCACCCAGGCTGCAGTAGCAGGCCTGTGGTGTCAGATTTAGTCTGCTTCCCAGGGGTGGCATAATACATGCTTCAGCCCCTGGTAGGCCTGTGAAGTACCTATGCCCTTGGTACTTAAGGTACCATATACTAGGGGCTCATAAGGTTCCACAGCATCCAATCACTAGTGCATCTAGTATGCACTCCAAGTTGTTTAGAGAGAACAGAGAGGCTGGGGCCCTGATTAGCAGGGACCCAGCCAGACTACAGCCAGAAACCAGTGTAAACATCAGAAAAAAAGTGGGGGCAACATAAGTGCAGATCCTACTCTCCTACACAACCCCCCCCCCCAAACACAGGGCCACTAAACTAACCTTGACCAGTTGAGTCTTCATGCTCTAAGTGGAAATACCTTGAGAGTCCATCTGCATTGGCATGTTGGGTTCCAGGTCTATGTTCCACTGTATAGTCCATTCCCTGTAGGGAAATGGACCATCTTAAAAGTTTTGGGTTTTCACCTTTCATCTGTTTAAGCCATAGGAGGGGCTTGTGGTCAGTCTGAACTATGAAGTGAGTGCCAAACAAGTATGGCCTCAGCTTCTTCAGGGCCCACACCACAGCAAAGGCCTCCCTCTCTAGCTGACCAACGTTTCTCTATAGGGGTCCGCCTTCTGCTTATAAAAGCTACTGGCTGGTCTTGACCTTCATCATTCAGTTGAGACAGTACAGCTCCCACACCCAGCTCAGAAGCATCTGTTTGGACAATAAACTGTTTGGTGTAGTCTGAACTCTGTGAGATGAGGGCAGTGCACATGGCCTGCTTTAGGTCTTCAAATGCCTTCTGACAGCAAGCTGTCCACTGAACCTTTTTTGGCATTTTCTTTGAGGTAAGATCATTTAAGGGGGTAATTATAGATCCATATCCCTTAACAAACCTCCTATAGTACCCAGTCAAGCCTAAACAGGCTCTCACCTGTGTCTGGGTGGTTGGAGCAACCCCTTCCATGATGGGTTGGATTTTACTCTGTAAAGGTTGAACCTGGCCTCCACCTACAAGGTGGCCTAGGTACACAACCTGACTCTGCCCTATCTGGCACTTAGTGGCCTTGATAGTGAGGCCTGCTTTCTGCAGGGCCTCCAAAACATTTCTGAGGTGGACCAGGTGATTCTGCCAGGAGGAACTAAAGACAGCAATATCATCTAGATAAGCTGAGCAATACGTTTCCATCCCTGTCAGAACTTTTTTCACCAACCTCTGAAAAGTGGCAGGTGCATTTTTCAAACCAAAGGGCATTACCACAAAGTGGTAGTGCCCACCAGGGGTTGAAAATGCAGTTTTGGCCTTGGCATCCTCACCTAACCTGATCTGCCAGTAGCCAGCTGTAAACAAAAGGAACGTACGGCTGACCACAGTTAAGCACACCAAATCCAAAATCAATACACAATTTTTAAAAGGGTGCAAAAACACGTCCAGAGCATGCCGTACTTTTGCTCTACTGGAAAACCAGATATACAAACTTTTTTACAAAAAGACGGTGCACCAAGGGAAAAGTCTTTTCACTAAATCCAATTTGTTGTTCTTTTATTTTCATTCAATTTTCAAGAAACAGACTCAGCCAACGCGTTTCGTTCTCTACGAACTTTCTCTACGAAAACGGGCGCTATCTCGTGTCACCGGTGACACGAGATAGCGCCCGTTTTTGAAAGAATGATGGAGCCTGTACTGTGGGCCTAAATATACGACAACAAGGTCGTTTTACCTTTACCGTTGATACATAGAAATCGACCAAAAGTTTTCGATTATTTAATTGTTGGACTAGCCGGTGATATTTCCACAAGAACCTCTACATTTGCAGTGGTTACATACATCCGTATAACATTTAAAGGACGGCGGTGTCTTTTTGGAATTTATGGTGGCCGCTCCTTGGAGACAACCTATGCCCTGACGAAGTTCGTAGAGAACGAAACGCGTTGGCTGAGTCTGTTTCTTGAAAATTGAATGAAAATAAAAGAACAACAAATTGGATTTAGTGAAAAGACTTTTCCCTTGGTGCACCGTCTTTTTGTAAAAAAAAAAATGCCAGTAGCCAGCTGTTAGGTCAAATGTACTCAGATACTTGGCTGAGGCCAAAGTATCAATCAGTTCATCTGCCCTGGGAAATGGATAGGCATCAGTCCTGGTGACTGCATTGAGGCCTCTGTAGTCTACACAAAACCTAATTTCTTTCTTACCACCCTGGGTATGAGGTTTGGGTACTAGGACTACTGGACTAGCCCAAGGGCTATCTGAAGGCTCAATTACACCTAGTTCCAACATTTTCTGGAATTCAGTCCTGATACAGTCCCTGACATGGTCAGGTTGCCTGTAGCTAGGGGTCAGGCTCAACATATGTCTAAACTGTTGCAAAACTTGTCTGCATTCAGTTTGCTGATGGTCAGTGAGGCTGCTTGCCAAAGAAACACCATCTCCTGACCCATCATCAGGGTTCTGTGAGGGCAGGTCAGGGAGAGGGTCACTCTCCTCCTCCTGTTCCTCATCAGTTGCCATGAGCAAGCCCATGTCAGCCCTGTCAACATATGGTTTTAATCTGTTGACATGGAGCACCCTAAGGGGGCTCCTGGGAGTTCCAAGATTCACCAGATCGGTGACTTTTCCCTTTTGCTCAACAATTGTATGGGTCCACTCCACTTGTCTTGGAGAGCTGCTGGGGCCACAGGCTCCAACACCCACACTTTCTGTCCTGGCTGGTACACAGCCTTTTGGTCATGCCAAGTTTTTTGTAGTTCTTGGCTGGCCTCCAGGTTTTTGGTTGCCTTCTTCATGTATTCGGCCATCCTGGAGCAGAGACCAAGTACATAGTCCATCACATCCTGTATGGGAGGTTTGAGAGGTAACTCCCAGCCCTCCTTCACCAAACATAAGGACCTCTTACAGGATGCCCAAACAGAAGTTCAAATGGGCTGTAACCAACCCCCTTCTGTGGAACCTCTCTGTATGCAAACAGAAGGCAGGGAAGTAAAAGGTCCCATTTTCGCCTAAGCTTTTCTGGGAGGCCTTTAATCATTCCCTTTAGGGTTTTGTTGAAACGTTCAACTAACCCATTGCATTGTGGGTAATAGGGAGTTGTGAATTTATAAGTTACACCACACTCCTTCCACATTGCTTTTAGATATCCTGACATGAAGTTGGTACCTCTGTCAGATATAACCTCCTTTGGGAATCCCACTCTGGAGAAAACTCCAATGAGGGCTCTTGCCACCACAGGGGCTGTGGTGGTCCTCAGGGGAATTGCCTCTGGGTACCTGGTGGCATGATCCACTACCACCAGGATAAAACTGTGCCCAGATGCTGTTGGAGGGTCAAGGGGACCAACAATGTCAATCCCTATCCTTTCATAGGGTACCCCCACCACAGGTAGTGGTATCAGGGGGGCCTTTGTTGTGCCACCTGACTTGCCACTGGCTTGGCAAGTGACACAGGAGCGACAAAACTCCTTGGTGTCCTCTGACATATGTGGCCAATGAAAATGTGGAACAAGCCTGTCCCAGGTCTTGTTTTGGCCCAAATGTCCTGCTAAAGGGATGTCATGTGCTGGGGTCAAGAGGAACCCCCTAAACTTCTGAGGTATTACCAACCTCCTGGTGACTCCAGGGGTAGGATCTCTAGCCTCAGAATTTAGGAGTACCTCATCCCAATAAACTTTATGGGACCCACTAGCACTCCCAGCTCCTCAGCAGCAGCCTGCTGTCTGAGGGGTTCAAGTGAGGGGCAGCACTGTTGCTCTTTGCTCAGATTTTCCCTAGAAGGGCCCCCTGCTCCGAAGAGCTCAACCTGATCAGGCTCAAGTCCCTTTGGGGCAGTTCCTTCTTTAGGATCTGCTTCTCCTCCCTCAGGAGGGGAATCTGTGATCTGAGACAGAGGGGAAGGCACTGCCTTAACCCTACTGCTCCTCCTCTTGGGTAGCACCTGGTTCATACTTTCAGGATCCAGAGCTGGTTCAGTTTGATGCATTTTGGCCTGTGACCTGGTCACAGCAAATTCCTCTGCAGGTATGCCCAACATCTCTGCATGAGTCCATAACTCAGACCAGGCTGAAGTCTCTAGATCATTGCCCAATAGACATTTGACAGGGAGGTCTGCACTGACTACAACCTTCTTGAGGCCAGTTAACCCTCCCCAGGAGAAATTCACAACTGCCAGACTATGGTTGGTCCTGACATTGCTTGCATTGGTAACCTGGTACATTTCACCCAGAATGATCTGCCCAGGGTCCACAAGATCCTCTACTACCATGGTGACACTAGCACCAGTGTCCCTGAATGCCAAAGCCTGTTTGCCATTTATTACAGGCTGCTGTTTGTATTTGCCCAGATTACTGGGGCTCACTAGGAAGGACATATCAATGTCTCCATCACAAATCAGCAATGCCTGAGTGGCTACTCTGACTAAGCCAGAGTCCACATCAGAACCCAGGGTCAACCCTACTACACCCTTATTCTGATTACCACCTCCACCAGTAGTTGTACTAGGGGGAACAGTTGCCTTAGGGGCAGGAGTGGTGGTGGTTTGGTCTTTGGACTTGTTACAGTCAGAAGTCCAGTGCCCTTTCTGTTTACAGAATTTGCACCAGGGCTTCTTTTGGCCTTTCCCTTTGTTGGACTGTGAATCCCCACCAGATGCAGTTTTTGGGGCCCTTGTGAAGACTTCTGGTCTTTTGACTTATCCCCACCTTTCTCAGAGCCTTTAGGATCTTAGTGTCACCCCCTTGGTTCTGGGTTTTCTGCCTCACCCTGGTTCTGACCCATTTGTCTGCCTTCTTTCCCAATTCTTGGGGAGAGGTCAGATCAGAGTCCACCAAGTATTGATGCAACAACTGGTTTTGGCAATTATTAATGATCTGTTCTCTCATCATAAGATTAAACAATCCCTAAAAATCAGTAACTCTACTACCAACCAGCCAACTCTCCAGAGCCTTGGTTGCACAATCAACAAAGTCAGTCCAGTCCTGATTCTGTGCTTTCTGGGTGCTTTCAGGGACCCCGCCAGACTATAGCCAGAAACCAGTGTAAGCATCAGAAAAAAGTGGGGGCAACATATGTGCAGATCCTACTCTCCTACAATTCATCTGCCCTAGAGCTGGTTGAGGGTTTGGTTTGATTTGATCCCAGGTTTGAAAGAAAATGTGACATTCACCAGCACATATTGTGTTCCCTTCCCAGCTAACCCAATCAATCAGTTTGCAAGAACCGTTCTGGTGAATTTGGAAAACTTTCAATTCAAGGAGAAAATGTTGGCTACAGTAATAAGCAAAAAGATTTTAAAATAGCTAACTGATTCAATATTCAAATGAATTCAATTATGTCATTTGAAACATCAAAAAGTAAAAAAAAGAATCTAGAAAAATGATTTCTCTTTTTAAAAATGAGGGTATCCAAGTTATGCTTAATGAACCAACCAAGATTAAAGTCTTGGCAGATGGTTCATTCACAAATTGTTCACATCTTGACTCTACGCATAAATATTTGAAAATACTGCAAAAGAAGAAAAAAACATGAAATGAATGTCTAAAATGTTTCAGCTTATTAATGTTTCTTTCTGTAAAAGGTACATTACATCAATGTTGAGGGGGAGGGGTGTGGAGGTGGTCATTCACTCATCCCTTAAAAGGAAACAACAGCTGCATAGGATTGCACAATGAGGAGTCCGGGTGGTATTTCCAGTGAGGTAGGCGTATGTGGAAATAGTAATAGGGGGCTGGAAAATAAGGGGAACATTTAGGTTTCAAAACTTTCCCTGAATAGTTCTCAAAGGACACACATCAATGTTTTTTTTGTTTCTTTTTCATTCAGTTGAACACTTTGTTTTACAATGTTAATGGATTAAATATCCCATAAAAAAGGAAGCTACAATATTGTGGGCCCGTGATCAGATTCCTTCAATTGTTTTATTTCAAGTGATACATGTGAAAAAGTCTCCAACGAAGAAAAAACAATTTTGATTTCCCTTTACTTTGGTAGCCGCTTCATCAGCCTGAGCCGCACCCAGAGGGGTGGCAATTCTAGTCTCAAATAAATTCTCTGGGGCTGTTTTGAGAAATGCACTGCACCATGCCGGTAGATGGGTAGCTGCTGAGTTTGAGATTAAACAACAAAGCATGAGTGAGTCTCTTATTAAGTTCTCCTGGAAGATGATACAAAGCTTCTCACTGAACTAACTGCTGCATTGATAGACTTCCCTGATTAATTATAGGAGAAGGGGTCTTACATTTTCTTCAGTTGGTTGCCCTGGACCCTTCTAAATCTGGTATGATCCAGAGGAAGTCCGCAGCTGCAAGAGTTTTGCAAGCTCTTAAATCTGAGCTGGGGCTTCTTGATCAATGCAAGGCCCTCAATGACACTTCCTCCCACTATACCTTTTTCGCGAAGAGATTTCAAACAGCTTCATGGATAGATTTCTACTTGCTCTCAAAACGTTTGATGAAGTTTTCATGAAATGTTCGGTCAAACAGTTTTTTCGATGATACAGCTCCAACACAAAATTTTCCCTTAGTGTTTGGCAAAAAATCTGTTTCCAGGTGGGAGCTTGACACAGTACTATTGCTTAACAATGATTTTATTCAGATAATAAAAAGTAAGATAAACCTTTTTTGAGCAAAACATAGTGGCGGCCTGGATAGAAAATGTCTAGGAGGCATATAAAGTGACTATTAGAGGGGAAGCGACAGCCTTTACTTCTCAATTACTTCCCAATAGAGAGTAAAGAAACAGACACCAATTAATTATCACACTGCGGTGCTTACCGAACTGCTGCGCATCCATCCAGTGGCTTCAATTTTCAAGAGAGTACTCCTGCTCTGAGAGGATACTCATCACCCCTGCAGCGAGTACATATATTTTTATCACATGTCTGACTATCACGCTCCTTTACCCATTTTGGACTGTAGTGAGTGTTACTACTCAGCCAATATGTCAGATGTATCTTCTTGTACTGATGAAATCCCTGTACCACGCTGATGGTTGAAAGGTTTGTATTCATAACATGTTCTGTGACCTGGGGGTATTCAGACAAAATATCGAGTCATTAATATCGACTGACACAGTTATCGAGTTGTAAATATTGTGACACAGAAATATTGAACAGCAAGAATATCTTGGACAAGAATATCGATTTTGAGGTAAGTAATATCGAGTTTTTAAAATATAGAAGTCATTAACATAGTTTTCAAGAATATAGTTGTTTAAAATATCGTTTTTTAATTAATGTTAAGTATTTTAGTATATATTTGAAATGTATGTGATGCATTTTTTGTATAAGTATTCTTTATGAATTTTAAAATATGTGATACATTTTCAGTAGTTATTAGGGTGCCGATTCCGATCCTGTAAAACCCGGCTACGAACCGTCGTACGGAGCGTTTTCTACGTCCGACTCGTACCCGGGAAAACCACCTTACAAACCCGCAAGTACGATTCATACATGTTGGACCTGGCCTCGTGGCGTGGTCCCGAACCCTCCTACCCGACCCGACGGGGGCAGCCTCCACCCTTCGGGGTCCCTCCGGATTGTACTTTGCTGCCCGCACCAGCCTACGCGACACGTCTCGCCCCGGCCTCGGCCCCAGCGAAGCCCCGACATCGAGACACCAAGATCCGGCCAGGGGGTACCAAGTGGCCACTCCACCGATCCCGGAGGAGGGGAGTTTCGATGGGACCCCCAACCGTCCTTCAACGCCTGGCTTCAATCGCCCTCCGGCCCTCCTGGGCGCTGGCGCCTCTCCCGCTGGGTGTCTGGCCTCTCCTATCCCGGCCCCTCCGCCCCCAGGCGCAAGGGTCCGGACATCAAAGGGCTCCAGACCTATATCTGGGGCAACCTCAAGCCAGGACAACAGTTGTATCCTGGAGTCAAGAGCCCTGCTGATCGGATCGCGGCTGACCCTACAGAGAAAGACTCACTACTTGAACCTTGGACCTTTGAGCCCTGCTGACTGCGTCGCGGCTCTCCCCTTTTGCTGAGAAGAAGATCCTCCCGGAACACCGGAGCCCTGCTGACCTCGTCGCGGCTCGACCTCGCAGAAGTAAACCATCGGAGCCCTGCTGACCTCGTCGCGGCTCGACCTCGCAGAAGTAATCCATCGGAGCCCTGCTGACCACGTCGCGACTCGACTTCACCGCACCAATCCCCTGAACCGAGCGGACGACGTCCCGGTTCCCGGAACCCCCCGGCTCGAGGATTGAGAGCTAGGCGCAGGGTGTCCAGCACCAGACTAAGACTGAGACTGTCCCGCTACCCCATCCCAACCAGACTTTGAGACTCTCTTGGATCCCTCGATCCACCTGTAAATATTGCTACAGAAACCTGCCTTGATAACCGATAAAATCTTATAAGAATAACTACCCTGGTGGTGTCCCTTTGTGGTGGTGGGGTTGCTTGGCTGATACGATCATAGGAGAAGGACCTCGCCCAGGAGGCTTCTCAGCGGCGCTCGGCTGCTCGCCTACGGAACGGTGGCTCTCGGGGTGGTCAGTCCGACACCATCGGGCTCCCGGAGGGCGCCCTTCTAACAGTATCGAAATACCATTTCCGTACGATTCGTACAAAACACCGACCGGCTAAAATATACCCACAATTCCGATCCGGGACACCGCGTACGTGACGTCCGGACGGAGTCAGGCAGCGTTTTACGAACCAGCAAGTACGATTCGTGCCTACGTCACTCCGCACGTAGCATTTTTTACGGGAGCCAAAAACTGCCGGGAAATTGAGGACGACGCAAGGAAGGAGCGCCTGTACATGACGGACAGCCATGGACCCCATCCTACGTGTCATCCCGGCCCTCATAGCCTACGACCTGGTGCACAGGAACCGACGCAGATGCCGCAGAAGGTCAGAACAACACCCAGGGGCAAAGGTGGGGGGCAGGAAACATAACCCCCACCCAAGGCAAAATGTACACATGCCCTGTACATACCGTACCTCCAGGGACTGGTCACTCGGGGGGGGGACCTGTGCACCAAGGCCTGCATCCTGCCACAACGGAAGTGGACGTGGACGCGTCCCGTCACCACAACAATTGTGGTACGCACCGTACCCACGCCTTAAGAGTGTGGGTACGGGTCGTACCACGCCTACCCCTACGTCACCCCAACAATGGTGGTATGGCCCGTACCCACGTTCTGTAGGCCTGGGTATGGGCCGTACCCCTACGGCACCCCAACAATGGTGGTACGTCCCGTACCCACGCACTTCAGGCCTGGGTACGGGCCGTACCACCATTGTTGGTGTGACGTAGTGGTACGCGTGGTGCGACCCGTACCCACGCTCTTCAGGCCTGGGTACGGGCTGTACCCCTACAGCACCCCAACAATGGTGGTACGGCCCATACCCAGGCCTGAAGAGCATGGGTATGGGTCGCACCACACATACCCCTACGTCACACCAACAATGGTGGTACGGCCCGTACCCAGGCCTGAAGAGCGTGGGTACTGGCCGTACCACCATTGTTGGGGTGCTGTAGGGGTACGGCCCGTACCCAGGCCTGCAGAACATGGGTACGGGCCGTACCACCATTGTTGGGGTGACGTAGGGGTACGGCCCGAACCCAGGCCTGAAGAGCGTGGGTACTGGTCGCGCCACGCATACCCCTACGTCACACCAACAATGGTGGTATGGCCCGTACCCACGCTCTTCAGGCCTGGGTATGGGCCGTACCACCATTGTTGGGGTGACATAGGGGTACGGCCCGTACCCAGGCCTGAAGAGCGTGGGTACGGGTCGCACCACGCGTACCCCTACGTCACACCAACAATGGTGGTACGGCCCGTACCCAGGACTGAAGAGCGTGGGTACGGGTCGCACCACCATTGTTGGGGTGACGTAGGGGTACGCATGGTGCGACCCGTACCCACGCTCTTCAGGCCTGGGTACGGGCCATACCACCATTGTTGGGGTGACTTAGGGGTACGCATGGTGCGACCCGTACCCACGCCCTTCAGGCCTGGGTACGAGCTGTACCCCTACGGCACCCCAACAATGGTGGTACGGCCCGTACCCAGGGCTTCAGAGCATGTGGGCGGGTGGGTGGGTGTCGTGCTACGATCCACATCACAGAGACATAGGGGTGTGTGCCCATCACTCCCAGCAGTGCCCAGACATATGAGGGGTGTGTGCCTATCACTCCCAGCAGTGCCCAGACATATGAGGGGTGTGTGCCCATCACTCCCAGCAGTGCCCAGACATATGAGGGGTGGGTGCAGAGGACCCCCAGCAGTGCCCAGACATATGAGGGGTGGGTGCCTATCACTCCCAGCAGTGCCCAGACATATGAGGGGTGGGTGCCTATCACTCCCAGCAGTGCCCAGACATATGAGGGGTGGGTGCAGAGGACCCCCAGCAGTGCCCAGACATATGAGGGGTGGGTGCCTATCACTCCCAGCAGTGCCCAGACATATGAGGGGTGGGTGCCTATCACTCCCAGCAGTGCCCAGACATATGAGGGGTGGGTGCCTATCACTCCCAGAAGTGCCCAGACATATGAGGGGTGTGTGCCTATCACTCCCAGCAGTGCCCAGACATATGAGGGGTGTGTGCCCATCACTCCCAGCAGTTTCTAGACATATGAGGGGTGTGTGCCTATCACTCCCAGCAGTGCCCAGACATATGAGGGGTGTGTGCCCATCACTCCCAGCAGTGCCCAGACATATGAGGGGTGGGTGCAGAGGACCCCCAGCAGTGCCCAGACATATGAGGGGTGGGTGCCTATCACTCCCAGCAGTGCCCAGACATATGAGGGGTGGGTGCATATCACTCCCAGCAGTGCCCAGACATATGAGGGGTGGGTGCAGAGGACCCCCAGCAGTGCCCAGACATATGAGGGGTGTGTGCCTATCACTCCCAGCAGTGCCCAGACATATGAGGGGTGTGTGCCCATCACTCCCAGCAGTGCCCAGACATATGAGGTGAAGAACCATAACCTTGGGTCTGGTGGCCCAGAGTACGCCTTAATCTCCTGTGTTCTCCTGCTCCAGCTAACAGAGTCACGGCGACACTCTGTCGGCGTAAAAGATCAGATTTTATTAGCTGCAGCTAGTACAGTTGTCCTAGAAGTACACACGGTATGTTCTCAGGAGACTGCCACTTCACTCTGTGGCGCACAATCTTATATAGTACATATGTGAAATATACATTAACCAAAGACACACCTAAAACATCCAATAAGAAAGGTTGGAAAACAGAACAGAACCAATAGGAAAGGTTTGAAAATAAAGTATCAAGTAACTCGAAGAAGCCTCTCCTCCAACTGTGTTTGTCACCCCTCCCCGCGAACTAATTCATTAACAGGTTTGTAACCGACTCGCAGGTGGCGAGATACGTTTGTGTGTTTTGGAGGACAGTTGTGAAACGAGAGAATACTAGCAGAGGACAGCGAAGGCCAGACGATAAGATAAAGTCAGAAGAGAATAGTGTGAACCAACAGATAGTTGAGACAGGGATTAGAAAAACCAGACGGGGATTAGTGTACTCAGCCAGTCCTAAAACCAGCTTTGTAAATAGAGGCAGAAGGCTTATTTTGACACGATGCTGCGGGAAAAGCAGAAAAGACTTTGTTCGCCGTGCTGCCTGAGTGAGGGCAACACAAAATGGCGGCGGAGCACAAAATGGCGGGTCGATTCGATCACCATCGAAAATCGAATTTTCTCAGACCCTCCTTTTGCCAGAACTCAGGCAAGATACTTAGACTCACGTTAATCTGAGTCAATGTGATGGCCATGAGGTCATCGAGCTGTTGCTGTAGCATCATTCTAATATTCTCTGTTCTTTGTGATTTGGGTTTAGGGATGCACATAGTAGCACAAAGGTCGCAGACGGCGGGACCACAGTGCATACAAAGGCAACAAGAGAAAATTATGGTCAAAACTACTCCAAGGAATGTCAATACCTTCCAACCCCTTTTGGACAGTAGTCCCCAGAACCACTCCAATAATGACCAATCTCCTTCGTCCTGATGAATCGACTCAGAGATTATATATAACTTAGAGATAGCTTGGTATACTGTCGGAGCGTCATCAGGTATGAAAATACAGCAACTTGACCCGATCAATTTGCACACTCCACCACGGTCCGCAAGAACAAAGTCTAAGGCAACTCGGTTTTGTAAAGTCATAAGACGATTCGCCTGTAGTTCTGCCGTGATATTACTTAAGGCTCCTACAGTGATGTCTATAGTGGTTTCTACGACACGAACCAGTTGCCTTATATTTCTGCTGTTGGCCATTGGACCCCAAAAAGGAAGAAATCCTTTGAGGAAATCTCCTCCCTCTTGTCCTGCTGTGTCTTTAGAATCAATAATCCCTCTGCCATATCTGTTTCGATGATGATTTGCAGAAGCGGTGTATGTAGGGGGAAGAAGGAAAGCTATATAACAGGTACCAGAAAAACCAGTTGGCAACCATGTGTAAGCCCTATCGTGGCAGATAAAATACGTGCCTTGAGATGGTACTAGAGGCGGCGAGTTCTGAGAGGAGTAGACGTATGTGTGGGAACAGTTGTTTCTTTGTACGGTGTCAGTAGACTAACCATTTATTTGCAGACAGAAATTTCCCTGATGAGGAATAGTCCAAATCGGTGGAGATTTCCTTTGTTTAACCTTATCACTAAAGCTAGTGACATAATGGGTGACGTTCCAGTTAGTGTACGCTTTTCTTTCGTCAACGGAAATGTTACGATTTTCCATGATTTTAGCCATAGCTACCATTCCCTTTATCAATGAACTATGACTGAAATCCGGACCACCAATATATGAACTAACGGATCGTCTGAATTTGCTTTGATAGGCATTGGAGAAGATAACAAAAGAAGCCCAAGCAGAACCCACATAAGAGAACGGAAGAACTAAATACGGCATTCCTTTTTCTGTGGTATGTGGCGTAAGTCCACACACCCTACAGTCAGTTGTATTGATCACTAATTGGTGTTGATGTAATAACTGGACAAACGAATTGTTGTAATATTCGGTTCTTCTAATGAGTTCATGTTGAGGAAGGGTATGAAATAGAGGTGGAGAATCAGTAGAAGAAGACGAAGAGGTAGAAGGAGAGACAACTTTTTGCTGCAGAGCATAAATAATCCAACTTATACACGCCAAAAGGATACACAATAATATAATAATACATAAGGCTATACTAAAACGACTGTACATTAATCTACAGGATTCTTTTTTCATTATATCCTTTCTCTCTCTTTTTCCTAATGTAGTTTCCATCTTTCTAAATGGATGCTCACGGCAATCTTCCTCAATCACTTAATTATGATTATCTGCCGTCCTATGACATTGCAAGTCCTGCAGGCCTATTGCCACTACTCAGGTCACAACCAAGACTCCTACCGTGACACTGCAACCGGGATAGAATACTACATAGGAGAGAGAAAATCTTAAGTGTTCTTTGGTCTAGGTCTTAGGTTTTAGTGTTCTTTATCAGGTGCAGTTTGGTCTCAGAACAATGTTCGCGGATTTGTCGTATTCAAGCGACGATATGGTGTTATCGCTTCCTGAAGAATGTCGTCGTCCTCTTTCTCAGACAATGTTCCATTCAGGCGTGCATCACTAAAAGGTACAAATCGTGGAACCTTCTCACTCTCAGAGTCACTAATACCCTTATGCACCCATTGATCGAAGGGTAGAGGCAAAGGCACTTTCTTACAATGCACACCGTGAATCCAATTTTTCTTTCCTTCGACTTTTACTGCTGTTCTCGTTGTTAGGAGAACCAACCGAGGTTCCTTCCACCGGGGCTCCAAATTTTTCAGCCTTTGGAAATTCTTTATGCAAACCCAGTCACCTGGTCGGATGGAATGACCTGGGTCTGTGGAAGCCTCCGGCAAAGCACTCTGAACCTGTTGATGTAGAACACGCAATTTAGTTGTAAGATCATGCAAGTAATCAATCAACATTGGATATGGCAAGTCTGAGTATTTCTTAGGGTGAGGGACTCCCCATTTATTAGCTGGGCGCCCAAAAACCACCTCGTAAGGGCTAAGTCCCAAACGAGAGTGTACAGCAGTTCTGGTGGATAGAAGAGCCAATGGTAAAGCATTGGGCCAATTAAGTCCTGTACTAGCTTGCACTTTCGCTAGTTTAAGTTTTAAAGTTCCATTGTAGCATTCCACTAAACCCGGTGACTGTGAATGGTTTGCCGCATGGAACTTTTGCTTAATACCAAGACCCGCACAAACGTTTTGCATGACTTGGCCCACAAATTCGCTCCCATTGTCACTCCAGACAATGCGCGGCAAACCAAACCTGGGGAAGAATTCTTTTAGTAGAACTTTGGCCGTGGATAAGGCTGTATTGTTTTTTAGAGGGTATGCTTCTATCCACCTAGAAAAGGCGCATACTTCCACCAGAACATATTTGAGGTTGTTGCATCGTTCCATATGAATGTAATAGATCTGCAGCACCTCAAATGGATATGTCGGAGGAGCAAAGTGACCCGCTGGAGTTGGGGTTCCCTTTCCCGGATTGTACATCAAACATACAATACAATGTTTCACTACATTGTCTGCACACTTTGGGATTCCTTCATTTTGCCACTCTGGAGCCAGAAGCTTGCATATACCTTTCGCACTTAAGTGGGCTGGACCATGCGCCATAGTAACCACCGGGAGTACATAGGCATCTGGTAACAGCCAACGTTGATGTTCAGATTATTCCACCCAACATCCCATTTCATCTTACATTCCTGTACTTTCTTTCCACTTGCTCAATTCTTTCTCTGTAGCCTCTTCCTGAATCGACCTTACACTTTCTACTGTATCCTCATACATTCCTCTCTCTCTAACCCAATTTGCAGGACCCGCAACATGCATTCGACTTGTAGCATCTCTCGCTGTCCTTTTAGCTACTTCATCTGCAAATGCATTTCCTCGACCAACATCATCTGTAATCTTCTTATGTGCACTACACTTCACAATTGCTATCTGAGCAGGTAAAGAAAGTGACTCAAGAAGATCAGTCACCAACTGACCATGTTGTATTTTAGTGCCATGTGAAGTAAGGAATCCCCTCTCTTTCCAAAGACGCCCAAAATTGAATGCTACACCAAACGCATACTGGCTGTCAGTATACACATTCACTCTTTTTCCTTTTGACAACACATATGCTCTCGTTAAAGCTATCAGTTCTGCTGCTTGAGCTGAATTGTGTTTGATACGTGCTGTGTCCACAACTGTATGTAAAGTAGTAACAGCATAGGCTGAAACTGTATCTCCATTAGGGAGCTTACAACAAGAACCATCCACCCATAGAATTCCATCCGGATTTTCTAGTGGCGTATCTTTCAAGTCAATTCTTCCTTTTGTCTCTTCCTCAGTACGGAGGAAACAATCATGTTGTTTTTGAACGTCTTTATTTACTGGAAGAGGCAACAAAGTAGCTGGATTTAAAGTGTTACATCGTTTGATGTGCACATGACTAGCCAAAATTGACAGCTCATATCCAGACAGACGAGCACTCGTAAGATGCTGTGTTTTCGTTCGGTTTAGTAAGGTGTCCACTGCATGTGGCACCATAACAATAAGTGTGTTATCTAACACTACTCCAGCAGACTGTCGAATAGAAATTGCTGCTGCTGCTGTCGCTTTAAGACAACTAGGTAATGCTTTGGCTACTGGATCTGACGTAGCTGAAAAATATGCACATGGTCGCTGTTTGTCTCCAAAACGCTGCATTAAAACTGACAACGCACAACCCTCTCTCTCATGGACATAGAGCGTCAACAGCTTACTGTAATCGGGAGTACCCAATACAGGAACAGAACATAGCGCAGCACGTAAGTCAGTGAAACTCTTCTGACATTCGTCAGTCCATGGAAGGGGCTGAGGTGTATCTTTCAAAGTGAGTGCCAACAGAGGTTTAGCTAACAAAGAAAAGTTCGGAATCCATTGCCTACAATAAGAAGTAATACCCAGAAAGGCACGTATCTCCCTTTGTGTGGATGGCACAGACATTTGTGCAATCGCCTGAATTCGTTCTGGGGTTAATCGTCGTCCCTCCTTTGATAGGAGATGACCCAAATAGGTAACCTCTCGACGAACATGCTGTAGTTTGGAAGGTGAAACCTTATGATTCAGATAAAACAAATGGCGTAACAATGAAACAGTTACATTTTTGCAAATATCTTCTGAATCAGCAGCGATTAATAAGTCGTCCATGTACTGAATAAGAGCAGCACCAGACGGCAAATGAAAAGTATCAAGATGAGATTTTAAAGCTTGGCTGTAAATAGAGGGACTTTCACAATAGCCCTGAGGTGCGCGCTTGAACCGGAAGCTTCGGCCTCCAAGAGAGAAGCCAAAAATATCCCTACTCTCTTCTGCAATGGGAATACTAAAGAAGGCATTCTTTAGATCGATAACAGAAAACCAAGTCGCTGTGGAAGGTATCATTGTCAACAGAGAAGTGATATCTGGGACAACAGGAAATTGTGGTACAACAATTTTGTTTACCTCCCGAAGATCAATTACGAAACGATATACAGGAGGCTGAGAAGGATCAGTGCGTTTAAGAACAGGAAGAATAGGACTATTGCATAAGTTTCCTCTCGTTTCTTCAACCACACCCTTCTGAATCAAATCATGAATGATTTCCAAAAGCGCTTTTTCACCTTCAGTGGAAATTCTATACTGCGGAATACGTGGCAATTCAACATTAGGCTTGAGAGTGACAACATAAGGTGGAATCTCAAGACAGCCCACATCGTTCGGACCCGTGGCCCAAAGCGTTGCCGGAAGAGAAAGCAATTCAGGTGGAAACTGATCTTTGGACAAATACATTGGAGAAGTCAGTTTCTGTCCTAAAGTAAGATGTACACCAGAAGGAGAACAATATATCGTAGCATGCATTCTTTTCAATAAGTCCAAACCCAACAGATTCACACCACAACCATTCGTCAAAAGAAGCGGAGCTTCCAAATCATAAGGGCCAATCGAAATGGGCAAAGGGCAAGAAACCAGATTACGAACAGGGGCGCCAGAAAATCCTACAGATACATTCGTTAAGCCAGACAAAGGTGCCCCAGGGAGTTTAGAATGAATGATAGAACTTCTCATCGCACCAGTATCTAAAAGAAATGGCTCTGAAACACCCATTGTAGTGACATTAACATAAGGTCCATTCTGATCTACTGGAATCAACACAACTCCCTTACTTTGTCCATGGCTGTCCTAGTTAGCATGAAGACTTTCATTCCCGTCTTCAATGTAATAATCCTCATTGTAATACTGTGTAGACCGAGCGTTTTGCTGATCAAAGTAATTCACGGAATTAGAAGGAGGAAGGGAACGCTGTTCTTGGGTCAACATACCTCGACCCCTACCTCTGTTTGCTGACTGGAGGCCAGCACGACCTCGTGGACCAGATAGTGTCCCATTTCGCTGCAATAAAACCAGACAACTATTCTTGAAGTGACCTTCCTCTTTACAATAGGCACATTGATTAGGACCCAATAAAGATCGCGGAATATATGGCTCAGGCTTTTGATACACCCTCTGAAACTGCGGAGGCTGTTGAAACTGGGGCTGAGCATAACGAGGTGGATAAGCCTGTTACAAGAGAACCTTTGTTTTTAATTCTTTAGTCTTTTTCTCTTGCTTATCTCTTTCTTCTTTATCTCTATTTTCATAATATTGAGCAGTAGTAGCCAATATCTGGGCTGAAGAGGAAACAGCCCATGAACTTTCGGAGTCTTTCAACTTATGCGACAGCTCGGGAAGCAAATTAAATACGAACTTATCTACAAATAACCGCTGTCCACCCTCCGTAGTTATGTCCTGACCACTGTGATCAATGAATGTCTCCTCGAAACGAGTGAAGAAATCGGAGACACTCTCATCTTTCTTCTGTTTACACGCGGCTAGTTTATCCCAGTTAACTCCCAAGGCAGGCATCATTGTTTTCATTAATGTAATAATCCTACCACGGAGTTCTGAAATCAAAGCATCAGGCTTCGCACCACCCACTTGGTTTCTATCTGCGGCAATTATAGCATCCCAGTCTCCACCTAATTCTTGGGCATGATTTTCTTTACGAATCCTAGCCCATAATGCTTGTGGAACTACATTCCCCATCAACATATCAATATCTGCTAAATTCATGATGCAGGCTTCAACAGTTTGTGACAAGTCTTTATAATAACCTGCAGGGTTCTTACGAGGATCTGGTATAGACTGTTTAAGGGCTAAAACTTCAGATCTTTTCCAGGGGACATGTACCCATATACGCTGGAAGTGAGCAGGAATAGCTAGATTAGCACCTGCTGCCGGAACCTCTTCTCTCCATACCGGAGGAACCTCTCTCATTGGATAATTTTTCAGTGTCAACCTAATTGAAGGATCGGAATCTAGAAAAGTCTGTGAGGAAAATAAGGTTCTAAAGGTAACAAGTGTCTTTACAGCGTCCTCAACCTTAGAACCCACAATGAGTCCCTTATCAAAATTAGCCTGAATGTCTAACAGACCCTGAGGAACCGAACCCAAGTCCATATCCTCCCATCCTTTAATAAGAGTATCACACATAGCATTGAAAACATATCTCTGCGTAGGCGCATTCCACTGTGAGAAGGTAGGCATAATGTCAGGTACACTATACCGAGGACCCTTCTCAATCCATTTACGAGCAAGAGAGTCCAACTTTTCTCGTTCTTCGGAAGCTGGGAACTGACTACGAGACTGTCTTCGAGAAAATGCCGGAGACACATTTAACGCCTCAAAGAAAGGTGTTAAGAGACCAGAGACCCTATCTGTGAGTCGTTTACGCATAGACGGAGAATTTGACATAAGAATAGGGGACAAGGTATTAGGCGAACTAACGGAACAGAAATCAGTAATTAACGGTGGAACAGAGGGCAACGAAGATGAAGGTAAAGGAGTTGAAGGCAAAGCTGGTAGAGGCGGCAATGCTTGAGGGGGCAAATGTGGAAGAGCCGGAGCAGACGGAGGCGCTGAACAGGCTGTAACAACTGGGGTGTATTAGCACCTTGTGCATAGGGCGGAGGCAATCTCAATAGGTGACACATCCAGGAATCCTCCTCTAAATCCTTTCTTTTATCAGAGGGGGAAGCTGGCAACATCGGATAGCATTTATCTATTGCCATACGATGCTGTCTCTCTGAAATTTCCTTCGCATTATTAATTTCATCATCTTTGAATTGCTGAGCAGCCTGTATAATGGTCATACCCTGTGCTTTCTTATCTCGTTTTTCTTGCTTAATTTTTCTCTGTTTGGCTTCCTTACGCCAAAGACGGAAAGAGTCAAACATTGCCGGCCGGGCTTTTCTTTTGAATAAAACTGCTTCCAAATTATCTAGTATGTCAGGCTCAAACCTACCATTTTCTGGCCATTTTAAAACACCATCATTCTTCGTGTATCGGATCCATGCCTTATTAAAGGTAATGGGGCCAACACCATGTTTAGAATAGAACTCATAAGTGGGAGTTCCAACTGAAGGAATCGGACAAGAGTCCTCAAGCCGGGAATCCCTATTACAACCAAAGCAACAAAGTTTTCCAAACTTAGTCAGACCAGGCATCTCGTGATTTCACCGGACTGTTCACAAACATCAAGGGGGTAAACTCAGTTTACGTAGCACAAATGCACTTAGCCCTCGGCTTCGGCTTCGGCTATTGCAATAGTCGAATCTAAGGACCAAAGAAACAAAGGAACAAAGAAACAAAGGACCAAAATTGTGGGAGCGACCCACCAAATACTTAACTAAGGATGTCTTCTTACGCCAACAGAGGCCCCGTCTATTGTCTCGCTTTACCATACATCATCGAAAGAGGGCCAAGGCAGGGCGGCAGTCAGGGCAGCAGTCGTCAGTAGCCGTCAGGAAGGAGTAACCACGCTGAAATAGACCTTCGGACCACTTTCGACATACAGGGGTCGCTTGACGTGGCTCGCGATTCCTCCAGAATTTTCTTGCGGGGTTCCTCACGACCTTCAGGCAGAACCACTACCTCTGAAGCCGCCCAACTTTGGGCGCCAGTTGAAGAACCAGAACCTTTTGGGTCTGGCGGCGCAGGGTACGCCTTAATCTCCTGGGTTCTCCTGCTCCAGCTAACACAGACACGGCGACACTCTGTCGGCGTAAAAGATCAGATTTTATTAGCTGCAGCTAGTACAGTTGTCCTAGAAGTACACACGGTATGTTCTCAGGAGACTGCCACTTCACTCCGTGGCGCACAATCTTATATAGTACATATGTGAAATATACATTAACCAAAGACACACCTAAAACATCCAATAAGAAAGGTTGGAAAACAGAACAGAACCAATAGGAAAGGTTTGAAAATAAAGTATCAAGTAACTCGAAGAAGCCTCTCCTCCAACTGTGTTTGTCACCCCTCCCCGTGAACTAATTCATTAACAGGTTTGTAACCGACTCGCAGGTGGCGAGATACGTTTGTGTGTTTTGGAGGACAGTTGTGAATCGAGAGAATACTAGCAGAGGACAGCGAAGGTCAGACGATAAGATAAAGTCAGAAGAGAATAGTGTGAACCAACAGATAGTTGAGACAGGGATTAGAAAAAGCAGGCGGGGATTAGTGTACTCGGCCAGTCCTAACACCAGCTTTGTAAATAGAGGCAGAAGGCTTATTTTGACACGATGCTGCGGGAAAAGCAGAAAAGACTTTGTTCGCCGTGCTGCCTGAGTGAGGGCAACACAAAATGGCGGCGGAGCACAAAATGGCGGGTCGATTCGATCACGATCGAAAATCGAATTTTCTCAGAGGGGTGTGTGCCTATCACTCCCAGCAGTGCCCAGACATATGAGGGGTGTGTGCCCATCACTCCCAGCAGTGCCCAGACAAATGAGGGGTGGGTGCAGATGACCCCCAGCAGTGCCCAGACATATGAGGGGTGGTTCCTATCACTCCCAGCAGTGCCCATACAAATGAGGGGTGGGTGCAGAGGCCTCCCAGCAGTGGACAGAGACATGGGGGTGTGTACATCATCCTCCCATTAGCAAAACTCCATGGGTGCATAAAGGCATCCACAATGTGCGACTATGTTGATAGTGCCATGACAACACATCACTGACAGCAGTGTTCCACTCCCATGAGGATGGATGTCCTTCCCCCACTGCATGACACACCACATGTGGGTGTGATGACAAATTACACATGCATACCCACCCTTGGCGGTGGCAGCACAATACACACACTGAGATCATGCAACAAGACTGTATCCTCATGTGAAACCCCACTAAACTAAGAGAGCCTAAGGGAACACACACTGCCACCCACATTCCAGGACTGATAGGAATGTACAGGTGCTGGGGCAGCCAACAAGTTGTTGCCTCCCATGGAAGGAAAAGGGTGGAGTACCCACAGATACAATGCCCACAATTGTCAGTCAGGTGCCCAACTACCCTGCAGAACAAGTAACACATGTGTGCTAGGCTGGGAGTACACACATGCATAGTGCGGAAAAGGGACCATGTCCACATTAAGCCATGGCAACATACTCCATACTCAAGTACAGTGACTACCAAGGATGGCACCGACGATGCAGGCAGAGACATTGCTGAGCAGGCATGGGCAAAGTTGAAGGGATCCCTCACACAGCAAGGAACTGTAGACACAGGTCAGCACAACAATTGGGAAACACCCTGCAGGGAAGAAGTCAGGTGCCACAGAGGAATGAACACTCCTTGGGACAATGTCACCATACAGTAAGAGCTTACATGACCAAAGATTATTTGCAGAGACCTTGTGATGGCACGCAGATACCAGGGTCCTCCCCATGAGCAGCACACTACAACATTTCCCAGACACCTAACACACTATCACCACCCCAACTCAGGGAGCAGCAGCACCAACAGCAATACCAGAAAAGCATTTGTGTGCAAATGAAAAACAAAATGCTTTATTCAGCATAAAAAAAATTGGATTTGAAATATACACTATATACAAGGCCCATAGGCCAGTCCATATGCGAATTCCGGGGGGGGGACACATTGGGACGCGTCTCCCCTAGCTTGCCTGCACAGTTCACAGTTCCTTTCCATCCACGGGGGGGCATCATGTGGGGGGGAAGGACCAGGCACCGCAGGGACAGGAGGGGCAAGGGTAGGTCTTGTGGGTGCAGGGACGGACGACTCCACCACAGGGGGTGGGGCAGCTCCAAAGGTGGTGGTTAGGATGGCGCTGCACACGGTTGCAAGGTCTGCCAGTGTCTCCCCTGCACCCAAAGGAACCACAGGCCCCAAGAAGGGGGGGGTCAGAGGGATGGGTTGCAGCGCTAGTTGGGGAGGGTGTGGACTGGGGGGGGGGCTCAACTCCCCTGCCTGTGGACTTCCTCGACCGCTTGCGGGGGGTGTCACACTGGGGCTGAGGGACAGACTGGCCATGAAGGACTCTTTGTCCGACTGTTGGGCAGGGGAGCTAAGGGGAGTGGTTTTGGAGGAAGTGGGTCGTGAGGACTGCGGACTCCCACTGTGGCTGCGTGGCTGCCGTTTGCCCCCTGACCCAGTGGGTGTACCTACTTCCCCCTGTGTGTGCATGACTGGAGGAGTGTGCTTGGCCTTCCCTGTTGGTGTGCTGCCTGTGTCTGGTGGGGTGCATGCATGGGGATGTCTGGGTGTGCTTGGGACAGGCATGGGAGTGGGAAGTGTGGATGGGGCAGGGGCAAGGGGGGGACGGAGCGCTGCAGGAGACCCACTGCTGCCGTCAGTGACGAGTCCATGGACCTCAGCAACATCCGTTGGTCAGACATCGCTGATGACATGCCCTCCATGTACGACACCATCTGTGTCAGCAGTCTGGTGTGGCCATGAAGGACATTAAGCAGCGATGTCTGAGCAACCTGCAACTGCCGCAGGATGTCCACAGACTCGGCATTGACGGCAGCAGGGGAGACAGGGGCAGGGGGTGCGGTGCCTGGCACGAAGGAGACATGTGGTCGCCTAGCACGGACAGAAGGGACCCGAGCAAGTGGGAGGGCGGTGATGGGAATGGAGGGGGCGGCGAGAGATGTACTGCTGCTTTCAGCTGTGGGAGCAGCCTCCGCCCCCTCTGGGAGCTCAGCCTCGGACCCGTCAGCGTCATAGTCAGTGTTGGGACAGGACAGGTCCTCCGCCTGACTCCCCTCGCCCTCCGTGCCACTTGCTGCGCCAGACTCCTCAGCACTGGTAGCACCGGTGCTGGATCCCTCCTCCATGTCCATGCCGGTGTCTCCCTCGGTGGCCCCCGACGATGCTGTGGGCAAGGTGAAGAGACAGGAAATAATCAAACACCTGTATACATATGACACATGAGTCCAAACTACATAGGTCACAGTGCATAGCATGAAAAGCATCATGAGTAACATCTACAATACTACGCACATATGTAGGCCATGCACTACACAGTTGGTTGAGCCACCATGCCACTTTGAAACAATGGAGAGCATGACACAACAGCAAAGAACTTGATATCGAATTATACAGAGAAGCAAGTGTCTGGGGACAGTCGAGCACAGCATCTGGACCACACACCGTTGCCAAAAATGGATGAGCAGGAACCATGTCTTTTAACTTTTGACACATGCTGCAAAGCACAAACATTAAACCCTGCACAACATGACTGGGTCAATACTTGTTGAGTGTCTGTTCCGACTATCATCACACACAGGCCAGACCTGGCACGGAGACATATGCTTTGGACATGTAGGCCTTGCCCGCACAAACCCCGCCCCTTACCTGAGACAATGTGATTGAGACAGAGGAAGGACTTACACCTCTTAATCAGGGATCACATTAATGGGCTCCATTAAAGCCTAATTGCACTCTAACTACCCCTCGTGGGGCTGACCACACATATTATTGACAAACAACCATCATCAGATAGTTGTACACAGACACACAGGCACTGGCCAGTGTGAGGATGCACAAGCCACATTGGGTCACCCTGTACAGTGTACACATGTAGCACACTTTACGTAAATACAAATGAGGCCAGGGTACAATGCCACAGAGGCCAACCTATGCTGAAGACACAGAGAATGTCCACACTGTTGGATGACACACATGATTCCTAGGAAAAGGTGTCTCAAGGGACTGTAATGGCCACACTGCTCCATGGTCCTGGATAGATCTGACTGCAACAGGAGCAACCGTCCCCGCACTATGCATATCTCCACCTCATGCACATCATGTCTGAGGCCACAACATCGGTCATGCATGCTGCAAGGCAGTTCATTTTAAGCCTCACACTCCTATGTTGAGACTCTGCATCAGTGCCAACAATCATGGACCCCCAAATGACTGAACTGGACAGGGCACAGGCAAGGTCCCAACACATGTCACAGACCACCCCCACACATGATGCTGCAAGCATTGGGCACTTGGATTAACTGCCAGCCTAGATTACCTTGTGCAAGAGTGACTACACACAGACCAGGGAACACATGTCAAGGAGGGGAAGGGAGGCAGAACAGGACCGGTTGACTTTGGGGAACAGGATATGCACTGCACATATAAACCCTGGCAGTGTATCCAGGCGACTGATCACTTCCAAAAGCTGGTGACACACAACAATCACGCATGTACCTACCCCCTTCCTGCTGCTGATTCTCCTGTAGCCGCCTATCCATGTCAGGGAAGACCACCGCCAGGACACGCTTCATTTGGTGAGTCAGGCGCCGGCGCCCGCGGTTCTTGCCCTCTGGTGAGTCCCCCAGCAGGACCCGAGCGATCCTCCTGGTCCAGCACCGGATATCCTGCCAGCGTTTCCTCACCTGGGCCAGGCGCCGACTGCGACCCTCCACCGACCTCACGGCCCTGACGGCCCGCTTCCAAATCTCCCCCTTGGCGTAGGTGGCTACCTGTGAGGATGACAAAGTGAGACAACATCAATACACCTGCTCCATGTCACAGAGACACACATTAGAACAATTGGGCTTGTTTGAACAGGGCATAGTATACAGCAAACTCATTGCACCTTTGTCATAGGGACATTATCCTCTGGGGAAGGCCAAATGCACTACGTGGCATTTAAAGTACACAGGTGGCATGAGGGGTGCGACAGAATCAATGATCATGGCTCACACTGTGCATCACAAGAAACACCAGGATAATGGACAGCACCTCAAAGCAGTCACATGCCCCAGGCCACTGATGCAACCTCAGCGGAGTACACAGACACACACAGGCACAGGACAATCACCTGCGATTGGCAACTGCGGGTACAAACATCACTCTGCACATGTGCCACTTGACTGGGGGGAGTCACAGGTGTGGGCCTAGCTCAGCACGTCAGACACACAGCACGGCTCCCTGCTCACATCAGATGGGTAGGGCATATGCATCCTCCATGCAGCTGGGGTGCAACACTCCACATAGACACTCACCCACATGACAGGGGACTTACACACACACCAATGTCCAGGGGCCGTACACATCATTTGGACACTATCACCACAGGTACACTCAACTCACGCACATCTGTGGGTACAGTCACCTGTCACACTGGGGGGACCACAGAATCAGATCAGGACTATGGAAACAACATTACCAAGGGGATTAGCCAGGCTGAATGTGGCATGCACCATGCAGTGATTGTCACAGTAAGGACAATGCAAGTGAGGAGTGCAGATATGAACCACATCAGGCTCTGCATGGGAGACATAAGGCATTCCCCCCCCTGGGACCCACCATGAACAACATTGCATGTCTGTCACACCTGGACACAATGCCAGAAGTGACAGACACAAAAAAGGGGCACAGTCACTGCTAGTGGAGTCAGCACTGACCTGCTCCCCTGGTCTCCCATATAGGCAGGGGTACTGTGGGAGGATGACGTCCAGCAACGCCTCTTGGGTGAATGGCTGGGCCCTCTCCACTGACCTGGACATGGTGCCAGAGGAATCACGAGCAGCAGCTGTGGTGTGGAATGAAAGGTTGTGCAGGCAAGTGCTCTCTCATGGGTCCTGGCTGCCTTATATCTCCCTTGCTGGGCTGTTTCATTTACAGGAGTACAGAGTGGTTGGTCAATCTCATTTGCATCCTACGTTTCCTCCAATCCCTTTAAACCTACCCCAGTGAGGGCCTTTGCATGGTTCAAAATTTGAGCATGATGTCAAGTCAACAACCACTTTGCAACATAGTATATTGTCTCCAACCGACTTTTGCTGGCCACCTGATGCAAAAATGTGAACTGGAAACTCGGTCTCCATGACAACCAGCATGCATTTAGGCCCTTATACTTGTCCCTCATGTGTCCCCTATGTAATTTCACTATCCACACACAGGTACGGTGCGTTCCACACGTACCCCTAGGGCACCACTACTCCAGTGATACGGTCCCGACCCGCGTGTGTAGGGCCCATATCACTTTGGTAGTGTTGCCGTAGGCGTACGCCATAGAGATAGGGTTCGTACCCGTGTATGTACAGCCCGTATCTCTATGGCGTATGCCTACGCCAACACTACCATAGTGCTACGGGCCGTACCCGCGTGTGTAGGACCCGTAGCACTAGGGTAGTGTTGCCGTAGGCGTACGCCATAGTGCTACGGGCCGTACATACGCGGGTACGAGCCATATCTCTATGGCGTACGCCTACACCAACACTACCCCAGTGCTACAGGCCGTACTCGCGTGTGTAGGGCCCGTAGCACTAGGGTAGTGTTGCCGTAGGCGTACGCCATAGTGCTACGGGACGTACATACGCGGGTACGAGCCGTATCTCTATGGCGTACGCCTACGCCAACACTACCATGGGGATAGGACCAGTGTGTACACGTACGTGTGTACGGTCCTTGCACACACGCGTACTCCTACCCAAACCCCATATTGTGATACTACCGTACACACGCCCTCAGAGCGTGTGTACGGTGCGTTTCACAGCTTACACTGGTGATAGGAGGCACACAGGAAAGGAATGGAGGTGTATGACTCACACAAGGGTGGACATCAAGTCATTGTCAGTGCAGTGCATCATGTGTAGGGCCTAGGTGTGTCAGGCAGTGAGCTGGCACATGTCTCCTCATGTTTTAACCCAATAGTTGTGTGATGACCTGTGTACACATGTCATGTGTGATGGGGCACCATGTGGCGCACTTCCCCTTCACACCTTTTACATGTGTGCATGTATTTCAAACTTGTCAAGCACTGCATCACTTGGATGGCACAGTCCCCAACACCCGCAAATGTCCCCTGATGCCAGGTACACGGATGATGACACCTGACATCTCACTACCAGCATGCCACGATGTGACTCTGTCATGTGTATGTCATGTGTTCCCATGATCTTGCTGTTGGTGTTCCGTCAACGGCATCTGCTGTAGCTGCATCCAACATGTGTCTGTGTGTAGATGCCCATGTCACACTATTACGCACACCAGGACACATGTGGAATAACACGTGAGGTGTGTCTGTATGCATCTAACAGGGACTTGCGAGCTTAGGACATATCTGCGTAGTCTCAATGTCTGTGTGATCATATTTGACATGTACCCCTTCATGGCAAGGTGTGTGGTCTGTCCTTTTTCAATGACATGTGACCTATGCGTCTAGCTTGCCGGCAGCTGTCTGTATGAGATGACATCCTTCAAATGCACATATGTGGATGTATGTCACTCCTGTAATCTGTCTGGCTGTTCACTCACACTGGCCCACAGCTACTTTCATGGCATGTCATGTAGACCTTGACAATCCATGTTTGTAGCTGGCTCTTAGTAGGAGTAGCACCTGGCTGGCATACATGTGCAGGATGTATTGCACAGACCAGACTCTGTATGTGGCATATGTGTATTAGCTGCTGAACATGTGCTCAGTTCATTGACATTGGTGTAGTAATGTACTCAATCTTCGTTATTCCTTCCAATTTTCTGCAGGGCACCGCCTCTCCCCGACCAATGCCAGACTTGGCTGCCATGAGGGAACGTGACTGCATACGCTGCTACCGATTCCCCCAACGGTTAATTGTGGACCTGACAAACAGGCTGGCACCACACCTCCAACCGCGACACAGTTATCCGACTGCGCTGACCCCCAAGATGAAGGTGATGGCAGCCCTACATTTCTTTGCCACCGAACGTTTCAATTGACCATTGCTGATGTGGGTGGCATGTTTCAGACCATGTTCAGCCGTGTCCTGCATGATGTTTTGGCTGCCATGTTGGAGCACCTGGATGAATTCATCCGTTTTCCAACTCGTGAGCAGTTGACAGGTATCAATGGCGAGTTCTATGCCCTGGGAGGGATGCCCCATGTAATTGGGTCCATTGATGGGACACATGTGGCTTTGGTACCACCACAGGCACAGGAGGTAGCCTTCCGTAACCGTAAACATTACCACTCCATTAATGCCCTTGTGGAGTGTCTTGCTAACATGGTGATTTCCCATGTCTGTGCACGTTTTCCAGGGTCAGCACACGATGCCTACATCATGAGGCGTAGCAGGGTGCCAGAAATGATGCTGCAGCTGCACAAAGAACGAGCATGTCTTGTTGGTGAGTAGACTCTGTTTGTCCAGTATTCAGCGTTATCTTAGTATGTGACGGCATCTCCTGATCCACTTCTTTACATGATGTTTCCATGTAGGGGACTCTGGCTATCCCAACATGCCATGGTTGGTGATGCCTCTCCGCAACCCGAGAACAGCTGCAGATCACTGTTTCAACAACGCCCATGGGCAGACCAGGCGAGTGATTGAGAGGACGTTTGGCCTCCTGAAGAGCCGATTCCAGTGCCTCCACAAGACCGGCGGGTCCCTCCCATATGCACCGGTGAAGGTCTGCAAAATCTTCCTCGTGTGCTGCATGCTGCACAACATGGCAGTGGAGAAAGCTGTGCCACTCATCCTGGATCCCGATGAGCAGGAACATCCACCCGTGGAGGATGACGGCCTTGGCCACGAGGTGTAACGCCCTGAACGTCTCAGGATCGTTTAACAGACACGATAATGAGAACGCAACCACTTGTGAAGGTTTAGTTATTTTAATGAAGGCAAAAATAATACAAGGAATAAACAAAGGTTATAGTCACTGGAATCCTCCAGGCTAAGTACGTTACCAGCCCACAGCACGGATGGTCCTAACCGTCCTCTGCATATACGCCGATCCCGACGTATGCCAACAGAGGGCAGAAATGAAATGGCAGACAATGCCAATCGGTAGGCTGTGAGGGGCACGAAGAGTGTTGGGGAGAATCGAGGAGTCAGGGAAACACCCAGCCGGGGTCTCTACCTGAAGGGAGCAGCCGCTCAAACTCTTCCTCAGACTGCACCAGGACGCGGAGTCACCTCCTGGTGATACGTCACCGATACCCCAATCACAAGCAAAGAAGACTGAACCGAGAGCAGCCGCTCGATCGATCCCGTGGACTTCCGAGTCTGTAACGCGGCAAACACCTCCTGGTGTGCGTTACAGCTGGCAGTCCCTGTATCTCTGGTCGGGCTGGGAGTTACGACTCCAACCAGCAAAAGCTCCACTGCGCTTTGACTCAGCCGAGTCAAAAAGCGAAGCTCAATGGTTATCCGGTAGAGCTTCCGGGTCCTTCACAGGTGACGATGGGGCAAGACACGGCCCAGGGAGTAACGACTCGACCTACCTCCGTTCTTGCCTTACTGGAGCACCACTCCGGAACACTGCTCTTCACTAAGCAGGTACGTCGGTGTAAACACAATATCCGACAGCGTTGTACCTCCCGGTTCCTCCCTTTATAGGGCGTGTTTTCCTTGAGTTATGTAACAGCTCTCCTGTTTACATAAGGGCGTGTTTTCCTTGAGTTATGTAACAGCTCTCCTGTTTACATAAGGGCGTGTTTTCCTTGAGTTATGTAACAGCTCTCCTGTTTACATAAGGGCGTGTTTTCCTTGAGTTATGTAACAGCTCTCCTGTTTACATAACCTCTCAACCGCTAAGCATCCTGGGAGATGTAGTCCGTTTTCGCTGGTTACCGTTTTCATCCCCTCGCATGACAGGAATTCTTGACAGTACATCCTCCCTCTCAGCGGCTCCCCACGGGTCCAGCGCTGGCAGGAAAACGCCGATGGAACAAGGAGACCAAGCGCGGAGCATGAACCCCTTCAGCCGGTTCCCATGACTGCTCCTCCGGGCCATAGCCTTTCCACGCAACCAGGTACCACAGCTTCCCCCTGCGCCATTTGGACGCCCGTATGCCCGACACTTCATACTCCACCTCCGACTCCACGCATACCGGCCTAGGTGTCCCAGACGGCTTGGAGGGTGCTGGTTTGAGCAATGATACATGAAAGACAGGGTGTATCCGCAATGACTGGGGCAAGCACACCTTCACGTTCACGGGACCCATACACTTGGTAATTCGATAGGGGCCCATGTACTTGGGATGGAACACACTGTTCTTTCGAAACCTCATGTTTCTTTTGGATATCCAGACGTAGTCTCCAGTGCGGTACAGTGGCCCGGGCCTTCTCTTCCTGTCTGCCGCAGCCTTGTATCTTCTCTTGGCCTCTATTAGGACAGCCCTCGAGCGCATCAACGTGTCTTTTATGTGTGCCACCCTGTCCGCTGTGGCGGGAATCCTGTCCTCTCTGAACGGATGTAGAAATGGCAAGAACCTGGGATGTTGGCCATAGTTGCTATAGAACGGAGATGACTGTGTGGAGCTGTGAGTGGCGTTGTTATAGGCTATCTCTGCAACCCATAGCAAGTCGACCCATTCTTCCCTGCCCTGGTCCACAAAACATCGCAGATACTGTTTGAGCGTTTGGTTCAGGCGCTCGGTTTGGCCGTCCGTTTGAGGGTGGTAGCTGGTGGACAGGGCGGTCTTCACATGCAGCGCAGTGCACCAAGTCTTCCAGAATTGCGCAGTAAACTGCGACCCCCGGTCCGACACGATCACCCCAGGTAATCCATGCAGTCGTACCACATTCTTTAGGAGTAGTGACGCCAATTCCCCGGCCGTAGGGACTCTCTTGCAGGGGATGAAGTGCCCCATTTTCGTCAAGTAATCCACCACCACCAGTATTGCCGTCATCCCCTGGTCTACCGGTAGGCCCACCACGAAGTCCAGTGATATGCTATCCCATGGTCTATCCGGGGTCGGAAGTGGATGTAAGAGCCCTTGGGTTCGGCCATGGTCGGCCTTCATGGTAGCACACGTAGGACACTCCTGTCCCCACCTCCTGACATCCACTCTCATGGTTGGCCACCAGAAATGCCGTCCCATGCTAGCCACCGTTTTTTCAAAGCCCAAATGACCTGCGCATGGAGAGTCATGGCACCAGATGAATGCTTGTTTCCTTAGCCTAGGCGTGGGTATCAATAAGCACCTGCCCTTCAGGGGTATCCCGTCCTTCAGCTGCCATTCTCTGTGACTGAGGAGCCACCTCCGCCATGCGAATGACCTGATCCCTCTCTTTATTCCCCTCAGGAAAGTATCCGGTTGGATAACCCCCAATACCATCCTCGGGGAAATGATGGAATGCTCGGTCGCAGGCAATGGTTCCTTAACTGCAGATTGACGGGACAGGGCGTCCGCCTTCCGGTTTTCCGTCCCCGGCCGAAATGTGATGCGGAAGTTGAACCCCGCAAAGAAGATCATCCACCGCAGCTGTCTGGGAGAAAGGTGTCTTGTGGCCGTCATGAACTGTAGGTTCCGATGGTCCGTGTACACCGATACCACATGTCTTGCCCCCATCAACCAATGCCTCCATTCGGTGAAGGCGTCCTTGATTGCGAGAAGCTCCTTCTCCGCAATATGGTAGTTGCGTTCGGCGTCGTTAAGTTTGCGGGACATGTACGCAACGGGATGAAGCACCCCTGTGTCGTGGTTGCGTTGGGACAAGATAGCCCCCAGCGCCACATCCGATGCGTCCGCTTCCACCACGTAGGGGAGATCCGGATCGGGGTGAGCCAACACCGGCGCCTTACCAAAGGCACTTTTCAGGGCCTCAAAGGCTGTGTTCGCTTCAGGGGACCAGACAAACTCCTTGGACTTCCTCAGTAGCTGTGTGATTGGGGCCACCAATCCTGAAAATCCATCTATAAACCGCCTGTAAAAGTTGGCGAAGCCAATGAAACTTTGGACGTCCTTCACGCTTTGGTGCACCGGCCATTCTTTCACCGCCTTGATCTTTCGTTCTGCCATCTCCTGTCCCTCTGGACTCAGCATCACTCCGAGGAATTCCACGGATGTGACGTGGAAGTCACACTTGCTGAGTTTACAAAACAGCATGTTTTCCCTCAGCTTTTGGAGCACAGCTTTGACGTGGTGTACGTGCTCCTCCACACTGGACGAATAGATGAGGATGTCGTCGATATATACGACCACGTAGATATCCAACTCCTCTCTGAATACCTCATTCAAAAAGTACTGAAAGGCTGCCGGGGCGTTGCACAGACCGAACGGCATGACGAGGTACTCAAAAAGGCCGAACCTGGTCTTAAAGGCGGTCTTCCACTCGTCTCCGTCCCTCATGCGCACCAGATGGTATGCCCCTTTCAAATCCAACTTGGTGTAGATACGAGCTTTCTTGACCTGTTCCAGAAGTACACTGATGAGAGGCAAGGGGTACCGATTCTTTACGGTTATCGCATTCAATGCCCTAAAGTCCACACAGGCTCTCAGCTCCCCATTAGCCTTCGGGATGAAGAAGAGTGGCGAGGCGGCCGGAGACTTGGACGGGCGGATGAATCCTAGCTTGAGGAGTTTATCCAGGTACCCCCGGAGATGCACGTTTTCAGGCTCCGTCAGGGCATACAGCCTGCCGCTGGGAACGCTGGCCCCTGGCACCAGGTCGATCTGGCAGTCAAACTGTCTATGTGGGGGTAGCACTTCCGCCTTCACCTCATCAAATACATCCTCAAAACTGTGATAAGCCTGGGGGAGAGCCACATCTTTTTCTGCCGCTGTAGCCACCGTCTGACTCCCGCTCTCATCTGCGTCAAGGGATTCCGTTCTTATTCCACAATGCAGGATGCAATACGGTGACGTCAGTTCGATGCGATGTGTTGGCCAATCCACAGAGGGGTTGTGTTTCTGTAGCCACGGCAATCCCAATATGACGCCATATTGGGGCGCTCGGATGATGTTAAAATCGATTTGTTCCAAATGGTTCCTCCCACATCTCATCGGAAGGACCCCCGTGTGCTGCCCGATGGGCCCCGTCACCAATCGCCTTCCGTCTACAGCATAGACGTCTTCGGGTACAGCTTTGGGAAGAAGCACTAGCCCTAGCCTGCATGCCTCGTTGTGGTCCATAAACATGCCAGTGGCCCCTGAATCCACCATGGCCACAACGGGTATCCACTGGTCATGCACTCCCACGTGCACCGTGAGAAACAGGTGTCGTTGTCCCTTAGTGACCGAGTTGGAAAGTGAAGGGATGGATGAGTGACTCCGAGATGCCCCTTCTTTGGTCTGGGAGTCCTCTAGTTTTCCGCCGGTACGTCCACCACGGCTGTTACCGACCGGTTGGCCCGATAACGTGACGTCTTCGGTTTGGCAGGGCATTCACGTACGTAGTGGCCTTTTTTGCCACAATATAGGCACATTCCTTGTTTACGGCGTGACTCTTTCTCCGTGGCTGTGAGGCTCGCTCGTATTGCGCCGATGTCCATGGGTTCTCCCTTGGATGCGGTGGCAGTTTCAGGACTTCCCACTGTCACATAGGATGGAAGGGATTTTCCTTTTCTCCCAAGATCCCCCTTTCTTTCACTTAGCCTATGTTCCAGCCATAATACCAGGTTGATAAGGCCCTCACATGTCTTGGGTTGTGGGTCAATATGAGCCACGGCGTCCTTGAGCTCATCGCACAGCCCGTGATGGAAGAGCGCCGTCTGTTTAGCAACAGGCCACTTGGTTTCCGCAACCAGCCTTCGGAACGCGTTGAGATACTGCACCAGGTCGTTGGATCCCTGTCTCAACTCAAGCATTTCACGGTCCGCCGTGTACGAGTCAGCCCTTCTGTCGAAGACCTTCAGGAATTCCTCGCGAAAAGCACCCCAATCACATAAGATGGGGTCGTCCCTGCTCACCAGAGGTACGGCCCATTGTGCCGCGTTTCCAGCCAAATAGGATATAAGGAAAGCCACACGAGCCTGACTCGTGGGGAACGCCCTTGGTTTGCACGATAAATGTAGCGCCACTTGTGTGAGGAATACCTGCACTGTGTTAGGATCCCCACTGTACCTCTCTGGTGTTGCCAAGGGGACGGCTACCGGCATTTCCGCTACTACCGCAGGGGTCTGGTTCGTGAGGGAGGTGCTGGGCGTGAGCAGGTCCAATTGGATAGCATCCAGTCTGGCTTTTACATCGGCTGTTTCTTGCCTGGAGGCAGCCAATTCAATTTGCACGGTCGCTAAAGCAGCCAGCACATCATCAAGTGTTGCCATGTCTGTTATCGACCGGGAGACAGTTAGTGTTATTAAGGTCGGATATTTTGTAACGCCCTGAACGTCTCAGGATCGTTTAACAGACACGATAATGAGAACGCAACCACTTGTGAAGGTTTAGTTATTTTAATGAAGGCAAAAATAATACAAGGAATAAACAAAGGTTATAGTCACTGGAATCCTCCAGGCTAAGTACGTTACCAGCCCACAGCACGGATGGTCCTAACCGTCCTCTGCATATACGCCGATCCCGGCGTATGCCAACAGAGGGCAGAAATGAAATGGCAGACAATGCCAATCGGTAGGCTGTGAGGGGCACGAAGAGTGTTGGGGAGAATCGAGGAGTCAGGGAAACACCCAGCCGGGGTCTCTACCTGAAGGGAGCAGCCGCTCAACCTCTTCCTCAGACTGCACCGGGACGCGGAGTCACCTCCTGGTGATACGTCACCGATACCCCAATCACAAGCAAAGAAGACTGAACCGAGAGCAGCCGCTCGATCGATCCCGTGGACTTCCGAGTCTGTAACGCGGCAAACACCTCCTGGTGTGCGTTACAGCTGGCAGTCCCTGTATCTCTGGTCGGGCTGGAAGTTACGACTCCAACCAGCAAAAGCGCCACTGCGCTTTGACTCAGCCGAGTCAAAAAGCGAAGCTCAATGGTTATCCGGTAGAGCTTCCGGGTCCTTCACAGGTGACGATGGGGCAAGACACGGCCCAGGGAGTAACGACTCGACCTACCTCCATTCTTGCCTTACTGGAGCACCACTCCGGAACACTGCTCTTCAATAAGCAGGTACGTCGGTGTAAACACAATATCCGACAGCGTTGTACCTCCCGGTTCCTCCCTTTATAGGGCGTGTTTTCCTTGAGTTATGTAACAGCTCTCCTGTTTACATAAGGGCGTGTTTTCCTTGAGTTATGTAACAGCTCTCCTGTTTACATAAGGGCGTGTTTTCCTTGAGTTATGTAACAGCTCTCCTGTTTACATAACCTCTCAACCGCTAAGCATCCTGGGAGATGTAGTCCGTTTTCGCTGGTTACCGTTTTCCTCCCCTCGCATGACAGGAATTCTTGACACGAGGCAAGTGAGGAGGAGGAGGAGGAGGAGGAGGAGGAGGAGGACATCTCATACGCAACTTCTTCTCATAATGGTGAGTCCCTGGGTCTGAGTGTGCACGCTTTCAGCCTTGTGTGCCATGTGTTGCAATGTGTGTGTCCAGCTGACTGTATGCTAAGTGACTTTGAGGTGTGTGCTGATGTGGCACTCGAGTGCTGATGTCATTCCACACATTTTAGCTGACACACTCAATTGACAACTGGCATGGTGTCAACCTTATTCATGTAGAGTACATGACCATGCATGCGGATGACTATGTTTTTCCTGACTTCTTGTGTGTCTCTCATCCCCAGGTATTTGCGCATGCTGTCTGCTCGTGGCATCGTTGTGCTCCTGCTATTCCTCATGAGTAATGCAACGTGTTCTGAATCAGCGTTACATGCATGGACATGGTGAAAATTCTCCTTTGGGTAAGGATTGCAGCAAGGCTTTTTGGGTGTGGTAGTTGTTTGTAATGTGTGGGCACTGCTCCTGTGCAGGTTATGTTACTATGCATACATGTCGACTCACCATGGGGCACATGACATGTGGCATGAATCACATGAATTGATAGTCACACTTCGTGACAGTCATCTGTTATGGGATTGTGGTTTGTGATGAAGGCATCAATGTGTGTACAACTTCCCCCTGAAACATACGGGAGGCTACGGGTGGACATATTGCGGGACATCCCCATATGATGCTCAATGGGGAATTGCAGCCTCTCCGTGTGCAGCAGGGGCTGTTAGGCTCAACCCCTTCACTTGTGTGCCAGTACAATGGATTTTCAGCATCTGTGGTGCAAAGGGGGTGTCCGGTGTAGGTCCCACATGTTAATCCAATAGACCTGTGAGTCTGTTAATGTTGATGCTTTTGCATAGGTGTGAGCCTGAGTAATAAAGGTGTTCCTCAGCCACCAAGGTGCCTCTTCTCTGTCAATGCAGGTCTCTTGCCACTGTGCATGCGGCATCTCTGGCATGGTTGTCAAGGATTGTGCATATGAGTCTATGTGTAGATTAGCAACCTGCATGCTGTTCTTCATGTATTTGATTCTCTAATGTGCATGATGTCCATGGCTGTGTATGTGTTTTGGCATGTTAGTCCCCCCCCACGGGCCGTCAACACCTTCTGGGGTGTGTTTCCTGTGCGCAGCTCGGCCTTCAGTTTCATGATCCGGTGTCAGTCATCTTTGGTGATTGTGCATCCTTTGTCTCTGGGTGTGCCATTGCAAACCGGTTACTCCTTCCTTGACATACACCTGTTGCAGTAGTCCTTTCTGACATCCTAGTCTTTGTGTGGATATTGTGGCATAATTCCCAGGTCATGCCGCCTGCTGTTGCAGCCACTGCAGCAAGGGCACACGTAGTTTCCAGATTTGGCAACACACACACATCAAAGGTACTCCTCCCTTCCTCCCTCAACACATTAATTTGGCTGTCTTCGGCTTGTCTGTGCCAGAGTTGCGGCCACGCGGTACCAAAGGCTGGACCGTCTGCACATGCAACGTGCACATGGCACGACCCTCATGTCCTTGCATGACCCACATCACACTACAGTGCGATGTTGCAGCCACCCTCCAAGCAAGGTCCATCCACACATCTCCCGCCTGCTCTGAGCGCACACACAACACCTTTGCATGATGAGTGTGCAACTCCGACTGCCTACACAGCGCTGCCACGCCTTCCAGGACCTGTCACACCCACCAGGTCATGTCCCTCCTACTCCCCACCGGAACTGTACCCCTGCAAGGCCATGGGTGTGGGACTCAAGGCTTCTGCATGTAGTATGCTTTCGTCGTGAGGCACATGGCACAAGTATCATCTTTCAGCGTGTCAATCTACAATGTGTCCAGGACCCCCCTATCCACCATCACATGCGCACACGCCCTCATCATCAACTCGTATGCCATTGACAGCCAGGCGCTCCTCACCCTCACCAAGGACGCAGACATTTCCAGTTCCAATATTCAAGATTGCATGGGATCCATAGATGAATGGCAGAACAGCAGCCACCTGAGGCTGGACTTGTACAGGACTGAGGTCAACATCTGAGGATTGTCCCCTTACAGCTGGCTCAACTGCTTGTGTCCCACCCACAGAGGCCCCGCACAGGCACCCAGTGTCCACGCACACAAGAGGTTGTGCATCATGGATTGCTTGCTCTAATTTGCCATGGTAATCACCAGCATCTGTACCTTACACTGCAACACCCTCAGCATTATGCACATGATCCCCAGATAGATCCACTCCAAGGTAAGACGGACCATCCCCCAGGTCCACGACAACATCTGTGTCAAATACTGCCCTGCCCTCTATGGAGCAGCCACATCCAAAATCCAGGGACACTTGTCCACATACAGGCTGCATCTGCACACCTCAGCATCAGCATCCCGCGTCCCAGCACATCACCGTCCAGCAGAGATAGCTGCAATGGATCACTGTGTGCTGCAGAATGACCTTCAGAATCCTCACCCACACTCAGGAGGCAGGCCACAACCCTGACCCAAAACCAACCTTGTAGCACTGTCATCCGAGACCCCGTAGTGCCATCTCTGTGCATCCAACCTTGACCTGGCTACCATTCTTCTGATCCACCGTACTCCTGCATGCAGGACATAGTTCTACCACCTGGGAACACATACCTGGGACCCCCTCCCCGGGAGCCTCCAAATGAGGCATGACCTCTACGCCTTAATGTTACTCTTCCAAATAGGTGTGTCCTCACAGTTTCCCAAGCACCCCCTCAGCAGCTTGAGGCCATCACAGGTGAGTATGTGCTCCATGTCTGCATTGAATGATACATTGTGACCCATGTGTGTCCTGTACCAGACTCCGTTCCCAGGGTATGGATGTGTGGAGTTAGTTCAACACTCAGGCATAGTTTGACATTTACGCACACATATGTTGGTGAATAATGCCAAATGACAGCAACATCTCATGACAAACTTAAGTATTTATTTTTGGTGGGTTAAGTCTTTTGGTGGATGAAGTAAGGTGCTTTACCGGGTGCATAGAATCCAAAGTTCACAGGGGGAGATGGCATCCTTGTCAGTTGGAGTCATCAGAGTCCAGACCACAGTGTTGGACATCATTGGTCAGACTGTGACCAGCAAGTCCATGTGGCACAGAATGTCATTGGGTAAGGTGGTGCTGTTGCGCCAGAGGGCCAGGTGCCAGGCCAGGTGGCCTGGGAGATGTGGATGGTCCGCTGACTCTCACGGTCTTTTCCGTGGACGACCCACCTTCCTCCGGGGACCCTCAGATGCAGGCCTTGACGATGTCTGTGATGCTCCGTCGGAGGAATCCTCCTCCTCCTCCTCCCTCTCTTCGCCTGGTGTCACAGGGAGGGTTGTCCATGTTGTCGGCAATCCGACGGAGTGAACCGCTCATGTCCGTTTGCACCGCCAGGAGCTCAGCCAGTCTTGCCTCCATCCGTCCTTGGTGTTGTTGTTGACTGGCATGTTGCTCGGCCTGCAGGTTCTTAATCTCGTTGAGGGTCGCCACTACCTGGCTGATGCCCCTGGTGTCACGCCGGTATATGTCCAGGATGTGGCGCATGTGTGCTATACCAGTTCCCTCAGCTGGCTGGTCAGGTTCTCACCTCCGCCTGCCTCCACTCCCACCACCCCTGCCCACACGAGCCGGGCCTGCCGTTGTGGGCACATCGGGTCTACGGGACCCCTGAGGGATGGCATTAGCGTGGTCGTCTGCCTCCTCCTGGGTGCCCGGAGAACCTTGTCCCTCCTGGTCAGACTGGCTGTGTTCAGTGTGAGCAGGGCTCCTGGGTGTCTCCGGGATGTGGCAGGAATGGGGGTGGTGGTTGGCACAGATGTACCTGATGCAGAAGCTGCAGGGGCTTGGGCACCAGAGGGGCCAGGTTGGTCGGGGTCATCCACGGAGTGGTGAGAGTTGTCGCTGCCGGTGGGGTCATCTCCACACTGAGCCTGGGACTGTGATTGTTCCCCCCCCATTGTTGGGGGGAGGTCGATGACGTTGCCCTGTGTGTGAGAGAGAGACAATGTTAATGCTGTTTCATGCCACATCCATGTTTCATACATATTCAAGCAGTCACAGTTCCTCCAGGTGGTTGGATGTGCCTAGCATTCCTCTCAATGTCCACTTGGGGATGGGTATGTTGCGGGGGACAGATTGGTATGTGCTCCTGAGTGTTTGCCAGTATTTTTTTCGCTGGGATACTTATTTGGCTATGGATTGGTCTTGTTGTGTCACATGTCAATTGTGAGAGTGGGTAAATCCGTTGCCTGCCCCGGGGGTGTGTGCTTGTGTGAGGGGGGGGGGTGTGACCAGGCCTGCTGTTGTGTGTAGTGTGATTTGTCATTGGGTCTCCCAGGTGATGTGTCTGTCCCCTCATGGTGCATGCTGGCATGACAGTGTGTGTGAGTTCCTGTGCTGGGTATGTGAGCTAGTGGAGTTGTTGTTTGAGTGTACAGTGGTCACAGGAGGGCCCTGTGCTGCCTACAGCAGGGCCAAGTGTCAGCTACCTTGTCATTACTTTGCCAGTCCCTGTGCATTGGGCATGGTGCATGGGTATGTACCTAGGCCATATGAGCTGTGGGCATTGGTGTCTGGTTCTGAGTTGCACAATGTGTTGTGTGAGCCCCACCCTCCCAGCATCCCGGACATCCAATCTTGGGTTTGTGGTTGGTGTGGCCTGGGACATGGCATTGCCTTTATTTGTGAATGGGGCATGGAGACGTTAGTGGCATGAGCGTGTTTTTTAGGGTGTGGTTGTGTGCGGTGAGGGCTTGCGGTAGGTGCGTGCATTTGTTGTAGTTGGGGTGTGGATGCCATTCCCCCCATGTTACGTGAGTTGTTTGTGTACTCACCAGGCTCTGTGACTCCTTCGACTCCGTGTACTCCCACTGGCGGAAGCGTGGCCATCACCTTCTCCTCCCAGGGATGGTAATGTACGGGTCTGCGGGGCAGCCCACCTCCAGTGATGTTACTCTGGGCGTATTCCTCATTCATCTTCCTCTTGACTGCCCTGTGCAGATCGTACCACCTGGCTTGGCATTCATGCCTGGTCCTTCGGATGGGCGCAACAGCATTCACCTTATCGACGATCCTCTGCCACAGGCTGGATTTTTGGGCTATGTTGGTCTATCTGACCAATGTTCCAAACAGCTGTGGCTCGACTCTGATGACTTCGTTGACAAGGAGCTCCAGCTCCGCCGTAGTGAACTTTGGATTCTTGTCAGTGGGCATGGTGTGGGGTGTGGGTGTGGATGGTTGTGGGTGTGTGGGTGTGAATGTGAGGGTGTGTTTGTGAAGGTGAAGACGGGGTGTTTGTGAAGGCGGTTGTGTGAAGGTGTGTAACTGAAGGTGTAGTTTTGTTGTGAGTAAGGTGCGAGTAAGGTGCAGTTGTTTGTCTGTGGTGTCTGTGAGCAGTGGGTCTGTTGCAATGGCTCATGGGTTGTGTGTGTGGGCCCTTTTTATTGGTCCAATTTTTGGGTGTGGCTGTGTTTGAATTTGTGGTGGGTGTGTTATAAGAGGTGGTTGTGATTTGGTCCTCTGTTTGGCAGTTTGGATGTGGCAGGTCAGTCATAGAGATGTATTTTGTCATGTTGACGTGTTTTGTGGTGTTGTGCGAGTCGAATTGACCCTCCTTGTGCTGTTTTACTGTGTCCTGGTTCTGTACGAGTCTTTTTCACGTAGGTACGGTCCGTACATACGCGATGCTGGGTGAGGGTGCTGGGGTACGGTGTTGGGGTGCGGCACGTACAGGTGCGGGCTGTGCTATGGTGTTGGGGTACAGTGCGTACAGGTGCGGGGCTGTGCTACTGTGTTGGGGTGCGGCGCGTACAGGTGCGGGCTATGCTACGGTGTTGGGGTGCGGCGCGTACAGGTGCAGGCTGTGCTACGGTGTTGGGGTGCGGCGCGTACAGGTGCGGGCTGTGCTACGGTGTTGGGGTACGGCACGTACAGGTGCGGGCTATGCTATGGTCTGTACATACGCGATGCTGGGTGAGGGATGCTGGGGTACGGTGTTGGGGTGCGGCACGTACAGGTGTGGGCTGTGCTACGGTGTTGGGGTGCGGCGCGTACAGGTGCGGGCTGTGCTACGGTGTTGGGGTACGGTGCTGTTTTACTGTGTCCTGGTTCTGTACGAGTCTTTTTCACGTAGGTACGGTCCGTACCTACGCGATGCTGGGTGAGGGTGCTGGGGTACGGTGTTGGGGTGCGGTGCGTACAGGTGCGGGGCTGTGCTACGGTGTTGGGGTGCAGCGCGTACAGGTGCTGGCTATGCTACGGTGTTGGGGTGCGGCACGTACAGGTGCAGGCTGTGCTACGGTGTTGGGGTGCGGCGCGTACAGGTGCGGGCTGTGCTACGGTGTTGGGGTACGATGCATACAGGTGCGGGGCTGTGCTACGGTGTTGGGGTGCGGCACGTACAGGTGTGGGCTGTGCTACAGTGTTGGGGTATGGTGCGTAAAGGTGCTGGGCTGTGCTATGGTGTTGGGGTGCGGCGCGTACAGGTGCGGGCTGTGCTACTGTGTTGGGGTACGGTGCGTACAGGTGCGGGGCTGTGCTACGATGTTGGGGTGCGGCGCGTACAGGTGCGGGGCTGTGCTACGGTGTTGGGGTGCGGCGCGTACAGGTGCGGGCTGGGCTACGGTGTTGGGGTACGGTGCGGAGGGGAGGGTACGGTGCTGACATGTGCGGGGTGAGGGGGGCTGTACGGCTCGTATTCGGGCACAAGTTTACCCGTGTACATGTAGGCTACAGCGTTCGCTCCGTACGGGGCCTTTTACATGCGGTTGTGTATTCGGGCGGGCGGTACGGCTCGTGCTTGCGCGCTCGGACTTCTGTTTTACGATTTGCACGTAAAAATGTCCGGCTCCCTATCGGACACTTTTCCCGACGCTATTCGGACGTTAAATTTTACGGCTCCCTCTCGGACCATTTTCCCGATGCAATTCGTATGTATTTTTCACGTACGAATCGTACTTCGCAGTTTGTACGGTACTTGTACGATTCGTACGTAAAAATATACGAATACGAGTCAGACGGTAAATTTTTTTAACGGATCGGAATCGGCACCTAAATGTATTTCAATTGCATTTTGCGTTTTTTAGTTATGCAGTGGGTTGTGGGTTTAAAGGGGAATCAATGGGAAGTAGTTTCATTATAATAAATTATTGATTATTTTTTATTTAATAATATTAATTTAATTTATTTTTTATAGTGTTAATTGGGCGTCATATTTTGTTGTAACTTTTATGTGTGGGTTGTGGGGTTTATAGTGGTAAAAGTTGGGAAGTAATTTATTTGTAATTAATTATTAGTTAGTTGTTAATTAATAATAATTAATTAATTTATATTTATTTATGGTAATCATATAAAAAATATAGGTGCGAGTTGTGGGGTTTATAGGGGTAAGGGGAGGGAAATAATGTATTTTTAATAAATCAATACCTACGTATTAATTAATATTAATTAATTGATCATTCATTTTGTAAATTGTTTAATTACATTTTTGGGGGTGTGGATTTTGGGTGTGGGGGCAAAAGGTGGGAAATAATTTATTTTTAATTAATTAATAAGTAATTGTTATTTAATATTAATTAGTTAATTGATAATTAAATGTGGTAAATGTATAATTTGTTTTAGGTGCAGGTTGTGGGGATTATAGGGGTAAAGGGTGAGATGTAATTTATTTTTGATGAATTAATAATTAGCTGATAATGAATATTAATTAATTAATAATTAATTATGTTAATTGTTTAATTACTTTTTTGGGGTGTGGGCTTTGAGTATATATGGGTTACATGTGGGAAAGTAATTTATTTTCAATTAATTGATAAAGAGTTATAAATTAATAATTATTATTTATTGATAATTAATTCTGTTAATTGTTTAATTACCTTTTCTTGAGTGTGGGTTTTGGGTTTATAGGGGTAAAGGGTGAGAAGTAAATTAATTTAGTTACTTTAGAAGAAGTTGTTAAATACTGTTAGTTATTTAATTGAAAAATAATTTTGATTGTGTTTTGCATATTTTAAAGTTTAGTTTTAGGTGTGAATTGTGGGGATTATAAAGGTAAAGGGTGGGAAGTTAATTAATTTTAATGAATTTCAATTTGTTTTTTAATTAGTAATATTTGTTTAGTTGACAATATGGTAATTGTGCGAATACATTTCTTTTTTTAGATTTTAGATGTGTGTTGTGAGTTTTGTGGTGATATAGTGTAGGAAGTAAATAAAATGTATGTAATAATTAATGTTTTTGTTAATAAAAAATTTCTAAATCAAAATATTTAAATATTTGTAGGTTTTTGTGATATGTATTCAACATTATAAAATGTTTTAATTTTTTTTAATATTAAATATATTTTATTTTAATTTTCAACATATTTATATATTTATTTATTTACTTTGCTTTTAAAATATTTTAATTTTGTTGATGATATTTTTAATTTTGAACTGACTGGAGTTGGAATAGTAAATTTTACCCCTCCGCTATCCAACACTTTCCCTACTGTTGCGCTCATTAATGTGGGAATAGTAATTTCTACCCCTACACAATCAAATACTTTCTCTACTGTTGTACGGACTGGAGTGGGGAGAATAAATGTTACTCCTCTGCTATCCAACACTTTCCATACTATTACACTCATTGGAGTGAGAATAGTAATTTCTACCCCTCCACAATCTAACACTTTCCTTACTGTTGAACTGACAGGAGTGGGAATAGTAAATTCTACCCCTCCGCTATCCAACACTTTCTCTACTGCTGCACTCACTGGAGTGTGAATAGTAATATTTACCCCTCCGCAATCCAATACTTTCCCTACTGTTATACTAACTGTAGTAGGAACAGTACATTTTATTCCTCCGCAATCCAACACTTTCCCTACTGTTGCACTGACTGTAGTGGAAATATTAAATGTTATCCCTCCGCTATTCAACACTTTCTCTACTGTTACACTCACTGGAGTGGGTATAATATATTTGACCTCTCTGCTCTTTAACAGTTTCCTTCGAATTTATTTGGCTGGAATGGGTGCAGTAAATATTACCTATGTGCAATCTGTCACTTTTACTACTGTTGCATTTATTGGAGGAAGATTTGTAAATTTTATTTTTATTCTGTCTAAATATTTATGTGTTGCACTAAGTGGGAGTGGTATATTTTGTATATATTTATTTTAATAGTTTGCATAGTTTTGTTTACATTTTAGTGGGAATAGTATGTGTATTAAGATCTCGATTCCGATCCGGGTCGGAAAGCAATCCGACCAGCCGGATCCGGAGTGTTTTCCGACCGAGCCGGAGTCCTGCAGTCCGACCGAGCGAGTACGATGCGACCGTATGCTGCCGGACTCGGTTCGGTCTGACTCCCATAGAAGTAAATAGGAGCTGGTTGTACGACGCGTACATGGGCTCCCATTGACTGAATGGGTACGTCTCGCACAAGGGCGCCCCCTACAGTAGGTATGCGTCAGTGCCATCCGCACCGTACATGCCTGTGTTGGGGAGACCCTTGGGTCTCCCCCTGTGTCCGAGACGTAGGGCTGCAGGTGACGGGGTCAGACGCAGACCCCCAAAGGCAACCACCCGGATGTTTTGCGAGCCGGCCACTCCGGCTCGCACCGGTTGTCCGACGCGTGCATCGTACTGGCTCGGTCGTGAGTTGCATCCATTGCACGCTGCGGTTAGCTTCCGACCGAGACATACGGAGCGGTTCGGACCTGGAAACAACTCGGTTGCTGAATTTCACGTAGCTCGCATCGTACTTACTCGCTCGTACAGCTGTATGAGTCGGGCGGAAAACACACGTATGGCTCATAGTTTTTCCGGCCGAATCGCGTTCGGTGCCCTTCCGACCAGGATCGGAATCGGCCGCTAAATGTTATAATTTATTTTGTATTGTTATGAGTGATATTAATATGCTTTGCTTCTTTGTAATTATAATATTATTAACTATTAATATTTGTAATTTGAAACATACTTTTTACTCAATTTAAAGATTTTTAAATAGTTTAATGTTTTACTTTAATTAGAATGATTAGATATTATATTATTGGTACATATCCACAAATGAAGCGCACTCTCAGATGCAGTAAACAGCAGTAGTTTATTCCTCAATGTTACGCGTTTTGAAAGTTTACACTCTCTTGATCACACACTGAGCATTAGTGACACGGTGCTTTACATACAAGCCTAGGTTACTGAACATTATATATATATATATATATATATATATATATATATATATATAGATATATATCCCATCAAAAGTACGCACCATGTGGAAAGGGCCTCCCAGACTGGTAACACATCCTATGCGGGAGATACAGCGAGTAGGTTGTGCGTATTGTGCCCAAGTTCTTCGCCGTACGCGTTTCAGACAAACATATATATATATCCATTTATAGGTACATTTCTTTAAGAAATAAACATCCAGCACTCCAAGGTCAAATCTGGGCACTCGGTCTTTATTCAACGAGCGTGGTATAACATCTACGCGTTTCAGCAGACTCAGGCTGCCTTGTTCACGATGTCTGAGCGCCATTTTTTTGTCAATAAAATACACATCAATTGGTGAACAACATCAAAGAGGGACTCAACACATTACATCATCGGTTCCACTGGTTGCAATTTGGCCGCCATTTCTTAACATGTTAATCCTTCTCTCTTAAACATGTTTCTTAACATTAAAAGAGTTACTTTCCTCCCTTAATGTTCTCTTCGGAGTCATATTTATATATAATACTCCTCTTTGCATTTAAAAAAAAAAGGGGGGGGGAAGTGGAGGATATCTTACACCGATCTAATGACTCACAATTTTTTAGCAGAAATACCATTCCTTGCATACAATCTTATTCGTCAATCATGATCGGATGTATCTATATATTCCTATAAAAATGCAGATTTTAAAGTGCAAGTGCAAATCTTGTTCATTTTATCATTCATATTTGGCAAGTGCCTTCTTCATTAGGTGCAAAAATTGGCAATTTTAAAGTGCTAGTGCTACTGTGCAAATTGTGCAAACATCCCCATTCTGCCATGTGAAATAATTGATATATACAACATACCAAAGTCTTCTACTCTTAAAACAAAGCCAAGAATGTATACATTCTATAAAGAAATTAAATAAAGGAAACAGCATTCCTAATAATAAAAATTATCACAAATTTAAAGTGCAAGTGCTTATGTAAACTTAGGCAACTATCAGACATAAATGCCTGTTTACTTCCTTCAGCCTGGCACATTAAAAATAAAGTAACTAGGGATTATTGCGATATGCACATACATATATGCAAATATTTGAATCATAAAATAAAGTATTCTTTACAGTAGAGCAATTGATTGTGTCGAGTTCACCTCTATACAGATAAATATTCACCATTAAAAACAAAAAGGCAAGAAAAACCATATCATCAATGGTTTACCATATGTGCAGTTTCCTATTCTCTATTTCTCTTCAAGTGTTTCAAGACAGGCAGGTGTAAAGATCCTCATCTACATTCAACCCTTGTGGTTCTTTGCAGTTAAACTCTAGGATAAAATAAGTTTCTAGTTTCCTTAGTTCCTTTTCCCTATCCCCTCCTCTTTTTTTCCTGGGGACTTCTGCTATACAGGAATACTGCAAAAACACAGGGTTACTCTGATGATGGATCTCAAAGTGTCGTGCTATTGGATATGTTCTGTCTTGGTTCACGATTGCCCTCCTATGCTGCAAAATTCGTTTATATACAGGTAGAGTTGTACACCCTACATATATTTTAGGACAAGGGCATCGTAATAAGTAAACAACAAAGCTAGATCTACAGGTCAAAACACTTTTAATGGTCACAGTTTTATTAAAAATATTTTTTAGATCGGTGCAATTCGTGCCTTGCTGGCACGCTTTGCATTTTGAACATTTTCTAAAACCTGGTTTCTGTTGTAACCAAATTGGAGCATACCCTTTTGTTTCCTGATATTCGCTCCTTACGACCAAATCTTTCAATGATTTCGATCTTTTATAAGTAATGTCTGGGTGTCTTTTCATTCTGGGACCTAGCACAGGATCATTTTTTTACTAGATGCCTATGTTTATTTAAAATAGATCTAATTTCTTTATGTTTTTCATTGAGCGTTGTTATAAATCTAGAATTATCTTGATTTTTATTCTCTTCTCTAAGTTTTTTCCTTTGTTTAGTTCTAGATGGTTCAAATAAAATCTTCTGTCTGTCTAGGTTTCTTGCCTTAGATGAGGCCCCCTTAATAACAACCGGGGAGTATCCTCTTTGAATGAACCTACAGGTCATCTCCTTCTCAATTGTGTCATACTCCTCCTGATTGGTACATGCTCTCCTTGCTCTAAAGAATTCCCCAAAGGGGATACTCCTAATTAATGTAGTCGGGTGAGCACTTTCCACATGGAGCACTGTATTTCCAGCAGTAGCTTTGCGGAACACTGAAGTTTCAAACTTTTCTCCTATTGGTTTAACCCGAATATCCAAAAAGTCTATGGTCACTTTACTATTGTGACCTATAAACTCTAGGTTAATGGAGTTTTGGTTGAGGTCCTTGATGAAAAGTTCTATATCTGTCTCCGTGCCCTGCCACAGCACGAAGACATCATCAATAAATCTGACCCACAGTGGTATGTGTTCCGACCAATGCTCTAGGGGACTACCTCTGAGCACCTGTTCCTCCCACCAGCCAAGATGTAGGTTCGCATAGCTGGCGGCGAAACAGGTGCCCATCGCAGTCCCCTGTTCCTGCTGGAAGAGTTCATCATTAAACAAAAAAATATTCCTTGTTAGGCACCATTCCATTGATTCTAAAATCATTTTGTTATGTTCCAGAAGTCGAATTGGTCTCCTATTTAAAAAATACTCAGTTGCCTTTAGACCATCTGCGTGTCTTATACTAGTATACAATGTTGCAATGTCAAGTGTTAATAATAGCATAGTATCCGCATCCCATTGTATGTCAAAGATACATTTCAAAAAATCCATTGAGTCTTTAATGTATGAAGACAAAGATTTCACAATCGGATTTACAAAATAATCAATGTATCGTGAAGCATTTTCAAATAAACTTCCACAAGATTAAATAATTGGTCTCCCTGGTGGACTGGTGAGACTCTTATGTACTTTGGGGAGCATATAAAACACCAGAATCGTTGGTTTCTCTCTTTTGATAAATTTGTACTCATCCCAACTTAATAAACCTTCTTCCTTCCACTCATCCAGTCTTGTGAAAAATAGTTCTTTCACTTTGTCATATTCCTTCATGTTTATCCGGATGTAACAATTGTTATTGTTCAACTGACTAAGGGCTTCTTTTTTGTATAGTTCCCTGCCCCATAGGACAATGCTTCCTCCCTTGTCCGAAGGTTTAATCAATACTCCATCCTCTTTCTGGAGTTTATTCACTGTCTTGTGGAAAAGTGCTTTTTTTGGACACATTTTCTTTTTCTTTTGGTTTACCGCAACATATAGTTGTTTCATATCCTTGGTTACATTTTCCCCAAAAATATCAAGATTATCTTTTACAGATTGGGGCAAAAATTGTGATGGTGGTCGAAATGGGGTATGATCTTCTTTGTTCATCCCTATAGTAAGCAATACTACTTGTTCCTCATTTTCTGTTGGGTTGTCATCATTTGCCAGTGAGATCAGATCTGTCAAAGTGGGTATATCATTCATATTCAAGAAGGTTTCATCGATAGAGGATTCTAGTGCTCTTTCCTGTGGCAACTGATTGATATTACGTTGGTTAAAATGCATTTTCGATAATTTGAGCATTCGGATGAAGCGATATAAGTCCATTCTATTGTTAGGGTAATTATATTCATTACTACTACAAAAAGATATGCCTAGTTTTAGAACCGATTCTTCATCTTCCGTTAGCTTCATATTGCTCAAATTAATGACCGTTGTGCTATCCATTACTTCTTGTTTTGTTTCCTCGTATTGGAGCGCAACGATCTTTTTGCTTGCCAATCTTGTACTCCTCCTATATCCCTCACCTCCTCTTCTTTGTTTCCTCTTCCTTGACCTTTTCCTCTCCCACGTCCTCTTCCCATGCGATGATCTGTCTGTTGTTCCAGAAGCATAAAACGGAATTCCTCAGTTACAGCCAATCTTACATCTCTCACCCCTCTGTTGCTTTGCTCCTCTTGCTCGGAACCAGTGTCTGAGCTGACTTCACTTTGTACGATATCTTGTAGGTCCGCTTGGCCACTGTGAATCTTCTGTCGGCCTTCCAAATCGAATTTCCTGGCGAACGTATAGATTCGTCCTGATATATATATATATATGTCGCCGAAATGCATTATGCCTGCATCCCATTAAAGACTTCTGCAAGATATTCCCCGTGTGGTCTTCTGCTTCTCTAAACTGGAGGGGTTTGTTGTGATATGTTTAGCACGCTAGCCAGTTGCGTGCTGAGGAGACCCTGTTCCGTTATGTGGCCGGAGTCAACACTGGTGCAGCTGTCGCTGATGTTCTGTGGACCAAGGGATTGGTATGCTCCGGCCCGCCTCGGATTGTGGAGAAAAGATAGGGCTGCTGCCTAGAGCAGCTCGTCATGGTACGAGGAGCCGGGAATCATTGTATCCCGACTCGCGCCCCCCTTTGAATCTACATGAGAGGCTGGAACGTAAGCGGGGACCCGACGAAGTCTGGGGACAGTAATCTAATACATGGCCAACCATCGCAACAACACTCACCTTTCGCCGATGATTTGAACATTGAGTTTTGTTTCCCCAAAGCACTGCCTGTCTCCTTTTTGTTGGATTGTGGGAACTGTAGGCAAGAACATCAAACCACAGCAGGTGTGCATTATAAGGACTGTGGGGCGGAGCTCCAAACACCAATGGGAGAACGGCAGGAGATTTAAAGGTGGGGATGGAGTTGGAGCATGTTTTTGACGGCATCTGAGGAAGGCGAAATGTCGCCGAAATGCATTATGCCTGCATCCCATTAAAGACTTCTGCAAGATATTCCCCGTGTGGTCTTCTGCTTCTCTAAACTGGAGGGGTTTGTTGTGATATGTTTAGCACGCTAGCCAGTTGCGTGCTGAGGAGACCCTGTTCCGTTATGTGGCCGGAGTCAACACTGGTGCAGCTGTCGCTGATGTTCTGTGGACCAAGGGATTGGTATGCTCCGGCCCGCCTCGGATTGTGGAGAAAAGATAGGGCTGCTGCCTAGAGCAGCTCGTCATGGTACGAGGAGCCGGGAATCATTGTATCCCGACTCGCGCCCCCCTTTGAATCTACATGAGAGGCTGGAACGTAAGCGGGGACCCGACGAAGTCTGGGGACAGTAATCTAATACATGGCCAACCATCGCAACAACACTCACCTTTCGCCGATGATTTGAACATTGAGTTTTGTTTCCCCAAAGCACTGCCTGTCTCATTTTTGTTGGATTGTGGGAACTGTAGGCAAGAACATCAAACCACAGCAGGTGTGCATTATAAGGACTGTGGGGCGGAGCTCCAAACACCAATGGGAGAACGGCAGGAGATTTAAAGGTGGGGATGGAGTTGGAGCATGTTTTTGACGGCATCTGAGGAAGGCGAAATGTCGCCGAAATGCATTATGCCTGCATCCCATTAAAGACTTCTGCAAGATATTCCCCGTGTGGTCTTCTGCTTCTCTAAACTGGAGGGGTTTGTTGTGATATATATATATATATATATATATATATATATATATATATATATATATATTCCTGGTCGGTGATCCTGTCTTGGATCATGAATGAGGCGCACTCCATGGGTTTGAATATCTTCAAAGGTTTATTCGGCAACAGAACACAAAACACCCGACAGACGCGTTTCGGCTACACGCCTTTGTCAATGTCGGTAAGGTTGACATTTCTTTGTCTTTTAAATAAATCAATAAAGTTTCATCGACATAGAGAGGGGGGATCACTTTTTACATTTCATGGAAACAAAGGAGGGAATCTCATTCTACAAGATCTCTTGTAGGGGCAGACATCTTGTAACGTGTCATGATTACATACCAAGTTTGGCGTATTTACATATTATGTAATGAATATTTTCATTCAATAATCGTTTAAATTCATAAAGTGCCTATATACATAAATGAGATTTTAGCCCTGAATGGGCATACACAAACAGAGGTTACTATCATGGTTGCTAAATACTTTTTCTTTTTTATAACCACTATGAACTCAGCACCTCTCTCTGTTAATTGGTGTCTCCCCTTGTGTTTCCTTATTTTCCTGCCGAACCTTTCACAGAGAAGGAATTAGGGTGATACCGATCTGATGATTGTTAACTGCTTTCTGATTATTTAGGTAATGTGAACCCAGAGCTCTTCTTCATTGTTTAGACCAGACGGGCTTTTAGTTTGCAACTCCAATATATATCTCGATTCGAGTCTTCTGAGTTTCTTGGTTCTGTCCCCCCCTCTCATCTTTTGGGATGTGGTCCAGGCAGAAGAACCTCAAAAGGTTCGGGTTGGACTTGTGGAACTCATTAAAGTGGCGTGCCACTGGATAATTTGCATCATGATTCTTTATAGCACGCATGTGCTCCAGAATTCTCTTCTTAGCGGGGTGGATAGTGCTCCCTACATACTTCAGTTCACAAGGACAGGACAGGCAATATACTGCAAATTCGGTGTTGCAATTCATTAATTTATTGATTTTTCTTTTAGTGGTTCTGCCTGGAATCGAGAATTCTTTCACCTTAGTTCCATTCTTACACGCCTTGCAGTTCATGCAAGGGAAAAACCCTGTTATTTGATCCTTTCTCTTGGGGTTTTTGGGGAAATGGCTCCTTACGAGGTGATCTTTCAGGGCTGGGCCTTTTCTATAGGTTATCTGTGGGGTTTTAGGGATATGTGTCCCTATCACTACATCTGTTTTTAATATTTTCCAATTCCTCCGGAAAATCTGTACAACTTCTGATGATTGAGCCGAATATTCGGTTATCATTCTCATTGTGTTGCTGTTATCTGTGTTGCGGGACTTACGTTCTCCCATTACCAACTCCTGTCTTATCAGATGTTCCCCTTTCTTCTCCGCCCTGTTCAGTATTCTTTCCTTGTACCCTCTTTTCCTCAACCTACTGAATGCTTCATTTTTGGCTTTGATAAAATCCTTGTCAATGGTGCAATTTCTCCTTATTCTGACAAGCTCACCATACGGGACCCCCTCTATCACACTACTCGGATGGAAACTCTTTGCATGTAATGTACTGTTTCCAGCTATAGGTTTCCGATATAGTGTTGTCTGGATCTTGTCATCCTCAATGTAGACTGTTAAGTCTAGATAGGGTACCTGGGTCTTACTGATGCACTCAGTGAATTTCAAATTGCAATTGTTTTTGTTTAGGGCCGCCACATAGAGACTCACCTCCTCATGTGTCCCCTTCCATATAATGAAGAGGTCATCTATGTAACGGACCCATAATGCAATTTTATCTAGCCATTTCTCGTTCTCCCCTGCCCAGGCCACGTGCTTCTCCCACCAGCCCACGAATAAATTCGCATAGCTGGGGGCGAAGCACGTGCCCATCGCAGTCCCTTGCTGTTGGTGGTACAATTCTCCTGCAAACATGAAAATATTATTTTTCAAACAAAATTCTGCAAATTCCATAATCATAGCATTATGCTCATAATACTTTGCATGTCGTTTTTTTAGAAAGAACTCAATCGCTTTCAGTCCCTTGTGATGTTCAATGCTTGTATATAAGCTAGTGACGTCTAGGGTCACAAGCCACATGTCCTGTTCCCATTGAATGTTCGAGATAGCACGAAGAAAGTCCTTTGTGTCCTTGATATAAGAACTTAAATCCCGTACTAGGGGATTTAGAAAGCAATCAATATAAATGGATACATTTTCCAATAGGCTATTCAGAGAGGATACTATTGGTCTCCCTGGTGGATTCTTGTGACATTTATGCACCTTTGGCAAGTGGTAAAAGGTGGGAATTTCCGGTGTCTCGCACAAAATAAATTTGTAATCTGTGTCTCTTAGAATCCCTTTGCTATGCCATTTTTTCAAAATCACATGGAAATTGGTTATACTCTGCTCATATGTTGACCGAGTCACAATGTTGTAGCATTCTTTATCTGAGAGTTGTCGCCATGCTTCCTTTTGATATAACTTCCTATCCATTAGTACGATGTTGCCTCCCTTATCCGAGGGTTTGATAATTAGATTTTCATCATTTTTCAAATCCATAATTATCTTCCATTGGGCTTTCGTGATGTTGTCTTTGCTCAGATTTGGTCCCTTTGTCTGTAGTTTCTTAAGGTCACTGATCATAGAGTCATGGAAGGCATCTATTGTATCATATGCCATTTGTGGAATGAATTTCGATTTTACTTCTAGATTGCTGGGAGCACCTACTTGCGTGATTCCTGCTTCCTGTAATGTCTTCGCTATGTCATGCTGACTCAGCATTGTGCTTTCGCATTCAAGTTCGTGTAGGGCTTGTTCCAGATCTATTTCCATGCTTGTAATGATCTCTTCTCCTTCCAACACTCCTTTCTCGGCTGCCGGTTGTGATTTTCCTGGGTGTAGGAGGTGCATTTTCATCAACTTTAATTTTCTTACATATTTGTACAAAAAAAAAAAAATATATATATATATATATTCCAAAACACCACGCCCTCAGGCAAGGCAGCACACGAGCAGCACCGCAATCCAGCGGGTAGAAGACACATCAGCATACCAGTGTCAGCTTGTCAGTCGTTCTTCGCCTGACGCGTTTCTGAGCCGTTCGCTCGTCATCAGAGGCTCGACTGTTCTTGGCGCTTAACACTCCCACTATTTATTCAATTAAAACTCAATTGAGTTTGAAACGCTGCATTGTGGGATACATAGTAAGTGTTAATTCCCTGAATGGGAGCGCCAGCTGAAAAATGAAAAGCCCCGAATGGGCCCCAGAATACTGTGTGTCCATTAATCCCTTGATGCTGCTTCACCTCAGACTTTCATGATTTCAAGTCCGTGACCCCCCAAAAAACCGGGGTGGTGCATGCCTCCACGGCAGGGCCGCCGCGTATTAATTCCAAAACACCATGCCCTCAGGCAAGGCAGCACACGAGCAGCACCGCAATCCAGCGGGTAGAAGACACATCAGCATACCAGTGTCAGCTTGTCAGTCGTTCTTCGCCTGACGCGTTTCTGAGCCGTTCGCTCGTCCTCAGAGGCTCGACTGTTCTTGGCGCTTAACACTCCCACTATTTATTCAATTAAAACTCAATTGAGTTTGAAACGCTGCATTGTGGGATACATAGTAAGTGTTAATTCCCTGAATGGGAGCGCCAGCTGAAAAATGAAAAGCCCCGAATGGGCCCCAGAATACTGTGTGTCCATTAATCCCTTGATGCTGCTTCACCTCAGACTTTCATGATTTCAAGTCCGTGACCCCCAAAAAAAATCGGGGTGGTGCATGCCTCCACGGCAGGGCCGCCGCGTATCAATTCCAAAACACCATGCCCTCAGGCAAGGCAGCACACGAGCAGCACCGCAATCCAGCGGGTAGAAGACACATCAGCATACCAGTGTCAGCTTGTCAGTCGTTCTTCGCCTGACGCGTTTCTGAGCCGTTCGCTCGTCATCAGAGGCTCGACTGTTCTTGGCGCTTAACACTCCCACTATTTATTCAATTAAAACTCAATTGAGTTTGAAACGCTGCATTGTGGGATACATAGTAAGTGTTAACTCCCTGAATGGGAGCGCCAGCTGAAAAATGAAAAGCCCCGAATGGGCCCCAGAATACTGTGTGTCCATTAATCCCTTGATGCTGCTTCACCTCAGACTTTCATGATTTCAAGTCCGTGACCCCCAAAAAAATCGGGGTGGTGCATGCCTCCACGGCAGGGCCGCCGCGTATCAATTCCAAAACACCATGCCCTCAGGCAAGGCAGCACACGAGCAGCACCGCAATCCAGCGGGTAGAAGACACATCAGCATACCAGTGTCAGCTTGTCAGTCATTCTTCGCCTGACGCGTTTCTGAGCCGTTCGCTCGTCATCAGAGGCTCGACTGTTCTTGGCGCTTAACACTCCCACTATTTATTCAATTAAAACTCAATTGAGTTTGAAACGCTGCATTGTGGGATACATAGTAAGTGTTAATTCCCTGAATGGGAGCGCCAGCTGAAAAATGAAAAGCCCCGAATGGGCCCCAGAATACTGTGTGTCCATTAATCCTTTGATGCTGCTTCACCTCAGACTTTCATGATTTCAAGTCCGTGACCCCCAAAAAAATCGGGGTGGTGCATGCCTCCACGGCAGGGCCGCCGCGTATCAATTCCAAAACACCATGCCCTCAGGCAAGGCAGCACACGAGCAGCACCGCAATCCAGCGGGTAGAAGACACATCAGCATACCAGTGTCAGCTTGTCAGTCGTTCTTCGCCTGATGCGTTTCTGAGCCGTTCGCTCGTCATCAGAAGCTCGACTGTTCTTGGCGCTTAACACTCCCACTATTGATTCAATTAAAACTCAATTGAGTTTGAAACGCTGCATTGTGGGATACATAGTAAGTGTTAATTCCCTGAATGGGAGCGCCAGCTGAAAAATGAAAAGCCCCGAATGGGCCCCAGAATACTGTGTGTCCATTAATCCCTTGATGCTGCTTCACCTCAGACTTTCATGATTTCAAGTCCGTGACCCCCCAAAAAATCGGGGTGGTGCATGCCTCCACGGCAGGGCCGCCGCGTATCAATTCCAAAACACCATGCCCTCAGGCAAGGCAGCACACGAGCAGCACCGCAATCCAGCGGGTAGAAGACACATCAGCATACCAGTGTCAGCTTGTCAGTCATTCTTCGCCTGACGCGTTTCTGAGCCGTTTGCTCGTCATCAGAGGCTCGACTGTTCTTGGCGCTTAACACTCCCACTATTTATTCAATTAAAACTCAATTGAGTTTGAAACGCTGCATTGTGGGATACATAGTAAGTGTTAATTCCCTGAATGGGAGCGCCAGCTGAAAAATGAAAAGCCCCGAATGGGCCCCAGAATACTGTGTGTCCATTAATCCCTTGATGCTGCTTCACCTCAGACTTTCATGATTTCAAGTCCGTGACCCCCCAAAAAATCGGGGTGGTGCATGCCTCCACGGCAGGGCGGCCGCGTATCAATTCCAAAACACCATGCCCTCAGGCAAGGCAGCACACGAGCAGCACCGCAATCCAGCGGGTAGAAGACACATCAGCATACCAGTGTCAGCTTGTCAGTCGTTCTTCGCCTGATGCGTTTCTGAGCCGTTCGCTCGTCATCAGAGGCTCGACTGTTCTTGGCGCTTAACACTCCCACTATTGATTCAATTAAAACTCAATTGAGTTTGAAACGCTGCATTGTGGGATACATAGTAAGTGTTAATTCCCTGAATGGGAGCGCCAGCTGAAAAATGAAAAGCCCCGAATGGGCCCCAGAATACTGTGTGTCCATTAATCCCTTGATGCTGCTTCACCTCAGACTTTCATGATTTCAAGTCCGTGACCCCCAAAAAAATCGGGGTGGTGCATGCCTCCACAGCAGGTAATTAACACTTACTATGTATCCCACAATGCAGCGTTTCAAACTCAATTGAGTTTTAATTGAATAAATAGTGGGAGTGTTAAGCGCCAAGAACAGTCGAGCCTCTGATGACGAGCAAACGGCTCAGAAACGCGTCAGGCGAAGAACGACTGACAAGCTGACACTGGTATGCTGATGTGTCTTCTACCCGCTGGATTGCGGTGCTGCTCGTGTGCTGCCTTGCCTGAGGGCATGGTGTTTTGGAATTGATACGCGGCGGCCCTGCCGTGGAGGCATGCACCACCCCGATTTTTTGGGGGGTCACGGACTTGAAATCATGAAAGTCTGAGGTGAAGCAGCATCAAGGGATTAATGGACACACAGTATTCTGGGGCCCATTCGGGGCTTTTCATTTTTCAGCTGGCGCTCCCATTCAGGGAATTAACACTTACTATGTATCCCACAATGCAGCGTTTCAAACTCAATTGAGTTTTAATTGAATAAATAGTGGGAGTGTTAAGCGCCAAGAACAGTCGAGCCTCTGATGACGAGCGAACGGCTCAGAAACGCGTCAGGCGAAGAACGACTGACAAGCTGACACTGGTATGCTGATGTGTCTTCTACCCGCTGGATTGCGGTGCTGCTCGTGTGCTGCCTTGCCTGAGGGCATGGTGTTTTGGAATTGATACGCGGCGGCCCTGCCGTGGAGGCATGCACCACCCCAATTTTTTTGGGGGTCACGGACTTGAAATCATGAAAGTCTGAGGTGAAGCAGCATCAAGGGATTAATGGACACACAGTATTCTGGGGCCCATTCGGGGCTTTTCATTTTTCAGCTGGCGCTCCCATTCAGGGAATTAACACTTACTATGTATCCCACAATGCAGCGTTTCAAACTCAATTGAGTTTTAATTGAATAAATAGTGGGAGTGTTAAGCGCCAAGAACAGTCGAGCCTCTGATGACGAGCGAACGGCTCAGAAACGCGTCAGGCGAAGAACGACTGACAAGCTGACACTGGTATGCTGATGTGTCTTCTACCCGCTGGATTGCGGTGCTGCTCGTGTGCTGCCTTGCCTGAGGGCATGGTGTTTTGGAATTGATACGCGGCGGCCCTGCCGTGGAGGCATGCACCACCCCGATTTTTTGGGGGGTCACGGACTTGAAATCATGAAAGTCTGAGGTGAAGCAGCATCAAGGGATTAATGGACACACAGTATTCTGGGGCCCATTCGGGGCTTTTCATTTTTCAGCTGGCGCTCCCATTCAGGGAATTAACACTTACTATGTATCCCACAATGCAGCGTTTCAAACTCAATTGAGTTTTAATTGAATAAATAGTGGGAGTGTTAAGCGCCAAGAACAGTCGAGCCTCTGATGACGAGCGAACGGCTCAGAAACGCGTCAGGCGAAGAACGACTGACAAGCTGACACTGGTATGCTGATGTGTCTTCTACCCGCTGGATTGCGGTGCTGCTCGTGTGCTGCCTTGCCTGAGGGCATGGTGTTTTGGAATTGATACGCGGCGGCCCTGCCGTGGAGGCATGCACCACCCCGATTTTTTGGGGGGTCACGGACTTGAAATCATGAAAGTCTGAGGTGAAGCAGCATCAAGGGATTAATGGACACACAGTATTCTGGGGCCCATTCGGGGCTTTTCATTTTTCAGCTGACGCTCCCATTCAGGGAATTAACACTTACTATGTATCCCACAATGCAGCGTTTCAAACTCAATTGAGTTTTAATTGAATAAATAGTGGGAGTGTTAAGCGCCAAGAACAGTCGAGCCTCTGATGACGAGCGAACGGCTCAGAAACGCGTCAGGCGAAGAACGACTGACAAGCTGACACTGGTATGCTGATGTGTCTTCTACCCGCTGGATTGCGGTGCTGCTCGTGTGCTGCCTTGCCTGAGGGCATGGTGTTTTGGAATATATATATATATATATATATATATATTTACACATTTATGTGTTATATCATTTTTAAATAATAAATTCATTAAAATTATTAGTATAATAACTTTTAAAGTAAATATATGTATATATATATATATATTAAACACAAAAACATCTGAGAACAGTAATGATCAGTATTTTCAATGCTTCACAGATGATTAATCTTCTCATTCATTTATTTCATGATGTTTTTATTCTTGTTTCTTTTTAGAAGTCAAAAGTTCACAACATAGACGTAAAGAATTGGGAGATATCCAATTTATGGGTTTTGAGCAGGTCACCATGGATAGAAGAGGAGGTGACCTAGAAGCAAAACTAAGATGCAGAGAAACATTCTGGATTAATAAACTACAGACGGTACAGTTTGGACTGAATGTAGATCGAGAAATTTATACCCTCTTGAGTTAAATTCAAGCTTGAATGTCCACAGACCTACAACATGCTGTATAGACGTCAGATAAGGAATGTGACACTATTCATATATAATGTTCATAGGTCCCCTACCCTCTATGTAAGATATTATTGACTATGTTAAGGGAGGTCAATTCTGGATTCAGCCAGATCAGCATACTATAAATCCAAATTACAGCAGTATGTGATCAACCTAAACATTTTTAGATTTCCTCGTAATATATAATTTTGAGTTTTTATGAATTTCTCTGCTAATTGCGAGATATCTCAATAAACAATTCAATTTCCAAGTGACTTACTGGATAGCACATTTGGTTAATGACCAATAACTGCTAGGTGAACTTATACCGGTTCGCCCCCAACCATGAGGTGATGGTTAACAATATTTAGAATATCAAAATTAATTATCTTTGTATACTTATAAATAAATAGAGTCTTGATTATCTGTTTCTAAAACAGTGTGATCTTTCTTAGTGCCTAGAAATCAAGCTGAGAATAGATACAAGCAAACCAAATAAATGTATGTATGTCTACCCACAAGATGGATAATCCTTTCTAAATTACAGCAGCATGTGATCAACCTAAAATTAACTAAACAGTTTACATCTACATTGATTAAGTATGTTAGATGTCCACGTAATATATATTTTTGAGTTTTTCTGAATTTTTCTAATAATTGCGTAATATCTCAATTACCAATGCAATTTCAAATGAAGTCACTAGATAGCACATTTGGTTAATGACCGACAATTGCAAGGTGAACATACACGGGTTCGACCCCAACCACAGGGTGATGGTAAACATTATTTAGAATATTAATGTTTATTTTCTTTGTATATTCATAAATAAATAGAGTCTTGATTATCTGTTTCTTTAACAGTGTGTTCTTTTTAGTGCCTAGAAATCAAGTGGAGAATAGATACAAGCAAACCAAATACATCTATGTATGTCATGCATGTCTACCATGGATAATCTTTTCAATTTTATGAGTAATATACTAATATCTAGATGACTTTGATTTGATCTATGAATAAAAACTACTTCATTAGGACTAATTAGATAACACATAAGATTAATAACAGATAACTGGGTGTAGGATATGTAGAGTCCGTTTTTTACATTGGTTAACATAGCTAGATAACTCCCATCATTTGAATAATCTAGTTTAGCTCACATGGAAAACGGAATCTCTCGATCTAGATTAAGACTGGGGTTCGATTCTGACCCATACAGAACAGCATTAAATAAATTTATTCATTTTCAAAAACAAAATAAATAACTTTTTTAAATTTTTCAAGATATTAAATCAAGAGTAGAAATCGAAGATACAAGAAGAAGTTAACGATGTTTTTGAATCACTTATATTGATCAAATAAATATAAAGCAATAAATAGAGTTTCACTTATGTTTAAATCTTTTTTTATTAGTAACCGAGTATCATCAACGGTATCAGCACCCATCGCCTACAACCCTGCGGGCCGGCGGGTTACTGCACATGTATATCAGCATGTCACAAGCCCTATCGAGATCATTGCGGTCAGATCATACTTAAACACAGCATGCCGCCTACAACCCCTCGGGCCGGCCGCGTCTTAAACTGGAAAGGACGGGAAAACCCCCTGTCTACTGGAGGCTGATGCTGGAAAAACCATCCACTAGGTGTAACACATTCCTTGAGTATACCATGTAAGAGCAGACCCAAAGGATACCGGCCACCGAAGTGTGGCACCACCTGGCAGTCAAAGGTCTGTAATGGGCGGAAGGCTCCGCAACTATAAACCGTCAATTAAGTCTTCAAACCGCCTCGATACTCAGAAAGAAAAAACTAATTCCTTCCCCAGAAACCCCCTCCCTAAACCCCAACTCCCGACCTCCCCCTTCCCCTAGCCCTCCCCTCGTCCAGTGCGCACCGCCGATCAGCCCCACTTTTCCCCGTTGTCCTCTCCCAGGTATCCCCGTCTCGAGCTCATTTAGGAGGCCAAGTCCTCCGGTTTGGTGAGCCGTAAGAGTCGAAGATATCTCGGGCAGGTCAGTTCTCTGAATTCTGTGACCAGTAAGGACTGGAATGGCTGCCATATGTCGAGGAACTGCTCCGCATCCCCTGCTACTGTCAACGACTTTTTCTCCATTCCGAGCACATGCCACAATCTGTGGAGCCATTCCGTGACCGTGGGGAGTGTGGGGGAACGCCAGTGTATAAGAATGTTCTGTATGGCCGACCCCAGCGCAATGGCTATCTGCCTGCCCCTGCGGGATTTCAATGGATACATCAGTCTGTTCGGGAGACCTAATAAGATATAGGCTGGGAGGCGTGGCAGTTCCGTATCAAAATTGGAATCTACATTGTCTATCACCTCTTGCCAGTAGGTGTCGAGGAGGGGACAGTCCCATAAGACATGCGTCAGTGTACCTACCCGCCCGCATCCCTTCCAGCAGGTGGCTTCTTTACTATGGTCCATGTCGTGGACACGTTCCGGGGTATAGTACCAATATGTAGAGACTTTAGTGAAGGTTTCGGTGAGGCCCGTGTGATATGCCGAGTGTCTGGCCCTGTAAGCTATTTGTTCCCATTCTTTATGGCTCAGGGACCTACCCAATTCCCTCTCCCAGCGTTCCCTCCCTGGATTATAGAAGTGCGAAGAGGGCGTTTGGAGAAACTGATAAAGGTCACTTATGAGCTTAGCGTCAGACGTGCGCGATAGAAGCCAGCGTTCATAAGGGAGAAATCTTCTATCAGCTGTCTGTCGCACCTGAGAGTTCATCGCCCAGTGGCGAACTTGCATGTAGCGCAACCTCTCAGTCTCCGGGAATGTATATACCTGTCGGAAGCATGTGAAGGGAATGACCCCTTCCGAATCATACACATGGCACAAAGCCCTACACCACGCCGTGCGCCAGTGATCAAAAGCTCCCCCTTCCAGTCCCGGGGTGAAGTCAGGGTTATCCACCAGGGGCGTCAGCGGCGAAGGAAATGTCGTCAGGCCGTGCACCGTGTTTGTGGCGTCCCAGACCCGCAGAGGCACTCTGGTGATAAATGAGGCATATAGATTTGCGGGGCGGTGAGTCCTGAGCAGGAACGGCACCTCCTGTAGAGGCCTACCCGCCACCGCCTGATCTTGGAAGAGCCAATGCTTGTCGGACTCCCACCTGCTCCATTCCACGAGATAGTGCAACTGTGTCGCTTGAAAGTATTTGCAGAGATCCGGAATTCCGAGTCCCCCAGCCTCCGGTGCCAGCATTGAGAGTGCCCTCCTCATCCTGGGCTTCTTGCACTGCCAAATAAAGCGTGCCAGGGCAGACTGCATCTTCTGGATCCATCCGGCCGGTGGCTGCAACGGGAGCACCCTAAACAGGTACAGAACCTGAGGTAAAATCGTCATTTTAACGGCCGCTATTCTCCCTAGCAACGAAAGAGTGTTACGGTCCCACCGGGCTAATTCCTCCCGTATCTTCCTACCTAAGGCGGTATAGTTAGCCGTCACCATAGCGAGCAGGGTGGGGGCCAGCTGAATTCCCAGGTAGGGCACCAGATCCGTCGACCAGACTATCGGAACACGGTTTTGTAAATGGGTTCTGGCTGCTGGCGAGAGAGAAAGATCCAAGGCTACCGACTTCCCCATGTTCATCTTAAAGCCCGCGACCTCCGCAAAGGAGGTCAGCTCCTCAATACAGGCCGGAAGGGCATGAAGCGGATCCTCCAAGGACAGTATGACGTCATCAGCGTATAAACTAACGGCATGAAGAAAGCCGCCAAACTTCACCCCCCTCACTGCCGGGTTGCTGCGTATCCGCTGCGCAAAAGGCTCCATGTATAGGGCGAAGAGTAGGGGCGACAGCGGGCATCACTGCCTCGTGCCTCTTTCAATGCTAAAACTCTTGGAGCAATACCCATCCACCCGCACCACTGCTGTCGGGGACCTGTAGCAATTGAAGATCATACAGCGGAATTTGTTCCCCATCCCTACCTTCAATAACACTTGTTCCAGATGAGGCCAGTGAACACGGTCAAACGCCTTTTCCGCGTCCACCGATAGCAACATTCTCTCCCCCGGAATCCGCGATGCCTTTTCTATGAGATGAGTAATCCTCTTGGTATTGTCCACTGTTTGCCTTCCCGGGACGAAGCCTGCCTGATCCGGGTCGATAAGTCACGGCAAATGGGGGGCTAAGTGGGCTGCCAGGATCCCGGTGTACAGCTTGAGGTCGATATTTAAAAGAGATATCGGCCTGTAAGAGCCGCACTGCGTTTTGTCCTTCCCCGGTTTGGGGATAACTACGAGAGACGCTCGCAACAGGTCCGGCGGAATGGCCCCCGGTTCAGCGAAGGTATTGAAAGGGTGCGTGAGGATCGGCGCTAGCGATGCACAAAACGTCTTATAGAAGAGGGACGTATAGCCGTCCGGCCCTGGGGATTTGCCATGTTTAAGGTTGGCAATGGCGGATATAACTTCTTCGACCCGTATCTCTTTGTCAAGAGCCTCCGCTTGTGAAGGTGTCAAGGATGGGAGAGAAACCGAATCCAGATACCTCTTCGTTGCGAGTTCATCCGGGGGATCCCCGGCGTATTGGTCAGCATAGAACCTGCGTGTCTTAGGCACAATGCTGCATATTCCGCGCGATCCATGTCCAAAGTCGTCAGGAGCTTCCTCGCCTCCTTGAGCTGCCGCCAGATCCGGGGAGCCCCTGTCCTGCAGTGCATTTGCTCCAATTCACGGACCCTCTGAGTGAGTTCCTCTCGCTTATGCCGTCTTTCTTTATTGTCCGCTGCGGAGATAGCGATAAATTCCCCCCGGAGCACCGCTTTTAACGCAGCCCATTGGGTTGCCCGGGATGTTTCAGAATCCTCGTTGTGGGACAAGTATTCCCGTATCGCTTTCGTAACATGCGTGACCACTTCCCGCCTGTTTAGTAAGGTGTCCCGGAGACGCCAGACCCGAGGAGGGCAAGAAATCGGCGGCAAGCAAAACGTAGCCGTGACTGGGGCGTGATCCGACAGTGAAACCACCCCCATCTCCGCCGCTGTGGCCAGGGTGCACACCGGCCCTGTGACCTAAAAATGGTCCAGCCGTGCGTAAGTTTTGTGAGCGTGAGAGTAATAGGAAAGTCCCTATCAGTGGGGTGCAGGCGGCGCCAGAGGTCATGCAGGTCCATATCTACCAGCTGTGCCTTGCACCCTGCCGAGAACTCCCCGGTCTGCGGTGAGCGATGTGCGGATCTATCGAGAGCTGAGTCAAAGACCATATTGAAATCGCCCCCAATAATAATGTGCCTGTCCTGTGTAGCCGTGACCTCCCCCAGAGCCGAGCTAAGAAAGCGTTACTGCCTGTCATTCGGGCTGTAAAGGGACCCAACTGTGAAGGAGAGACCCGCCACTCTGAACCTGTAGACCAATAGCCTGCCCTTCTGTTCCGCCTGTTTATGGAGGACCTCCCCTCGAAAGTGCCGGGCTACCAGGATCGCCACCCCCGCTGTTTTGGTGTTGAAGGACGAGAAGAATTGTATCGGGAATGTGCGTGAGCGTAGTCTAAGGCAGTCCCGGGGTAAAAGGTGCGTCTCCTGAAGGAGACAAATATCCGCCTGGGTGCTTTCTAACAGGGACAGTACAGCGCGCCGCTTAACCGGGTTGTTGAGGCCCCTGACATTAAGCATCACAATTTTAAGGGTTGTGGGCATCATGTGGAAGGATGGGTGTGACCGCGCTGGCCTTTAGTAGACCTATGGTTCGTGTCATGAGTGCCGCTGTCGCGGCCGGAACCCCAATCACGCACTGGACGACTCCTCCTTCCTCCCTGGTTCCCCCCCGCTCTCACCCCTACCCCTAGGCCTCCCTCCCTCCCCCTCCCCCCAACACCCCTGATAGAGCCCCTGAACTACCCGCCAACCCACCCACCGGCAACGTGCCAACAACTTTGGGTCCCCCCTCTCCGTCCATCCCCTCCCCAGCCCCAAACCTTGGTTCACCCTAGTCCAAGTCAAGTCCCCGAAGGAACAAGTCTTTGGTAGTGTATTCAAGTGGACGTCCAGCCACCATCCCCGCCCCGCTAACCCCCATCCCTCCCCAGCCCACAAACCTGCAATATAAAGTTGGCTATGGTGATCTCCCCCTGGAGTGTTCTTACGCTGTCAGTGCTACGTCGCCGGAGCCGGTGTTCCCGGCCACTTCCATCACTGCATCTGCCATGCTGTCCCTGATGGTGGGCGAGTCCGGCCTCATGGAGCGTTCATGGGACTGTCTCCTGGACACCCGCTGCCAGCCATCTCTCCCTGAGCGCCCTCGTCGCTGCGTAGGCGCGTCGTCCTCCGTCGCTGTGATGCCCAGGACCCCGCATGTCTCCTGCAAGGAGCGTAGTTGGTGCATAGCGCCGTTCCACCGAAATATAAGGCAAAAGGGGTGACCCCAGGCGTAGGGCGTTCCATGTTCTCTCAGAAAGTCAGTAGCAATTTTGAATGCTTTACGTTTCTGAAGCGTGATGGCAGATAAGTCCTGATAAAGGGCAACCGGGTGTCCCCGGAAGGTCAAGGGCTGCCGCTTCCATGCTTCCGCTAAGATGCGTTCTTTAATTGGAAAGTCTGGGAGAAAGGCCAGAATATCCGGGGGCGGCGCCGACGCCCTTCGCTGCGGCCCCACTCTGTGTGCTCTGTCGATCCGGATGGGGAAGTCCTCCGGTTCTCCCAAGACTTCCCGAAACAGGTCCCGTAGATAGCTCGCTGCATCTGTCCCCTCTTCTTTGGACGGAATTCCCCGAACCAGAACGTTGTTACGCCGAGATCTGTTTTCGAGGTCCTCGGCATGCGCCTGGAGGTCTATCTGTTGGTCCCTGAGGCACAGCACCTCCTGCTGTAATTGTTCAAACGCCGCATCTCCCGCACTTCACTTGCCACCTCCTTTTTCAAGGTTTGGAAATCGTCCCTGAGGGAACCAAAGAGGGACTCCATAAAGGACCTGGTGACCGGAGGCTCCCCTCCGCCAGCCTCCTGCGAACCTCCGGGGGAGCAGGACGACGGCTGCCCCCTATCCACTCTCTGTTGCTGCCTGCCCAGTAGCTCGGGGAGAGTGCGTTCCCCCTTCTTCCCTCCTTTGTTGCCTGCCATTGCTGTGGGGACGTAAGGGCCACCAGCACCCTGCAAGGTCCTCTGTCCGCTTCTGATGCCTTCCGGCCCCTCGGGCAGCCTCCACGTACGCACCCCTCTGCAGCTCCCTCCTTCGTTCCCCGGTGGCTCCGTGCGCCAGACAACAGGATTCTCTCCAGGCCCCAGCCTCCCTGACCAGCGTCCGCTCGCCCACTGCTGCGGCAAGGCCCCACACTCTGCTCTGGCCCGTCCACGGCCGGTTCTGGGCCCCCCCGCGGGTGGTGCCACTGTATCTTCACCCGCTGGCGTCCGCGCTCAGCCACTGGGGCAGGTACAGGCCTCTGTGCCCTCCACGTGCGCCAGGCCCTCTGTCGTCATGAGCCGCGGGCCCCCGTCTACTCCGCTGCTCTCTCTTCGGTGCCCGTCTGGGGGGGGTCCCTCACCCCCGCTTTCTCCGCTATGCGCTAGGCTGCTCCCCTCAATAGCCCCTCTCCAAAGTCCTGCCGCAGGCCCCAGAGACCTGGTCGCGCTCGTGTGGACCCCCGACGGGTCCCGCCACCACTGCTCCTTCGTCTCGTGGGTCGTCCTACCCTCAAGCCGTGAGCTAGAGCCCCACCGCCTCTGTCGCCGCTTTCTCCTGTCCACAGTTGCCCTTCTCCTGAAGGTCCGGCGGTTCACCTAGGACCGCAGCACCTTCGGTCATCCGCCACGCCTTCTGCCCACCAGGCGAGCCTCCGTGCCCACCAGATGCGCCAACCGTCGCTGCGTCCCCCGCGTACCTCTCGCCGAGTTCTGCGCCTGTCTCCGCTCCCCCGCCGGTGCCTCAGCTCATCTCCGCAGCCACCCGGGCATCATGCATGGACCATGTCGCCTCCCTTATCTGCGTCGTCTCCGGCCATGCGCGGGTGAGCAATGCATGCACCGGGGCTTAATGTCCCCTCCGATCGTCTCCAGCCGGTGGCGCACCCCGCAGATCACTCCGCGGTCCTCCACAGCCTGCCTCAGGCCTTGCTGCCGCGCGGTGGTATGCCGTACTCATGGGCCCGGGCACTCGCGTAGCCAATAATACGGGGCTGCCTCTGCCGGGCCCGGCCCGCTGCTCCGCCTCCTCCCTGCTCCGTCTTTCCTTGGAGCTGCCGGGCGCCGTAGGTGTTCCCCAGGAAGCTCAGGCTCCGGAATACCACCCGTCCGCACTTCGCCGTCTCCTTCGCCAATTCCCCCACAGAACAGGGGAGATTCAGCAATTAAACCCGGCCTAGGGGCTTAGGGGTCCGGGAGCCAGCGGGGAAGTCGACCGCTCACCACGCCATCTTGGCCATGCCAATAGAGTTTCATTTAATAGCGAACGTTGGCATCCTCCCGCCGTTTTTTGAATTAGCCAATTGAGGGAGGGAGTATATATACCGGCAAGGGCTCTAACAGTGCCTTACTTGCGAAAACTGACTGATTGACTGATCCCGAACTATTCTTCCATTGAGCGGTAAGCAGATCTCTGGCAAATTCAAAGCCTGTTAGGTGTCGCATTTGTTTTAAAGGGTAGACTGTGTATAATAATAGCTGTTTCAGGATTCGAAGAGAAAGAAAAAATCTTTTTACAAGTACTAATTTCTGAATAAGGAGATCTCTGACACATTAAAAACTTGATAGGTTTCGTAGCCATCTTTAGGGTAGATTGTGAACAATATTAGTTATCACACAAAAAACTTGTTTTGTATCGTAGCCGCTTTAAAGGTTTGATTGTGAATGAAGCTAGCTGTCACAGGATTCTGACTCCCTTTTCATTTATTAGTACCAAGGTCCTATTCTAGTGTGTTGAGAATGATCTAGTGAGCAATTTACTTTAACGATACCATACAATATATTTTTTATGCCGTAGTCACTTTAAATTGTCGGAATTTGAACAACACGAGCAGTCATAGATTTTAAATTCTTTTTTCGCTTATACAAAATAAATCCTTTTGAATGTGTAAGATTTCAATATTATACTCTCATCACAATTTGGGAATAGAATGCAGTTTATACAGTTCACTATTCACTTCCACGCTACCACGCAATATACTTCTGCTATTATCATGTCATTAGAAACGGTTCTGAGATTCTATTATTCAATAAGTATAAGACATTTCATTTAATGTTATTCTTTTGGAATACTGCTCTCAGACCACAGTGGTACTAATTAGATTGTTCAATAACTTTACTTATAGATCTTATCATGGATCGACAACAGATTTACCAAACAAATTATACTTTATCACGAGATTTAGCGGAATACTGTTATTAATAAGGTGAGATTATATATTCTTTCTTGGATAAACTTCTAGTGACTAGGATCAGAATTTTAAAACCAACTAATCATGGATCAACTTTATCTCTAGGAAATGGATCCACAATAGTGGGATATCGCATCATTTGTGAAGATTTCCTCTTAAAGTAAAAAAGATATCTATAATGGAAGATGAGGTAACCTTAGCTCCTGTGTTAAAATACATTAAATTTCATTATTAAGGAAGTGCAGACTTTTTTATGCGTAAATTAGTAAATTAGTAAATTAAGATAGAAGACTGTATAATAACATGTCAGGCCTGGTGTTCCTATTTTTCTCCTATTTTTCACCTTTTTCCCATTTTTTTCCCCTATTTTTTGTGTTCAACTGTGTATATTTTGTATATTCCTGCATTTACTGTTTCAGAAAATATTACTGAAGGCTATAGTACCCAACTGTATTATTATTATTATTATTATTATTATTTAAAATGTATATTCATGGATATAAGGTTAAGATGGAATAGCTAATTCTGAGTTTATTAATTTTGTTTGTATAACAGCCCTGAAGAAGCGCAGCTGGCGCGAAACACGTGTTGGCAATTTCTGTGATTCTACTTTGTGAACTTTTGACTTCTAAAAAGAAACAAGAATAAAAACATCATGAAATAAATGAATGAGAAGATTAATCATCTGTGGAGCATTGAAAATACTGATCATTACTGTTCTCAGATGTTTTTGTGTTTAATGTTTTGAATAACACTGGTGGGGACCAGTGTCTGAGATTATAAGCGCCGGGCAATTTACCTGTTACCCAACCCTCTTTCTGTATATATATATATATATATATATATATATATATATATATATATATATATATATATTAATTAATTATTATATATGTGTTAAACTTTTTTTTTTGTAATTGTTATATTTGTGAGGATGCATATGAAATCTTATTTTTTTTAATTAATGTTACTAATTAATCTATTTAATATTTATTATTTGTTTATGTATATATCTAAAAAACTGTATTTTGTACAACTATATTAATTACATCAATATTTATTTCCAATATTTTTGTACTTACCATTACAAATATAGGATGTCATATATTTTTGACATCGATATTTATTACACAATATTTTGGTAAGGGGATATTTTAGTTGTTGATATTCTGCCCTATGTGGTCTTGCATGAGGATGGAATATCAAGGGTGTAATTCGAGGGCTCAGGCAGGGAGATGGTTGGTGGAGCCGGCGGGGATCTGGAGGCTGTTCCAGTCGATGGCTGCTCCTATGGATGTTTAAGTGATAAACTTCACTTACCAGGACATGCTGATGTTGTCTTAATTACAACAGAAAGGTCACCGACATGTAGATCAAAAAAACAAACAAATTGGATATTGTCCAAATAGTTGATTATCAACATTGTTATTTCTTGAAACACTCACAATAAATTGTGGCTACACTTCACTTGGCATGCTGCACACTGGCTGGTGGTTTTCTTTGTCACTGAGGCACACTTCAATTTTGAAAAAAGAAATTCATTGTAATATGTAAAAGTGATTATAATGAATATATGCTAATTGTCATATATAGTAGTCGGGAGATATATTTATACTTTTTTTTTTTGCATCAATTGTGTACAGTCAATTTGGCTGTTAAATGAGAAATTAATTTAATGCCACCAATGAGAGCCATTGTGATTGAGGAAGCGTTAATAGCCCAGGTTCCCATAGGTTTAAGGGCGGCTCTTTTTTTTATAGTGCTAGTTTACTTCCCAATAGAACACAAATTATAAATAGGACCTTTACACTAAACAGGATAGTGTCAAACAACAATCAGGCCAATTATTCTAGGTGGGAACACGCACAAGATGATTTAAAACATTATTTATTAGGAAGAGACTTAGTAGATTCAACGATATGTAGTAGTATAGTTTTACGACACAGTCAAACAAAGTGCCAAACTATTGGCCTGGCACATCAAAACTTGACCCACTTCAAAGGCCATGGTGAAAGTTAAAGCTCCCAAGACACATATCCTCATCACTGACCCAACACTGATAGACGATTCCTTGAGGGAACATTTCCTAAATATTTCCTTGGAGCAGGCTAAAATCCCAGAAGAAATTAAGTCTGAGTTTGAAACTCAATAGCAAATTCCTTCATTATCCTCTAATCTGGCTTCTGAGTTAATCTGCCCCTTTCAGCAGGAAGAGTCAGACATAGGACCTGATTACGATGGCGGAGAACCCGCCACCGGCAGGCTGCCTGTGTCAGGTTTACTGCCACGTAAGGCCATTTACCGCCCCCAGATTGTGATGGCAGGCAGACAGCCCGACCGCCATGGGTCCGACAGAGGCAATTGTTACGATTGCCTGTCCAACCTGCCTGCCAGATTTAGATGCTAGATCACCGCCAGCCTTTCCATGGCGGTTCCCACACCATGGAAAGGCTGGCGGGCATATACTTTATGGGCCCGTTGCAGGACCCCCGTGTGCAGGGGCAGTTGGTGTGTGCACTCGGGGGGCACCTGTGGTGCGCCCCTACATTTCCCTGCACCATGTGGTAGGCACTGCGTGGTGCTTGCTGCGTAGTTCAGGGAAATGTCGACTCTGCATTTTTAATATTGTGGCGGGTGCTGCAGCTAGTAGCACCCGCCACAATGTTAAATAGAGCAGATGCGTCCGCCACGGTGGCGGTCGCATTGTAATACCCCCTGTAGGACCGCCGCCTTGTATGCGGGCGATCCCATTCCCCGACAAGATGGCAGACGGACTGTCGTTCGTCCGCCATCATAATGACCCCCATAGTTATTAAAAATCTTCATAAAGGCAAAGCAATGAGAGAGGAGGATTTCCCTCTGAGTGGTACCAAATCTTTGTTGATGAGTTAAGACCCTTATGACACATGGAATGGAATGGAAATGGATTTGTAAAGCGCGGTTGCTGCCCACGGGCGTCCAAGCGCTGAGTAGAAGCAGAGATGTGACGGAACAGGGAGATTAGGATTGGAGAGATTTGGCGAACAGTAATGTTTTCAGCTTTTTCCGGAATGCGAGCAAGTCGGGGTTGGAGCGAAGAGAGAGGGGGAGAGCATTCCAGAGCTTGGCGGTGTTCAGCGAGAACAGCCTACCCCCGGTCCTGGCTCTTTTCACTCTAGGAACAACTGCCAGGAAAGCATCCGTGGATCGAAGGTTCCTATTTGGATGGTAGGGGATGATAAGATTGTTATTTATTGCTGATCCTGTCTTCCAAAAAGCCCGATGCGCAATACACAGCGCCTTAAATGTCACTCTTAGCCTCACTGGCAACCAGAGCAGGCTTTTCAGTCCAGGTCTAACTGACTGGGTTCGCGGAATCTGGAGTAAGGTACGTGCGGCGCAGTTTTGTACCACTTGCAACTTCCTAAGGGTCATCTCAGGGGCCCCTACGTATAGAGCATTGTTTGAGTCCAGGCGGGACTGGATGAGGCCTTGTACTGCCACCCTTTTGCCTCTAGAGGCAGAAGTGGAAGGACCTTCCTCAGGACTCTAAGTAGGCCAAAACAGGTGGCAGATAGCTTGGTGGCCTGGGTGGAGAAAGAGAGCCTTTTGTCTAACCATACTCCCAGGCTCTTGACACTTTCCTTGGGGGTGGGGGGAGCACCCAGACCGCAGGGCCACAAGGAGGTGAAAAATACTGGCGATGCTGGGCCTAGGAGCATGAGCTCTGTTTTTTCTCCGTTCAACTTGAGGGAGGCGTTGGTCATCCACTCCTTCACGTCCTCCAAACATTTCAACAGACCTACCGGGGATTGCCTGCTGCTCTCTTGCGCCAATGAAACCACTAGCTGAGTGTCGTCGGCGTACGACACGATTTTAATGCCGTACGGTTCGACTACCCCAGCCAGTGGCTTCATGTATACATTAAATAGCACAGGGCTCAGTGAAGAGCCCTGCGGTACTCCGCAGCTGAGAGGCTTACTGGATGACATTATGTCGCCGTCGAAGATCTGAAAAGATCTGACAGGAAGGAATCGAACCACCTTAGTGCATCACCCGAGACTCCGATGTTATAGAGACGGTTCAGCAAGGTGGCATAGCTGACCGTATCGAAGGCGGCACTTAGATCAAGGAGGATCACTGCCACTGATCCTCCCTGATCCAGTATCCTTCGAGATTCTTCGGTGACTGCTAATAAGGCGGTTTCAGTCCCATGCTTTGGTCTGAAACCTGTCTGGGACGTATGCAATAGGGAGTGGTTCTCTAGAAACTGGACCAACTGGGCATTTATATATTTCTCCAACACCTTGCTAGCCCAAGGAAGAAGTGAGATGGGGCGGTAACTGGAGTAATCATCAGGGTCGAGGTTAGGTTTTTTCAACAGCGCCCGCACCATTGCTTGCTTCCAGGCTGTGGGAACTGAGCATGCGGATATAGATGAATTTAGTAGTTCCAAGATCACAGGCAAGGTAACTTCACCTGCCTGCATCAGGACTTCTGGGGGCGCTGGATCACGTGGAGAGCCCGACTTAACTTGACGTGCCACTTTATCTAGAGTGTCAAGGTCCAAACGGGGGAAATGCTCAAAAACAGGCTGATCTAAGGGGAGGGGGGTTCGCAGGGGGGAGTAGGTCAGTCACATCCGGAGTCGAGGCTATTGTTGGGAAGGTGGAATAGATTTTCAACACTTTATTATGGAAAAATTCCGCCAACTCATTGCATTGATCTTGAGTCTTGATCGGATGGGGGGCAGTGGTGACGCTGGTGCATTGTTTTATTATGTGGAAGATTTCCTTGGGCTTTGATTTAGCTTCCAGGATTTTGTCAGAATAATAAGTAGCCTGGGCCGTCCTGACCCCTTCTCTGTAGGCTTTAATCGCCTCTTTGTAGGATGCCTTTTTTTCCGGGAGAAAGTCTAATCGCCAGGCTCTCTCACGTTGCCTACAGAGGCGTTTTTGCTCTCTGAGCGAATCGGAGAACCAAGGGGCTGATTTCTGCGTTCTTTTTGAAGACGATCTGCGAAGAGGGAGGATCACATCTAATGAGTTCGTAATCCAACCTACATAATTCCCGTAAGCCACGTTGGGGTCTGGGCAGGGTGGCGTACGGGTGAAGTCTAGATCATGCGTCCAGGATTCCACGGGAAGTTTTGACCAGTTTCTCCTAGTTGTTGATTGAGGGGGTAGTTGGGGGGCTTTATAGGTGACCCAGGTAAACGGGACCAAAAAGTGGTCCGACCATGGGAGGGGAATGGGTTGGTCAACAGTTAAGTCAAAGCAATTACTGAAAATAGGGTCTAGTAGATTGCCCTTTTCATGAGTCAGGGCTGTGACCAGTTGGGCCAATTGCAGAGCTCCAAGGTCATCTATTAGCTCCTTAGCAGTGTGGTCTGAAGGGGAGTTAAAATGAAGATTAAGATCCCCTAAAACCGTGTAATTGGCAGAGGATAAAATTCTTCTCGCTATAATCTCTGGGAGAGATGTATGGAATAGTTTTACAGGCTCGGGGGGGCGATAGATCAAAGTGCCAGAGAATGAACTATTCGCGTGGAACTCTATACAGAATTCCACACTCTCGCAACCAGGGATGGTTTCTGCTGTGGTGCGGCAATGATACTGGTCCTTTAATATAATGGCCAGACCTCCTCCTCTCCCTTCCGGTCTGTCTACTCTAAAGATATGGTAGCCAGCGGATAGGGCTAAGACTAAATCAGGCTCTGATTGAGCCGAGAGCCAGGTTTCTGTCAAGAAGATCACGTCTGGCTTGTGTTCCTCTAGCAGCATGGCGATTTGTGTACAATGCTTTGACAGGGATCGACAGTTTAACGCGTACATACAATATTTCTGGGCTGTGGCCAACGGGGAGGTATTACGAAGGGGGTGTTTACAATCCGGGCAGCGGGGAGGGAGCTCTGTAGGAGCATACATACGCGTGCATTGGACAGCGACAGTTCTTCCTATGCTGTATAAGGCTGTCGAGCTATATGTCCTGCCCTGGGGGGTGGGAAAACCAGGGTTAATGGCCCCTGGTCCCGTCTGGTCGCGGACGGGCGCAGACGGGCTTGCCTTTGGCGCGCCTTCGGCGCACCGCCGGCGCGCCCGCTGCGCCCGTCCGCTGCGCCTCCGGAAACAACACATTCTTAAATATTAATGGGAAGGGGCGTGGCCTATTTCGGTGGGCGGAGCTTGGGAAGTTGCGGCGGTTGCCTGCTGCCTGCTTCGGCGCCTCGCTCAGCTGAGCGGCGAGGCAAACACCAGGTGAGCAAATAGTGCAAGTTTTGTTTTAAAAAACACACAAATAGTGACAACAATATACAATTTAAAATAGGTTTCGTGAAGGGGTTCCTAGCTCTCGGCTTTCCGCCTCAAGAGCTCTGTTCTAAGCAGCGCTGATCAGCAGAGCGCGCCTAATATGTAAAAAGGGGCGTGGCCTATTTCGGTGGGCGGAGCCCGGGAGGTCGCGGCGGTTGCCTGCTGCCTGCTTCGGCGCCTCGCTCAGCTGAGCGGCGAGGCAAACACCAGGTGAGCAAATAGTGCAAGTTTTGTTTTAAAAAAACACACAAATAGTGACAACAATATACAATTTAAAATAGGTTTCGTGAAGGGGTTCCTAGCTCTCGGCTTTCCGCCTCAAGAGCTCTGTTCTAAGCAGCGCTGATCAGCAGAGCGCGCCTAATATGTAAAAAGGGGCGTGGCCTATTTCGGTGGGCGGAGCCCGGGAGGTCGCGGCGGTTGCCTGCTGCCTGCTTCGGCGCCTCGCTCAGCTGAGCGGCGAGGCAAACACCAGGTGAGCAAATAGTGCAAGTTTTGTTTTAAAAAACACACAAATAGTGACAACAATATACAATTTAAAATAGGTTTCGTGAAGGGGTTCCTAGCTCTCGGCTTTCCGCCTCCAGAGCTCTGTTCTAAGCATTTGTTTAACCACATCTTTTCAGAAGGCAAGATCCCACCCTCCTTTTTTAAAGGAAATCTAAACTGTTTCTTAAAACACAAAGGGAAAGACCCAGTTAATGTATACTCATTTCATCCAATAACACTGTTAAATGCAGATTGTAGAATATTTTCCAAATCAATAGCAATATGAAATGAAGCAGTAATGTCTCAACTAATCCATAAAGGACAGAATGGATTTATTCCAGGACATCCACTAATTTCCAGTACCCACTTTATGATCGAAGCTTCTGACTGATTGTTATTGTCACTTGCTGCATTTATTTCTGGGAGTCAGAAACTGAGTTAGATTTGGTTCAATGGAAATTGCGGTCTAGATTTCTTAATAAGATGGGGTTCCCTATCCAGCTATTAAGGACTCTGTCCTCATTATATGAAGCAGAGTGAGGAATTATGTATTATAGGGTGTGGTTGTGTGACCTCACCATGGGATACACTCAAGAAATACTAAAACAACAAAATGAGAAAGTCATGCAACACGAAAGAAATCCAGCACCAATTCATAAAAACAGATTTTATTTTTAGACTCCAAAATGAACACAGGTACAGCTATTAAAGTAAAACGTAATTCTCAGCTTTTCACACAAACAACACAAACAAACGTTGGTAAGTGCAAAGATTGAAAACTTTGTAAAACATTTAAAGAGTTGAGTAAAGCTGCTCTTTGGTGTGACCAAATCTGACAAAGGGAAGGTGGGGGGGAGAGGCAATGAGGAGTAGTAGAACAGTTAACTTGCCGTAAAGGCCATCTCAACTTCAGTTCCAGGCACTGTGGGCAAACCACCATAAATGTTATTGGCGTGGTCCTGATGCATGGGATACAGGATGCTGAAGATGCTGAGTGTGCTGTGCGGTCAACGGCAGTCTACCTGGGGCTACTCCTCAGTCCACTATTCAGATGGGGCAAATTTGTCACAGGGGTTGATGTACCACGAAGTCCTCTTTGGTCCAGCAAAAGTTGTCACAGTGAAACTAGCGGTTCCCTTTGGCGATGGCAAGTGTCTGCCTTCGGGTCTTTGGCAACCAATCTGTAGTCCTATGACTCTCCCGGGTCCAATAGACTAGGGTGCAACTTTTGAGCATTGCGATTCAGTTGTCCAACTGCACATTAGCAGTCAGCGACAGGTCATCGATTGTGGCTATTGACTGGCCAGAATGGCCTACTTCAACTTTTATGGTCCAGGTGCTGTAACAGGAAGTCAGCCAACTGACTCTTGGAGTTCACCTTTTCTGTCTGGGGCTCGGGATTGACTTTTCCATGAGCCAGGCACCACAGGCACAGTCCTCTCCTGCTAGCCCATGGAGCAGTCCAGTGGTTGGACACTTGCCAGGTCCAGGGACCAGCACGGCAGTCCTCGTTCATTCCTCTCTCCGTTCCAGATGTGATCTCAGGTCTGGCTGCAAGAGGTGCCATATTTATGCCTAGAAAATGACTTCCAGGATGTGATGGTCACTAGCCAAGAGGCTAGTAGGAGCTTTCACGCTCTATGACAACTTCTTGTGAAGTAAGGCCTCTAGCTATCCCATGGAGCAACAGCTTCACTTATAATAAACGGGACAGTTGGCTGGAATATCAATATTTCTGTGTCACCATACAGGATTAACCTCCCTTAGCAACTGTATTTGCCTTATGTATAGAACCATTAGCAGTAGCGATAACCCCCACCCGATATCAAAACCATTGCCTTCGGGTCTCCCAAGTTTGAGCTATATGCACATGATTGAGTGGTGTGCACAGCACCTGCCAAATATTCTATAGAAACTCTGTTCCAATTAATTTCTGACATTTCATAATTAGGGGACTAGAATGTCAATTAGGCTAAAACGGTGATTCTTTTATTTAATTCCTCTGTCATCTTGTTATTCGGTTTATTTAGTCTACAATTATAATAAATTCCCAAATAAATATTTGGGTATTGCTTATCAATATTTTGAATATGTTCTGGTAAATATGTAGTTTTCTTTCTTGGGAAACCAGAGCATTTTATGACATTGAGATCACTTGTCATTAGTGTGTTAAAATGTTAGAATAGCCAGATAATAGTGCAGTGGACTATGTGGGATCCGTTGTCTTTGAGCTCTTAAAATCCCACATAATTTGTATTTCCATCCCACATAATGTGCCTTTCATTGTCACATTATTTAGAGAACGCTTAGTTTAATTAGCTCTCCTCTGCCTCTTAATTCCAGGGGTTCTGTCCATGCAGGGGGGGAGTCCTCTGGGCGTCATGCACTGGAGTATTCTCACCATCAGCCGGCCACTTGCACGGCATGAGTCCCTGAAGCTGGGGTACCACTAGAGATACGAGTTAGTGGTCACCAGGGGTCCCTGCACCCCTAGTGTTCTGGCTGTTGACTTGTGAAAGTGAAGACACACGCTGGTTTCCTTACACGATTTCACAATTCCACCAATAAACGGACACCCCAGTACCGAGACACTCTCGCGCATTTGCACCAATAAGTGAATCAGTGAAGTTGTGGGTTGGGTTACAGTGCACCCCTTAACTGTACGGACCCAGTCAGAGACTCTCTCTCTTGTAGAATAATCTGTAGAGTTATTAATCTGTAGAGTCATGTGATGACCGTTTCCTTCCACTTCCCAATGTTGAATACAAGAAGCAGACATATTCTGAAGGCAGCGCCTCTCTCGGTCAGAGGTCATCTGGTTTCAGCCTTTGAGACTTTTAGTGTGAATTCCAAGGCGCTGGGAAATCCACAAAATCAAAAATAAAGTACCACTGGGCCATAGAAGTTAGTCGTACATATATAGCTCTGAAACTTTTAAGTACACATGGCTCGTTGGTCTAGGGGTATGATTCTCGCTTAGGGTGCGAGAGGTCCCGGGTTCAAATCCCGGACGAGCCCTCTTTTTTTTTAATAACATTTACAGAATATTTGTACGGCGTGAAATATAAAAGTGAGAAATTATGTCGTGTCATAAAATAATAGAAATGTGTCAAATTAACCATATGGGGGAAAAAATGTGGGCTCGTCCGGAATTTGAACCCGGGACCTCTCGCACCCAAAGCGAGAATCATACCCCTAGACCAACGAGCCAGCTGAATTCGTTGGCTGACTGCAGTTAGATAGTAGTACAAGCCGATCTTGTCAGCGAAGTGGTGAGTTGGGCTTTAGTTCACTTTTGGATGGTGAGGATTAGTGTTTTAGGCATTACTGCTGCAGCACTGGCCCAGCCCCTCTCAGCTACTTGCCAGTCCCATAAAGTCCAATGGTCCACGTCGGGTTTTGGGCGGATGCTCTAGATATTTTGCTATTTATTTTTACTTCCGGGTGGTTTGCAAACCTCTCAAGCACTATCAAAAACACATGGATTTTTACACCGTTCGGGGCGAAAAGGGGAAAAACAAAATATTCATTATTCCCTTCTTAGCGGCAGTCGAGCGGCGCAATAGATGAAGGAGGGTCGTCATAGACAGTGCTCTTGTCACGTGCACTGTACAGTGCTCCAGAAGAGGTCACTGTCTGTGCAGTGCTGTAATGGGGGCACTGTGCAGCGAGGCTCGTTCTTCGCAGCGCTGGAATGAGTGCAGACATGACTCAAAGTCTGCATTCCTGCAGTGAGGGACACTATGCAGTGCTGCAGAGGAGGCCACAGTGTGCACTACTCTAATGAGAGTCGGTCTGTGCAGCGTTGTAAAGGGGTGCACACTGCTCACTCGTCGCAAGTCTCCTCTGACACCTTTGGGTAATGTCCGCGCTTTATAAAAATGCACCAAATAAAATAAAAAAAATAAAAACAGTGAGTGTGACTGCACTAATGTAGTGATTGTCTATCTTGCTGCAGCGTTGTGCAGTGTTCACGACGGCCATTCTGTGCAGTGCTGCTAGGGGTGTGTGCTGGTATACTGCTGTGTGGAAGGGACACTGTGCAGCCCTGCAGTGAGGGTCAGGCTCTACAGTTCTGAAGTGAGATCTCTCCAGTGAAGTAACAATGGCCGTCAGCCTGTCCAGTGCTGCTGTGAGGGTGTCTTGGTTTAGTGCTGTGTTGAGGGACGCTGTGCAGTCCTGCAGTGAGAGCCACGCTCTACAGTTGTGCAGTAGGCATTTGTAATGTTGCATTGAGGCCCATGTCCTTTGCAGTAACGAGGGTCAGAGCAGTTCTGCAGTGAGTGCCTCAGTGCAGTGCTGGTATGAGGTTTTCTCAATGAGGTATAGCAGTGAAGCTCACTCTGCAATATCGCAGTGAGGACAACTCTCAAGCGATGCAGTGAGGCCACGCTCTGCAGCGCTGCAGTGAATGTCATGTTATGCAGTGCTGCGGTGTCACCACGTGCATTACCACAGTGACAGTCAGTCTGTGCAGAGCTGCACTCTGTCATCATGTAGAGTTCTGCAGTGAGGGTCAATGTGCAGTGCTGCACTGATTATGCAGTGCTGCGGTGTCACCACGTGCATTGCCACAGTGACAGTCACTCTTCGCAGAGCTGCACCGTGTCACCATGTACAGTTCTGCAGTGAGTGTGAATGTGCAGTGCTACTGTTAGGATCACACTGCCCAAGTACTGCAGTGAAGATAACAGTGCAGCGCTGCAGTGATGTTGTCTGTGTTATGTGCAGAGCTGTCTGTTTTCACAGTGAAGTGTTCCTCTATCACCTTCAGAAATAGACTGAGACCTTCTATACTGTGAAGAATGATGGGCAGGGACATGGGCGTCCGCAGAAATTTTTCCAGGGGGGGGGGGGGGCAAAATGTTAAAGTAATCACCATCCTCCGACATGATGCGTGCTAGGTGGGACACAAGAAACACTGGGGCGCAGGAGGAGCCATGCAGCTGTGAATGCCCCCTTGCTATTTTCCAAGCTCGCTGCACTTCCTAGGCCATTCCTGTCCACGTGACAGACAGGCTACCTCGATGGCACTGCTGAGCTCCACAAGTATTCTATATCTATAGATATTCTGTGTAATATGTACACCATGTGCACTCACGTCTATCCGGTTGTGTGCAAAGAGCCACAGAGACTGCTTCTGGGTAGTTTCCAATTCGACGCCAAGAGACCTTGGCTGTACGCGCGTTCAATAAATTCCCTTCAACATAACAAAACAATAAACTTATACCAAGAGGCTGAGGCAATAGAGCATCGCACCTAATATACAGTCCATGCAGTCGTGTGTATGCAGCGCACATTTAAATAAATGAAATACATAAAAACAAAACAACAGCGGGTTGGTCATCAGAGTCGAGAGTGGTGTGGAAATAGTAAAAGGGTGGATGGGAGAAAGGCAGGTGGATGGGAGTTTGCAGGCAGGTGGATAGTAGGTTAAAGGCAGGCAAGTGGGTGGAAGGTTAGAAGAGGCAGGTGAATGGGAGACAGACAGGTGGATAGCAGGTTAGAGGCAGGTGGTGGGAGCTTAGAGGAGGCAGCAGGATGGGAGCTTAGACGCAGGCAGCTGGATGGGAGAAAGGCAGATGGATAGTAGGTTACAGAGGCAGGTGGATGGGAGCTTAGAGGAGGCAGGTGGATGGGAGGGTAGAGGCAGACAGGTGGATGGGAGCTTAGAGGGAGGCAGGCATGTGGCATGGATGGATCCTACCAGGACGTGATAGTGGTGGCTGCCTATCACGTATAATGTCCTGACGTACTCAAATGCGTTCAAACTTCCCCAGACAGTGTGGTATATTTTTTTTCCCTCCACAGGGCACTGTTGGAGTCAGGTGGAGCAGGGGCTGGCCCTGTGTCCTTAAGTGGCCGACGACTGCTCCATACTACGGGGTGAACTTTTCTCCCACACACCTTTGGCTGCAAGGCCCTGTTTGTGCACAGCGCTATAGTTAGTACTTTTGGTTGACCCTTTGCTTGCTTTTCCTGTTCTCAAGTTGGTCCAGGCCTCACACGCAGCATCTCCTAAGGGTGCTAGGGGCAGGTGCTCCCTATCCCGTGTCCAGATCTGTTTGTTGCTGAAGCTGCTCTGAGCAGTATGTAATGGATGGGTTATCTTACGGGCGATCCAAGGGCAGGCAACCAACTGGGCCGCCTGCCCACCTGATGAGCCGGGTAGCGCGGGAGCGAACCCCGCCTTTGCTGCCATCCAGGTGATTCTTTTCTAGGATCACGTGCCGTTGGTAACTTCTACTCAGGCCACCCCTCTCGGGGCGGAGTGTCGCATAGCAAACCCCCCGGTTGTTCAGGCCCACAACCGCCTGCAGGACTAGTGGGGCGCCGACGCGGCTTCCGGGACCCTTCCGTGAGGCTCCTCGGTTTCGGCTCAGGCACCCCCTATGGTGCCGCGCAGAGGTACCCTTTGTACCGGCCTGCTTCCAGATTGCCCTGTAACTCTGCCACAGCCCTGGAGGTGGCTCACCGTCGCCGCCAGGGCCCCCCACCAGAACAGCTGCAGCCTCTTCTGGCTAGAGCTTCCTGCAAATCTAGATGCAGAGAACCACCCCAACTGGTTATGGATGGCCCCATCTGTATCCCAAATCCCTTGACACTAGTCAGATAGTGTCTGATGAAACCAAAGGCCCGTTAAGCCTGGGAAGTTGTGCCAAGAACTATTCACACTCCTGCGGGAATGTTCACTGCATCACATGCCTCTGCCCCGTGCCAGCTGTGGGCGAGGCGAATGCATACACCAGGGCTCACATTGCCCCATCTATTTGCTGATCTCACCTAGCTGCCGTCTTTTTAGCACCGTGTGTGCCTGAACGCCTGCATGCCCCATCTATGTGGCACGCAGCCCCCATGCTAGGTGACCACTCCCCCACCCGCCTGCCTGCTTTGGCTATTAAGGCGAGAAGGATTATACTTAACCTTTAGACAGTCCCTATGTTTGCTAAATCCTGACGCACAGGAGTGCTCTTAACCGGACGTGCGTGACAATGGGCAAGGGGCCCTCCTGCCCTTGCCATGTATCCCTTATTCCTTATGGAAAGTATGCCCGCTCAGTTCCCTCTGTGGTGAAAGCCCCCAGGCATACCAGCTTAGAGAATCTGTCTGATTAGAGCAGTGCGCACTGTCTACAGTATGGTCCAAACATTAAGGATGACTATGTCCTACTTCCCCATCCTAGAATACTCCCCGATATGGGGGCGGCAGGGGGGGGGGGTACCTCCTGCCAACCCGGGGCATCCCTAGCCGTGACAAATTACCTGCTCCATTGAAGTTTAGCTTTGGTTACACACTGGACGTGCCAAATGTTCTATTGCCATGGTGTCCCATTGTGTTTGAAACACCTTGCTACCCCAATTATTGGGACGGCAACACACTATGTTGGCTGACCGCATCCCCCCCAAGCGTGGCACAAGTGTCGGTGTCCCAGGTTCCCAGTTTACTGCTGGCTGCAGTACACTCCCAGTGGCTCCACTGGGAGATACCACAAACCGCAATGGTCCTCCGAAATTAAGAAGCGCCCCATTCTCACCTGGGCGTACCTCTAAATGATGGTGGTTTCACACCGCTGTGAGGCCAGAGACGCAACCCTTGCCCCTATTTACTGGTATCTTCTACTCGGCACCCTTAAGGTCGGAGCTCTGTGTTTGCACAGCGCGCGTGCTCCCAGGGTACGATGTCGCTGAAGGGGCGGAGACTGGTACCCACTTGCTGTTACTTATCTATCAGCGTTTCCCAGCGCCTCTCTTTGGGTTGTAACTACCAGGGTGAGAATGCAATTATACTTCCCACTGAAGGGTTGCTGACCAGTGGCAATGCAGGCAGGCCCTGGGCATGAAAACTGATCTTGAGTACGTCCCTTACCCAGCCTATGTGTCCCATAACCCTTTTGCTACAGTATCCCAACATTCCAGGAAGTTAGCCCGTACTTGGATGAGAGGACAGGGGCAAGCATGCTCGGCCCTTGTTCTGAAATAGGGAAGCTAACCTCCTAGCCTGGCGAATGACAGCACCCCTGCATGAAAGCTCCTGCGCTAGTGGGGACAAAACCTTCACCTTTCCACTTCTGACTACTTGAATACCTTTCCCCGGTGGTATCTGGAGCTGACTAACATATGGTGCTTTCTTTACCTGCCTCCGCATAATCTGCGGTCATGTGACCTGGCTGGTGGAGAGCTATCTCTGAACCTACAGAAATTGAAAACCTTGGAGCTGCAGCCATGAAGGCTTATTAACCGAAGACCAGTGGACCGGGACAGCTCCGGGAGTTCGTACTCGCAAAGCTGGGTCCTGGGAACACCGACGCCTAGGGTATCGGGGCTGTTCAAATTGGTCCCTCAATATCCTTCGTGAATGCCTTAACCTATGATGCCTGGGTCTGCTTGGACCACCCTTTGAATTGCCTTTTTTGTGGATGGCCCCTAATTGCATGTAGCAACCCGCTGGTTATCCAACTCCGGTTGCTCGCAAAGGATGCCGTCCTTTATCCGCTGGTGCTGACCAAGAACTGGTTTCAGTTCGATCCTCTCCCTGTGGGAGCAAACAAACGTCAATTGTCACGGAACCGACTCACAGGGCTTCACTTAACGACCCTGGTAAGCCTACCTGCCCAGCTTCCCCCTGCGCTGCTTAGGCCATGTGTTCCACACTTACCATCACTAGCCGGTTTCACTGGTAAACAGAACCTCCTGCATGCTAAGGTGGAGGGTGCCTGTTATTTCTGTACTAATAGTGAGCTGCTGCTGCGTAACCATGTTGAAAACGCGCCACGCCCGTGTACTGTCAGTACCTTCCCCTGAGTGGGCCTAAAACGAGGGTGCTGGGTTTTATCAAAACCATGCTGCTCCAGCTGCTAATACTACCGCCTGTGCTGTAGTACGCAAGTGGGCATTCCTCCTAGAACCTTAAAATGCCATGGTAAGCGCACCTGAGCCAAAGTAGCTGCTTTTAGTCCCCCATTGCAACTTGCCAGTGCAGAATTGCAGCGTGCGTTAGGGTCCCTGACAAGAACCATAAAAGCCCTTGCATTTTATCGGTAGCCTGTGTCCACTGTGTGCTGGCACTGCCTTTTCTGTGGGCAGCTGTGTCACTGGATCTTAGTATGCCCGCAGGGCTGGACTACAACTATTTGTTTATTTAAATTCTTTATAGAGTTTTGATATGGCGCGAGCTGCAACCCGAGAAGTCGGGGCACCGAGCACTTTACATGAGCACCAATTCCGTGACCCAGGGACCCTACATATTGTAAGGCACAGGGATGTTAAGTAATTTGCACAGGATTCCAGGCTGTTGGGCATCGTTGCAGATACTACAACAATGTCGCGGTGCCCTCGGGTGGGCTGGAGCGCAACAGCGCAACATGGCTGTCCCGCGGTGGGCTCCATGCCTACATGGAAGCATGTAAACAGATTCAACATAACCTAGGACCTCCAGCGCTGCCAAGCATCGGGGCAGCCATGGAAAGTATAAATTGGGCAATGTGCAAGTAGCCGGCAGCCGAGGAAGACGGAACCAGGGCGTAAGGTCCCAGTTTCCTAGAGCCGAACCATTGTCCTATGCCCCATCAGGGATAGGCCCCGGAATACCTCAGGTACGCTTCAATTCTGGACTGACGGGCTGGGCAAGAACTGTGTTAAGCCTTCGCCTGCCTGAGTCAACCAACCGCCATTTGGCCCTGACTAACCTGGTGACATGACCTACGCCCCTTTTTAAAATTTTACATTTGCCCAACTAGTACCAATGGGCATGGCTGGAGGCCCATAAGACCTGGCCGCGACTGGGAGATGGGGGCTGCCTCACTGTGAGGGCCTTGCTTCCAGAGAGGTTGGACACATGGCCTGCCGCCCGGGGGTGTTCTGAGCTTAAACAGCTGGCCATTAGTTCCTAAGGAATTGCCCCTGGGTTCTGCCATTATGCTGGCCCTAATTCCGACCTAGCCTGAATCTTGAACCAATTGGTCAGAGACCCCCACGCATCCTGAAGGATGCAGCACTTTACAGTTGCCTGATATGCGCCGCATTGTTAGCTGCATCCCAACATATGTTACCAAAGGAGCACTGCACCAACGCAATCCATTCTATTGGCTTCGTCAATGCTTGTAGTTGCATATGCTACTGGGCAGCACTTATGCCTGTGGTGCGTTGTATATAGAAAGTGCATCCATTTGGAAAGGTGAAAGTTGCGCATATGCTTTATTAACCTTTGGGACTTCACCCTGCTAAACACATACAGCAGGGCGCCTGTCCTGATTTCAACCTGCCCCACGTGGGCATGTGGGGGGGGGGGACATGACATGCAAAGCGTGGTCAGCCTCGCCCTCCAGTGCCCCCGCAGTGATGTGCAAGTGACCGCACTGTGTGCATAGTGCTGGAGACTACCTACCCGAATGCTGGGACCGCCAAGAGCGTCAAATAAGAGGGGACTCTCTTTCTGCGCTCAACCCTGTCCTACCTTTGCTCTAGCCAACAACTCAATTGCGACCGTGGATTGTGCCTGGGCCGCCAATCGTGCGGTGTCCTTTTCCTGGACTAGGAACCGTAACTGCCCCGGCTCAACGCACCTGGCGTGCCAGCGCTTTGTCTTTCAAAGACAGGAAGCCTCGAAACCGCAGGTGCACACAAGGTGCTTTAGGTCTGATGCTATATCGGTTGCGGGGGTGGTCGTCGGTGTGGGGACCCCCGCCGCATTGGTCGGACCTCCCACGGGTAGAGGGACGGCAGGTACCGGTCCTCCCACTTCGGTCGCCCCGGTGGCGCTGGACAGACTGCCCCCCTCCCCTCAAACTTGTGTAAAGGGGTGGCAGGGGTGGCGGTCACAGCCCCAGCGGGCGGCCTAACCAGCATTAAGCCCATTCTGACCTCCGCCATGAAGCTTCTCAAAGTGTCCAAGAGCTACCGAGGTCTTCTGATGTTGCAAATGCCACCTGGTTAGGGAAGCTGGGAGGTGTAGGAAACGGTCCAGCGCACAAGGCCAGGGGGGGGCCTGGAGGGGGGGGTGCGGCCCTGGGGGGAGCAGAGGCTCTGCCCCTCGCCGGCGGTTGCTCCGCCGGAAAGTCCTTGGCTGTGGGGCGACGTCCTCCTGGACCTAGAGGGGCCAGCTTCCTCGCTGTGCTCCCGTTCAGCGGGCGGGACTTCACTGGCAATGCCAGAGCCAGTGGGGTTGCTGGTTCTCAACAGTTCCCTTGGTCCTGGCCAAGTCTAGAAAAGCGGCAATACGAGCGTCCTCTGAGGTGCCTGTCTGGGTCTCCTCGACTTGGGACCCCGTTGTAAACAGCGATGGGGATCCCTAGCTATCCATCTTATTCGGGACGAGCACTTCCAATACGCTGAATACGGGGACCAGTGCAATGGACGTGCTATCCGGTACCGTTCACTGGTCCCTCCGTTATCCTCATCCAACTCTAATCCATCGAGCAACGCTGCTGTAACCACAAACGATTGCGAAACAAAGGACAACACGCACAGGAGGGGGGGGCTCTTCCCTCCCCCGCAATTGTCTAGCCGCGGCTTGCACGCGCCCCTAGGCAACTACCTTGGCATCAATTAATAAACAACAAACGGCAAAGCAGGTGTGGGCAGTCCATGCCCTGAGTCCTGTACCCCGTTTAACCTCCATATTCAGGCCCGGGGAGGAGTAAGCGAATAGCCCAGAATCACAGGGCGCGCCCTCGAGGCTCTAACCCGGGTTTCCTTCATAACGTCGCCGGCTGTACCTGGGGGCCGTATTTACATTACATATTCAAGCGCGGGATATTAAGCAATTTCCCCCCCCCCATGTCCCAGGACGCAACCTCGAGGCTCTAGCCCTGGTGTCCTGCACCACGGTCGCGCTTTCTAGCCCGTGCCCCCAGTCTGCACTGTTCCTAGCCGGGGGCAGGATGAATGGGGAAAATCGCGCCTACGCGGCCTACCTTAAGCAATCAATTGCATGTGACACACGAGACCCAGCAACGGGGGGGGTGTGGCCTAACTGCCACCGCTGCCGGCCTCCGAGCTGGGAAGAGCGTGAGCTGCCATCCACCCAGTGGAGAAGGGCTTATCTTTTATGTCGAGCGGACTCAGGTTAGCACAGAGTCACCGCGCGAGCACAACCCGAAGGTACTGGGGCGCTGTGCATGAGCACCGTTTCTACGTACATATTCGGGTACGGGGCGATTAAGTGATTTGTTCAGGGTCACCGCGCGAACTCGATCCAAAGGAATTGGAGCGCTGTACCCGAGCTGGGCACCGCATCTATATACCCACTCGGGCACGGGCAGACTAAGTGGTTTGCCCCGGGCCACAGCGCAAACTCGGAACGAAGGCATTGGAGCGCTGTGACTGAGCGCCGCATCTACATACACACGCGGACACTGTGAGACTAACTGATTTAGCCCGGGTCACAGCGCGACTCGACCCGAGGGCCATGGAGCGCTGATTTGCCCAGGGCCCCCGCACGAGCTCGCCCGAAGGAATTGGGACGCTGTACCTGAGCACCGATCTACATCCCCACTCGGGCACTGGGAGACTAAGTGATTTGGCCCGGGTCACAGTGAGAGCTCGACCCGAAGGCCTTGGAGCGCTGTACATGAGCCCCGTATTTACATCCGCATTCGGGCACGGGAAGATTAAATAATTTGCCCGGCGTCACCGCACAAACTCGCCTGACGGCATTGTAGCGCTGTGCATGAGCACCGTATTCACATACATGTCCAGGCACGGGGAGATTAAGTGATTCGCCCGGCGTCACTGCGCGATCACGACCCGAAGGTAATCGGACCGCTGTGCATGCGCACTGTATTTACATACAAATCCGGCCACGGGCAGATTAAATGCTTTGGCCAGGATCCCAGCGCGAACTCGCCCGGAGGTATTGGGGCGCTGTGCCTGAGCACCGTATTTACGTATATGCTCAGGCACAGGGAGATTAATTGATTCACCCAGCGCACCGTTTCTACATACAATTCCGGGCACGGGGAGGTTAAGTGATTTGCCCGGAATCACAGCGCGAGCTCGCCCTAAGGTATTGGGGCGCTGTGCATGAGCACCGTATTTACTTATATGGTCAGGCACGGAGCGATTAAATGAATCGCCCAGCGTCACAGCGCGAGCTCGACCCGAAGGTACTCAGAGCGCTGTGCATGAGCACCTTATTTAAATACATTTCCGGGCAAGGGAAGATTAAATGATTACCCAGAGTCACGGGGTGTGGACCCGACCTCGAGGCTCGAGAGAACACATAAGCATTAAAACCCCCCCGTGGCCGCCATCACAACGGCGGCTGCCGAGTGCGTTTCGCGCTTCCCCCCCTGCTCAAATTTACCGCCCTCTCTGGTCGCCGCACAAACATGTATCTTGCGCCCCCTCCGCCCATGGCAATCCGTGCCACAGGGCCCCGTCGACCTGGTACAGCCCAGGGACAGGGCCGGGGCGGAGTGGGTGCAGCAAGGCTCACCGTTAGATAAACAAGCACGACGGCGAAGCGACGACCTAGATGCGGCGATGCGGTGTGCTGGGCGACAAAAAGGTCGCCAGGAGGGTGGGGGAAGGCTAAATAGCCTCCCCTTCCCCACAGGGGCCAGGAAGTGACGCGCTTGTGCGTCACCTCCGGCAAGCATGAGGGGAGGGGAACACCGGCCGGCGTCCCCGCCCCCTCCCCTTGGGAGGGGGTGGGGAGGGGTGACAGGTGCCCCGACGGCACTAGGGCACCGACCGCTGTAGTGGCCCCCTGCGGGGGCCGCGGTTGGCGGCAGACTGAGGGAACGGAATGATCGGGTTCCATATTAGAGTGAAGTTTGTCCCCTGAAGGCTGAAGGAGGCGCTAACAGGCGAGAGGCCTCTGACAGGCTGCCACGGGCCCACGCAGGGGGTCCTCCTAAGAGGGCGGCCAGCCTTAGTGCCACAGGATGGCACTGTCGCCAGCAGTGTAGTGGTCAGGGGACCGTGGTGGGTCCCCTCGGTGCAGCGTCACTTCCGGCAGAACCCAACACGCCCACTCATCCCCGGCCTTTCTTCCTCGTGCCCGGCGCTGCGGCCTCCTCGCGCCTTCCTCGGGGCAAATTCTTCTTTCTGCACCGGCTCCTCTCCCTCACGCCCTCGCCTTTGTGGGGCTTTCCTGCATCCAGGGTCCCCCTGTTTTTACATTTTGCTACTTGACTTTATTCTTTTAGGGGAATGTGTATGTTTTATGTGTTTTAATTTTCTCCTGCTCAGCATCCGTATTGCCTTTTGCCTTGGTGTTATCAGCGTGAGTTTAACCTTCATGCATAATTTTCTGCCCACGTTATCCCTTCCTTTTGGCAGTTTGCTTCGCCCCCCCCCCCCTTTCAATGCATGTTGGGCGGGGACATGCGCTTTTTCCACTAGCTCCTACGCCTAGGCCCATCTAGATGGAGGCGGGTGGGGCCACGTGTAATTATCAGTGGTGTTCTGGAGGAGGGGTTCGGGGGGGGGGGGTTTCTCATGTTTATCTTTTATGTCCCTATGCAGGAACAGCGCCGACCGCCGCCCAACTCATCTGGGAGCTACCAGTAACATCGACAGCTACAAGGGGCAGAGCACAACGGGGGCCAGTGTGCGGTGGACTGGGGCAACAAGGCAATGAGGCTAACGCTTGTTTTCTATTTTCAGAAGTTAAGTGAACAAACATTCAAGCGGAAATAGGAGAGGAGCAGACGCGGAACATTGGATCAGGTACAGGCAGGTGGTGCTGCAGGGAGGGTGTGTGTCAGACATGGACTGGGAGGGGTCGCAGAATGATAAGTGTCCAGCAAGGAAGGTCTCTGGACACTACGGGGGACTATGCTAACTTGTCTTTTATCTCGCACTTAGAATTTCGCAGTTTTCAGTCTTGGAACGCACACAATCATATCTGACGTCTTCTCTAAGTAAGTGCTTAAGGGTGGTGTGGTTGGGAAACAGCAGCTAGCGGCAAGAGTCCTGGCCAAAACAGGGCGTAGTCTTGTGCTGTCTGACACTACCTTTTTTTTTTTTTTTTAGTTTAGAAAGCTTTATTGAATATAATAAACCAAACAAAACATCAATACAAAATAGAATCATTAGGCAATCAGATAAAACAATAAAAACAATTGAATTCTTACAAGATTTAAAGAATGCCATAACGGAAATAGGGGATATACTTAGGGAAAAAGCTTTTTTTGAAAGGTATTATGTTTAATATGCAAGGGGAGGCAAAAGGAAGACAAGGAAAGAGAGGGTAAGGAAGGGAGGGGGAAAAAATATTCAATATACAGAGTAAAATATCTTATAAATAACATAAGCAAGTAAATATATATATAAGAAAAACTAAGGAACGACTATAAGTAAAAAAGGGTACAAAAACAAGATAATCAAGGGACAATTTGAGAGAGAAAATTGGTTAAAGGCAAACATAACAAATCTTTTTTGATCAAAAGAGGTACAGTGGTAGCAAAAGCACGATCAAGCCTATGATGGTGACACAATAAATTCCACCAGGCGTTTTATGAAATCTTTGAAGTGTCTTTCCAATTGGTAGTAATTATCTGTTAAGAAATGGCTATATATAAATCTATAAATTTGCATGCATTACAATGAACATTCCATATAGGTGAGGCACCACCCAGAAAGATATGGACAATCTCAAAGGAGTGGTCAGTAGCTAATATTTCATTTAATTTTAACCAAATACGAGACCAAAGAGATTTAACGTAGAGAATACCTAGGCATTTAATATTACCAGAGTTCCACTCAAAGCCAGAGCCTTGAAACATGTGAGGAAGGCAATATTTGTTAAGGGGTAAAACCTCAGACTTGTCTATATTAAGTTTATAACCAGAAACCAGAGAGTATTCTTGCAACAATGAAAAGAGTGAAGGTAAAGAAGTGGTCGGATTAGAGATATAAAGTAAAATATCATCTGCGTAAGCAGTAAACTCAATATCAATGTTCTGAAATGTGAAGCCAGTATATGATGGTGAACGTCAATTTTTTTCTAAAAAGGGTTCTAACGCAAGAATAAAAAGAAGAGGGGAGAGAGGACAACCTTGTCTGGTGCCTCTCTGCAGAGAGAAATAATGAGATTGAGAACCATTAACCCAGATAGAAGTAGAGGGAGCAGAGTATAATAATTGAATATATCGAATAATGGAAGGGCTAAAGCCATGCCACCTCAATGCACCAAACATAAAATCCCAGCAGACTCTATCGAATGCTTTCTCAGCGTCCAATGTAATAGCGGCAACTGGGGAATCCATCTTTGAAGAAAGGTGGATGATGTTGAGGAAAGTTCTCGAATTGTCAGTAATGGACCTGCCTTTGACAAACCCAGATTGATAAATGTTAGTAAGGTTAGGAATGATTTTATTAATACGAGAGGCCAGAATTTTAGCATAAATTTTACAGTCAGTGTAATAGGTATATAATTTTTACAAAGGGAGGGATCTTTATCTTTTTTAGGGATCAAACATAACATTGCCTGTGTAAAGGAACCTTTGGATTCCCCTTGGGCAAGAAAGGTAATCAAAGAAAGTAAATGTGGTAAAAGGATATCCTTAAAGTATAAATGAAAACGAACCGTAAACCCATCTGGACCAGGTGTTTTATCTTTGGGGAGAAGAGTAATAGCATTGAGTATTTATTTTTCTGAGAGGGGGACATCGAGGGAAGAAAGATCAGTAAAACTATCAGAGGACCTGGGAATAGACTGAAAAAAAGAGTCAATTTGAGCCTGAGAGGGAACGGATTCTGGAGTATAAAGTGAAGAGTTATATTGAACAAAACAGTCAAGGATTTTATCATCAGTGTACTGATGATTCCCATGTGAATCAATAATGGTTATTATTTTGGATTTTTGTTTTTTAATTTTGAGATAATTAGCGAGAGATTTGCCAGCTTTATTGCGGCCCCTGTACAACTTGGCATGGAAATTAAGAAGGTTATTACATGCAGAGTCCCAGGAGTGTTTGTTATATTGCATTTTAGCTTTAATGAGAGAGGAAAGTGTTTCTGAGGAACCTTTGGTGAAGTAAAGATGCTCCAGGTCTTTAATTTGTTTAAGAATTTGAGCTGACATTGATAGGGCTTTTTTCTTTTTTCGGGATACAAAGTCAATAATAAATCCTCTGGCAGCAGCCTTAAAAGCATCCCAAATAAAATGAAATTGAGAAGTAGAATGAAGATTATTTGTGAAGAAATCCACTGCAAAGAGCTTAAATTGTTCAGTAAACTGTGAATCTAAGAGGAGCGAGTTATTAAAGCGCCAGTGCCGAGAGGTATGAGTAGGTGAAGGAAAATCCATGTCAATTATAACAGGGGCATGGTCGGATATAAGAATAGAACCTATTTCTGAATTAGTCATAAATTGAAGGGCATGCTGGGTAAGAAAAATACAATCAATACGGGAGTGTGATGCATGAACTGGAGAGAAAAAGGAAAATTCTAAAGTGTCAGGGTGAGAAAGTCTCCATGAATCTATAAGACCTCTGGAAGAGATGGCCTTAAAAAAGGACTTTTGCATCTTATTAGGTACGTATCTGGCGAGCGACTTACGATTTAGAAAGGGATCCATAAGTTGGTTACAATCACCACCCACAATTAAATCATCAGCTGCATGAGAAGAAAGAAGCATGGAAGAATCATTCCAGAAGGTTAAATCTACACCATTAGGGCCATAAACATTACAGAAGGAAACATTTGTATTATTAACAGTAACATCTAAAAACAACCATCTACCACAGTTATCATGAAGCTCATTCTGTAGCTGAACAGACAACGATTTATGAAATAGAATAATAACACCATTTTTGTTGTTTACTGCCGGAGAGCAAAAGGCCTCCCCAACCCATTGCTTACGTATTGAAGACAAATCTTGTGAATTAAGATGAGTTTCTTGTAACAATGCAACATGACATTTCAATCTTGCTAAATGAGATAAAACACGCTGTTTTTTAACAGGATTTCGAATACCTTTAACATTCCAAGAAATAACACGAGACCATTCATTTCTGGAAGTAAAATAAGAATAAGCAAAAGAAGGTAGAGAATTTAAAACAGAGTGGAAGAAGAGAGAAAAAAGGAAAAAAGATGTTGGATAGATGTAAATGACAAAGGAGAACCAAAAGCGAGGAAGCTAAAGCATGTGTCCACCACGGAAATGGTGACAGGAATAGAGGAAGAAAACAATGGAGTACCATAGGCAGCAATAGGAGAGAGGAAAATATAGAGTGGGGTAGGGATTGTAAATGTTGCCAAAAAAGTAGAGAAGAAAGGGATAAAAAGGAAAGGAGGGGGGAACTGAAGGTAGGTAAAAGGAGAGTAAAGGGAGAGGGAAGGGGAAAGAATAGAAAGGAGAATAAGGGGGAACAGAGTCCCCCAGAAAGTAGCAAAAGAAGGATGGCAAAAAGCCTAAGGGCTTTAGCCACAAAGAACAACTGAACAAAAAACATTAATGTGGGAGGGGGGCAACGAAGAACAAGACAGCCGGCCTAGGAAGAGACAGCAATGAAGAGCAGGCTACCATAAAAAAGGAGAAGACAGACTGTGAAGTGAAATACAAAACGAAAGGCAACCAAATAGGACAAATGAAGGAACTTACCAAACATCTAGGGAAAAGAAAACAGCAGCGGGATGAAACACACAGTGTAAACAACAGGGAGATATGAAGGATAACCTTGACAACAACACCGGAAGGGGAAGACCTGCAAGACAAAGAAGGAATGAACAAAGGAAACATAAGAGCTAAACTATACATTTTAAAATAGGATTAGAACAAGACGTAATACTCAGACATTAACAAAACAGTTAGGGTTGGCTCAATTCCATGAGTTCTCCTTTGTGAGTATGAATGAACTTCTTCAGGTCTGCAGGGTCTTCAAAACTAAAAGTTCTGTCTTTATAAGTCACTTTGAAAAAACAAGGATGGATTAGACCATAGCGTGCATTCATGGATCTCAGTGCAGGTCGAAGGTCCAAAAATTCCTTCCGACGAGAAGCAGTAGGTTTAGAAACATCCTGAGTGAAAAAACCTTTATGGCCAGACCAAATCATTTGCTTATGTTGCTTAGCAGCTTGGAGAATCATCATGAGGTCTGAGTATAGAAGGAAATAGGCAATAATTCCCCGAGGATTAGATGTAGGAGATGTATTCCTTGGCCCCAGACGATGGGCACGTTGTATGTTAAAGTCTGAAGATTTTGGGAGACCAACAATTTGAAGAACTTGAGTTTTCAAGAATTGGATCATGTCCGACCCTTCTGAACCTTCCGGAATACCATAAATGTGAAGATTGTTGCGCCTATTGCGTTTTTCTAAATCTTCCGTAACCCTTTTAAGCTGGCTGATTTCCTTGGTGAGTGTGTCAACTCTGGCGACCACATCTTGAGCATCACTGATCCTCTGCTCTACATCAGAAAGTCTAGTATCTAGAATAGACCATTTGTCATCCAGCCTCTGAAGTGTAGTAACAGTGTCTGTCATAAAGGGACGGATAAGACGCAGCTCCTCCATGATGTCCTCAAGAGTAAGAGGCAGCGGAGATTTATTTGGGGAGGGCGGGTCTTTTTTGGTACGTTTGACAGAAGAGGCATTAGAATCTTTACGACCCCCTGAAGGGCCTACATGAGATTTACTTGAATGCGCAGTATCCATATTGAAGGTGCCACAGCAGATAATGACAAAAGATGGCAAACAAAGACAGCAGGCAGAACAGCGATAGTGATGATGCAGCAATGATAAGAGTAAGTATGGCGCAAAAGAGTGACAAGTCCCAACACAGCACAGTGATGGATAGCGTTGAAATATAGGGCGCTGGAAACGTGCCTCAGGGAAACAGCGAGTTGTCAATGATGGCAGAACGAAGGAGTCATTGACACCAGCAGCACCAGAATAACCATATAATAGGGAATAAAATTATATTATTGGAGCAAACTTGGGGCGTCACTTGGTGAGCGCATGCAATAGTCTCATTACAGTAATTGTTTGGGAGTTTGATACTAAAAATAACGGTAGAGGCACTGAAGGAATCCAAAAGCGGCAAAAACCACAATGAAAAGAAAAAAAAAAGAAAGGCGTGGCATGAAAAAAGAGATCCCTCTCTTTAGTAGCGTTTAATTGCAGGAGGGAGTGAGCCAGAGAAAAACATAATTGCAGCAGAAGGGAAAAAACGCTGCAAGGAAGGCAAAATGGCAGCCCCTTTCCTGAGGGAAACACAAATCAGCAAATAAAACGACAAAAAGACCGCATTTCAGTCTAAAAACTTGCCATATCCGACATCGGAATCCATCCTTTTTGCTGACGTTCCGCTGCTGAAACAAAATTCCTTCGTGATGAGCCGGCTCGACCGAGCGGAGCTCTTCACATGGCGGCCATCTTGTTTCGACGCGCCGCGCGCACCCCTCTGACACTATCTTTATCTCCGTAGATTGAGGGACGCGGAATCCGACGATCGGTCATGGAGAGCCAACCACCCCTTTTCACGCAAACGTCGCAGGTGGATGATTCGTTGCCATACGCAACGCAATGGGCGGCGTTTATTCAGATGGCCAAGGGGAAGGGCCTGTCTTGGGCCACGGGAATCCTGAAGGCCGTCGAATCGGAGGACTCTGGCGTTGTCTGCGAGACACCTCCTCCTGAGCTCGACCTCAACACTGAGGCCGGGCCATCGAGAGCTTAGAAGCGGGTCCGCAAGCCCACGTCAAAGGACTTCCCGGCAGACCCGCTGCCAGACAAATCCAGGGCACTGCACGCGCAGAAGGAGATAGGGCCCCAGCAAGCTACCTCTCAGCCCTTGGGCCCAGCGACCTCGCAAGACAATCCGGCTCCTTCTATGTACGCTACACGAAAGGATCTTGGTAAGCTGACTGACACGCTCCAAACTTCATGGCAGAGCTAAGAGGGGGACAGGTGAGCCCCTGCCCCCCACCTTTGTACATCAGCACTCCTGCAGGAGAGGGAGGGGCGCGGGCAGCTGCAAGGGTGTGGGTTAGCCAGACGGCTATTCAGCAAACCCTGCCGGGTGCGCCTGCCCCCGCCATCCCTGGGGGGTCGTCTGGAGTGTCGGCCACGCTGGCGCAAAGCAAGGCTCTGGAAGGAGGGGGTGAGGTTTCCCTTTCTGCGTCACCCGCCACCCTCCCAGCGCCTCCTAACGGACAAGAGGCAGCAGTTCCAACGGGCACTGCGCCAGTTAGCTCCCCGCCATCTGCCATTGCGCTTGTTTGCTCCCCTGCAAGTGGTAGTCAGGCCGTGCTAGGAACGCTATCTCCCCCGGCCTTCACGCCGCCGTTGGGGGTCCCCCCTGTTCAGCAGACCGCGCCCCCCGCTCCAGTCCAGCTCATCGCAGCAGCTCCTTGGCCTGGCAGGTACCCTTAGCGGCCAAGGAGGTTATCTGGAGGCGTGAGCCAATAGATATTTTCTCTCTGCTCTTGTTGGCTCAGGATGGGGTAGATGCCAGAAAAGCGGGGGTCAAGGAGGACGGCAAGAAGGTTAAGTACCAGCCGTGGCCAGAGAAGACCATAGAGAACTGGCTAGATGCGTTCGCCATCCTTTCCGCAGTCATCCTTAAAAAACGTCCAGAGCAGGCGCAGGGGCTGATCCAATATGGTGCTTTAATCCGCACTGAGGCAGTGAAGTGGGGGGGGGGGTCAGGGCTGGTTTACCTATGACAGGGAGTTTAGAAAACAGATGTCCTTGTGTCCGGAGATGCGGTGAGACCAGAAAGAAGTACAGCTTTGGCTGGATCACATGGGATCACGCACGCTGCTAGGTGCAGGGGCACAGACTAAAAGTCAGGTTACCAAGAAAGCTAGCAGAAGTACCTCTCACCTGGAGACACGGGGGGACAAACAGCCCTTGGGGGGGGGGGGGCAACAGGTGGAGAGGGAGCAATAGAGAGGGTTTCAGAAGGTCGCCACCAGGGTCCTGCCGTTTGTTCAACACGGGGTCCTGCTCTTGGGGTAAAACATGCAAATGTTTACACGTATGCAACAAATGTGGGGGTCCCCACCCATTGGCTTCTTGCCACTCGCAACAAGGAGGCACCACCAAGGGTAAACAAGACACTGGTAGTTAGGGGGGGGCATCCTGGGTCCCTTCCCCTCCCCCTCCCTCGAGGTAGCAAGTTCTGGGTCCACACAGTTTAGCCCATGCAGCACACCCTCTTTTCACATGGGGGACCAACACCAGGTAGATGGGGGCACGATTAAGGGCCCCTCGCCAGTCTGTTTGTCAAACCTTTTACCTCTCCTCAGACAGTACCTCCTCACACAGGATAGTCAGTTGCTTCTATCAGGATTTTGCGAGGGCTTCAGAATTCCTTTTGTGGGACCCGAGGGGGCAAGGGAGGCCGACAACCTCAGGTCAGCAAAAGAACTGCCTGAATTGGCATGGGCCAAAGTAGAGAAGGAGAGGGCACTTGGGAGAGTGGCAGGCCCTTTCATGCGCCCGCCCCTAGAGACTTTTGTGGTTTCTCCTCTGGGGGTGGTGCCCAAGAAGGAGCCAGGGTCTTTCCGCCTTATACACCACCTCTCTTACCCGGAAGGGGGCTCGGTCAACCATGGGCTGGAGGAAGGCGTTTGTTCTGTCACGTATTGCACACTGGACGTGGCTTTGGACCTAGTCAGGAGGGTGGGCAAGGGCGCCTGGTTAGCCAAAGCGAACATCGAATCGGCGTTTCGCTTACTATCAGTGCATCCAAGCAGCCAACACCTGCTAGGTTTCAAGCTAGAAGGCAGGTACTATTACGACCGGTGCATGCCCATGGGTTGTGCAGTCTCTTGTGCATACTTCGAAGCATTCAGGAGCTTCCTCCAGTGGGCCCTTCAGACATGCTATGGGGTCGTAGGGGTGACTCACTGCCTAGACGATTTCCTATTCATTGGGACTGATGGGTCACAGGACTGCAGCAATGCCCTTTATGATTTTGAGCGGCTGGCCAGTCATTTGGGTGTCCCTCTGGCGCCAGGTAAGATGGAAGGTCCAGTGCAAGTGCTAACCTTTTCGGGATCGAACTTGACACCTTAGCAGGGGAATTGAGGCTCCCAGCAGACAAGGTCCAGGACCTTGCACAGCACATACAGTCAGCCTTAGGGAAGGAGAAGGTCACTTTGGGCTTCTTGCAGAGCCTGCTGGGCAAGCTCAACTTCGCCGCCAGGATAATCCCAGCGGGGAAGGTTTTTGCACAGAGGATTGCTAGGGCAACGGCTAAGGTCGAAAGGAAGCATCACCTAGTCAGGCTAAGCAAGGGGTTGAAGGAAGACCTGTGCATGTGGGCAAGCTTCTTGGAAAGATTCAATGGCGCAGTCTTATGGAGGGCACCTTGGGCGGGATCCCCGGAACTCGCCTTGTTCACGGATGCGTCTAGCAGGGAGGGCTGCGCGCAGAGTTGGCCCAATGTGTGGCGCAGGAAGAAGATCACGGCCAACATTAATGTACTGGAATTGTTCCCAATAGTGGTGGCCTTCCACTTATGGCCCTCTGTTCTGTCTGCACGTAGGGTCCTTTTCTGGTCCGACAACCTGGCGGTGGTCCAGGCTATCAATTCTCAGTCTGCATCCTGCCCGCTTGTCTTGTGTTTACTGAGGGAACTGGTGAGGGTGTGTCTGGTGAACAACATCGAGTGTAGGGCGCAACATATTCATGGGGTGCAGAACATAGCGGCTGATGCTCTCTCTCGTTTTCAGTGGCACAGGTTCCGGGAGGCGTGGCCGAGAGCGAGGGAGGAGATGACCCCTTTTCCAGCACATCTATGGTTCCTACTGAATCTGTCAGGCGCTTGAGGGGGATGGGCGAGCAGGCCTTAGCACCTCGGACCGTCAAGCGGTACAGGGAGTGTGTAAACAATTTCTGCTCTGTAACTGGCACATGGGAAGAAGGGAGGTCATCCCTGGAGAGCAGGACTCAGGACTTCATTTTGTGGGCAAAGGACCAAGGGAAGAGCCAACCGTGGATTGGGGGACACCTGTCGGCGATCAGCCACCAAGCGAGATTAAGGGGGCAGGAAGATCCCATGAAGTCCTTCTTGATCCGGGCGGTGCTCAAAGGCTGGGCCGGGAGTGAGCCTCGAGCACCTGACAAAAGGGCAGCCATAGATTTCATAACGCTGCAAGGGATGCTGGATTGGGTTGGCAGGGCGACCCACTCTGCTTTTGAGGCAGCCCTCTTCGCGGCCACCTTTAGCCTGGCCTTCTTCGGGGCTTTTAGAATGGGGGGAACTTGTCGCGAGATCTAGACAGGACACGTCGGGGGTGGCGTTGAACAGGCAGGACGCGGTGTTGGCAGGCGGTTCCCTCACCATTAGATCGTAGATCCAAAACGGACCAGGCGGGGGTAGGGAGGGTGATCGTGCTGAACAAACTAGAGATCGCCAAGTATTGTCCTGTGCGCCTAGTCTCGTCCTACCTGGCGCTGCGGCCCACAACAGAAGGTTACCTGCTAGTGCACGCTGACAGTACTCCCTTGACCAAATACCAGGTACAGCGTGTAATGGCGGTGTGTTTAGAGCTGACACGGAAAAAGATCCAGGGCACACGTTTCTGCAGCCACTCTTTCCGAATAGGGGCAGCGACCACAGCTTTCCAGGCGGGTTTGCCGGAGAAAAGCATCAAACTGGTGGGGCGTTGGGAGTCCAATTGTTATAAAAAATACATTCGCCCATAAGGGGCCCCATGCAAACACGGAACGAGGAAGTTGTGTCAAATAGGGTTGCGACATTATGTCGGTGTTTAACTTTTGGTGTACTTGTGTGCAAGTGTAATGGCGTTTGCTGTGCTCTGTTTAATAAATTGAGTTTCAAACTTCCTCATCTTTATTTGCCAGGGAAGACGGTCTGGGTGATGGGCCATTCGGGAGTCCAGAGGGTATCTCAGTGGGCAGATATCAGAAAATGGCAGCACGGGTTGACAGCCACGAGGATAATATGGATTGGGACACCAGACATGCGTCGGAATAGCCTGATGAAGAGAGTCCTTCTGAGACTAGGGGAGGGTGTCCCACCGCCCGATTTATAAGTAATACACCTAGGCAGCGGCGTCACTATGGGGGTGCGGACCGCACCGGGTGACACCCTCACATGGGGTGACACCAACAGGGCCGGTGTGCGCAGAGCAACCTAACCATTTAGGAGGAGGAGGTGCCTGTGCACAGTGCGCACTGTCTCCTCTCCTCTCCTCTCCTTTCTTTTATTTGCTTCCCTGTGAAATGGATCCAGAAAAGAAAATCACTTTTGCTGGTAATCAATGTCTATTTTTCTGACATTTAATTCCAAAGTGCAGCATCGGGAATAAAAGTTTAAAAATATGAAAAATAAATAACTAAATAAAGTAAGACAGAGTGGTAGCAAACTGGCCAGATTGATTTTATTCACACCCAAACACATTACCGCCACTTTTACAGAGTTTGCCAGTGAAACGTTATTTTTGTTGTCTTGGCTTTGTTTTCCCTGGGCTTGGAACTAGTGCACCAATCCTGGAGGTACTGCAATGTGAGGATTGAAAAACAAAATTTGTACTGCTGCTCTGTATCTAGGGATGTTGTCTTTTTTTACCATACTGCTTACGTTTTGTAAGGATATAAGCAATGGCCATTGAAATGGGTCCATTCAGGGCCCTGTTGTCATGTCCTTAACTTTTCAGGCAAAAGCACTCACTGATTTCTGAACAGTCAGTGTAAAAGCGTTAAGGTAACCATGTTGTTCCTGCTTACATTTCACATGGTTTGCAAAATTTTGCGTTCCCTATGATTGTTTGCTTTTTCCAGGATGCTGTCACTTGTTTTTGTAGGCCACATATTGCTCTTGCCCAGTGCGTAATTTAAATTGAGCCGCATCCAGGTGTTTATAGCTGGCAACAATTGGGTTGTAGTTGAAGGCAGTCTGAGTTTTTCTCAGTGGGGCAGTATGGTGTTCAGTGGGGGAGGGGGTGTGGCACTATGGCCAGAGCTGCTGAATTTGGAACTGGGGAACCAGGTTCAGCCTTAATAACCAGTCCGCCAGACCACTCTCCTGAGAGAGCACTATCTCATGCTAGACCTTAGAAGGCTTCGCAAGACATTAGAAGCCCCGGTGTCGTAGCACCAGCAGGTGGACCCTAGCATGACAAGAGTAGGTTAACCTTCAAGGCTTTCCCATCACTATTCATACTGAAGTTCACCTCCAGTCTTGCGGGCAGGCCTATGAAGCAGTACACCCTAGAACAATGACCCTGTCACTGAGATTACAGGACCCTTGAGAAGGGCCAGCTCTAGGGCGGTGCAACCGGTGTGACCGCACCAAGTGCTCACTTTAGGTGGAGGCATCATTTTTGCAAGTATATTATGGTTTTAAAAGCGCTTGCTGCCTCCTTCCTGGCCTCCAGTAATTTTCAGTAACAATAAAAATGTCATGATGACTCTGGTGATTAATGTTCTTCCTAGAGAGAGATCAGAATTTTGTCTAATGGAAGATTTGACCCATGGAAAGGTAGCTCAGAGGGTTAATGTACCTGCTGCAAAGAACATGTACCATGCAGATCACAAAGTGCACATAATGTAAATAGGCCAGTGGGCTACTGCTTTTGTCAGAGAGATCCTTTTGTTACTTGCAGTTTATAAGTTAAAATCCTAACATAGAACAGTGAGCTATTAACTGTCATCTACTCCGCAGCAACACAAGTCACATTTTTTTATTAACTTTTGATACGTTTGAGCTACAAACAATTTATTAGTTTAAATGGTCAGATCATGCTACAGATCTTGCATTATGAGGCAAATATGGCAGAGCCATTATTATTTAGAAAACATTTGCAAACTAGGATTTTTAGCCATTCATGTTTGAACTGCTGCTTTGGAAAAGGGAGAAGTGCTGATGACAGAAACTCCATGGCTCGGAGACAAATGGCTTGTGCTTCCACATTTTATCGTATTTGGGGACATTCTGTGATTAGAAGCTTATCCCACTTTGTGAACACATTTTACTGTCAATAACTCATTATAACCTTAAATAATCATATGTATCCATTGGTTGATAAAACTGGGCAGTGAAACCAAACAAATACAAAAAATTGGGATGGTTGCGTATTCTGGCCACGCCTCTGGCTCTGCCCACTGATCCAATCCTTGGGTTATTCCCACCCTCTGATTCTCTGCCCACAGTTCCCCTACTTTTTTTCCCCCACTTCGACCACTGATATATCGTGTTGCTGGATAGTGGGAACACCACACCAGTAAAAAGTACCATACCTATGATATTATAAATTACAATAAACTGTTGACTAGCAGGTAGGCCTCTGTACAACCTGATTAATGAGTCATTATCACACTGTTGTTAACAGGCACATTTTGTAAATATTGGACCTACATTTACAAACGTTACTAAGGATTCTGTATGGTCCCGTTATTTGCCAACTGTGTCCACTGGCGGACTCGGGGCGGACTCGGTCCATGCGGTAAGTCGTCAGGGGGTGACACCATGAGTTACCCGCACCGGGTGACACCAACCCTAGTGACGCCACTGCACCTAGGGGGGAATTACCTGGTTTGCCTGGGGAGAAGGGACCTGCTTCACGAGATGATGGCCACCATGTGCGAGCTGAGCAACAAGCTGGGGACCTGTGAATTATGGTGGTCGGAAATTACAGCTAGGCAAGTCTGGCGGGGCGCGCGTTCCGGGAATGCCATGGAGACCTCACGCAGAAGGGTGAACAGCGCTATGCGGAAGTTCACGGAGCAAAGGGGTTTTGGGTTTATCCGGCATTGGTTGCTACACGCTAAATGCACAGGGTGCTTTGAGCCAGATGGGATTCACCTGTCCAGAGTGGGCATGGACTTATTCTTGTTGGATCTGGGGGAGGCCTTGGAAACAGCAGGGTGTAAGTAGGTAGCGCTATATGGTGGGGGCCCCTGAGGTGACGGGGGCCACACCAGGGCTGTAGCGGATTTACAGGGCGATCCAAAGGCTGTAAGGTACAGATGGGTACCCTCTACAGGAGCACAGTAAGGGTGCTAAAGCCAATTATCCCCAGGGAGGTCCTCGTGTGGGATTCTGGAGGAGCGACGGCGCCCCGTTAGTCCTACAGGCGGTTGTGCACCTGAGCAACCGGGGGTTGCCTGCAACGCTCTGCCCCCCTTCGCTGGGAGGGGTGTGAGTAAGGGGTGGACTGGCGGTCCGCCAGAGGGAGGGTCTATCCCCTCCCCCAAAAGGACAAACACCGGTTGGTCGCGGCCACCGGGTTTATGGCTCATCAGGGAGCAGGCGGCGAGGGGCCGCCTGCCCTGGGATCGCCCGTAAGTTAACCCACCATGTTGACATATTGTTATGTTAATAAACCTGCAGCAAGTTTCTCCACCAACAATGTGTTGTGTCTGAGTTATTACATGTTTTGCTGTGGGAGGGCTGGGCATTGTGCCGATATTGGAACTATACCAGGCTGCCCCGGGCCCACGCAGGGGGCCCTCCTAAGAGGGCGGCCAGCCTTAGTGCCACAGGATGGCACTGTCGCCAGCAGTGTAGTGGTCAGGGGACCCTGGTGGGTCCCTTCGGTGCAGCGTCACTTCCTGCAGGAGGGGGGGCCGGGGGAAAGGTATTTAAACCTTTCCCTCCATCTGAGCGACCTCTTTCGCTGACCGACGGTGCCCCTCCTGCTGGTCTGCCCGGACGCTGTTTACCCTCCCCACCGCTTTCCTGGCGTACGGGGGGGGGGTGTTTCTACTAAAACCTTTTTATTTTGTGTTGCAGGCGGAGTTACAGGGCGATCCAAAGGCTGTATGGTATAGATGGATACCCTCTACAGGAGCACAGTTAGGGTGCTAAAGCCAATTATCCCCAGGGAGGTCCTCGCGTTGGATCCTGGAGGAGCGACGGCGCCCCGTTAGTCCTCCGGGCAGTTGTGCAGCTGAGCAACGCTCTGCCCCCCTTAGCTGGGAGGGGCGTGAGTAAGGGGCGGACTGGCGGTCCGCCGGAGGGAGGGGCTATCCCCTCCCCCAAAAGGACAAACACCGGTTGGTCGCGGCCACCGGGTATATGGCTCATCAGGGGGCAGGCGGCGAGGGGCCGCTTGCCCTGGGATCGCCCGTAAGTTAACCCACCATGTTGACATATTGTTATGTTAATAAACCTGCAGCAAATTTCTCTACCAAAATGTGTTGTGTCTGAGTTATTACATGTTTTGCTGTGGGAGGGCTAGGGATTGTGTTGATATTGGCACTATGGATGTACACAGAGCTGTGGTGCCCATATGGCCTAGCGGGTCGACTCTCGGCATGAGAAGGAAGCACGTATTGTAGTCTCCAGGCATTTATTCATCCTTCTTCCACCACGGCTCTCTCTAAGAAGACGTCCTTCTTTCCTCTCTTCACTGACATGAATACACCCCCTCAGCCCCTCCCACGTCTCCGCTCTCACCCACCTCTGTGCAGGTCTCCCCCCCATCTCTGCTCTCACCCACCTCTCTGCAGGTCTCCCCCTCCCCCCTCTCTGCTCTCACCCACCTCTCTGCAGGTCTTCTAAGTATTAACGAACAGCGGCTTCGACAAGGGGAATCTTAAAATTCAGGGATAATTCTGTGGAAGCCCGTTCTTGACCCTACTCTAAAATGTAATTTCATGCTCTAATCCATGTGGAGAGGAAGCAGAGGTTTTATGAAGGCGTCCCAAGGAAAGGGAGCCCGTTTCAAACTTGCAATAATACAATACATTATTAATGGTATGGTAAACTAACATTTGTGGCTGAGACAGTCTCTGTACAGAGGACTCACCGTCCTGCTGCCAATGTTTCTGAACATATAACACTTCAGACAGATCTATTTCAATCCGTCCTTCTCTCGCGCCAGGGGGCTCTGGAGGCGAACGTGGCCACATCCAGAGCTTTGGCAGAGTTACAGTGCGATCCGGAGGTGGAAGGGTACAGAAGGTAGGAGCACAATAGGGGTGCCTGGGCCAAACCCCAGGAGTGTTTACGGCAGGACCTTGGAGAAAGAATCGTCAGCGCCCCGCTAGTCCTTCGGGCGGTTTGAAGCCTTGCAACGCTCCGCCCTAAAAAGGGCATGAGTAAAGTGGTGGACCAGTGGTTCACAGTTTTCAAGGGGGAATCCCCTCAGAACTGGTAGCACCGGTTGGATTGACCACTGTGCAATTTGGCTCTTCAGGCGGGCAGGGCAGTGTAGGTCAGTCACCGCTGCTTGCCCTTGGATCGCCCGTAAGTTAACCCACCATGTTGCATACTTTTGTATAGAATAAACCTGTAGCAATCTTTTCCCAACAAAGAATGGTGTTGTGTATTTATTTATTCCATTGTGCATGCTAACTTTGCAAAGGGTGGGGAGTGTTGCCTATATAGGCACTAGGTTCCATGGTGTGACGGTTAGCACTCTGGACTCTAAATCCAGCGATCCACGTTCAAATCTCAGTGAGACCTGTATCTTTTAACAAACTTGCAATAATATATTACATTATTAATGATATGGTGAATTAACATTTGCAGCTGAGACAGTCTCTCTGTACAGAGGACTCACCCTCCTGCTGCCAATGTTTCTGAACAGATAACACTTCAGACAGATGACTTTAAATCCGTCCGTCTCTAGCGCCAACATGCAGGGGTTGTCACTTCATACATCTGACCAAACAGATAATTTACAAACTAATAACATACATGGAAAATTATTGTGGAAAATGAGGAGATCATCTTGGAACACCATCTGTATGTTTGCGTCAGGCAGATTTTGGGAAGTGAATTCACTATGTGTTCTCTGTCCACGTCTGGACTGCAAATTCACCAACATTGTATAAAATACATTCATTAGACAAGGGCAAGATACATTTGCTGGTGGTCCTGGAGCACTCTCAGCATCATAGTGACATCATGGTGACACCATGGTGACATTATGGAGCGTCATGGTGACGTGGTGACGTCATGGTGCATCCTGGCTGCACTTATCAGCTGTCAGGCATATGTCCATGTGCCCTGGAGCCATGGATGCACTGGTTTTACCCTATGTCAATATTAAATAAATGAAAATATCAAATATTGATTATGAATTTCAATGTATAGATATTGCGGTTTTACTTAATATGTGGTGTGTGCTGTTGTTTGTAATACATGTATATCTAGTATACATCTCTTCCTGCTTAGTACCCTTGGTACATGTTGATATATTTAGTGAACCACACCAAAAGACTACTCTTGCAACCTCGGCATCATACTGGACAGCAAGTTCACCATGATACGCCAGGTCAACTCTATCACATCAGCCTACTTCAACACCATCCGCAAGCTCCGAAAAATCTTCAGATGGCTCCCCACCACCACCAGGAAAACAGTGACACAGGCCCCCATCGCCAGTCAACATGACTACGGCAATGCTCTTTATGCGGGCACAAACTCCAAACTCGTGCAAAGACTCCAGACGATACAAAACGCAGCAGCCAGACTGATCTTCAACCTGACCAGGAGAACATACATCACCCAACACCTCAGAGATCTCCGCTGGCTCCCCATCCACAAGAGATGCCAATTCAAGCTCCTTACCCTGCATACAAGACCCTCCACAACATTGGACCACACTACAGGAACTACCACCTGACCTTCCACCAACCCACCAGGATCCTGCGCTCTGCACACCTCGCCTTCGCACAGACTACTCGCATCCGCCACAGGAGGACACTCGTTCTCTCACCTCGCCACCAAAACATGGAACACCCTCCCTCTCCACCTATGCACCGCACGTTCGCTCAGACACCTCTGTAGAGAACTCAAGACTTGGCTCTTCAACTGAAACCGGCAACACAGCGCCTGGATACCCCCTGGGGTGATAAGCAGCGCTTTACAAAAATGACTTGCTTGATAGGATAATTGATAGGCTGCAGTTCTAGAGAGGACACTGTATGACTCCATGTGTGCATGTTCAGGGAGTGGTGGCCCGCTGTGTTAGCAGGTCACGCGCGGGTTGCACAGCGTATGCACATTAGTATTTCCAAATTAATACTTATCCACCATAGTAGTCCAATTTTTATCAAATTTCTTTCTTTCCTTTTAAACATGTTTTATCCATTTTGTAGAAACATCACGTCAAAAGATGAAATTCGTAGCGTTTTAGGTTGTTAAACTCAGTGTATTGCCCATCCAGGCCTATACATGAATATGTATTGAAATTCCAAATATCCACCAGATTCGGTACATTTCCTTTACTCAATGCATTTCGGTTTTAGCAAAACCTTCCTCAGGAGTATCTAGGAATTATAAAGATGTATATACTACGATCACATAACATGTAAACCCCATGAAAAAATATTTGTTTGAATTATCTCCTCCATAACAAACAAATTACAAAACATTCCGATTAAATCACCTTCATAGTCACCCAACATCATTCATCAACTTCAACTAAAAGGTGCAGTACATTGCGTGTGACCTACTAAGTGAATCCCCAAATTCTCTCCATAATCATGACTGTGAAAACCAAGTGCTTTTTAACCCACACCCCCTAAATCAACTGTCCGTCAAAAAAAACCCTCATCAACTTAAAACATTCCGTGCCCGATTAACCAAACTTCCCTTCCTCTTCATTCCTTCCCCATATCTGATTTAAACACCTTTAACCAAAAACTAGTTGGTTGATTGATTAATTGATAGACTGCAGTTCTAGAGAGGACACTGTATGACTCCATGTGTACATGGACATGTGTGCGCGTGAACAGTGAGTGCTTCATGCAGCGGATTCTGTTTCTTATCCACTGCGACTGACATGTTTGATTGCATTGTTTGATCCTTGACAAATCACGTTCTCTCCACCTATATCAATTTCTAGATCTGAAAAATAAAGGCCTGGATCACAAATTGCGTGGAGTGGTGTCCTTGTGGGCAGAAACCCCCAGACTCGTAGTTGAACCGGTGCAGATCAACCCCTCCTGTCTCCCCTTCTTTTCCTTCCCAGATATGTTCCTGGCCTGGCCATGTCACTTCCAATTCCAAGCCTAAACAGTAGGGTGCATGGAGTAGGGATAGATTTACAATCTTGAACAGGTGCTCCTGGCCCCGGTCATTTTGTGATCCTCCACACCCGGATTTGTAATCAGGGCCATAGAGTTCTTAGCATCATGCTGCTGTGAATTGCTTCCTACACAACAGACCATTTATAATACTTCATAGCAGTATCCATTCTAGACACCAAGGATTGCACACTTAGCGCCTTCATCCCACTTTACATTCCTGATAGGTCTGAGGCACACTGCTGACTGCTGGGCATGCCCATACCTTGCCCTCTATGTGGCATATGCCCTGACCTGTATCCCGTGCTCACTGTGCCACTACACTGAAAAAGCAGTTTACACCCCTATCTGACCTACCTGCGCGAAAACATCAAATGCATCCACTGCAGGGCCCTGTGTTCGACCTCATGGTCTCAGGTTCAAATCCTGGTGGGTCCACTCAGCCTTTCAACCATTTGAGGTCGATAAAATGAGTACTATTGAGTTGGGTAACAATATACATCTGTTATTCAGCGCCAAGATGCCCCGTTGCTGGGGTGAACGTGCGCTTTACAAATACACATGTTATGTTGAGAACTGAAGCCTTCTCCATGTGTGTTCTTGGGAGGCTGTGGGATTGCTGCAGATCGGCGCATATAAAATCTCCCTGCTTCCACGGACAGAGTAAACCTACAGTCACACGCACAAACACACATCATACTCTAGGGCCCATCACACTAAATTCACACTATTACTCTATCCACACTGAATATAGGAGAACCAATCTGCATCTACAATGAGGTCAATGCGACCTGAATGATATTGCCTTGAGTCATGATTTTAAACATAGGAAATACATTTGAAACTCAATAAATGACAAGAAATAAACACCCGACACTGAAATTCAAACAATGCTTGTTTATCTAAATTAATTCAAATGAAAAAGTCAATCATCAGCAAAATTGTCATTCTCATAGTTACCTATTCTAGCTAAAAGGGTCAGGACAGGTCTCTCGATAAAGTCTCTCGAACTGCCGTCCTCAGCATAGGTAACATCCAAACGCGATGATCACCAGGAAAGAAAGAATGAACGAACGAACGTGGACCCTCTCTAGTCTAACATATTTATAGGGTATGTTGCGAACAAAAGTTACAAAAAAAAATTAGATATCCGTTGAGCCACTGAGCAGAGCGAACAGGAAAGGAAGTCTCTCGGTTACATTTAGAAAACCTCCGCTCAGGAAAAATCACAAAAATAAAAAGACGGAAGAAGGTAACTCGAGTTTGCAAATGTTACTTTCGTAAATGTTCTTCCTTGATATCTTAGCAGAGCCACCGCAGACTGGACAATGTTCATTGTGCTTTATCCTTGTCCAAGGACAGCTGGAATCGTTCCCAGAGCTGCTGTCCTCACGGAAAACTTTCTCAACCAGGCAAAGGCTGTGGTCAGGTGACTCTCGACCATGTTCAGCAAGGCCTCTCGTCAAAATTCAATCACTCGACTGCAGGCTGTAAATGGCAGCCATCTTGTCTTAGGCCAAAACGGACCATCTTAATTAAAAGAGACACAAAACAACGTAACCACAGCATAATGATTAAACAGTGTTAATTCCCACTAATACCCTTATGTGTATGTAATTATCTAGCCTTTTGCGACACAATAAAGCATTAGTACACGTTATTTTAAAAAGCGTTTGTGCTTTAATCAAATAGCACTTTGCGACATTCATTTAATTTAAAACCGCACATTATTATTAAGCAACATATATGCATTCCCACGTGTAGTTTTCTCTCATTAGTAATGTTGGTTAGTCCGACTTCAACAAGACAAACTATGAATTAACAATTTTAAATTAGTAATTTAATTCAAAACATATAATAATAATACAGAATTTTATAAAGCGCGAACAGTTACCTCTCCAGGAGGTGTCCCGGCGCTGAACGCAAGCAGAAAAAACAAATACCGAAGTGCAAAACAGTTAATTAACGAGGTTGGGAGAAGAGCCAGGTTTTCAGCATTGATTTAAAACACGACAAAACTGGAGCTTAAAACTGGATAAATTTTCAACAGAAAACTCTTCTCCAGCAATCCCCCCTTTGGTGATATCTTATCACCACAAAAACCACAAAAACCAACCCAAAAAATAAATTTAAGTCCCAATTTTTAGGAGAAATTGAAAATGTCTTTTATGACACAACATTAAACACCAGACTCCCTCACATCATCCCTCTTTGTCTCCAAGTAAACACACTCCCTCATCTCTTCTAATTCTATTTCTTGTGGGTCTCTCCTTGACCTCTTTTGTTTCTTTTCAGCATTTTCTCTAATTATTCTCTTTTTCCCTCCCCTGTTTTTACAACACAAACACCCCAATCTTAGTAACAATAAAACAACAATTACACAAGTCAATGGAAATAATATTTTACCAATAATGGTACCACCTATCTTAGCAATAAAACTCTTAATAGCAACTATCTTATTAGCTATCTTAGTCCAGATACTTTCAGCTTTCAGTGGTACTAATTCTTCATGCAAATCAGTAATATTTTTGATATAGACCTTCAGGTCTTTGCTTTCGTCAGGAATGTAAGTGCAACAATGTTGAACTTTCAGCATTCCGCAGACTCCACCCTCCTTGGCCAATAGAATATCAAGGGCAAGTCGATTTTGCATAGACATGGCACGTACGGCAATCATCTCCGTATTTACCAAAAGAAACCCTCCAGCGGTACTTGTCGATAAGCGATCCACCACTGTTGACAATTTCCGAATCCCGTATGCATTTAAAGAAATTCCCACTGCTGGAATTAAAGCTCCAAATATATCACCAACTATTTCTGACCAAGTTTCTCTCTAAAAAACGTGTTAGTAAATTAATATGTTCTACATCTTCTATTCTATCTATATGAAAAATCTTTGGAAAAACCAGGCCCACATAACACGTGCCATACCAATGGTCAGGCAACTTGTAATAAGCCTTGTTCCCACAAACATAATACACTCCTGGGAAAACTGGATCTTCTCCACCTTTAAAACCCCATCCTGTTGCAATGAAGTATGTATCATGACACTCACTAGTCCCAACAAAATATGTATCATATTGGGATTTCTTTCTGGTAATACATAGTTTACCCTTCTGTGGTGCATCTAAAGCTAAAGTTGGACTAGCTCCATTCTTCAACTCCTTTCCCATTTCAATGTCCCAAATTGTCTCACTCACTTTATATTTCCCTGCCTTTTCATGCATGCTCATTCTCCTTTCCTCTACCATGTTTAGGAAAGCTTTCTCCTCTTCTTTCAAACTGCAAGTTAAATTGTTCTTAAAAATGTAATCTAAAGTTAATTCTTCTTTCTCAACAAAAATCTCACCAAAAATGTTAGCTTTTTTAGCTGGATTCAGCTTTTTGTTCATAGGCAATTGCCCAACATTTTTATCCTTATTAGACATCTCATAATCTATTTTCCCTAACAAATAAAAAACACTACTCAACACACTACATGAAATTCCATACGTAGCTGGTAAATGGTGATAAGTAACACCCTCTGAAACGGATGCAGGCAATTGCATACATACGTAGCAATCCCTAACTTCCATTGTCTTTACGTATTCGTACAACAACTTTGAAAAAACATTACTAGAAAAATCATTAATTGACCTATCTTTATATATGTAAATGTTACTAATTCTAGTTGGAACTACTTTTTGTGAACTCTTCTCTACATTAGTCACATTATCAGTATGTATTCCAAAAGTACCTATCGTAACTCTAAAAGTAACTAATAAAGCTAATACACCCCATAATAGCATTCATAATCCAGTACAGCAGCAGCACATTCTACACCATCTTTTCAAGAAGGCACATCTACTTTGATTATTTTCTGTGTTAGCCATTTTACTACTTTGGCAGTGTCTTTTGACTTAGCTGTCAGAAACGCTGTGCCTACCTGCTCACTACCTTGGCCTTTGGGGGTTGCTGTGTGGATCGTCTCTCCCTCCCGCCGTCGCACCGGTGACATCGGCGACTGCAGCGCGGAGGGAGCAGGAAACTTCATCTCCCAGGCTCCTTTGCCCACCGGAAGCGGAAGCGGACCTACAGCATCTCGCGCCTGAAGGTGCTACAAAAACAGCTTCACCCCCGGCAGAGCGGGGGCTGTTAGAAACGCTGTGCCTACCTGCTCACTACCTTGGCCTTTGGGGGTTGCTGTGTGGATCGTCTCTCCCTCCCGCCGTCGCACCGGTGACATCGGCGACTGCAGCGCGGAGGGAGCAGGAAACTTCATCTCCCAGGCTCCTTTGCCCACCGGAAGCGGAAGCGGACCTACAGCATCTCGCGCCTGAAGGCGCTACAAAAACAGCTTCACCCCCGCGTCGCGGGACGCGCGCGGGTGGCGCCGGGCTAAGCCCGGGCAAAGGGCGGGCCGTCTGTGGCCGTCAGGGGCAGAAGGAGGCAGGGCGGGGCCATCCCCCTGACATCGGACACCAGATCACCCACTGCACTACAGGTACTGCTGCTGTACGCTACTTTTACTGCTTCGCCCCTTGTGCATTGTTGTGGTGCTGTTCAGTATAGACGGACTTGTGGCTATTTTCCGGGTCCTGTCGTGGGGACCGCAAATCTTAGCCATATTCTATGATGTCAGGTCCCAAGAAAAATAAGGTAGTCTCGGGGGCTGGGTCTATGAACAACTTTCTAGTCAAGAGGGTGACCAAGATTAACGAGGATAGAAGAGCTTCGTTGGGCAAGGTAGATGATATGGATCACGCCCCCTCCCTAGCTATAGCCGCTACATTGGAGGACTTCCCAGATGGCGATAGAATCACGGACTTATTGCCACAAGATAATAACGTTACCGAACTAATTTGTAATACAGTAGCTCCTATTCTCCAGGAGCATGATAACGCAGCAATGGCCTCCTTAATGAATGATACGTTATGCCCTGACTCTGAGGAAGACTCAGAAACAGTGGAAGAAATTAGGGGCAAGAGACCCGTTAGAACATGCAGAAGGCTCCAAAGTAAGAGGGGGGGTAAGACCACCCATAGGAGAAGGGTGGAAACTCATCGGCCGGATAGCCACAGTTCCCCCAAATCCAACCCAACTGCAGAGCCTATGAAGGATCCCAAGACTACTTTGAGCCTAGAGCAGTTTGATCTGTTAATCGAACGTATTGAGGCTGCGGTAGACCTAAAACTTAAAGCCTGTATTGACTGTCTTACAGTCAAACTGGACACCGCAAATGCGGAAATCAAAAGACTTGGAGCTCTATTGGATCGACAGCTGGCTAAATCCTCTCAGGCGAATCCCTCACCCACTCACAATAGTTTAGCAAACCTTGGGGTGACGGGATGCAGTGTTACAAAAGCTCCCAACTCTCTACCTATGATTCGTCCTGTTATTAGTTCGGGCCATAATCTTACTGTTCCCCTAGTAACTCATCCCCCATCAACAGATGTGGATTGCGATCAGGCGAGGGGCTTGCAGAGACCTGACATTAGCAGTAATGCTGTACAAAGCAGACGCGCCAACACTATTAATTTGCCCCCGGAATGCGCTCCATACGTCATTGTACTTGCAGACGTCCCACTACTCTGCCCAGGTAACACAGAGCTGCAAGTGGAAGCGCATGAGTCCCTCAAAAATAAAGTGGTGGCCTGGTTAGGCGCTAAATGTGGTTTTCCTTCCAAACTTGCTGGAGACATAATCACGACAAGGAGAGTGAACTGGATTGGCCCATCAAGGAAATTTTGTAGAGGGGACTGCGTGGTTGTGAATTTTAAATATCCACAACACGTGGCCACTGTCCTCCTGCGGGCAGCTTCCCTGATGGAGGACAGTAACAGTATCCGTGTTCGCCCATTGGGGTATTTCTACAATAAGGCCAATTTTCCCTCCGCGTCGAGACCAAGATCTTATCCATTTACCCCGGTGGGGCCTAATCCGGCGCAGCAATGTTCTTTGCAGGGCCGTGAAAATGCCAGTTCATGGGGTCCCCCCATTTTAACGCATAATAGGTTTGATGTGCTCTCAGGTCTTGACCTCTGTGATTGACGGGAAGAGGGAGAGGGTACAGAGGACGCCGCGGCCGCGGCCCTAACATCTATGGTCCACGTACCTTCTTCTGAGGTGGTCAAGAACAATTTACCTGAGATTATTATTAGTGATAATGGGGGAACGGTTAGGCTGTTATCTTGGAACATTGCTGGTTTGCGGGCTAAGAAGGGAGACCCCAGCTGGGAAAGCTTTGTCAAGAGTTACGATGTTATTGCCTTGCAAGAGACTTGGGACTTGGAATGTGACTACTGGATAGATGGCTTCACTTCCTTTTTCGTCCCTGCTTTGCCTTCTCCAGCTGGTCGGAACAAAGGCGGCCTTATGATGTTGGTTTCAGTGAATTTAAAAGGCAAACTGATTATGCTAGACTGTGCTTCCAAAATTTTTATCATTCTGGAGTTAACCTTAGAGGATGGTGGTAAATTGTTGTTGGTTAACTGTTACAATGCCCCCAATAGTAACCCAGAATCTCTGCATTTTAACTGGTTATTAGATTTTTTAACTCTCTACGGAGACAAGCAAACCACTTTGTTTTGAATTATTTTAATGGGTGATTTTAATGTTCATTTGTGTTATAAATGTGTTATGGTTGAATTGGAGGGGCCAGGCAGTGTGTCACCCCCTCATTTAGAACACACACTGAATGGTCGAGCACTTGAATATGTACTGCTGGGAAATGAGCTATTCGAACCTGAATTTTCTGATATCACCACACGGGTTGCCACCTACACGGGTAGGGCTAGCGATTCGATTATTGACTTTATCTTTATCTCGAGATTCTTTCTTAATTATGTGATTACTTATAATGCTATTGATATGCCCATGAGTGATCACAATCCGGTTGGACTGGTGCTAACAAATAGTGCCTTATTGTCAAAATCGGTTGTTCTCCTGCAGACTATTTTGCCTTTAAAAGTAAAGGATCAGGGGAGAAGACTTAAATGGGAGTCGGTTGTACCGGAATTTTTTTTTGTAACTTTATCTAATTCAGTCGCAGATGAGTTAAGGGTGTGTGCTACTCCTCTAGCTGGGCACAATGATGTTATATCTTCATTTGAAGGTATTTGCCGGTTTGTGTCTTGCAGTCTTCTAGCTAAAGGGCAGGGGAATAAACAATACCTGGCAAAAGGCTGGTTTGATAATAACTGTAGCAAAGCTCATAACCGCCTCAAAAAAGCCCTGAGTGCCCGCCCAAGGAACAAGGAGCTTGTGGCACGACTGAGGAAGGATTATAATACGGCCATTACTTTACGTAAAAAAGAATTAAAAAGTAAAGCTTGGGAGGACCTAAGGGACAAAGCTACCCTAAAAAACAGTGCTGAGTTCTGGACAATAATAAATTCTCCATTTCTTACAGGCGCCCAAAACTCAGTACAGGAATTAAACATCTCAGAAGTTGAGTGGCTGTCTCATTTTGAAAAAATATATGACAGCCACAGAGAGTTGGGCCCTTTTATAACCCCTGTAACTGGTAGTCCAACGGAGCCTGTGAGTTTTGAAATCTGTGAGGTACTTAGAGCCATAGAGGAGACAGCAGGGCGTAAGGCCCCCGGCCCCGACGGAGTACCAGCAGATATGTACAGGGCAAATCCACTGTTTTGGGCAAATATTTTAACTAGAGTTTTTAGCGCCGCCGCAATAGTGGGTTTCCCTGAATCCTGGTCCCTCGCTACAATCGTCCCTATATTTAAAAAAGGGCAGAGAGGAGATCCAAAATGTTATCGACCCATATCGCTTCTGGACTCCTCGGTTAAAATTTTAGGCAAGGTTGTCCTGGCGAGGATTTCCGCGTGGGCCAGGGGAAATAACATCTTATCCGATGCTCAATTTGGCTTTAGGTCAGGGAGGAGTACTGAGGACCAATGCCTCAACCTCCACCTTATACTGTCCAAATACACCAAAGCAAAAGGGGGCAGCTTATTCCTGGGTTTTATGGACCTGTCCACAGCTTTTGATCTTGTTAATAGATCAAAGCTGTGGGCAATGTTGCTGGAGATGGGCCTCGATAGCCCCTTGGTGTACTTTCTAGCGGAGCTTCACAAAGATCTGAGGGCTCGCATTAGAATGACCACCGACGGAAAGTGCACTGAGAGCTTTAGATCTACTAGAGGGGTCCGCCAGGGTTGTATCCTGGCTCCAATGTTGTTCACGCTCTATGTGAACTCTTTGGAGGGTCACCTAATGTCTGCTACAAAAGATTTCCCGTGCATGGGGGGTGCACCAATCCCGGTGCTCCTCTACGCAGATGACGCGGTACTCATAGCTAGGACCCCAGTTGCCCTACAAAAGTTATTGGACGCCTTTTGTAATTTTATGAGTAGTCTCGATCTGGTGATCAACAAAAGTAAATCACATACCATGTCTGTCGGACGTGGTATGCGTAAAGAAAAATCCTTTTACTGTGACGGAGAGGTGATTACTAGTGTTAAGGTCTTCACCTACCTGGGTGTGATCTTTGATCAGAGGGGATCCTGGACACCGCAGGTAACATCCAAAATTAATGCGGTAAGAAGTTCATATGCTGCAATTTTGGGTTTTGCGAAGAGATTGGGGGGGAAACCTATGGAGGCCATTATGGCCATCTATAAAGCCAAGACAATTGCTATTGCTAGATATGGTGCAGCTGTCTGGGGTTACGTTAACGTCATAGATATCCAGACAGAGGAAAACAAATTTTTTCGCTCATTGCTGGGGTTACCCCAGTCAACTGCTACCTTCTCAGTACATTTAGAGCTGGGAATGGGTTACATTCTAGACATTTTAAATCTAGCTCCACTCCTGATGTGGATAAAGCTTTGGCTTAACCCAAACCTTAGCCTAAATCATCGGATCATCAAAGATTGCCTCCAACTTGATCACAGAAGGGATATTCAGTGGCTGTCATATATTGAAACTATGACAGCTTTTTTGGGACGCCCTGAAATTTTTAGTAGCCCTGAAGCCTTGTGTAGAGCTGACCTACAGTGGGTGAAAATAAATTTTCTGAGAATTCGCACGGCCGAGCGTGAAGCCCGCGATTTATGTAAACCCTCTGTGAGGGCTCACGTTCTGATATCCCCATCCTGTGTGCTGGCCCCTTATTTAATCACGGTAATCAACCCTTTCCATAGATGGCTTTTATCCAAATTTCGGTTTAACCAAATTTATACAGTGCTGTGGGATGTGAAAGACTGGTGCAAGCTGGAGGAATCGGCCCCATGCAAATGTGATGGTTTCTCTGTTCAGGATAACGCCCACTTTTTGTTTTTTTGTTCCTTCTATCATGAACCGCGTATAAAATACTTAAAATCTATTCTGAAGGACTTGGGATTTATCCAGTATAAGCCTGCACTGTTTTATTTACAAATGTTGCTTTCTCCTCTTATTATGTATTGCACTGCTAGTTTTCTAGCCGCATCTGTGAGATGCAAGAGAATAAGGCTAAGTTTGGAAGAACAATAGGAATTTGGGTTCAGCCATATTGCCCATTCGAGTGTTTTTTAATGTATTTTATGTATCTATCGCCCTTTTAATCTGCTTTTTAACTTATAAATTGTTTAATATTGTATTAAATTTGTAGTATGCTTTTATGATTTTAATTAATCGAATAAAGTGAATTTGACTTGACTTGACTTAGCCTCTTCTACTCCACTACTGAATTTTAGAACACTAGATTATTCCAAACAACCAATTTCAAATTTTCTTCTTTCACTTCTCCAAGTGACTTCTTTAGTTCACTCAATTTGGATTTTCATCACTTTTCACTTCTTCTTCAGCAACATCGAACTGTATCAGATCATCAACAACATCCTGTGCATCTGACTCTTCTCCAATGTCAGTCAAGATTACTTTCAGGATTCCAACAGTTTTCTCCTCAACCACTTTACGTATGGTCCCCTCTGGATTTCCTTGACTTTCTGCCTCTTCACCTTCAGACAGTGCCACATACGTCCATTCCGGTGACCTATACTTCTGGTTAGGTTTTCGGATTCTCTTGATTTCCTCTGGTTCTTTTGTGACCTTTTGTTTTTCACCTTTTGCTTGATTCTGACTCGACACCTCGTTCACCTGTTCAGCTTTCGATGAATTTACTCGTGTCAGTCTGTACCTCAGTCTCTTTATCTTGTTGTTAGGCCAAAGATCTCCTCTTACAACTCTCTTCGGTCTTACTTCTTTATTATTCCTTTCTCCGATCCAAGTTCTCTTTCTCAGAACTCGACCCTCTGATTTCTCATTTTCACTCTCATCTGATTCTGTCTCATTTGCCTCTTGTTCTTCAACAGTTTTCTTTCGCTCCACAGTTTTTCCCACTACTGATTGAGATTTCCCTAATTCTGTCCCTCCTCGGGTCTCCGACACGCAATCTTCTTGCTGTCTACTTGTCCCTTCACCTAACTTATCAGGAATGTTCCCTACACCTCCTCGAGGGTTTTCCGCAATCTGTCCCTCTCTATCTTCTTCTGACCCTGCTTCTTCAGGTGTAATCTCAAGTGGAATTTCAACCTCCTCATCTGATTCAGGAGTAGTCTCTGTGGAATTGCTCTTTTCTCTTCTGTTTTCTCCACTACTTGTTGGAACTTCAGGCACTCTTACAGAATCTGATCTCTCCTCTGAGACTCTCAATGTTTCCCCTGAAGCCTCTCTTGGAAAGAAATAATCACCTGACTCTCTTTCTCCTTCACCTCTTTCAGGATTCTTCCTTCTTCTCACTGGTTCAGTCTCTGCATCATCACTCGAATCTGACTCTTCAAAATACTCCTTACCAGTCCCTTCTTTTGGATTAGGAACTCTCAGAGTATGACTAGCATGCACCCAGTTTTTCACACCAGCACACTTCACTGCAGTTGTCGTAGTCAGAATGACTTGTCTTGGCCTTCCCCACCTTGGAACCAATCAATTTCTTCTTCTGTGCACCTTAATCCTCACCCAATCCCCTGGACTCAGATCATGGGCTTGCTTCTTCTCAAGTGTGGTAGCGTCTCCTCCAACCTGGTGAAACACAGAATGAACTGCGTCAGCCAGGCCTTTACAATAATCCAAAATCATGTCATCAGTTATTGTCATCAACTTGTTGACAGGCACAAATGCATGTCTCATCGCACGTCCCATTAAGATTTCGTGCGGACTCAACCCTGTGGTTCTATCTGGAGTAGACCTAATAGTCATTAGCACTAGAGGCAAGACATCAGGCCATTTCATTCCAGTGGCTAAACACATCTTACCAATTCAGTTTTTGATTGTGCCGTTCATCTGTTCAACGACTCCAGAAGCCTCTGGTCTGTATGCACAATGTAGCTTCTGCTGTATGCTCAATGCTTCACAAATCAAACCCATGAGCTCATTACAGAAGTGTCCACCTCTATCAGACTCAATTGTCACTGGGAACCCATACCTAGGAATCAACTCTCTTAACAGTAACTTTGCAACTGTTATTCCATCATTTCTCCTAGTCGGATAGGCCTCCACCCATCTTGAGAACAAACAGACTACCACTAGAACATACCTCAATTTGTTCACTTGTGGCATCTCAATGAAATTAATTTGCATTCTGGTAAAAGGACCTCCTTCTCTGCCTATTGTTCCTAGACTCACCACTGTCTTTTTCCCAGTATTGAACTGTTGACAAATCAAACATCTTTGACAAATGCTCTCTGCAATCAACCTGAACTTTGCATCGTACCAGGTTTGCTTAAAAGACCTTATCATCGCATCCCTTCCCAAATGTCCCTGGCCATGATACATTCTTGCCATTGTCGACAGCATAGAGTTGGGCATGACTGGTCTACCATCTCAATAGATCCAAACATGATCTGTCTCTCTTGGTGCACAACCTGCCTTGATCCAATCTCTCATTTCCTCATCTCCTGCCTCATCCTGTAATTGTTTCACTTCATCCCACGTTTCTAGGACATTAGTAAACATCACAGAACAAAAAGACATTTCCTTCTCTCGTGCTCTATTAATCGATTGATTTGTTTTCGCACAATACTGTGCAATATCATTGGCAAATCTATTACCAAGAGTAACAAAATCATCTCCTTGTCCATGAGCAGCACACTTCACAACTGCTAGTTCTTTAGGCAGCTGTATCGCCTCAAGCAATTTTCCAATCACTTCAGCATTCTTTATTGGAGTCCCACTCGACGTCAAGAAACCTCTCTGTAGCCAAAGCTGGCCAAAGTCATGAACAACTCCAAATCCGTACTGACTATCAGTCATCACAGTCACTCTCAAATTCTTTCCAATTTTGCAAGCTTTTGTCAATGCCACCAATTCAGCCACTTGAGCAGATCTCACTCCTTTCAAAGGCAAAGCTTCCATAACTTCTGAAACCTTACACACTGCATATGCTGCACTCAGCACACCATCATCAGTCCTCAAACATGATCCATCCACAAACAGCACATGATCACTCTCTGGCAATGGCAAATCTCTTATGTCTGGTCTTTGTTTTGTGCAGTAATCAAGCACATCCAAACAATCATGATCAACATCATCTCCAACATTCACATTTTCAGCATCCGGTAACAACGTTGCTGGATTCACATTCACACATCTCTCAAGAGTCACATTTGATGCTCCCAGAATGATTTTCTCATATTTAGTCAATCGACTATGTGACATGTACTGAGTCCTGCTTCTTGTCAAAAGAATAGCCACATCATGAGGTACGAATACCCTTACAGGATATCCCATTATTATGCCCTCACTCTGTTCCAAGCTTCTGCATGTAGCAGCTACTGCTTTCAGACAACCTGGCAAACCCACAGCTCCGGGGTCAAGTGTCGATGAGAAGTACGCAATCCGCCTTCTCAGTTGTCCATGCTTCTGAATCAACACTGAAAGTGCACACCCATTTCTCTCACTGCAGTACAACTCAAACTCTTTCTCATAGTCTGGCATTCCCAAAGCAGGGGCTTCACACATTCTGCTCTTCAGCTCTTCAAATGCTGCCATTTGTTCTCCATCCAGTTCCAATGGATCTTTCACTTCACTTTTTGTCAACTTAATCAGTGGCTTTGCTATCAGGGAGAAATTACTTATCCACTGACGACAATAACCCACCATCCCCAGAAACATCCTCACTTCTCTCTGGGTCATCGGAGCCCTCATTCCTCTGATAATTTTGATCCTGTCATCGGTCACCTCTCTCAGACCCTTTTCAATATTGTGTCCAAGATAATGCACCTCTTTCTTGCAAAATTGCACTTTGGCTGGAGATACCTTTAACCCTCCATCTGCCAGATGATTCAGTAAAGCTATGGTATCTACTTCACAAGCTTCACGTGTCTTCGATGCCACAAGTAGGTCATCGATATACTGCACTAGTACTGAGCTTTCAGGCATGATCAAACTCTCCAATGATTTCTTCAATAACTGATTGAATATGGAAGGACTCTCTGTATACCCCTGTGGGATACGACACCATGCTAAAATACGCTGGCCAAATCGAAATGCAAAAATCGGCTGGCTGTCATGACACAAATCAATCACTGTGTACCACTCAGCATCATGAGGAATCTGATACAAAATTACTGAAGGATTTGGCACAATAGGACAACATGCCACCACAATTTTGTTAACTTTTCTCAAATCCTGTACAATCCTGAACTCCCCATTAGGTTTCTTCAGCCCCATTATCGGTGAATTACACGGGCTACTCAGTATCTCTCTCAGAACACCCTGTTGAATCATTTTGTCAATTATAGGAGTAATTCCCTCAATTATTTCTGGTGTCAATCTGTACTGAGGAATATTAGGATAAACAATCCCCTCTTTCACTGAAATCTTTACTGGATCTACATTATTCATCAATCCCACATCTTCTCCTGTAAAATCCCAAACTGCTGTTTTCACTGTGTGTCTCAACTCCTGAGGCAAATCATCTGGATTAAACACAGCATAGGTACCAACAATCTCACTCTCTCTATTATCTAGAGTCATCCGGTACAAAACATCCTCATCTGGTGTCTCAAAAGCTATTCCATCCGGAGTACAGAAAATTGTACAATTCATCTTGCACAATAGGTCCCTACCTAATAAGTTCACTGGACTAGTGTCACAGACAACAAATCTGTGCATGTCTGAAAATTTCCCTATACTTACCCTTACTGGTTCAGTCTTAATCTGTGTATTGGCTACACCAACTACTTGGATTGCTTCATCCGAGAGAGGAAGATTTCTAATATCTGCTGACCTGACAGTTGATCTTGTCGCTCCTGTGTCTACCAAAAAAGTAACACTCTCCCCATTTATTTTCCCATCTACAAATGGTCCTGCCTGGTCTATTTCTAGAGTTGCACCAAGTATGCACTCTTCCTCCTCTCTTCGGCACCGTCAATAGTCCCCTTCAGACTCACTCCCCTCATTCTTTAACCAGTACTGTTGTACCAGATTAGAACGTCTCAGTTTGTTTACCTGCTCATCATTGTAGAATCCTGAATCCTGGTTATACTTTTGGGACCCTCTATTCTGCGGCAAGGGCGGTTTTGGCTCTTGACTCTGCTGTCTGACAACCTTCTGTTGTTGCTGCGGTTGATTACACCCCTGGTTCTGCACCTGTTGATTTAAGGTTTTATTCTCATTACTCACTAATGGTGGATTGGTACACTCGGATCTCCAATGCCCCAATTGTCCACAGTTGTGACAAGGGAATTTCTTTTTGGCCTCCTCTAAATTCCCCTTTCCTCCTCTAAATTCCCCTTTCCTTTTCCCGCATATCTGGGTCTAATTCCTGGATTATTTGCCTGTTCCATCAACTGTGCTTCTTGTCTTTCAGCAACCTTCACCTGTGCCCACATTGCCTTTTCTTTCAGCTTTCTCTGTTTTGCTTCAATCTCATCACTGAAGTACTTTGCATGTCTCAGGATTTCATCAATCTTTTTACTCTGCCAATCAACTGTATGCTCACGTATCCTTTCACTTATTTCAGGTCTCAGGCCATATACAAATCTGTATACAAAATGACTCAAATCCTTATCACCCAGGTGTTCATCTCCACTAAACTGTTTGAAAGCCAGTATTAGCCTTTCGTAAAAAGCATGAACTGATTCTTTTGCTTCCTGATGTGTTCGATCTATCTTAACCCAGTCTGTCTCTTTCGGGGGTACCTTATTTTTCAGGAACACAATTACCTGCTCGTATTTTCTCATCACCTCTGGATCTGGTGCTCCTGTTTTCTGATCTCTTGGATATTCCTTAGCAGGCCAATCTACAACTATCTTACACTCAGCCCACAAGTCTGCTGGAACAATTATATCAAACAAACTATTCAGATCAATCCACAGCACTTTTGACAATTTCACAAACCTGTCTACCTGCCTATACCACTCGACGGGCTTTTCTCTCAATCGAGGGAAATCATTCGTAAATGACAAAATATCCTGTCTAGTCCATGGGACATGTACATATCCACCTCCAGGAATCTCTCTCATAGGATAAGCATCCACTGTTTTCTCTTTTTCTCTCATGGGAAAAGCTGAATAAGTCCTGTCCACTGAATCTTCCCTTTTCTTGTACCATCTATCCTTCCACTTTTCCACGTCACCCCATTTTTGCAATAAGGCAATCATTTCCTTAATTTGCCCTGTTCTACCAGCACCATTCAAATTCTCAATATCTTTGTCTGTAAAATCCATCCTGTAAGACTTCTGCAAAGCCTTCACCTTATCTATATCAACTCCTTGTTCACTCGCTATTGCTCTTAATCTGTCATGTGTATTTTTAGCCCTCCAGGTGATACTTTTGCACATGAATAACAACTCTCCATCATGATGGTTTTTGAGTATGTCTGTAGGAATTGTCCCTACAATAAGCTCCTCTAATTTCATGCGCAACCTGGCTACATCAATTGCTTGTGAATCTTTATCTTTCTTTTGAAGAACCTTCAACCAATCATTCAAATCCTCAGCTGTTATTTCAGTAGACTTCTTTACTGTACTCCCTTGTTCTGTCATCCTTTGTGGTTCCAAAATCGTTCCTCCCAAACAACCAGTATTCAATCCTGAATTAGGCTGTACATCTAATCCTCCACTACAAGCATCATGTCTTGACTGTCTCAAATTATTTCCCCCTGTTCTCGTTCCTGATTCCTCCAAAGAGCAAGTACCAACCAAACCATTTCCAACATAAGGAACTGTCAAACCCATTTCATTTATTAGTCTTTATTATCGATCATATTTATCATAAAAAGACATTTACAAAAACAAAGAAAAAAAGCGTTTTGTACATATGAGAGATAAAAATGCATACAGAACACAGAGAAAGTAAAAACTTAAATAAGCACGAGTCAACTGGCTATTGCCTCCTGTTTCTGATAAACCAAACCCACCCCAAGAATTTAGCAACTGCTACGACAATACATTCTCCCGTGTTGAATCTTAGGATGTTGAGGGCCTCAAGTCCCTGTCTGGTACCCAGGGTTTGACAAATGGGTTTGAGCCATTTGGCCCGGGGAGCGGCGTATGCTGGACAAACAAAAAATATATGGCCCACAGTTTCAGCACAATCTAGGCACCAGCGGCAGGAATCACCAGTCGCACCCTTCCAATTTTTAGTAAAAGAATTGGTGGGTAGGGTACCAACCCTCAGTTGGTGATAAAGCTTCCTGTCGCTGGGCTTTGTAATAATATCCCAATAAGCTTCAAGACACGGGGCGTTTTTCTGCACAAGAAACCTGCCTGACAGGGACTCTGCTGGAACTCGGGTTTGATGTTTTTGGCAAACCATAGTCCAATAAAGACTTTTAAAGACTTTTTTGGGGGGGAAGGAGTTGGAAACTGGATCAGTCCAGAGAGCTCCCAGGCCCATAGATTCTAGATGTAAACTGACTTGCTTAAACCACAAGATATTTCCAGCGCCCATGATGGAACGGACGTCCAGGAAAGCCTTGGCGTAGGGCTCTAGTTCCGGAGCTGTCCATAATCTCCTCCAAAAGGACAGTGGTTTGAACCTGGCAATGTCATCAAAAGAATGACAGCCAAGATCCAGCATAAGCGGTTTCACAGGTGTCGAGCTAGGGAGGCTCGTTAGTAGCCTTAGAAATTTATGTTGAGCTTTAACCAGTGGGGAAAGATCAGAAAAACCCCAGAGTTCAGCACCGTAAAGGATTGCTGAATTGATCCTAGCATTATAGATTTTCATAACAGGACGTATTGTTTTCGTCTGGGATTGTTTGTGTTCTTTGACTAGACACCCCGAAAGTTGGGCAAATTTGAGTGAGAGGACATCAATTTGTGGCTTCCAACTCAATTTGTTTTCAAGAACGATCCCCAGGTAGGTCATTACTTGAGTACGTTCAAGTATGTCATCATTCATAGATACTTGATCTTTCGTGCCTTTCCCTTTGTTGAAAACCATATACTTCGTTTTTGCTACGTTCACCGACAGGTCGAAATCAGAACAAAAGTTGGAGAAAACGTTCAAAGCCGTCTGTAAGCCGGACATAGTTTGTGATAAAAGCAAGGTGTCATCGGCAAACATAAGGAGTGGGATTTTTATACCTCCCAACGAAGGGGCGTCTGTAGGAGTAGATAAAAAGTACTTCACAACTCTGTTAATAAATAACAAAACCAGAGTTGGTGCAAGGACGCACCCTTGCCTGACACCCCTATTAACGTTAAATCTGTCGGTGACCTGTCCCTGCTTTCCCCAACGAACTATGGCGAAATTTTCTTTGTGCAGCCGGATTACAATGTGCAGAAGATCGGCGGGCATCCCTAAGTCAGCTAGAACCGCCCAAAGTTTGGACCTATTAACCAGGTCGAATGCCGACCGAAGGTCTACAAAGGCGGCATACAAAGTACCACCGCAGACATAAACTGTTTTCCAGATGATCAATTGAAACTTAAACGCCTGGTCGATGGTACTAGTACAGGGTCTGAAACCAGCCTGGAGGGGCGAGATAATATTCTCCAGTTCTATCCATGACTCTATTCTAGCCAGGATCATCCTTGCTATAATTTTTTGAACAGAGTCAATTAAGCTGATTGGGCGATAGTTCCCCGGTAAAGAGCGATCGCCCTTTTTGAAGATCGGCAGGATCTCCGCGCCCCTCCATGATTCAGGGATGCCGGCCCCCTTTGCTATTGCAGTGGCCAGAAAAGCGATGTAGGGTACCCAATTTGCACGGTCTGATTTGAACAGGTCAGCGGGAACGCAGTCCATGCCCGGAGCCTTTCCACTTGGAACCCTAGATAAGGCCAACTCTACTTCTTTGCAGTCAAATTTGAGATTCGATAAGGGGTACGTGGTCTGAGATAATGTGGGAGCGGTCACCCCATTCGAAGTCAAATCCGAAAACTGCTGTTCGAAGTGAGAGACCCAAGTATCGGGGGGTACGTGATTGGTAGGGATCTGCAAACATATAGTGTTGCCCCATTTTACAATATGCCAGAACAGGGTCAGATTTTTATGATAACTCGCATCCAAGAGATCATTCCAATGATCATTATCCCATGCTTTTTTGGCCTTGGTTTTGGCTAAGCTATAATTTTTCCTTGCAAGTCTGATAGTCGCCGGGTTTTTAGATTTAATGGCGAACTTCAATTTGCTGTAAGACTCGCGACAGGCTTTATTATACCATGAGTTGGTCTTGGGAGTATGAGGTCTCTTGGCCGTACAGGGTTTAGTGAACAGAGACTTAAGGTCTTGGAATAAGGTGTCATGGATGAGTGAGGACTCACCAACATCATCCTCTCTACTCTGAAGAGTCTGGAGGTCTGCTACCGCACACGAAACTTTAGAGCTGATCGTTGTTAGTGTGGCGCTGTCCAGAGCTACCTTTTCCCAGCGTACTCTCCGTGTATTATTAGTTAATAGGGCGTCGGCTGTGACAATCTCAGAGGGATTATTTCTGCGGTCAATGCAGAACAAAAAGTTTAAAACTAGGGGGTTGTGGTCACTCTCGGGCATGTCCTGGATCACCATGTCACTTAATGTAGGCCAGAACTCGACTTTAATCAAAGCGTAGTCGATTCTACTACTGCGTCGGCCATCAGAAAAAGTGACCTTACCAGACTTGTCCGATGGAGTACGGCCGTTCGCTGCCCTAAAGCCTCGCTCCATACACAGAGACATGCACTGGATAGCTGATTCAGACCACTTCTTGATGGGCGGAAGGTCGAGGGGGTGGATATTCATCGTTGCATCCACTTCCATTGTTAAAGAATCCCATGCAAAAAGCAAGGGCTCAAAGCAGCAATTGAAATCCCCCACTATTACCACATTAGTACATGGATTGACAGTTTCCAAAAACCCATCTAGTTGCCAAAAAGTATTAGAACCTTTACCTCCTGGGAGTCCCCTGTTATATACATTGATGATCAATATGTCTGATTCATGTTTGAGTTGTAACAAAATGATCATTATGTCAGGGCTATCGATTTTTACCTCTGTAACGTTATACTTTAAACTTTGTCTGACCCAAATGCAGAGACCGCCAGAAGGACGGCCCCTTGCCCCACCAATAGCCGCTTTATAAAAATTAACAAAGCCAGAAAAGAAAATGGGGTCCACCGCCCATGTTTCCTGGAAAACCAGAATATCATGGGTAGATGCCCAGGCGGACCATTCCTCCATTACAATTTTACTACGTAATCCCGCAATGTTCCAAGAAGCCATTTTCAGGAGGGAAGAACAGGACGAACCAGCCAGCTGTGGAGCATAAAGTGGGCCTCGAACCGCGATGGTTTCAGCTTCTCCACACGCTAGCTCTAGAGCGCAGGAATCAAAGTGGGGTATAGATGGGCTAGCAATAGGCGGGACAGGAGTGCGGGTTATCTCAGGAAGGGACAGAGTGCGAGTCGCTGGGTTTATAGCCGGGATGGGGTTCTGACCGTCCAAGACTGAGAGGGGGAGGGCAGGGTTATTGTGAGACGCATTTGGATCAACACATACAATGTTTGAGTGGAAAGCACCCAAACCCCGATGTGGCCCCGCAGTCCCGCCCCAGCTACCCGGCCCTGAACTAGTAAAATGGGCGGGGTTCGTAGGGAACAAACTCGCGATCCCCGAATTAGTCTGAATTAATGGCAGTTAGTCAATCCCCTCCACGGAATTCAAGGGAGCATAATGGTTCTGCAGGGGAAGATGAAAGTCCAGAATGGGCGGGCGGCAAAGTCCCCTAGAAACCCTTTCCCAACCAGTAGACTGGGGGCACAAAGTATCACTGGAGGTGCAGGGGTAAAAATAGGACAAGTCAACCGTCTGGATACCAGTGGCACTCAAAAGATTTGGAAGAGAGCAAATATAGATCACTGCCCTGGGATCTCGGAAATTAATAAGTACACAATCACCCTCAACTTTCTTTACCCCGGGGCCCAACCAACTCACCCTACGTACCATTAATATTTCAGCACATGTTCTGGGAGGCAAAGGCCTATTGCAGTTCAACCAGTGAGTCACTTTATTCTTCAGCCCATCGTGCGACTCGGACTTGTCCACGGGGAGCCTTGGGACACCAACCAGTACAACTGTATAGGGCTTGGACTCACGGGGAAGATTGATATGGGGGAGTTGAGGGAATGAGCCCGCACCCTCTGCCTGGTGCTGTCTAATTACATGATTACTCTGGTTACTATCTAGTTGGGAAGACGGGACAGCGCTGACAGAGGGGTGGGAAACTGCCATAGCTTGTTCATTTTGGGCAGATGGAAGGGAAGAGGCACTAATCAAAGGAGTGGGATTATCAAGAGGTGGCCTGGTTGTGATGGTAGTGGGCCGAGTGGATAAAATGTTGGAAGCGACGGGAGGCACTATAGGTTTCTCCAGTAAAGATGTATTAGTTAGCACCATAGTCTCTATTTTCCCTAAATGAATAGAGAGTTGCTTAACTCTCTCATATAAGGGTAAAAGAAGAGATTTGAGAGACTGCTCCAGGAGTTCAAGAGAGCAAAACTGAGGAGGATTGGTGTTAGGCGGAGTGACTGAGAATTGGGGGGGGAGCTGACACCCTGCAGTGGAGGGGGGGCTGTGCGTTGAATGCAAAGGAGGATCAAGACATGGTTTACCACGATTAGATTTTTTTGGGACTTTGGGACATTTACCCCTAAGAGGTGCTCCCACACGCTTTCTTGGCCCTTTATTATGCTGGGACTTGCTAACCGGAGGCGGGATGACAGTGCAGGATTGATCAGAGGGGGGCGGAGGAGAAGTAACGCTACGGTCTGAGGGAAGGCCACAGGCTTCATAAATAGTTGGGGTGTCAAGAGTGTCAAGAGAGCCGTCCAATGGGCTAGAAGATGGGATGATCGACGTCCCAGACGTCTTATTAGGTAATAAATCAGAAGCTGATGGAAATTGCCTACTGACTGGGGAAGTGGCTGCCATAATATTGCCAAGAGATGATCTTTTGGCCGATAATTCAAGGGACAGACGTTTTTCAGTTAGTGTGATTTCGTGTTCAAGGACCCGTGTTGCTCTGGTGATAAAATTATCAAGGGTCCCTGAAACACAGCCCCCGGTGGTGCCCTGAACAAACTTTCTGCCGGATCTTAGTGAAGTCATCTTCGTAGAAGAGGAGGGGAATATAGCCTATGTCAATGTACTACAACCCAGGATAAAAAACTATTCAAAATGCCTGCCGTGACTTGTAAAACTTGAACAATTAAAAGGCAGAACAATAAAAGTAGTCAATTACCAGCCCAGTTCGTGAATAGCGGTCTTAAGTGTCCGTTGTACGCAAACAACAATCAGTCTTAGAGGGGTGGCCCGTCCCGTCCACGTCCGGCCACGAACGGCAACAAACGGCCCGCTCTTTGCCCGGTCTTCGCTCCGGGCGCGTTCCGCTGGCGCGTAGAGGCGGGGCTCTTGTGCTGCTCTATTGTTGGGAAAGGGGGCGGAGCCGGGAAGAGGACGCAGGTGTGCTGGATCAGGCAACAACGAGCACCCTGGTCCTCGCAGTCCCGGAATAGCGATGTTACACAGCAGCCTCCCCAAACAAAGTCCGATGATTTCAGCAGCTCCAGGTAGAGGGATTCACCAGCTTCCAAATGTCCAGCAGCCAGAATGAGCGAGCGGCACCCGTGAAGCGGGGGCCGCGAGCGGTAAAATACTGGATGGGGGCGGAGCCGGGAAGAGGACGCAGGTGTGCTGGATCAGGCAACAACGAGCACCCTGGTCCTCGCAGTCCCGGAATAGCGATGTTACACAGCAGCCTCCCCAAACAAAGTCCGATGATTTCAGCAGCTCCAGGTAGAGGGATTCACCAGCTTCCAAATGTCCAGCAGCCAGAATGAGCGAGCGAACTGTCAAACCATTTTCACCCATTCTTTGTTTATCAAAAATAGGCACAACCGGCCCAATCGTTACAGGTACCGTCACCGCTTCAAGATTTTTCGTTAGTTCCCTCATTTTCTCAGTCAGCTCAGTTGTGGTTCTGGCTAATTCTCTTGTTTTCTCGTCACTAACTCGATTCTCTTTCTCTCGCTCTCTCTCTCTCTCCCTTTCCGTGAAAGAGCTACCACTTTTCAAATCAGGTGTCACAACTTCAGTTTTAATAATCCGCAAAGTATCTCTTACGGGAGTAACAGCTGGCGTACTCTCTTCTGGTTCTGGTCTATACGGAGGTGGTCTCTTGTAAATCATGTCATCCAAGACCTCATCCTCATAATCATTAGCTCCATACCTTCTCACTTCTGCATCAGGCACCCTTTCTCTAGCCCTCCTTTCTTCCTTCTCTTCAACTGTCCTCATAGGATATAATCCCTCTGACATACTAGCATCTCGCCATCTCCTCATTCGATCATGATGAGTTTCACGATCATATTTTCTCCCAAAAAAGTACCTATAATTGCCTCCACTCCTCTGCTTTTCTCGCTCATGCACCTCATCTTCCCATTCCACCAACGCCTCGAACTGTGTCGGCCTTGGTCTAGGCTCTAGACCAATCATTCTCTCCCATAAATTTCTCAACACGGCCAAATTAAATGAACCATGTTCCGGGAACGCTAAGACACCATCTTCCTTAGTATACTTAGCCCAGTTATCTAACCAAATACAGGTATGATACCCATATTTCGCGACCATGAAGGATGCAGGAGTTTTCGTCGGAGGTAGCAATTCACCCTCTCTGGTTATTATGTTCTTATCCTTGTCGAATCACTTTTTTATTTTACCGAACAAGGATCTTTTCTTCTTTTCCTCCGGTTGGTAATACATTTTAACGTTTACCAATATTCGCTAGTCCCTTCCGTACAGTTGCGGATCTTTTGTCCAATAACAGCGCGACTCACACCAACGCACCAATCCCGGAGCATCTACGTCACTCTGTACTCCTTCCAATCCCTGCGCGGCTCACACCAACGCACGAATCACAGCGCGAGCACTGTTCTGATCCACTACCCAATCAGAGCGCGGTCTATATGACGTCAGCAGTCGCTGCAGTCGCTCCTGCTCCTGTCTCCTGTCACTCGTCTACCCCTCCTTTACAAAGCCTTCTCAGTAGACTTCGTTTCAGATTTTACAAAATCTATTAGTTACAACATATAAACATCTCAATTGTCTGTTTCGCTAACCACAGAATAGTATAGAAAATCTTTTTCACAAGAATCCCGCTTCTCTCTAGAACAGCGCTTACCTCTGCTCCACTACGGAATTATTACTCTCGTTGACACAGTAGCACATCCCCTACTCTGCCCTTCTAACATGCATCTATTAACTGTTTCCTCTAGGACTGCTCCAAAGAGTCTTACAATCAACTAAATGCTCATACATTCACGCACTTTCACACCAGAAAATGTAGCACATGCACACAGAATCCTGCCTTTCCCGAGAACAGCGAACAGTCTGTCCCACTACAGAATTATAACACACATTAACCAAGCAGCACTTACCTCTGCCCAGTCCTTCAGACAAGCTCAGAGAATACCTATTACTCCTCACGTGATAAGCTTTAACGGTGAACCTTACGGATCCCTGGGACTTAAAACCAGAGTTTTACAGACAACCTTCGCTACCATACGCACTTCTTTTATACCGAAATATCTAGTAGTAACACACGACGATGTCACTAATTCCGAACCCAGACAATGTGACGCGCAACTTCAATTGTCACACGTTTTTCCTGCATACGTACAGGTAATTCCAACAATCCCGTCTTTCCCGAGAGCAGCACACACTTCCCTCTGCCCTACTACGGAACCGTCACCAGCTCCCAAGTTCTAGAAGCACTACATAAAACTCAACACGACGACTTCAACATATAGTATTAGTACATATACCAACATCAGTCAATAATCAATGAATCAAAAGCCAATGTACAAGCAATCTAATCTGATCAAGACAATAATCAAACCATCATACTGCTACCAGGAAACTGCTGCAGATCGGCCCATCACACTAAATTCACACTATTACTCTATCCACACTGAATATAGGAGAACCAATCTGCATCTACAATGAGGTCAATGCGACCTGAATGATATTGCCTTGAGTCATGATTTTAAACATAGGAAATACATTTGAAACTCAATAAATGACAAGAAATAAACACCGACACTGAAATTCAAACAATGCTTGTTTATCTAAATTAATTCAAATGAAAAAGTCAATCATCAGCAAAATTGTCATTCTCATAGTTACCTATTCTAGCTAAAAGGGTCAGGACAGGTCTCTCGATAAAGTCTCTCGAACTGCCGTCCTCAGCATAGGTAACATCCAAACGCGATGATCACCAGGAAAGAAAGAATGAACGAACGAACGTGGACCCTCTCTAGTCTAACATATTTATAGGGTATGTTGCGAACAAAAGTTACAAAAAAAAATTAGATATCCGTTGAGCCACTGAGCAGAGCGAACAGGAAAGGAAGTCTCTCGGTTACATTTAGAAAACCTCCGCTCAGGAAAAATCACAAAAATAAAAAGACGGAAGAAGGAAACTCGAGTTTGCAAATGTTACTTTCGTAAATGTTCTTCCTTGATATCTTAGCAGAGCCACCGCAGACTGGACAATGTTCATTGTGCATTATCCTTGTCCAAGGCCAGCTGGAATCGTTCCCAGAGCTGCTGTCCTCACGGAAAACTTTCTCAACCAGGCAAAGGCTGTGGTCAGGTGACTCTCGACCATGTTCAGCAAGGCCTCTCGTCAAAATTCAATCACTCGACTGCAGGCTGTAAATGGCAGCCATCTTGTCTTAGGCCAAAACGGACCATCTTAATTAAAAGAGACACAAAACAACGTTACCACAGCATAATGATTAAACAGTGTTAATTCCCACTAATAACCTTATGTGTATGTAATTATCTAGCCTTTTGCGACACAATAAAGCATTAGTACACGTTATTTTAAAAAGCGTTTGTGCTTTAATCAAATAGCACTTTGCGACATTCATTTAATTTAAAACCGCACATTATTATTAAGCAACATATATGCATTCCCACGTGTAGTTTTCTCTCATTAGTAATGTTGGTTAGTCCGACTTCAACAAGACAAACTATGAATTAACAATTTTAAATTAGTAATTTAATTCAAAACATATAGACAAAACTGGAGCTTAAAACTCGATAAATTTTCAACAGAAAACTCTGCTCCAGCAGGATCAGTCATAGACTTCAGTCCATGGAAGCTTCCACACACTAGCTGGAAACCCCCTCTCATAGTCTCATTTACCAGAAACTGACGCATCGGCATTGATGCGTCAGTTTCCATGGCGCCTCCATCAAATGCCCTTGCGACACCATTATTGCACTGCATTTAATGCACAGGGCTCCATGCAGCATGGATTAACAGATGTGTCAGACCCAACTCCAGCAATGCGTCGCGAGTCCCATTGCAAAAGCCCCGCGTCACTCCTTACGCCTGGCCTGAACAGGTTTAGAGATTTTCACAGAGTGAAGTCGTAGAGTGATGTAGTGAAATGCTGTAAATTTCACTGTGCCACTTCTATGTGGCTTTTTGCGTCGGAACGCCTACATTGCATACGTTATGCCTGGCGCAGGTATAATGTGATGGAGGGCACTCCAAACTGACGCACTGCACCCGGTGCATCAGTTTTTAGATATGGAGCGGTGTGGCACACTGATTGCGCCGTAGCTTGCATACAAAAAAACTGATGCAGCGGCGGTGCAAGGGGCTTGTAAATGAGGCCCTCGGTGTTTCAAAGCTGGAACTGGGAGCAAATGTATGCACCCAAATACTGTACTGCTTTAGCTGCATCTTACACTTTTTTGTCTTTTTTTGCTGTTAGCATAAACTTGGCCCACTGCCATTAGAGCCCTTTACGTGAGAAACAGATTGAATTTCATTTTTTGGGGGTGCAAACAGTCCTGGTGAAGTTAGGTCATCACCCTTCATATGTGGGGTGATTACCAAAAGAGTAGAGAAATAAAACAAAGAACATTTTTAGTTTGTATCCGATAACACTTTATTAAAGCCTTTCTTTTACGCACTCCTTTCCCGTCTGTGTCTCCTTGTACGTTCCCGGTGTGGAGGGCGCGTGGAGTCAGGTCCTCACTGTGTGTGTTACTGCTGTGCAGCCACAGGAGAAAGGTGTCCACCTAGCCACAGGAATTATAAAACACCTGTGTGGAGCATCACATGATGCCCAGCACCGCCTAAAGATAATGTATAGATGTCCGCAGAGACCAGGGGGATGAAAACAGGAAGAGGTTAGCTTATGTCAGAGAAACAAATGGCTTCCGTGGTCAAGATCTAGAAAAATATAAAACGAAGTAAATAATAAAAATATCTGAGGACGCACCAAGATTTGCACTCGGATCGCTGGATTCAGAGTTCTAAGCATTACACCATGGAGCCACCAGTGTTCTGCCTTCGTCCCTGTCATATCATCCAAGAACAGAGACTGCAGGTGTTGGTCACTGCCAGACTTTCAATTGGTCGCAGTGTATGGTAACCTGGTTACTAAAGAAGTCTATTTCACAATTAAAACACACACACAAAACTTTTATTTAAGCGGACACGTGGAAAATGACACATTTGGTGCTTTAAACTGTCCTCCTTTTAGGACAGTCCTTTAACTTGCTCTAAGAGTTGGGGTAATGGGGAGAAACTGTGGACACTGCACCAGGAGGAGCTGCACCCACAGAAGAGACAAAACAGAAACTTTCTAAATCTTAGTGTACTAGAAATCAACACGGCACGAGATTGTCATAAATAACATAACAAAGCTGGTTATTAATGTCATAAAACACACACCGAGTCCCTGAAACACAACACAGCGCATTATTATTATCTCAAACTAAAACGCCTCTCCCCAGAGCAGGAAATAATTGGGCATTTTCCAAGGTCGGAGCACAGTAAACTAGTGCTTTTTTTTTTTATACCCCTAGATAGTTATATAAAGTGTTCTTTGTTGTGCAATAAAAGACAAACAACGAATAACCCTTCGTAGTATTAATCTGTGGCTTTGTTCCTCCAGGTGTGCAGCAAGGGCTGGGGCGGAAACAGGGGTGTGGTGTGTGGAGTCGGTGTAAACCTTAGAGGGCATTAATTAGACTGATGGAAGCGGGAGAGAGCGAGAGAGATTTACTAGGACTATAGGGTCTTTTAGGTTTGTAGGAAATAAGTGAAGTTTAATATGTCCCTATAGTAAAATATGTGATCTTCCCATACCGGGAGTCGAACCAGGCCGCCTGGGTGAAAACCAGGAATCCTAACCGCTAGACCATATGGGAAACTGTACTTTTCTGCACAGCTCAATGTATCCAAGCTGTGTCTGTCCTGTTACACTCTACTCTACCCTTCATGTCACATTGCTACTCCCAGGGTCTGACTATCAATGGGGTAACGGACTCCCCACTCCTGACAAACAAGAAGGAATGAGGGGTCATGATTTGTGCAACAACCTGCTCATGTCTCATTATTTACAACCCTGGAACTTCTCCGGACACAGAGCCCAGGACCAGAGGACAGCAGCAGACCCAGCATTGCCTCTTACTACCCTGCCTCCGCTCCTGGATGCCAGACAAAACCACGCCCCTCTCCCCAGGACACCCCTCCACTCCTGTTTCTCCTCACCAGGCTGAGGGCCCCACAGACCCCTCTCTAGTTACCGTCCAGCTGCTTCCTTGTCCTGTTCAGGTCCCAGGCTGCCCTCCAGGGGGCTCGAGTCCAGTTGCACCCCCTCTCCCCCTACTAACAGCACCGACCCCAGTCCTGACACTCGATTGGTTCACACAGAGGAGGACCAGCTCAGGTGCACCCTGGCTTCTTCCCAGGTATCTTCACATGCACAGGGTGACCGCCAGGGGGCAGCACCGCCACAGCACTCACAGCCCACAGGGCCATGGAGCAGCAATGGGACATCAGCAGCCTTGAGGGGCGCAGACCCCGAAGAATCCCGCACAGCATTCTGGGAGAGCGGAGGAGGAGCCTCTGCGGTGTGTTTTTACAAAACTAAACATATGAGGTTATATAAACAAGTGAACGCACATTTGTGGGCATTCTCTGCTGTGTTGTTCCTTTTTGACATCATCAATTTAAAAGAACCGAATGGAGAAAACTTTTAAAAATAGCTAGGATACGACTGCAGCGTGGGCAAGCATGAAACATTCAGAGGTACAAATGCTTCCATATTTATTCATGTCAAATGTAAACAAGTTATACATCAAAATATGTATCCATGTTCACAATGGGTGTAAAACGTGCACTGATAGGGTCAGGGTGCAGTGTCTTTTCCCCATGTGTTCTTTCATAAACGTGGGTCTCCAATTGAGCTTTGGCTGCTGTGTCTTGTTATTCTGAGAGTCAGGTGCTAAAAGGGGGGCTTGGTCCCTAATTTGAGGGTCCAAAGTACGAGGCCACAGGACAACGGAAGTAAACACCCCTCGTTGATACAGCTATGGAACAATAACTTCTGATTGCCCTCTGACCCCCACAGACTGGATTTCTGGCAGACCTCTTTTATAGAGGAGGTGGTGCTGACGTTGAGACGATGCTGCCGAGGGGCAAGGGCTGACAATGGCTCAGCATTTCAACCCAGTCTCCTCCTATTACCATCTTTGTTACACCCACAGCATATAAGCGCTCTGATAGGTCAGAGGGGACACCCCTATGGTGTTTAAACAGATCCTATTACAAGGACCAGTCCCTGTACTTTAAGACCGGCACCTGGGGCCCTCTGGGGTCTGAGTGTGTTTCACAGACAGGGACTCGCTGACACTGGTGACCTCCACTGACTGAATCACCTTTATCAACATTACAGAGCAACAACATAAAATGTAACCCCTGATGAAGTTTGACATTATATTGTTTAATGAGATAACATTGAACCGCAGAATATGTGAATACCATTTTTATAATAAAATTGCACAAACTCCAAAAACACATTTAAGTAACTAATGTTACAAAGAACATCTGAACATAAAAAACACATAGCTCTTAAAACACCATAACAAGGTTACCCAGGATCAACAGCAATAATGCATAGAACAGTAAACACGAAACACTCTAAAGAAACTAAAAAGAAAAACACAAATATAACTCTGATCCAATACTAAGAAACATGTGGTGTTTGAGCGCTATACATATATGTATCTAGATAGCATAACCGCATCATTAACTTTGGATCCCAAAAATAATAAATGGAAATATATCATCAAATTCAGTCACTACTCGCCCATTTTCCCTTGAAGTTAAATATCTGTCGGGTTTGCAGCTTTCTCAAGTGAATAGAAACAGAAAGATGTCTAGAGAGGCAGCCTCCGTGCCCTCTTCTCATGCCATAAAGCGCATTGTCGAAGTCAATCCTTGGATAGCTCAGTTGGTAGAGCGGAGGACTGTAGTGGAATGACTGACATCCTTAGGTCGCTGGTTCAAATCCGGCTCGAAGGACTTTTGCAAACTCTGATCTCTTTTTTCCTCTGCTTCACAATATAAAGCGCCTCTTTCTCAGACACTCACGCACCCGGGCTTTTCCTGCCTCCTCTCTTCTCCTTTACAAGCCAGCTTTCTCCTTTGGCGCGCGTGGGCGGGTGGGAGGGAGGGAGCGTCTCCCTCCCCACTCCCTGTGTGCAGCCCCCGCTGCAATCCTCCAGTATCAGACAGAGCCAGGGGCCCCTGGGCTGAAGAGCCAGGCCTGGCCCAGTGGGAAGCAGCCCTGGGAGCTGGTTGCTGTGACTCTGGCATCAGGTGATGCTGCTGAGAGCGCTGCTGAGAGTGTCTGCTAGGAGCTGAGACGGTTCTTGTGAGGAATGAGGGAGGAGTGTGTTTGTGTATGTATTGTGGGAGGGAGAGTGTGTGTTTGTTGAGTCTGTGGCCTCCTGTTTTGGTGTCGGAGAGCTGGAAAATGAAAAAGATGAGTCACTAAGTAGACAGCGGGTTGAAGCTTCCACTAGAAGTTGCTCAGCAGACGACAGTACAGCGGATCCTCGTTAGTATAGTGGTCAGTATCCCCGCCTGTCACGCGGGAGACCGGGGTTCAAGAGTATGGTGTTTTTAATTCACAGTCTATTTTTTAAAGTATGGCCAGTGAACATTTATTTTAAACATCATCTATAATGCGACACTGATACTATAGAGTACGGACACTTTATTACTGACCTTATCTCGTTAAACAATTTCCTAATGTAATCACATAACTTTTCCAATCAATCACGGACAATTTTTAAGTGAGAGACTTTCTGGGGAGGATTTCTGCCTTTTCATTATACGCTTCGGTGTAGTTTCTTGAAAAAAAAGAAACGTGCACGGAGGGTTATTATTTACATAAATATAAAAGTTCTACATGATAAATAAAATGCTTTTAAGCTAGTGGCTTTTTCACGCTACGTGAATGAAATGATGGATTGGGCTCTGAATGAGGAATTGTTTTATATGAAAGTGAAACTTTAAAAAAATATTTAAGTGTAATGGTTGTGAACTTACAGGCACATTGTAAAGGCAAAAATACAACTGAGCTGGAGTGCACTCCCCGCCATCCTCGTCAGAGACTGTATATTGCCCAGGTCCAGGCATGAGTACCAAATCTAGGTCAGGTCTTTAAACTGCATTCTGGGACTTGTAGTCCCATGTATATTTATACATATATTTATATTTACACATTTTTTTTATCGTTAAATGTTAATGATATTTTTCCTCTCCAGTTTGAGGTATAATAGGAGGGTGGAATCTCTCAGCAGATTTCAGTCTATTTAAGGTGCAATAAATTCCTTTCTTCGTGGCCGGCCTCAGTGTAGTGTGTTTTCTGTGTCTGCTGATATCCCCCTGCCCCGTTTGTAAACAGTGGACTGAGTGTTGTGCTAATGTGTACTTTGGTTTATTAACAAAACCAGCAACAGAAACCCAGTCAGTCTCACAAGCTTCACTGATAATGTGTCTAATAGCAAGTGCCTTGTCCCTGAGAAGATCTGCTGACCTCCTGAAGGGATCCCTGAGACGATCTGCTGCCCTCCTGCAGGGATCTCTGACGAGATTTGCTGACCTCCAGAAGGGATCCCTGAAAAGATGTGGTGACCTCTTGCAGGGATTCATGAGAAGATCTGCTAACCATCTGCAGGGATCCCTGGGAAGTACTGCTGACCTCGTGAAGGGATCCCTGAGAAGAGCAGTTGTCCACCTGAAAGGATCCCTGAGAAGAACCGCTAAACCCCTGGAGGGATCCCTGAGATGAGCAACTGACCTCCTGCAGGGATCCCTGAGAAGAACCGCTAAACCCCTGAAGGGATCCCTGAGATGAGCAGCTGACGTCCTGAAGGGATCCCTGAGAAGAGCAGTTGTCCTCCTGAAAGGATCCCTGAGAAAATCTGCTGACCTCCTGAAGGGATCCCTGAGATGAGCACATGACCTTCTGAAGGGATCCCTGAGATGAGCAGATGACCTTCTGAAGGGATCCCTGAGATGAGCGGCAGACCTACTGAAGGAATCCCTGAAAAGATCTGCTGTCCCACTGAAGGAATCCCTGAGAGCAGCAGCTGTCCTCCGGCAGGGATCCCTGAGAAGAGCATCTGACCTCCTGAAGGGATTCCTTCAGAAGAACCGCTGACCTTCTTAAGGGATCCCTGAGAGGAACCTCTGACCTCCTGAAGGGATCCCTGGGAAGAACCGCTGGACTCCTGCAGGGATCCCTGAGAACCTCTGCTGTCCTCTTGCACTAGAAGGGTGCAGCAATGACAGGATTTGGGTCAGAGGACGTTTAAAACCGGATGTGACGAGTATGTGACCTCTTAAAAAGAACACAGGCAGGAGCTCTGGATGTCTGCAGGGATCCTTGTAAAAGCCCCTTTTTAATTACACCTCGAGCTTTGTTTTAAATGCGAAAGTAAAAATGTTAAGAAGACTCTCGGTGAATGGAATGATGACTACATCAGTAAAGACCTGCACCGAAGAGGGACTTCTCAGACGGTGATAAATTTTACCGGAGGTTCCATGGTGTAATGGTTAGCACTCTGGACTCTGAATCCAGCGATCCGAGTTCAAATCTCGGTGGGACCTGAATGTTTTTTTGACACTCTACAAACTTGCAATAATCTATTACATTATTAATGTTATGGTGAATTAACATTTGCAGCTGAGACAGCCTCTCTGTACAGAGGACTCACCGTCCTGCTGCCAATGTTTCTGAACAGATAACACTTTTATTTAAATCCGTCCGTCTCTAGCGCCAACATGCAGGGGTTGTCACTTGATACATCGGACCAAACGGATAATTTACAAACTAATAACATACATGGAATATTATTGTCGAAAATTTGGCGATTATCTTGCAACACCATCTGTATGTTTGCGTCAGGCAGATTTTGGGAAGTGAATTTACTATGTGTTCTCTGCCCACGTCTGGACTACAAATTCACCAACATTGTATAAAATACATTCATTCGACAAGGGCAAGATACATTTGCTGGTGGTCCTGGAGAACTCTCAGCATCATAGTGACATCTTGGTGACACCATTGTGACGTTATGGAGCGTCATGGTGACGTGGTGACGTCATGGTGCATCCTGGCTGCATTTATCAGCTGTCAGGCATATGTCCATGTGCCCTGGAGCCAGGGATGCATTGGTTTCACCCTATGTCAATATGAAATAAATGAAAACATCAAATATCGATTAGGAATTTCAATATATAGATATTTTACTTAATATGTGGTGTGTGCTGTTGTTGTTTATAATGCATGCATATTTAGTATACATCTCGTCCTCTTTAGTTGTCTCTAAATACCCTTGGTGTATACTGATATATCTAGTGAACATCTTTGTATACCGTGATGTATATACTTCTGTAGAATCTATATTTACTATAGTGTTTTGCAATAAGACAGTCTTCTGTAATTGGTGCATGGTGCAATGCTCAGCAGTTACTTTTGCTGGTGGTTCGGGTTGCATCCTTTGGTTCAGCTGTCATCTGCAGGTGGTGGACTTGTTCACTGGAGTTGATTCCGTCTGCATTACTCCATCTCGTCTGTGGGTTCAGTGTGTCTTTTGTCACAATCAATAGTGCTTAGAAACCAGACATTGATCTTACAACTTTCTGCCACACCTGTGTTGCTGGATCCTGTCAGAAAAGGGTTCTGGGTGGCAATAGGTACCATGCTGCCCACCCCACCGTGTGTGCCTCCTGAATCTGCATGTGGTGGGTAGTGCCAGTGGGAGGGCTCGGGCCTTGCGTTATTTCTCCAAACCCAAATCTGTGACCAATGAGTCATAGGCTGCACCACAGCACAGAGACAGCCCTCATCACAGCAACAGAGGACATCCGAGCCCCACTAGACAGAGGTGCAACCGCCGCCCTCATTCTCCTCAACCTCTCCGCAGCCTTCGACACAGTGTCACATCACACCCTCATCCAATGACTTCGCCAGATAGGAATCTCAAGCAATGCCCTCAGATGGATAGCGTCGTTCCTCACAGGGCGCAGCTTGAGAGTCGGCCTCCCCCTTTGCCTCACACCCCAAGCCGACTATCTGTGGAGTACCGCAGGGCTCATCTCTCCGCCTCACCCTCTTCAACGTCTACATGGCTCCTCTCGCAGACATCGTCAGCTCTCACAACATCAGAATCATCTCCTACGCCGACGACACCCAACTAGTCCTTTTACTAAACTAACCCCACCCAGACTAAGGCCAACTTTCACAGCTGCACGAAGAACCTAGCGACATGGATAAAAGACAACTGCCTCAAGCTCAGCACAGACAAGACGGAAGTCCTCATCTTCAGCAGACACACAACCGTCTGAAATGACTCCTGGTGGCCACCGGAGCTCGGACCAACCCCCACATCAAAAGACCACTCTTGCAACCTCGGCATCATACTGGACAGCAAGTTCATCATGATACGCCAGGTCAACTCTATCACATCAGCCTACTTCAGCACCATTTGCAAGCTCCGAAAACTCTTCAGATGGCTCCCCACCAGCACCAGGAAAACATTGACACAGGCCCCCATCACCAGCCAACGTGACTAGCACTCCTCTTTATGGGGCACAAACTTCGAACTTGTGCAAAGTCTACAGAAGATACAAAATGCAGCAGCCAGACTGATCTTCAACCTAACCAAAAGAACACACATCACCCAACACATCAACACCTCCACTGGCTCCCCATCCACAAGAGATGCCAATTCAAGCTCCTGTCCCACATACAAGGCCTTCCACAACATTGGACCACACTACCAGAACCACCGCCTGACCTTCCACCAACCCACCAGGATCCTGTGCTCTTCACCCCTCGCCCTCGCACAGACTACTTGCATCCTCCAAAGTCGTACTGGAGGGCACTCGTTCTCTCACCTCGCCACCAAAACATGGAACACCCTCCCTCTCCACCAATGCACTGCACCTTCGCTCAGCCACTTCAGGAGAGAACGCAAGACCTGGCTCTTCCACTGAAACCCAAAACACAGCGCCTGGATACCCCCTGGGGTGATAAGCAGCGCTTTACAAAAACTAGTTGGTTGATTGATTAATTGATAGACTGCAGTTCTAGAGAGGACACTGTATGACTCCATGTGTACATGGACATGTGTGCGCGTGAACAGTGAGTGCTTCATCCAGTGGATTCTGTTTCTTATCCAACGAGACTGACATGTTTGATTGCATTGTTTGATCCTTGGCAAATCACGTTCTCTCCATCTATATCAATTCCTAGATCTGAAAAAATAAAGGCCTGGATCACAAATTGTATGAAGCGGTGTCCTCATGGGCAGAAACCCCCAGACTCGTAGTTGAACCGGTGCAGATCAACCCCTCCTGTCTCCCCTTCTGTTCCTTCCCAGATATGATATTCCTTGAGGTTAAAGCAGCAATGTCTGTAGGGAACTGAGCCCAGAATCACACTGCAGATGCTGTGCAGGCCTGGCCATGCCACTCCCAATTCCAAGCCTGAACAGCAGGTGCGTGGAGTAGGGATAGATTTACAATCTTGAACAGGTGCTCCTGGCCCCGGTCATTTTGAGACCCTCCACACCCGGATTTGTAATCAGGGCCATAGAGTTCTTGAACCATGCTGCTGTGAATTGCTTCCTACACAACTGACCATTTATAATACTTCATAGCAGTATCCATTCTAGACACCAAGGATTGCACACTTAGCGTCTTCATCCCACCTTACATTCCTGATAGGTCTGAGGCACACTGCTGACTGCTGGGAGAAGCACCTTTTGTGTGTTTGATGCCCTCTACCCATGCCCATACCTTGCCCTCTATGTGACATTGGTATATGTCCAGACATGGGTCCCGTGCTCACAGTGCCACTACACTGAAAAAGCAGTGTACACCCCTATCTGACCTACCTGAGCGAAAACATCAAATGCATCCACTGCAGGGGCCTGTGTTCGACCTCATGGTCACAGGTTCAAATCCCGGTGGGTCCACACAGCCTTTCAACCATTTGAGGTCAAAAAAATGATTACCATTGAGTTGGGTAACAATAATGTTAATTAGCGCCAAGATGCCCCGTTGCTGTTGCGCTTTACAAATACACATGTTATGTTGAGAACTGAAGCCTTCTCCATGTGTGTTCTTGGGAGGCTGTGGGATCAGTCATGGACTTCAGTCCATGGAAGCTTCCACACACTAGCTGGAAACCCCCTCTCATAGCCTCATTTACAAGAAACTGACGCATCGGCATTGATGCGTCAGTTTCCATGGCGCCTCCATCAAATGCCCTTGCGACACCATTATTGCACTGCATTTAATACACGGGGCTCCATGGAGCATGGATTAACAGATGTGTCAGACCCAACTCCAGCAACGCGTCGCGAGTCCCATTGCAAGAGCCCCGCGTCACTCCTTACGCCTGGCCTGCACAGGTTTAGGGATTTTGACACAGTGAAGTCGTAGAGTGGTGTAGTGAGATGTTGTAAATTTCACTGTGCCACTTCTATGTGGCTTTTTGCGTCGGAACGCCTGCATTGCACACGTTATGTCTGGCGCAGGTATAATGTGATGGCGGGCACTCCAAACTGACGCACTGCACCCGGTGCATCAGTTTTTAGATATGGAGCGGTGTGGCACACTGATTGCGCCGTAGCTGCATATAAAAAAACTGATGCAGCGGCGGTGCCAGGGGCTTGTAAATGAGGCCCTCGGTGTTTCAAAGCTGGAACTGGGAGCAAATGTATGCACCCAAATACTGTACTGCTTTAGCTGCATCTTACACTTTTTTGTCTTTTTTTGCTGTTAACATAAACTTGGCCTACTGCCATTAGAGCCCTTTACGTGAGAAACAGATTGAATTTCATTTTTTGGGGGTGCAAACAGTCCTGGTGAAGTTAGGTCATCACCCTTCATATGTGGGGTTATTACCAAAAGAGTAGAGAAATAAAACAAAGAACATTTTTAGCTTGTATCCGATAACACTTTATTAAAGCCTTTCTTTTACAGACCCCTTTCCCGTCTGCGTGGCTCCTTGTACCTTCCCGGTTTGAAGGGCGTGTGGAGTCAGGTCCTCACTGTGTGTGTTACTGCTGTGCAGCCACAGGAGAAAGGTGTCCACCTAGGCACAGGAATTATAAACCACCTGTGTTGCCCAGCACCGCCTAAAGAATAATGTATAGATGTCCGCAGAGACCAGGGGGATGAAAACAGGAAGAGGTTAGCTTATGTCAGAGAAACAAATGGCTTCCGTGGTCAAGATCTAGAAAAATATAAAACGAAGTAAATAATAAAAATAACTCCAGACCCACCGAAATTCGAACTTGGATCGCTGGATTCAGAGTCCAAAGTGCTAACCATTACACCATGGAACCACCAGAGTTCTGCTTGCGTCCCTGTCATATCATCCAAGGACAGAGACTGCAGGTGTTGGTCACTGCCAGACTTTCAATTGGTCGCAGTGTATGGTAACCTGGTTACTAAAGAAGTCTGTTTCACAATTAAAACACACACACAAAACTTTTATTTAAGCGGACACGTGGAAAATGACACATTTGGTGCTTTAAACTGTCCTCCTTTTAGGACAGTCCTTTAACTTGCTCTAAGAGTTGGGGTAATGGGGAGAAACTGTGGACACTGCACCAGGAGGAGCTGCACCCACAGAAGCGACAAAACAGAAACTTCCTAAATCTTAGTCTACTAGAAATCAACACGGCACGAGATTGTCATAAATAACATAACAAAGCTGGTTATTAATGTCATAAAACACACACCGAGTCCCTGAAACACAACACAGCGCATTATTACTCTCTCAAACCGAAACGCCTCTCCCCCAGAGCAGGAAATAATTGAGCATTTTCCAAGGTGGGAGCACAGTAAACTAGTGCTTCGGTCTTTATTCCCCGAGATAGTTATATAAAGTGTTCTTTGTATTGTGCAATAACAGACAAACAACGAATAACCCTTCGTAGTATTAATCTGTGGCTTTGTTCCTCCAGGTGTGCAGCAAGGGCTGGGGCGGAAACAGGGGTGTGGTGTGTGGAGTCGTGTAAACCTCAGAGGGCATTAATTAGACTGATGGAAGCGGGAGAGACGTGAGAGAGATTTACTAGGACTATAGGGGCATTTAGGTTTGGAAGGAATAAAAGAAGCAAAAAATGTCAGAATACTGAAAAAGACATCTTTAAAAACCAGGAGTCGAACCCGGGCCGCCTGGGTGAAAACCAGGAATCCTAACCGCTAGACCATATGGGAGACTGTACATTTCTGCACAGCTCAATGTATCCAAGCGGTGTCTCTCCTGTTACACTCTACTCTACACTTCATGTCACATTGCTACTCCCAGGGTCTGACTATCAATGGGGTAACGGACTCCTGACAAACAAGAAGGAATGAGGGGTCATGATTTGTGCAACAACCTGCTCATGTCTCATTATTTACAACCCTGGAACTTCTCCAGACACAGAGCCCAGGACCAGAGGACAGCAGCAGCCCCCCCCCCCTTGCCTCTTACTGCCCCCCCCCCAAGCCAGACAAGGCCACGCCCCTCTCCCCAGGGCACCCCTCCACTCCTGTTTCTCCTCACCAGGCTGTGGGCCCCACAGAACCCTCTCTAGTTACCGTCCAGCTGCTTCCTTGTCCTGTCCAGGTCCCAGGCTGCCCTCCAGGGGGCTCGAGTCCAGTTACACCCCCTCTCCCCTTACTAACAGCACCGACCCCAGTCCTGACACTCGATTAGTTCACACAGAGGACCAGCTCAGGTGCACCCTGGCTTCTTCCCAGGTGTCTTCACATGCACAGGGTGACCGCCAGGGGGCAGCACCGCCACAGCACTCAGCCCACAGGGCCATGGAGCAGCAATGGGACATCAGCAGCCTTGAGGGGCGCAGACCCCGAAGAATCCCGCACAGCATTCTGGGAGAGCGGAGGAGGAGCCTCTGCGGTGTGTTTTTAGGTCTCGCCGGAGCCAGCGCTTGCAAAAGGGAGATTTGGAAGTGCAAACCAGTGCTTTCAGGCCGCCAACTACAGTGCATGTGCGCCGGGCACGCGCACCATTTGGTAGCCTGCGTGATCATTTTGCGGCCACTTTGATGTTCTCAGTGAGCCGCGTGGCCACTGAGAACATCAAAGCGGCCGCGAAAGTGCACACCATTTGCCAGCCTGTGCCTCTCTCCCCTTAGACGGCGCGACCTACCCCCTCCCTTATCCGACTTCTTGCTTGTTGTACATACGCTGTGAACTGTACGGCTGACCTTTAAAGTGTTGTGGCATTATAGAATGAATGCAGCGATGTGCAGAGCTTCAGGACGGCGCGGAGGTTATGGGAGCAAGGTGTTTGCATTGCTTGTATGATGTGAAAGGCGCTCACTTTAAAGTACATTCATGTCAGGCAAAGGCCGGTGGTCGTGTTGAAATTGTAACCAGAACTGTTAAAATGCTGCGGCGGCACGTTTGTTTGATGTTAAGCCCCCCAAACCTGTTTTCAGGCACTGACGAATGAGACGAGTAAGAGTCGCGTTACTGGATAATTGTTGCTCACTGCCAAATCACATCACATTGTTGTACATTCCTATACGTTTGTATCTCACATCCTGACATCCTAGCGCCACCATTTCATTCTACATTAACTTTTTTCAGTTTAGCTGTGCAAATCCAGCATACAGTTAAATAATACAGCGTGCCTCTAGGCGCTGTGTCCTCGGCCCGGCAGCCATCAAGGCAGCATATGTGTGCATGCAGCGTGCCTCACACATTTCTCTACGTGCTGTGCCAGGCACTGCACCTCACAAGGCAGCAGACGTGTCCGTACAGCATGCCTCATACACTCCTCTAGGCGCTGGGCCCTGCATCCCTTAAGGCAGTAGACATCTGCGTGGAGCTGCCTCATACACTCCTAGGCGCTGTGCCTGGTGCCTGTACACGACGAGGCAGTATCCGTGTGCAGTGTGCATGCAGCATGCCTCATATGCTGTTCTAGGCGCTGTGCCCAGGTCATGCACCCCTTAAGGCAGTAGAGCAGTGCGTGCTGCGTGCCTCAATATCGATTCAAGAATGTCAAATTGCACCTTCTATTATACATACTTTAATTTAAATGTTATTTGTGTATGAAACAAACAAAACTCTATCATTTATATAAATCATTTTAGTCCAGACAAACCAACTTGTTTGTCTTAAAACCAAACGCATACCAGTCGCTATATCCTGCACTTCCTGAAAACTCTTTTTGGCGCCTGTAACCCTCCGCCATCGTGACCGTAGCTCAGTCTATTGATTTCAGACACAATGTCCGACAGGGGGTTTGTTGCAGTATTAGTCCAGTCTTAAAGTCCCGTAGATAACCTTTCAAAGAGACAATAGCTTCACCCATGTCTCTGGAACCCTCTATCTACACATGGAGCAAGATGTCGCTCTCTGGGTTGTGTCTGTGGAGTTATCAGGAATGTGATAATAGCCCAGTCTGTCTGCATGATCGGCCTCTTAGTGACCTGTTCCTGTAGTCACGGGTCTGCAGGTGTGAGAAGACCACTAGGCGGAAAGGACTTTAGCTCCCACTTTCGCCCCTCCCCTGTCAGCTGTGTGGGCAGGCGGGGCTGGGGCTGCAGCTGGATCGCTCATTGCAGTGTCTGGCAGCTCAGTTGCTCATACCGAGGCCATGTGCAGATACACGCGCCCCCCTTTGGTTAGACTCCGAGCATTTCATTTCTTTCAATTACTGCAACCTTATTCCTTTCCTAAGTGCTCCCCTCTAGGCAGTCGTGAAATGGAGTGTTCCAAGTGTCCTGGAATAAGTGAGAAAGTTGTTCTTTTCACATCCCTGCCCATTAACGAAAAACACTAGGGTGGCAGGGTACACTCCATCTACAAAACAAGCCTTTGCAATGCAATAGGTCTTGCATTTACGCGAGTTTAAGCTATTGGCATTGCAAATGACAATGCCATTTATTTATGTTTTAAAAACAAAAATAAAAGGCATTGGTATTTACGATGTCAATAGCTCAAACTCGCGTAAATGCGAGACCTATTGCATTGCAAATGCTTGTTACAAATGTAAACATATGAGGTTAAAAACAAGTAAACACACATTTGTAGGCATTCTCTGTTGTTTTTGTTCCTTTTTGACATCATCAATTTAAAAGAACCGAATGGAGAAAACTTTTAAAAATAGCTAGGATACGACTGCAGCGTGGGCAAGCATGAAACATTCAGAAGTACAAATGTTTCCATATTTATTCATGTAACATGTAAACAAGTTATACATCAAAATAGGTATCCATGTTCACAATGGGTGTAAAACGTGCACTAATAGGGTCAGGGTGCAGTGTCTTTTCCCCATGTGTTCTTTCATAAACGTGGGTCTCCAATTGAGCTTTTGGCTGCTCTGTCTTGTTATTCTGAGAGTCAGGTGCTAAAAGGGGGGCTTGGTCCCTAATTTGAGGGTCCAAAGTACGAGGCCACAGGACACCGGAAGCAAACACCCCTCGTTGATACAGCTATGGCCCGGTAACTTCTGATTGCCCTCTGACCCCTCACAGACTGCATTTCTGGCAGACCTCTTTTGTAGAGGAGGTGATACTGACGTTGAGACGATGTTGCCGAGGGGCAAAGGGCTGACAATGGCTCAGCATTTCAACCCAGTCTCCTCCTATTACCATCTTTGTTACACCCACAGCATATAAGCGCTCTGATAGGTCAGAGGGGACACCCCTATGGTGTTTAAACAGATCCTATTACAAGGACCAGTCCCTGTACTTTAAGACCGGCACCTGGGGCCCCCTGGGGTCTGAGTGTGTTTCACAGACAGGGACTCGCTGACACTGGTGACCTCCACTGACTGAATCACCTTTACCAACATTACAGACCAGAAACATAAAATGTAACACCTGATGAAGTTTGACATTATATTGTTTAATGAGATAACATTGAACCGCAGAATATGTGAATAACATTTTTATAATAAAAATGCACAAACTCCAAAAACACATTTAAGTAACTAATGTTACAAAGAACATCTGAACATAAAAAACACATAGCTCTTAAAACACCCTAACAAGGTTACCCAGGATCAACAGCAATAATGCATCCAACAGTAAACACGAAACACTCTAAAGAAACTAAAAAGAAAACACAAATATAACTCTGATCCAATACCAAGAAACATGTGGTGTTTGAGCGCTATACATATATGTATCTAGATAGCATAACCCCATCATTAACTTTGGATCCCAAAAATAATAAATGGAAATATATCTTCAAATTCAGTCACTACTCGCCCATTTCCCCTTGAAGTTAAATATCTGTCGGGTTTGCAGCTGTATCAAGTGAATAGAAACAGAAAGATGTCTAGAGAGGCAGCCTCCGTGCCCACTTCTCATGCCATAAAGCGCATTGTTGTTGCCTCGCAGTCAATCCTTCGATAGCTCAGTTGGTAGAGCGGAGGACTGTAGTGGGGAAGCTGACATCCTTAGGTCGCTGGTTCAAATCCGGCTCGAAGGACATTTTTTTAACTTTTTTCCTCTGCTTCACAATTCAAAGCGCCTCTTTCTCAGACACTCACACACCTGGGCTTTTCCTGCCTCCTCTCTTCTCCTTTACAGCTCAGCTCCCTCCTCCGGCTGGGGGGTGGGAGGGTCTCCCTCCCCACTCCCTGTGGGCATCCCCCGCTGCAATCCTCCAGCATCAGAGAGAGCCAGGGGCCCCTGGGCTGAAGAGCCAGGCCGGGCCCAGTGGGAAGCAGCCCTGGGAGCTGGTTGCTGTGACTCTGGCATCAGGTGATGCTGCTGAGAGCGCTGCTGAGAGTGTCTGCTAGGAGGTGAGAAGGTTCTTGTGAGGTGTGAGGGAGGAGTGTGTTTGTGTGTGTATTGTGGGAGGGAGAGTGTGTGTTTGTTGAGTCTGTGGCCTCCTGTTTTGGTGTCAAAGAGCTGGGAAATTAAAAAGATGAGTCACTAGGTAGACAGCGAGTTGAAGCTTCGACTACAAGTTGCTCAGCAGACGACGGTACAGCGGATCCTCGTTAGTATAGTGGTCAGTATCCCCGCCTGTCACGCGGGAGACCGGGGTTCAATTCCCCGACGGGGAGAGTATGTTGTTTTTAATTCACAATCTATATTTTAAAGTATGGCGAGTGAACATTTATTTTAAACATCATCTATAATGCGACACTGATACTATAGAGTACGGACACTTCATTACTGACCTTATCTCGTTAAACAATTTCCTAATGTAATCACATAACTTTTCCAATCAATCACGGACAATTTTTAAGTGAGAGACTTTCTGGGGAGGATTTCTGCCTTTTCATTATAAGCTTCGGTGCAGTTTCTTGAAAAAAAAGAAACGTGCACGGAGGGTTATTATTTACATAAATATCAAAGTTCTACATGATAAATAAAATGCTTTTAAGCTAGTGGCTTTTCACGCTACGTGAATGAAATGATGGATTGGGCTCTGAATGAGGAATTGTTTTATATGAAAGTGAAACTTTACAAAAATATTTAAGTGTAATGGTTTAGAATTTACAGGCACATTGTAAAGGCAAAAATACAACTGAGCTGGACGTGCACTCCCCACCATCCTCGTCAGAGACTGTATATTTCCCAGGTCCAGGCATGAGTACCAAATCTAGGTCAGGTCTTTAAACTGCATTCTGGGACTTGTAGTCCTATGTATATGTATACATATATTTATATTTACACATTTTTTTTATCGTTAAATGTTAATGATATTTTTCCTCTCCAGATTGAGGTATAATAGGAGGGTGGAATCTCTCAGCAGATTTCAGTCTATTTAAGGTGCAATAAATTCCTTTCTTCGTGGCCGGCCTCAGTGTAGTGTGTTTTCTGTGTCTGCTGATATCCCCCCGCCCCGTTTGTAAACAGTGGACTGAGTGTTGTGCTAATGTGTACTTTGGTTTATTAACAAAACCAGCAACAGAAACACAGTCAGTCTCACAAGCTTCACTGATAATGTGTCTTATAGCAAGTGCCTTGTCCCTGAGAAGATCTGCTGACCTCCTGAAGGGATCCCTGAGACGATCTCTGACGAGATTTGCTGACCTCCAGAAGGGATCCCTGAAAAGATGTGGTGACCTCTTGCAGGGATTCATGAGAAGATCTGCTAACCATCTGCAGGGATACCTGGGAAGTACCGCTGACCTCCTGAAGGGATCCCTGAGAAGAGCAGTTGTCCTCCTGAAAGGATCCCTGAGAAGAACTGCTAAACCCCTGAAGGGATCCCTGAGAAGAACCGCTAAACCCCTGAAGGCATCCCTGAGATGAGCAGCTGACCTCCTGAAGGGATCCCTGAGAAGAGCAGTTGTCCTCCTGAAAGGATCCCTGAGAAAATCTGCTGACCTCCTGAAGGGATCCCTGAGATGAGCAGATGACCTTCTGAAGGGATCCTTGAGATGAGAGGCAGACCTACTGAAGGAATCCCTGAAAAAATCTGCTGTCCCACTGAAGGAATCCCTGAGAGCAGCAGCTGTCCTCCGGCAGGGATCCCTGAGAAGAGCATCTGACCTCCTGAAGGGATTCCTTCAGAAGTACTGCTGACCTTCTTAAGGGATCCCTGAGAGGAACCTCTGACCTCCTGAAGGGATCCCTGAGAAGAACCGCTGGACTCCTGCAGGGATCCCTGAGAAGCTCTGCTGTCCTCTTGCACTAGAAGTGTGCAGCAATGACAGGATTTGGGTCAGAGGACGTTTAAAACCGGATGTGATGAGTATGTGACCTCTTAAAAAGAACACAGGCAGGAGCTCTGGGTGTCTGTAGGGATCCTTGTAAAAGCCCCTTTTTAATTACACCTCGAGCTTTGTTTTAAATGCGAACGTAAAAATGTTAAGGAGACTCTCGGTGACTGGAAAGATGACTACATCAGTAAAGACCTGCACTGAAGATGAACTTGTCTCAGACGGTGATATGTTCTACCGGAGGTTCCATGGTGTAATGGTTAGCACTCTGGACTCTGAATCCAGCGATCCGAGTTCAAATCTCGGTGGGACCTGAATGATTTTTTGACAGACTACAAACTTGCAATAATCTATTACATTATTAATGTTATGGTGAATTAACATTTGCGGCTGAGACAGTCTCTGTACAGAGGACTCACCGTCCTGCTCCCAATGTTTCTGAACAGATAACACTTCAGACAGATCTATTTAAATCCGTCTTTCTCTAGCGCCAACATGCAGAGGTTGTCACTTGATACATCGGACCAAACGGATAATTTACAAACTAATAACATACATGGAATATTATTGTCGAAAATTAGGCGATTATCTTGGAACACCATCTGTATGTTTGCGTCAGGCAGATTTTGGGAAGTGAATTCACTATGTGTTCTCTGCCCACGTCTGGACTGTAAACTCACCAACATTGTATAAAATACATTCATTCGACAAGGGCAAGATACATTTGCTGGTGGTCCTAGAGAACTCTCCGCATCATAGTGACATCATGGTGACACCATGCTGACGTTATGGAGTGTCATGGTGACGCGGTGACGTCATGGTGCATCCTGGCTGCATTTATCAGCTGTTAGGCACATGTCCATGTGCCCTGGAGCCATGGATGCATTGGTTTCACCCTATGTCAATATTAAATAAATGAAAACATCAAATATCGATTAGGAATCCAAACCAGAGGCTCGCCTTACCGATTGGGGGACCTTGCTGCTGTCCTGTCGTGCCTGTGTTGCTGCCGCCGCTCCTGGGCCCCTCACGCTGTGTGTCTCCCCCGCCGCCGCCACTACACCTCGCGGCCGAGAGCGGGGGAAGACTACAGCTCCCAGGCTCCTTAGCGGCGGCTGACGCCACCCACGCGCCCGGAGGCGCACAAAAGAACGCGGCTCCCTCGGGGGAGCGGGAATCCAAACCAGAGGCTCGCCTTACCGATTGGGGGACCTTGCTGCTGTCCTGTCGTGCCTGTGTTGCTGCCGCCGCTCCTGGGCCCCTCACGCTGTGTGTCTCCCCCGCCGCCGCCACTACACCTCGCGGCCGAGAGCGGGGGAAGACTACAGCTCCCAGGCTCCTTAGCGGTGGCTGACGCCACCCACGCGCCCGGAGGCGCACAAAAGAACGCGGCTCCCTCGGGGGAGCGGGAATCCCAACCAGAGGCTCGCCTTACCGATTGGGGGACCTTGCTGCTGTCCTGTCGTGCCTGTGTTGCTGCCGCCGCTCCTGGGCCCCTCACGCTGTGTGTCTCCCCCGCCGCCGCCACTACACCTCGCGGCCGAAAGTGGGGGAGACTACAGCCCCCAGGCTCCTTAGCGGCCGCTGACGCCACCCACGCGCCCGGAGGCGCACAAAAGAACGCAGCTCCCTCGGGGGAGCGGGAATCCAAACCAGAGGCTCGCCTTACCGATTGGGGGACCTTGCTGCTGTCCTGTCGTGCCTGTGTTGCTGCCGCCGCTCCTGGGCCCCTCACGCTGTGTGTCTCCCCCGCCGCCGCCACTACACCTCGCGGCCGAGAGCGGGGGGAGACTACAGCTCCCAGGCTCCTTAGCGGCGGCTGACGCCACCTACGCGCCCGGAGGCGCACAAAAGAACGCGGCTCCCTCCGCGTCACGGGACGCGCCGGGCTAAGCCCGGGACAAGGGCGGGCCCTCTATGGCCCTCAGAGGCACAAGGAGGCCGGGACGGGCCACGTTACTAGGCGTCAGGTATTCGTCCCTGTTACCTTTCTGTTGGACTTGGCGAGTTTCATCGTCTTATAGAGTATGAGTGGCGATATATAGGACAAGGAGCTGATTAATTCCCTTATTGATTTATTCTGTCATCATTTGTTCGTGTAGGCGCCTTTATAGTCTGGTATTTTTAAAATTAAACATTTAAACATCCCGAGGTATTTGTGAAAATGTTGAAATCCACAATAGGCAAAACACCTTCCTCTGTTGCAACACTAGATAATTATCTGGTGAAAGTCGTTACTAAAATTAATAATGAAAGACGTAAATCACTGGGCCAGGGTGCTACTTCCCCCTTACTGATCAGCACGCCCACTACATTATCTCCCCCCTCTCATGGTGTTAGCTGCAGTACTGAACAACACGACCTGGTAAATTTGGCAGATCTAGTTCCTCTATCTCCTGAAATAGAGCAGATTCAAGTTAACATGGCTGATCTAAAAGACACCAATGAGGCTCCACTAGAGGAGTCCTTGGTTCTGGCAACTCAGAGAGTGTTGAGACCTCGTAAGCATACACAACTTAAACGGGGGGTGGCCGAAATAGTAATAAGAAAATAGGTCCTTCGCCCATAAATGGAGATAGTTTAAAGGAGGCTCTGTTAAACAACGCCATAACTAAAATAGATCCAGAACAAATAGATTGCCTGATTGGCATTATGGAGGCCAAAATTTCCAAGATAGTTGAACCCCTAGTGGCCAAAATTGGTGTGTTATCGGCAGAAATTGAAAGTTTACGAAACCTCCTGGGTCCCCGTAGTGATAAAACTGCAAATGCTAGCACTGCTGCAAGGGGCCAGAGGGGAATAAACGAGCTACACAAGCCCCTCAAGGAAGGACCCAGTTTAGTTGAACCTGCAGATGCTGTGCCCCTGACAACCGTGATTAAAACTCCTTCTCTAGATACATGCCCAGGGAGTAAGAGGGAATTAAGGCCTAGTCGTATGGTTGGTGCACAACCAGACTTACCTCCTGAGTGTGCCCCACTCGTGGCAGTGCTGACTAATGTCCCACCTCTCATAGAGGCTGGTTTGCCAAACAAGCCAGAATCCCACGAATCCTTAAAGAACAAAACTGTTTCGTGGTTAAACAAAGAGTGTGGGTTCCCAGTAGAGCTATCACACCTGATATTAACCACCAGGAGAGTCTCATGGATAGGGCGTTCACATAAGAATATTAAGGGGGACTGCGTCATTATGAACTTCAGTAACCCATTCTTAGTTAATAATGCCCTAATAAGAGCATCCTCACTGCCATATACTGACCAGGGTATCACACTTCGCCCACTGGGTTATTTCTATAGATATCGCACAAAGCAGCCCATAAACGATTTACGCAGGGGCAGAGAAACTGGTTCTGGAGGGCGGATTGCCCATGGTGTTGCCACATTCAATCGTTATCAACCATTGAGTGATCTAGATTCAAACGATTGACTCGATTATGGCCGGGACCATCTTACACCTGCCATAGAAGCTCCTATTTTGACCATGGAGGAGGATCACGGGACAAATGAAAATTCAGTGTGCACTGGGGAGGGTGGTACCCGAAATGTCACGAATACAGAGGGGGATGCCCATGGTGGCATCACTGATGGTTTGGTGGGAGTGCCGGCCCAACGTCCAGGTACCAGGGTCCTCAGTTGGAACATCGCTGGGCTGAATAGTAAAGCTAATGATCCACAGTGGAGGAACTGTTTATCAGATTGTGAAATTATTGGGCTACAAGAGACTTGGGACACGGAAAACACTTTTTTGTTGGATGGGTATGCGGCTTTTTGGTCGGCTGCAGTTGTTTCTTCTAGGGGGAGGGCAAAGAGCGGTCTCTTAACCCTTATTTCATTAAAAATTGAAGGGATTTATACTAAAGTGGAGACAGGCTCGCCATATTGCATTGCAGTGGAAATTCAAACTAACTTAAATGGGAATTGGCTTATTGTCAATTTTTATAATTCTTTTGCTAAGAGTACGCCTAACGAACATTTAGTCAGTCTATATGATTTCTTGGAAATGTATAATGTCAACAGTACGAACCTCTATTCGGTTATTGTGCTTGGTGATTTTAATGTTCATTGTTGCTTAGGTAATTGTTTTGTTTGGGACAGTTTAGGCCCACCAAACCAAGAAAACATTCATTTTGAACACACCCCGCAGGGTCTGTACTTAGAAGACCTGATCGCTGGAAATGATTTGATCTACCCCACCAAATATACAGGAGATATCCCAACATACAAAGGAAGCGGCCTGGGGTCCACTATTGATTATATTTTTGTGAGCATAAATTTAGTTAGTAGGGTGAGCCAGTATAAAGTTAGCTGGACTACTTATGGTGATCACAACCCTGTTCAGGCGACTTTATCTGATGATTTAAGGAAAAAAGAATCTGACATCCTGACTGCTGGAATTTTGGATATAAGGCCCACCGATCAAACGCGTCGCCTGAAATGGTGCCGTGTGGTACCGAAGGACTTTAAGGAAAATCTGATGGGAAAGGTTGGGGATGAAATGTCCACTTGTCTGAAAGATGGCATCATAGGAGATGAGGTCTTAGTAGCATACGGTAGAATCTGCTCCCAGGTCGATAGTGACCTTAAGAAAGTTTGGAAGGGGCAACCCAGAAACGGGGAAAATGGTTTGATCATAATTGCTCAATAGCCCAACGGAAGTTGATGGTAGCGCTGAAAGCCGTGCCGCCTGACAAAGCGGAAATTGCTGCCCTCAGGAATGTTTACAAAAAGGCACAAAGTAAGCCCTTTTTTCAGGATAAAAGCAATAGTGAGCTTGACTGCGGTATCCAAGAAAAAAAATGGCACAGTCATTTTAAACAGGTGTATGATGGAAACGGGATGTTGGAAGGCCCAATTTTAAACATGGAGAAATATACTTTGACCTTCACAGAACTGGAAGTCACACACGCCATCATGCAAATGACAAGTAATAAGGCTCTGGGACCCGACGGAGTCCCAGCAGACCTTTTTAAATCAGACGTAAAAACTTGGTCTAAGATTTTATTTAATGTCTTTGTCAATGCCTGCCATTTGGGTCTGCCCTCTACTTGGGCGCGATCAGTTATTATACCCATATACAAAAAGGGCGATAGAGATGACCCGAGTTGCTACCGCCCGATATCCCTAATAGATTCTTCTGTGAAAGTACTGGGTAGGGTGGTCCTTGGCCAACTGATTGGCTGGCTAGAGGAATCTGGAACACTCTCTATGGCCCAGTACGGCTTCAGAAAAGGGATGGGTACTATAGATCAATGCCTGAACTTGCAACTACTAATAGGTAAATATACGGTGGCTAAGAAGGGAGTATTATTGGTAGCCTTTCTGGACCTGTCTTCGGCCTTTGACCGTGTAAACAGGTCAAAACTGTGGTCTTTGCTCTTATCCTATGGAGTAGACAAAAACATCGTCTACTTCTTAGCTGACCTACATAGGGACTTATCGGCTACGGTCAGGTACGATCAACAGGGCACTTGTACGGAAGATATACCTATATCTAATGGAGTTAGACAGGGGTGCATTTTGGCACCCCTGCTCTTTACTCTATACATAAATAATCTAGACCATGCCCTAATTGCTTCATGTAAAGATATTCCACGTGCAGGGAAATGCCTGATTCCCGCACTTTTATACGCGGACGACGACGCCTTACTCGCAAGAATGGCAGTGGGTCTTCAATTACTGCTAGACTCTTTTGCGGGTTTTATGAAGGCGCTGGACCTAAGCGTCAACTTCCCAAATTCGCATGTAATGGCCATTGGACAAAAATCCTTAAAGACTAAAACCTTCAAATGTGAGGGGCATACACTATCTAGGGTGTCGTCATTCCCTTACCTGGGTGTACTTTTTGACGACCAAGGATCCTGGGGAACCCAAATTACAGAGAAAAAAATCGTATTAACCAGAGCGACTCTGGCCGTATTGGGTTTTGCCTGAAAGTTAGGAGCCAGGCCAATGAAGGCCCTTATTCAAATATATAGAGCCAAGTGCTTCTCTCTAGCTATGTATGGCGCCGAGCTATGGGGCATAAAGAATGTAAAAAACATACAGATTGTTGAAGATAGGTTTTTAAAAAACCTCTTATCAGTCCCGAAAACAACTGCCAATTACAATACCCATCAGGAGCTTGGAATTGGCTTTGTGGAAGATTCTATTGCTGTGGCACCGTTACTGAAATGGATAAGCATCTGGTTAAATCCTGACCTACTGCTTAACCGTATCATCATGAAAGATTGTATGTCACTTGACTATGGGTTATGTATACCCTGGCTGAAATACATTCAGAAACTGGCAACAAAGTTGGGCCGCCCAGAAATATATCAATCACCAGAAGCTCTAGTGAAAGGAGATATAAAATGGTGTAAGGAAATGTTTTTGCGTATAGCCACCATGGACAGGGAAGAGAGTGAGCTGTCAAAGGTAACTGTAAGGGCTCACCAGCTATGTAAAACAACACCATCCATGGAACCATATCTAGGATACGTCACAAATAAAAATCACAGTTTCCTATTGACTAGATTTAGACTTAACCCATTGCATCTACTTATTGGAGAACAGAAAGGATGGAAAAGGTAGAGGATCTTGGCCCTTGTACCTGTGATAATTTTTCACAACAAGATATCACACACTTCCTTTTTTTCTGTGAACACTTCATTGACAAAAGGGAAACGTTTTATACTCCCTATTTTAAAAAACAAAGGCTTTGTGCAGGTGAGACCTGCCCTTCTCTACCTTCAAATGCTAACTGACGTTTGGGAAACTTTTAACATTGCAAATTTTGTATCTGCTGTTATGAGATTTTTGAGGAAATGATTGTATAATCATATTATGTATACCCTCTTTTTATCGTTTTTTAAATGGAATTGTTTTTAACTGTCCTATTGGATGTGTTTATAGGTATTTAGGAGCTATTGATTGTTCAAAATGAATTATGTACCTTCAACTCTTTTTATATACTATGTTATGTAGTATGCTTTTATGGTTTGCACTTAAACCGAATAAAGACTTTTGACTGACTGATTAGGAATTTCAATATATAGATATTGCGGTTTTACTTAATATGTGGTGTGTGCTGTTGTTGTTTATAATGCATATATATTTAGTATACATCTCGTCCTCTTTAGTTGTCTCTAAATACCCTTGGTGTATACTGATATATCTAGTGAACATCTTTGTATACCGTGATGTATATACTTCTGTAGAATCTATATTTACTATAGTGTTTTGCAATAAGACAGTCTTCTGTAATTGGTGCATGGTGCAATGCTCAGCAGTTACTTTTGCTGGTGGTTCGGGTTGCATCCTTTGGTTCAGCTGTCATCTGCAGGTGGTGGACTTGTTCACTGGAGTTGATTCCGTCTGCATTACTCCATCTCGTCTGTGTGTTCAGTGTGTCTTTTGTCACAATCAATAGTGCTTAGAAACCAGACATTGATCTTACAACTTTCTGCCACACCTGTGTTGCTGGATCCTGTCAGAAAAGGGTTCTGGGTGGCAATAGGTACCATGCTGCCCACCCCACCGTGTGTGCCTCCTGAATCTGCATGTGGTGGGTAGTGCCAGTGGGAGGGCTCGGGCCTTGCGTTATTTCTCCAAAACCAAATCTGTGACCAATGAGTCATAGGCTGCACCACAGCACAGAGACAGCCCTCATCACAGCAACAGAGGACATCCGAGCCCCACTAGACAGAGGTGCAACCGCCGCCCTCATTCTCCTCAACCTCTCCGCAGCCTTCGACACAGTGTCACATCACACCCTCATCCAATGACTTCGCCAGATAGGAATCTCAAGCAATGCCCTCAGATGGATAGCGTCGTTCCTCACAGGGCGCAGCTTGAGAGTCGGCCTCCCCCTTTGCCTCACACCCCAAGCCGACTATCTGTGGAGTACCGCAGGGCTCATCTCTCCGCCTCACCCTCTTCAACGTCTACATGGCTCCTCTCGCAGACATCGTCAGCTCTCACAACATCAGAATCATCTCCTACGCCGACGACACCCAACTAGTCCTTTTACTAAACTAACCCCACCCAGACTAAGGCCAACTTTCACAGCTGCACGAAGAACCTAGCGACATGGATAAAAGACAACTGCCTCAAGCTCAGCACAGACAAGACGGAAGTCCTCATCTTCAGCAGACACACAACCGTCTGAAATGACTCCTGGTGGCCACCGGAGCTCGGACCAACCCCCACATCAAAAGACCACTCTTGCAACCTCGGCATCATACTGGACAGCAAGTTCATCATGATACGCCAGGTCAACTCTATCACATCAGCCTACTTCAGCACCATTTGCAAGCTCCGAAAACTCTTCAGATGGCTCCCCACCAGCACCAGGAAAACATTGACACAGGCCCCCATCACCAGCCAACGTGACTAGCACTCCTCTTTATGGGGCACAAACTTCGAACTTGTGCAAAGTCTACAGAAGATACAAAATGCAGCAGCCAGACTGATCTTCAACCTAACCAAAAGAACACACATCACCCAACACATCAACACCTCCACTGGCTCCCCATCCACAAGAGATGCCAATTCAAGCTCCTGTCCCACATACAAGGCCTTCCACAACATTGGACCACACTACCAGAACCACCGCCTGACCTTCCACCAACCCACCAGGATCCTGTGCTCTTCACCCCTCGCCCTCGCACAGACTACTTGCATCCTCCAAAGTCGTACTGGAGGGCACTCGTTCTCTCACCTCGCCACCAAAACATGGAACACCCTCCCTCTCCACCAATGCACTGCACCTTCGCTCAGCCACTTCAGGAGAGAACGCAAGACCTGGCTCTTCCACTGAAACCCAAAACACAGCGCCTGGATACCCCCTGGGGTGATAAGCAGCGCTTTACAAAAACTAGTTGGTTGATTGATTAATTGATAGACTGCAGTTCTAGAGAGGACACTGTATGACTCCATGTGTACATGGACATGTGTGCGCGTGAACAGTGAGTGCTTCATCCAGTGGATTCTGTTTCTTATCCAACGAGACTGACATGTTTGATTGCATTGTTTGATCCTTGGCAAATCACGTTCTCTCCATCTATATCAATTCCTAGATCTGAAAAAATAAAGGCCTGGATCACAAATTGTATGAAGCGGTGTCCTCATGGGCAGAAACCCCCAGACTCGTAGTTGAACCGGTGCAGATCAACCCCTCCTGTCTCCCCTTCTGTTCCTTCCCAGATATGATATTCCTTGAGGTTAAAGCAGCAATGTCTGTAGGGAACTGAGCCCAGAATCACACTGCAGATGCTGTGCAGGCCTGGCCATGCCACTCCCAATTCCAAGCCTGAACAGCAGGTACGTGGAGTAGGGATAGATTTACAATCTTGAACAGGTGCTCCTGGCCCCGGTCATTTTGAGACCCTCCACACCCGGATTTGTAATCAGGGCCATAGAGTTCTTGAACCATGCTGCTGTGAATTGCTTCCTACACAACTGACCATTTATAATACTTCATAGCAGTATCCATTCTAGACACCAAGGATTGCACACTTAGCGTCTTCATCCCACCTTACATTCCTGATAGGTCTGAGGCACACTGCTGACTGCTGGGAGAAGCACCTTTTGTGTGTTTGATGCCCTCTACCCATGCCCATACCTTGCCCTCTATGTGACATTGGTATATGTCCAGACATGGGTCCCGTGCTCACAGTGCCACTACACTGAAAAAGCAGTGTACACCCCTATCTGACCTACCTGAGCGAAAACATCAAATGCATCCACTGCAGGGGCCTGTGTTCGACCTCATGGTCACAGGTTCAAATCCCGGCGGGTCCACTCAGCCTTTCAACCATTTGAGGTCAATAAAATGATAAAAAAGTGCTTTGCGACAGCAGCAAAGCAGGCCTCCGGGTCGGAAACAAAAGGGTGTGAACCCAAAACCCTAATTTCCAATGGCAGCCCACCGTTTAGCATAAATGGTGATGTCAGCCAGTGGAAATGAGGGGTGGGGCTTAAAGCCCTTTTCTAAAACTCCTCGTTAACAATAAATCTTGCCAAGGCGAGCAGCGCTTTACGCTGCAACGCCACGCGAGACCTAAAAACATAAGGTACAATGAAACTGTAGCATGGGCAGGCAAAGAAACATTCTGAACTACAAATACATTTAAACTTACCCATGTAAGATGAAAACAAGTTACACATCAAAATATGTATCTATATTTACCATGGATGTAAAAAGTGTGCGCCGATAGAGTAAGGGTGCCGTTTCTTTTCCCCTATTTTCTCCTTTCATAAATGTGGGACCCCAAATAAGATTTAGGCTGCTCTGTCTTGCTAGTCTGAGCGGCAGGGGCTAAAAGGGGGCTTGGTCCCTACATTGAGGGCCTAGAGTACGAAGGCCCCAGGAGTAAACACCCCTCGTTGATACAACTATGGCCCTGTAACCTCTGCGTGTGGATTTCTGGAAGACCAGTAAGTGATACTGAAAGTTGAGACAATGCTGGCCATCGATGGGCTAATGAAGTGGCTGACGGTTGGCTATGGCTCACCATTTCAAGGGGAAGAATTTGTAGCCCATTTAGCATCAATGAGGATGAAACCCCTCACAACCCCACACAGATGGCACTAATCTAAAATGCGAATGAAAAGCATTTTATGCGCAGACCACACACTATTGCTGACATTGCCAGAGCCGAGGGTGAGAATGCTGCACTGGCCATCAAATCTTTCCTGGGGGAACACAGGTGCAACCAACACATGATACCAGCTGTACACCCTTCTCAGGGATCATGGAATGACAGATGGCTGACTCCATCACTCACCATGCTTCTCGGCAGCCTGAGCGACCATCAGAGAAGAAACAATCTGACACAGACACAAAAACAATGACCAGCCCACCAGCAGATGAGGAGTTTGTAACTCAGACCTGCAAGTCAAAGTCTAGTATTTCATTGTGAGAAACAAATTCTCATTAAGAAAACATAGGGGCATATTATCAAGGTCTGGCGATAAATATCGCAAAGCGCAGTCAGCGCTTGCATATTTATCGCCGGCTATCTCTGGAATTTATAGCCCGGTTAGCGCATTATCAACAACATGCATAGCCGAGGCGATAAAAATTCCAGAGATAGTGTGGATATCGCCGTTTTCCATGGTGGAAAACGGCGATATCCTAGATGATAGGGCCTGTGGTCTTAGCCACAGAATCCACCCCCCATGTTAGGTATGCCTTAGTCAGGAATTTAACAGACATTAAATTCCTGCGTTAAGGCATACTTAACGTGATTTTAAATATCGCTAACCCTCCTTGTCAATATGACGAAGCTGGGTTAGCGATATTTTCCCAAGGGAGTCTTGTCAGGCACGCCTCCTTTGCATCTCATTTGCGATGCGATCGGAGGCATGCTGAAAAGGGACGCTATTCCCAGTAAACTGTCGCTAACAGCTGTTAGCGACAGCTTGCTGATAGGGTGATAAAAATATCGCCGCTTTAGCTGCAAAAAGTGCCGCTAAAGCAGCGATATTGCCCTTGATGATATGCCCCATTATGCTTAACATAGCTTTGGCTGAGTTAGCATATCTAGGCCGCATTTGGTCACATTACTGGAAATTGCTCGTTTATTTCTTGTATACAAGCAGTAAATGTTCGTGTCTTGCCTCTGCATATGAAATGTAAATTATTTCTAACTTCCTTGCTGAAGCGGGAGTGTTTTGAAACATTGGAAGGTTATGAGCTAAACATCCACTGCTATGTCCGTGTTAAGACTGTGCAGAAGCAGTCCATTGTATTTTCTAGTTTTTGCATTCATAAAACGTACAATTTCTTCTGTGCAACAAATCGTGTTGTCAAAAGCCAATGAAAATTGTGGGTCAGTAGGTGTAGTGTGGAAATTAATAATTTGATTGGTTAACAATGCAAGCAACATTTTAGTACTGCCCTTTACGTAATGTCGGCCTCATCTGCACCTGGTGGTGGAGACGAGATTTCACTACCACAGTGCTTCATAGCACGCCGCTGATTCCTGCTGCACGGAATGCACGGGGAACACGCTTGGGTGAAGGCCGGACCAAGATCGGGCTCGTCTGCACCTGGTGGTGGAGATGAGATTTCACCACCACAGTGCTTCAAAGCACGCCACTGACTCCTGCTGCACGGGATGCACGTGGGACATGCTTGGGTGAAGACCGGACAAAGAGCGGGCTCGTCTGCACCTGGTGGTGGAGACGAGATTTCACCACCACAGTGCTTCAAAGCACGCCGCTGACTCCTGCTGCATGGGATGCACGTGGGACATGCTTGGGTGAAGACCGGACCAAGAGCGGCCTCGTCTGCACCTGGTGGTGGAGACGAGATTTCACCACCACAGTGCTTCAAAGCACGCCGCTGACTCCTGCTGCACGGGATGCATGTGGGACACGCTTGGGAGAAAACCAGACCAAAAGCAGGCACACCTGCACCTGGTGGTGGAGACGAGATTTCACCACCAGAGTGCTTCATAGCGCATTGCTGACACCTGCTGCACGGGATGCATGCGGGACGCGCTTGGGTGAAGAGTGGGCTCATCTGCACCTGCTGGTGGAGTCGCTGACTCCTGCTGCACGGGATGCACGTGGGACACGCTTGAGTGAAGACCGAGCCAAGAGCGGGCTCTTCTGAACCTCGTGGTGGAGACGAGATTTCACCACCACAGTGCTTCATAGCACGCCACAGACTCCTGCTGCACGGGATGCACGCGGGACACACTTGGGTGAAGACCGGAGAAAGAGCGGGCTTGTGTGCACATGGTGATGGAGACGAGATTTTGCTGCAGTTCATGTTCCTCAATTTCCCCTTTCTACCACGGACAGAGTGATGTCTCAGTCACACACACACATACACATCACATGTTGGTGGGGCCCATAACACCAACATTCATTCTAATCAAACTATCCGTATTTTTTTATTCAGAAAAGGGGATAAGACATTTGGGTTCCGAACTACACTGCTTTCCCCTTGATGGGAACTCGCTAACATCACCTAACAGGAGAATCCCCTTTCTCCTCCTCCTCCTCCTCCTCCCATCAAGGAGAGCACAACCTTGGTTGATGAATCATTTAGTTGGAATTAGCTTAATGACTCCTTAATTCTCTGACTCAATCAATAATACATTTCAATGAAAGAGCAACACAACACATACATTCAATTTAATCTTTCTTTATCTAAATTAAGTGCAGGTTTAAACCTAAATAGTAAATTTCATCTTTTGTCATATTTACCTATTCTGGCTATTTGTCGTTTTCTAAGTCAGAATCTGGTCCTCAGTCAAATCGTCAAAGTTCTGTTCTATCATGCAGAGTCACCGTCCTCTCCGTCAGCATAACATCAAGATACTGGATATGGTGGTGTGCGTTCCGAACGACCCTCTCTAGTCTACTATTATTTATACAAAAAATGTACATTCAAAGGTCACAATCTTCTTTTCCAGAGCTTCTCATTGGTCAATCAAAGTACATCCTAATTCATTAGGAAACATTCAATGTCGTCCCCACAGGCTAAAAGTTCCAAAACGAATGTATGGGAACGTTGGCAATTCATGGTTTAGGTCGCAACAATTTGTATTGAAGGGTTGGCTTTTCGCCTGGTGCAGCCTTGATGGGCACAGCGATGACAGTTCACCGGCAGGTCGCAGCTGCTGAGGTTTGCGCAGGCGCGTTTCTCCATTCCCTTCATTGCTTTTACTACGTAAGGTCTGATTCAGTCGGCGGCCATTTTATAGCAGGCCCATATGGTCAACTTAAGCAAAGAAACACAAAAACGTCATTAATACATTGAAATGGTTAAACAGTGTTATTTCCCTTGCTAATACCCATATGTGTGTGCATTTATCTAGCCATATGCCACGTCCAAAGCCATTATTACTGGTTTATTTAAGCGGAATTCACGATAACATAACATAAGCAACGTTTATCCTATTAATATGCATACAGACTTAGTTTACATATTATCTTTAGCCATGCAAAGCAATCCCACGTATATTCTCTCGGTTAATAAGGTTGATTAATTTCTTAAACAACACTCTATTAATTATTATGATTAATCATTAGTCATTTTAATACAAACATATATAAATGAATTAGGTATATAAAAAGGAAACATTTTACCTGCTCCATCAATTTCACCACCACAGTGCTTCATAGCACGTCGCTGACTCCTGCTGCACGGGATGCGCGGGATGCACGGGATGCATGCCGGACATGGTTGGGTGAAGACCAGACTAAGAGCAGCCTCGTCTGCACCTGGTGGTGGAGACAAGATTTTACCACCACAGTTCTTCATATCATGCCGCTGACTCCTGTTGCACGGGATGCATGGGATGCACGGGATGCACGCTGAACATGGTTGGGTGAAGACCAGACCAAGAGCGGCCTCGTCTGCACCTGGTGGTGGAGACAAGATTTCACCACCACAGTGCTTCATAGCACGCCGCTGACTCCTGCTGCACAGGATGCACGCAGGACACGCTTGGGTGAAAACCGGATCAAGAGCGGGCTCGTCTGCACCTGGTGGTGGAGACGAGATTTCACCACCACAGTGCTTCATAGCACGCCACTGACTCCTGATGCATGGGATGCACTTGGACACGCTTGAGTGAAGACCGGACAAAGAGCGGCCTCGTCTGCACCTGGTGGTGGAGACAAGATTTCACCACCACAGTGCTTCATAGCATGCCGCTGACTCCTGCTGCACAGGATGCACACGGGACACACTTGGGTGAAGACCGGACCAAAAGCGGGTTCGTCTGCACCTGGTGGTGGAGATAAGATTTCACCACCCAGCGCAGGAAACAACAACATCACCCCATCGCAAGACCTCTGCAACTCCCTCGCCTCATACTTCCACAACAAGATCGCGGACATACACAACAGCTTCAACAACCAACCAACGCACACCACGACAGAACAACCACCCCCCACCACCACCCTCCACGCCTGGACCCCGATCAGCACCGAAGACACCATCCGCACGATGAACTCCATCCACTCCGGATCACCGACCGACCCCTGCCCTCACCACGTCTTCAACAAGGCCGACGCTGTCATCGCACCCCACCTGCGAGACATCATCAACACATCCTTCGACACCGCCACCTTCCCCGAGAGCTGGAAGCACGCCGAACTCAGCGCTCTACTCAAGAAACCCACAGCGGACCCCACCGAACTCAAGAACTACCGCCCCATCTCGCTCCTCCCGTTTCCAGCCAAAGTCATCGAGAAGACCGTCAACAAGCAGCTGGCCGCCTTCCTCGAGACGAATGGATCCCTCGACCCCTCACAGTCTGGCTTCCGAGCCAACCACAGCACCGAGACCGCCCTCATCGCCGCCACCGATGACATCCGAGCCCTGATGGACAACGGAGAAACAGCGGCCCTCATCCTCCTAGACCTCTCCGTGGCATTCGACACTGTCTGCCACCGCACCCTAGTACAGCGCCTCAGCAACGTCGGAATCCAGGACAAGGCTCTGGAATGGATCATCTCCTTCCTCGACGGAAGAACACAGAGAGTCCGCCTACCACCGTACAAGTCAGAGGCCACCGAAGTCATCTGCGGCGTCCCCCAAGGATCCTCGCTGAGCCCCACCCTCTTCAACATCTACATGAGCCCCCTCGCGGCCATCGCACGCCAACACAACCTCAGCATAATCTCCTACGCCGACGACACCCAGCTGATCCTCTCCCTGACCAACGACCCCGCCGCCGCAAGAGCCAACCTGCACGAAGGGATGAAAGAGGTAGCCGAGTGGATGACGACCAGCCGCCTGAAACTGAACTCAGACAAGACGGAGGTCCTCATCCTGGGCTCTTCACCCTCCGCCTGGGACGACTCCTGGTGGCCTCCCGCCCTGGGCACCGCACCCAAACCGACAGACCATGCACGCAACCTGGGCTTCATCCTGGACTCCTCCCTCTCCATGACCAGACAAGTCAACAACGTCTCCTCGGCGTGCTTCAACATCCTACGCATGCTACGGAAGATCTTCTGGTGGATCCCCACCGAGACCAGGAAGACCGTCACCCAGGCCCTCGTCACTAGCCGACTGGACTACGGCAACGCCCTCTACGCCGGTACCACCGCCAAGCTCCAGAAGAGACTCCAGCGGATCCAGAACGCCTCAGCCAGACTCATCCTCGACATCCCACGAACCAGCCACATCTCCGGACATCTGAGAGACCTACACTGGCTCCCCGTCAACAAAAGAATCACCTTCTGCCTCCTCACCCACGCACACAAAGCCCTACACGACCAAGGCCCGAGCTACCTCAACAGCCGAATCAACTTCTACGCTCCCAAACGCCACCTCCGTTCAGCCAACCACGCCCTCGCCGCGGTCCCCCGCATCCGAAGAACGACTACAGGAGGAAGGTCCTTCTCCTACCTGGCCGCCAAGACCTGGAACTCCCTCCCGACCGACCTGCGCCTGACCCAAGACCACCTCTCCTTCAGGAAGAAGCTGAAGACCTGGCTGTTCGAGCAGTAGCGGCACCCCCCCTACCCCCAGCGCCTTGAGACCCTACGGGTATGTAGTGCGCTTTAGAAATGTCTTTGATTGACCACCACAGTGCTTCATAGCGCGTCGCTGACTCCTGCTGCACGGGATGCATGCGGGACGCACTTGGGTGAAGAGCGGGCTCATTTGCACATGGTGGTTGAGTCGCTGACTCCTGCTGCATGGGATGCACGAAGACACGCTTGAGTGAAGAGCAGACCAAGAGAGGGCTCGTCTGCACCTGGTGGTGGAGACAAGATTTCACCACCACAGTGCTTCATAGCACACCGCTCACTCCTGCTGCACGGGATGCATGCGGGACACACTTGGGTGAAGACCGGACCAAAAGCGGGCTCATCTGCACCTGGTGGTGGAGAAGAGATTTCACCACCACAGTGCTTCATAGCATGTCGCTGACTCCTGCTGCACGGGATGCATGCGCAACATGCTTGGTTGAAGACCGAGACAAGAGCGGGCTCATCTGCACCTGGTGGTGGAGTTGCTGACTCCTGCTGCATGGGATGCATGCGGACACGCTTGAGTGAAGACCGAGACAAGAGCGGGCTCGTCTGCACCTGGTGGTGGAGACAGGATTTAACCACCAAAGTGCTTCATAAAAAGCCAAACAGCCCTCTCTCGACCCCAAGCTACCCGTTAACTTCCGTCCCATTTCTCTACTGCCTTTTCCAATTAAAATTCTGGAAAAGGTGGTTAGCAAATCCCTGTCTAACTATCTGGAAGCAAATCTACTGCTGGACAGTGATCAGTTCGGCTTTCGACCGGGACATGGAACGGAAACTGCCTTGACAACGGTAATGGACGAACTCCGTATGCGAGCCGACAAAGGAAAGTCTTCAGTACTAGTGCTGTTAGACATGTCGGCTGCGTTTGATACGGTCAGCCATGCTGTACTGTTGTCAAGACTGACAGAGCTAGGGGTCAAGGGAAGCGGCCTGGAATGGATGCGCTCCTATTTAGAGGGCCGGCAGCAGGCAGTCATGATCACTCCCTACACCTCCCCCTGGTCCCCGGTCCGCTACGGTGTACCTCAGGGCTCGGCAATCAGCCCGATCCTTTTTAATGTATACCTTAGTCCACTGATCCCCATTATAAAATCTTTCGGGATCAAAGTGGTCAACTATGCGGACGACATCCAATTGTTTTTTTCCCTCGAAGGGGAAGACTCGGTTTCCATAAGATCTTTTCAGGAATGCATGGGGCTGGTCATAGACTGGCTGAAGACCAACTCACTGCAGCTGAACGCCGAGAAAACGGAGCTGCTGCTATGTCATGCTGCTAGAATACAAAACCCTCTTCTGGGTGAGTTCAGGCTCCGACCAGAGGATATCCCTATAGTAGCTGCTAAAACGGTCCGCAACCTGGGGGTCATGGTAGATGAGAACCTCCAGATGCTTACTCAGGCCAACAAAACCATCAGCACCTGTCTCTCCTTGCTGAGAGCCCTCCGCCAATTTCTTCCACTCTTACCCAGCGAGGCAAGGCCTTTAGTGGTCCAGAGTGTAATCCTGAGCAGACTGGATTATTGTAACTCCTTGTATTTGGGTGCTCCCCAATACACTGGGCAGGGGCTACAACGAATCCAGTCTATGGCAGCCAAACTGGCACTGAATCAACAGCGCGATTCCTCTGTGCAACAGGCCCTGAGGGATCTGCATTGGCTGCCTGTAAAAGACAGAATTAACTTTAAATCCTTGGTCTTGGTCTATAAGGCCCTACACAATACTGGGCCGCTTCCTCTGCGAGAGCGCTTCTCATGGTATGAACCCAAAAGACCTCTTCGATCATCCAATCAAGGCCTAGCCTCTATCGCTAAAATCAAACTAGCTAGGATGGGAGGCAGGGCCTTCAGCACGGCAGCCGCACGTCTCTGGAACAAGATCCCCCAGGACTTAAGGCTGGCCGGATCCTTGATGGGGTTTAGAAGAGGCCTCAAGACTTGGTTATTCGCCTTGAACAGACAGCAACCCCTTGTTTAGCTGAATTGATTACTTTTTACGTTTTTTTCCACCTTTGTCTCTGAGCGCCAGGATACCCGTTGGGTGATGGTTGCGCTATATAAATGCCCTATACAATACAATACAATAGCACGCCGCTGACTCCTGCTGCACAGGATGCACACGGGACACGCTTGGGTGAAGACCGGACTAAGAGCGAGCTCGTCTGCACCTGGTGGTGGAGATGAGATTTCACCACCACAGTGCTTCATAGCACGCCGCTAACTCCTGCTGCATGGAATGAACGTGGGAGAAGCTTGGGTGAAGACTGGACCAAGAGCGGGCTTGTGTGCACATGGTGGTGGAGATGGAATTTCACCAGCACAGTGCTTCATAGCGCATCGCTGACACCTGCTGCACGGGATGCATGCGTGACGCGCTTAGGCGAAGACTGGGCCAAGAGCAGGCTCGTCTGCTCCTGGTGGTGGAGATGGGATTTCACCACCACAGTGCTTCATAGTGTTTCGCGGACTCCTGCTGCACGGAAATGTCCACGGGACACGCTTGGGCCAAGAGCAGGTTCGTTTGCACCTGGTGGTGGAGATGGAATTTCACCACCACAGTGCTTCATAGCGCGTCGCTGACTCTTGCTGTACAGGATGCATGCGGGACACACTTGGGCGAAGAGCGGGCTCATCTTCACCTGGTGGTGGAGTCGCTGACTCCTTCTGCACGGGATGCAGGCAGACACGCTTGAGTGAAGACCGAGCCAAGAGCGGGGTCTTCTGAACCTGGTGGTTGAGACGGGATTTCACCATCACAGTGCTTCATAGCGTGTCGCTGACTCCTGCTGCACGGGATGCACGCGTGGTACACCTGGGCGAAGACTGCGCCAAGAGCGGGCTCGTCTGCACCTGGTGGTGGAGACGGGATTTCACCACCAGAGTGCTTCACAGCGCATCGATGACTCCTGCTGCACGCAAATGCATGCAAGACACGCTTGGGCCAAGAGTGGGCTCGTCTGCACCTGGTGGTGCAGACGAGATTTCACCACCACAGTGCTTCATAGCGCATCACTGACTCCTGCTGCAGGGGATGCACGCGGACATGCTTGGGACAAGACCGGGCCAAGAGCGGGTATGTCTGCACCTGGTGATGGCGATGGGATTTCACCACTGTTAGAATCCGGGTTATCTTGTTGGCACAGGTAGGTACTTGTGACAAGCAGGGAACCTTTCCTCTAGTCAGGGTAAGGGGTTACACTCCTAAAAATAACCCCTGCTCATCCTCTAGGTAGCTTGGCGCGAGCAGACAAGGCTTATCTCAGAGCGTTATAGGTTAAGCATTTGTGAACACATACAGTAACCAAGTGACAACACTACAAATGGACACCATACAGGTTTTTATATTAAAAATAAGGATTCTTTATATAGGATTATCACAAGACCATTAAACGATTAAAAATACACAATACGGTTGCTTAGTTGGTAGAAGATTGCTTAGTTTCTCTTAAGTTCTTAAATGCGACACTTTAAGTCAATGTACCTTAGATGCGACATGCAGGGCAACGAAAGTGTTGCAGCGATGCAGAGGCGTTGAAGTTCTTGGTGCAAAAGAAATAAAGACGGGATCTTCCAGATACGTTACGCTTCTCCGATGTTGCGAGAAGGCTCGACTCGATGCGTCCGCTACAGCGGCGTCACCCTTGACGAGATGCGATGACAGCGGCCTTGGCAGCGGCACTCTTCTCCGACGTTGCGAAACGCTTCCGCTCGATGCGATGCTGCAGCGGCGACACCCCTTCCGCGGCTCCGACGGCGGCACGCTTCTCTGTGGATGCGAGGCGCTTTTCTGGATGCGGTGCAATGCGACAACTACGATGGCTGCGATGGTGACACGCTTCCTCCTCGATGCGAGACTCTTCTCTCGATGCGGTGCAATGCGACAGCTACGATGGCTGCGATGGCAACACGCTTCTTCGGCGTTGCGAGACACTTCCGGATGATGCGAGACGCTTCCGCTCGATGCGATGCTGCAGCGGCGACACCCTTTGCGAGATGCGACGACAGCGGCTCCGACGGCGGCACGCTTCTCTTCCTTGCGTCGCGCTTCCAGCTCCTTGCGACACGCAGTCCCTCAGAAGGCCCAACAACAGCAGCAGGCACTTCCAAAAGACTTTGGGGAGCTGGGGGTGAAGTCCACTGGTCCTGGGACTTCGTTAAGGGGGCAAGCTCAGTTCAAGCCCTTGGAGATCTTTTTAAAGCACAAGTTGAAGCAAAGTCTTTAGTAGTCTTTCTCCTCTCCTTCAGCAGCAAGGCAACCACTGCAGGCCAATCCCCCAGGTCAGTGACAGTACTCCTCCTACAGCTTTCCCAGTTCCTTTTCCTCTGGCAGAGGTTCTTCTTGTTTCAGCAGGATCTAATTTCTTGGGAGCAGGGTCCCAATACTTATACCCCTAATTCCTTTGTTCCTCTGGGGTTGAGGGGCCTTTGCCCAGTCCAAACCAGTTCTTGAGCACTCTGTTGACATGACTCTGCCTTTCTATTCAGGGTGCAGGGCAGAGACATCAGCTGCTCCGCAGGAGGTGGAGCCAGCATTGTGGTAGCAGAGCACTACCCTGTTCAGAGCCCAGGTGTACTCCTCCCACCCATCTGGCTGCCAATCTTCCTATTCACCACCAGGCTACCTAGCCCTGCCCCTCTGGGGTTCCCCAGCCCTGCCACTTACACAACCAGACAGGCAGATACACATCATAGCAGAGGCAGGCTGAAATGGTCAGGCAAGCAAATACCAACTTTCTAAAAGTGGTATTTGCAAACACAGAATATTAAAATAAACTTTACTAAAAGATGTATTTTATTATTCTGAGTTCAGGCATACTAAACTCGAATTTCTACCATGTTCCCTGGGTCTGTTAGGATCATAGAATGTAACAATTCTAGCAGCCCATTCTGGCCTATGGAGAACAGGTAGCCTTACAATAGTGAAAAACGAAAATGACTGTAATTCACTATTAGGACATGCCACACACATCAGGGCTTGTCCTACCTTATGCTTACAATGCACCCTGCCCTTGGGGTGACTGATATGAAGTTAAGGGAAGGTTTAGGGACTGGCAAGTGTGTGCACTTGCCCAGTCAGCATGACAGTACCAGACTGCACGCAGGTTCTGCAATGGCAGACCTAGACACATTTTACTAGGCCGCTTCTGTGGGTGGCACAACCGGTGCTGCAAGCCCACCAGCAGCATTTATATTTACAAGCCCTGGGCACTCCTGGTGCACTTTACTGGGGTCTGACACTAAATCAAATAAGCCAATCATGGAAATCCAACCAACATATACATTTTAAATAGGGAGCACTTGCACTGTGGCACTGGTTGGCAGTGGCACAGTGCTCTGAGCAGCTAACACCAGCAAAACACATGTGGCACAGCGACAAAAAGTGGAAGGGAGACTCACGCCAAGGTGCCAGGTCTAACACGTGTCCCCTCCAGCTGAAAAGTGGGGAGAACTACCCTACCCCAGGGAGTTCCTCATCACTAAGGCGGAAAAATCTGGACAGACCATCAGCATTGGCGTGATCTGTACCAGGGCGATGTTCCACCGTGAATTCCATACCCGGTAGGGAAATGGACCACCTCAACAGCTTTGGATTCTCACCCCTCATATGCATCAACCATCTGAGGGGCCTGTGGTCTGTCTGAACCAGGAAGTGAGACCCAAACAGGTAGGGTCTTAGCTTCTTCAGCGCCCAGACCACAGCAAATGCCTCACGCTCAATAGCACTCCATCTCTGTTCCTGTGGTAGTAACCTCCGGCTAATAAAGGCTACAGGTTGATCTAGGCCCTCTTCATTAATCTGTGAAAGAACAGCCCCCACACCATGCTCTGAAGCGTCTGTCTGAACGATAAACTCTTTGGAGAAGTTGGGAGCCAACAGCACGAGCGCCGGGCACATAGCAGCTTTCAGGGCCTCAAAAGATTTCTGACAGGTGTCAGTCCGGATCACCTTCCTGGGCTGCTTCCTTGAAGTCAGCGCTGTCAAGGGGGCAACAATGTTGCCATACCCCTTGACAAACCTCCTGTAGTACCGGTGAGACCTAGGAAGGCTCTCACCTCTGTCTGGGTTTTGGGCGACTCCCAATTCAGGATGGTTTCTATCTTGGGTTGAAGGGGTGCCACCTGGCCACTCCCAACTTGGTGCCCCAAGTACACCAATGAACCCTGCCCGATCTGGCACTTACTCGCCTTGATCGTGAGGCCTGCCTTGCGCAGCACCATCAACACGTCCCAGAGGTGGCACAGGTGTTCCTCCCACGTGGAGCTGAACACTGCAATGTCATCCAGGTAGGCTGCACTGAACGAATCCAGCCCAAGCAACACCTGGTTGACCAACCTCTGGAAGGTGGCAGGGGCATTCTTCATCCCAAAGGGCATAACCCGGAACTAGTAGTGCCCATCAGGGGTGGAAAATGCTGACCTCTCTTTGGCCCCATCGGTCAAGGCGATTTGCCAGTACCCAGACGTTAAATCAAACGTGCTGAGGTAGTTGGCAGCCCCTAGCCGGTCTATGAGCTCATCAACTCTGGGGATGGGGTGTGCGTCAGTCCTGGTGACTGAATTGAGTCCTCTGTAGTCCACACAGAACCGGAGTTCGGGTGTGGCTCCCGGCGCTGCAGCCTTTTGGACCCAGACCACTGGGCTGGCCCAAGGACTGCTGGAAGACTCAATTACCCCGAGTGCAAACATCTTGGAGACCTCCTCCTTGATGCAGGCCCTCACCCTGTCAGTCACCCTGCAGGCCTTGTGCCTCACAGGTGTACTATCCCCAGTGTCCACATCATGGACGCACCAATCAGTGACACCAGGAACCAGGGAAAACAGATCAGAAAATTGTCCCAGCAGCTGGCGACAATCATTCTGTTGCTCAGGGGTCTGGGCGGAAGAGAGGATGACACCATCCACTGACCCATCTTGCTCCTGGACTGACAGGAGGTCAGGAAGAGGCTCGGTCTCCTCCTCCATCCCAGCATCTGTCGCTAAGAGCATGCCCACTTGGGACCTCTCCAAGTGGGGCTTGAGGCGGTTGACATGAAGGACCCTTAAAGGGTTCCATGCAGACCGCAAGTCCACCAAGTAGGTAACCGAACTATTGCGCTACACCACCTCAAAGGGACCGGTCCACTTATCCTGGAGCGCACAGGGCTCCACGGGAGCCAAGACCCATATCTTCTGTCCAGGTTGAAGCTCTACCAGAGTGGCATTCCGGTCGTACCACCGCTTCATCTCCTCCTAGCTGGCTTCCAGGTTTGCCTCAGCAAGTTCCCTGAAACGCCTAGTCTGGTTTCTGAAGGCCAGCATGTAGCTATATACATTCTGGGGAGGTTTCCTGGGAGATTACTCCCAGCCTTCCAGACTTAGAGGTCCTCTCACTGGGTGTCCGTACTGAAGCTCAAAGGGACTGAACCCTAGAGACTTCTGTGGCACCTCTCTGTAAGCAAAGAGAAGGCATGGTAAGAGGACGTCCCACTTACGCCTCATGGGTCCTTCCAGGCCCATTATCATGCCTTTGAGGGTTCGGTTGAATCTCTCAACCAACCCGTTTCCTTGGAGGTGGTAAGGTGTGGTGAACTTGTAGGTTACACCACACTCTTGCCAAAGGGATTTCATATATTTAGATATGAAATTGGTACCTCGGTCAGACACCACCTCTAGAGGGAATCCCACTCTGGAGAAAATTCCCATCAGCGCACGTCCCACCACGGGGGCCGTCACTGTCCTCAGAGGGATGGCTTCCGGGTACTGGGTGGCATGGTCCACCAGGACCAGGATGAACCTATTGCCCATCACTGTCCTGGGGTCCAGTGGCCCACAATGTCAATCCCCACTCACTGGAATGGGATACCGACCACAGGGAATGGTTGGAGTGGAGCCTTCTGCTTCCTTCCACTCTTCCCACTTGCCTGGCAAGTTTGGCATGTTCTGCAGTGAGTGTCTGAACTACTGCGCATTTGGGGCCAAAAGAAGTGGGTGACAAGCCTTTCAAAGGTCTTGTCCTGCCCCAAATGTCCTGCTAAGGGTACATCGTGAGCCAGCCCCAGTAGGAAGGCTCTAAAGCGCTGGGGTACCACCAGCACACGGGCTGACCCAGGCTCAGCAACCTTAGGCTCAGAATACAGGAGGTCATTCTCCCAGTAAATGAAATGTGTTCCGGACTGATCAACGTTGGCCTGGTCTGCAGCCTGCTGCCTCATACCCACAAGAGAAGGGCATTCTTTCTGCTCCCTGCAGAACTCTTCCCTGGAGGGTCCTCCTTCTCGCTGCCAATGGGTCAGCTCAGGCAGGTCCCCCAGTTCAGCTATCTGTTCCCCTGTAGGTTCCAGGGCATCCCCCTCAAGGTCTGCTCCCTCCTGGACCGTGGGAACTTCAGGGGCCGGTTTCCCGCGCCCCCTGCTCCTTCTCTTTAAGGCCGGTCCCTGGGCCTCCCTCTCAGGCTCCAGGACCTCTTGAGCACCTCTACTGGCTGCCATGGACCATGTGGTGACACACGCCCAATCCGGCATACCCAACATCTCCAGGTGAGCACTCCGCTCCACCTTAGCCCAAGGTGAGCTCTCCAAGTCGTTCCCTAACAGTCTACAGGCAATGCGGGCCTCACAGCTACCTGAAGAGTACCAGAGACCCCCCCCACTGAAAGGGAACCTGAGCCACTGGGCAGTGACTCTCGGTGTTGTCGGCGGCAACAACCGGATAGAATGCTCCAGGGACAACCTGCTCCTGAGACACCAGGTGGCGCTTGACAGCCGTCACACTGGCTCCTGTGTCTCTGAGAGCTTCAACCCTATGGCCATTTATGATCACCCACTGCCTGTATTTTTTAGTGTTCTCAGGCAGCTGGGTTTGGGGGACCACTTCACAGTCTCCTAATGAGACAAGGGACATCTCTGTGGGACCCCACCGACCTTGGACACCCATCTCCTCCCCCAGGGCTACCCTAGTCACCTGCCGGGAGGGAGCACCAGTGGGTGCTGGTTTACCAAACAATGGACACTTCACATCGGAGGCAAAATGCCCCATGTTACCACACTTGTAACATTTGATGGGCCCCTTCTGAACAGGTGTACCTGTCGGGGCCCCGTTCTGTTTCTGTGGTGGTGGAGGCTGAGAACCTTTCCGTTGGTTCCCTTGGGGATTACTTTGGTGCCTCTTCTGGAACTCCCTCTGTTTACCCTTGTCCCCCCCACTCTTCTGCTGGGGACCCTGCCCACCTTTGGCGGAATCTCCCACTTGACCATTGTGGACCCTGGTACTGACCCAGCGGTCCGCCTCCTCAGCAAGCTTCCTAGGGTTAGTCAGCCTACTATCAATCAGGTGCTGGCGTAGCTCAGGAAAACAATTACTAGACAAGTGCTCCCATGCCATTAAATCAAGAAGCCCTTGAAAATCATTAACTTTGCTACCCTTCACCCAACCATCCAGTGCTCTGCAAAAAAAAGTCACATACTCAACATATGTACTGTTTAGAATCTTGGTGCAACCCCTGAACCTTTGCCTATACAACTCAGGGGTCAACCCATACCTAGACATCAAAGCAGCCTTCATATGGGGATAGGAATTATAGTCATCTGAAGGCAAATCCAGCAGTGTATCCCGTCCCTCACTAAGGAACCAACCAAACAACCCCGCTCCCCAATCTTTCTCAGGGACCCGGTGGGAAGACATGGCTACCTCATAGGCCTTAAACCACTGCCCTATGTCATCATTCTTAAAAAATTCCTTAACCACATCCTTGGGTATGTACACCCTTGATTCTGTCTGCACTGACTGTGTGCTGCCACCAGAGGGAGTAGAGTCTAAACTTTTAACTTTCAGATCTAATTCCCTCAACTTCATTTCATGCTCCATTTGTATTCTTCTCTCTTCCAGAGCCAGCTTTTTGCTTTCTAGCTCAAGCTGCCCATTTAACTTGAGCTTTGCCATTTTCATCTCGTGCATCCCACCCTCTCTTCTCTCTGCCAGTTCCTCTGGAGATATACTTTTACTAGAAACACTGCTACCAGCAGGGGAAGGGCTTCTCCTTCCTCCTGAGCCCACTGGCCCATCCAGCTGCTCATCTGCATCCTCATAATCAGTGGCATTCCTTGCTTCTACCCAGGCCCTAAGGGCCTTGTAGAGCTCTTGCTTGTTTTTACATCCAGTTGTAGAAACTTTAAACTTTTTGCAAAAGGATTTCAGCTGCTTGGCACTGTAGCTTTCCAATTTCTCTTCTTCCCATTCTAACTCAGTATTCACAGAGACTATGGATGCTGCTTTCTCCACCATGGTTAAGCTTGGCAGTGCTAAAAAATAGACAGTCCCAAAAAGAAATCTACCAACAAGTATTGGTTGCGTTTAGGTCTGCACTCACTAAGTAGTGTTCACCAATCACTGTACATGAGTCACAAATGCAAGTCCAGAATCCTCACCGCTGACCACCAATGTTAGAATCCGGGTTCTCTGGTTGGCACAGGTAGGTACTTGTGACAAGCAGGGAACCTTTCCTCTAGTCAGGGTAAGGGGTTACACTCCTAAAATAACCCCTGCTCACCCTCTAGGTAGCTTGGCGCGAGCAAACAAGGCTTATCTCAGAGCGTTATAGGTTAAGCATTTGTGAACACATACAGTAACCAAGTGACAACACTACAAATGGACACCACACAGGTTTTTATATTAAAAATAAGGATTCTTTATATAGGATTATCACAAGACCATTAAACGATTAAAAATACACAATACGGTTGCTTAGTTGGTAGAAGATTGCTTAGGTTCTCTTAAGTTCATAAATGCGACACTTTAAGTCAATGTACCTTAGATGCGACACGCAGGGCAACGAAAGTGTTGCAGCGATGCAGATGCGTTGAAGTTCTTGTTGCAAAAGAAATAAAGACGGGATCTTCCAGATGCGTTACGCTTCTCCGATGTTGCGAGAAGGATCGACTCGATGCGTCAGCTACAGCGGCGTCACCCTTGACGAGATGCGACGACAGCGGCCTTGGCAGCGGCACTCTTCCCCGACATTGCGAGATGCTTCCGCTCGATGCGATGCTGCAGCGGCGACACCCCTTCTGCGAGATGCGACGACAGCGGCTCCGACGGCGGCACGCTTCTCCGTGGATGCGAGGCGCTTTACTGGATGCGGTGCAATGCGACAACTACGATGGCTGCGATGGCGACACGCTTCCTCCTCGATGCGAGACTCTTCTCTCGATGCGGTGCAATGCGACAGCTACGATGGCTGCGATGGCGACACGCTTCTTCGGCGTTGCGAGACACTTCCGGATGATGCGAGACGCTTCCGCTCGATGCGATGCTGCAGCGGCGACACCCTTTGCGAGATGCGACGACAGCGGCTCCGACGGCGGCACGCTTCTCTTCCTTGCATCGCGCTTCCAGCTCCTTGTGACACGCAGTCCCTCAGAAGGCCCAACAACAGAAGCAGGCACTTCCAAAAGACTTTGGGGAGCTGGGGGTGAAGTCCACTGGTCCTGGGACTTCGTTCAGGGGGCAAGCTCAGTTCAAGCCCTTGGAGATATTTTTAAAGCACAAGTTGAAGCAAAGTCTTTAGTAGTCTTTCTCCTCTCCTTCAGCAGCAAGGCAACCACTGCAGGCCAATCCCCCAGGTCAGTGACAGTACTCCTCCTACAGCTTTCCCAGTTCCTTCTCCTCTGGCAGAGGTTCTTCTTGTTTCAGCAGGATCTAATTTCTTGGGAGCAGGGTCCCAATACTTATACCCCTAATTCCTTTGTTCCTCTGGGGTTGAGGGGCCTTTGCCCAGTCCAAACCAGTTCTTGAGCACTCTGTTGACATGACTCTGCCTTTCTATTCAGGGTGCAGGGCAGAGACATCAGCCGCTCCGCAGGAGGTGGAGCCAGCATTGTGGTAGCAGAGCACTACCCTATTCAGAGCCCAGGTGTGCTCCTCCCACCCATCTGGCTGCCAATCTTCCTATTCACCACCAGACTACCTAGCCCTGCCCCTCTGGGGTTCCCCAGCCCTGTCACTCACACAACCAGACAGGCAGATACACATCATAGCAGAGGCGGGCTGAAATGGTCAGGCAAGCAAATACCAACTTTCTAAAAGTGGTATTTGCAAACACAGAATATTAAAATAAACTTTACTAAAAGATGTATTTTATTATTCTGAGTTCAGGCATACTAAACTCGAATTTCTACCATGTTCCCTGGGTCTGTTAGGATCATAGAATGTAACAATTCTAGCAGCCCATTCTGGCCTATGGAGAACAGGTAGCCTTACAATAGTGAAAAACGAAAATGGCTGTAATTCACTATTAGGACATGCCACACACATCAGGGCTTGTCCTACCTTATGCTTGCAATGCACCCTGCCCTTGGGCCTACCATAGGGGTGACTGATATGATGTTAAGGGAAGGTTTAGGGACTGGCAAGTGTGTGCACTTGCCCAGTCTGCATGACAATACCAGACTGCACGCAGGTTCTGCAATGGCAGACCTAGACACATTTTACTAGGCCGCTTCTGTGGGTGGCACAACCGGTGCTGCAAGCCCACCAGCAGTATTTGTATTTACAAGCCCTGGGCACTCCTGGTGCACTTTACTGGGGTCTAACAGTAAATCAAATAAGCCAATCATGGAAATCCAACCAACATATACATTTTAAATAGGGAGCACCTGCACTGTGGCACTGGTTGGCAGTGGCACAGTGCTCTGAGCAGCTAACACCAGCAAAACACATGAGGCACAGCGACAAAAAGTGGAAGGGAGACTCACACCAAGGTGCCAGGTCTAACAACTACCACAGTGTTTCATAGCGTGTCGCTGACTCCTGCTGCATGGGATGCACGCGGGACATGCTTGGGCGGAGACTGGGCTAAGAGCAGGCTCATCTGCATGTGGTGGTGGAGATGGGATTTTACCACCACAGTGCTTCATAGCATGCCGCTGACTCCTGCTGCATGGGATGAACGCGGGACATGCTTGAGTGAAGACCAGACCAAGAGCGGGCTTGTCTGCACCTGGTGGTGGAGACAAGATTTCACCACCACAGTGCTTCATAGCACGCCGCTGACTCCTGCTTCACGGGATGCAAGCGGGACATGCTTGGGTGAAGAACGGACAAAAAGCGGGCTCGTCTGCATCTGGTGGTGGAGACGAGATTTCACCACCACAGTGCTTCATAGCGTGTCGCTGACTCCTGCTGGACGGGATGCATGCAGGACGAACTTGGGTGAAGAGCGGGCTCATCTGCACCTGCTGGTGGAGTTGCTGACTTCTCCTGCATGGGATGCACGCGGACACGCTTGAGTGAAGACCGGACCAAGACGGGCTCATCTGCACCTGGTGGTGGAAATAAGATTTCACCACCACAGTGCTTCATAGCACGCCGCTGACTCCTGCTGCACCGGATGCACGCGGGACACGCTTGGGTGAAGAACGGACCAAAAGGGGGCTCGTCTGCACCTGGTGGTGGAGATGAGATTTCACCACCACAGTGCTTCATAGCGTGTCGCTGACTCCTGCTGCGTGGGATGCATGCAGGACACGCTTCGGTGAAGAGCGGGCTCATCTGCACCTGGTGGTGGAGTCGCTGACTCCTCCTGCATGGGATGCATGCGGACACGCTTGAGTGAAGACCGGACCAAGAGCGAGCTCGTCTGCACCTGGTGATGGAGACACGATTTCACCACCACAGTGCTTCATGGCACGCCGCTGACTCCTGCTGCACGGGATGCACGCGGGAAACGCTTGGGTGAAGACCAGACCAAAAGCGGGCTTGTCTGCACCTGGTGGTGGAGACGAGATTTCACCACCACAGTGCTTCATAGCGTGTCGTTGACTCCTGCTGCACGGGATGCATGCGGGACATGCTTGGACGAAGAGCGGGCTCATCTGCACCTGGTGGTGGAGTCGCTGACTCCTCCTGCATGGGATGCATGCGGACACGCTTGAGTGAAGACCGGACCAAGAGCGAGCTCGTCTGCACCTGGTGATGGAGACACGATTTCACCACCACAGTGCTTCATGGCACGCCGCTGACTCCTGCTGCACGGGATGCACGCGGGAAACGCTTGGGTGAAGACCAGACCAAAAGCGGGCTTGTCTGCACCTGGTGGTGGAGACGAGATTTCACCACCACAGTGCTTCATAGCGTGTCGTTGACTCCTGCTGCACGGGATGCATGCGGGACATGCTTGGACGAAGAGCGGGCTCATCTGCACCTGGTGGTGGAGTCGCTGACTCCTGCTGCATGGGATACACGCGGACACACTTGAGTGAAGACCGAGCCAAGAGCGGGCTCGTCTGCACCTGGTGATGGAGACGGGATTTAACCACCACAGTGCTTCATAGCACGCCGCTGACTCCTGCTGCACGGGATGCACGCGAGGCACGCCTGGGCAAAGACTTCACCAAGAGCAGGCTCGTCTGCACCTGGCTTGTTTTATGGTCTGCTAGGTCAGTTTTTTATTCTCGGTTTTACTAACAGCAGTGAGGAATAAAACCAATGCTGCTTTTACTGGCACGTGGTGACAGTCACCTGAACCAAGTCAGATCCTCAGAGGCCCGAGCAATCATGCCACCGGCGTCAGGTGGGGCACAGTGTGCAGTGCAATGCTCCAAGGCTGCCGAAACGGCAGGAACTTGCCCTTGCTAAAGTGTCTACTGCTCTATGACGTGCTTTCTTTACTTTTCCTTGGCCGGCACTGGCTGTGCTCTAAAGAAATGAAATCCATGAAGGCCATAGGGATAAAAGAAGGAGTCTGATCATCTTTATGTAAGTCATGTGATTTGCATGGTCGGTGTGGGAAGTGCCATCAGCGGCAGTAAGTAATACACACTAATGCTGCTTTTACTGGTGGCGGTGACGTCACTGAACCGAGTCAGAGGCCCCAGCAATCATACCACCGGCATCGGGCGGGTACCGCACCGTGTGTATTGATACGACACAGCGCAAAGAATCGTTCTGGTCACATACATGTGACACAAACAGTGCGCAGCCAAATGACGTCCCGCCCGTCCCTGATTTCCAGCGTCCCCAACACACTCTTCTATGTACAACACTCCCTGGTCGAGATGACGTTTCTAGAATAAAACGAATCTCTGCACAGCCCCCCCACAGCTGGCTGTAAGTCCATTTGTGCCACATCAAACACTTAAAAATACAGAGAACAGTAAAGAACACTTTTAAGCACTAGGGACCGTCAGAAGCACACTTGCTAACTGACATATAAGAAGGGTGCAGTGGATAAAAGACACAACTCAACAATGCCTTCTACTAATTGCCACTTCACTGTTGTCTGGCAACATTGTCCCTACCTCCATTAAATGTACACAATCTACTTCGTTTAGCACCGTCTTGCTACCAATTCAATTCAAGAAACAGAATGACTATCAGCGTTATAATTAAGTCAGACCGACTGGCACACTGACATTCTGCATGCTCAAGTGTATTTTATTGGTGTAGAGAGATTTGTTTCATCGACTTTGTGTAATTTCTTCTAAATCATCTCCGCTGAAGCGGTGGGATTATCTCATCAGCACATTTCTAAGTCTTTCTTATTGCCCCACACTCTTTTGTTTGCACAAGCAGTTTATTCGTATTTGTTTTTAACAACAATGTTGATTGCACAAAATATCGAAATGTGCTTTAAATGCACTTTTGATGTAATCTTTTTCAAAATGTTCACAAGGCAGGGAACCTTCTATCAAAACCTTACTAGGAGGAAGGCTCCCTTGCTGAAATTCAGATCGGGTATTGCATCTGTCTTTCATCGCTGCCAGTTCAAGATGTGGGCAGAGCCAATAGAGTAAGTGGGTGGAGCCAGTGGAGGAAGTGGGTGGAACCAGGGGTAAGGGAGTGTGGCATCCGACAAATATTTGAGCACCTGGACTTCATATTTTACAAATTAGGCACTGGTCCCATATAGCAAACTAACACTTGAATTAGTCCCATCACCCCCTTGTCCCTCTCTGGCTCTCCACTGCTAAGAATAAGAAATCAGCTTCGAGAGTGACAAGGTCAAAAGCCAGCTCGATAAGCACTGTGAAAGACTCCTGCAGCTGCCCCTGTTGGTATGAAAGGTCTGCTGCTCTAGAGGGAGAGGATCTGAAGGGATTACAGCACACTCTGAATGTCAAAACACATTGAAAACATTGTTAAGCCTATGATGGAGCCAGCCTTAGATTACATAGGCTGGGACAGTGGGTATCCGAGCCGGCAGATTCTCTCAACACTCTGAAATGACCTGACTCAGACACATGACCTTCCGGCACCCTGCCATGCCACAGCCAACGGCCATATGGCACGATTAGGCTCTGCCCACAACACTGGAGTAAGGTCAATGGAACATCACAATGAGAGGAACAGGGCGTGCTCTACACTGACTCTGATCCCCACCTCAATGGCCCCGTGCAGGGACACCTCAATGGCCATGTGCAGGGACCCCTCAATGGCCCCGTGCAGGGACACCTCAATGGCCACACGCGAGGACACATCAATGGCCACGTGCAGGGACACCTCAATGGCCATGTGCAGGGACCCCTCAATGGCCCCGTGCAGGGACACCTCAATGGCCACGCGCGAGGACACCTCAATGGCCACGTGCAGGGACACCTCAATGGCCCCGTGCAGGGACACCTCAATGGCCACACGCGAGGACACATCAATGGCCACGTGCAGGGACACCTCAATGGCCACGTGCAGGTACACCTCAATGGCCACGTGCAGGGACACCTCAATGGCCCGCGCAGGGACATCTCAATGGCCCCGTGCAGGGACTCCTCATTGGCCACGCCCAGGGACACCTCAATGGCCCCACGCAGGGACACCTCAATGGCCCGTGCAGGGACACCTCAATGGCCCCACTCAGGGACACCTCAGTGGCCACGTGCAGGGACACCTCAGTGGCCACGTGCAGGGACACCTCAAAGATCAGGCACAGGGACACCTCAATGGTCAGGCGCAGGGACTTTAACTTTATTGATGAACCATGAGTCTCTTCTACACAAGATCTAACATCACCCTACAGCTATCCCTGGAACAACACTATATGTTTTAGTGCTAAAAAGCCTCCACGTTGCTTAGAAGAAAGGAGGAGGATACCAGGGTTTGAAAAATAAAGTAGCTCAATGGTTGGCTAAAGTGGGAGCGAACATTGCCCCATCATTCAATGCTATTAATATGGTAGGCCCTGGGTGGGCATTGGCCCCAAGACATGTGCCAGGGACTGCATTGTATTCAATCTTAGTGCCAAATTAATGGTGGGCTCTCTTCTGGATAAATATAAAGAACAAAGACCATGTGATACTCAGATTGAAATGATAGCCCTGGGCTATATTTATAAACCCCCTTAATTTGACCTACATTCCAGCCAAGATTTATACAGGGGATGTTATCAATTAATTTACCCATCTAATTTCCAATAGCTTTTACCCTCTTGATGTTGTCACTGATATTAATTACCTCTCTGGGCACCCGCATGCATCATCCCCCTCTGTGGCAAACTCTGAAGAGGAAGCCATGTCTAATTCCTCCGACTACTCTATGGACTATTATCACAGGGGAAGTAGGGGGTCTTTCTCTGTTACAACTGCCCAAATGACACCTAATCAAAGTAACCTTTTTTGTGGAATGTGGCGGGGATTAAAACCAAACTAAATAATACAGACTGGGCCTCATACCTAAATACTTTAATGCCCTCTGCCTAAAGGAGTCCTGGGCCTCCATTCCTTCCACCTGAATTGATTCTCCTTTGTTGGCACCAGAGCTCTGCCCTGTAAAGTAAGGAGATGCCAGGGCAGGCTCGTGATATTAGTGTCTGCTAGGTTCCCAGGGAAGATACTGTGCTCACAGCTTATATCACCTCGCTACCAGTTCCTAAGGTTGATACCAACTGGGGGTCCTGATATGCAGGGTCAGACTAGGAACAGCAACCAGCCCTGGCCGATTGATGCCTGACCGGCCCTGGGATCGGGGGATGGGAAGGTGGGGGGTGTAGGAAAGTAGGATCTACTTCTTATGGTTACCTCCACTTTTTGCTTCATGTTACACTGTTTTTACTAGTCTGATTGGTAGCCTGCTAACCAGTACCCCAGTCTATCTGCTTTCTCCCTAAAGTGTTATGTCATGAATTTAGGTACAATTCAGATTGGATACTGGGGTACCCTTGTCAGTCCCTACTATATGGTACCCATGTACCCAGGGCATAAGTACCCCAGAGGCCTACCATGGGCTAAAGCATGTATTGTACCACCCATGAGAGGTCATGCAAAATGGAGCTACAGGCCTGCCATTGCAGTCTGTGTAAGATGGTGCATGCACCTCTTACTTCAGATTTAGGTTTCCTATATCTGAGGATCAATGCACTTAAAACCTATAAGTCACCCCTAAAGCAGGCCTTATCAATCCTGATGGCAGGGTGCTGGGTTCTAAGTGAGAGGGTGCCCCTGCTTGAGCAGGACACCCCTGCAGCCTACGGAGTCCATTCTCGCAGGTTGTCATTGTATCAGCCATTTACGACATATAGTGTGGCTGTTGGAAATGGCCCTTTTTGCAGGGTTATGCCCAAACTTTTTTGCTTCTTCCCCCTATTGTTTACTGACCAGTGGTTGTTGGCTATAGGACTATGCACCCTTTACCATTGCTGATCAGTGCTAAAGTGCATATGCTCTCTGTGTAAATTGTTATTGCGATTGGTGATCCATGATTGGTATATTTGTTTAACCAGTAGATCCCTAGTAAAGTGAACTGAGTGTGCCAGGACTGGTAATTCAAATGCTACTAGTGGGCCTGCAGCACTGATTGTGCCACCCACATGAGTACCCCCAAAGAGATGTCTCAGGCCTGCCACCGCAGTGCCTGTACGCAGTTTGCTAACTGCCATGTTGACCTGACCAGTGTACCCACTTGCCAGGCCTGACCCTTCCCTTTCCTTACACATAGGACACCCCTATGGTAGGCCCAAGGTACCCCCCTGGGCAGGGTGCAGTGTATGTGAAAGGTAGGACATGTACTAGTGTGGGTAACATGTCCTGATAGTGAAATACTGCCAATTTAGTTTTTCACTATTGCTAGGCTATCTTGCCCATAGGACAGAATGGGTAAGGCTGTGTAACATGTTTATCTGCATATTTTCCCATAGGAGTGAGATGGAAAATTGGAGCCTGGTATCCCTGAACTCAGAATTTAATAACACATCTTTTAGGAGGGATGGTTTTTAAATTCTGTGTTTGAAAATAGTGAAGATAACATACAGCAACATCAGAGTGTGATCTTTTGAAACTCCAAGTGGCTATGTTAAATTGATATACTCAAAATTGGGGGACATATATGTCACTAAATACAGTGGTTGTTATGATAATGTGGATGGTGTTTTTTAACAAGTGTTTTTCTCATTTACAAGAATTAATTTTTGTTACAACGTGATATTGTGCACACCACCCTAGTTGGGTGTTTTGTATTGATTTAATTCACTATGGCTCAAATGGTTGGTGTAACATGAACATTGACCGTGTATGAATATGAAAAGTGCACTCAAGCATGGATTGAAGTGGCACCCCAAGACTATTGTTGAAATTTGATGTTTAGTCTTTTTTCTTGTCTCTTTCTCTCCTTTTTCTTTTTCCTCCCAATAGGTGAATTTTTTCTATTACAGAAGGAAGGAGGAAAACTATTCTCCTCACTGGGATGCATGTCTTTTAAAGAAAGATTTTTATGGTTAACATCTATAATTAATGGTGTTCGTGAAGGGAACAGCTATCTGTACCTTTCAAAATGTAAGTGATAGGTCAACATTATATGTCCTTGAAAAAACCAGGGAGGGAACTCTCTTTTGAGCCCTGACGAAAGCCCCGGACCAATTTTTTGGCACTTGTTTGTGGGCTGAAATATGTTGGCTAACCTTTAGGGTCTTAGGACCATAAACTCTGAAAAGACCTGTTTTCACTTTTCTAATATCCACTGCATCCCCGCTATTAAAGGGATACCTGGGGAAGCAATAGGATTTTTTATCTTTAAACCCCCCTGGCCTATATCTCCTAAGAGCTCCCTGAAAGATGGTCGAGCCCACCCACACCTTTAGGAGTCTGGGTGAACCCGATGATGAAGCATGACACCAATAGGGTGTGTGAGGGTTAAATAACAAAAATAATTTTTTCCTTCCTGCGACAGCGGTACATACAACCAATAGGAGTGTTAGAGGCTTATAGAGCCATTCTGGGTCTGGATACAATTGTGCGGAACAATGTACAGAGCTGCCTTATGTTCTATTTTATTTATAAAGTTTTATATAGCGCGAACATGACCCACGGGGGTATCAGAGCACTTTACATTATACAGTTGTTGAGCTTTAGATGGTTGAGGTAGTATACATAGATTGGGTATTCACCATTCAATACAAAAGAGGTAGATAGGAGTATATGGGTGGCATAGGAGACTAGTAGTTATCAAGGAATGATCCCCGAGGGAACCAGAGTGCTATACAATACACAGGTTATTACATATTAGGTGGTTGAGGTAGTATACATACATTTGATATTCATCCTTGAGCTTAGCTGACCTGAGATGTACGCTGTGAACCATGTAAAATCATATGGCTGCTCTGACCTGACGATGTGCCAGCACTAGCAGTCCCATTAATCACTCCAACTTGTCTATCCTGCTCTTGCCTAACTGCCTGATCATCTACTCATACCTATTTTACAGTCCATTTTTGCACTGAGAAACCATCAATGTCTTGATCTATTCCCACTGGGACTACTGTTTCCACTTTACCATTGTCTCTTTGCTGAAAACTCTGTTGCTTGTGTTCTGGGTGTTCTGGGTTGTCATTATGCAGCAAAACCCCATTCCAAAGTTTTTTTTTAAACATAGGCTGCCAGAATCTGCTGCTTCCATAAGTTTGTGTTTTATAAATAAATAATGTGCATCAAATTTTTGGTCTGGTGTGTTTTTAATTTCACCAAGGTCCGACTGGATTACAAATCAGACCCCCCAGGATATTGCGGCATGGATTAGCAAATTTAGCGGCACAAATATGGGAATTTTGCGGCATTTTTGCGGCACCTTATTTTGTAATTTTTTCAACACCAAATGCGGAGATCTTATTTTTAGGCGGTAATTTACAACATGAAAGTTTACACCAAAGCACTGTGTACAGTATTCAGCTGCCAGGTTTATATACTGTATCATACAGTATTTATGTTCACATTACTTTCAGCTTGAGTGCTATGCCATGGTTACATAAATTGATTTGTATCTCCTTAGTACGCAGTGTTTAATTTGTAAAAAAAATAAGTGCCAGGGCTCTCATCAGGAGACCACTGCAGCTTGCACCACACATTGCAACTGCCATGCTGCCAATGACAGTACCAACACAACTACTAACCATCACACTCCTACAAGTGTGGCAATTTCAACTATTTCAGGTCTACAAAGCATTAAGAAAGGCTTGGGTGGCAGGTAATAGTAATTTATAATTTATATTGAATTAATAATCAACTGCTGTTCTGGTCACCTCTACATTAGCCAGACAGCACCACCTTGTGGCAGACTGTCACACGAGCTGGTGCTAACAATTAAGGGGTCGATTCCGATCTCGCTCGGAAGGGCTCTGAATGCGATCCGGCTGGAAAAAAGTACACCTGTACGAGTGAGCAAGTACGATGCGAGTGTACGCGTGTGTTCCGACCGAACCGTTTCCGGATCCGAGCCGCTCCAACTGACTCATACGGACACGATTCGCACGGAGCAATGGAGATGTTTCACGACCGAGTGAGTACGATGTGCGCGTCGGACAGCCGGATCGAGCCGAAGTTTCCTGCTCGCAAAACGTCCGGGAAGCTGCCTTTGGGGGTCCGCGTCGGACCCCCATCACATGCAGCCTTACGACTCGGACACAGGGAGAGACCCAAGGGTCTCACCAGCACAGGCATGTATGGTGCGGATGGCAGGGGGGACCCTTGTGCGAGACGTACCCATTCAGTCAATGAGAGCCCATGTACGCATCGTACGACCGGCTCCCATTGACTTCTATGGGAGCCCGACCGAACCGAGTCCGGCAGCATGCGGCCCCATCGTACTCGCTCGGTCGGACTGCAGGGGTCCGGCTCGGTCGGAAAACACTCCGGATCCGGCTCGGTTGGAGAGCTTTCCGACCCAGATCGGAATCGACCCCTAAGTGTTGGTGCCGAGCACAAATTAGGCACTGTTAGTACATCAGATTATATCAGTGCGTTGACATTCATTCTTCCCCCCTACCTGACAACAATGCGAATATTGAACTAAGAGTTCAGTCAGTTGTTATGTGCATCCTCTAGGTGGCCTGGGTTCATATTATACATGAACAGCATTATCATTTTTCAATTCAAACACAGGAGAGTATTTTATCCTGAAATCATATATTTTGAGGTCATCTTATATGTGATCATGAAGAAAAAGGAGGGAAAGTGAAAACAATTGCCTAGGATCACACAATTTGGTAAAGAGGGAAACCCAGGATTAATACCAAGTTTTCTGGTTTCACATTGTGCCGTTCAGTCACTAGATATATATGCTTCGCTTTCCCTAAACCCACCGTACTGCAAATACCACTCTGCAACCCTCCTACCCTTACCACCACCCTGCTTTCATCAATGTGGCCTTATGTTTGAAGTTATTTATGTTATACAACGAAACACCAACCTCTGTTACCCCTCCATGATGATCTGGTAAATAATTGTTGTAGATATAAGGTTATATCATATGTTCCTTTATAGGTAGCTCTGAGTATGGACTGCTTCACAGCATTCACCACGGGGTGTAGTCAAGGTCATCTGCGCTTCACTTGGAGGCAATTGTAGGCCCAGCCTCAACCAAAATTAGCCTGCCCCACTCACTCTATTTCTTGAGGGATGTTGGCATCATGACCAGCCTCCTTGGTGTCAGTCAGCAGGATTTCCACCATCTGGTCGTTCAGTTCAGTTTACACCCCCCGCTAACCCCCTTTAAAGATTACAGCAGTCTTTCTTACCAATAGTCCCCTTTCACCTTTCGGCCCTTCCACGAAGCTAGTGGTTATTTAGGTTTCAATCATATTTATTAAATTAATATAGGAAAAGTAGATTAGTCCACAGTGCCAGACCTCATCGGAGTCTCTGTAATACTGCTAATAGCGTCCCTGCATAGAACTTCAATGTAATCAGATTGAATTAAGGTAACACAAAGCTGGATCAAAAAGAAAAACTAAACATATTTGGCCTAGATAAGGGGAAGGAGTTGGAGGACAGAATCTGTAATCACTCCCTTTGAAGATCTCCTGAGCCCCATCTGCAACTTCACCATCATGCCCTGCTCTCACCTTTTACCACTGCCATCACCGTTCCTGCTATAATGGTTATTTCTCTGCCATTTCAGAGCGCATGACATTGATCTTTTTAGAAGCGTTCTATTATTGCCTGGAGTGAGCTTCTTGTTCACATCAGTCCCCACAGAGAAGGCATTCATTGCCATACTATAGCATCCTTCCTTCTGGATGAAGAACTCTTCCTTGCTGCCCACTTGTCAGCCATAGTCGCCGGATTGTAGGAAGTTAGGAGGTTACAAGCTGCCTAAGGGCTCTACACAAACAAGGACCCACATACATTAACCAATGCCTCAACTTCCACCAACATTCGAGAAGACTACTCTTCACCTACCTTTCACTTGCCCATGCTCCCCTTATCTACCGAGTAGAAGTGAAGGACGCTCCTTCTCCTACATCACGGCAAAGACCTGAACATCCTGCCATGTCTTTTAGGATAGTGCCATCATGTATACCCCATTTTACATACATCATCCCATCCACACGACTATAACGATTATAAACAGGTGACCTTTTACCTAATAGCTTGCTCCTGTCTTTTTGACACCAGGCTCTTAGTCCTATATCAGAATCCCTGTACCTGACGTATATAAACAAGTCCCAAGGCATGGCAGATTTATTCTGTATAAGGGTCACCACTTTTTTCATCCTTGGCCATAAGCCAGCTGTACATAATCACACTTTTTAGAAAAGCATTGGTGATTGTTTTCAAAACATTTATGATTGTTTTAAAAACATCCATGATTGATTTAAAAACATATCAATTCTAGAAAAAACCCTGGAGTGAACACTTTAGTATAAAAGACCCTTACTCCCCCCTACAAATTAGAGGAGGATTCCTTCCAAGCTGAGACGGGTTCCTGCATGCCGAATCTCCGACAAGCAGCGCTCTGACATCCCTTGCGGGCTGTCATCCTCAATGCAGAGATGGGGTCCTTCATTCCCAACCATCAGGTGAGGGGGCTGATTCTTCCCTGGGGGTTTCTTGGCTACAGATACACATAGCTATACGCATATACACCTACACATCCAGGGTACACTAGGTACATTTTTGCAAAATTACTTAAGGAGCGCATTTTAGGAATATGCAAGTGCTACTGTTTCATCTGAACTGTTTCTGTTCATCTTATTAGCACTATGGTAGAAATGTATCTACTATTCACTATATTAGTACTAGCAATCTCTTTCGTATGATTCTGTCTCCTAATGGTCGCAGCACATATGTTTCACACAATGGTGTCACTGAACCAATAAATACTTATTGAAACGTCCTAACCGCCATCCTGCGTATTTTCTAAGAGAAAGCAAGCATGAGTGAGCGAGAAGTACTGTACTGTTTTCCACGGTCCCTGAGGAATCAGGGTTGTCATGTTTAGTGGTTGCCAAAGACACTTGCACCACTGTAGAATAGAGGGGGGGGGGGGTGGTAGTGGCACTGTAGAGCTAACTGGTCTAATGGCTGACATATCCTGTGGGGGTGTCCGGAAGCGGTCGGGACCTCAGTTTAGGACATCAAAAAAAGCAGGTCCTGGGGGACTTCTTAGAACTACAAGACATGGCACCACCAATGCTGGTTTGGTTCTTATATTAACGGTAAAAATCTGAGTAGTTCAGTCGTGCTTTCTCATAAAGCCCTACTCACATCTTTTCAGAGACGTCTGAAGTGGGGAGGGAGATCCGCCTCAGGTGAGCAGACATAATCTGTATTGGCTGAAGGTTTAGCAAGCTTGTAAGGATAAACAGTTTCCCACATCGTGCAAAACCATACCTTTTAACTTTCTCTTTTCTTTTAAAAAATGACTGAGCCCGTGAGTAGCTCGGGGGAAGACGAATTTGCAAATGCTCTTAACATCACAGAGAATTGGAGACATGCAGTACTTATAAAGCTGTTGGAACATGGCGTACCCACAAGAGGTGGCTGTGTTACTCTCGTGATTGAGGTACACGAGGTGATCGGATCAGAGGTATTCTATTCTTGGGTTCAGTTCCCACCTGCAGATCCGGTGACTAAATTGTTCCACACATACATTGTAGTTGAACCACCAGATGAATACATTCTATAAGAAGACATTGAAGTCCCGTTAACTTACCAGCAGCATAAAAACTGGTTTAAAGGTGCCCTCCCACACACAACATCGGTCGTGAGACTCGGTCCGCTCAGAATAGAAGGAGTGACCTGGCTGGTCTTAGCAACATATACACCACATCCCGGGATAGATAGACTACCAGTGTATGACGTTCGTGCAATATACAAAGTAGTCAGGCTATACAGACACATTGTCCAGTTTGTCATCCAAACATTGACAGTCCAACCTGCAAGAAATGCTCCAGCTGGTCCACATCAGACCACACCAATCCCACAGACATTGAAATCAGTATTAGGGTCAATTCCTTCCAAACGAGAGCAAATTCCATTCTGGATAGCACAAAATATTGCACAGCTGAAAGGAGTATTCCCCATACGGGTCGGCAGGAAAAACATAGAATGCTAACTATTTGCTTGCCAATGGGGATGGTTCCCTCGATTGAGGATTGTACCACTTTGTGAACAATCTTTGCTGCCATTTACATCAGAATACACGGTACTCCTTCCTTAGCAGTCATTCCAGAAGTATTGAAAGAAATACAGAATGAGTAGGGGGGCAGAACCTGCCCTGGACTTGGGAATGAAACATATGGGTAATTTTGCCCAAGTCTCAGCAATTATGCTGAGCAATATATATGGGGAGGCAGCAGCAGTGGCAATACACAGCCACCTAAGGGAAATAGCACCTAGAAATAGGGAGCGAGAATTTCCAAAAATTATTGAAGAAACCTATGTTGCATTAAGTAGAGATAATTTGAGAACTAAAGCCGGGAAGCCACAAATGGCGGGTAGTCCCAACAAGGACAACTTGAAGCAAGCACCTGCGTCTTCTAAAAAGAAATGGGAAAACAAAAATTCTAAAAATAACAATTCAGAAAAGAATTCATGATCAAGGTATGGGTCTACCTTCGGGGGTCCTCTGAAAAGAGGTACAACCTTAGGAATCGTGATAACATTAGGAAACCTGATAGGTATCAGGATACTGATACACATTCCTTTCATTCCTTTCAGGGTTCATCAAAACACTCGGAGAGGAACGGGCGATCAGAGCAAAAGACTGAAGATCGACCAAAGACAAAAAGGGAAACACATCGCACTTCATATTACATTCTCAAATAGCAAGAGCAACCTAAAGCAAAACCTCAATTCAAAAAGAAGAAAGTAGCTGGCTTAAAAATTTGGGATTCCCTAGGTTACTGAGGACTCAGCTTCTGAACGGGGAATGGGCTCTGATGATGCTAGACAGTGCAGCAGAAGTAACAAGAGCTCGCTGGAACCTGAAGGATTTTCTGGTGACTGTATTGAATGAACACATCACGGTGGAATCACCTGATAATAGCGTTAGTGTACCGGAAAGACTGTATGAAACTACGTTCCATATAGAGGGAGATATCTCAAGAAGGGTTAAAGGTCTCTTTTATGAGAACTTACCATATGGCTAAGACATACTGCTAGCAGAAAAAGATTGGCCGTCTGAGTTTGTGATGGATTGCCGAAAGGGGGAAAGTGTTATTTTGCCTACTTTCTTTGACCTCATTCCAGAATCTTTAAAACATTCATATGTGCAGGAGTGGGCACTAGCACTAGCTCTGGCATTATACCGCAACCATGTACGGTGGGACGTGGAGTCTACCCACCACGAAATCCCATTAAAATCTACTCCAAATCCACAGAGACAGTACCCTATAAAAAACGATGCAAAAGACAGGTCAAAGAAATCTTAGACCAACTCGAATATCAAGGTGTAACTGAGACTTGCACCTCTCAAATGAATAATCCTTTGTTTCCAGTAATGAAACCTGACAACACATATCGTCTAGTTTTGGATGACTGCCATTTAAATCACATGCACGCGAACATTTGCAGTTCAAAATGCACACAGTGCCGCATTAATGAATATCATTGTGCGGAAAAAATACAAAACAACATTAGATATCTTGAAAAAAAATATTCTGCCAAAATAAAGCTCCAGAAAGCAGATATTTGACAGCATTTTCTGCGCTCGGTACGCAGTGAAATGTTTGTTGTTTGCCTCAAGGGTATGAGAACAGCCCGGGGCTATTCTCGGCAAGAGTAGAAGAAATATTACAAACTTGCGAGGCTTGAGGAGGCTGTGTCCTATGTAGATGACATCTACCTAACGGACGATAAATTACTTGAACGCTTGAGAAGGGTGAACAACATAATTGTGGGTTTCACCAACTTGGCCTACAAATTTAATTTCAAGAAATCTAAAATGGCCCATCTCAAAGTCCTGTTTTTGGGATATGAGCTATCAAGTGATGGCAAGAGCCTAGCAGCCAACTTTTTAGAAAAATGTGCGGTGCTCCAACCTCCAAAGAATCTAAAGGGTTTGCAATCCATTTTAGGATTTCTAAATTTTGGCAGAACATATATTCTAGATTATGCAGAAAAAGTAAATCTTTTCAGAGTCTTACTCAGATCTGATTTCACACCACATCAGTGGACACAGCAACACACAGATGGTCTCCGTTCAGTTCAGGCTGACATGATAGCATCTAAACACTTGAAATTCTACAAACTTGGTGATACGGGTTGCCCACGGTTTATCAGGATTTACTTATCTCACTTTCAATGAGGGTGAGACAGTCCCAATTGCATACAAATCACATTTCTACACAAATGCTGAAATGCGATTTGCGGCAACTGAAAAAATATTGACCGCAGTACAGACTGCTGTAGTGAGATAAAGTGCGATAGCACAGGGGAAACGCATTGTAGTTGTAACCCTGGTGCAACTTTAGAAGCTGTTACCAAAGCAAGCAATCCAAATGTGAAAGCACTACATCCGCGATTGATACAATGGGCTCATTCTCACACTGCAACAGAGTTCAGATACGATTCTACATTGAAAACACAAGCGTTCCTGCAGTACGAACAAGAATGCCCTCTCCCGAATGAAATCTTGCCTCTAGAGAAATATGACTACATCATTTACACTGATGGATCTGCTCAGCCTGCCATAGGAAGTAAACAACAGTATAGAGTAGCGTGTGCTATAGTGAAAGGACGTATGCAGGATGGTAAGTTCCATCCTAGCAATGCAACTACACAATCTCTAGGAGATTGTAAAGCACAGTTGGCAGAGCTGAAATTGGCACTACAGTATATGGATCGGATATTCCCCAAACTGATAGTATGCGATTCATTTTACTGTCTACAGTCTTACAATGAATATCTTCATTACTGGGGCCAGAATGGGTTTAGAGACTCTAAGGGTTGCACAATTAAGCATAAATTGTTATAGGAACAAGTGTCAAAGCTGAAAGCATGCCTGCCACGGGCTCAAGTTATTCACACATTGAGCCACCAGCGCTTTGGCGTACACGTTGAAGGGAATTCACTGGCTGATGAAGCTGCCAGGGCAACAGTGCGAACTGCTACCGTTGCTACAATCACTCGTTCTAGCACGAGGCTAGACGGAGACATACTGATAGCTGTCAATGCCAAGGGGCTTTCCACTCAAATATTCCTATAAATTAGATACATAAAACACACTGTATGCTCAAATTCCAGAAGTGGGGGATAGAGTTATACCAAACACAGATCACAGATTAGCTTTAATACTAGCTGCACATGGGGGTCTGGGCTCTGCACACACAGGAGTCACTGCGATTCTGGTGGCGAAGTTTGTCTAAGCAAACAAAGGTTTATGTCTTAAAGTGCGACATCTGTCAGCAGATGAAAGATTCCACCCTGGCACTGCCACCACAAACACCATTACTCATTTCAGGTAGACCTCTCACATGTGTCTATTCAGATCACTGCAGCCCCTTAAATTTAAGACGGGGCTTACAAGTAGATATTCGTGGCAGTAAATTCATGCTCTAGATTCCTGTGGGTTTGGCCTCAGTGCTCAGCTGATGCTTGAAATGTTATAAAGGATTTGCAAGTCTTTATTGGGACATACACAATTAGCATGTTACATTCTGACCCTGGCCCTGCGTTTAGCTCTCGATCTTACAAGGAAGCCATGGAAAGTATGGGCTTGGCCTTGCGGTACTCCTCCCCCTACTATCCCGAGGGAAATTTGGTGGTAGGGAGGAAAAACTGAAACCAAAAGCAATCCTTAACAGTAAGGGCATTAGGTGTGGGGGTAGCTGGGTCAATCACCTATATGGGGTCCAGAGGGCACTGAATAATATGCCAAGAAAATCCTTGGGCAGACGTAACCCCTATGAGATCCTGTTTGGGACAAGAATGTGGGTACCTGACCTCGATTGTTCCAGCACAGTGGCAGATGTAAAAACATTTGAATTGAATGATCATTTGGCTGTTTTACAAGAACTCAATGAATTCCGGGGATTACAAAGCAACGTCCAAGTAAAATGCACCATCAATGGGGGAGTGAAGCCGGTTCCGGCAAGACCTGTCTGGGTTCCAAAGGTTGGGGACCTGGTCAGAGAAAAGATCGTGGACAAGAAGGAGTTTGGGCCATCCTACAGAACACCTGTACCTGTCCTGGCGATTCAAGAACAAGAGCAGTACTTCTCCCGCCTCTTGCCGGTAAAAAAGAACAAAGATTTGTCAACATTGATATGATCAAACCACACTATGTGGCCGTTTCTCAACAGCAGTCCATGTGGAATCATGAGTAGCCTCAGATCTCCTCTCGCTATACAGGAAGTTTACATGGAAAGACTAATAACGTTTCAAAACTCCTCTGTGCAGGATATCGGAGTAACAAATAACAGAGTATGAATCACACCAGTTGAAACTGAACAACATCCAATTGAAACTGACCAGCAAGTTGCAATTCAGCCCAATAATTAACTTTACATCAACGTGCTTTCACAAAAAGCAACTCCTAGTTCTACAAACACTGCTGAGCTCCCAAAGATAGATCGAACTGTGTCTGCCTTCTTCATCATCTTTGATGACTTTTCTTCAGATCCAAGTGAACCTAAACATTTGTCACCAATTTCCAAGAAAGAAAAATTTCGACAATTCTATCTCTGACTGAAAAAGACTTACTTTTTGTCCCCTTGGCTGCATCTTTGGGTCACATTAGGAATCATGTTCGGGTCCTGTTGATTTGGATTGGCATAGTAATTGTCTTTTTTCTACTACTGCATGGACATTACCTCCCACAACGCTCTGCAGTCCAAACTGTGAACTTGGTCTTGAAACCTCACACGTCATCACTCAGTGAACAGAGAGACCTGTCCCTAGTGAACATTTCAGCAGTTCCAGTACCGAATGGTATAGTTTGGGATAGGGTTTCATATGATGTATTTGGTCCCAACGAACATTTGAAAATTCCACACATGTTCAAAATTTCAATGAATGACTTCATTACCCTGAGTACACTCTCTGATGATTGGGACATTGAGACTGTAAATACTATGCTTTCAGATGTAGAACAATCTGCTGCATTTTCTTACAGGGAATCGTATGAAGATACACCTGACTACGATAGTATGTTTTGTTACCAGCATTATGTTTCATCACTTTTTGCACAGAGCTAGTGTTCCATGCACTGTAAACACTTACCATCAATGGGAACATTACCCGACACCACCTAAAGGTAGTTCTGCCACGTTTGCACAGAAATTTGCGTACTTTTCAGGGTTCAATACATCTGACCCAATATCATACTACTGTAAGTTAGTACAGGCAAATGGAACTGTGAAGAAAACGATGCTGACTAACACTAAGCTCACATATTCAGCACCTTTCATCTTCCAAATGTCTATACAAGGTTTTGACTATTGGAAGGACACGATAGACACAAAATCTATCTGGGGGATGGAAGATTGGCAGGCTCAAGAAACAGAAGCTTTATTTAGAGCTTGCCTCATACTGTTACAGATAATATTCCTGAACAGAACAGTGCAACAAACTTCCTGCTACAGGTTTGCAAAAACTAAAGACATGAAAACACCATGCATCCTCTTGCCCATACCTACTGAAGGTTTCTCAAATGACACTCTGATTAATGAGGAGGCGCTGGGTACAATCATACGGAATGGTACATATAATTCTTCAGCTCCCAATTGGAAGGGATGGTTGGTTTGGCCTATCGACACAAATAGGTGTCAAGCAAGATTCAAGGGTGCCACCAGAGGGTTTAATATCCATAGGCCTGACCCACGCTATGTACACACTGTTGATCCAGGGGTAGTGACTTCTTATAGTGTTGGGCAGTTGTGCCTAGAAGGGATAAAAACCTCAACACTACAACAGGTGAAAAAACACTTATCTCTTCTATCAGACAACATGGATCTTAGGGATTTCTTGCTAGGTCCCAAGAAACCGGGTAAGAAACGCTTCTTGTATGCCATCTACAATGAACTGTGGAAAGTTTCCTAACAGGCTGCTGCTGAGAGATTATGTGAAATTGATAGGATTAACCTCGAAATGGCCCTGGCTGTCGTAGACAATGGTAGGACTTCACTTTCTTCACATATTTATTCACTGGCCAACATTGTGTCCTCGGCAATTGACATAATGGAACAAGATTTGACTATTCTACAATATGGGCAATCTCAATTGCGCTCCATTATGCTTTTAAGTTGGACGCTGTAATCATTGCATTCAGGCCACATGCCATGGGAATACATTAACAGCACAAGTTTGTTCTCGATGTACAATATGACGGACAGACAATTGTCTATGGCACGCAGAGATGCAAACTACAACATGCTGCTCATTGAAAAATTTGAGAAGTTACCTTTCACTGTAGCAGAGTCACCATCTACTGAAATGTTAATTCATGGCTACATCACACTGCCAATCACGACATTTCAGTTCCAATACTGCCTTAGATACATCAAAGCAGGCAGGTATGAAGCATTGGGTAAAGGGTACATACAGGAAACATGGGAGTTACAGTATAGATATAGGTGCAGGAATAAGGACACTGAAGTTTTCTTAGGTAGTAAAGACTGCGGAATGGCTTGAAGTGGGTCTTTACTGTGCTAAGAAGTGTTGCTTCATGGAACGTGTAATGCGTCAAAAGCGAACTTATCTTGCTATATGAAAGGCTCCCCAGCTGCAGTGATTCATCCTGTATTTGAATTACCTTCAAATGGAAGTTATTTAGTGCTGAATAATCAAGTCTGTTGTGGAATGGCACCAGGCATCGTATATCTAGACACAGTAAACTTCAGGGTTGTTTTCTGTAAGCAAATATTGTTTTCCCCGGCTCGCACAGTTAGGGAGGCGCCACTGTGGCCTTCATTGAATGTTTCCAGTATTACGGTTTGATTCGCTGAGCAGACTGAAAGCCATGTTGTTTCAACAAAATGTGGCCTTAACTTCAGCCGGAGAGACTTTAGATCTCCAAGCTGCAAGGTCTTCAGCAGAGATACAGGCCCTGGTCCGTACGAACTTGCCAATCCATTTTGGAGAAATGGTTCATTGTATCTTTAACATGTCTGATACAAGTGGGATTTTACACTTATAAGCGACTTGGATCAGGTCTCTAAATAACCTTTCAGACCATCTTCGGAGTAAATCCAGCCTTCATACACTCCGTACTTGGGAGCGTTTTTGGTCCTGCTTTCGGTAGCAGGCATCCTGATTTTAATACTCTTTCTTCGCAATGGACGTCGCAATCCCTCACAAAATGGAGAGAACACTGCTGGAACAGCATTGTCATGAGCGCATGGAGTTCTACCTGACTACTCCTCGGCTTCGAGAGCTGAGTGAGCATTGGTTTATGTCTTTCAGACCGGTCTGGCTAGACTGTGTCCTACCTGTGTTCCGTTGCCTCTTCTTCGAATTGGCTGCATGTTGGACCTGTGTCTGACTCTTCCATCGGTTGCGCTGCGGGACATAGAAGTGCTACTGGCGCCTTTGCAGGCCCACACATGCAATTGTCCCCAGCGAATTCACATGTTGATGACGGCATTTCTAGAGCCTCTAAGGGATGAATCTGCTCCTGTTGCAAAGGGGTATCGGCCCTGCTCGAGAGGTTCAGGCATCGGTATCAGGCATTCAGTTATCTAATTCTTCCCCTGTGGCTGCAGTGGGAACCAGAGATTAACATCTTTGCTCACTCGACATGATACTGGATGTCCTGGAGGGACTGCCAACTGTGAATACGATGTTCAGCGATGTTCAGTCTTCAGCGCAGGATTCATAAGCAATTTGGCTTCCCCTGTGCTGGGAACCGTTTGGCAACCTTTTAAGCATTTAATAAATTGAAGGTCGAAACTGACTTTGTTTTATTTTTCTTCTCTGCTCTAACTGAGCTTCATGGCTGTCAAGTTGCTCAGTGCAATAATCACAACATATACGAGTTTAGAGGACATTTTTGAACGCTTTTAGGGAGAAATGACTTTATGGAAACATTTTCAGGCTTTTAAAATGCTTTTAGTATATTTTTATCATCAATGATTTTATGCCTTTTTAATAGCGTTAGCTGTATCATTACCTAGCTGACCTTGTTGATCTTTTGATGAGGAGTGGGCGTTATGTCTTTTAGGATAGTCCCATCATGTACACCCCATTTTATATACATCTTCCCATCCACACGACTATAACAGTTCTAAACAGGTGACCTTTTTCCTAATAGCTTGCTCCTGACTGTTCGACACCAGGCTCTTAGCCTTATATCAGAATCCCTGTACCTGACTTACATAAACATGACCCTAGGCATGGCAGAATTATTCAGTAAAAGGGTCACCACTTTTTTCATCCTTGGCCAACAGCCAGCTGTGCGTGATCTCACTTGTTTAGAAAAACATTGGTGATTGTTTTAAAAACATTTAGGATTGTTTTCAAAACATCCATGATTGTTTTAAAAACATATTGATTCTATAAAAAACCCTGGAGGGACTGCTTTAGTATAAAAGACCCTCACTCCCCTCTACAAATTAGAGGAGAATTTCTTCCAAGCCGAGACGGGGTCCTGCATGCTGAATCTACGACAACAAGTGGTCTGACATCCCTTGCAGGTTGTCATCCTTGACACAGAGACGGGGTCCTTCATTCTTAACCATCAGGTGAGGGGGCTGGTTCATCCCTAGGGGTTTCTTGGCTACACGTACACATAGCTATACGCATATACACCAACACATCCAGGGTATGCTAGGTACATTTTAGCAAAATTATTTATGCCGTGCATTTTAGGAATATGCAAGTGCTACTATTTTTATCTGAACTGTTTCTGTTCATCTTATTAGCACTATGGTAGAAATGTATCTAATCATTTATTCTTTATTTCGGTTCAAAATAAAACCATAAAAGTCACATAAAAAAGACAATAGAAGAAAATACATATCATGCCGGCATCAGTAAGGGAAAGGAAAATAAGGAATGAGCAGCTCTATTTAAAGGTAAAAAGACAATCCTAGTCCTTAATACATTAACACAACAACCAAAAAAATCCTATTAAAAATGCTTAAATAATTAAAATCTAGTCATAATAAAAAAAATCTTAAGCTCATCGATTAATAAAAACATAATTTCTACAGGGCATATTATTTCTAACAATCCCACACAACTCCATTAATTTATTTTATTGTACAATTTGGGCCATCATTTTAAGCTTATGAGCACGTGGAATAGTACACTTTGTTTCAAAATCATTCTTTTGTACACTGTTTTTTTCCATCGGTAGTTATTGACATGTGAGCCTTAGGGAACTTATACTCATTTAAAATTACAGTCCCACTTTAGCTCTTTTAAGACTCACATTGAATAAAAACCTACTAATACTAAAAACTATTTTTTGGGATGTATTCGTTTCCAATATTCTTTCTGCCTCACTGCAAGTTCTAATATTCAGATTAAGGCAAATTGGTTTAACCCATTTATTCCTTGCTTGGCCATATGCACGGTAGAAGAATAAGACTTGCAAATCGTTCTCCTTTGAAGCATTTTTGCATAGTTCGCACCATTCATTATTGTTTTTATTCCTGTTTACTGCCCAGTTTGATGTATTTGCATTAATATTTAGTACACCATACCTAAACTTCATATATAGGGCTTTAGCCAATGGAGGACATATCTCGTCCATAAACATTTCAAAGCTGGCTATTCCCTTGTGTAGGAGAAACTTTGATGTCAATATACCATTTTCTGCGCTATACATCAAGTTATTTTGGATGTAAGTCCAAAAAGTGGCTTTTAGCAATATTTTGGTACACCAAATCAGTTGTGTCGGTGCTTCCCAGAAATATTTAAGACCTAATTCCTCGAACCAGAAGGAACATGTTTTATCCACGGAGTACCCCTACCTTTATCAATTTCTAAAATCTCTTTCAGGCCCTCTTTGTAACTGGTCAGTTCAGGGGTTGACCAGAGTCGCACCCAAAATAATAGGGGTCATAGTACTGCGTTGTGATCCAAACGTTTAACATTTAAATCCTTCAGGATGGGTATTAGTGGTGTTCTTGCTGGCAACCCCAACACCCTCCTAATGAATTTGTTTTCTCCTGGTTGAAAGGTCTTTTTGCAATGTGGTCCCCAAATTTCGGCACCGTATAATGCAGCTGCTTGTACTTTATATTTATACACCTCCAGGGCAGGAGTCATTGCTTTTGAGGTGCTACTCCCATGCATCTTTATTATTGGGAACAAATTTTGAAGTTGGCCAATTTTATTTTTGCCAGCTGCTGTTTCCAAGACAGCTTTGCATCCAACATTATCCCTAAATAATTAAAACAATGTACGTACTCTAGCTTTTGGCCTCTGATAGATAAATTCTGCTTGAAGGACTTCTGTGGGTTTATAGCCATGTACTTTGTTTTGCCAGAATTTATTTCAAGGCCCTTTTCGTTACAATATATATCAAAAAGATTCAATAGGGATTGTAGACCATTGGGGGTTTGGGATATCAGAATGGCATCGCCAGCAAATAAAAGGGCTGGCATAGGATCCCCCCCATCTTAGGAGAATCATGTGCACAGCCCAATAAATAACTCTGGATGTCATTAACATACAGAGAGAATAACGTGGGTACCAAGACACACCCTTGACGTACACCCCGTCTGACTGGAATTGCATCTGTTAATTCACCCCTTGGGCCCCATCTTACTTTAGCGAAGTTGTCCTCATGTAATCTTATTATTTGCTTCAGTAGCTCAACGGAAACACCCTGTTGTTTTAGAGATTCCCAGAGCAAATTCCGAGGCACAAGATCGAAAGCGGCCTTAAGGTCTACAAAAGCTATATTTAAGTGGCCCTTTTTTATATTTATGTATTTCCAGCATAAACATAAAAATCTAAAAACCTGATCGATTGTACTCGTTTTTGTTCTAAATCCCGCCTGGAATTTTGAAATCACCTTGTTTTCATCGAGCCAATCGTTTAATCTCCTTAAAATATGTCTGGAATAAATTTTTTGTAAAATATCAATTAGGCTAATTGGTCGGTAGTTTCCAGGGTCGTCACGATTACCTTTTTTAAAAATAGTAACAATTTCCGCCCCTTTCCATGTTTCCGGTATCGGCGAACCACCCGCAATTGCATTACAAAGATAGTTAATATATGGGCCCCAGACACTATCATCATGATTTTATCAGGTCCTGGGGCTTTGCCTGGTTTAACTGCTCTAATTGCTAGGACTGTTTCTTCCAAGCTAAAATGCAGGATATTTGTATTTGAACTGGGGCCACTGATATAGTGCAGGGTAGTTCTACTATTTGATTGTCGGCATATAGTTTAGAAAAATGCTCCTCCCACGTCTTTGCATCTAAAAAGAGGTCCTTAGCATCCCTACTTATCTTACTACCCTTGGCTATTATACGCCAAAAACCTTCTTGATCTTTAGATTTAGCCACTTCAATTAACTCTGTCCAGATGTTATTCTCCCACTCTTTCTTTGCTTGTTCTAGAATTTGCTTGTATTTAGTTCTCTTCTCCCTTGTGTCTATTACATTGTTCTGTTTTATTGCCAGTAGGAGATCGGCTTTTGCCTCTCGGCACTCCTTGTTACACCACAAATTAGCACCTGATTTTACTCCACTTCCCACTCTATCTTGTTCTCCTGGTAATTTACTTAATATTGGTACCAGTGCTTCCTGCAACTGGGAATGTGCGGTCATTATCGGGAATTCCCCTTCTGGGACGTCTAAAGGTGACTGAATAATATCGGAAAAATCATTATAAATTTGTATCATGGACTCCACCTTGCCTAATATATTCGGCCACTTTAAGGCACGACGATTATTGCTCACTATACTACCATCAAGTGAAGGCATTATTTCCCCTTTATTCTGAGCTTTACCCATAAAGAGGTCTGGTTTTATTAACAAATGCAAGGGTCTATGGTCGCTGTCGGATCTAACATCTACTTTCATATCTAGTATATTTGGCCAGAAATTAACAGATGCTATTATGTAGTCAATACAGCTCCTATAAGTGCCTCTACAGAAGGTAGGTGTATTAGGTTTATCTGAAGATACACGGCCGTTACAGGCTCTAAGCCCGTGCCCTGTTGTTAATTTCAATATCTGGGCAACTGCTATAGTGCAGGACACTAACGGGCTACTTTGCAGGGCAGGGATATTATGGGCGGTGTCCTCATCTTCAAATAAATTGCCGAACCCCACAACCGGTTCGAACTTACAGTTGAGGTCACCTCCAACAATTATCATTGCACCTGGCTCTAATGAATTCAAAACGTTATCCTGATGATTTATTATTATCGATTCCCTTGTATTTGGGCCCGGCCTGTTGTAAACTTTAATTAAATATTCAAAAAAATTCCCCTGTGTTTTTATTTTTACAGCAGCCAAATCCTCAGATAGTGTGTGTAATGCCATAGATTCTATTTTAAGGGTTATCCTAATCCATATGGTAAGGCCTCCCGAGGCCCTGCCTCTCGTTGAAGGAATGGCTTTTACATTAAAGGTCTTATACCCTACCCTGTGCGGGGAATCCAATGCCCATGTCTCTTGTAAAAATAAAATGTCACTATTTTTCGTGTACTCCATCCATTCGGCGTCTCTGAGATTCCTATTTAATCCTGCTACATTCCAGGATGTTAATCTTATGGCTTCATCACATTTTCTTCCTAAATTTATTATATTTAACCTTTCATCACTATTATTTAAATCAAGGGGAGCATTTACGGACATTGATAATGTCCGTTCTTGCTCCTCATCCCTAACACTTAGGACGACCTATATATGTTATGATCTGCTCGCTTCCCCAGTCCCTCCTCTTGATACTGTATATTAATGGTGGGTATTTCTCTCCTGTTTCTATTAATTGCATTTTTTTTCTAGATAAAGATTTTTGCTGACGACCTCAGTTGGTTGTCACTCTACTGCGTCTAGTGTAGATAGAACTTAGAATCTATTTGAAGATTGTATTGGGGCGTCATCAAAATCTGTTGGCCTTAGATTAGGTTTATAGAAATACCCCAGTGGGAGAGCACTTATGCTGGTATTTTGTATAAAAGTTTCCTCTCTGGTATTCAGGAGTGATCTAACCAGCTGCGACCGACAGAAATTTACTATTATGCAATCTCCATCTATATTTTTAGGGGAATCACCGACCCATCCTACTCTTCGGACCATCAAGATTTCATTAATGTGTCTTGGGCTGAATTTTTTATGTTTTGTGAGCCAATCTGCTGTTTTATTTTGTAGGGTCATCCATGATTCATTTTGTCCTATTTTTAACACCGGAACCCCTACCAAGATTAGGACATATGGGCATGCAGCAGGCGGTAGGCCAATGACATCAAAACTTAAAGCCAGGGAACTATCTTTTGGGTTTTTGGTTCTATCTAACCCTACCCTCCTCATGGGTTGATTTAGAGTTCCATTTCCATTCAAGGTATATGTTCCCCTCATAATGGCCTCTCTATTCTGTGCCTGTTCCCGTGAGCCCATTTCCCTATTGTCACTTCCTGTTGTCAATTTCTGTGCAAAACTTTCTATAGACCCACTATTCAGTCCGGTAGAACTCGAGGGGCGAGGTTCATCTAAATTGTTTAGGTTTCCACCTCTTTCGGCGATGCAGGGAGTACTTCTTTCTGCTTTCTCTTTCATATCACCTACAAGTATTATTAGCTGATCTATCTTTTGCTCCATGCAGTTCGATCTTTTGTCTATTAAGCCACTTATCTGAGTTAGCATCGTTTTTAGTGCTGATTCTAATATCCCACTAATTACTCGTTTTAAACCCTCAAACTTTTCATTTTCTATTTCACTGGTTGATGTAAAATCCACTTCTGTCTGTGTACTACATGTTTTTAACGGCTCCCCTGGTTGTTCCTCTGTTTGTTGATTTTTCTGTGAGTTAGACCTTAAACCCCTTTTTTTCTTAAATTCTGAACCCCCCAGAGTGTGCTTTTGTCTCGCTCCAGGGGCCCTTCCCTTAATCTTATCTATTGGTTTTCCGGGTCGTGGTCCAATTTCTGTGTTCGACTGATATCATCGGCAGATGCTTGATTTAGGAATGATGAAGTTAGGTTTAACGGGCCGATATTTCAGATCCGTTGTGGATTGCTATCCCTGGTGATAGCGGTATACTTGCTTCTCTATGAAGTGGAAACAGTGGAGGGTCAAGGGATAATCGTCTCTCTGTCAATTGGATCTCGTGGGACAGCAGGGACTCTGCTCTAATTAGGAAAGCATCTAAGGTGCCTGCTGCACCTCTACGTTTATCCATTCTCCCGGACTTCTAACCGTCTATGGGGCCACAGAACTTGGGATACGGGCCGCACCACTCAAGAGTGGATAACCGAACCGACCAACCGCGTAGTGTGGTGTCGTCAGCCCTGCCTGGTGGTGCCTGCTACTAGAAGATCCAGCAGCACCCAAGCTAGATCCTCTCACAAGCCTAGAATGGATCCAACTTTGGGTTGTACCCCCAGTGTCCAATTGGACAAATGGCAAATTACAATATAAAAGAATCCACAGTCCAACAAATCTCAAATACTTAGTTCTTATAAGTCCCAGTTCGATAACATTAGGAATATCAACCCCAACACAGCGTCGTAGTACAATTCAACCAGTCATTTAGGGTCTGTCAGAAATGTCTTACCCATTTGCACTTTGATGACTTAATTTCCAACTGCCATGGGGGATGGCCCTGCCCGGCCTCTTCCGGCCCCCGACAGGCACGGAGGGGCCCACCCTTAGCCCGGGCAGTGCCCGGGCACACCAGCATGCGTCCCGCGCTGCAGGAACCCTCGAGCGTTTTTAAAGCGCCCCCTGGCGCTTTTCTCTGACGCAGGTGGTAGGTGCCACTAAGAGAAGCTGGGAGATGTAGTTCCCGTCGCTGGAGTAGTGTGGCAGCAAGTAAGTTGTTGCAGTCCCCCCTCGACTGTTCAGGCAGGGCAAGCAGCGTAGGATACTGACCAAAGGTGGTGGCAAAGAATTTGCGAGGGACCCGCGCTGCATGAACCCTCGAGCGTTTTTGAAGCGCCTCCTGGCTCTTTTCTCTGACGCAGGTGGTAGGCGCCACTAAGAGAAGCTGGGAGATGTAGTCCCTGTCGCTGGAGTAGCGTGGCAGCAAGTGTGGCAGCAAGTAAGTTGTTGCAGTCCCCCCAGGACTGTTCAGGCAGGGCAAGCAGAGTAGGATACTGACCAAAGGTGGCGGCAGAGAATCAACAGGTCTCTATAAACCCTGACACGTTTCTGCGAGATATTGCATTGGTCAAATGTATCTACTATTCGCTATATTGGTACTAGCAATCTCTTTCGTATGCTTCTGTCTCCTGATTGTTGCAGCACATATGTTTTACACAAGGTTGTCGCTGGACCAATAAATACTTTTTGAAACGTCCTAAACGCCATCCTGTGTATTTTCTGAGAGAAAGCAAGCATGAGTGAGCGAGAAGTACTGTACTGTTTTCCACGATCCCCGAGGAATCAGGGTTGTCATGTTCAGCAGTTGCCAGAGACTACGTACGCTTCTGTAGGATACAGAGGGGTGGAAGTGGCACTGTAGAGCTAGCTGGTCTAACGGCTGACATATCCTGACCGGAAGCGGTCAGGACACGAAGCCCTCCGTTTAGGACATCCAAAACGCGCAGGTCCTTAGGATTCCTAGGAACTACATGAGAATCCTGCCTACGCACCTCGGAACCATCACCTCACTTCCAGAATTCAGAATGGTTCTCAAGATTTGGCTGTTCGAATAAGCCTCTGAGGCTTCTAAGTTCCTGGATACCCTATCGGGTGATTAGCTGCACTTTATAAATCCTGATTGATTTATTGACTCTTATCTCCTTAATATTAACCACCACAGCCGACACGCTTCTGCTTCGTTTTCTCCCTCTGTTCTGCAACCACGCTGCCACTGCAGCTGCCACCCCATCTGAAGCTTTTCCCGACGGCCTGACCATGCCAATCTACACCTGTTCAGGAACGCCCCGCTTCAATAAATCCTCCCTACCAGTTGAACACAACGTGGACATTGCTTCCCTCACCACGTCACTACTTGACATCACCTTTATTTATAGGTGATGTTATTAATGAAGTCTTTAAAAAATATGGCCTACACTAAAATATGCCTCAAATATTTCCTGCCTACCCAACTGTGCCTAACTACCTCATGCTGCTCTACTTATACATGCTATACCTTAACCCCGCCCCCTCCTAACTCCACCTCTAGGGTCCCATCAGTGTCAGCAGGCCACAGAGACCACGAGAATAAAAACAGGAAGAGATACAAATGGCTTCTCTGCTCACTGCTGAAGACCTAAAATTATTTTAAATAAATCTACTAAGTAATTACAGAAAAACAAAATTAGGTTCCACCGAGATTCGAACTCGGATCGCTGGATTCAAAGTCCAGAGTGCTAACCATTACACCATGGAACCGTCTGAGAACGTTTGGTTACTTTTCAATCATAGACAGATACCGTGGTGCTGTCAGTCACTATATTATGATCTATTCTTATTAGTGTATTTCAAACTTTACATAGTCAACAGATTGCAACTAAGTGTTTTAAAAACATAAACTTACATGTGGATACAATTAAAACGAAACATCTAATGCTTTAAAATATCCTTTTAGAGCAATCCCTTAACTAGCCCCCAGAGTTGTTGCTCTGTTGAGAAGCTTTGCCAAAGAGTCCCGGGGTCACTGTGAAGGCAGCGCACCTCTCGCTCTCTCTCTCTCTTACACACAGCTTTACACCAGTTGCAGAAGTCCCCTCTGATGTCTGATGCTACAAGAGGCCTCCAGCCCCCCCTTTAACAGACCCGCAGTGAGTGCACAACCCGCACTGGGGGAAACTGGACACTGCAGACAGCGGCTGCGATCTCACAGCGGATGGAAAACACTCGAACTCCTCAAGTCTTAAACTCCTGGGGGCAGATTTATGAGCCCCTTGCGCCACTTTTGCGTCACTTTTCCCATGTTAAAAGTGACGCAAAAGTGGCGCAAGGGGCTCATAAATCTGCCCCCTGGAAACCAACAGAGCGCGAGACTAATGTCCTCATGAAACAAACACAGCGCGAGACTAATGTCCTCATGAAGCAAACAACGGAGCGCGAGACTAATGTCCTCATGAAACAAACACAGCGCGAGACTAATGTCCTCATGAAGCAAACACAGCGCGAGACTAATGTCCTCATGAAACAAACACAGCGCGAGACTAATGTCCTCATGAAGCAAACAACGGAGCGCGAGACTAATGTTCTCATGAAACAAACAACACAGCTAGCGATTAATGTCACGAATCAGACACACAAAAACACAGCGCGAGATTAATGTCATTAAACAAACACACAGCTGTAAAGAACAAAGTGAAGCAGCAAGCGATTAATGTCACGAATCAGACAAACAGCACAACACAGCACGAGATTAATGTCAATAAACAAACACACAGCAGCGATTCATGTCACGAATCAGACACACAAAAACACAGCGCGAGATTAATATCATTAAACAAACAACACAGCGCGAGATTAATGTCATAAAACTGAAACACAACACAGCGGGTAATTAATGTCATTAAACAGACACTGAAACGCCTCTTCCGTAGCACGGACGGAGCAGGAAATAAAACGAGCATCTTCCACAATGAGACCAAAGTAAACTGATGCTTTCGTTTTCATTTCAGGTATTTATATAATGTGTACTTTTTGTTGTGAAATAAAAGGCGAACAGCGAATACCCCTTCATATTATTAATCTGGTGTTTGTTCCTCCAGGTTATTAATATACAGAAGCTGTACAGTAAGGGCTGGGGCGGGAACAGTAGCTGTGGGGTCGTGCAAGCCTCAAAGGGTTTTAGACTGATTGCAGCGAGAGACAAAGCGAGTGAGATTTGGTGTATTTAGGTTTGGAAGGAATAAAAGAAAGGAACACAAATGTCAGGGTACTGAAAAAGAACTAACTTCCCATACCGGGAGTCGAACCCAGGCCGCCTGGGTGAAAACCAGGAATCCTAACCGCTAGACCATATGGGAGCTTACCTATTAGTGGTACCCATTTGTATACAAAGAAACAGAGGCTTCTGCCTGTCAGCGCTTTCGCAACTCTTAAGTGAGTTACTTGTTTGTGACAGAGTGGAGAAGGAAAGACAGGAAATAAGGACACAAACTTCACTCTAATATGGAACCCGATCGTTCCTTCGCCACAGTCTGGTCTCTGCTCGCCACTCTTCACGACATAGAAGGTCTCAGTCTATTTCTGAAGGTGATAGAGGAACACTTCACTGTGAATACAGACAGCACTGCACATCACACAGACAACATCACTGCAGCGGTGCACTGTCATCTTCACTGCAGTACTTGGGCAGTGTGATCCTAACAGTAGCACTGCACATTCACACTCACTGCAGAACTGTACATGGTGACATGGTGCAGCTCTGCGAAGAGTGACTGTCACTGTGGCAATGTACGTGGTGACACCGCAGCACTGCATAATGAGTGCAGCACTGCACATTGACCCTCACTGCAGAACTCCACGTGGTGACACAGAGCATACAGGCTTATGGACCCGATTCAGGCGGGAGACTCCTGATTTTTTAACCTAACGTGCCTTTCTTTAGGCTGTCTCCCGCCTGAAACGGCGTCGGTTTCAATGGAAGTGAATGGGGTAAATACATTCTCCCGATTGTGTTTTTTAAGAATCTCCCACCTCCCTCCTCTAAAACGTTGGCATGTATGCACAGAGTGACTGTCACTGTAGCCATATATGGTGACACTGACTCGGTGCAGCGCTGCAGACCATGCCCTCAGTGCTTCGATCGACAGCGATCCTCGCTGCGTCATTAGATAGATCTTACTGCAGCACTGTGTGACCCTCACTGCACGGCTGCACAGCGTCCCTCCACACAGCAGTGTACCAAGACACCCTCACAGCAGCACTGCACAGACTGACGGCCATTGTTACTCCACTGGAGAGACCTCACTGCGGAACTGTAGAGCCTGACCCTCACTGCACGGCTGCACAGAGTCCCTCCACACAGCAGTGTACCAAGACACCCTCACAGCAGCACTGCACAGACTGACGGCCATTGTTACTCCACTGGAGAGACCTCACTGCGGAACTGTAGAGCCTGACCCTCACTGCAGGGCTGCACAGCGTCCCTCCACACAGCAGTGTACCAAGACACCCTCACAGCAGCACTGCACAGACTGACGGCCATTGTTACTCCACTGGAGAGACCTCACTGCGGAACTGTAGAGCCTGACCCTCACTGCACGGCTGCACAGAGTCCCTCCACACAGCAGTGTACCGAGACACCCTCACAGCAGCACTGCACAGACTGACGGCCATTGTTACTGCACTGGAGAGACCTCACTGCGGAACTGTAGAGCCTGACCCTCACTGCACGGATGCACAGTGCCCCTCCACACAGCAGTATACCAAGACACCGTCACAGCAGCACTGCACAGACTGACGGCCATTGTTACTCCACTGGAGAGACCTCACTGCGGAACTGTAGAGCCTGACCCTCACTGCACACTGCTCGTGACCCTCCGTTATCTATTGCGCCGGGCGACCATCGCTAACACCCGATTCATTATGTCTTTTTCCCCTCGTCGGCGTGAGGTGTGAAATGCGTGTGTTAAAGGGCTTACAAACCACTTGGACGGAAAAAAAGCAAAATATCCAGTGCATCCGGCACCAAACCCGGCACCAAACCATGTCCTGATGGAACTGACAGGGCCTCAGAGAGAGTCAGAGGGGCTGGGTCAGTGCTGCAGCAGTAGCGCCCACATCTCGATAGGAGCTTTGCACAGTGTTTCCATTTCTCCGACTGGGAGTCTCAAAGACTAAAGGAGAGAAGCCACCCGACAGCGAGAGAGGGTACCTCGAGCCCTCTGGGCGTCATGCACGGGAACAGTTTCACCATCAGCCGGCCACTGCACGGCATGATGGGTCCCTGAAACTGGGGTACCACTAGAGGGACTACTGGGGGTCACGGGGGCTTCCTGCACCCCTAGTGTTCTGACGGTCGACTTGTGACGGGTGGAGAAACACACTGCTCTCCTTGTTGCTGCTCTCTCTCCAAGAATAATCTGTAGAGTTATTAATCTGTAGAGTCATGTGATGACCGTTTCCTTCCACTTCCCAATGTTGAATAAAAGAAGCAGACATATTCTGAAGACAGCGCCTCTCTCGGTCACAGGTCTGCTGGCTTCGGCCTTTAGTGTGACTTCCAAAGCGCTGGAAAATCCAGAAAATGAAAAACAAAAGACAGCGCCTCAATGGTGGAGTTGTTGGAAGTACATAAAACAGCTCTGTAGGTCAGAGCATGCAGCTGGCTCGTTGGTCTAGGGGTATGATTCTCGCTTAGGGTGCGAGAGGTCCCGGGTTCAAATCCCGGACGAGCCCCGTTTTATTTTGAAAAAAGTTTACAGAATATTTCCACGCCTATTAATTTAAAAGTCGAAAATGAAACAGTGTAATAACAATTTTAAAGTGGTAAATAAAAAAAAATCTGAGGGAAAAAAGAGGGCTCGTCCGGGATTTGAACCCGGGACCTCTCGCACCCAAAGCGAGAATCATACCCCTAGACCAACGAGCCAGCTACTTAAAGGGTGTAGAGCAGATTTCTAGTAGGTGTCTGGAGTCCGCGTCCCGTCCGATGGTCCTTTCAAGTGGAAGTAGCGCTGTAGGGGCAGTAGGTTCCTATGTAAACCCTATCACTGGAACTAAGCATGAACGTTAAATCGCAGAGGAGGAGCTGCGGAAAGAACTGCTCTCAGGCGGTGGGAGGGGCCTGTCACCATGGCTACATAAATATGACGCCTTCACGCGTAAAGAGCGCTAGCGGTGAAATACAAACTGCGCACTGACCCACATTTAGTGGGTAGAAAGGCTTTTAGACACTCACCAGCGTGAGCTAGGGTTCATGGTTAAGAGGCAGCAGTTAAAAAAGATCAGAGAGAGGGTATAAGACACGAGAAAGAAGCGCCTTAAATGACATCTACACGTTTTTTTTAAGCGTGCATGAGAAATTCGCATGATTGTGCTTGTTGTTTTACACTTCTATATGCAAAAACGTCCATTTCAATTTGCTCGTTTAATTTACTCTTCTGTGCACATAGACTTCTATGGAAGCAGCAATCTGTTCTCTGCCTGCAAGCCCTCTCCATCTTCAGCACAGATGCCCCTCCCCTCAGCGTGGACATTCCTGACCCCCCTCCCTGCCACCCAGGGACCATGATGGATTTTCTCAGCCTTTTCAAACTTCCCCACACCTGAAAGATGAGTTAATCTTTCTTTGCATTCTCGGACTCAATTCATTCGAACATCAAAACGACATGAAGCCAGGGGCGGTGGGTGAGATTTTAAAGTGGTGGGGCGCAAACGAATTAGCATACAGCACCGTAGCGAGCGAGCGCAGCGAGCGAGCCCGAACCTCAAAAGGGGGGTTTGGGGGGATAACCCCCCCCAAGAAAATTTTGAAAAAAAAGAAGAAAAATCGTGCATTTTCAAGCAAATTTGAGAAAGCAGGAAGGTTAATAAAGCAATTGTGAAAGTGCAGTTATTACATTAATAGATGGCATAACATAGGTAGCTGCTTATTCAGTATTACCACAGAGCTTCATACATTCTGTCCTATTATGCTCAGGTGCTGAATTCAGACTATAAGACTCATGGAAATCTCAGCTCTAAGAGTAGAAGAAGTTGCACAGCAGTGTAATGGTTGCCAGGCTCGTTCCGCAGGAGCGTCAGGAACTTGAAGAAAAGTCCACAGTCTTCCCCTACGGCCTTCCGACTCTATTAGACTCTAGAGTAACGAATGGCACGCAAGGGGAAAACAGGGAAACAAAACAAGGAAAGGCGGGGGAAGAAAAACAGTCTTACAAACAACATACTGAATAAGACTCTAGAGTAACGAATGGCAAGCAAGGGGAAAACAGGGAAACAAAACAAGGAAAGGCGGGGGAAGAAAAACAGTCTTACAATATACTGAATATAAAAGAGGCAGCGCAATGCGCTGTTACCGTGATTCTGGTTGAGCTGAACTTTGTACACACACTTCACATAGGTCCACGCAAGTACCCCAAATATAAATGGTATAAAGCAGTGTTTCCCAAACTGTGGTCACATTCCCAGGGGGGTCCTCAGGCAGTAATTTTAAAAGCACAAAAAAGTTCCTTGTAGAATCAGCAGTTTTCCAGCAACAATAAAAGTGTCAAGATTACGTTGGTGATTAATGTACCTGCTGGAGAGAGATGAGAGTTGTGTCAAGTGGCAGCTTTGACTTATCTAATGTAGCACAGAGGGTTAATATGCCTACTGCAAAGAACGTGTACCATGCATTTTGAAAAACATTTTTTATGTGCCTAGGTTAGTGGGTTACTGCTTTAGTCACAGATTCTTTTGTTACTGTGCAGTTCATAAGTGACAACCGTAATCTAGCACAGTGACCTATAAACTGTCATCAAAGAGCTGCTTGCAAGCTGCATGATACAAGTTAGAAACATATGTTTGTTTCAAGTCTTTCATTATCCTAATCCTGCTAAAAAGGTTTATTTGGGTGGAAATACATTGTTATTGTTAAAGTCAATGCTAACCACTGTTATGTTCTGAATCCTGAGTTTGTGCTTCTCCAGACCAAGCACTCTTTAAAAATGCCTACCAGTATGAATAACATGTGAATCCTACACCCTGTAGTCGCATTTGCCTTATGTAACATTTTCTATACACTGATTTACACGTATGAATCATTGTCTCCATGGGGCAGATTTGCAAGAAAATTGACTGTGTGTCGCAAGCCATTTGGCTGCGCCGCACTGAGTCACTTTCGAAGCACAGGGATGCGACATATTTACAACAATATGTTGCATCTCTGTGCTTCCCCCTGTGCTGGCGCACAAACTGCTGCCATACGCCTGCACAGGCACATTTGCACCATGGTGCAAGGATGCCTGTGTCGTGGGGAGTCTAAATTGGTAATCCAAAATATACTCATATCCTACTGATAAACAGTAAGGATGTGATCATTAATTATGCCTGGTAGTTAGTTGTTGACTTACAGCTAGAAATAAACCCTCCATAAACACGGGGAGGGTATGTTTTTGTCTAAAAGGTACAATGTTGTATATTCTCACAATGTCAATAGTATCTCACAGCAGTGCGAAGTCATGCCACACTGTTAATGTCACATATATATAGCTCCTCTCTAGCTCTGGGGAGCTGGATGGTCGCTCAGTGGTAGAAGGAGAAACTACCCCTGCACTGATTTACACAAGTGTCACTCACTTTAGGTAAAATAGGGGTGGAATCACAAAAAGCACTACAACCAAAGTTCAGCTGGCCCTCCAGCAAGATGATTACGCACTTGGCGGAAACTGCATAAGTACAAGTACACAAGAATGCTGAATTTGAGGAGATTGTCCTTTGTCCTTCCATCTCATTTTTCACCTAATGCTGCAGTTTGCATGTCACAAAGTGAAAGCTGTATCTCTGTGTTCTGTGCAGTTCTTTGCTTGGCATAGTATAGAAATTGCAGACAATATTTAGAAAAGCCTTGCGCACTACCAGTCATTGTGATGGTCTGCCTCTGAGTTCCGCTTGTAAATGCAAGCCTGTCTTATCCTTCTGTTTGGTGAGGACCCCAGACTGCTTTCAATGCAGAAATATAAAGCAGTATGAGCGAAACAAAGCTGCTGCATGCAGCCGAACACCCAACCGGTCTTCATTCTGGGGGAAGCGACCAACCTTCAGGGCTCCGATCCATCCCAGATAGTATGCAGGGCCCATTTTAAAATGCCTGGTGGCGCGTTTATTCACTGAGACTATAAAGGATTATTCAGGAACACCATGTGTTTTTCTATATTAGTTTTTGCAAACAGTTGGGCTTCTGGGAGGTAAAACCACCTTGGGGGTCTCTCGCTACTGATGGTCCATTCTATGTTGTTATAAGAAAGTTCGGGGCTACCTGTTCCACGAGCTCTATCCACACTGGCACGGAACAGTAGGTGGCGGTGCCCCCTATAACCCCGATGAGGGGCTAACTCTGGGCTTTGAGATACTCTGCCCTGTGGGAGTGACCTTTGACCCAGAAGGACTACTTTCCAGATCGGATACCTTCCACCTGGTAGTAATTATGAGCCAGATACACAAAAACTTTTTCTGTGAGTATGAAGTCATGGAAGCCTCTCTTGGGTACAGAGTGGTTTAATGGCAGGGCCTGCCTTCTGCCATGCTGACGTTTACCAGTGGGCTGCAGGACTCGGGGTTGTTTTTAGAGAAGAATAAGTTGCCATGCTCTAACCATGCTTCCATGGCCCTAGTCTGGTAAAGTCCTCATGGTTTGGTGAACACTTTTTTTTTAGCAGGCCCGATTTTATTTTTTCAGTTCGACCCAGAGTACTCTTGAATTCTGATGCCGGAATGACAGCGTTGTTATGTGATAGTCGTGCTTCCTACCGACCCACACGTGACCTACTCGCGAACAAGACATGCTTACTTGTAAAAAAAAAAAAAACACTTTATGAATCAGGGCTGCTACACAGTGGAATAATAAAAGTTAATAAAGGAATTTTACAGGTTGGTATTTAAGCAATCGCCTGTACATTGGCGTCGTCTCACACTTTAAAGGGTCGGGAGGGGGGGGGGGTTCCCGCAAGCATGCAATGTCACTGCCAGGCCAGATAACATGAGTGAGGCATGAAGGGGTCATGTCTGATGCTAACAAGCCGTGCACAGACAGCACCGGGTTGAGGACACACCCCGCGCCAGGGATTCACACAGTCTGCGGCTGCCCGTGCCACGGATTCACACAGTCTGCCCGCGCGCCACGGCCCCCGGCCCACAATGCACCGGGACTGGACGCCGCTTCCGCGGCAGACAGGGCCGCATCAGCAAGACGCAAGTGGCTCCCTCTGAGCAGATAGAATTAGAAAATGACATTTTAAAAGTTAAAACTCAAAAAGGTCACGTCATTGCGATGGTTTGTGCTGCGCACATACTAATCTATTACAGACTGGAGAAAGAGCCACGTGTCAGTCTGATATGTTGAAATATTCATCTCCTGCAATATTAATGTGCGGGGGCCCTCAGCAATATAGTATTATACTAAATACTTGTATCTTACCTATGGGAACGATTCAACGAACTAATGAAGGTCCTGCGCAAGCAGTAGCCACAGCACACACACCGTCCCTGTCGAGAGTGGAGACAGAGTGAAGTTAGTGAACCAACCCGACCGTTACTTACGTCACGCTCTCGGCATCCAATATGGATTGCCCGCCCCTGCGGTGACCGGCCAATCCTGGCGCAGTGGCGCTGCATGCAGCACCAGGATTGGCTTGGAGGGCACAGTGACTCCTCGCCCTGTCGCCCTTTTGCTGCCAGCGCTGCCGCCAGCAGGTCCTGCACCCCCCCCCCCCCCTAGCTAATGGGGCCGGCCTGGGTGCGCATGCTCGGGCAAGTTGCTGCCCGAAGCATACATGCGGGGATAAAACACAGACGTCACCAGCCAGCCCGGCCCGCCCCCCCCCCCCCCCTGCACACTCCCGATAAAGTCGGGTGCTGCCCGGCGCCGTGTAAATGCCTGGTAAGTAATTAATTATTTCGAGTTTAAAACTTTATTTATTTTATTTCTTTAACGCGGGTCCAGGGCTGGTGGGGCTACGCCCCTACGCCCCAATGGACGCACCGCGGCTGCATGAAGCATGCACATTTGAATCAAGGATAGGACGAGGCACCTGCACCCTTCCAGCGGATGCCTGGATAGTAAACAATTCATAGAGAATTCCGCTTTCACAACTTTACCACCCCCTCAGCGTCCGCTGCAGTAATCAATCATTTGTAGAGCGCAGCACTGTCACCCCTAGGGGTATCTGGGCGCTGTGTCCCCATGGAAGTCTGCCAGCGAAGAGGCTGTGCGGAGCTGGAGGGGAAGGTCGTTCCAGGTCTTGGCAGCGATACAGGAGAAGGAGCGGCCACCGCTGCGGCTGTGACGGATGCAGGCTGTATGTGTGAGGGCGAGTGAAGCGGAGTGCAGGAGCTGTCTCGCGGGTTGGTTGCAGTTCACTTGATGGTTGGGTAGGCGGGTCCTAGGTTTTGGAGGGCTTTGTAGGGGAGCATAAGGAGCTTGAAATTGCATCTCTTCTGGATGGGGAGCCAGCAGAGGTCTTTCAGGTGGGTAGGGACGTGGGTTCGTTTGAGGAGGTCCAGGATGAGTCTGGCTGCCGCGTTCTGTATGGTCAGGAGACTTCTCAGGAGCTGGGTGGAGATGCCGGCATAGAGGGCGTTGCCGTAGTCGAGGCGGCTGGTGACGCGGGCCTTAGTGACAATCTTTCTGGTGTTGGTTGGGATCCATCTGAAGATTCTACGGAGCATGTGAAGTGTGCGGTAGCACAAGGAGACAACAGCGTTAACTTGTTGTTCATGGTCAATTAGAGGAGCCATCGCCCTGCCCTGGAGGCTCCGCATGGCATGACAAGTAACCATTTCAGGCCTCAATTTGTTTTAAATTTGAGTCAGTGGTCAAAGCGCATAAAAAAAAGAAAAGCAATGGAACTCTGATGCGGCGCACAATGGGGGTGGGGTGAGTGAGCACGGGGGCGTGGCCCAAAAAACTAAATATTCTGTAACTTTTTATTAGTCTTTTGTCTTCAGGTAACAACATATAAAATAGCACACAGCTTAAATGAAAATTAAATGCAAGGTATGTGAAGCAGTGGGAAATACACTGTCATGCAGTATAAAAACCTCTATTAGTTAATGCGCTGCACCAGGAAGTCACAGACTTGAATACCACTTGGTGCAGTGGAGAATAGGGACTTGCGCATGTTTAGAGGTACAAGGTCCCAGCATGTGACAGACAACACTGTGAATATGTAAGTCATTATTTTCAGCTTGGATTACACGCAGTAGAAGAGAGGCTGCTACAGAATGTTAAAAAAAGGTTCAAGATAAAAAAAAGTCATCCAAAATATAGATTTTAGCAATACCTAGACTGCACATAGGCCCGATTTCTTTTTGTAACTGTTCATTAATAGCACACACTTTACAGCTCAGTTGGTAACTCCCTTGCAATACCACTCAAAAAGTATATATCTGTGTCATCTGGAAGTTTAACTGATTCCATCAATCAAAGATAATACTGGCTTCCAAGCGCCCTTTCCATTGACATATTATCCAGTTGCCCATATTTGCATTCCTGTCAGGCAAGCAGGTGCAGTGTCTTGCGAGTTAGCAATGACTAAACCCTTTTGGCTCCTAATGGAATTCCTAGAGCTATGACGTAGGTGTGAGAGCGGAATGCAATGAAGGCTGATTTAGAATGTTGAGTTTGCAGTTACTCGTAGAGGAATAAAGACATGTGATACTAAGTTTCATGTGTGTCGTGGTGATTTGCGGCACCTAGACAGGGGCAGACACTTCAAATGGTGACTCGATAAGGTATAAGTAACCTGAAGATCGACAGTGCTCTCCCAGACAGCTTGCCGTGGTCCAAGCAAACTGCTTGTGCGTGCCTCGAGTGCAGTTGTGGAAGTACGGAATAGATTCTTAATGCATTTGGAGTCAAAGAGCAAGTCTAGCTACTGTGAAGCAATTGAAGAAAACTAACGCACTGCAGAATCTATACATTGTTGGCTGAGAACCTGCTGGTCAGGCCATAGAGAAAGGCACTGCACTGCCACGCAAAATACATTCATACATTATACAGAGCACTGCTGTCAAAGATGGATACGTACAGATGTAGAAAAGAAGCGCTAAAACTGCAGTAGTTAAACACCTGAAGTGCTGGCTGACAAAACAATTTAAGAAAGCATATTGTCATTGCACGTACCAGAGCCTCGATAAGCGGAGCTCTCCGACCGTAGAACCGGGTGAGGAGACCCAAGAAGAAACACAAGGGTTGTGCTAACTGAGCTGTGCAAGACATGAAGTGGCACAGCACCAAAGCTGCCAAGTGGCAGCTCAAAATAACTTCGGAGCTCTCTAGAAAGCCTCCTATGGAGAGCAAGAAGGATGTCACCGTACCACAGACTGTCCAGGACGATCCAGAGGCCAATCTATTGAGGAGTTGGATTTTAGATGTGGATTTTTGTTTCCACACAAAGGTAAATGTCCCTCCATTGGACACATATGTAAAGGCTGTGGGAAGGAGAACAATTTTGTGATGGGTTTCACAGCAAATGAAAAAAAACAAGTCCATTATGACGCAAAGACAAAAATGGCTACTGGATCGTTCCAAAAGCAATGTTCGAAGTGCACCTACCAGGTCAATCAGCAACATTAGTTAAGACACATCGACACTGAGCGAATTTGATTGTATTCTAAATCATCGTCAAGCAGTTCTTCTAGATCAATATCAATTGAAAGTGAAGAAAATGGCTGTGCCATGTCGATGTTTACCTCAGAAAAGTGCGCACATGTTTGACTGGCCACATGTGAAGAAAAATGTCAGTCAAAGAAAAGCCGACATGCTAAACCACAAAGTCATTCTAACATTGCCCATAGATTACACTGAAAAGAAATGGTTGTTCGATACCTTTTATCATCGACAGTGGTGGTTCGATAAACATTATGATTGAGGAAAAATATTAGGAATTGTCTACATTACCACGACTGACGGCATTGAAAACCAAAGTGTATACATGGGCTACAGCGACAACCTTAGAAGTCAAGGTTCTTTTGTAGCAACAATAAAACACAAGAAAATGAAAGTGCAAGCACCCATCCATGTGCTTCAATATACTGCATCAAGTGCCTGTCTGCTCAGGTTCAGCACAGCTGCTAATATGGGGCTGATTTCCGTAAACTACAACATGAATGCTCACCATGAAATAGTAAGCCAATCACCTTCCTTGTTTCATGGTTTAGGAAAGCGTAAGACTATGAGAGTAAAGCAGCATATTAATAAGGATATATGTCCTGTTCCTCAAAGACATAAATAATTTGCTTTTCATTTACAAGATGCTGTTGAAAAAGAAATTGAATCGTTACTTAAGCATGATATAATTCAACGCTCTACTGGTCCCACATCATGTTTGTTTTTCTCACCGTGGTAGTGTCGAAAAAGGACACTAAAGGAGCAGTATGCATATTGCGTTGACATGCGTTAGGCAAACAAGACAATTGAACCAGTGCGACATCCAGGTCCACACATTGCTGACACGATAACGTTATTAAATGGTGCAAAGGTCTTCTCTCACTTTGATTTAACTAAAGGTTAAATTCAGTTGGACATCGAAGAAAATTGCAGGTACATTATAAGCTTTTCATCACAGTCTTTTCGGACACAAAAGACTATGTTTTGGTGTGTCATTGGCTGCAGAATGTTTTCAAGACGTCATTCAATGTATCATATAGCCTGTCATGAATGCGTTCAATTATAGCAATGACATATTAGTTTTTGGAGCTACACAGAAAGTGCAGAATAAGTCTCTAGCACAAGCATGCTGCTTACTTGCAGATACAGATTTCACTTTGAATGCAGACAAATGTGGGTTCAACGAGACAACAGCTAATTATCTTTTCTGATGGAGGTATGACTTCCACCCTGCTAGAATACAAGTGCTGTCAAATGCTGATCCACCACAAGATGTTCCCATGGTGCGTTCATTTCTTGGCATGGTCAGCTACTGTTCCAGATATATACAAGACTTTACCACTGGAAGTTCTCCATTGAGAGAGTTGACAAAAAATGTTTCATTTCATTGGCCACATGAAGGTGAGAAATGTTTTAAGAAAATCAAATAAACCATTGGGAATATTACTGAAATGGCATATTTAAATCCAAAGCTTCATACAGAGGTTGTTGTCAATGCTAGCCCAGTTGGGTTAGGCACCATTGTCATATGTCATGCACAAATCCTTTTCCCTTGCGGTCCCCTCTTTTTGTCACATTAACGTTTGACGCACATTCTGTGCACCACCGCATGCCGCACCGCAACCCTGGTCTCACCCACGATGACGCCCGCTGCTGCCACTGAGTTGCTGCTTGCCCTGTGGGCACCGCACTTCGCACATCCTCGCTTCACGACGCTGATTGGTATCCCCGATGCCGCTGCTCCATGCCGACCATGACGCTGCTGCTTGCACCGTGGTTCGGGGGCACCGCTCATAAGATACATGACACACCGTCCTCATCCCGCACCGCTGCCTAGGCCTGCCGCTATTGACTCTTGTTTGTCAGCCGATTACAGAGCTTCAGCAATGACGATGACGGTGCTTGCACCGTGACCTGTCAGCACCGGCGACAAGCACCGCATCACTTCAAACCGTAGCCTGACTCCTGCCAATGCAGTGCTTCCGACTTCAACCGCGAGGAGTTTGATCTGCAACGCATGTGACTTCAAGGTCTCAATGACTCCTGCACCGACCTCCGGAACCGACGCCTGCTGACTCCGGCTCTTCGGGGCTCATCAAGAGTTCGTAGATGCCCAGCATTTCTTAAGGTACAGTTTTGCGGGTCTTCCCGACACCGTAGCGGGTCCGCAATGCTGCGGTCAGCTAGAACTGTTTGGATTTGTTGTTCACGACACCGTGATAGCCCCAGATGGAGCTATCAACTTCAAGGAACTGTATTTCACGTCTATTTTGATTACTGAAGATTTCTGAGAATTGTATGGTGGATTTCTTATCATTTTTGGTCTAGTTTTGGATATATAAAATATTGGATATTTTTCTAAACTGGTGTTGTGTCCTTTTGTAGTGTCTTCACTGTATTACTTTTGGTTATCTGCAAATGCTTCACACACTGCCTCTAAGATAAGCCTGACTGATCGTGCCAAGCTACCAAGGGGGTGAGCAGGGGTTATTTTAGGATTGAAACTCCCTTATCCTGACTAGAAGGAAGGGTCACAACTTGGACAAAGGTGCAAACCCTTGCCAACCAGAGACCCCCATTTCTAACACTGAGCAAAAGTTGAAGTCTGTCATTGCGGTTGCTGAGGGAACAGAGTTGTCATGTTCAGTGGTTGCCAGAACTTCGAGCTTGCTGATCCAAGGGACAACATATCCTATGGGGTGCAGGGAACCAGTCTGGCACCATCCTGAGTTTATGTTGTCCGCAAATGCGCAGTTCCTACTTATTGGTGGAAACTGCATGACACCATCCTTGCACAGCGGATACCCAAATTGTCAAAAGCTTATTGTGGCATATGCAGGTAGGAGTTTGTCCCAAACAGAAAAAAGCTTATAAACAACCTGAAAATGAAAGTTTATCTGTGGTATGGACTTGTGAACGTTTCCATGTATTCCTACACGAAAAAGCCTTTTATGCTGCTAACTGAGCATCAAGCTTTATTAACCATATTTGACAATCTAAAGGCCAAGGTGCCTCCTCGCATTGGACAATAGAGACTATGTTTACAAGAGTGCAATTATAACATTGTGCATTGTCCAGGGAAGCACCAGAACTCTGATGTCTACTTTTCCAGAGTCCCTATCCAAGGTCATGGTACCCCATCCAAAATGGATGAAGCCTATATCAATTTCATTGTAAAATTAAACACACCAGCTGCTATTTATTTAACCTAGATTCTCACTGCCACGAGCCATGATAGCGACATACAAAAGTTGGAAGATATAATCACACATCAATCATGGAATCAACACCCTCAACCTCTCACTTGTGATGGTGAATATAAAAAATGCCAAAGATGAAGGGCCCGATTCACAGAACTAACTTAAGACAAAATCCTAAACTTACTACTTTTGGTATTCACAGAAGTTAGGATTTTGTCTTAAGACAGACTTAAGACAGACTTAAGTTAGGATTTTTTCTTAAGTTTGTCTTAAGTCTGTCTTAAGTCTGTCTTAAGTCTGTCTTAAGTTTGTCTTAAGTCTGTCTTAAGTCTGTCTTAAGTCTGTCTTAAGTTTGTCATAAGACAAACTTAAGACAAAATCCTAACTTCTGTGAATACCAAAAGTAGTAAGTTTAGGATTTTGTCTTAAGTTAGTTCTGTGAATCGGCCCGAACTGTCCATAACTCAGGAAGGAGTTATATTACCAGGGTCGAGATTCCTGATTTTGGAGAGTATGAGGCAGAAGATGATTGAAATAGCCCATGAAGGCCATCGCGGAATCGTTGCCACAAAAGTCTGGTTTCCATATCTCGATGAGCAAGTTGAGAAGGAACAAAAGGCTTGTGATCTGTGCAACTGTCAGAACTCCATGAAGCTTGCCTGGAAGACAGTAGCCATTGACTTTTTCGGTTCACTTCCCAACGGACATCACCTGATGGTGATTGTGGACAAATATTCGCTATTTCCCTTAATTGACGATCTATAACTCACGACGATTGTAATTAAGAAACTAGATGACATCTTTGCGACATGAGGTGTTCCAGCCATGTTCAAATCTGATAATGGCCTGCCACTTAACAGCCGTGACTTAAAGGATTTCTTAGAGCATCTGAAAATTAAGCATCACCTCTGTAGCCGCTGGTCAACGGACTAGCTGAGCGCTTTAGGAGTACGCTCAAGGGAGCATTGCAGCACTTAACTCTTGAAAAGCTCGATTTAAAGACTGTTAAATTCTACCTTCAGAGCTTATCTATCAACACCTCATTCCACCACAGGTGGAAGTATTGCAGCATTGGTGAGCAATGACAACCAAGATACCTCAGAAACCAATCAAAGAGAGAGAAATGAGAATACAACCCATGAGGAAGACTTTGTTCAGAAACAAAAGATGATAGCATTTGCTTCTAAAAGACGACATGCGTAAAATATCATCTTTAGGAGAGGAGATAGAGTGCTTGTACACCAGATGCAGAAAATAAATCTGATGCTCCATTTGATTCAGAGCCTCTTCAAGTGGTGTCTATTAAGGGACACATAGTGACTAAACAGCACCCTGGGAAGTCTATTACCAGCGACTCTTCTCACTTCCGGTGTTTAACTCCTCATTCATTACATAAATATGTTGAAGAGGGACTGGTCCAGTGGCGGCTCCTCCATACGGGCGTTTGGGCGCCGCCCCCCTGCTTTCTCGCAGTGCGAGAAGGCAGAAACATAAATGGTAATAACTACCATTTATGTTTCTGCCTTCTCGCACAGCGAGAAAGCAGAAGTGCCTGATCGGGGGTGGGCGGTCCTGCTTGAGGGCAGGGGGGAGTGGCTTGCCCAGTGTTGTGCATAGGGACTGTTTGGCCGGCCCTGGGGCCGATCAAACAGTCCGTATGCACAACACTGGGCAAGCCACTCCCCCCATGCCCTCGAGCAGCACCGCCCACGGCGCCCACTCTACATAGCGAAAATGGTCCCGGCTGGGGCGCTCTCTACTGCGCCTCAGCGTTGTGATTGGCAGAGCGGAGGGAGGGAGGCTGCCTCTCATTCATGACGACATGACGACGAGAGCTTCAGGACGGCGGGAGTGGCAGTTTGGACGCATCCAGAAGCTGCGGTGTGCAGGACGGAGCGGGAGTTGGAACGCATCCAGAAGATGTTGCAGGACGAGGATGGTAAGTTTTATAATATTCTTTCATTTACCCACCCGCCTCCACCCCCCGTGACGACCCCCACCCCCATCATGCCGGCCGTTACTGTGAAGTTATGAATGTACAAAACTATTTTAGGCCCTCCTTAGGCCTAAAATAGTTATGTACATTCATTACTATTTTAGACCCTCCGGTGCCCTATCAATGCCAGTCAGGGCCGGCTTTAGGGCGATGCGATCGTTGCCACCGCACCGGGTGCTGGAATCCTGGGGGCGCCGTGTTTGAAAGTTTATTATGCCTTTGAAGCACCTGCTGCAGCGTTTCTTTCACCCCGCAATTACCAGGCCTCACATAAATGTCAAGATAACTCGTGTGATTAATTATCTTCCTGGAGAGAGAGATCAGCATTTTGTATAGTTGTGGTTTTGACTTAGGTGAAGTTAGTGCAGAGGGTTAATATGCCTGCTGCAGAGAACGTGTACCATGTAGATTACAGATGTAAACAGATCAGCAGGTTACTTGCAATGTATAATTTAAAGTCCTTAGTCCTAATATAGAATAGTGAGGTATTAACTTTCATCCTAGAACTGCATACACGCTGCAAAGTACAGAACATTGATCAATGTTGCAAAAAGGGTTAATTTGGCTAGAAATCGATTCTTATTATTAAAGAAAACTCCCAACTATGCTGTTTCTTTTTCGACTCTGAGTTTGTGCTTCTCCACACCAAGCACTCTTAAACTATGCTGCCTACCAGTATGGATGACATGTGACTCCTACACTTTTAGTCCTTTGGCTTACGTAACATTTCCTACACAGTGATTTACACATGTATGATTGAATGTCTGTGTGTAATATGCGTGTGATGCAAAGTGCTCAGACACCCTGCACTGGTATGAGTGGCGCTATATGACTAATTCAATGCATCTGAGAGAGTGTGGTTATGGAGACTTGGTCACTGTTTTCGCCACCCAATCTTTGGCCCTAATGGAGACCTGAGGTGACATATAGTTCATCTTTCTTTGGCAATAAGGTCAGGCGGCTAACGCCAATGTTCCCTATTCTTTTAAAATAATGCAGTCAGGCTTAATGGATGGCACGGGTGCAAGCAAGAATGAAGCACGATATGGGACAGTTTTAAATGTGTTTAATTATTTCAAGTCTACATATCCTACCTACTTTTATAAATATTCTTGCTTTCTGAAATGTGGTTTAACCTGCATCCTTTGGGCCTTTTTTTTTTGTTCTTCAAAATTTCCTTGGCGTGAGGGTCCTGCAGTTCCCCTTTAGTCAATCAGTCTCGCTATGACACAAAACACATTTAGACCCTTTTTTTACGCCCCACCACTTTCAAATGTCACCAGCCACCACTGGACTGGTCTGATGCACTAGTGACGGCTGTTGCCTTTCCACGATCAACGCAAATCCTGGACACTGACAGTTCCAAGTTACCAGAGCGGGTCAAACAATTAAAGCATCTAAAAGATTGATTGAAGAGATTTAATTGTGTAAATGTATATATTTTGTAAAAATAAAATTTTAATTTTTCATTTAACAGTAGGGGAGATGTAGGGTCTTGTGGGTTAGCAATGACGGAATCTCTTTGGCTTCTGATGGACTCATTAGAGATATAACGCAGGCGTTAGAGCGGAATGCAATGGCGCTGATTTAGAATGTTGGGTTCGCAGTTACACGCAGAGGAATAAAGACATGTATAACTAAGCTCCCTGTGTGGCGTAATCATTTGAGAGTACCCAGGCCGGCTAAGACGCTACAGCAGGCACCCTAGAGAGGCAGCTTCTTTCTTGTTTGGCTTTCTGCCCTCCATCAGTTTCAGAGCAGAGGAGACTCCTTGCTTTGCACTGCAGCTGAAGCATTTCAACTCTCAGAACTAAGCGTCCTGGGATGGTTGTCTTTTCACACGCCGTGCCACTCCAATCCTGCTCACTTCGACCTCTGGTTTAAAGAGAATGGTATTTTTGGAGGCCACTTTTGCAGATGTTTTCCCTTTTTTAAGAGTGGCTACAGACTACTATTGCTAAGGTACCTCATTTCATCAGTTTTCCAAAAATAAAAACAGCTAAAGTGCATTCCTTGGCTCAGCCCCCTTCAGCCTCTGGCTTCCAGTGCTTTTTCATGGTTTGCGGTTACTTGGGTGGAGTGTCCATCAAGGCCCTGGCATTTCGTGGGAGGTTGCAATATCCCATTTGTATTCCACTTAGGTTTTGGTGAAGGTAATGAAGTAGTCTTTTAGTTAGAATGCAGATGTGATAGGAGCCAGTGTGTTATACAAATGCAAGATCAAAGTCACTGAAGTGGATTACTTGGGTCACAATCTTTCCTTTGAAGGGATAAAACCTAAACTCAGTCTAGTTCAGGCAGTGGAAAACGCTCCTTTACCAATGAACAAGGAGGAGCTTAAATCATTTTTAGGTTTAGTTGAGTATATGGCCAAGTTCATTCCCAATTTTTCAGAAAAATGTGAATCCTTACGAGAACTGCTAAAAAAAAAATAGCGAATTCAAATGGGAAAAAATACACTCTGATTCCGTAGCCAATTTAAAAAAAGAAATTATTGGCTCACGTGCACTGGGCCCTTTTGACCATAGGAAGAGAACCATCTTATGTACTGATGCATCCAACAAAGGTCTTGAGGCCACTCTTACACAGAAAGGGGAAGGTGGAGAAACTATCATAGCTTTTGCATCCCGCACTTTAAGTCAACCTGAACGGAATTATTCCGTAATTGAAAGGGAAGCTTTGGCATGCTACTGGGCCATTAACCACTTTAAGTCTTTCCTTTGGGGCAGTACATTTACAGTCCGCTCGGACCACAAACCTCTAACACACATATTTTCATCAAAGAAAGTATTTTGTGAATCCCCCAGAATAGCTAAATAGGTTCTTGGGCTGGAGAAATTTAGCTTTCGTACTGAGTATCTTCCTGGTCAGGACAACGTTCTTGCAGACTATTTATCCAGATCTCCTATAACAGGCAACATTGAGGCAGACCCTTTAGATACTCCCATTCTTTCGATCCTCATACCTTCTTTCTCCAAGGAGGAATGGATCATGGAAATAGAGAAGGATTCCAGTATGAAGGCACTTAAAGGTCTTATCATAAATGGTTGGCCGGAAAAATGTTGTGATGTCATGGAGGGCTTAAAGGGGTTCTGGGAAGTTAGAAACGAGCTTACCATCCATGAAAACAAAATCTATCGCAATTCCAAAATTGTGCCACCTGAAGCTCTCAGAGACAGGTTAATAGATCTTGCCCATGATGGCCACTTAGGGAGGAACTTTACAAAAAGTAAAGTGAGGAACAGTTTCTGGTTCCCTAAGATGGACTCAAGGGTTGAATTGAAGGTTAAGGACTGCTATAACTGTGCCAAAAGTGACAAGGTAAGAACCACACATAGGGTTCCTCTTTCCCCAGTGGAGGTACCAACTGTTCCTTGGACAAAATTGGCCATGGACATAATTGGTCCAATGGATGCCCTAGGTCCACAAAGAAGGTTCATGTTTGTTTTAGTGGACTACACTTCCCACTGGGTCAATGTCAAATTTACTCCTTCCACAACGACCAAGAACCTCATTGCCTTCTTAAAGTCAGTGTTTTCCTTTGAAGGGGTACCTTCCACGTTAGTGACCGACAATGGGGTGCAATTTACATCGGAGGAAATGATAACTTTTTTAAAGAACCTCAACCTCAAGCATGAGAAAATGGCACTTTACTGTCCCAAAGCAAATGGGTTAGTGGAGAGGATGAACCGTATGATCAAAGAACATATCCAACTGGCAATATCTAATGGGTTCAACGTAGACAATTCCGTGAGAGACTGTTTGTGGGCCTACCACACGGCACCCAATTTAGTGACTGGTATCTCTCCTTTTGTGGTTTTGAGAGGGAGAGAACCTGGCACAAAGTTGTTTCCCCTCTGGCTATATGGGGGTAAGTCTGTTGTCTATGACAGAACAGAAAGTCAGATAAAAGTTCAGCAACATCAATCCCGCTACAAAGGATGGTATGACAAGAAATATGGTGTGAAGAATTTAAAAGCCAATGCCAATGATTCTGTAGCGATAAAGAAACCCACTAGGGTACAAGTGGGACAGAGTACATTTTTCTCCCACAAAAGATTAAGAACAAGGGGAGAAATGTGGTGGAGTTGGAGGATGGTCATGTATGGAGTGGGGACAGAGTTGCTATGTAAAGTTTCACCCTGCTTCTATTTTCAGTTATGTTGGGTAAGGAGATGTGTTGTATCTTCCCTTGTTACTCCTACCTTGGTACCTTCCGCCCACCCCCGCCTTCCCACTTACCTTGGTATCTCCTGAAGCTTACCTTAGAATGTTGACATACCGCTCGCCAGAGCGAGAGCGGTTGACCTGAATAAAGCAGTATTCTTACTCTTCGGTTCCACTTTGATTATTACATTATGTTATGTTAGCGGGTTTTATAGAGTGCAACAGCTGCCCCGGCAAAGAGGCGTCCAGGCGCTGAACAGCAGAGAGGTGACCGAACTCGTAAAGGGCCCAGAGAGACCTTCGGAGTGGGGAAGAGAAAGGTTTTTATGGCTTTCCTGAATTTGAGGTAGTTATTAAGCCCCTGAATGTGGGCCAGCAATAATTTCCAAAGGATGGCCGCTCTGTTCCGGAAGTAACGGCCTCTGACGTGGACCCTCCTGACTCAGGGGACCACCACCAGGCATTGTCCCGTGGAGCGAAGCTGACGGGCGGGGACAAAGGGTAGAAGCAGGTCGGTCAGGATTTTTGGAGATGCCAGTTTGAAGGTTTTAAAGGCTATACAGAGTGCCTTAAACTTGATTCGCCTAGCCACAGGCAACCAGTGAAGACGGCAAATGGCACTTGTCACTGAGCAGACTCTACGCAGTCCGAGGAGAAATCTTGCAGCTCCATTCTGGGCTCTCTGTAGCCTCTGTATTTCTGACTTGTTCGCTCCCAGATACAGTGTGCTAGCGTAGTCAAGTCTTTACATAATCAGGGCCTGGATGATGATCAGCCTTTTAGGGGCATCAAAGAAGCCCAGGATGGGTTTGAGTCCACGCAACAATCCGAAGCAGGTTCCCGCCACCTTTTTACTGAAAGTTAAGTGAAGCGTCCATCCAGACCCCTAGATTCTTCACTGCTTGCTTGGGGGTGGGGGCAGCGCCTTGGCTCTTTGGTCACCAAAGCTCGTTCCATAGATCATGGTCCTTTCCCACCAACAACACCTCCGACTTGTTGGCATTCAGTTGGAGACAGTTGGTGATCATCCACTCGGCGACTGCTGCAAGATCACTTTGAAATTTCATGGCGTCCTTCTTGGAGTTGCTCGAGAGAGCCACCAACTGTGTGTCGTCGGCATAGGAGACCATGGTCAGCCCTCTGCTCTAGGCTACTCCGGCCAGAGATTGAACGTAAAGATTGAAAAGCAGAGGGCTCAGGGAAGAGCCCTGTGGTACCCCATGACTTATGGGAAGGATACTAGAGGTAAAGGAGGGAGCTATCACCTGAAACATCCTGTCCGCAAGGAAAGATGCCAGCCACTTCAAGGCTGAGCCAGTGACTCCCGCCTCCTCCAGGTGTCGTAGCAAAATGGCGTGAGACACTGTGTCGAACGCGGCACTAAGATCCAAAAGGATCAGTGCTGACGTCTGCCCAGCATCTACGGCTTTCCAGAGATGTTCAGTCATGGCCAAGAGCACTGACTCAGTGCTGTGGCCAGGGCGAAAACCATTTTGGGAAGGATCGAGCCTGTTGTTGGACTTTAGGTGTTCCGTGAGGAGAGAGTTAAGGTAGGCCTCCGTGATCTTTGCAGCCCAGGGTAGCAAGGAGATTGGCCAGAAGTTTTCAGGCTTTTTTGGGTCTAAGGAAGGTTTTTTAAGCAGCGGTATCACCCTGGCTTGTTTCCAAGCTGTAGGCATGACCGCTGAGCTGAGGGACCCGTTGATCACCTGTTCCAAGGGAGGTAGGATAGTGGGTAGAATTTTCCGAAATTGGTCGGGGTTCAGTGGATCGACTGGAGAGCCCGACTTGACTTTAGAGCAAAGGGTGAGTAATAGATCCCGAATAGGGGGAAAAAAGCCTTTATTGTAACATTGATGTGATTGCAAGATGCCTGAAGGGTGCCGGGTTGGACAATAGGAAAGCATTTATTAATGTATTCTACCCTGACAAAGTAGGCGGCAAGCTCTTCACACTGCTGATCAGATGTGATCAGTGGTCCTGCGGCGTCTTTCTCAGTTTTAAGGCCTGAGACTATCGAGAAGATACTTTTCGCCGGGTTAGTACTCTTGCTGATTTGCTCAGCAGAAAATGCTGCGTACTCAACTTGGATAGCCCTGTGGTATCTCCTTACGGCAACCCCGTCATGATCCTCAGAGGTCAGATCATAATCCCTTCTCCAGGTTCTCTCCAGCTTTTTACAGCTTTTACGCAAAGCAGCTAATTTAGTGTTGTACCGTGGGTTGGATTTAGATTGACGATTCATGGACAATTTAGCTGAAATTAGGCTATCCAAGGGCTGACTGATCCAATTGGTAAAGACCGAGTTGGCCTCATTGGGGTCAGTCGGGAAAGCTGGGGAGGTAACGGAGAGGTGGTTTTGGAATTGTTCCCAATTCAGTTTATGCCAGGGGCGTTTGAGAGAAAATGTTTTCACTAAATTACGCGCGGACGTGAAGCCCTGAATGGACATGGGGACTAGATAATGATCCGACCAACCCATCGGGACAGGGGGTAGGACAGTGAGAGAAGGTATATTTGTAAAAACTGGGTCCAATAGGTCGTCAGCTGAGTGCGTTGGACCTAAGACCCGTTGATCGAGCTGACACGCTGCAAGATCGGCCAAAAAATTAGTCACTTCGGGGTCAGAGTGATTATCTAGGTGCAAATTAAGATCTCCTGTGACTGTGAAATTAGAAGCATTGACCGCCAGGGCACTGACTGTCTCGGTGAGAGCTTCCCTGAACACTTTTGAGGGACCCGTGGTCGGTAGATTAGTAAGCCTGTCATAGTGTTGGGATTAACGGTGATTTTAAAGTGGGCACATTCGCAGTCGGCAACGGGCTGCTTTATAAAAGTGTGAAGGTAGCCGGTTTTAAGAATGACCGCAATGCCCCCGCCTCTCGTTGCCCTGTTGAGGGTATGTATCTTATAGCCTTCCGGGAGTGCGGGCGCTTGCTCCGCGACCATGTGCTCCGAGAGCCAGGTCTCTGTGAGACACAGGACGTCGAGTGTGCTTTGATGCAGTTATTTTGCTGACATGAAATTTTAATTGTTGATGCATTACTTTTTCTTGGCTGTCTCTGCCAATGATTATGATCCAGCGGCCTATGAATGGACAGACTAAGTGACATAGAGAACACGCAATATGATGACAACAAAGGGCGTACACTCAATGTACTCATGAACTCAGTTACGCTCTGGACGCAGCTATACAGGCCAACCGTGTGATATTCTTCAAGTGGAATTGTACAAAGCCAGTTGGAATATTTGAAATTTACATGTAAAAAGAGGAGTTTTTTTTGCAAATTGAGTTTATTTTTTTTGCAATTTTGTATAATAATTTTCATTGTGTGAATAAAATGCATATATCTTTCATGTAAAATGTGGAAATTAGTAATTGTAGATACTCCCTGGAGAAAAACACCTTTTTAATTTAATGTTTCAACCAGATGGATTTCTGATATTCTTTAAGTTGAGATTCCCAGGGTCACTAATGGTTGACCAAATCCAAAGCGCATTTAGTATAGGTCATGGATTGTGTCTGCAGAGCGGATCACAGTAGGCAAGCAACTCCACCTAATCAAATTCAGCAAAGGAGTGATGCTTGTCACTTTTGGGTCTTAGTAGACCGCTGCTGGGCAACAAGAAGGGTGCTTTTCATAACAATGTAAGTACATGGGGTGAGAGGAAAGTTTAGAGAAAATATAGTGTAATGATTGAGTTTGAGTTGTCCCTTTTGGAGTGTTTGATTTCTAATCTCAGATTTAGTGAGCTATGGTCATGTAAGTGGCTTGTTCCTGACCCCTTGCACCCGAACATGTAGGTTCTGCTTGATAGGATAGGATACAATGTATAAAGTGCACTAATTCTAGAAGGTGTCAAGGCGCTGAGCAGATGGGGGATAAGAAAGAAGCACATAGCCGCCCACTAGGATGAGAAAAGCCATGTTTTCAGAAATTTTCTGAAAGTCAAAAGAGAATCCGCGTTGGAGATGACAGACTGCAGTGGGTTCCAAAGTTTGGCGGCCACTACAGAAAAGGAGCGACCGCCCCATCTGGCCCTGCGGAATCTCGGAGAGACCAGTTTTTTCTGGGTGGAGGATCTCAGGGTTCTCCCAGGGATATACTGTTTGAACATGGTTTTGAATTGCAATGAGCCTTGCTGTGAGCTTGAAGGAGATTTGCTACCTAATGGGGAGCCAGTGCAAGGTGTGAATCCCCTCCCTGGTAGATTGGTGCTTAGGGATGTTAAAGATCAACCTGGCCACTGTGTGCGGTACACCCTGAAGCTTGTCCATGGACGCCGCATTGATGTTGGGGTACAGGTCATTGCAGTAGTCCAGCCAGGAGGTTATAAGTGCAATGATGGTGGACCGATGCAGTTTAGGTAATATATGGCATCACCTTTCTGAGGGTTCTTAAAATATAGAAGCAGGTGCTGACAGTACGGCTGACAAGGTCAGACCCTTGTCGAAAGTGACCCCGAGGTTTTTCGCTGTCCTGGCCGGGACAGGAAGGGGACCGCAGTCTGAAGACCACCAGGCACTTGACCAGATGGAGCTCTGTGAGCCAAATACCAGTACCTCAGTTTTGTTAGCATTAATCCTAAGTGAGTTACCCTTCATCCAGCAGATGATTCTGGTCATGCATTGATTTAATTTTACTGCGACCAGTTGCAAATCATTTGAGATGGAAAAAATTATTTGCGTGTCGTACGCATAGGAAAGCACCTGGAACCCAAATCATCTCACCAGCTCGGCCAGTGGGGTCACATAAAGGTTAAAGAGGGTCGGGCTCAAGGAAGAACCTTGGGGGACCCCACAGGGAAGGCTAAAGGCCCTTGCTCTGAAACCTCTGCATCTGACAGTGTTCGTTCTCCCTGACATAAAGGAGTGGAGAAGCTGCAACGCCTTAAGATAGGTTCCCATGGATTAGCACCTGGAAGTGTCATCCTGCTGCCGTTCAGACTCCCATAATCAGCCTTAGTTCCCAATCTCCGTATTTTCCCATCATAATGTTTCAAGATTCCAGCTATCTAGGTTCCCTCCCACGGTGTCCGGAGTCCCTGATGTGAAATTTGCTGGAAGGATGGGATAGGCAGCCTATGTTCTTTTAGCCATTGCAGCCCTTGCGTACCACAGTAGGCTGTAGGGAAGAGAATGATGCTTCTTGAGTCATGATGGTGGTCAGTTCCTAATTATTGATTGTTCTCCATTCTTTGCATCCAGCCTTGCCCCCCTGACTCCTCCCTGATGACCCCATCCCCCTTAGTCATTCCTTTTATTATAAGGGAAGAGAGCTGCATGCCCTCCCTCCCTGATCCTTCTCGGGCCCCGGGGAACCCATCCGTTGGCCCATCCATTTTTAAAAGAGGAGGGGGCGCACAACCACTCCTCCAGAGTCTCTTTTACACCCTCCCAAAGCCTTATTCAGTCTTGGGTACCCTATCCTCAGTGGCCTTGTTACATTATAAAGGATAGAAGGGCCATTTGGCCATCTCCATCAGCCTTATTAGGTCCCAGGTACCATCTCCCCGAGGCAGTGTTACGTTATAATCAGGAGGTGGGTTTTACATGACCACCCTCCCCAAGCCATTATTAGGCCCCAGGGATCCCATCCCCTGGGGCCGTATTTTATTAAAAAGGGGAGGGGGGCCACGCAGACTGTATTCCGCAAGGTGAAGTAGGCTGCTTGCCCTCCTCCGCAGGCTATTAAAAGCCTAAGCCAGCCTAACCACTGGGCAGTATTCAGTAAGAGAACAGGGGTGTTATAGGTCCCATGGAGCCCAACCCGGGGCCGAAATTCACCAAATAAGGGAAGGACCCACGTGGCCCCTGCTCCCCGGGCCACTACAGATCCTGGAGAGCCCACCTTGAGGCTAAAATTTACCAAAAAAGGGGATTGAGGCTGCGCTGTTCTCCTCCCTGAGCATTGGAAAGACCCCCGGGGAACCCATCCCCCAGAGCCGCTATCTTTTCTAAAAAGGTGTGGGTCCACGTGCCCCCCCTTCCTGAGCCATCAATGGCCCTGGGTACCTAATCTCCCTGGGGTCCGTTGACATGCTATGCCCCAGGGAGCCCCAACCCAGGACATATCAGTTTCCCCACCTACACAGATACGGGCGGGCAACCTTGTGCTAGGTCCTGCCTGGCAGGAGCATTTTCTAAACTCCTGCCACAAGGGAGGAAACATAACATCTGCTCTCAGTGTGCAGGAGCTTTGAAAATGCTTCTGCCAGCTGGGAGCAGACTTTTGATCTGTTTCACTGCCTGCACTGATGCGGATAGAGAAACAGATCAAGATATTGCTCCCGCCCAGCATAAATAACGGCTTACACCAACTTACAAAAAAATAGGCTTTCATTAACCACCACTAGAGAGACAGAGTCAAAGTAGATGTCATAGAAATATTGAGGTGAAAGTTCTGAGAAACCGGATCCAAGTGTCCCAAAATATGTTGTACTAAATGTATGAGATGGACCCTGACCAAGAGGACCAGAGCACGTGTACTGCAAACCCCACTGGTAGGGCACCTATTGATGGACTGAAGACACCTTCAGACTCTGAAGAGCCCCCAGTGGTACTCTGAGCCTTGCAGCCCTGGCAGGTGGTCCAAATACACACCTCACAGTGGTACTGAAAAGGGCACAGATGCACTTCCACTTACGCTAAGGAAGACTGTTTCATTTCTTCATGTGTATGATCCACCTAAAAAGTGGGAGCATGAGGCACACCAGAAGTGGGTGCACCAGAGATAGTGGAAGAACATTTGTAGTGAGCAATTTAAAGTTAGACTTGGCATTCTTAGAGTGGTTCCCCTGACTTTTTGCCTTCTGACCTCCTGTTTTGCTGACTTCATTTTTGTTGGCTTTAGGATTCTGAACACTTTACTGCTACTAAGCAGTGCTAAAGTGCATGTGCTTTGTACTCTAAACATGGTAACATCAGCTTATCCATTATTGGCATATTCAATATTCATTTCGTATCTGTACTCCTGAGGCACAGCCGGGAGCTTTGCTAGAAATTGAATCGTTTTAAATACTTATGTAAATTGCTTTTAAAACTTGCGTACTTCTCCCTTACCTGTTAGGCTGGTTGGGGCATCTATCCGGCACCTAATTACCCGCGCAGCCGATCTGAACGCTGCCACGGGGTAGGGAACTCGCAAGCACCGCCATCAGCGACCGAGCCTGTTCACAGGCCACGCCCACTTCTCCAGGCCACGCCCCCTTGACTATTTAAAGCACCGACGCCCTGCCCTGCTTAGTATCTGTACTCCTGAGGCACAGCCGGGAGCTTTGCTAGAAATTGGATCGTTTTAAATACTTATGTAAATTGTTTTTAAAACTTGTGTACTTCTCCATTACCTGTTAGGCTGGTTGGGGCATATATCCGGCACCTAATTACCCGCGCAGCCGATCTGAACGCTGCCACGGGGTAGGGAACTCGCAAGCACCGCCATCAGCGACCGAGCCTGTTCACAGGCCACGCCCACTTCTCCAGGCCACACCCCCCCCACGTCCTCTTCTGCATAAAACCATGCACAGTACTCGGACGCGCAGCGGACGGGCGCAGCGGGCGCGCCGTCAGCGCGCCGAAGGCGCGCCAAAGGCAAGCCCGTCTGGGCCCAGCCGGACCCAGGCCCAGGAACCCTGCCGGATTTGCTGCTGGATCGCCTGGTGTACACAAGTGACATGCTTCGGGCCCTTCACCAGAAAAAAACTCAGGACTGCCACTATGTCCATGCCGAAGGTAAACCCTTTGTCAATTGCGCACGATGTAACTCAGCCGAATACGGCCCGGGAAAGCCGGGACTACAGATGGGCCTCCTTAACTGTCGCTCCCTCCCTAAGCATGCGCACGAAATCAATTTGCTGATACAGGATTATGGCCTGGTCGCTCTGTTTCTCACAGAAACCTGGCTCTCCACCAGCACGGACTCGGACATTGTCAATGCCCTACCCCCAGGCTATCTCATTCAAACCTTACATAGACCTAAAGGGAGAGGAGGAGGGCTGGCAATCATCTACAGAGAACATCTTGCCTGTAGGATTAGCAATGCCAACATTGAAGACTGCGAAAGCTGCTACTTTGCCCTTCAAATTTCCCCGGCACACTCCCTCTCAGGACTGTTGCTCTACCGCCCTCCGGGGACACCAGGGAATTTCCTCAATGCCCTCACTGACACGGCGTCACAATCAGTCTCCTCCGCCTCGAACTTTCTCGTCGTGGGCGATCTCAACCTCCACCTTAATGACCCCACAGATTCCTCAGCTTCGGATCTTCTTCAGGACCTTAGGTCTTTCAATATCCGACTGATCAACAACGAACCTACCCATGACAAGGGTCACCTTCTGGACCCCGTCCTGACCAACATCAGGGATATCACCTCGAGTCCCCCCATCCCGCTCCCCTGGTCAGATCACTTCCTTGTTCCCTTCTTCTGGCACCTTACCATTGCACTTCCCCAACCCCCCAAAATCCGAGTGACAGACCGACGTTGGCACAAGCTCGAACCGGTGGAATGGGCCAGTTTGCTCTCAGATTCTACACCTATCCTCTCCACGGACCCGGTCACGGCCGACGAACAGTTCAATTTTTGGCTCACATCCTCACTGGATAAACTCCTCCCCAATACTATCACCCTTAAACATACCAAAAGAGTGACTCCTGCCCCTTGGTACACTCTGGCACTCAAATCCCTTCGACAGGAATGTAAGAGAACAGAACGCTCCTGGAGAAAGGATAAATCTAACGAAAAGAAGGCTTTCTTATCATACCGCCTTACAAAACTATAAAACCACCCTCCGCAATACCAAAACTCTATTCTTCCAAGAAAGAATAGAACAATCCGCTAGCTCCAGTAAGGAATCTTTCACCATCTTAAACAAACTCCTTAAAATTCCGGACCCGAGACCGAGAGACCCCCCAGACCCCAAAGTTGATGAGGAAAAGTGCTACAAGTTAGCGAATTTCTTCAAGGAGAAAATCCAAAAAATCCGCGACTCCATTCCATCCACAAGTTCGAGCGAGGAAAAAGAAGCATACAACTCTCTTACCCCCCCATGTCTCACTTCCTGGGGACAAGTAACGGCAGAAGAGGTCAAAGATACGCTGAACATCATTAAAAGCGGGTCTCCCAGGGATCCGGCCCCCTTACGTATTCTCAAAAAGGTAGCACCCACGATCGCTCCCCCCCTTACCCACCTTATTAACGCCTCCCTTCAACAAGGAGTCGTCCCCCCCAGCTGGAAGGCGGCAGTCGTCAAGGCACTTTTAAAAAAACCTTCCCTTGACCCTGCCGACCTAGCAAATTATAGACCAATCTCCCTCCTCCCGGGAACTAGCAAGATCGCGGAAAAGCTCGTGAACAGAAAACTTTCACAATTTCTGGAGAACAACAACCGTCTAAAAAGTTCGCAGACGGGATTCCGCCCCGGGCAGGGCACCGACATCGCCCTCCTCATGGCGGTGGAAGAGGCCAGAGCACTCTTAGACTAAGGAGGATCAGTGGCAGTGATCCTCCTCGACCTGAGTGCGGCCTTCGACACCGTCAATCACCAGCTTCTTATCCAACGACTCAGGAGTGTCGGTGTTGAAGGAACTGCCCTGTCCTGGCTATCGTCCTTTCTGAGTCAACGCTCCTTTCAAATCTGGGAAAATAACACCCGCTCCTCCGACACTCCCCTCCAATGTGGCGTGCCTCAGGGCTCCTCCCTTAGCCCCACATTATTTAACATCTACATGTCCACATTGGAGGAGGGTGTTACTCCGTTCGGGGTGAGCATCGTTAGTTATGCTGACGACACACAGTTAGTGGTGTCCCTTTCACATCCCAGACAACAACCTGCGGACCTGTACAACTGTCTGACACAGATACAAGGATGGATGAACAGATCGTCTCTGAAACTTAACGGTTCAAAGACTGACATTCTCCTCCTTGGTCAGAAGGGACCCTCTCCACTACAAAACATCTGGCCACCCAGTTTAGGCCCGCTCCCATACCCCAAACCAGAGGTAAAGAGCCTGGGTGTTTGGCTTGATAAGGACCTCTCATTTGTAACACAAGCAAAAAAGGTAGCCGGGACGTGCTTTGGGCTGCTCAGGTCAATTCGAAAGATCTTGCCCCTGCTCCCTCACAAATCCCAGAAACTGTTGATTCAAGGCCTGATACTCTCCAGGCTCGACTTTAGTAATTCCATCTACTTAGGGGCCCCAGAGGCAACCATGAACAAACTACAAAGCTCCAAAATGCAGCTGCCCGGATCCTCACTAACACCCCTGCCAGAGCTTCGGTCAAACCAGCTCTGAAGCGTCTCCACTGGCTCCCGGTGAGAGAACGTGTGATGTTCAAGGCCCTCTGCCTGGCACATAGACTGCTTCAAAACAAAGGCCCCCCAAGCCTGGAAAAATTTATCAAACCCTACAAAGCCCCTAGATCCCTCCGCTCCGACCAGGAACATCTTATCGTCACTCCCAGAGTGAAGAAGGCACGAACAGGAGGAAGACGCTTCTCGGTTCACACCGCACGCCTCTGGAACGCCCTACCTCACCTTCTGAGAACTGAACCTAATTACCTACGGTTCAGGAAGCAATTGAAAACCCACCTTTTCCCCTAACCGACCTCCCTCCCTGCCCCCGCTGACTCCCCAGTTGTACTGATCTTAGCGCTGGGATACTTACGGGTGACTACGCGCTCTATAAAAATAAATAATAATAATTATAATTTACCTCTAAGTCTCTAGTAAAGTGCACTCTGTGTGCCCAGGGGTTGTAAATTAAATGCTACGTTTAGGCCTGCAGCACTGATTGTGCCACCAACTTAAGTAGCACTTTTAAAATGGTGCAGCCCTGCCACTGCAGAGGCTGTGTGTGCAGCTTAAACTGCCATTTCGACTTTGCAAGGTAACCTACTTGCCTTTTTATTGTATGTGAGGCACCCTTGAGGTCGGCCCTGGGCAGCCGTAAGGGCAGGGTGCAGTGTATATAAGTGGTAGGTCATGTACTTTTGAATTTTACATGTCCTGGTAGTGAAATACTCAGTCAGTCAGTCAAAATTACTTTATTCGGTTCATAGCAAAAACCATAAAAGTATAAACACACCGAGGACCATACATTTATAAATAAAAGTTAAAAAGAGGCATCTGTTAAAACAATATACATAGCACCTGATACAGATTCATGAATTAATCATTTTTTATACTATATCCACATGATTTTCTTCCTTAATCTCATTGACACTGCCAAAAAATTGGCTATATTAAATATCTCCCAGGTAGAGCCCAACAACTGGAGATACAGTAGAGCAGGTTTGACTTGCCTGAATCCTTTGTTTTTAATAAGGGGGATGATAAACTTTTTGCGAATAGGGGACAGATATTTACAAAAGAAGATAAAATGCGCAGTATCTTTGATAGAGAAATCGTCACAAGGACAAATCTCCAAATCCCTCACTTTCAACCACCCCGGAGAATCAGTAAGCAGCAAATGGAATTTATTTATTCTGAACCTGGTCAATAAAAAACGGTGATTCATATTATTGACGATGACCAAGTAAGGTTCAATGCTGTTGGAAGTGGTTAATAGCTGATGAGCCCTTACTGTAGGTTTAAACAGCTCCTTTTCTTCCCTTTCTGAGAATACCCGTTGCTTATAATTGTCCTTCACCCATTGCACATCCCCCTTAGTTAAATTGTTTGGATGATCAAATAATTCTGGGCGGCCTATTTCTCTGGATAAGTTCTTAACATAATTCAACCAGGGAATAGCTTTACCATGCTCAAGCGATATACAATCCTTAAAAATCTCACGATTCAGCTCCAGTTCGGGGTTCAACCAAATAGATATCCATTTTAATAATGGGGCTAAGGCTATGCGGTCCACTAAGTAGTCTATCCCGCATTCCTGATGAACGATATAACCGGGAGTTGACTGAGGAAGAAATAAGATAGATTTTAAAAACTTATCCTCAACCACCTGTAGCTCCTTAGCTTTTTTAATTCCCCACAAGTCAGCACCATACATTGCTATGGAAATACATTTAGCAACATAGATGTTCAACATAGCCTGCATAGGCTTCACCCCCAGTTTGCGTGCAAAATCCAAGACGGCTAAGGTAGACCTAGCAAAGGCATTACGTTTGGCTGCTAATTGAGGGGCCCAGGTAGACTTGTCATCAAAAATAACCCCCAGGTAAGGAAATCTGGTAACCCGAGATAGAACATGCCCTTCACAATACATAGTCTTAACTCTTTTAGGTTTACTGCCCACAATCATGACATGTGATTTGGAGAAATTCACGCTTAGATCAAGTGCTTTCATAAAATTACCAAAAGAATCTAAAAGGCATTGTAACCCCATTGCTGTGCGTGCTAACAGGGCGGCATCATCTGCGTATAATAATGCCGGGATGGAATACTTGCCCGCCCTAGGAATGTCCTTGCACGCCATGGTTAAGACAACGCCCAAATCATTAATATAAAGCGTGAAAAGCAGGGGAGCTAAAATACAGCCCTGCCTAACACCATTTACGATTCCAATCCTGCCCGTGCAGTTACCGAGCCGGTCGAATCTAACAGTTGCACTGAGATCCCTATGTAGATCAGCTAGGAAATACACTATATTCTCATCGATGCCATACTTGATGAGCAATTCCCACAGTTTCGACCGATTCACGCGATCGAAAGCCGAGGACAGGTCCATAAAGGCTAAATAAAGCATCCCTTTTTTGGCAAAAGTGTATTTACCTATTAATAAAAGTAGGTTCAGACTTTGGTCTATAGTGCCACGGCCCTTTCTGAACCCATACTGTAGACATGAGAGAGTGTAAGTATCCTCCAGCCAAACTGTTAGTTTACCCATAACCACTCGCCCCAGAACTTTTACTGCTGAATCTATAAGGGAAATGGGGCGGTAACAACAAGGATCCCTCCTACAACCCTTCTTAAAAATGGGTATGATTACAGATTCGGACCAAGTGTCCGGAATACCTGCAACACATATCCTGTTAAAAACATTCATTAAAACTATGGACCAGGTCTCAAGATCTGATTTAAAAAGGTCTGCTGGGACACCATCGGGGCCCGGAGCTTTATTGCTCGTCATCTTACCTATTGCCTCAGCCACCTCAACTTCAGTAACCGTTAAAGTATATGAATTTGCAGAAAGAAGAGGCATAAACAATTCCCCGTTGTTAACCCCTTCATAGACTGACTTAAAATGAGAACACCACAACTCTTCCCCAATACCACAATCTAATTGGTCATTACAGGGGTCGCGAAAGAAAGGTTTATTAACCACAGACCAAAATTTAGCACTATTTCTGAGGACGTCCACGGAGGATAATTCTACCCACGCATCCTCCAGGATCTTCTTCTTGAAATACTCATTAATTTGTTTTTCACTACGGGAAGGCCTACCTCTCCGTTAGGTTAATGTGGGGACTGCCTTATAAAACTTTATAAGTGTAGTTTTCGATTGGGACAAGATAGGAAAATTAGATTTGGTGTCTCTGGATTCACAATATAGCAATCCAACTTATAGTGAAGTTGGTTTTCATATTGCATTTCTAAAAATGCCACTTTTAGAAGGTTTTCTTACTTAAATCATGTGGTGACTTCTGCCTGTCCCTGGAATACACGTCTGGGATGGGTGACAGCTGTCTTCCCGAATTCCCTGTGGACAGCCACACAAAAAGGCAGAGTAGGTGTGACTGAGTAGCCATGTGCATGCTGATGGGTCATCCTGAGGCAGGATGAGGAGGGAGGGGCTGACACTTGCACCTGAATAGGGCTGTGCCTGTCCCCACACAAAGGGTTGCATACCCCCTGTAGTGAGTCTGGGGCCAGGGCAGGAAAGGCAGAGTCTTCTGCACTTCAGAGCATCTCTTTGAAGGCTCCCTACTTTAAGGCCTCAACTGAGTATAAGTACTGGACCTCTGACACCGTGATTTCAGAACACTAATGGAACTAAGGACATTCTGCCAGGAAGAAAAGCTGCCAGGCTGTAGGAGGGACTGCCACTTTGCTAAATGCTGTGCTGTGTTGTCCTGCTGATTACTCTGCTGCAGGAGACTTCCACTTTACCACCTGCTTAGCTATGTTAGCCTGCTGCCTGCTGCTTCTTGCCTGGGAGTGAGAAGGACCGGACCTGCTCTCTACATCCTTTAACCCAAATTGTACAAGGGCTTGCTCCTGTTTTGAAGTCTCAGGGCCATCAAAGACTTCCTTCAACTCTGCTTCAGCTACTGGACTCTGCCAACTGTGAGTCCTGCCCTACCTCTGCCTATCCAGTCCTAAGCATTGAAAGTAGGTTCTGCAGCTGTGTTTCTACAAACATTGATGCAGTGACGACATTGAGCAGATCAGAACCAACGCAGTGCCCTTCGACGCCGATGCAGTGCTGATTTGAGGACATCCCTGCGTGGCCCTGCGATGACGCAGGATCTGGCTGCTAAGCTCAACTGCGAGTGCCCAGCACCTGCACTGTAAGCGGTTCAAGGCTGACGTGGGACCCAACAGTGAGGCTCAACAGCGACACATCGCTAGCATCGAAAGGGGTTCAACGACAACGCGAGACCTGACTGCGACACTTGAGACAGACTCATCAACCCCACTTCGCGGATCGGATTCAACGCATCAAGGCTTCAACGCCGACGCTTGCTCCATCCAAGGTACTTTTCAGCGGGCCCTGTCCTGTAGCCTGCCTACCCTTGATCGCTGTTGGCCAAAACTTTGGATTTACCACAGTCCAGTGCGATCGCACGTAACCCCTAAGCACTATTTGCTTTTAAGCACTATATTGCAGTTTATTCTTTAAAAAATCATATCCCAAGTCCTACTTATTGTTCTTTTGTCATTTTGGTCTAGTATTACTCAGAATAATATTTTCTATTTCTCTAAACTGGTGTGGAGTCTTTTTGTGTTTTCACTGTGCTACTGTAATTAAAGTGTTGCACAAACACTTTACACCTTGCCTCTTAAGTTAAGCCTGAGTGCTTTGTGCCAACCTCCCAGAAAGTGAGCACATGTTAATTTAGGTTGTGTATATGACTTACCCTGACTAGGACTGTGGTCTCTACTTGGACAGGGTGCAAACCTCTGCCAACTAGATACCCAATTTCTAGCAGCAAATATTCAGATAGGCAGCCACCTGCAACCCTCCCCACCACTGACATAAAAATCTTCATGAATACTCTTGGGCTGACTTCAGTCCAAAAGGATGGACTCATAACTGCAAGTGCCACAAGGAGGTGGCAGACCTCAGGAACCGCTGATACCCGAGGTGGATCCGTACATAAAAATAAGCATCCTCCAAGTCTTTGATGTAGAAAGTCTCCTGGAACAACAGAAGGCATGACCTCCTTCAGTAATACTATCTCGGAGTATATCATCTGACCCCATTCCTTCTTTGCGATAGAGATGATTTCTAAAAAGGTACAACACATCCTTTTGCAATGCTTCTTTTATCAGAATGCCCACTAGGTGTTACTCAGCTGCATGAAATTGCACACGCTGACACAACATTTGAAGAGTAGACTTCGCAGACCTCATTCAACACCCAGATATTGGAAACAAAGTCCTCCTATATCTGCTTGTACTGCAATAGACAAGTCTCCCATGAAGAAGAGAATGGATGCAGGAATTGGCCAAGGAAGATCTTAACTTCTTTGTAGGGTCTCTTTTGTTTAGGTGTACTTGTATTTTTCAGAGAAGGCCTTGCCCCATTCTGACCACATCTTAGGAGACCTGAGGGGAACCTCTGTTGATAAGCCTCTGTGCAAACTGGTTCCAGAAAAAATGCCTGCTCCAGAAAGCTGACATAGTCTCCTAATAAAAAGGCACACACGGCTTGGCATCCTCTGATGACTGTTTAAATATCTCCTCCAACTCTCATACAAACAGTTTCTGATCCAAAGTGGGCAATATAATCCTCAATGGCTCTTATGAAGCCGCTGCTTTCCAGGATCTCATTCAGTACTGTCTATGGCTTCAAACTCTTGAAAAAGCAATTAGAGCTGTTGGCTTTAAAGAGCTGGAGACCATATCAGGAGACAGCTACTGCTGCATTTTCATCAATTTCAAAAGAGGACCCCAATGCTCATCCTCTTCCATATCGCCAATCAGAGACCCTAGGTCACACACCAAATATTGAACAATGTAAGCAGCAAACCTACATGTAGGTAATGAAAGCATAACCAAAGAGTGGCTGTCTGTCAATAGGTTGAAAAACAATAAACAAAGTGTCTAATTTCTTTGCTGCAAAATGTACAGCAGTCAATTGTAGGAAGCTGGCTCTGTATATACCATCCCAGAGTAAGGTGTGGTGGGCACAGAGTCCAGTAGAACCCCAAAAGTAGGCAGAGGCAAAAGTAGATAATACCTTACTCTCTATTTGTGGTAGTGTGGGTGAGCAGTAAGGATTTATCAGATGGTCGTGCTAAGCATTTATCGTAAACACTCAGGCAAGAAATTATGCCCACACTTAAAGACTGAACTCAGACCAATTTGTTCATATAAAAATAATATTTAGATATATTTATTTCCTAGAACCAAGCCAGGCCTGGTACAGGTGAGTGTCAGAATACTTTGCCAACATATGAGAGTTAAATGCAGATTGAAATGCAATGAATCATTTGCAGTAGCATTACTTTGTATTTGCAGTTGGTCAGAATTACCTTACAATTACTTCTCTTACACAGCCAGGTATCTCTAGGTACTAGGCTGGGACATTTCCTGGGGGAAAGAAAAATGAGTAATACTTTTTGCAATATCGATACTAGTTTGCAGGATTACTCACAATACATATGTTAGTGAACAAAACGAGGGTTACGGGTCCATGAGTAGGTTTCGGTCAGATGGGCCCACGAGTCATACCACCAGCGACACAGAGGCGGCAGGGTACAGAGTGCAGGGACCACACGTTAGCCAATGGGCTAAGCACGGTCATGGGCCTGGAGACTGTGGGCAAGTAGGTCACCAGTTTCGAGAAGAAAAAGCTCCTGGGGTCAAGGTCAGCACTTTAGGGCCAATGACCAAAAAGAATGACACAATCAGCGGCGCAAAGGCGGCCGGATGTAGGATGCGGTCTTGGCTGAAGCTGTAGAGTCGGTCAGAAATCTCTCGGAGTCGGTCAGCAACTGATGAGGCGAATAAGGGCTTTGAGAGTAGTCGCCCTGTGATTGCAAGCGGTCAGGGACTGAGTTGGTTGGACGGTTGCGGTTGGTTTCTTTGGACAGGTTCGGTTATGGAGTCAGTCTGGGGTTCGCCTTCGGTCGCAGTTGAGGGGATCTTGCTGTTGTCGGCTGCAGGTTTGATTTGGGAGCTGGTTAAGGTTTAGTGGTCACTGGGATCCAGGCTAGGATCACTGGGAGGACCTATTGAGAGTGTTGGATCACTCGGCCGGAGACAGAGTCAGTAACCTTTGAGCAGGTTCGGTGCTCACAGGAGACAAAGACGTTTTAGTCACAAAGGCAGGGAAAGTTGTCCGGGTTTTGGAGGACTGCTGACTACAGGACACACCAAGTTTTTGTTGGAGGGGTCTGAGGTCGGGACACGCCGGTAGGACTGGGGCCAAGTCAGTTGGTGTCCTCCTCTTCTTCTCTCCGCACTGCTGTTCGGTCCTTCTTCTTATTGCTTCTTCTTTTCGGCTCTGGTCTGAGGAGGCAAGGTTCAGGGTTGCCCCAAAATACTAACTTTAGGGGTGTACAGGTAGGTACAGGTCAGGACCAATGGGTCCCTTCGTTTGGGTTGGTACACCGCCTATTATGCCACCCTCCTGTGAGAGGAGGGCATAAGCCTCACACAGGTTGGCTGGGTTCCTCCATCTGCATGATGGCAGGGACTAAGAGTTGTGCTTCTCCTCTCCTCCCCTACCTGAGCGTTGGAGTTGGCAAAGATAGGCACACGTCTCCTCCTAACTTGGCTTTTACTGCCGATTCTCCTGCCCAAAGTGGGGGGCAGAACCGGTAGGGACAGTTGCTGGGACGGGCAAATGGCTTGGGTAGCTCACAAAGGTGGCAAGCCTTTGAAGCTTCCCCTTTGTGGACCCTGCCCAACCTGGGGGAGGAGGCTTGGCACCTCCTCCCATGAAGGGGCTTCGTTTCAGGACCCAGAGAGTGACAGGCTCTCCACACAGGGGTCCATAAACATGTCTGGTGGTGGCAGCTGGAAAGCAGCCACTCAGCCATGACACTAGAGTTAGGTCGTTTTTCAGGGGGTACCTCTAAGATGCCCTCTGAGTGCATTTTTCATTAAATCCCACACTGGCATCAGTGTGGGTTTAATGGGCTGAGAAGCTTGATACCAAACTTCCCAGTTTTCAGTAAAGCCATTATAGTGCTGTGGATTTTGTGGACACTTACCTATGCCAGGGCAGTGGTTTGTAGGCATCCCAAACAGGTATGTGTGCCATGTCGACTCTTCACTTTGTTCTGCACCAAAACATGCAGCCTGCAATGGCAGAGTGTTTGTGTAAAAGTACAGGGTCTCTAATGTTGGCACAATAAGTGCTGCAGCCCTTAGAGGCCTCCCCTGGTCATAGTGCCCTTGGTACCTATGGTACCTTTTTACAAGGGACTTACATGTGGCCAGAAAGTTGCCATTTGCGTTTTGCAACAGTACAGTTTAGTGAAAGAAGGGTACCTGGTTGGCAGGAACCCAGGGCACACTTAGTCAAAGTACATCAACATTAGGCAAAAAGTGGGGGCAACCATGCAAAAAGCGGCACTTTCCTACACCAATCAAAACAGTTACAAACCTATCCCTTTGTTTACCAGAGAGACCAAGATCCCTCCTATGTCTTTGCAATATAGTCTCAAAGTCCAAAGAAACACAACAGTCAGAATAACCAAAGAACCACCGATCTATCAAACCACAGCAGAGTCCGGAGTGCCATCAGCTCCACCAGCTAGCACAGTCCATCAATCCAAAGACTTATCAACAGAATCTCAGAGAGGGAGCTCAGAGGCGAAGCACACTACCTCCTATAAACACAGAAATTGCATCCAGCCAGTGTCTGAACCGGAAAAATATGGTGAAACCACCACAACTGGAAGTACTACTCTTGCTTCTCATCATTTCTTGGAAGGAAGGAAAAAAGAGGAGCAGTAACAACTGCCTCACCAAAAGTTTAAAAACAAGCGAGGTGGGACAAAAAGCAGGAAGCAAACAGTATCCGTCCATCAACAATAAATACATTGATTTTCCACAATGCAAACATCAATTCCCCATAACCACCAATGTTGCAAAATAATACATGAAAAAAACATCAAGAAGACCTAATCAATCTGATCTGAAAAAACTTTTTTATTTTTATTACATTTACACCCTTATGCATCAAGCCAAAATCCAGTCGGTAAAATACCGATTCCTTATTAGCTCCCGGTATTAAGTAAAAAATACCCAATCCCAATGCATCAACCCAAAAGCAGAAATCGGTATTTAAGGAATCCTTAAATAGCGATTCTTTAAATAGGGATTCCTTAAATACCGATTCCTTAAATAGCGATTGCATTTAAGGAATCCCAAAGTGAGATTCCTTAAATGCAATGCATCAAAGTTAAAAAATTAGCGATTTCGCTAATAAGGGGAGCAAATTACCATGAAGATGAACTGCATGGTAATTTGCAAAAACTTTGAAAAATGCACTTTTGTGCATTTTTCAAAGCGTCATGTTGCGCACACACATGCCCTTAGAGCATGTGTGTGTGCAACATATGTGCACATATCATTTTCAGGGGTGCAACAGGGTGTCCTTTTGACACCCTGGCACCCTTGAAAGTGCTCCAGCTATTAGCGATTCGGTAATACCGAATCGCTAATACAGAATGGCTTTACATTCATTCCTATGGGCCTCCAAGGCCATAGGAATGAATGGGTAGGTATTCCTTATTACCGATTCGGTATTACCGATTCGGTAATAAGGAATGTTAAGGAATCGCTATTTGAATAGCGATTCCTACATGCATAGCCTTTTGCTATTCCTTATTAGCGATTCCTTATTTTTCGCTAATAAGGAATCGCAAATGCTAATGTTGATGCATATGCCCCTTAATTAATTTTGGTCTATTCACCTAGTTTTTTAGCAAAAAGAGATTCTTTTTTGAAATCCGAAGTGAGCAGAGTAGGGTCACCATTTGGCCTTGGCCTCTGAAACAAACTGAAAGACGATCTTTGTTTGTGGTAAATGCACTTTATATGTATGTGATGTGATGTGATGTGATTTGTTTGTAAAATGACAATATTTTGTGTCATACAATGTCTTATGTTGTTATGTTCTCAGTGTATATTAAATTTTATGGATGTTTATGTTAAAATTTTCAAAAAAGAATCTCTTTTGCTAAAAAACTAGGTGAATAGACCAATATTAATTAAAAGTAATAAAAATGAAAAAGATTTTTTTAGGTCAGATTGATTAGGTCTTCTTGATCTTGGTATGAAAAAATGAATGAATAAGCATCAGTACTGGCATCTTTTGCGTTTTTTTCTTGTTTATTGGTCCGGCCTGATTAAGGGCCAAACCCTTCTTTGTGATTGCAGCAAAACAATACATGACAATTCAGGTGGGATCATCCTCTCCTACATGTCCTTAATAGAGCTGAAAATTGATGATGCAATAGCTAGAATTTTTTTATTCTATTTCAGGACCGGAGGCTCAGATGGTGCCTATTTAAAGCGGATTCATCACCACAGACGCCACATTAGAAATAGGTTTATAGTAAAATGTTGTAAACATTGAATCAGAGGGCCAGTGTGCAGCCCTCATAATGTCTTCCACGTAAGAGTCTAACCAAAAAGTCGTTCAAACCAGGGCAGTCCTTCCTTAGAGCCCGATTACGACTTTGGCAGTGCTGTGCTGGCTCTCCACTGGCACAGCACTGCCAAAGCCACGCAAAGACCGCCTGCCTGATTATGAGTTCAGCGGTACAAAAGGGGGTGGTGATGGACAGAGCATCAGAACCAATCAAACACTCGCACCCAGTCAACAGATCTGGGCTTGATTCATCACCGTTCTTTAGCCCACTCTGCCACCCCAGTTCAGACATGGCCATATGCAAATCAGTCTGACCCTGTGCCTCATAGGAACAGTCCAGCCCGAACTGCCATGCCATGCCTTCCCTGGACCGGAAACAAGCTTCCTAGGACCGGTTTCTGGCATTTCAGCCGTCTTCAGCCAGGCTTGCTTGAATCCAGTGGCAAAGTGAGCAAGGGACTCAATGTCTGAGCATACCCTGACAACTTATGGCGAACGGGGGGCGTGGCCAAGCCGCGAGCTATGATGGCTGCGCGGTGTTGAAGCTCCGCGGGCAGCTCAGCATACACAACGATGTCCCCTATATCCTGAAGCGAGGAACAGAAGGTGGGAGATGCCGCTCCGTCCCTGGATTCCGGTGGCCTGATCGCGGGGCTCGGTGGCTGCGGAGGCGCCCGTTTGCGGACCCAATACGACTCGGATCAATGCATGGGAGTCACAAGATGGCGGCCTGAGAGGCGAGGCTGAAGAGGCGGCGGCGGCTCCTGATGCGGACGGGGGAATCCTGTGGGATTACCTGGGCGCGGGTTCAGTGGGATCCGCTTCCCCCCCGCTTCAGTGTAGGAGCGGCGCTGACCGTGCCGCTTGACGGGATCGGTCCGGCGCGGATAAGCTGCCCCCGTTCTCCCCCGGTGCTTAATGCGGCAGTTTGGGCACGATTGAGCGGGCGGTGGCTTGGCCGCTACGGTGGGGGGTGAGAGTGTGGGCCCGCTGGTTGCCCCCTGCGCCTGGGTTGATCCTGCCCTCTGCGTTGCCCCCCTCATTGATTGCACCGGCGCTGGCCGGATATGGCTGATTGACTTGACCAGCTAGCCCTGCCCACGGGACCCAGCAGATAGGGAGCTGACCTTGGGTGGAGAGATTTTCCTGCGTGGTGCATGCTCCTACCGGTGTTGGCCACCTGGTCTCCTGCGACCCCATTCAGTGGTGTTGGCTTTGCGGTGCCTGGGGGCTGAGCGGGTGCTGATCGGCCCTGCTCCTGGTGAGGGGATGAGGAGGTAACTGCCTCTACATTGCTGAAGCACGGGGCTGCAGCTCGGAGATGTGATCTCTGTGAAGGTCTTGGCGTGCTATGTGGAGGCGCTTTTGAGAATCACGCATTGTTTTGGGTGGGGAGCACCTCACAGTTCCTACTCTATCCTTGCTTGTCGACGCCCTAGAGGATCCCCCCGGGGGCTGGACGGTCTCCAGTCACTTTGCGGAGGCATGGGTCGCAGGGACCCGAAACAAAGAACACTTCCCTTCGAAAAGCTTGCGGATCAACCAGCAGAGGGTGCCCCCGCCATGGCGCAGCGTGCTGAGAGCCCGGCCGGTGGTGCGGCGGCCTCGGCCCTGCCCGCGGACTGGCTGCAGCAGATGAGGGCTGGATTCAGATCCATAGATAGTCGCTTTGACTCCCTGGACAAGACCCTGGAGTCTATGGGCGCCAAGATATAGGCGCATGATAGGCGTTTGGATGCAGCAGAGACCAGGATTTCCGACATTGAGGACGGTACTGCGCAGGCGACCAAGCGACTCGATAGAATGGAACGCGTACTAAAGGAGGAGGCCATTAAAAATGAGGACCTTGAAGGGCGCAGTCGACGCAATAACGTGCGCATTCTTGGGGTTCCAGAGTCCACAGCAACGGGTCGTCTGGATGTCTTTGTGGAAAATTTGCTAGTGGACATATTTGGTAGAGACTCTTTCACGCCAGGCTTTGTGGTGGAGAGGGCGCACCGCTCCCTTGGGCCGCGACCTAATCCGGGACTCCCTCCTCGCCCTCTGATAGCCCGCATCATGAACTTTCGAGATCGAGACACTGCCATACGTTTGGCCAGAGAGCGGGGGGACGTAACCTGGCAAGGCTCAAAAATCGCACTCTACCAGGACTTCACAGTGATGGTACAGGATGCCCGGTGTAAATTTATAGGGGTAAAGGCTGCGCTCCGCAATCTCGGCCTTAAGTACAGCATGCTATACCCCGCACGGCTGCGGTTGGAGATTGAGGGCCGGGTGCGCCTCTTTGACAATCCTACTGATGTGCAGGACTTTTGTTGGTCGTACAAACCTAATAAGAGCCCGCCGCGGGACGGGGGGGGCGGTCCATCACCTCCGCACAGTGGCTCCGTGGCTAGCTTGGACCTGTTTTCTGGCTCCGGGGTGGGATGAAGTTGTGCACTGGTTGATCCTTCTTTATTGCATTGACCATATGTGGGGGACACATCTTATTTTTTGTTGAGTAGCTATGCAATGCTGGGTTGCTGTCGTGGCGTTGCCACCCCCTCTGGTGGAAACCTCGGGGTCTTTATATTGGTGCTAATGTTTCTATTGTGCGTTTTCTTATGACACAAATGTATGGCGCGTTTTTTTTTGTTCACAGGTTGGGATTGGCCTCATGTTTTTTGTGGTAAGGCTGGGTGGTGGGAGGGGGGATGGGGATGGTTGTTTTGATCTAAGTAGTAGTTATTTGGTGTGTCGTATTTGGTGGTATAGGGATGATAGGACGACATCTGTTCTCGTCCGTTTCTGCACGCTCCAAGATGGCTAGGATAGGTTTCAACGAATCCCCCACGGACTTGTCACTGTTGTCTTGGAATGTCAGGGGGCTTAATAATCAGCGTAAATGCAGACAGGTGGTGCACTACTTGGATAGGCATAATGTGGACGTCGCCTTTATCCAAGAGACACACTTACCCACTACAGACACAGCGCGTTTCGCGGCGGGCTGGGGTGCGCATAGGTATTTTGCCAATTTTAGCAATTATGCTAGAGGTACAGCAGTATTAATTCATAAAAGAGTCCCGTTTCATTGCCAACAGGTTATCGGAGACAAAGAAGGGTGCTATATCATAGTGAGAGGGGTGCTGATGGGACATGGGGTCACTTTGGTATGCGTCTATGCCCCCAACACAGACTCCCCGGAGTACTTCCATGCACTACACGCTCAACTCACTAAACTTGAACCTGCTTTGCTGGATGTGGGCCTGGATAGTACCTCGGGAGCGGCTGACACTAAGCCCAGAGCACGGCGCGCAGTCCGTGAACTCTGTGACCAATTCTCCCTAATTGACATTTGGCGCAGGCGCAATCCTTCGACCACTACCTACACACACTTTTCTGGCCAACAGAATACTTGGACTAGGATTGATTTCTGGCTGCTTTCCCCGGGTGTGTCACACTGGTATCAGACATTGAAGACCCTCCCTAGGACGTATTCTGACCACTCTCCGGTGCTCCTTTGCCTTCACGTGCCGCGCCCTGAGGGGTTTGAGAAACAGTGGCGCTTCCCTGGCCGTGCGCTGTTAGACGACCTTTTCCGACATGAGGTCAATGAGGCGATTGAGGAGTATTTTGCAATTAATGCTGGCTCGGTAGACTCTTGGGCCATGTTGTGGGAGGGGTTTAAGGCCTATATTCGGGGTGTTTGTATCTCCAAACATGCAGGGGTCCTTAAAGCGTTGCGCACAACACTTACACAGTTGGAGGCCAAACTAGAGGCACTGGACGCAGATGCGCTTCGCGCTCCTTCTGGCTCTGTACTGGCCAGGCGACTGAGCCTCCTATCCGAGTACAGGGAGGCTGCGGATAAAGAGATTCTTTATCTGGGTAAATATCGAACAGCCCGTAGATATAGGGAGGGCGACCGTCCGGGCCGCACCTTGGCTCAGGTTCTGAGACCACCGTACAGCAGGGCTTTCATCACTGAAATCCGTGGCCAGGATGGGTCGATTCTCACGGCGCTCGCGGGGATCAGGGACGATTTTCTTGCATGCTACACCGCATTATACACGACTTGGCACAGCATTGACACTGTTGCGCGAGAGGATTACTTATCTGAAATTGCATTGGTGTTCTTAGAGAAAGGCATGCAAGAGTTTATGGCAGAGCCCAAAACGGTGACCGAGGTACGAGGGGCGATTAAAGCACTGAGGGACTCCTCTGCTCCGGGCCTTGATGGCCTAAAGGGCGAGTTCTACAAGGCCTTTTCGGATCTGTTAGCACCGAAGCTCATCGAGGTATATACTGAGGCCTTGGAGCGGGAAACCCTGCCTCCCACCTTAAGCGAAGCGGTCATTATTCTACTTCCAAAACCTAATAAGGACCCAACACATTGTGGGTCATACAGGCCCCTATCGCTATTGAACATTGACTACAAGTTCCTTGCCAAAATCGTGGCCAACAGACTCTCACAATTGATGGAGTTTATTATTTCGCCGGCTCAATCGGGCTTTGTTCCCCACCGTTCGACTTCATTGAATTTGCGGACTTTGTTCTCAGTACTGCATAGAATAAAGCCCGCTACTCCAGCGGCGGCCATACTACTGGACACCGAAAAAGCATTCGATACTTTTGAATGGCCCGTCTTCCTATCTGTAATGCGGCAGATGGGCATGCCAGCTGGTTTCATTGCCACCACGAGGCTCTTGTACAGTCGGCCTACGGCAAGACTTCGCATTAATGGCACGTTGTCACGCCCGTTTGCTCTTACCCGTGGCACCCGCCAGGGTTGTCCACTGTCCCCTCTTTTGTTCATTCTCGCTATGGACCCTTTAATTCGTCATTTTCAAGAGCGTCATCTTCATAGAGGGCTGCAGTTCAGGACAGGCCCCTAATTGGTTTCATTATATGCTGATGACACTATTCTTTATGTTAGAGAGCCACACCTGAACATATCACCGCTTATACGGGAAATACTTCGCTTTGGTCGGCACTCTGGGCTGGGTATCAATTGGCATAAGTCCATAATCTTTCCGTTGACCAGCAGCACCTCCCCGTGGCAATGCGAGTTTCCGCTGGAATATTGCGCGGACACTGTAAGGTATTTGGGTATCCACATAAACCTGAATCAAGATCAGATTCTACGACTTAATTATGGCTGCGCGATTACGAAACTCGAAGCACAGGTTGACAAATGGCTACGGCTCCCTTTATCGATGGCTGGTAGAATCGCTATCATAAAGATGATAGTGCTCCCCAAATTCATATATTTTTTTAATAATATCCCCATACCCCTCACTCAGAGTTTTTTTGCCACATTGCGATCCCATCTGGTAAGGTTGGTCTGGGGCGGTAAACAGCCCCGGGTCCGGTGGAAGATACTCACTCTCCCGTACGATAGTGGCGGATTAGGAGTACCGGATTTTTATCTATATTACCTGATCGCACAAGGCGCTCATGTTTACGCTTGGTACCACCCTGATGCGCGGATTCCATTTTTGCGCCCGGAAGCTGATTTTGTTCTTCCTGGCCGCTTGGCAGTGGTACTGCCTAGAGGCGAACCCAGGAGTCCGGTCGACATACAAACGGTTTCGACCACTAGCTGGGCATGGAACCGGCTCCTGCGCTACACAGGCCAGTCCATTTTATATTCCTCGTCTCTTCCATTGCCAAATGCCCGTTGGCTGCCCATAACCGGCGAGAAGCTCGTGCAACGCACACTGACGAAGTTTGCAATCACCAGAGTGGGTGATTTGTACCCGGGCGGACACATATTCTCGACCTCTGAAGATGCACGCTTCAGGGATGCCACATTTATGGACAAATTAGTTCTCAATCGTCTGTATTTAACAGCACGTTCCGAGATACCGGGATTTCCATTAGAGCCTGCAACTTTCGAGCCCTTGACGCTCCTCATTGAGAAGGAAACAGGGGCGCATATAATTTCCAAATTGTGCAAACTGTGTGTGGCGCAGGTTCCCTGTATAGATGATAAGCTGCGGTCAGAGTGGGACTCCGACCTGGGAAGTCCTATTTCGGATGACCAATGGTCCGCCTGCTGCAAAGTCACCAAGGGAGTCTCATTAAATAGTAACCATAAGCTTATACATTATAAGTTTCTTTGTAGAAGCTACATGACACCTGCAAAACTACATAAAATCGACCCGGAGAGGCCACATAAGTGCTGGAAATGCGGCGCACCACATGCGGATTTTGCCCATATGACTTGGACCTGTCCACGTATACACTCGTACTGGGTGCAGATACACGAGATACTGGGGGAGATGCTTGGGCTTACTTTGGTGCCTACCCCGGAGGTAGCATTGTTGGGGTATATGGTCAACTTCCCCAAGACAGTCCGGAGGTTGGCATCTCTGGGGTTTCTGCTGGCTAAACGAGAGATTGCACTGCGCTGGGGGGGGCGGGGTGGTTCCCACGACACAGCACTGGCTTACAAGTTTGGCCTTTTGCAGCACAAACAGCGAGATTTATTCTAGTCTACTGCCCAGCATAGCGCGTCCCAAAGATATCTGGGGTCCCTACAGAGCATATATCGCGACGCTTTCCAATGCCTCTGCATCCCACGCTAGTTCAGGGATTGTGCCCACGGGGGTTGGTTAGCTCAAGTGGTCGGTACACTGTCACGTCAACCGGGGCATGGTGGGTGTGGAGGGGTCGTCTCGCTCCCCCCCCCACCGGACAGGCTCAGATGGTGGGAAATACTGGAGTCAGAATCGGACTGGTTTGTGTGTAGAATTTTGTGTCCGGGGACAGCATTCGAGGGGATAGGGATAGGCACATAGTGTTGGAGAGTGGTGACGAGTTTGAGGTATGGTGCAAGGGCAGGGGTATTTTCATTGCAGAGACGGGAGAACACACTGTAAATGAGACGGATGTGATGTAATTGAAATGTACCTCACACACCGAAAGACAAATGTTATTATCTGCTGAGATCTTTTTGTTGATTTGATTATAAAAGATAAATAAAGTTTTTAAAAAAACTTATGGCGAACAAAGCGGTACAAAAGGGAGTGGTGATGGACAGAGCCTCAGAACCAATCAAACACTCGCACCCAGTCAACAGATCTGAGTTTGATCCATCACCGTTCTTTAGCCCACTCTGCCACCCCAGTTCAGACATGGCCATATGCAAATCAGTCTGACCCTGTGCCTCATAGGAACAGTCCAGCCCGAACTGCCAAGCCATGCCTTCCCTGAACCGGAAACAAGCTTCCTAGGACCGGTTTCTGGCATTTCGGCCGTCTTCAGCCAGGCTTGCTTGAATCCAGTGGCAAAGTGAGCAAGGGACTCAACGTCTGAGCATACCCTGCCAACTTATGGCGAACAAAGCGGTACAAAAGGGGGTGGTGATGGACAGAGCATCAGAACCAATCAAACACTCGCACCCAGTCAACAGATCTGGGTTTGATCCATCACCGTTCTTTAGCCCACTCTGCCACCCCAGTTCAGACATGGCCATATGCAAATCAGTCTGACCCTGTGCCTTATAGGAACAGTCCAGCCCGAACTGCCAAGCCATGTCTTCCCTGGACCGGAAACAAGCTTCCTATGACCGGTTTCTGGCATTTCAGCCGTCTTCAGCCAGGCTTGCTTCAATCCAGTGGCAAAGTGAGCAAGGGACTCAACGTCTGAGCATACCCTGCCAACATATGGCGAACAAAGCGGTACAAAAGGGGGTGGTGATGGACGGAGCATCAGAACCAATAAAACACTCACACCCAGTCAACAGCTCAGCATGGATGTTATAAGTGGAAGTGCTCTCTGGCATAGTTAAGAGAAATTTCAGAAAACTATTCTCTGTCAGCTGTAAACTAGTTACATTTGAGATGCCCCAGATTCCCGCACCATAAGTTGCCACAGCCACACAGCTAGATTTATAAATACGCAGTAGCTCATTGACTGGTTTCTTGCCCATCCTTTTGCTAAAAAGTTTAAGGGCCATTATGGACTTAGTAAATAACATGTTCCTCCCCTTAACAGCAGGATTCCACTGTCCTGAGCAATCAAAAAGAATTCCTAAATAAGGGAAGGTAGAAATATAGTCTAATGGTTTGGAATCTATGAACATAACTTTTTTTCTCTGTTTTGCTTTGGTGCCGCAATTCATGGAAAAGGTTTTAGAGCAATTCACCTTCAGATCCAAACTGGTCATGAAGGTGCAAAAGGAAGTAATCATGGTTTGCATAGCAACAGGGGTCCTTGCCATCAAAACGGCATCATCAGCATAGATTAGTGTCGGAATGTGGCGTTGTGATGCCGTAGGCATGTCTATGCAATCCCTCAACAGGATATCCTCAAGTTCGTTAATATAGATTACAAATAAAAATGGGGCAAGGACACTACCTTGTCTTACTCCCCTCGCAATATTGAACATTCTAGTGCATTCACCTTTTAAACCATATCTGATTGTAGCCCTGGCCCCATTATACAACTCCCTTAAAAAACTAATAATATTGTCCTCAACTCCCAATCGTGTTAAAATTAACCATAGTTTACTGTGATTTACACAGTCGAAAGCGGAAGTTAAGTCCACAAAAGTTAAAAACAATCTCCCACCCTTGGCCTTGGTATACTTTTCCAATAAAATGGATAAGTTGAGTCCTTGATCTACAGTCCCTACCCCTTCTCTAAAACCATATTGCAGGTCACTAATAATCTTATGCTCATCTGCCCATGACTGCAACCTATCTAGAATAACCCTACCCACGATTTTAACAGTTGAGTCGAGTAGGGATATAGGGCGATAACATTTACAACTTCTCCTATCACCCTTTTTATAAATAGGTACTATTATTGATTCGTACCAGGTATTAGGAAGGCCGAACTTACAGGCAGCATTTAAGAATCTAGTTAGTAGGGGAGCCCATAATGTTAAGTTATTTTTAAAAACATCAACCGGTACACCGTCTGGACCCGGTGCCTTACCCCCCTGGCTCGAACTAATACCCTTCAGTACCTCACGCAGAGTAAAAGAGAGATTCAAACTCTTAAAGTTTGTGGTTGTCTTGGGCATATCCTGCTCGTTCAGTTCGCTCGAAGAGGCAACAGGACTATAAAGGGACTCAAAATACCTCACCCATTCATCCTCATCAATGGCAATCTCAATCCGCGTCTTGGTGTCGTTCTTAAAATATGGTGCATTAACTGCCCTCCAGAAGGCTGTCATATCTCTCCGCTCAGAAGCACCTAATAAATCCTCCCATGCTTCCATCTTTATTCTGGCCCTCCTATTCTTAATTGCCAATTTATAAGATTTCCGAAGTTCCCTGATCTGCTTCTTATCTCTAACATGCCCATTCAGTGCCAATTTAAGTTTGGAGTGTGCCTTAGTACACTCTTGGTCAAACCATCCCTTCATTTCGCTTTTACTATTATTATGCTTTTTCAAACTGACCCACAGATTTTCCTTAATACATGTTATAATAGTACAAAAGTTATTACATAATTCAGGATCCCTGGACGCAATGTCCAAACAAGTATTAAAACTTGAATTGCAAGTCTTGATTAGATTCGAAAGAAAATCGGCGGGTACAATTTTAGACCACTTCAGGGCATATCCATTCTGTCTAGAGATAATGATGTCTCTAGATTGCAACCTAGGGACACTATCGGGAATGGCACGGGGGTTGATGATTTCCACCCTAATAGGGAAATGATCACTGAGTGATATTTCTAATACTTCATATTTTCCGACACTTCCCCCAAATCACGAGGAGATCAAAACATAGTCAATTACGGAGGAAAGTCCCCTGCCACAAAAGGTAGCAGAGAACGAAACCTCAGGTTGACATAAAGTATTTGCAAACCCTAAATCGTTCACAAAGAGGATCTCATTTAGGGCATCGCCCTTTCCATTGTGTTCAAAATGTGTTAATGTGGGCTTCTTGTCCAAGGTTAAACCGCAGTTTCCTGTTCCGGCTCTATTACAGATTGCACAATTAAAATCACCCCCCCCATATGGCGACAAACTCCTTTCCTTTGTTACAAAGAATAGAGTTAATTTCAGAACTAAGCTTTTTAAATACTAATACTGTGTCTGCCGGGGGAACATTATTGTATAAGTTAATAACCAGAATACAGGAATTTTTGTTCATATGTAGGCCAACAATATGATAATAGGTGGTATTATAAAAAACCTCAATGGTTTTACATATAAAATGGTTAGAAACATATGTGCAGAGCCCACCCTTAGCTCTGCCATGTGGAGAGCCTATTGCTGGAGTAAAAATTGTTCTAAAACCATTCAAATGAAACACATCCTTCGCCCACGTTTCTTGTAAGCATATAACATCGTGGCATTCAATTAATTTAAGCCGTTGCGGATTATCCAGCTTGGCCCTGAGTCTAGCAATATTCCAAAAAATGATAGTCCAATTTCCCTTAATCCTATCATGTGTGACATGTCTTTGGTTAATATTATTGACTATATTATTATCTAAATATCCCTTTTTCTTATCTTGGGCCCCCATTTGTACAACGTCCGCCCTTTCAGTGGATACGGATTCAATACCAACCAGGTTCTGTGCTTCTTCATCTTGCAAAACCCCCTTTCCCTGACTATCCTTTATTGGAACGGGGTTGAAAGTTACCACACGGGTATCAAATACTTGTTCCCGTGCTGGTCAGTCCACCCCCCCCCAGACCTGATAAAGAATCAAATCTGTTGTAAGTTGGGACATTAAATAGATCCCCTGTCTGTTGATAATAATGGGGGTTGTGCGGCATAAATCCACCATACATCGTAGACACCCTATGAACATTTTGTTGATTTCCGATGTTTGGGGGCCTATCTTCATAACGTATTTTGTGTGGTCTCTGTCTAGCAACAGCAACAAAGGGGGCCGATGGGTAGAAATAACTTACGTCGAAAGACAAAATTCCACCGGGGTTTGCATAATTTGGATAACCACTAATAAATTGCACAACTCTTGGGTCTCTGAAGTTTACAATAATGCAGTCTCCGCTAATTTCTTTAACTGTGGGCCCCAGCCAATTTACTCGGCGGACGTTAATAATTTCTCCCCGCAAGTCAGGTCTAAGAGGTCTATTTTTCCCTAACCAATACATAACCTTATTTTTTAGTTCAGACGTGGTTTCATCCCTATTGTGTCTCCACTCCGGGACCCCTGCAAGTACAATTACATAAGGGTAGGAGTCCGGTGGAAGGTCAATTCTCTTTTTATGTTCTTTGATTTAGTATCCAATGTAATATCCAGATTGGATGCAATATTATCTGAAACCTTATTTATACATATTTTAAGGCTATCTGTGTTAGTTTCTTTACTGGCATTGTCATTCTGCTTGGAGTTATGAGTTGCCATCATTCCACCTTCCTGAAATAACGGGTTTTTAATATCTTGTCCAGATTTAGCACTCACTGATGATTTTTGTATATTTTTAGGTGGTGCAGATGAATTATTTGTTATAATTTTTATATCCCCTAATTTTTTCAGCAAGACTGAATTCTCTCTCGTAATTTTCTCCAATGTTTCTATCTGGGTACCTAACCGTCTAGTGCATTCTAACAGTGGGAAAATTAAAGACCTAACTAAATGCTCAATGTTATCCAGTGAGCATACGGTATTTCTGCCAGTTGCAGGCGGGCTTTTTGTTATATCGACAATAGAGCTTGTATGAATAGGATCAGCATTATCTGCCTGGGCAGAATTTTTATCCCTATATGTAACCCCCTTATCCTGGCGCATAGATAGAGTACATTTACTCTTCTTATTACGCGCACCTTTGTGCTGCTTTCCACCACGTTTATGTTTTAAGTTAGAAACATTACCCTCTGCTAAATCAGAGTGGATACAATCAGGTGGTAGCTCACTATTACATGGTAGGAGGCTTTGCCGCCGGCCTGGTTCCACAATTGGATAGGCCATAAAAGAATCTAAGCTTGCATCAAAGCCACTTATGTCCAATACAGTTGAAAGTTCTTGTTGTAGGCATGGTGTTTGGGTATTCTGGATCAATAATGAATCAGGTGATGCTACGGTAGCAATTTTCCCCAAAGATGACTTTCTCATAAACACGGGGTCAAGAGATAGTCGTCGTTCCGTTAATGCTATCTCTTTCTCCAAAGCAGTGACTGCCTTTGTAAAGAAGGCATCTATGGTGCCCACTAGACCGGTTCCTACACCTACACAATGCGGGTTGGTTTTCGATACCATATTTAGGAGACCACTCTCAGGTACCAAAGTTCAATGAATAACTATACAATCGCAGACGAAAGGGATTCAAACTTACAATGGCAATATTACATATATATATACATGATCTTGAAATCTTACTGAAAATAAAATGAAAGAGGGGAGGCCCAGTCCAGTCTCCTCCGGTCTTTGACGGGCTTAGTCGGGCCCGCCCTTGGCCCGGTCTTCGCCCGGCGCGATCCCGCGACGCGGGAGTCGCGAGGTTATTTTAAGTCCGGTGCGGGAGGGAGGGAGGGACCGCTGGTGGTCACTCTGCCCCCAAGCCTCCTGGAACCTGTAGTCCTTCGGCAAACAAACAGACCTTCCCGTGAAGTCTCTCCTGGCGCTGCGCGTCCCGAGAAGCGGGAGTCGCGAGGTTATTTTAAGTCCGGTGCGGGAGGGAGGGGCCGCTGGTGGTCCCTCTACCCTCAAGCCTCCTGGAACCTGTAGTCCTTCGGCAAACAAACAGACACTCCCGTGAAGTCTCTCCTGGCGCTGCGCGTCCCGCGACGCGGGCGTTGCAAGGTTATTTTAAGTCCGGTGCGGGAGGGAGGGAGGGGCCGCTGGTGGTCACTCTTCCCCCAAGCCTCCTGGAACCTGTAGTCCTTCGGCAAACAAACAGACACTCCCGTGAAGTCTCTCCTGGCGACTCAAAACCTAAATGAGATTCATCAAACGACGCAAGGCCACCTTGCATGGCCCGTAGTGGCGTGATAAATCTAGAGTAGCTCAAGTTAATGCAAATGGCTGACTTGTGTTATTTCACCTCAGGGAGGCATGCCATGGGTGGAGTGTAGGTGTTTCCACGCATCCACCCATGGATTCTGACACATTCCCAGATTTACCCACATTGGTAGACCAAGGAATGCATCAGAATTGTACGCCTACCCACCAGAGGCGCAGTGAGGAGAAATATCTTCATTTCTCCTTGTATTTTCCTCTTTCCAAGAGTGCTACATTGCGCAGCACACTTAAAAGAGGAAAATGCCTCGGAGGATTGTTGTCCCTTCCTGCACAAAAACCATCACGTGCAATGCAGGCACCCTTGCAACATGATGCATGTGTGCATGCGTTGGCGCTAGGCAGCCAGAAGTGCGCCTGCGCTAGAAAGGACAGGAATGTGCCATATAATGGTAAATCCGGAACTTTCCTGCCCTTTCATGCAGCGCAGCAAGGTGGCTTGCTGCCTTAAGGGAATTTTTTATGTTTGTTTCTAACCTAACTGAGGCGTGTGTTGGTGCCACTGCATCCTTCACTGTCCTTACTCCATGTTTCAGCTAGTACGGGCTCCTAGATCTTTGTGATATTAAACTGATAGTCTACACTTTTCTTCTCGAGGTGCCAGTTTAAGTCCTATTCTTTCTAAGACAAACTTTTATTTTTCAGTCAACTGATGCAACACAGAAAGTGCCATCCACCACATTAGAGAATGCATTTCATTCATGTAGGTCTTGCGAAGATGAGGAGAACAAACGTGTTTTCCGATTTATGGTGGGCAGATGGCCAAAGAGGGACACAGCAACATTCTTCACCTATACTAAGGGCTACTGAAATTATGCGACAGCGGCGGGCCAAATTATGTCACAGGACAGAGTAAATTATACGGTAGGAAAAGGCAAATAATGCGGCTTAACACAGCAATTTTTGTTATAATATTACTTCTTCATTTTTTCATTTTTACACTTGTTGGCATTGTCTGCCCATTGGTTGCACCTTATTTTAACACCCACATATAGTAATAAGCAATCATTGAACCATTTTCAAACTGCCTTCCATTGCTATGCAATACGTCTCGCTGTGTTTTAGGACCTTTTGAACCCTGTGAGCTAGAAAAACTTTTTGTTGTTAAGATCTCCAGATTATACAGCAGATGATGGTTTATTTGGCAAATGTGGCTAACCTATAATTATGAGAAAATCGCCGCGTGACAGTCACACTCCAGGGGAGGTAGCCCTTAGGTCACAGGTGATCTGCACATCAGTATCCCTAACAGCAACATCCCTATAAGAGGGCAGAATGAATTCTGACGCCCCTGTAATGTTCTGAGTGCGAGGTGGTGGTCCAGTTCACCTACGCACGTAACATACGCCTGGAATCCACCGCATGACACAATGCGCTCATATAAAATAAAGAGGCAGGGCCCAGCGGCGGTAGTTGGGACCGCGCTATCAAACTAATCACTGGTGTACCGTCCGTCATTTCCAGCCGCAGCGGGCGCATGGTCCCCCGATAACCAGGCCCATTACACTGGCGACAAGTCGGTAGCAAACACACGCTACTTCGCCGCACGGCGCTCGACTGCTCAACGCGCCATGACGCTGAAACATCTGCTGCCACCATCAGTGGTTCTGCTACCCCAGCTCCACGCCCTTTCTTGGACGTCAGCGCAGCCCCGTGCGCCCCCTGGAGGGCATCCACCGCAGGTACCGCCAAGCCGGGGGCAGTGAGGAGAGGCCTTTGTGTATCCAGGCCACATCTGCCCTCGGTCAGGCGGCTGCCTATTCTGTCGAGGTGAGGCAGTGCACGTGCCATGAGGTGCACTGCATTGCATCCTGATGGCGACGGTCCGGGCTATCGAGCCGTTTGTGGCGGACGGCACTCCATCATCACTGGCCCTGAAGTGGAAGGACTGGACGGAGCGCCTTCAGTTCTACCTTGAAGGGGCGGGCATCGCCCGTGAGAGGCACAGGGCACTACTCCTACACTTAGGAGCTAAGGACATTCATCGTATTTACAAGACTCTGGTGGAGGCCACGCCCAAGACATACGTGACATTGCTGAACGCTCTAAATGCACACTTCGAGCCTATGGCGAACAAGGACTATGAGAGATTCATCTTCCGCCAGGCTAAGCAGGAAGCGAAGGAGTTGTTAGATGCATTGCATGGTCGCCTGAAGGAACTGGCCAGCACTTGCAGCTTCCAGGATGAACAGGAAGAAATCAGGGCCCAGATCATACAGGGCTGATACTCCTCGAAGCTATGAGAGACCATCCTCCAGGAGTCTGGCAAACCCCAGGCTGACATTCTCACACTGGGGCGGTCCAAGGAGTTGGCGAAAGCCAGAGCATCACACATGGAGGCTGCACTCCACCGCCACATCAAGACTGAGCAAGCGAATGTCGTGAAGGCCAACCGCGTCAATCCCCAGGCAAGTGTCCGCAGGACAATGGGAGGGAATGCGGATACTGCGGAGTCACACCCCACCGCATGCAAGACTGCCCGGCGAAGGGGAAGAGATGCATGGCCTGTGGCAGAATAAATCATTTTGCGGCCGTGTGCAGGTCATTGAGGCACCAGAAACGGCCCAGGCAGTAGACGAGACACCCGATAGTGAAGACATAGATGATTATACGGGAGACTATCCCGTTCATTACGTGTTCACAGTGGACCAACCACTTCAGAAAAGGCACAGGCTTCCAAAATGCCGTATCAAGATTCACAACCAAGAAGTGCGGGTCACCATAGACACCGGAGCCTCAATAGAGCTGATGGCCGCCAACGTGTACAGGAACTTAAGCCCACGCCCACAGTTGCGCGAGGCCAAGATCCGAGTAGTTGCATATGGGCAGAAGGCGCCCATCCCGCTCCTGGGATGGTTCAGAACCGAACTTCGACATCACGACATGAGCATCCCCACCAAGGTGTATGTGACAGAAGAAGGGAGCAGAATGCTGGTCAGTGGCTATGCAGCGGAAGAGCAGTGGCTGATCTCCTTTGCCTTCGCTATACAGGACAAAGAGTTAGTGGCCATCATGGAAGAGTTTGATGATGTCTTCCAAGGGATAGGATGCCTAAAAGGGAAAGAGGTCTCTCTCCACATCGACCAATCAGTTCAACTGGTGGCGCTGAGACACCGATGCACAGCAATCCGCCTCAGACAGAAAATCGAAGATGAACTGGAGGCGTTGGAACGGCAAGGGATCATAAAGAAGGTCAGTGGGCCCACCCCCCGGGTTTTCCCGATCGTGGTGGCAAGAAAACCGAAGCAGCCAGGGCAGGTCCGCATCTGCGTTGACATGCGCCTCCCGAATGCGGCCATTAAGAGGGAACGTCACATAACTCCTACTATCGATGACATTCTAAGTAAGTTGAATGGTACCGTCTGGTTGTCAAAAATGGACTTACGCTCAGGGTACCACCAATTGCCTCTACATCCGGACTCCCGATATATCACTACCTTCTCCACCCATGTAGGCCTGAGAAGATACAAGCACCTCAACTTCGGGATTTCGAGCACCGCCGAGGTGTTTCAGAACACCATTAGGGAAGTCCTGAGTGGGCTCCCTGGAGTCCTCAACGTCAGCGATGACCTGTTGGTCTACGCCACGTCCCTGGAAAATCATCACAGAAGGCTCCGTACTGTCTTTCAAAGGATCCGAGAAGCAGGCCTCACGTTGCATAGAGAGAAGTGCCAATTCCTGCAAAAGAAAATCAGCTTCTTCGGATACATGTTCTCGGACAAAGGAGTGGCCCCAGATCCTGACAAAGTCTGTGACATTCAAGATACCCCGGCACCCTCCAACGTCTCGGAGATACAGAGTTTCTTGGGGATGGTTAATTTCTCTAGACGCTTCATCCCAGATCTGACCAACATCACAAAGCCACATGGAACTGACGAAGACTACCATCTCGTGGCAATGGGGCCCTGACCAAGAACAAGCCTTCAAAGACACCAAGGCAGCCCTCTCAGCAGACACCAAGCTGTCGGACTTTGACCCACCCGGCCTACCAACATTGCCGTTGATGCCAGCCCTTACGGGTCAGTGCTCACTCAACAGCAACGTAATGAAGAATGGGCCCCAGTCTCCTATGCAAGCCGCTCCCTGGCGGAAACCGAGCAGCGCTACTCGCATATTGAAAGGGAGGCTATCGCTATCCACTGGGCCTGTCGGCATTTTCATATCTACGTATACGGCCACCCATTCTCAATTTCCACAGACCACAAGCCTCTCATCCCTCTCTTTCAAGAGTCCGCCTCGAATGCCCCCCGCCCCCTCCCGAGGACAGAAAATTGGATACTCCAGCTGCAAGGATATGATTGCCGGGTACAATACAAACCAGGTTCGTCCAACCCGGCAGACTATCTCTCGAGGCACCCAAGGGCGGTGACCAAAGCAGAAGAGGAGGAGGCCGAAGACACCGAAGAATATGTCCGCTTTGTGGCCGAACGGTTCCGGCCGATGCCAATGAGGATTGAAACTCTAGTTGAAGCCACCAGAAATGATGAGTGTCTGCAGTTGGCCATCGCGGCGGTTCGGGCGAATGACTGGCGATTCATCCGGACCAGCATAACCAGACGGACAACACAAGCGAAGGCCACGTTGGAGTCACTAATGAAAGTCATAGAAGAACTATCCACTGGCAGCAGTGGGTGTTTCCTGAGAGGTCCGCGACTAGTTATCCCGTAAAGCCTGGCCCAGCAGGCGCTGGAACTGGCACATCGAGGGCACCAAGGGGTTGTGAAAACCAAAAGTAGGCTGAGAGCAAAAGTGTGGTTCCCGGGGATGAACGCGATGGTCGAGCAGACCATCAGAACATGCCAGTGGTGCCAGGTCTCAGGCGAGCCGGAATGATCTGCACCTGTAATCGCAGAAGCCAATTCACAACGACCTTGGGAGTGTGTCAGCATCGACTTTGGGCACTTGCCAGATGGACGCTATGCCCTTGTAGTCCTAGATGATTACACAAAGTACCCTGAAGTAGAAATCGTAGGGAGCCAATCTGCCGGGGGAGTGATCACTAAAGTGGAGAAAATCATTGCCACCCTGTGGAAATATGAATTTTTATGGTCAATTGTGTCCCCTATCTTGGACCCCAACGGCTCCATGTACATGCTATAAGTACATGTATGTTCCCTCTAGTTCCAGCTATAAAGACGCAAATACATGTGCGTCCAACGTCAACATGCCCTCTTTCAGATCCGCCATGAATGGGTCGAATATTCCATTCCTAAGTATGAAAGGCCACCGACTTTATGTGGTTCACTTTTCTAGTTTTATAGTTCAGGCGAGTAGGCCCTGAATTCTGCCATCAAGCCTTTTTCTCATCTGCCTCTGAAATGCTCCAGCTTGGACCTACATCCGTGTCCATGAACTTTGTCTTACTCCCTGCGCGGCTAACGGTGCCTGACGCGGCCTGTTGCCTGCCAAAAACTGTATTCAGCCTTCAAGTTATCTGCTCCGCTCCTCATCCAATGCATTCCTGTCTAGTAGTTTAGGTAAACATTCTTCCAGCTACCGAGCAAAGGGCCAGGCCTCACTGTCCTCATGCAAGTAATTCATAGCCCCTGTTACCATGGAAGATTCCTACCCCCTCGCATCTCATGTAGACACTTAGACGCTTGTACACGCACTAACAGTCAGTATAGAATAGATTCCGTCCGAGAGACCTTTCCTTCTGGATAATACAGTTCTTTAAACATAAGACATTAGATATGATTTGGGATTAGGTTGACCTGACCCCCCAGACTTCTGTCTCCACATGTAGAGCTAAATGTCAATTCCCCTTCACCCTCTAGTTGCACGTCAATCACACGTCATGCGGCTGCACGCGCATCTCTGCCAAATATTTCTGCTGACACTGCAGGATTCTCTTATGGATCCACCCACTTGTGACATCATTTTAAATGTCGTTTCTAGTATACGCCTGTATTACGCCTATTTTTCATTACGTATGTGTATTCTTATCTGTATTATCAGCTGTTACGCCTCCTGCATCTGTCTTAATGCAATGCTTTTCATATAAATGTTGTTACTTGTCAATAATGTATTGCTGATCCCTTCCTGAACCTTCGTGGTGATGGAATATGATTGCCTAGTTCGAACTATAATTCCTTTGTAAGGAATAAAGCCCTTTTCAGAACCTCTAATACCACGGATTCTGCCTCTTATTTTGACTGAGTTATTCTTACTAGACTTTACCGGATAAAAAATAGTACAGGTAATTTAAATATTTACCACATAAATTGGCGCCCGAATAGGGACACTTTCTCATCTCACGCGCCGGAGGTGCGTTGCAGGCCCGGTCCCCTGCCACAGCTGAACGGACAAAAACGCGTACCCGCAGGATTTCCTGTATCTCCCTCCGGCCAAGCGGGGGTGACTGAGGCTGCGATCAACACCCAGACGAGGCGGTGAGAAGTGCGAAGTATCCCGACCAGAGCCTAGCTGAGAGAGCAAGATCCGAGGTATACAGAGGCCCACCAGGTTCCGAAGTTCCGAGTCCAGTCGAGTCCAGTCCGGTCCAGTTCAGTCCAGTTCCGAGGCCTTCCGTTCCGTGCTACCCGGTGAGTACCGTTGCTGGGGAGGCAGTTGGACGTGCACATTAATTTGTGCCGGTCCTGACGGGTTTGGGTACACAGATCCGGTCTGCACTGTTTTAGCAGTGTATCTGTACTGTTTAGCAGTATATCCAGTATGTTCATGTATATAATTCAATATTATCCAGTATTAGTATTATGTCAGTGACTAGTTTTCTTCTAAATTATCATTGTTCGTTAAATAGTTAAATGTTAAATGTTAAATGTTTACTGTGTTCAGAAATTGTGGTATGAATGAGTGTTCATTATTGTGTTTATCGTATTAATTGTGTTCAAGTCCAGTTCGAGTAAGAACCAAGTAACAAGGTTTAAAGATGCCGTTCTTTTCAAAATTAAGACAGATCAAAACTAGAAAAGGAGTACTCGAAGAAGCCGTTCCCATTCCACCTAGGGACACTCCAGGGTATTTTATGTATCATAAACATGGTCTAGATGCCGTATTATATCTTGACTTATGGGTGGACTACACCAAGGATCTGGCAGAAAGTCAGAGGTGGCCCGCAGCTGGGACATGGGATGCAGACTGCATCATGAGAGTAGAAGAAGAATTATGGAAAAAGAAAGCCAGACAGTCACAGAAAGATGCCATTGAGTTATGGCGTAAAGAATCGCATAGGCGCACAGAGAAAGCGCTCAGACTGGAAGAGAAAAGTAGGGAGAACTCAAATAGAGCCCGAGAAAACGTATTAGTTGAGGAAGGTATTCGAGTAAAAACAGAACAAATAGACAGACAACGAAACACTCTTATGAATGGTATGTATCCTCTTTTGGCCGAAGGTTTACCTAAGGCCACCCCGGAAATACCGAAAGATTTGCCACCCCCATTACTCCCGACTAAAGCACACCCCAAGACCGCAAAAGATATTTTCCTTTCCTCCTATTTAGACAATGTAGCTCCCGAATATGTTAATGGTCCACCACACACGCCACCTGTCGATGGTGCTCAACCTCGAGATCATCTACCCCCACCTCCGCAACCACAAACTCCTCCGCACAATCCAACAGGTTCATCTGTTTCCACCGCTTTTCCTGCATCCACAGTCTCTACCTTACATCCCACGAATCCTTTCATGCCTAGCACCTCAGAAGGTACGACAGCAATTTTTGCCACACCACCATCAAGAAGCAAATCGTCTCTTAGAGATTTAGCCAACCAACGTACACCCCAAATAGCAACGTCCGACATGTTTAAGGAACATCTTGTAGATTGTAGATATGATCCAGTGCCCGGTAAAAATGATAGAATGCTGCTATCATCACTACGTATACGACGAGCTTCACTATATTTAACGACGCTACCAGGAATGATTAAACATTTAGACAATATATATTGCTTTGTCCAAACAGGGCAAGGCCCTGAAAGTATTGACGAAGCCATGGAATACCAGAAAGCGGATATACAGAGACAACTGTTACGTTTCTTCATAAACTGCTTGATCAGAGACAGAGATAGGTCCGAGGTAGACCAGGATGAAATGCAAGTACTTACCCGATGGGGTCAGAATATATCAGAGGGAAAACATGATAAACAGACATGTATAGTAGTTATGTGCCGAAAGATCCGCAAAGAAGTAGAACGAATACATAAGGCCAGATTAGAGGCAGACAAAACTGAATCAGAGGGAGAGGAGGAGGAAGAATCAGAAATGCCCACAGGACAATTAGAAACAATAGCTTATGTAGGTAGGGGAAGACCTTGTAACAATACCAAATACTTTAATGACCCGATACGTCCGATACGTCCAGAATATAACAGACATTTTCAATCCCCTATGTTAAATCCGAAGTCCCCTGAACACTTATTCCAGGCCGCTGATAAATTACTCCGAGACCGAAGGGGGTATCATATGCTCGATTCTATGGATGAACAAGAATTAGCCAGGTCAGCAGTACAATGGGCTGACAGTTCTGAAAAATACAGTGATGATGCGTTGGCACACACGTTTTTGAATCTTACCCCAGACGAACAGCGTTTAGCTGGTATATACATGATACAACACCTCGTTATATTATATAGAAGCCAACACTCCGATCCTGGTTCCCTGCCTGATATATTGATAGAATTACTCACGAATAAATGGAGAGGTTCAGGTACTGATTTAATTAAAGAAATTCTGGAATATCGACACCAGTACATTGTCTTCATATGCCCAGAACATGTTTCAGTTCCCCCCAAGGAAAGAAAAACGTATCACATAGACAGACAGAATCCCTTACGCGAAGTGCACCCAGTCAGAGGTGAGGACAATATTTTTAAACGCGTGTTTGTGTACGCGCCCATAACTAAAATTGAATTATTAGAGATGAAGAAAGTAGTACCTAGCCATGACAAAGACCCAGCAGGTTTCCACCGTGAGATAAAAGACATGTTACTCATGGGAGAGTATACTTACCCGGACGTTATGAAAATATTAAAAGTCCTATTACCCGCCGGTATTTACGAGAAACTCAAAGAAAAGGAATGGGAGGTGGGAGACCAAAAGATAGATTGGACAGTATTAGAAAACGAAGAAAAGGCCCGAGCTGCAGGTTCAGGGCTTGGGGAAAGGACTACAGCATTACCAGGATTATTAGTGCAGGTACTACCACGTTTATTAACTACGAAAAAGGAAGACTGGGGTGCAATCTCAGCCTGTAAACAAAAACAAGATGAAGACACTAGTGATTTCTATTCCCGATTTGAAAAATGTTTTGGTATTAATAGTGGCATAAAAGCAAGTAGTGAATCGTATCCACATCTGTTTGTGACAAAATTAGTTGAGAATTCCCTGCCCCAAGTTAAGAGTAGAGTATTAAAATTCGAGAGTACTTGGCAAGGTAACACACCGTCACAGATGTTACAAATGTTACAATATCATCACAATAGAATCAGAGAAGAACAAGAACATGAACAAAGACGTATGAAAGACACGAAAATGAAAATGCTAGTGGCTCAGTCAGTTCCAGCTGACGGTCATAAAAAGGGTACGACACAATCCAATGATTCAACGGGTCCCGTTAGAGGGACATGCAACTATTGTAAACAGCCAGGTCATTATATACACGATTGCGCAGTTCTAAAACATAATATCTCTACGGGTATAACGAAAGAGAGACCACGTCCGCCTAGACAGGATCAGATCCAACAACAAGTACCTCAGAATATACAGCCTATGCCAGCTGTACAACAGACCGCACCACAACAACAACAACAACAACAGCCACAGCCTATTGCTGCAACACAAAACACGACACAACAGATGTACCAGTATGCACAAGATGACTACCCAGAGTATCAGCGCTACACATGAAATAGCCTAGAGAGGGAAGTTGGCTTACCCCTTATTGAGGTTCCAGTAGATCAAGAAGGTCCTTATGTACAGAGTCAGTTATTAGGGAAAGACAGAAAGTTTCTACTCGATACAGGGGCAAGCAGAACCACTATCCGTCACAGCGAAGTCCCAGGGGTACCCCTCTCAGGCTCACAAAATATTTCCCTTGGTTTTTCAGGAAAACCCACTATTAACGAAGTATCACAACCACTGGCATTTACAGTTGGTCCATTGACACGAACCACAGATCTATTGCTTACGAAATCATGTCCAGAAAACTTGTTAGGTATAAAAACATTGAAGGCTCTAGGAGCTGTAATATGTTGTTCTCCGGAAGGAGTACGACTATTTTTGCGTGACTTTAAAGGTCACTACGTGTCTAGAGACATGGATCACCGGTTACAGAATCTACCTGCACATTTATGGGCACAAGGCCCCACTGATGTAGGTTGTATGCACATTACACCATATCGAGTCACAATCAAAACAGGAGTGGTACTACCACGAATACGACAATACAAGTTACCCCCAGATGCTGTAGTGGCTTTACTGCAAATCATTGACGAGCTCATTGCGCAAGGAGTGGTTGTGGAAACCGACTCCAATGTATGTAATTCCCCGATAATTCCGATTCTTAAACGAACTGATCCAAAAGCACCACCAGTATATCGATTAGTTATTGATCTGCGAGAATTAAACAAATGCATTGTACCACAATACCCCGTGGTCCCAGATATCTCTTCATTGCTAACAGCCATAGATTCAGAAGCAACGTTCTTTACTGTAATTGATCTCAAGAACGCTTTCTTTAGCGTCCCAATCGATCCGGAAAGCCAATATTTGTTCGGATTCAGTTTAAATGGACGAAGTTTTAAATTCACACGCGCACCTCAAGGATTCACAGAAAGCCCCAGCATCTATAGCCAAGCACTAAAAAGAGAACTTGACAGTATCCACATGCCAGCTAACACTGCCCTGCTTCAATATGTCGATGATCTGCTGATCACCGCCCGAAGCGAACCTGAATGTGAAAAAGCATCACTGACGGTTTTACATTTCTTAGGCGACAAGGGGCACAAAGTGTCCCCTTCAAAGCTGCAATTCTGTGTCCAGCAAGTTGTGTACCTTGGGCACTTGCTGTCCAAGGGGGGAAGACAGCTTACACCCGACCGTATCCAGTTAATTGTTAACATGCCGCCACCTAAGACACAAAAGGAGGTACGGGCATTCATAGGCCTCACTTCGTACTGTAGGCAGTGGATCCCTCAATATGCATTTCTAGCGAAACCACTCATTCAATTGACAACACAGGAGGCAGCGACACCGACTGTCCTCCCTTGGACTCAGGAACACACACAAGCTTTTGAAAGCTTAAAGAAAGCTTTATGCCAAGCACCTGTTTTAGCAACGCCATGTTACAGTAAACGTTTTACACTTTTCGTTACAGAACGTGAAGGTACTGCTTTGTCAGTACTCACGCAGGAACAAGCAGGATCACACAAGCCATGTGCTTATTTTTCTAGTACATTATATCCCGTAGCTCAGGCTCTTCCTGCGTGCCTGAAATCAGTCGCAGCAACAGCTTTAGCAATCAGACAAAGCGATGCCATAGTATTAGGACATCAATTGACAGTACAAGTACCACACGCAGTAGAGGTTCTCTTGAACCGGACCCAAACACAACACTTGACTATAGCAAGACTGACGGGTTATGAATTAACATTGTTCCAGCCACACATAGAAATCCGACGTTGTAGTACATTAAATCCTGCCACACTTTTGCCATTAAGTGGAACAGACCCATTGGCACATGATTGTATTGAAGTTATTACTATTACGACGAAACCCAGACAAGACTTGACAGATATTCCATTATCAGATCCAGACCTGACACTGTATGTAGATGGTTCATGTATGAGAACAAGTACAGGAGAGTTAGTGGCCGCTTATGCAGTCACAACAGACACTGAAATTATTGAAACAAATTGTATCGATACCTTGTCAGCTCAAGCAGCAGAGCTCATCGCTCTGACACAAGCCTGTATTCAAGCCAAAAATAAGAAAGTCAACATATACACAGATTCACGTTATGCATTCGGAGTCGTCCATGACTTCGGCGTGCTGTGGCGAGAGAGAGGTTATTTAACTTCTCACGGTGCCCACATCCAGCACGGTCCCCTTATTCAAGCCCTGTTAGATGCAATACACCTGCCGACTGCAATATCGATTATGAAGTGTAAAGCCCATACAAAAGTGACTGACATTATTTCTCAGGGTAACGACCTAGCTGACAGAATAGCTAAACAGACTGCTCAGAATCAGACTCATCCAACTGACACGACAAAGACAATAGTTCCGACACCAACACACTGCATGACAGTTAAGGATCCCGCCCTTGATGTAATTGACATACAGACACATGCTACACCAGAAGAAATAAAGAGATGGACTGAATTAGGAGGGATCCAAACGGATCAAGGATGGATGACGAAGGGAAAATCTATATGGTTTCTCCCCGACTCAATGGTTCAGGTCATCATTAACACAATACATAGTCCAGCGCACCTAGGAGAGAAAGCTATGCTAGACAGTATTCAACGCATTTGGTTCAATAAACACTTACGAGCAGCAGCTAAACAGAAAGTACGTACCTGTATGATTTGTTGTCAGTTCAATCCAGGAAAAGGCGTACCTGTAGAACAGGGTGGATTTCAACCCCCCGATCACCCTTTTGAAGTCCTCCAGATGGATTATATCCAGATGGAACGTTGTCGAGGATTCAAATATGTCCTCGTAGTTGTATGCGCTCTTTCCCGGTGGACAGAGGCGTATCCCGTCTCAGATTACACTGCCCCGACTACTGCCAAACAGTTAGTTCGAGAATTCTTCCCACGGTATGGTTTGCCCCGTATCGTGTACACAGATAATGGCCAGCCGTTCTCATCCGAGCTAATGAAACATGTTTCACTTCTGTTAGGCTACCAATGGAAATTCCACTGTGTCCGACATCCCGAGGCAGCAGGTCTCGTGGAGCGACATAATCAAACTCTGAAAATTAGACTGTCCAAAGTATGTAGAGAAAAAGGTGTCGACTGGATAGTAGCCTTACCAGTTGCGCTCTTTTACATGAGAATGGTAGCACATTCTCGAACAGGGCTATCCCCGTATGAGGTGATCTTCGGTAGACCACCAAATATGTGGGGGACGCCTATACCTCGTAAAATCACTGATGTTGACTGTAATATGCTGACAGATTACCTGGCTTCCTTGATGTCTGCACTACAATCTTGTCGTTCACAGGTAGCTGCAGCTTTTCCCGACAACACTGAGGTGAAGCCCCATGACGTGGTTCCGGGGGACCTCGTGTTTGTGAGGAATTTTGACAGGAGGAGCCAGCTGGAGCCTCGGTGGCAGTCGCCGAAGCTCGTCTTATTGACCACAAGGACAGCCGTGAAGATTGAGGGACGTAAAGGGTGGTTACACTCGAGCCACATCAAAAAATTTTATGGACTACCGTCCGACGTGAACCCTCAGCCCTGCATTCCCTCACAGACTGATTCAAAACTACCCCTGGTTGAAAAGACCGAGGGTGAAAACTATAAACTAAAACTAAGGTCTAGCAAGTCAGACAATTTGATTGTTTAAGTCCTCTCCAAGGTGAATCGGTTGAATTTGTCTCTGACATGTATCCTCTAGACCGAAATAGAGAGAGAAATAGACAGGAACAGCTCAAGAAACAGGCGTACTGTAAATCACTTCGTAGTCACTGCATAGTGACATTATTGATTATGTTTTTTCTAAGTCTTCTGATTATTAGTGTCAGTATATTTTTACACATGTATTACCCTATCTCCAGGCGTGCTTTCAATGCTACTGCCGAACATTCTTTTAGCGATTTACCCCCACATGAGTTGTCCTATAGATTTGCGCTGCGCAACAACACATTTATTAGTATGTTACATCATTCTCATCAGACCAGCAATGCTACAAATTGTTGGATATGTGGCCGACTCCCTCCCTATCAGAAATACAAGGGAGTTCTGCCTCTCTTTCCGTATCCGTTCACACACAATGGCTCCTGTGGAGCATGGTTTAGTTTGATTAATTCCCTAGATTCAAATTCAGTAGTCTATCAAGACAACTGGGTTTGGGGAAACCTGAACCTAGTTTTACTTAAGGTCTGCTACCCTAACAAGGAGGGATTTCCCAAAAGAACAGGAACTGATCTAGAAAATGAAGTATATGGATTAGGTAACTTTACACTTAATCTCATGATCCTGAATGTTGAATCCGAAGCTACACCAATCTTGCCCGCTATGTCAGTATTTCCAGTTAGAGGCGAATTATGTGTAAGAAAGAATGGTTCAATACACATGGGCCATAGTAAATGTACCACTGTAATAGAATTCAGTGATAAAGGCAAGTCTACATTTAGAGCTTCTCGTCACTCCTACTTCATTTGTGGTCACACCGCATACATACGCCAACCCCTAGATTGGGATGGTACCTGTTACATTGCATTCCTTCTGCCACCTGTTTTCTAGCCCCGCCTGATTACCATAGGAATACCCATTTAGTACACAATAGACAGCAGAGAGATCTCCCGATTGTCGACTACACTGAAACAGCATGGGAGCAATACACAGATTTCAATAAAGGTTTCTTTCCCTACATAGGTACAGTCACTAATAGTAAGCTGATACGTAGATTAACTAGAACCCTTGAAGCAGTAGTGAATGAAACTACTTCCGCCTTAGGCAACTTAACAGAGGAGCAGTCTGCGATGCGGATTGTTGTTCTTCAAAATCGTCTTGTCCTTGACGTCATTCTGGCCGATAGGGGCGGAGCTTGTAGGGTCATCGGATCAAGTTGCTGTGTTTTCATACCAGAAAACGCGCCGTCAGTATATAAAGCCATAACTCGACTTCATAAAATCGTAAGCCAGATACACCAGAATCCAGGCACCTGGACTTGGTCCGGTTGGTTCTGGAGCGTGTTGTCAGCCTGGGGATGGAGGATCCTATCCTTCCTAGGTATTGGCTTTCTCATACTATTCAGTTGCTGCTTGTGTCTACAATGTGGGCCAGCGATTTGTGGTCTATGTGCCACATCGTGTATCCCGCCTTCAAATTTTCATTCGAGATCCCGGAAGAAGAAAGAAGAACAAATGATGCTATATGAACAGATTGATGGATTGATGAAGATGGATATTTCATGAGGGTCCGTAGGGGACAAGGAGGGAATGTGGAAATATGAATTTTTATGGTCAATTGTGTCCCCTATCTTGGACCCCAACGGCTCCATGTACATGCTATAAGTACATGTATGTTCCCTCTAGTTCCAGCTATAAAGACGCAAATACATGTGCGTCCAACGTCAACATGCCCTCTTTCAGATCCGCCATGAATGGGTCGAATATTCCATTCCTAAGTATGAAAGGCCACCGACTTTATGTGGTTCACTTTTCTAGTTTTATAGTTCAGGCGAGTAGGCCCTGAATTCTGCCATCAAGCCTTTTTCTCATCTGCCTCTGAAATGCTCCAGCTTGGACCTGCATCCGTGTCCATGAACTTTGTCTTACTCCCTGCGCGGCTAACGGTGCCTGACGCGGCCTGTTGCCTGCCAAAAACTGTATTCAGCCTTCAAGTTATCTGCTCCGCTCCTCATCCAATGCATTCCTGTCTAGTAGTTTAGGTAAACATTCTTCCAGCTACCGAGCAAAGGGCCAGGCCTCACTGTCCTCATGCAAGTAATTCATAGCCCCTGTTACCATGGAAGATTCCTACCCCCTCGCATCTCATGTAGACACTTAGACGCTTGTACACGCACTAACAGTCAGTATAGAATAGATTCCGTCCGAGAGACCTTTCATTCTGGATAATACAGTTCTTTAAACATAAGACATTAGATATGATTTGGGATTAGGTTGACCTGACCCCCCAGACTTCTGTCTCCACATGTAGAGCTAAATGTCAATTCCCCTTCACCCTCTAGTTGCACGTCAATCACACGTCATGCGGCTGGGCGCGCATCTCTGCCAAATATTTCTGCTGACACTGCAGGATTCTCTTATGGATCCACCCACTTGTGACATCATTTTAAATGTCGTTTCTAGTATACGCCTGTATTACGCCTATTTTTCATTACGTATGTGTATTCTTATCTGTATTATCAGCTGTTACGCCTCCTGCATCTGTCTTAATGCAATGCTTTTCATATAAATGTTGTTACTTGTCAATAATGTATTGCTGATCCCTTCCTGAACCTTCGTGGTGATGGAATATGATTGCCTAGTTCGAACTATAATTCCTTTGTAAGGAATAAAGCCCTTTTCAGAACCTCTAATACCACGGATTCTGCCTCTTATTTTGACTGAGTTATTCTTACTAGACTTTACCGGATAAAAAATAGTACAGGTAATTTAAATATTTACCACAACCCATGGGATCTTTGAAGTGGTGAAGACTGATAACGGGCCGCTATTTTAAGGACAAGAGTTTGCTGACTATCTCAAATCCTGGGGCATCCACCATCGGAAAGTAACACCGCGCCGGCCTCAAGCAAACGGAGAAGTTGAGCAGTTCATGCACACCCTCAACAAAGTCATTTGCATTGCTCATGCTGAAGAAGCGACCCTAGAACAAGCCATATACAGCTTCCTGAGGGAATACTGATGGACGCCCCATCTCACAACACAGAAAGAGCACCAGTGCCTGCGAGCATGGGCCGAGTAGTACGAGACATATTCCCCATCACCCGAACTGGGTTCCTTCCCCGATTGACAGAGCCCAGGTCCTAGCCAAAAGGACCAACACTAACGACCAGTCCAGTATCAACAGAAAAGCAAGAGCATCAGACATCGGGGAAGGAGACATGGTATATGTCAAAGACCGACATCCAGGGAGCAAATTCTGCCTCCCGTTTGAGCAGTTCCCGTGGACAGTAACTCGCTGGAGTGGCACTATGATCACTGCCCGGAGGGGAACGGAAGAGCTTACACGGAATATATCCTTCTTTAAAAAAGTTCATACCGGGGCACCAAACCTTCCAGTCCGGGAAAGTGAGGAAGCAGGCCCAAGTCCGAGAGTGGCTGAGGACAGTGAAACCCACCAGGGGATGACCCCCGTGGCGGTCTTGAATGATCCCGACAGGGAACCCCCGTCTCCACACAGAGGCCCTGAAGGAGAATCATCCGGCTTCCCACCGAGGTCCCCGGAGGGTGGCAGCCTGTCAGAGAGAATTCCTTCTCTGGCTTCATACCGAGAAGAACGTTCCCGGTACCATCTGCGGAGCAATCCTGCCCCCTCCTCCCGTCTTGCAGGTTTCCTCATGTAAGGGGCTGCGACTGGTATATGCGTCATCGAGCTGGGAGTGGACTCATCCGGAACTGATAAAAGATTATTTATTTTCATGTTATTGTGTTTAATTAAGGTGAAGAGGAATGTAATGTTCTGACTGCGAGGTGACGGTCCAGTTCACCTACGCACGTAGTGTACGCCTGGAATCCAGCGCATGATGCAATGCGCTTATGTAAAATAAAGAGGTGGGGCCCAGCGGCGGCAAGGTTGCCAGATTGGGCTATTTCCCGCACAATTGGGCGACTTTTTCCTCAGTTGTGCAGGAAAAACCCATGCCTGGCGGGGGGCTACCTTTTGGGCTGGATTTATGTAGTTGTGCGGGAATTACTGGCCTGGGGCGGGCGCCCACCATCGTGGCAATTGTCATTGGCTTTGGCTGGCAGCATCAATTGCACTGTGCACAAATCATTCAGAGGAGAGCGCAGCTGCGCAGGCGCACAGTCAGGCAGGCTCAGCGGTGGTGGCGCGAGTCCCGCGTGACGCCCGCGCCAGCACCTGCCTGCCACCAAGTCTGCACAGCAGCACAGTGCACACACACTCTACTGTGTGAGTCACGACGTGACGTCATACCGACAAGAGAAGAGCCAGACCACGCAGGCACCACCTAACTTTACCGTACCCCTCGTGAGTCGTGGCAATTAATTAGCCAATGTGGGGGGTCTCCAGGGCCGTCATGTTATAGCGCGCGAAAACGCTACCAATGACGGCCCTGGGAATTAATTTTAGGTCAGCCCCGGCCGCGGTTCCCATATAATGCGGGGGCTGAGTCTGACATGAGCACGGTCTTTTCGGCGGGGCGCGGCGGCGAATCGCAATTGATCCATCTCATCTCATCACTCAGTGAAGTGAAGTGATCTGATCTGATCACTGATGGTTGGTTGGTGCTTGGTGGTGCTGCCTGCCACTGTGCTGAGTGCTGACTGTGTCTGTCTGCTGCTGATGACGACGAGTGGAGTGTAGTCAAGTCAGTGCAGTGCAGCAGCCAGCAGGCAGTGTTAACTTACTCACTGTGTTGCTTGCTTACTGTCTGACTGAAGAGAAGAAGACGACAACGACGGACGGTCTGTCACTGTGCTGCCTGAGTGCCTGGCTGTGAGAGGACTGGAGACGACGACGACGAGTCCTCGACCTCGACTCCTCCGACTCCGACGTGTGTGTGCACTCATCATTCATCATCACCAGGCCCAGCCCCAGCCGCCCAGGCCCAGGCCCACCTCGCCCCAGCCCCAGGGCCCAGCCCCCAGGGTTAGTCACTCCAGCGCCCAGCCAGGGCAGGCCCGCCAGCGCCCAGGCCCGCCCCAGGCCCGCCAGCGCCCAGGCCCGCCAGTGCCTAGGCCCAGCCACTGCCAGTGCCACGCCACCGTGCCTGCTGCCAGGCAGCGTTAGTTTTCCTTTCCAGTCCAGTCCACTGCCAGCCACCCACCACCGGTGACAGCGTGAGTCACCACCGACCTCCGCTCCGACCAGGACCAGGTAAGTGAGACATCAGTCACCCCATGATCCAAAGGATCAATTCTGTGTGTATGTCGAGAGTTATTTGAAAGTAAAAGGGATATCAAATTAGCACGCACTTTAAAATATGTTGCCCTAATGACCTGAGTTGACCGCTAGTTAAATGAAAACAGAAAGGCAATGACAGGGCCGTGTTTAGCGCGCTAGTGCGAAAGTCTTTTTTGGCGCCGCACCAATGACCTCTTTTCTCCACAGATACCATTGCTACCAACCTCCAACAGTGCCCTTCATGTCTCTGTGTAGCCCCCTATCATATGCATTTCATTTGTTGTAACTTGTATAGCGCTATTCATATGACAGTGTAGGGTGTCACAGTACTTATGCCGCTCAGGAGAGGAGACTGACGTAGTGTGCGAGAGAGGGATCACACGCTCCTCAACTGTGCAAATCTGAGGTGTGCATGATTTTATCCACATCAATTTGGCAACGATTGCTTGTGCCTCATGATCATCACAGAGTGAGTGAGGTCAGGTGGAAACTAATCATTTATGTACGATTGAAGACTTCAAATGAACCAACCAACACATATAGTTCCTTCAATTACTGCTACGTCCCGGTGTACGTTTCACTACATTATATTGAGAAGCTGTGGTATAAAGGTACTATTTTGTTTTATTTTCACTTACTCGTAATCACAATATACAGAGACAATGAATCATACAAGTATGTCATTCAGTCTATAGGGAATGTCACATAAGTCAATGAGGATTACAAGGTGTAGGAATTAAATGTCATCCATACTCTTGGGCAGTATATTTTAAGAGGGTTTGGCCTGGGAAAGCACAAACTCAGGATTTAAAGCATACCCGGAGAAGAGCAAACAAACAAGGGTCCTTCTCTTGCGCGTTTAATTTCTTCCATTCATTCTGCCCCCACCCAACAATCAACCATTATGCAACCACATGACCAACAAACAGAGCTAAAACAATTGTCCTTGAATGAACAGTACTAGCATTCACGATGATCAGAGTCAGAGTGGTGTGCTGATATTCTATTTGGATGCGTTTCACACTAGAAACGAGTTGTATTGGATAGTAGGCCAATGTACTGTTTACGAACAAACTATAGTGGATAGCGTCAAGCAAGACCATGACTGCATTTGTGTGAACAGTAGTGCATGGATGCGTCAATCTAGCCATCTGTTTTCGTTTCTTAAGGTGCATAGTTGTCCACTGCTTGTCTTGGACAGCTCTTAGGTGTACAGTAATGCCGGCAAACTGTGTGCTTAATGTAATGTTATTTAAACAAGGGTGTGTTATGTTTAATGTTTTATGGATGCAGATATAGGTGGGAGAATATCAATACAGTGCTGTGGTAGTCCAGGTTTATTCAACTATGAACTGGAAGAGACAGGAACACCATGGTGCAACAGCATGTAGGGAAGACCAGAGATTCCTGGAATGCTGCTGATATACTGTGGATATAGCCCATAGTCAGAACGAAGCATGTTTCCTTATCTAACGACACTGTACTCAACCATCTAAGTGGCATGCTTTCTCAGTGTCCCTGCTCTTTGCCCTGAATAAACAAAATTTCTATCCAGGGTAGGTTCCTAACCATTAACTCTGTAGGAAACTTGTAGAACCTGTGGCTCCAACTGAGGGCGTTTTCCTAAAATGGAACCCTTTGCTGGTGTGCAAAAACCCAATTTCTTGGTTGTCAAGAAACGTGGGGGACCCCATGAATAAGTTAAAATTACCTAGTAGTAGAGGGGAAAAATGTGTAATTGGCTCTCTAGGGTAAGGATAAATTAAAATGTTGAACTCAAGGGCTAGGCATTATCCTCTATATCAATGTTCCGGCTGAAATGCTTCAGTCGCTTGTAAAAAGGTTACACACTAAGTTTATGAACTTCTTCAGGACAGTGGGTCCCAGTTCTTTTCACTACCCATTCCTTATCAATGTAGGTTCATGTATAGTGTATTGTCTGTAAGTTGTAACTGCAGTTCCAGTAGTCAGGAAAGGTGAATGAGAATTAACAAACTTCTTTTCTCAAATGCTGCACAGAAATGGAAATATCCACGCAGCACAGGACGGTAGGCAAAAGTTACTCAGTGCCCACCCTCTAGAACCGGGCCTGGACACAATGCAGAAGTTCGGAAAGCTCTGAAATGCGCCTACATGTTACAGAAATGCATTCTTTTAACTTTAAAGACATTTGATCATGTATTTGTTTGTGTCACAGAAACACGTAAACTGAAAATCTATGCATAGCATAGTGTGCCACCTGACTGGTATTTTGCTGCTTCTGTCACTGTATCCAGATATAGAATACCACAAGTAAACAAGCATTGGCATAGCCAATAGGTCTCTCTTTTGGGACATTATAAGTATTTAGTTATGCAGTACAATATCCTTGGTGCAACATCAACAGTTGCATGACTAAACACTTATAAGGTCCCAAAAGCGAGACCTATTGGCTATGCCAATGCTTGTTCAAAATAGGGCGCATAATCTTTAAACCCCCACCGCGAGAACATGTAACCTGGTCTCCTCCACTTGCTTGAAAGTTCTGCGCTGTAATGTAATGAATAATGAAGACATTGAGTTTTACAGACTTTATTACAAATCCAATTTAGAGGGAGCAGTAAATTGCACAGACCACTATTTCTGCCTTGCTTATTCTTTGTTTTCTACTATTGTATCTGAGCAGTGCCTGTTTCACATGACAAAGTCACAGGGAGAACTGGTCTTAAAAATGAGTAGCATTAAGGCAGGTGCCCAGTTAACACCCTCCCACCATCTGTATATTGAATAGAATGTATATTTGTCGTTAAAATTGTTTCTGATGTCGATTTGCGCTTAATTGGAGACTTGCTAATTTGGGCCGCAGCTCGCCACAGGCCCCGCCCACCACCGGCCCATTGGCCGAGCCGCTCCCGCCGCCCAGCTGACCCGCCCTCTCGTCCCCCTTCTTAAGGGGACAGCAAGGAGTGCTCGGGAGTGACCGCTGCGCCTCTCACCAGGCCGGGTCACCCCCTTGCTCCTCCTGCCGCCTCCTGCTCCTGCCTGCCAGCCTTGCCGCAGAGCCGCCCGCTCGCCAGTTTCCCGCCGCAGCTCGCCATATGCCCCGCCCACCAACGGCCCATTGGCCGAGCCGCTCCCGCCGCCCAGCTGACCCGCCCTCTCGTCCCCCTTCTTAAGGGGACAGCAAGGAGTGCTCGGGAGTGACCGCTGCGCCTCTCACCAGGCCGGGTCACCCCCTTGCTCCTCCTGCCGCCTCCTGCTCCTGCCTGCCAGCCTTGCCGCAGAGCCGCCCGCTCGCCAGTTTCCTGCCGCAGCTCGCCACAGGCCCCGCCCACCACCGGCCCATTGGCCGAGCCGCTCCCGCCGCCCAGCTGACCCGCCCTCTCGTCCCCCTTCTTATGACGCCCCCAGAGCGACCGCGCAGCGGACGCGCGCAGCGGGAGCGCCGACTGAGCGCCGAAGGCGTGCCAAAGGTAAGCCCGTCTGCGCCCGTCCGCACCTGGCCCGCGCCCAGCGCCAGGACCCCTGGCCCCCGCAGACCCCAGCCCACCCGCCGGACGTACGATGCCGCCACCCTCAACGCACTCAACGCCGGCCGAATGCCAGGATGCTACCGAGCCACCCCGAGACGCACCCACGGACCCTTCTGCTGCAACGCCTGCAAGTTCACCTGCATCCGGACCAGCACTACTCCAGCACCAACCAAGACCAAGACGAGCAACAGCAGCAGCCACCTGAAATGCATCCTGCTCAACACCCGCTCCGTCCATAGACACGCCATCGAGCTCTGGAACCTGCTCGACACAACCTCACCAGACGTCGCCTTCCACACGGAAACCTGGATGAACGCCTCTTCAGCGCCCGACATCGCCATCGCCATCCCAGACGGCTACAAGATCATCCGAAGGGACCGCATCAACCAGACCAGAGGAGGCATCGCCATCATCCACAGGAACACCATCCGCATCACGACCAACACCGACGACACCCTCACACCCGCCGAGCACCTGCACTTCCAGGTCCACATCAACCCCAAGACCACCCTCAGAGGCACCCTCATCTACAGACCCCCGGGACCACACACACAATTCAGCGAAGACATCGCCGACTTCATCAGCCCGCTTGCCCTCCTCTCCGCTGACTACATCCTCCTCGGGGACCTCAACTTCCACCTGGAGAACAACAACGACCACAACACCACCACCCTGCTGGACAACCTCGCAAACCTGGGACTCAAGCAGCTGGTCACCACCCCCACCCACTACGCCGGACACACACTCGACCCCGTCTTCTCATCCAGCAAGGACATCGCCTTCAGCCACGCCACCGGACTCCACTGGACGGACCACAGCTGCGTCCACTTCAGCTTCAGAAGGACCACGATCCACCACCACCAGCAACAGGTTGTACGCAGAAGCTGGAACAAGATCACAGCCGACCAGCTCGCGACCTCCCTGAGCATGAACCCTCCCACCAGCACAACGAACCCAAGCCAGGCGGCCACCAACCTCGCGAAGTGGATCAGCAACTGCGCAGACGACCTCGCCCCTCTGAAGACCCCGCCTAGCAGACCCGGCAGCAAGAAAGCCCCATGGTTCACCGACGAACTCAAGAGCTCCAAGAAGAACTGCCGAGCCCTCGAGAGAACATGACGCAGAGACCCAACACCGGACAACATGACTGCCCTCAAGCTCGCCACCCGAAAGCACCACCAACTCATCCGCGCCACCAAGAAAACCGCATTCAAGGAACGACTGGACAACAACGCACACAACAGCAAGGAACTCTTCAACATCGTTAAAGAGCTCTCCAACCCCAACGCCGGAAACAACGACATCACCCCTTCGCAAGACCTCTGCAACTCCCTCGCCTCCTACTTCCACAACAAGATCGCGGACATACACAACAGCTTCAGCACTCCACCGACGCATGCCACGACCGAACCACCGCCCCCCACCACCACCCTCCGCGCCTGGACCCCGATCAGCACCGAAGACACCGTCCGCACGATGAACTCCATCCACTCCGGATCTCCTACCGACCCCTGCCCTCACCACGTCTTCAACAAGGCCGACGCTGTCATCGCACCCCACCTGCGGGACATCATCAACACCTCCTTCAACACCGCTACCTTCCCGGAGAGCTGGAAGCACGCCGAACTCAGCGCTCTACTAAAGAAGCCATCAGCCGACCCCACCGACCTCAAGAACTACCGCCCCATCTCGCTGCTCCCGTTTCCTGCAAAAGTCATCGAGAAGACCGTCAACAAGCAGCTGGCCGCCTTCCTCGAGACGAACGGTTCCCTCGACCTCTCGCAGTCTGACTTCCGGGCTAACCACAGCACCGAGACCGCCCTGATCGCAGCCACCGATGACATCCGAGCACTGCTTGACAACGGAGAAACAGCAGCCCTCATCCACCTAGACCTCTCCGCGGCCTTTGACACGGTCTGCCACCGTACACTAGTGCAGCGACTCAGCAACGTCGGAATCCAGGAGAAGGCACTGGAGTGGATCATCTCCTTCCTCGCCGGAAGGACACAGAGAATCCGCCTCCCCCCGTTCAGATCTGAAGCCACCGAAGTCATCTGCGGCGTTCCTCAAGGCTCCTCGCTCAGTCCAACCCTCTTCAACGTCTACATGAGCCCCCTCGCAGACATCGCACGCCAGCACAACCTCAACATCATCTCCTACGCCGACGACACCCAGCTGATTCTCTCCCTCACCAACGACCCCGCCACCGCCAGAGCCAACCTTCACGAAGGGATGAAAGAAGTAGCCGAATGGATGAAGAACAGCCGCCTGAAACTGAACTCGGACAAGACGGAAGTCCTCATCCTGGGATCCTCACCCTCCGCCTGGGACGACTCCTGGTGGCCCCCCGCCCTAGGCAGCGCACCCAAACCAACAGACCACGCACGCAACCTGGGCTTCATCCTGGACTCCTCCCTCTCCATGACCAGACAAGTCAACGCCGTCTCCTCGTCGTGCTTCAACATCCTGCGCATGCTACGTAAGATCTTCCGGTGGATCCCCACCGAGACCAGGAAGACGGTCACCCAGGCCCTCGTCACCAGCCGTCTGGACTACGGCAACTCCCTCTACGCCGGAACCACCGCCAAACTCCAGAAGAGACTCCAGCGAATCCAGAACGCCTCAGCACGACTCATCCTGGACATCCCCCGTCGCAGCCACATCTCCGGACACCTGAGAGACCTGCACTGGCTCCCGGTCAACAAGAGAATCACCTTCCGACTCCTCACCCACGCACACAAAGCCCTACACAACCAAGGCCCAGGATACCTCAACAGCCGCCTCAACTTCTACGCTCCCAAACGCCAGCTTCGATCGACCGGCCACACCCTCGCCGCCGTCCCCCGCATCCGAAGAGCCACCACAGGGGGACGGTCCTTCTCCTACCTCGCCGCCAAGACATGGAACTCCCTCCCGACCCACCTCCGCCTGACCCAGGACCACCTCGCCTTCAGGAAGAAACTCAAGACCTGGCTGGTCGAGCAGTAGCGGACCCCCCTCCCCCAGCGCCTTGAGACCCTCTGGGTGAGTAGTGCGCTATATAAATGCATTGATTGATGGGCTGGTTTTTGGGCTGGAACTGGTCTGATTGGGCTTATTTTGGGCTTATATTTGAGTGGCTTTGGGCTTGGGACAGGTCTAAAAATCTGGCAACACTGAGCGGCGGTAGTTGGGACCGTGCTATCAAACTAATCCCCGGTGTAGCGTCTGTCATTTGCAGCCGCAGCGCGCACATGGTCCCCGATAACCAGGCCCATTACAGCCCCAAGGGAGGCAGCCCCCAGCTTCCGCTCAATGTGCATTCTGAAGCCCCCCGGAGAAGCGACACTCCCGGAGGCAAAACGAGGGGCATTTAAGAAGGAAGTGGACTCCGCTCCCCTTGCACGGAGCAGACACCTTGTGACCACGGGAGGGCCTTGCACTATGAGGTGGTCAGTGTGATCAGATGACTTCCTGACAGAGGCAGGCCATGCCAGTAGGGGGCGCAGCATCTATTATGATGCCCTTTTGCACCTCGCTCTGTAATCAGCCACAATGCGCCACATTCATAGCCCAGGCATTTTCTGTTGCATGTATTTTTCCAAGAAAGTATAATCAACTGACGTCTTTAGTCTCAATCAGACACATCTGAATTTTATGATTGAGCTAATAAAGATAGATATGTCATGGATACTCCATCATTAATTTGAAACTAACTTTTCTTGAGCAATATACTGCAAACCCTTCAGGTCTCATTGAAATGTAAGACAGATATTCAGTGGAATTGCAGAATACAATATCAAAATAACCTCTGTTTCCTCTTTATCCAGTTTCAATAAAACAGGGGTCTATGTTATGGAAGCAGTTTCTTTTTATCTGTAGCATGCAGTCCTTCTCTTCCGTCGTATCGGGTCATAGTATGAGATTAATACAAACAGAAAGAAACCTAAAAACAAATATACTGTATTACACTATTTGACGTCTGTACTACGATGTTCAGAGCTAAATACCAGATGCTTCCATCTGGCTCGTTGGTCTAGGGGTATGATTCTCGCTTAGGGTGCGAGAGGTCCCGGGTTCAAATCCGGGACGAGCCCTCTTTTAATCTCGGGATTTTCCTATTTTAAACATTTTAATTCTCTTATGTCATAATTCTGGGGACTACTGAATCAAAACAAAAACGACAATAAAAAAAAAAAAAAAACATTTTTAAAAGTGGGCTCGTCCGGGATTTGAACCCGGGACCTCTCGCACCCAAAGCGAGAATCATACCCCTAGACCAACGAGCCAGCTGGTATACAGTCTGCAGAACGGCTTCTTAGCCCTGATAGGTGCCACAGTAGCAGTGCTCATCTCACGTAAACACTGTGCCTTGCATTACACGCAGGAGCTGAAGGAGACCGAACGCTGAATGCGGGGTAAGTGAGTGCCCTACTATCTGAGGTACATCACACGCGCGTCTGACATCATGCACATTTACTTGAGGGGCTTGGCAGGTTACGGCTTGTGTTAAGTTGCTCATTGGGTGCTGGGCGGGAGGTGTGTGTATTCAGGCAGCCACTCATAAGCTAGTATGCAAATGAGCCAAAGCTGCCATAGGGTACTGGAGTGTGTCCCGCTGATTGCACTGATCTGGCTCCTCACCTGGTGATCGCGGGACATGGTGGCTCGGTGTGAGTTGGACAGTGTGATTACCCGTACTAGGCATTAGGACAGCCATCCTGTAATGTGTCTCTGGTCCATACATGCCAACATGTTGCCCTGCCTTCACCCCTCATATTGAGACCAAGTAATGACATGTAGACGCAGGCAGGGTATGCTGCTGTTGCTAGCCACTTCTGTGCGCTGCACAAAGGCTGCACCGCGTTTGCGTTAGCTCCAGGCTCCAGTGCTGTTTTTAATCACCCGTGAGCCGCAGACAGGCCGCACTGCTGTTGCTAGCCCCCTCTGTGAGCTGCAGGCAGGCTGCACTGCTGTTACTAGCCCCCTCTGTGAGCTGCAGACAGGCTGCACTGCTGTTACTAGCCCCCTCTGTGAGCTGCAGACAGGCCGCACTGCTGTTACTAGCCCCCTCTGTGAGCTGCAGACAGGCTGCACTGCTGTTACTAGCCCCCTCTGTTAGATGCAGACAGGCTGCACTGCTGTTACTAGCCCCCTCTGTGAGCTGCAGACAGGCTGCACTGCTATTACTAGCCACCTATGTGAGCTGCAGACAGGCCGCACTGCTGTTACTAGCCCCCTCTGTGAGCTGCAGGCAGGCTGCACTGCTGTTACTAGCCCCCTCTGTGAGCTGCAGACAGGCCGCACTGCTGTTACTAGCCCCCTCTGTGAGCTGCAGACAGGCTGCACTGTTGTTACTAGCCCCCTCTGTTAGATGCAGACAGGCTGCACTGCTGTTACTAGCCCCCTCTGTGAGCTGCAGACAGGCTGCACTGCTATTACTAGCCACCTATGTGAGCCGCAGACAGGGTGCACTGCTGTTGCTAGCCACCTCTGTTAGCTGCAGACAGGCCGCACTGCTGTTACTAGCCCCCTCTGTGAGCTGCAGTCGGGCCGCACTGCTGTTGCTAGCCCCCTCTGTTAGCTGCAGACAGGCCGCACTGCTGTTACTAGCCCCCTCTGTGAGCTGCAGGCAGGCCGCACTGCTGTTACTAGCCCCCTCTGTGAGCTGCAGGCAGGCTGCACTGCTGTTACTAGCCCCCTCTGTGAGCTGCAGGCAGGCTGTACTGCTGTTGCTAGCCACCTCTGTGAGCTGCAGGCAGGGTGCACTGCTGTTACTAGCCCCCTCTGTGAGCTGCAGACAGGGTGCACTGCTGTTACTAGCCTCCTCTGTTAGCTGCAGACAGGCCGCACTGCTGTTACTAGCCCCCTCTGTGAGCTGCAGGCAGGCCGCACTGCTGTTACTAGCCCCCTCTGTGAGCCGCAGACAGTGTGCACTGCTGTTACTAGCCCCCTCTGTGAGCTGCAGGCAGGCTGTACTGCTGTTGCTAGCCACCTCTGTGAGCTGCAGGCAGGGTGCACTGCTGTTACTAGCCTCCTCTGTGAGCTGCAGGCAGGCTGCACTGCTGTTGCTAGCCACCTCTGTGAGCTGCAGGCAGGGTGCACTGCTGTTACTAGCCACCTCTGTGAGCTGCAGACAGGCCGCACTGCTGTTACTAGCCCCCTCTGTTAGCTGCAGACAGGCCGCACTGCTGTTACTAGCCCCCTCTGTGAGCTGCAGGCAGGCTGCACTGCTATTACTAGCCCCCTCTGTGAGCTGCAGACAGGCCGCACTGCTGTTGCTAGCCCCCTCTGTGAGCTGCAGGCAGGCTGCACTGCTATTACTAGCCACCTATGTGAGCCGCAGACAGTGTGCACTGCTGTTACTAGCCCCCTCTGTGAGCTGCAGGCAGGCTGCACTGCTATTACTAGCCACCTATGTGAGCCGCAGACAGTGTGCACTGCTGTTACTAGCCCCCTCTGTGAGCTGCAGGCAGGGTGCACTGCTGTTGCTAGCCACCTCTGTGAGCTGCAGACAGGCCGCACTGCTGTTACTAGCCCCCTCTGTGAGCTGCAGGCAGGCCGCACTGCTGTTACTAGCCCCCTCTGTGAGCTGCAGACAGGCCGCACTGCTGTTACTAGCCACCTCTGTGAGCTGCAGGCAGGCTGCACTGCTGTTACTAGCCCCCTCTGTGAGCTGCAGACAGGCTGCACTGCTGTTACTAGCCCCCTCTGTGAGCTGCAGACAGGCTGCACTGCTATTACTAGCCACCTATGTGAGCCGCAGACAGGGTGCACTGCTGTTACTAGCCTCCTCTGTTAGCTGCAGACAGGCCGCACTGCTGTTACTAGCCCCCTCTGTGAGCTGCAGGCAGGCTGCACTGCTATTACTAGCCACCTATGTGAGCCGCAGACAGTGTGCACTGCTGTTACTAGCCCCCTCTGTGAGCTGCAGGCAGGCTGCACTGCTGTTACTAGCCCCCTCTGTGAGCTGCAGACAGGCTGCACTGCTGTTACTAGCCCCCTCTGTGAGCTGCAGACAGGCTGCACTGCTATTACTAGCCACCTATGTGAGCCGCAGACAGGGTGCACTGCTGTTACTAGCCTCCTCTGTTAGCTGCAGACAGGCCGCACTGCTGTTACTAGCCCCCTCTGTGAGCTGCAGGCAGGCTGTACTGCTGTTGCTAGCCACCTCTGTGAGCTGCAGGCAGGGTGCACTGCTGTTACTAGCCCCCTCTGTGAGCTGCAGACAGGCTGCACTGTTGTTACTAGCCCCCTCTGTTAGATGCAGACAGGCCGCACTGCTGTTACTAGCCCCCTCTGTGAGCTGCAGACAGGCTGCACTGCTGTTGCTAGCCCCCTCTGTGAGCTGCAGGCAGGGTGCACTGCTGTTACTAGCCACCTCTGTGAGCTGCAGGCAGGCTGCACTGCTGTTACTAGCCCCCTCTGTGAGCTGCAGGCAGGCTGCACTGCTGTTACTAGCCCCCTCTGTGAGCTGCAGGCAGGCTGCACTGCTGTTACTAGCCACCTCTGTGAGCTGCAGGCAGGGTGCACTGCTGTTACTAGCCACCTCTGTGAGCTGCAGACAGGCTGCACTGCTGTTACTAGCCCCCTCTGTGAGCTGCAGACAGGCTGCACTGCTATTACTAGCCACCTATGTGAGCCGCAGACAGGCCGCACTGCTGTTACTAGCCCCCTCTGTGAGCTGCAGACAGGCTGCACTGCTATTACTAGCCACCTATGTGAGCCGCAGACAGGCCGCACTGCTGTTACTAGCCCCCTCTGTGAGCTGCAGACAGGCTGCACTGCTGTTGCTAGCCCCCTCTGTGAGCTGCAGGCAGGCTGCACTGCTGTTACTAGCCCCCTCTGTGAGCTGCAGACAGGCTGCACTGCTATTACTAGCCACCTATGTGAGCCGCAGACAGGGTGCACTGCTGTTACTAGCCTCCTCTGTTAGCTGCAGACAGGCCGCACTGCTGTTACTAGCCCCCTCTGTGAGCTGCAGGCAGGCTGTACTGCTGTTGCTAGCCACCTCTGTGAGCTGCAGACAGGCCGCACTGCTGTTACTAGCCCCCTCTGTGAGCTGCAGACAGGCTGCACTGCTATTACTAGCCACCTATGTGAGCCGCAGACAGTGTGCACTGCTGTTACTAGCCCCCTCTGTGAGCTGCAGGCAGGCTGCACTGCTATTACTAGCCACCTATGTGAGCCGCAGACAGTGTGCACTGCTGTTACTAGCCCCCTCTGTGAGCTGCAGGCAGGGTGCACTGCTGTTGCTAGCCACCTCTGTGAGCTGCAGACAGGCCGCACTGCTGTTACTAGCCCCCTCTGTGAGCTGCAGGCAGGCCGCACTGCTGTTACTAGCCCCCTCTGTGAGCTGCAGACAGGCCGCACTGCTGTTACTAGCCACCTCTGTGAGCTGCAGACAGGCTGCACTGCTGTTGCTAGCCACCTCTGTGAGCTGCAGACAGGCCGCACTGCTGTTACTAGCCCCCTCTGTGAGCCGCAGACAGTGTGCACTGCTGTTACTAGCCCCCTCTGTGAGCTGCAGGCAGGCTGCCCTGCTGTTACTAGCCCCCTCTGTGAGCTGCAGACAGGCTGCACTGCTGTTACTAGCCCCCTCTGTGAGCTGCAGACAGGCTGCACTGCTATTACTAGCCACCTATGTGAGCCGCAGACAGGGTGCACTGCTGTTACTAGCCTCCTCTGTTAGCTGCAGACAGGCCGCACTGCTGTTACTAGCCCCCTCTGTGAGCTGCAGGCAGGCTGTACTGCTGTTGCTAGCCACCTCTGTGAGCTGCAGGCAGGGTGCACTGCTGTTACTAGCCCCCTCTGTGAGCTGCAGACAGGCTGCACTGTTGTTACTAGCCCCCTCTGTTAGATGCAGACAGGCCGCACTGCTGTTACTAGCCCCCTCTGTGAGCTGCAGACAGGCTGCACTGCTGTTGCTAGCCACCTCTGTGAGCTGCAGGCAGGGTGCACTGCTGTTGCTAGCCACCTCTGTGAGCTGCAGGCAGGGTGCACTGCTGTTACTAGCCCCCTCTGTGAGCTGCAGGCAGGCTGCACTGCTGTTACTAGCCCCCTCTGTGAGCTGCAGGCAGGCTGTACTGCTGTTGCTAGCCACCTCTGTGAGCTGCAGGCAGGGTGCACTGCTGTTACTAGCCCCCTCTGTGAGCTGCAGACAGGCTGCACTGTTGTTACTAGCCCCCTCTGTTAGATGCAGACAGGCCGCACTGCTGTTACTAGCCCCCTCTGTGAGCTGCAGACAGGCTGCACTGCTGTTGCTAGCCACCTCTGTGAGCTGCAGGCAGGGTGCACTGCTGTTGCTAGCCACCTCTGTGAGCTGCAGGCAGGGTGCACTGCTGTTACTAGCCCCCTCTGTGAGCTGCAGACAGGCTGCACTGCTGTTACTAGCTCCCTCTGTGAGCTGCAGACAGGCTGCACTGCTGTTACTAGCCCCCTCTGTGAGCTGCAGACAGGCCGCACTGCTGTTACTAGCCCCCTCTGTGAGCTGCAGGCAGGCCGCACTGCTGTTACTAGCCCCCTCTGTTAGCTGCAGGCAGGCCGCACTGCTGTTGCTAGCCCCCTCTATGAGCTGCAGACAGGCCGCACTGCTGTTGCTAGCCCCCTCTGTGAGCTGCAGGCAGGCTGCACTGCTATTACTAGCCACCTATGTGAGCCGCAGACAGTGTGCACTGCTGTTACTAGCCCCCTCTGTGAGCTGCAGGCAGGCTGCACTGCTATTACTAGCCACCTATGTGAGCCGCAGACAGTGTGCACTGCTGTTACTAGCCCCCTCTGTGAGCTGCAGGCAGGGTGCACTGCTGTTGCTAGCCACCTCTGTGAGCTGCAGACAGGCCGCACTGCTGTTACTAGCCCCCTCTGTGAGCTGCAGGCAGGCCGCACTGCTGTTACTAGCCCCCTCTGTGAGCTGCAGACAGGCCGCACTGCTGTTACTAGCCACCTCTGTGAGCTGCAGGCAGGCTGCACTGCTGTTACTAGCCCCCTCTGTGAGCTGCAGACAGGCTGCACTGCTGTTACTAGCCCCCTCTGTGAGCTGCAGACAGGCTGCACTGCTATTACTAGCCACCTATGTGAGCCGCAGACAGGGTGCACTGCTGTTACTAGCCTCCTCTGTTAGCTGCAGACAGGCCGCACTGCTGTTACTAGCCCCCTCTGTGAGCTGCAGGCAGGCTGCACTGCTATTACTAGCCACCTATGTGAGCCGCAGACAGTGTGCACTGCTGTTACTAGCCCCCTCTGTGAGCTGCAGGCAGGCTGCACTGCTGTTACTAGCCCCCTCTGTGAGCTGCAGACAGGCTGCACTGCTGTTACTAGCCCCCTCTGTGAGCTGCAGACAGGCTGCACTGCTATTACTAGCCACCTATGTGAGCCGCAGACAGGGTGCACTGCTGTTACTAGCCTCCTCTGTTAGCTGCAGACAGGCCGCACTGCTGTTACTAGCCCCCTCTGTGAGCTGCAGGCAGGCTGTACTGCTGTTGCTAGCCACCTCTGTGAGCTGCAGGCAGGGTGCACTGCTGTTACTAGCCCCCTCTGTGAGCTGCAGACAGGCTGCACTGTTGTTACTAGCCCCCTCTGTTAGATGCAGACAGGCCGCACTGCTGTTACTAGCCCCCTCTGTGAGCTGCAGACAGGCTGCACTGCTGTTGCTAGCCCCCTCTGTGAGCTGCAGGCAGGGTGCACTGCTGTTACTAGCCACCTCTGTGAGCTGCAGGCAGGCTGCACTGCTGTTACTAGCCCCCTCTGTGAGCTGCAGGCAGGCTGCACTGCTGTTACTAGCCCCCTCTGTGAGCTGCAGGCAGGCTGCACTGCTGTTACTAGCCACCTCTGTGAGCTGCAGGCAGGGTGCACTGCTGTTACTAGCCACCTCTGTGAGCTGCAGACAGGCTGCACTGCTGTTACTAGCCCCCTCTGTGAGCTGCAGACAGGCTGCACTGCTATTACTAGCCACCTATGTGAGCCGCAGACAGGCCGCACTGCTGTTACTAGCCCCCTCTGTGAGCTGCAGACAGGCTGCACTGCTATTACTAGCCACCTATGTGAGCCGCAGACAGGCCGCACTGCTGTTACTAGCCCCCTCTGTGAGCTGCAGACAGGCTGCACTGCTGTTGCTAGCCACCTCTGTGAGCTGCAGACAGGCCGCACTGCTGTTACTAGCCCCCTCTGTGAGCTGCAGGCAGGGTGCACTGCTGTTACTAGCCCCCTCTGTGAGCTGCAGGCAGGCCGCACTGCTGTTGCTAGCCACCTCTGTGAGCTGCAGACAGGCCGCACTGCTGTTACTAGCCCCCTCTGTGAGCTGCAGACAGGCTGCACTGCTATTACTAGCCACCTATGTGAGCCGCAGACAGGGTGCACTGCTGTTACTAGCCTCCTCTGTTAGCTGCAGACAGGCCGCACTGCTGTTACTAGCCCCCTCTGTGAGCTGCAGGCAGGCTGTACTGCTGTTGCTAGCCACCTCTGTTAGCTGCAGACAGGCCGCACTGCTGTTACTAGCCCCCTCTGTGAGCTGCAGGCAGGCCGCACTGCTGTTACTAGCCCCCTCTGTGAGCTGCAGGCAGGCCGCACTGCTGTTACTAGCCCCCTCTGTGAGCCGCAGACAGTGTGCACTGCTGTTACTAGCCACCTCTGTGAGCTGCAGACAGGCCGCACTGCTGTTACTAGCCCCCTCTGTGAGCCGCAGACAGTGTGCACTGCTGTTACTAGCCCCCTCTGTGAGCTGCAGGCAGGCTGCACTGCTGTTACTAGCCCCCTCTGTGAGCTGCAGACAGGCTGCACTGCTGTTACTAGCCCCCTCTGTGAGCTGCAGACAGGCTGCACTGCTATTACTAGCCACCTATGTGAGCCGCAGACAGGGTGCACTGCTGTTACTAGCCTCCTCTGTTAGCTGCAGACAGGCCGCACTGCTGTTACTAGCCCCCTCTGTGAGCTGCAGGCAGGCTGTACTGCTGTTGCTAGCCACCTCTGTGAGCTGCAGGCAGGGTGCACTGCTGTTACTAGCCCCCTCTGTGAGCTGCAGACAGGCTGCACTGTTGTTACTAGCCCCCTCTGTGAGCTGCAGGCAGGCTGCACTGCTGTTACTAGCCCCCTCTGTGAGCTGCAGGCAGGCTGTACTGCTGTTACTAGCCCCCTCTGTGAGCCGCAGACAGTGTGCACTGCTGTTACTAGCCCCCTCTGTGAGCTGCAGACAGGCTGCACTGTTGTTACTAGCCCCCTCTGTGAGCTGCAGGCAGGCTGCACTGCTGTTACTAGCCCCCTCTGTGAGCTGCAGACAGGCCGCACTGCTGTTGGTAGCCCCCTCTGTTAGCTGCAGGCAGGCCGCACTGCTGTTACTAGCCTCCTCTGTTAGCTGCAGACAGGCCGCACTGCTGTTACTAGCCCCCTCTGTGAGCTGCAGGCAGGCTGTACTGCTGTTGCTAGCCACCTCTGTGAGCTGCAGGCAGGCCGCACTGCTGTTACTAGCCCCCTCTGTGAGCTGCAGACAGTGTGCACTGCTGTTACTAGCCCCCTCTGTGAGCTGCAGGCAGGCTGCACTGCTGTTACTAGCCCCCTCTGTGAGCTGCAGACAGGCTGCACTGCTGTTACTAGCCCCCTCTGTTAGCTGCAGACAGGCCGCACTGCTGTTACTAGCCCCCTCTGTGAGCTGCAGGCAGGCCGCACTGCTGTTACTAGCCCCCTCTGTGAGCCGCAGACAGTGTGCACTGCTGTTACTAGCCTCCTCTGTTAGCTGCAGACAGGCTGCACTGCTGTTACTAGCCTCCTCTGTGAGCTGCAGGCAGGCTGCACTGCTGTTACTAGCCCCCTCTGTGAGCTGCAGACAGGCTGCACTGCTGTTACTAGCCCCCTCTGTGAGCTGCAGACAGGCTGCACTGCTATTACTAGCCACCTATGTGAGCCGCAGACAGGGTGCACTGCTGTTACTAGCCTCCTCTGTTAGCTGCAGACAGGCCGCACTGCTGTTGCTAGCCCCCTCTATGAGCTGCAGACAGGCTGCACTGCTGTTACTAGCCCCCTCTGTTTCTAGTCTCAGGTAGGCATGCACTGCTGACGGATGGCCTCCCCTGTTACCCGTAGCAGGCTACACTACTGTTGGTAATCATCAGTTAGCAGTAGAGCAGGGTGTAATGCTGACCAGTCTCTGCCCATTTTACCTGCAGATAGACAGGCTGCACTGCTCCCAGGGCGTTGCCACTGGCAGTCTCCGACAGACTGCGCTGCTGCTGTCACCCACCCCTGGCAGCTCCAGGGATGCTGCACTTGCTGACCCTAGGGCACCAATCCGCCGTAATTTACATGGACCGCCTGTTATTCCAGACAAAGGTCCGTTGTCCGCAGGGAAGCCTTCACCGCACAGGTTTGATCGGAAATTATGGCCGAGTTGTGCTGTACTTTCTCGTTGCCCTAAAATCTTACTTATCTCTTGACCTCTCTTATTCTGCATAGTCCTCTTTCTACCTCGCTGGACCTGTGCATTTCTCCCAACCACATCTGCTCAGGTATTCTACATTCATTCTCCCTCTGCTTTACCTTGCTATACTGTTCGCTGCTCCTCTCTGTCTTTTTGCCTGCTTCCCTCTTCCATTGCTATAACTCAGCAGAGCATTAGGCCACAGTCGAGCTAGAGAACTAGACCCATAGAGAACGGGGATTCAAGGCGGAGGAACAAACGTTATCCTATTTCATGAAAAGAAATGGTGAAAAACCATGGAGAGTGGTTTGATTTTCAGTGCTGCTGTGAGAATGGCAGCTGTGAAAGGGAATTAACCTGTGTTTACCAGTCTAGACCAATTAAAGCTACAATTTCAAGCTTTGTGGTTTTATGCACTAGCCCACTGAGTCACACGGACTTTTTCAATGTTGGTTAGAGCTGCTTTCACTTGGTTCGATTGGGATGGCAGGACTGGGTAGCTTGTGCTTGCAGCAGGTTTTGTATGTCCCCCTTTCGGAATACAGTTCAATATTGTAGAGCCTCTTGGAGGCTTGAATTAGCAGAAAATAGGAAATCTATTCAAAGTTGTACCAAAAAGGAGCCCGGAAAATGTTTTGGCCAGGCCCCAAAAGTCCTTAAGATGACACTCAGTGGAATAGGCTGACCACCTGTCCACCGTGAGTTTAATGTGGTGGTTCCCCATGGCTATACTGTCCTCAGGGCCACTGGAATTATGTAATTATGCAGCCACTGGGATTTTTGCATGATTATAGATTTGTTGCATTTGCCACATAAGCCACCATCTGCCACATAATCTGCAGATTTAAACAACCAAAAATTGTTTCTGGCTCAAACGGTTCAAAAGTAGCTATAAATGCAACAACAAGTGTTGTCACTCGCTTGAAAGCTCTTTACATAACTGGACACTTTCTGGGTGTTAAACTGGTACTAATGAGGTGAAACCAACGCCCAGACAGTATTAACATTTTAACTAGCATTTGCAATGCAATAGGTCTAGAATCCACGCAAGTTTGAGCTATTGGCATTGTAAATGACAATGCCTTTTATTTATGTTTTGGGTTTTAAAATATAAATAAAATTCTTTGTCATTTACCATATTAATAGCTTGAACTGTCGTAAATGCGAGACCTATTGCATTGCAATAAAGGGCCTTCCCAACTGCTTGTTAGATTGTAAATATCAGAGTAAGAGACCAACCTGAGACGTCTTCAAAGTAGTGATAAATAATGCCGTGAATTAGATGTGTAAGTGTTGTAAATTACACAGACACAAAGTGTGAAGTGAGAGTTACATATGATCCGAGCTATAAACACTAACAAAGCGCTCCAACACCTTTTGCTCTGTGATTACACTGTCACGGCTCAGGAGGAAGAGCGGGAGGGGGGGGAGGCTATTTTGTGCCCTCTCCATGATTTGAGTGTGTAGTGTGGCATTGCGTAATATCATTGCTATCTTTGGCCTAATAAAAAACACTCCAGCTGTAGTAGGGTCCTGGCTTCACCTCCTGGTGCAGGGCGGGCTGTGCTTTATGGCAGGCATGGAGGGAGGGAGGGATGGTCTCGGCTGCAGCTCGAGCCTCGTACAGTGCCCCTGCTATTATTAGTGAGCGAGAGGTGCTGAGGTGGTGGTATTGGTAGTATTTGTGGTGGTATTGGTGGTGGTGGTATTGGTGGTGGTGTTGGTGGCAATGGTGATGGTGGTACCGGTATTGGTGGTGGTGGTGATATTGGTGGTGGTATTGGTGGTATTGGTTTTGGCAGTATTGGTGGTGGTATTAGTGGTGGTCGTATTGGTGGTATTGACGGTGGTATTGGTTTTGGAGGTGGCATTGATAGTGGTGGTATTGGTGGTGGTGGTGGTATTGGTGGTGGTGGTGGTATTGGTGAAGGGGGTGTTGGTGGTGGTGGTAATATTAGTGTAATTGGTGATGGTATTGGTGGTGGTGGTACTGGTAGTGGTATTGGTGGTGGTATTGGCGGTGGTGGGGGTATTGGTGGAGGGGGTATTGGTGGTGGTGGTATTGGTGGTGGTGGTGGTATTGTTGGTGGTGGTGGTATTGGTGGTGGCATTTGTGATGGTATTGGTGGCAGTGGTGGTATTGGTGGTGGTACTGGTTTGGTGGTATTGGTGGTGGTGGTATTGGTGGTGGCGGTATTATTGGTGGTGCTTTTTGTGGTGGTGGTATTGGTGGTGGTGGTATTGATGGTGGTGGTATAGGCGATGTTGGTGGTATTGGTGGTGGGGGTGGTGGTGGTATTAGTGGTGGTGGTGGTATTGGTAGAGGTGGTATTGGTATTTGTGGTGGGATTGGAGGTATTGGTAATTGTGGTATTGGTGGTGGTGGTATTGGTGGTGGTAGTAATGGTGGTGGTATTGGTGGTGGTGGTATTGGTGGTGGTGGTGGTGTTGTTGTTAATAAAACAGGCTCTTGAAAAGAACCCGTCAGGTAGCTTTAGTACAGATGACATGTAACACAGATGTGCTGTTGTCATCTTCAGCCCATTAGAACACAATTATGTGCTACCTGGAATTCAGATGACTTAATTTGCTAATCATTTCTAAATCCTTTTTACTAGGGGAAAAGGGGTGGTTGAAGCAGACATAAGATAATACCGTGTTAAAGTGAGTGAAAGCAGGCGCCCACGTCACGGGGGCGGCCGTGCTACTTTAAACAAGCATTGGCATAGCCAATAGGTCTCGCTTTTGGGACCTTCTAAGTATTTAGTTATGCAGCACAATATCCTTGGTACAACAACAACTGTTGCATTGCTAAACACTTATAAGGTCCCAAAGGCGAGACCTATTGGCTATGCCAATGCTCGTTACTCATGGTAACACTGTCTGGGCATAGGTTTCATCTCATTAGTACCAGTTTCACAATCAAATATGGCAATAACCAACTGAAAGATAACTGGTCTAATTTTGCGACTGGCCTTTCACTTCATGGGAACACAAAACACAATATTTTTAGTAACTTTTGATACATTTGAGCTAGAAACAAAATCTTATTTTGTTAACATCTACAGATTATGCAGCAAATGAAGGCTTGCATGGCAAATACGGCAAATCCATACTTCTGCGAAAAACACAGCACAACAGAATCGCATAATTGCAGTAGCCTGGCGCTAGGCAAGTCGACCCTGTTTGTGTATATTTGTTCCATCACTTAAATAATTATTACTTTTGTGGTGAATCAGCGCCTTAATGGAGACATTATGCACAATTAGGGTTTAGGACAGCTCCTGTCAGCTCTATTGAAGGGGGTGGCAAGGAGGGTGGCCCGGACGCAGTCGTCCATAATATACCTTGTGCTACCCTGGCACATCAGGGACAAATGCAGCACAGTGGCGATGTGCACGTCCAAGAATTATGCTGTGAGGCATGAGAGACTGGAAGTAAGAAAGCTGGACGGCGGCAGACAGGGCGCGCAAGAAGAACTAACAGGAAATGTTGCGAGTGAAACACGGGGGCGCAAGGGCAAGGTCCGATGGCACTGTAACTGGGAGCAAGGAGGGCATAGGAGGGAAAGACGGGAGAAGCCGAAGGTGAGGCATAGAGGGGAGGAGCCAAGGTGCAGGAGAAAGGAGAGTGCAAGTGTCACAGAGGAACTGTGGGAGGGGAACGAGGAGACAGATGGACGCAAGCGAAGAAGAAGACAAAGGGGAGGGAACAGAGACAGGCGGGAGGAGTAAAGAAGGTAAAGGGTGGAGACCTTAATGGACACGGGTTCCTGACAGACAAGCATCACGGGCGATGACAGAAATGAATATGCCAGCTGCTAGCAACACATTTTTCTTTCTCTCCGATACCCGTCCTGAGACTGGAGGAGTAAGAACAAGTCTGCTGCTGCGAGGTCCGATTCATCTGACACAAACCCCTCACGAAGAGGAAGTAGTTTAAACGCACCATGTAAACACAGAATAGCTTCCTCAATGTGTTCTGAAAGCAATGCTTAACAAGCAATGGCCGCGCGGCTGTAAAAGTGACATGGCCGCGCGGCTGTAAAAGTGACATGGCCGCGCGGTGCGAAACAAACAACAAGTGCGCCGCATGCATCGGCGAGGGGGACTGGGTCTTGGATGCGTCGTGGGCTGCGCAGCAGTGGGAACGGGGGCTGCTGGGACCTGTAGTATTGGAGCCCCAGACAGGGCGGCCACAAAAATAAAAGTGATTTAATTAAAGCAGGAGGAGCGGGACGCGCTCTGTGGCCGAAAACATGAAAGTGATCAAATTAAAGAGGAGGAGCGGGACGTGCCATGCGGCCGCAAACATGAAAGTGATTTAAAAAGGGGGCATCTCAAGTGTGTGAAAAGAAGCCTGGGAGTTGTGTGCACACGCACCGCGAAGGTGATCGCGATCGGATTCAGGCGATAAAGCCAAATGGCAGCTGTGCACGTCGCGCGCGCTTGTGCGTGTAAGAGCAAGCTGGTGGCTGGAAAAAGCATGTGGGCAGCACTTTGAAAACTCGCTTCTAAATGTCTTGCCAGAGCACCACATGCGCTGGCTCAGGTGAGACCTAAAAAGCACATGCGGTTTCAGCTGAAACACCGCATGTGTGGCCTGCAGTAAGAGAAATTCAATAAAGTAAATAGTGCTTACAGACTAAATAACAGGTCCCGTGTAACAACCAAAGTAAAGGGGCCAATTAGCCATGGGAGGTTACAAATGAAGACAAGGCCATACTAAGGAGGGACTAACAAGCCTATTAACGAATCCTAAGGCAGCATTTATGAAAGACAATGACACAAGCCAATGAAAAATATGGGAGGAGAGAGGGTGCGGCTTATCTACCATACTCTACTACAGCAGTCTTGCAGAGCGAGCAGTGCATGCACGCTGCCGGTAGGCTCAAGCTAGACTACAGCAGTCTCGCAGAGCAAGCAGCACATGCGCACTGCCGCTAGGCTCAACCTAAAAATGACTAAATAATAAAGCATTACTATTACAAAACGTACTGCATAGTTTTCCTTTCCCTGTCGCATAATTTGCTCAAACCTGCAGCATAATTTGGTACTCTCCTACTTTATAATTCTAGTAGCCCTGACTGTATTCTATGGGAAGTTGGTGTGTGTGGCAGCGCAACCTTCCCCAGGAGTGGAATTGTTTCAGTCAAACATAGTCCTGTTTATCCTACATCTGCCCCTCCTCACACATTGATGATTCCAGCTGCCTCTTTGGGCCCCAGACTGGCCACATTTCTGTCTGTCAGCCACTTCAGTTAGCTCCAGCCAGACCCCACCTCTGACCTCCAGCCCCAGATATTCCCAACACTGACCCTCATTTGACTCTGTGAGCCACAGACTGGCCCCTACTTCTGACCAGCAGATGCCTTTGCAGCGACCTTTGACCCTGTCTTCAGGCAGGTCGCCCCCCCAGCCGCCACACGGTCCTCCTGTGTCGCCGCCTCCGTCTGTGCTGTCGCCTTGCTCCTGCCGCTGATTGCTGTTACGTGAGTCCCCTCTGCCCCTGTTCTTGTACCTCGTTCACTTGTTGCCTCTCTGCATTCTGTTTTGTTGATTTTGTACTCCCCTTTGCCTTCTGTGCCCCCTTGTTGCATTCTGTTTTGGTGTATTTTGTACTCCCTTTTGCCTTCTGTGCCCCCTTCCCCCCGTATTGCCTCCGTGTCCTTTCCCCATGTCCCTCTGTTCCTCCTCTCCCGCCGCTGCATCCCTGCGGGCCCGCCCCCGCTGTTCCCATTCGCCGCCCCGCCTCCCAGCTGCTCCTCCCTCCCACAGCCCTTCATATGGAGGCCGCGCAGCGGTGAAGGGAGCGACCTTTGACCCTGTCTTCAGGCAGGTCGCCCCCCTAGCCGCCACACGGTCCTCCTGTGTCGCCGCCCCCGCCTGTGCTGTCGCCTTGCTCCTGCTGCTGATTACTGTTACGTGAGTCCCCTCTGCCCCTGTTCTTGTCCCTCGTTCACTTGTTGCCTCTCTGCATTCTGTTTTGTTGATTTTGTACTCCCCTTTGCCTTCTGTGCCCCCTTGTTGCCTTGTTGCATTCTGTTCTGGTGTATTTTGTACTCCCTTTTGCCTTCTGTGCCCCCTTCCCCCCGTATTGCCTCCGTGTCCTTTCCCCGTGTCCCTCTGTTCCTCCTCTCCCGCCGCTGCGTCCCTGCGGCCCCGCCCGCCGCTGTTCCTATTCGCCGCTCCGCTCCCGCCTCCCAGCTGCTCCTCCCTCCCACAGCAGCGGACGCGCGCCGCTGGTGCGCCGAAGGTGCGCCAAAGGCAAGCCTGTCTGCGCCCAGCACCAGAACCCCTGGCCCCCGCCGGAGCTAGGGAACTCTACTGAGATACGACTCCTCCGTCCTCAACGCACTCAACACCGGACGACAACCCGCCTGCTACAGAGCGACCCCGAAGCGAACCCAGGGACACTTCACCTGTCAAGCCTGCAAATTCACCTGCCTCCGAACCTGCAGACCACCCACCGGACCTAACATCAACAACAACCACCTCAAGTGCATCCTCCTCAACACACGCTCCGTCCATAAGCACGCCGTCGAACTCTGGGACCTCCTCGACACAACAGCACCAGACATCGCCTTCCTCACAGAGACATGGATGAACGCTTCCTCGGCCCCCGACATCGCCATAGCCATCCCGGACGGCTACAAGATCACCCGGAAGGACCGCATCAACCAAACCGGAGGAGGAATCGCCATCATCTACAGGGACACCATCAACATCCCGACCAACGCCGAAGACACACTCTCCACCGCCGAACACCTACACTTCCAGATTCACACCGACCCCAAGACCACCCTCAGAAAAACGCTCATCTACAGACCCCCGGGCCCGCGCACACAATTCAGCGAAACCATCGCCGACTTCATCAGCCCGCACGCCCTGGCCTCACCAGAATACATCCTCCTAGGGGACCTGAACTTCCACCTGGAGAAAAACAACGAGAACAACACCACCACTCTGCTCGACAACCTTGCCAACCTCAGACTCAAACAACTGGTAAACACCCCCACCCACCTCGCTGGCCACACGCTCGACCCCATCTTCTCCGCCAGCAACCACGTCTCCTTCAGCCACTCCACCGGACTACACTGGACCGACCACAGATGCATCCACTTCACCTTCAAAAAGAATACATTACACCACCGCACGCAACAAATCCCCCGTAGATGCTGGAGCAAAATCACCACAGACCAGCTCCTCTCATCACTATGCCAGAACCCGCCAGCCGACACCACTGACACCAACGACGCAGCCCACAACCTCGCACAGTGGATCACCAACTGCGCCAACGACCTCGCTCCACTGAAGAACCCCCCAGGCAAGACCGGCAATAGGAAAACCTCATGGTTCACAGACGTCCTCAAAGACTCAAAGAAATCCTGCCGAACCCTCGAAAAAACCTGGCGCCACGAACGGACAACAGAAAACCTGACAGCCCTCAAGAACGCCACTCGCGAACACCACCAGCTGATCCGCACCACCAAAAGGGCATCGTTCAAAGAGAGGCTAGACAACAACACCCACAACAGCAAGGAACTCTTCAGCATCGTCAAAGAGCTCTCCAACCCCAGCGCCAGCAACAACGACATCACACCATCGCAAGACCTCTGCAACTCCCTCGCCACGTTCTTCCACCGCAAGATCGCAGATATACACGACAGCTTCGGACCCCAGAATCCGCCTCCTGCCACCGAAGCAACGACCCCCACCACCACCCTCAGCGCCTGGACCCCCATCAGCACTGAAGACAAAACCCACGTCATGAACACCATCCACTCTGGCTCCCCTTCTGACCCTGGCCCCATCATATCGTCAACAAAGCCGACATCATCATCGCACCCCACCTCCGGAACGTCATAAACAACTCCCTCACGTCAGCCACCTTCCCTGAGAGCTGGAAGCACACAGAAATCAACGCCCTTCTGAAGAAACCCACAGCGGACCAAAAGACCTCAAGAACTTCCGCCCCATCTCTCTCCTTCCCTTCCCGGCTAAAGTCATCGAGAAGACCGTCAATAAACAGCTGACTGCTTTCCTCGAGGCAAACAACTCGCTCAACCCGTCCCAGTCCGGATTTCGAGCCAACCACAGCACCGAGACCGCCCTCATCGCAGCCACCGACGACATCAGGATGGACAACGGAGAAACAACCACTCTCATCCTCCTAGATCTCTCGGCAGCCTTTGATACCGTATGCCACCGCACCCTAACAACCCGCCTCCTCAACACTGGGATCCAAGGAAAGGCCCTGGACTGGATCACCTCGTTCCTCTCCGACAGAACCCAGAGAGTCCGCCTCCCTCCCTTCCGCTCAGCGGCCACCGAGATCATCCGCGGAGTACCCCAAGGCTCCTCGCTCAGCCCTACCCTCTTCAATATCTACATGAGTCCCCTCGCCGCCATCGCACGCAAACACAACATCAACATCATCTCCTACGCCGACGACACTCAACTGATACTCTCCTACAACAAAGACCCAGACACCGCCAAAACCAACCTCCAGGAAGGAATGAAAGACGTCGCAGAATGGATGAAGCTCAGTCGCCTGAAGCTGAACTCAGAAAAAACGGAGGTCCTCATCCTTGGACAATTCCCATCCGCCTGGGATGACTCCTGGTGGCCCACAGCACTGGGCTCGGCGCTGACACACACGGACCACGCACGCAACCTGGGATTCATCCTGGACTCCTCCCTCACGATGACCAAGCAAGTCAACGCCGTCTCGTCATCTTGCTTCAACACCCTGCGCATGCTCTGAAAAATCTTCCGGTGGATCCCCACTGAAACCAGAAAAACCGTCACCCAGGCCCTTGTCACCAGCCGACTGGACTACGGAAACGCCCTATACGCAGGAACCACAGCCAAACTTCAGATACGACTTCAACGCATACAGAACGCTTCCGCACAACTCATCCTCGACATCCCTCGCCGACTCATCCTCGACATCCCTCGCCACAGCCACATATCCGCTCACCTGAGAAACCTGCACTGGCTCCCCGTCTGCAAGAGGATCACGTTCAGGCTCCTCACCCACGCACACAAAGCTCTACATGACAAGGGCCCCGAATACCTCAACAACCGCCTCTCGTTCTACACCCCCACCCGCCAGCTCCGCTCCGCCAGCCTCGCCCTCGCCACCGTCCCACGAATTCGCAGAAACACCACCGGAGGAAGATCGTTCTCCTACCTGGCAGCCATAACTTGGAACTCCCTCCCCGCGCACCTACGACTGACCCAGGACCATCTCACCTTCAGAAAACACCTCAAGACCTGGCTATTCGAGCATTAGCAACACCCCCCTCCCTTCAGCGCCTTGAGACCCTCACGGGTGAGTAGCGCGCTCTATAAATGTATTGATTGATTGATTGATTGTTCAGGTAAAGACTGCTGATCCACAGTCATCTGTTAGCTGCAGACATGCTCCACATCTGAATGGCAGCTACCTCTGTGGACTGACCATGGGCCTAATTGCTGACCAGCAGTTGCCTCTGTTTGCCTTGTATTGGCCACTCTGCTGACTGCCAACTTAGCTGCCAAGAGATGGGCTCTCCAGTGGACTGGCAGCCCTCTCTGTTAGCTGCATGCAATCCATAAGTCTGACTCCAGCTCTCCCTATTAGCCGCAGGCTGGCCTTGCTTCTGACTCAGCCCTCTCCGATAGCCACAGAGAGGCCACACTACTGACTCCAGCCCTCTTTGTTAGCTGCAGGCGAACCGCACTACTGACTCCAGCCCTCTCTATTAGCTGCAGACAGGCCACATTTCTCACTCCAACCCTCCCTATTAGCCGCAGGTGAGCCACACTACTAACTCCAACCCACTCTATTAGCCGCAGCTGGGCCACACTACTGACTCCAGCCCTTTCTATTAGCTGCAGGCAAGCCACACTACTGACTGCAGCCCTCTCTATTAGCTGCAGGCGAGCCACACTACTGACCCCAGCCCTCTCTATTAGCTGCAGGCAGGCCACACTACTGACTCCAGCCCTCTCTATTAGCTGCAGGCAGGCCACACTACTGACTCCAGCCCTTTCTGTTAGCCGCAGACGAGCCACACTACTGACTCCAGCCCTCTCTATTAGCTGCAGACGAGCCACACTACTGACTCCAGCCCTCTCTATTAGCTGCAGGCAGGCCACACTACTGACTCCAGCCCACTCTATTAGCTGCAGGCAAGCCGCAATACTTACTCCAGCCCATTCGGTTAGCTGCAGACAGGACACACCACTGACTCCAGCCCTCTCTATTAGCCCCAGACGGGCCACACTACTGACTCCAGCCCACTCGATTAGCTGCAGACGGGCCACACTGCTGACTCCAGCCCTCTCTGAGAGCTGCAGCCGCGCAACACTACTGACTCCAACCCTCTCTGAGAGCTGCAGGCGAGCAACACTACTGACTTCAGCCCTCTCTATTAGCTTCAGACGGGCCACATAACTGACTCCAGTCCTCTCTGTTAGCTGCAGACGGGCCACACTACTGTCTCCAGCCCTTTCTATTACCTGCAGGCAGGCCACACTACTGACTCAAGCCCACTGTATTAGCTGCAGGCAAGCCACACTACTGACTCCAGCCCTTTCTGATAGCCGCAGACGAGCCACACTACTGACTCCAGCCCTCTCTATAAGCTGCAGACGGGCCACACTCCTAACTCCAGCCCTCTCTATTAGCTGCAGACGGGCCATATAACTGACTCCAGCCCTCTCTGTTAGCTGCAGACGGGCCACACTACTGACTCCAGCCCTTTCTATTAGCTGCAGGCAGGCCACACTACTGACTCCAGCCCAGTATATTAGCTGCAGGCAAGCCACACTACTGACTCCAACCCTCTCTATTAGCTGCAGACGGGCCACACTACTGACTCCAGCACCCTCTATTAGCTGCAGACGGGCCACACTACTGACTCCAGCCCTCTCTATTAGCCACAGGTGGACCACACTACTGACTCCGGCCCTCTCTGTTAGCTGCAGGTGGGCCATAATACTGACTCCAGCCCACTCTATTAGCTGCAGACGGGCTACACTACTGACTCCAGCCCTCTCTATTAGCCGCAGGGGGGGCACACTACTGACTCCAGCCCACTCTATTAGCCACAGGTGGACCACACTACTGACTCCGGCCCTCTCTGTTAGCTGCAGGTGGGCCATACTACTGACTCCAACCCTCTATATTAGCTGCAGAAGGGCCACACTACTGACTCTGGGGTCAAGCTATCCTGGTTGATGAGGGCTGAAAGCCCAAAACTGGTCCTAGGCTGCTTGTTTCCAGTCCAGGAAGGACCTGGCCTGGCAGCACAGGCTGAACTGTTTCCATTGGGCGCAGGGTCAAGACTGATTTGCATATGGCTGGGTCCAAACTGGAATGGCATGGTGAGCAAAAAAATGATGGCTTTAGGCCCAGATCTCTGTCCTGGGGTGAATGTATGACATTGTTCTGCATTCTGTCCATCAATTGTTCTTTTTGCATTTGCCACCCCGAGTGGGACGGGTATGCCCAGACATGGGTACCGTGCTCTCCATGCCACTGGAGTAAAGCTATCCTGGCTGATGATGGCGGAAAGCCCGAAACCGGTCCTAGGAGGCTTGTTTCCAGTCGAGGGAGGACCTGGCCTGGCAGTTCGGGCTGGACTGTTCCCATTGGGCACAGGGTCAAGACTGATTTGCATATGGCTGGGTCCAAACTGGAATGGCATGGTGAGCCAAAAAACTATGGATTTAGGCCCAGATCTCTGTACTGGGGTGAATGTATGACACTGTTCTGCATTCTGTCCATCAATTGTTCTTTTTACACTACTGACTCCAGCCCTCTCTGTTAGCTGCAGACGGGCCACACTACTGACTACGGCCCTCTCTATTAGCCGCAGGTGGGCCACACTTCTCTCTCCAGCCCTCTCGATTAGCCAGAGGCAGGCCAAATATAGCTGCCAAGTTTTCAGGTTGCTTATGTGTGGCATTTTGTTTCTGCAACATTTCCCTTTCTGTTCTATATCATTGGTTTGGAAACAGCTTTATTGCATTCTAACAGCTTCTGTGAGCTACTTTTGCTGTTCTGTTTCTCACTCAGAATATCAATGATTAAGTGTGTATCCGTGGGTAAGCCCTCGAAATCCATATCGGAATTGCATACTGCACTAACACTAACATTCGATACCTCAAACCCTCATTAGCAAAAATGCACACTGGGTTGGCGAAGCATCCCAGGTGACAACCATGCCTTTAAAAGGGATATCAGAGTGATAAGTCCATGCAAAACTGACTTTTTAAGCCAACAGTGTGAAAATGCTTTCTGGGACTTGCAGGTTTGCTTTACATTTGGGCAGCTGGCTAAAAGGAACTGCAACTCACTTGTTCCATTCAGTAGTAAATGTTTTCTAAATCTTCAATTTGAAGCAAGTTAAGATGCTTGGTGAGTCTGGGTTTGGTGGTTAGGTTGGGGGAAAGGGGCGAGAAGAATCAGGAGAATGTGGCAGATGCCTAGGTTTCATGGCTGTAAGCAGCTGTGTTCTAATCACCCACAATGGTCTAACATGCAATTGCTAGTCTTCTATAGACAGTGCACTGAGGCAAAGTAAGCACAAGCAGTACAGGAATCAAAGGCATCAGGGAATGACTCTGCAACCACCCAGAAAGCAGAATAAGGGAGTGACTGCTACTACAACTTCCCGACCCTAGACCGGCTGCAATAGTGTCCTCCCACTGGGCCTGCTGCCTCGATAATCCCAACATGGACCTCCATAACAGAGACCACACTACTGACTGGGACATTGTTTGCTGCAGAGACCCTACTACTGACCTCAATCATCTTTGCTCCTCCACTGTCTGGAGATTGTACTGCAGCCTGAGGTCTTGTATCCTCCAGACCATGGGCACTCACAAACATTTTCCCAGGGGCCACAAATTTGATCTGGGATTGTTTATTATTGACCGAGGGCTGCATTGATACCAGCAAGGTGGCGGTTGGGGTTTGGGAAGGGGTTTGTGGTAAGGTGGGTGTAAGGGAAGCTAGGTGTATACATCTAGTGCCTAGATTGCACAATATGAAACCAAAAACTTGTGCTGTAGAAAGCCTTCTTCAGTGTTTGGTTTAATAAACTATTGGTTGTTCATGTGTAATAGAAACCCCAGCCCCCAAAAGGTGCACATGAAAACTGACTTGCCTCTTCATACACTTTTACCAATGTTATCAGGGTGTAGGAAGGAACGAATGTTTCTCAATTCATGTTTGGAAACTATCACTTTAAAAAAAAATACTTCTCAATGTACTGATGACTGTTGTGTCGCTCCAGTGACACAAATGGAGCTTCTGTGTTCAGTTAATGTACCCCAATGTCATGGGTGTTATTTTGATTGCCCCCGCGGGCTTAAAATCTGTTGGTCTGCCTGTGCCATGTGGGGCTCAAACATTATGTGGAATAACCCACCAGATTATCTTAGACAGAACCCCGAAGAAGTGAGATTCAAAAAGAAGCTGAAAACATTCTTATTCAGACTCTAAGGGGGGAGTATGGGCATTGACTCCATGTCTACATACTTTCTGCATACCTAAAAGCGCAGGTATAGTTTTGCGCTATAGAAATGCTTCATTCATTCATTAAAGGCTGCCTAGGCCAAGCGTGGCCTCAGATGAGACTGTGTTCCTGGCCAAGTAATGAACACACCAGACCTAGCTCTGTATCATTTTGTTTCCCCTGCAAGGCCCATCAGTTCCCATGTCACTCCTTACTAATATCAGGCCCGTCCTGTCACTGCTGGCGGTGCCCGACACAACAATGATCTGATGTACGAAGGTGAAACGGTTCTGCACGGTATTGAATTATTAACAGACTTTATCATACTTTTAATGCAAGATGCTTTTATAAATGATGGTGTTCCCAAAGGTAAGTGGTTTAGGACACCCTAGTTACTTCCTTTTTTAATCTCAATTAACCTTTAAATAAATGCTGGCTGGCATACTTAACATATTTCTTATCTTATTGCTGAGTCACGTAAACATTAGCCCAGTGCTGCTCTTGACCAGGGGGTCGCATGTAAGCAGCCCTGCCAAGTACCACACATCAGGCGTTAGACTAACGCATTTTAATGCATTATCACACATTTTTAGCTTCTGCTGTCCACCTCTGCGCACGCTGCGAGCCTAGTGATCAAATCGACTCTGTATATTACAATAATACAGAGTCAAATAGTTTAGTTAACATGCTGCTGCAGCACCGTTTTCTTTTTCCAGGGTGGTTGCGTCGATGCCACGTCCTCTTTCAAACTAGGCTGCCGACTGAGGCAGCTGTAGACGCGCAAGCATGGCATAACTGTTAATTGACATCACAGGAAGGGCCCAATGGCTACTACTGGGACCGGCATGAGCTTGCACACTTCTGTCAAGGTGACTGCTGGCGGCAATCATGGCAGCGCAGATCACGGTGCACCTGAAGCCCAGCAGGAGAACACCAGCCCTCTGGATCATCAGTCGACTCATTCCCGGGTGTTCCGTTGCTGTGGGGCAGGGGGTGGTGCCATGCCTGCAGACAGGGCCGGCTTTAGCATTGGTGGCGCCCGGTGCGACAATCACTTTTGGCGCCCCCGCGTCCCATGAACCACCTCAGATTCTGTCACTACCAGCTGCAAAAGAGACCCTCATATCATAAGATATTGCCAAGCACAGCACCCCCCCTGAGGTCACAGTGCCCCCCTCCACAGGTCAGCGCCCAGTGCGGCCGCACCAGTCGCACTGCCCAAAAGCCGGCCCTGCCTGCAGACTTACATGTGTCATGACCAACTTACAACTCTGCAGGTGTCACGGTTTGGCAGCACCCTTTGGGAATTCACGGACGGACACAAGGCATTGCTGGCATTAAGGTGATTTAATTATATGCATCTTAATTTGGAAAGCTGTCGTGTTATAATTTTTTTTTTTTATTGCTGGCTAAACTGAAGTTTGAAAGTGCTATATGGTGTAGTGGCTAACGCCCTTAAGCTATAGATTTTTCCCCAAATTCGGCCCTCGGAGCGAACATTTTCTGTGTAGAAACGCACATATCCTGACTGTACTGGCTTCTTTCAGGTCCTGCCTCCGGTAAAGCTTTATATTTTCTAGTCCCTGCTTTTTCCTCAGGTCACTCTTCCCCTTTTCCGGTATGTTAGCCTTTGGAAGATTCCCTCTGGTCACCTTCAACGCCATATCTAAATATCTATTTATGCATGAGATGTTTTTCTCCAACTGTTTACGCGGCACGAGGTTTGGAAGGTAACGGTGGATGGCAGCACTTTGTTAATGGAACTCGATTACAATGAATTTGGAGCAAATACGTTATTAATGAGTATGACTACAAGTAGGAGGGATGCCCAAAATTAATACGTGTTAGATATAATCAGGACCGGCTCTAGGGCAGGGCGACCGGTGCCACTGCACCAGGTGTTGACTTTGGGGAGTAGGAGGGCGGCGCCGTGTTTGCAAGTATATTTGTGATTGCAAGTATATTTTAGTTTCACAAGCATCTGGTGCCGCCTTCCTGGCCTCCAGCAATTTTCATACAACAACAAAAATGTCACGATAACTCTGTGATTAATGTTCTTACTATTGAGGTTAGAGTTTTGTCTAGTGGAAGTTTTGACTCATCATGAAGTAGCACAGGAGGTTAATATGCCTGCTGCAAGGTACGTGTTGTATGCAGATCACAGAGTGCATATAACGTAAATAGGTCAGTGCTTGTTAGACAGATCTTTTTTTACTTGCAGTGTCCAAGTTAAAATCCCAATATAGAACAGTGAACTAATAACTGTCATAAAAGAGCTGCATGCAAACTTCAAAGCATAGATTAGAGCTCTATAGATTTTCCCCCCTCTTCCATTTTTGGTGCTTTGCAGATATGTTTTAAGATCTTCTTAAGAGGTTCTCGCTGCTCAAATGGGTGTAATTTCTGATAATTCTAAGTTTCCCGCGACTTCATTGCCTGATTGTGCTCGTGAGAACGTGTCACTCATAGTCGTTTTAAATGTCAGTCATAATTACTCTGAAATTATGAAAATGTCACACGTAGCAATCTGAAACCTTGGCAGGTGTGTGTAAAGGTCAGGAGGGCCGCATGTGGCCCCCAGGCTGTACACTGCTCCAGACCATCCCTCCGCCTCCATGTAGACACCTGCTGGTCTGGTACCTATTTCGTAAACACTCAACGAGTAGCCATTTGTTTTTCCACGACTTTCCCCAAATATATTTGTCTGTGCAACTCCCCCCCGCCCCCAACACTCACCTCCAAAAAAATTTAGGATTGGGCGTGTATTTACTTCCAAAATCGTTAAACTCAAGGAAATTACGAATTTTGACTTTTATCTTTTACGATTTAAATTACAACTTCAGATAATTTGTCCTCGGCGCGGTGACGTTCCCCTGCACGCCACCACTGCGCACCAACGCGTATACGCACAACACGTACACGCACCTTCCCTGACGTCACGGTCGTTTGCTTCCCGATAGAAAAAGGCTCTTGGAGTGCGGTGGCAGGCTGTAGTTTGTGACCAAATATGGCAGTTTTGGTATTTAATCATTTTTGCACGTTTTCTGCTGTGTTCTGGCTCTGCTTGCTTTTAAGCACCTGTTGTGTTTTTTGTGACTTGGGTCGTTTAGCCCCGCCCCTCTCCTTTACACTACTTTACCTCAGCAGGAGTCAACGCAGCCCCCTGGCTCTTCTTGAGCCCTCGTCTGCGTTCGTCCTCCTCAGGAAGGAGGTGAAGCAAACGAGAGAGCGCGGTTGATAGAAATGCGCAGGATACAAACGGTGCTTGAATCGTGCACTGCCAAAAATGCCACGGATGAGATACATTGTTTATGGACTTGGTGTGAAATTTATTCACAAGCAGGGTGAACATTGTTTACAGGAAAAATGTAATCTAATAGATATTTGTTATGCTTCTTCATCTAATGTTAGTGTGTAAAGCTCGACATGGCTTAAGTATATCCCTGGTTTTAGTTGTCCTAGTTCTGATATGGAGTGCAGGTGGACGAATGGAGGGCGTTCCTCAAAATAGATCGGGGGCAGACGGGCACCGCAGTCCCTGGTGGTCTAGTGGTTAGGATTCGGCGCTCTCACCGCCGCGGCCCGGGTTCGATTCCCGGTCAGGGAAACTGCACATTTTGAGGGGTAGGTTTGTCGAGTCCTACAAGTTGTTTTATTTATTGCTTTCATTTTTTCCCCTTAAACTGATGGCTCCATTTTGTAGTTCTGAGGAATGTTAGCGGACTTGAAACATCAGTTCAGTAGAAAATAAGTATACTTGCCAACATTCTGCGACGAAAATAGGTAGGGATGTTCAGCTTTCAAAGTACTAAGTAGCACAATCAAGACATCATTAGGATAACGTAACATAGTGCCAATATCGGCAACACTCAGACTCCTCATGCAGCATCATACCCAATAAATAAACAGACAAAACACTGTTTTCGTGGAGAAAATTGCTGCAGGTTTATTAGCATTCCAACTATGCCAACATGGTGGGTTATCTACTGGGATCCAAAGGCAATCCGCCTCTCGCAGCCTACCACCTGATGGGCCAACTTGCATCGTGTCCTTAGCCAATCGGTGCTTAGTTTTAAGGAGGGACCACAGCAGAGTAGTTCAAAGAAAGGCTTTATTAAGCACAGGAAAAGTAGCCCCCAGCAACCGTTCCTCATCCAGCTCAGCCAGTACTGTCCCTGGATTCCACAATCCAGAATCCAGTGATAGAACCAGCTGTTGCTAAGATCTGGTTACCAAAGCAATAGAACAAAATATACCATGTAACATGTTAATAGGACATAACACTTAGCGGTTATGGTGAGGGTATAGCCACTCCCACTTCCGGTGAACCGTCGGTCCACTCCCTTACTCATGCCCCCCCCTACGAGTGGCGGAGCGTTCAAGTGACCCCCGGTTGTACAGGTTTCTAACCGCCCGTAGGACAGACGGGGCTCCGTCGCACCTCAGGGTCCACCGTGAAGACTTCCTGGGGATATTAGGCCTCTGCACCCTTTGTGCTCCTGAAGAGGGTACCCCTGAGTACCTTTCCGCCTCTGGATCGCCCTGTAACTCCGCCTGCAACACAAATAAAAGATTAGAAATTCCTTTCCCCCTCCCCCCCGCCACCCTGATTACACCGGGTAAGCGGTAGGGAGGGAAACGGCGTCAGTGGTGAGGGACAAAGAGGCCGCCAGGTGGGCAGGGGAGGAATTTATACCTCTCCCCTTCCCCCAACCGGCCAGAAATGACGAGCGGGACCCCAAAGGGATCTCGTGATGCTGGGCTGTCCCGTGTGCCATCCTGTGGCACTAAAGGGGCCGTCCTCTTGGGAGGTCCCCTTCGTGGACATCGGGCAGCCCATATAGTGCCAATATCGGCAACACTCATCCACCTCATGCAGCATCATACCCAATAAATAAACAGACAACGTGGAGAAAATTGCTGCAGGTTTATTAGCATACCAACTATGCCAGCATGGTGGGTTATCTTACAGGCGATCCAAAGGCAAGCTGCCCCTCGCGGCCTACCACCTGATGAGCCAACTTGCATCGTGGCCTTAGCCAATCGTTGCTTAGCGGTTATGGTAAGGGGATAGCCCCTCCCACTTCCGGTGAACCGTCGGTCCACTCCCTTACTCATGCCCCCCTCTACGAGGGGCAGAGCGTTCAAGCGACCCATGGTTGTACAGGTTTCCAACCTCCCGTAGGACAGACGGGGCGCCGTCGCACCTCAGGGACCACCGTGAAGACTTCCTGGCGATATTAGGCCTCAGCACCCTTTGTGCTCCTGAAGAGGGTACCCCTGAGTACCTTTCCGCCTCTGGATCGCCCTGTAACTCCGCCACAGCCCTGGGTGTGGCGACCGTCACAGCCAGGGCCCCCCACCAAGGCCGGCATTCCTACTTACATCCTGCTGTTTCTAGGGCCTCACCCAGATCCAGCAAGAACAAGCCCATTCCTACTCTGGACAGATGTACTCCATCGTCCTCGAAACACCCTGTGGATTTGGCTTGTAGCATCCCATGTCTAATGAAGCCAAAACCATACTGCTTGGTGAATTTACGCATAGCGACATTCACCCTCCTGCGCGCCGCCTCCATTGCCTCCCCTGACCGAGCTCCATGCCATCGGAGCCTAGGGGTGATCTCGGACCACCAAAGTTCACATATCCCCAACAGGTTGCTCAATTTTCACATTGTGGTTTTCATATTTTGAAGCAATGTCCTTTTCCCCAAGGCAGTCAGGTCGTTCCCCCCAAGATGTATCACTAGAATGTTGGGAGGATGGGTGCTCACCCCCAGACTCTGTTGCAGTTTTCCCAACAACCCATTCCACCGCATGCCAGGGTGCCCCAGCCAAGTTATCTCGGTGTTGGAAAAGCCATGCCTCCACTTCCTGCGTACAGCCCACTGTGCCAGTCTCAAGCCGCAAGAATGGCCAATCACCTAGACCTTTGTTCCTGGCAAATAAAGAAATGTGATGTTGCAAAAACGTTTATTGACACCACAGCACACCAAAATGAAAACATTAAATTACACTCCACAACACACTGCTGCCAGTCCTCGGGACTCCGGTGACTGAAACTAAATTATCGTCCGTGGGCTCATGGCCGTGTGTATCTTTTGAAACATTGGGATTCCCACTGCCCCACATGTTTGATACCTTCCGCTAGCAAACCTTCCTTGAATGCTGTTGTTGCAGCCCCTATGCGGAAAGAGTGACTGCAGAAACGCTTGCCCGGATCTGTGTTGCCTGACAATGCCAAGCATCTGTGCATAATGTGTTCTACCTGGAACTTGGTAAGGGGCGTACCATCTGCATGCAAAAGCAGATACCCTTCCGCTGCTGGGCGCAGGGCCAGATAGGTGGCGAGCAGGCCCACCAGGCAATACCTGCCATCGCCCAAACTGTGCAGCCAGAACACCCTCCCCTCCCCGGACTGGTACGTCTTAGATCTTCTTAGATTTATTTTGAGGGAAGCCCCAGAGAGCACCGCATCCTGTATTTTCAAAGCCACCCCAGACCTGTCATGCTTAGATCTAGCCACTAGCTCACTAATTCTGAGGGCCCGAAGAAAGCCAGGCTGAAGGTGGCTGCAAATAATGCTGCCTCAAATGCCGAGTGGGTAGCCATGTGTACCCAGTCCAGCATCCCTTGCAAGGTCTTAACGTCTATGGGGGACCTATTGTCCGGTGCCCTCGGTTCGCTCCTGGCCCAACCTTTCAATGCTGCTCGGATCAAGAATGATTTGGTGGGGTCAGACTGGCCCCTCAGTCTAGTGTGGTGACTAATTGCCGCAAGATGGCCTGAAATCCAAGAATGACTCTTCCTATTGTCCTTGGCCCACACTATGAAAGACTGTACTCTATTTTCTAGAGGTGCCCCTCCTTCCTCTCTGGATCCCACCACTGAACAGAATTTGGCAACGCATGCCCTGTATCTCTTACTGTTCCTGGGTGCTAGGGACAGCACACCCAGCCCCCTCAGTCTGTCTTTCACTCAGCAGGAACCAAAGGTGTGGTGGGAAAGGGGTCATCTCCTCTCTCGCTCTCGGCCACGCCTCCCGGAACCGGCGCAACTGAAAACGAGAGAGAGCATCAGCCGCTGTGTTCTGAACACCCTTAATGTGTTGCGCTCTGCATTCAACGTTATTGTACAGGCACGCCTGCACTAACTCCCTCAAGAGGCACAAAACTAGAGGGCAACTCGCTGACTGGGAGTTAATGGCCTGCACTACTGCTAGGTTGTCAGACCAAAAGAGGACCCTCTTAGCCACCAGTACTGCAGGCCACAGGTGAAAAGCTACCACAATCGGGAACAACTCTAACACTGTGATGTTGGACGTGATCCTCTTCTTCTGCCACGAGTTGGGCCATTTCTTAGCACACCACTCACTATATAGGATGGCCCCAAAACCTTCTCTGCCTGATGCGTCTGTAAATAGCGCTACGTCGGGGCTGCCAGCCCAAAGGAGCCCTCCAAATTACAGAGTCGTTAAAATTGGCTAGGAACTCTGCCCACATGACCAGGTCCTGTCTTACTCCTTTGCTTAGTTTCTATTTGTGGTGCTTCTTTTTGACCTTGGCAGTAGCCCTGGCTATCCTTCTGGCAAAAACCCTACCAGCTGGGATGACCCTGGCCGCAAAGTTCAATTTCCCAAGGAGACATTGGATGGATTCCAAGGTGGCTCTATCTTGCCCCAACACTGACTGGATAAGTTGCTCTAGGTCCCGGACCTTGTCTGACGGCAGTCTGGACTCCCCTGCGATGGTATCAAGCTCGATCCCGAGAAACATTAAGATCTGCGCCGGGCCCACTGTTTTACCTGGTGCCAGGGGGAACCCTAGGTGACTGGCCAATTTCTCGAAGTCCGCAAGGGCCTGATTACAGTCCTGCGTGCCATCACTCCCTATGAAAAGGAAGTCATATCTAGGTAATGGGTCACCCCTTCCACCCCATTGGTCTCCTGGAGAGCCCACTGCAGGAAGCAACTGAACGCAAAATATGCACAGGACACCACGCAGCCCATGGGCATGCATTTGTCATAATAGTACCTGCCCTCCAGCTTGAAACCTAGCAGGTGATGGCTGCTCGGGTGGACTGGCAGCAAGCGAAAGGCAGATTCGATGTCTGCCTTGGCTAACCAGGCCCCTTTACCCGCCCTCCTGACTAAGTCCAATGCCCCGTCCAGAGTACAATACGACACGGAGCAGGTGCCCTCCTCAAGCCCATGGTTAACTGATGCCCCCTCCGGGTATGAAAGGTGGTCAATTAACCGAAAAGCCCCTGGTTCCTTGTTAGGCACCACCCCCGGGGTGAGACTACAAAGTTGTCCAACAGGGGTTGCATGAATGGACCTGCCACCCTGCCCAAAGCCCTCTCCTTCTCTACCTTGGCCCGCACTACTTCTGGTCGCTCCTTTGCTGATCTAAGGTTGTCGACCTCCCTGCTGCCCAGGGGACCCACATAGGGGATCTTGAAGCCTTCTTTAAAACCAACCAGCAGCAAGCGGCCATCTGGTTCGTTGGGTTAACGTCTGAGGAGGGGCGTGATGTTGGCCAGGCTGACAGGGGACCGGCCTATGGATGTGTGACCGGGTGCAGAGGAGCTAGCTATAGAAAGAAGGCTCCCGGTTGGATCTGAGTTGTTCGCGGGGACAGGGTGAGGCGCTGGGCCAGGCAGTGGGTGGGGGGAGTAACCTTGAGATACTTGTGATCGTGTGGCCTCAACTTTGTTGCCCACCTTTGCTGGCTGGTTGTCGATCCTGCTTTGTGTGGCAAGAACACTCTGGGTGGGGCCCGCCACATATGTTGCATGCGTGCAAAAACATGCACGTCTTACTCCAGGAGCAGGATCCACTGTTAAAAAGGCAGCATGTCCCTGGGGGAGACCTCCTGAAACCTCCCCTCTGTCTCCCCCCCTGTGTCCTCCCCGAAAAGTCTGTTTGAAGCCCCGTGTGCCTGCCTGAAAGGACCCTCTGGACGAAGACTGCCCCCCCTGTGCTTTTACCTGGGAGCCTCCGCTCTGCTGCGTGCAGGAGCCCATGTGGTCCATCTACAACTGAGCCTCTTTTTGGTCCCACCCCATCTCTGGACAATGGGACATCTTCCTCCTGAACTCCCTATCATAATTCAGCCAGCCACTTCCCCCCATTTCATGGCCTCGTTGTGTATCGTCCTAGAGTACTGTACCAGGCTGGGACCCAACTCTGGGAATTTCTCCATTGTCACGGCAGCTAAAATAGAGAAAGCCTCGAGCCAGTTATCTATATTCTTCTCTGGCCAAGGCTGGTACCTTACTTTTTTGTCATCCTCCTTTGCCCCTATTTTCCTGGCGTCCAGGCCCTCCTGACCCAACATGAGTAGTGTGAAAATGTCTATAAAACCGCGCCTCCAAATTCCTTCTTTGGCTGCTTGGGGTACTTGCCAGGCCAGCGAGCAACTGCCTGACAGCAGCGGGCGGAGGTGACTTGCTGAACTGTTGGGGTGTGTAGAGGGGTCGGTGTATTCACCGTGGGGGCGAGAGGAGACACCACGCTTGCGGTTGCCGTAATGGTGGTGCCCAGAGGTGGCACCGGGCTGGATATTAGGGGGGGGGAGTAAAACTGGTGCTGGCACGCTGATGTCTCCCCCTGAGATGGGAGTTGCAGAACTACTCGCATCCTTGGATACCTCCTGGGTCGCGGCATCAGTGCCCCCCCGCTGCCCTAACGGCTCACAAACACATGCTGACCATACACTTGCAGCCGCTAGCGTGCCCCCTTCCCTTGGTCTACTATTGTTACACAGATGTTCAGGGCTGGGGCAACAGGACTCGCTTTAAGCTGTGAAATAAAACTGTTCATGATGTCCATGAGCTTGGCAAGCTCGTCCCTAGTTGCGTAGTTACCTGGAGCCGCAGTACTGTCCATCGGGGTGGGCGGCCCGGGGGCGGGGGAGCAGCCAGTGCAGGAACGACTTCCTTGGGGGTCTGAACTGGTCTGCTTCTGGGTGGTGGCAGCGGATCTGCCGGGAAGTCCCTGGTCGGGGGTCTGCGGACCCGCTTGGGCCTAGAGGGGCCTGCCTTAGCACCGGGCTGCTGTTCTGTGGCAAGGGAATCGCTGACGATGCCCGGGTCCTCTGGCTCTGAAGCGTTCATAATGCCATTGGCCCACACCAGGCCTTTGACCTTGGCCATCTTGAAGAAATTCGCCCATTGCGCGTCTTGGGAAGTGCCCAGCATCGAGTCCTCCACCTGGGATCTCTCCGGGAAAAGGGGAGGGGAGCTCTGGCTATCCATGCTGACCTCTGTTGCCTCGCGGACCACCAACCTGAGGAGAAAATTATTGGGATCAGCAATGGGGATTCACTGCGTTGCCTTGGGAGGACCTCTAAGTCCCCTGCTGCCGCTGGTGCTCCGTGCCCCCACCTTAACCCTATACTTACTTATCGTGCGGTAGCGGAAGTGGACCTGGGATGAGACGTGCCCAAAGGCCGGTTCAATGTGTGCTCTGTGTGCGAGGATGAAGGGGGGGTGGCTGGAGGGAGAAAAGAAGATGTTAGCTGTGACCGTGGTGTGAGATTCAGGGCCCTTCAGTGCACGCCCTCATATGCTCCTGGTGCCCCACCTGTGGGGCCCGGTGCCATCTCCCCTGTTCCCACCCGCCGGCGCGAGCCTTGACCCGTACCTGCTCCTAATTCCTGCTGTTCATCGCTTTTGGCAGGACCGCCTGCGACGTTGCCTTGCTACAGACTGGTTGTGACCTGGAATAGAAAAAAAAGTTTTAATGCGCTCCAGAATGAGCCCTGTGTCCAGGAACCCATCGAACACTGCTGCGTTGCCGCTGGTGACCCATGGTCCGAGTACCTGCTGCGGGCACGTGCGTCGCCAGACCCTTTGAGACAAGAACGAGATCGCAAGACACAGCCCCTGAAAGTAAACATATGTTAGCTAAGCACATGCATTGTGTACATTCACACCCTGGAACTGTGTGCGTGTCCCAAACCTTTTTTTATTTTTTTATTACAATAATGGGAGGCCCACCGGATATGCTAACATTGCGCTGCCTGTTTATCCCATCAGAAACCCAACATTCTGTTGTTGATCTTTAATGCAATCAATGTTAGACTTGAATGACCCATAAAGTGCTGTTAACCGCCTGTTAGAGAGCGGGTCTGGCACGAGGCCTATTATATTTAAAGGATGTTTTCTCCCAAATATTTTTTTTTTTTACTCCTTATATTTTCATCCGTACACTCGCCCTGCTGAAAACAGTAAACATTTCCTGTCAGGGATGGGGCCCCTATCGCATGCTTGCTACCAGCCACGCTGACCCGATGACTGCCCCCGAGATACCACCACCCTCTGAATTCCACGTAGCGCCGTGCCTCCCGGGACCACGACTGTAGGAGAAGGTCTTATAGCGTGCCGTAGGAGGCACCAGGATTGCACGCTGGCACTCCCTGCTGTGAAATGGAGCGCTGTGTTACCCACATGCCTGCCAGTAACCTAAGCGTGCCTGTGCCCTAATCAGGCGAGCGGTGTGTGCTATGCTGCATGCCACCCCTCGAGAAGAGGGGGGGGCGGGTGGGGGTGATGGGTACCGGAGACAGCAGCAGTGTGCTTTGACCCCGTTCCTCCCCCATGCGTACCCACATGTAAGCCGGGGCCTGGCCCTTGCATACTGCCACACAACCCCCGCCAGCTGGGGGCGGCACCGTGTCCTGTGACATGCGGCCTCTGCGGCTGAGGACAGATGTAAGAAGCCGGCCTACAACATGGCCGGAGCGGGATGAGCCTGCATTCAAGATGACCCCCCTATGCTGGGGTCAGAAGCGGGGGGAGCCGGCATAGATATAAATTGGCCCCCGAGGGCCGGGATAAGATGCGGCACCTCCAGGCACTTAAACCCGTAAAAACGCCACCGTGCGGCACGAGGGCAGTGGCCAGCACCGGCAACCTGCTGGCCATGCCGCGGGCGAGCGTGCCAACCTCCGCCCCCATCGGCCCGCGCATACAAATTCTAATTTACCCAGATAGTGTTCTTCCACCGGGGCCAAGCCCCGCCAACCTGTACCGGGGGTACGCTAGCCCCGGGCAACCTGCGCGGGGGCCTTGCTAGTACGATATTATGGCTCCCCACCCGGGAGTCCAAGCGGAGAAGGCGGGCTGGGGAAGGCCTGCTGGGGGAGGACTGAGTCCCCGAAATACGTCATGACCTCAGTGGCCCGTGCAGGCCTATCTGCCCCCCCCCTTAGGAGGACCTGCCTAATCGGACCTGGGGCCCCAACGCCCACGAGGCAGGGGACCCCGCCGCCACACACCCAGAGACACGGGAGATGACCCGGTCCCTTTGGTGTAGCGTCTGCCACTAGCCCTCAGAGATCCGCCCCCCGTGTCGCTGGAAAGCTCGATGCCCCAAGCGGACACGACTATGTGCCACTTTCCCTGCCGTAGCTACTTAAACATGTCGGGGAAGGGTGGCTCAAAATTGCCTGCTACCCCCCTCCCCCCGTGGCCATCCCAATCGGGCCCAGGCCACCGACCACGTGGGTTGAGACCCCACAGGCCACGACTGGCTCGCAGGCGGGAGCCTCTCTAAGTCCTCCAACCGGGATGGGTGAGTGGTACGCAGTCACAGCTGCCCCCCTCGTACTTCCATTCCCAGCGCCCAACAGGCCCATTCAGGGCCGGGGCAGCCCAGCGGAGACGCCCGTGGCCAAGCGGGAGCTGCCGACCCCCTCCCCCCCCCCGCCAAGACGGCCCGCACCCATGCAGGCCACCCAGCCCTGATACAACCCCCATAAAGGGAGGAACCGGGGGAGAGCGGGGGGTATATGCACTCACCGTGCAAACAAATATCCGCAGCTCCCGGGACACGACCAAACGGCGTCAGTGGTGAGGGACAAAGAGGCCGCCAGGTGGGCAGGGGAGGAATTTATACCTCTCCCCTTCCCCCAACCGGCCGGAAATGACGAGCGGGCCCCGAAGGGGTATCGTGATGCTGGGCTGTCGTGTGTGCCATCCTGTGGCACTAAAGGGGCTGCCCTCTTAGGAGGTCCCCTTCGTGGACGTCGGGCAGCCCAGATTTCACCACTGATGAAACCGCAGTAACTGTGCCTCCTCAGTTTATTTCTTCACCTTCAAATGGTGGGCTATTAGATTTGCCCTCTGGGTGTTTGTATTTGGGGATGCTTCAAGCCATATGTTTGTCCCTGGGACATTGTTGCCATCGTAAGAGAATTTTCCTCCTCCTCTCGTGCTTGGCATTGATTTTTCACCACTGTGCTCCAGTTCGTATTTGGCCTTTTAGAGTTCTAATCTGTGAATGGAGATTTTAGCACTGTATTTGCAGGGATAGCCAGAGAATTGCCCCAGTAGAGAGCAGTTGTGCAAATGTAGAACAAGAACTCTTTTGTGTTATCACTAGGCCTGGGCGGTAAATTCCGTTCCACTCACGGAATTTGGGTAATTTCGCGTTCCACGGAGAACGCGGAATTGCCAAAAATTCCGTGATCTGCGGCTGCGTGTTTTCGCAAGATATTTCTCCCTGAGCACAAAAACAGCATTCGCGAACAGGAAAAAAGCATTGCATACTGGCAGAACAAGCAATTCCGCGTGTTCGCTGAACTTTTGCGTGCTCGCGGAGATTTTTTACCGTTTCGCGAAGCTTTGTGTAGCGCGAATATGCAAATTCCGCCCACCCCTAGTTATCACCATTTCCAAACCAATATTTACGTCACTGTGCCCGATGGTCTACCACCATAAATGACCCAAGAGATATAATTGACTAATATTAAAGTTCACAAATATACAGGTCATTGGAGGGATAGGGGGTGGGACCTATATCAGAGGGAGTGCACATTCATCCAGTAAAAATTGGATGTCCCTTGAAAGGCAGCAAATCACTCCAGTTCTTAATTTGAGCCAGTGGTTTCCGGTGCTCGGCACTGGCACTTAATTGTGAATGCCGGCACTTATGACAGTCTGGCACATAGTGGCGCTGTTTGTCTAATTTAGAGAAGAGTATAACAATACCTGTTTATTAATTCAATATACATTACAAATGTCTAATAGCTGCCGCCCAAGCCATCCTTATAGCTTTGGAGGCCTGGAATAGTTTTAACAGTCTGAATTGTCACACTTGTAGTAGTGTGATAGTAGTTGTGTTGGTATTGTCATTGGCAGTGCTGGTAGAGGCAATGGGTGGTGCAAGCTGCAGTATCCTCCTGACGAGGGCCTTGCTTTTTTTTTTTTTTTACAAATTAAGCACGTCAGTAGCCTGCGGCGGTGTAAGTGATGATACCTGAGTGCTGCTTTAAAACATAGAGCTCATTACTATGCAATCTGCAGTATATGTGCTCTAGGCAGAAGGGAAGTGAACGTTCAGTTTAATTTTTTAGGTCTCGCTGAGACAGCGAAAGCTGTCTCTTTGAGATATTTTGTAAGTGGGTTTTCGAAAGTGCTACCCACATGGTTTTGCTGACCTAGAGCTTGAGTGCACGATGGCGTGCACGTGCACAGCTGCTCCTCTGCTCCTTGCATTCCCCCCTCCCTTCTCACCCAGCCCTTTGACGCTCTGCTCGCATCTCCCTCCTCCCTGGGCGTGAAGGGAGACAGAGCCATCCTGCTTGATTAATGGCTTTGCATTCCCATGTGTTCCCGCAGTAAACATGCCCGAGGCGCCAGCCGAGCACAAGGCACACGGAGACATCCTCTTTACCCTTGTTAGTCCCAGTATCTCTATTTCCTTCAGAGGCTCTTGCTTTTCCTACCTTTCTGCCCAGCGATTTGCTTGCCAGCACTGCATGTTTACTGAAGCTGCTACTTTCTTTTATTTTCGATTTTGCGCATACCTCTTTCAGCTGATCCTATTTTTCATTGTCTCCCCTATGTGATAGCCCTGATTCTCCTGGTCTTCCACCTCCCTCCTCCTCTTATTCCTCTCCATGTATTTTTTCTGCGATTCCCTTTTCCTCCTTGTCTCCATTCGTCTTCACTCTTTCTTCCCCATTTGCCTTTGTATTACGCTCATTTTATTTTCGCCATGCTTTTGTTCAGTAAGAGCAACTTTTTTCCAAAATGAAAGGGTACTTTATTGTGTGCATTTTCCAACATAGCTAGTCAATATTGTCTCGAGAAGAATAACTAGTTAAAAATATAAAAAAGGAATCCAAATACCTCCCAACATATTCCACCTTCAAACTTTTCACAGAGCGCACACTCTGCCACATGTGCAGCTCGGGAATAGTTTTGTTTGGAATGCAATAAGTAACAGAGTAATTGTAGGCACACACATTGAATTTTGTATGGCGCCTGCAAATGTTATTACACTTTGTTTTTGTAACCGTAATTTTGTAGTGAGGTTGAGCGATAATCACGGAGAGTCTGTGTTTAGATGTTGGGCCCCTTTTTTGCCATTCTCATGGCAAACAAGTTATATGCCATGCTGCTGCTCTGTAGACCAAGTTTAGCAAGGTGTGCTCTGTTGCAAAAGGGCCCATCCCCCCTCCAGGAAGCTTTTCCTGTCTTTCGCCGTCTTCTGGGGTTTTCAGGGACGAGTCTCTTGTCATGCTAACTAACCTTTTGAAATGCACAAACGCGCATTTGCACTTATACGAACAGCCATCCTGAAGTTCTGCTCTGAATGCTGCTGACATTTTGGAGTTTCTTGTAAACATTTCCCTGTTTAAGGAGTAGAAAATATATATATTGTAGGGGGGAATGGAATTTAGTGTTTAATGTATCTGCTTTGCAGTGGGGGCATTAAGCTGCATTGAATTTTCTATCTTTCCCAATTAAACAGTTAAAAAATCATGCATGTCTGGAAAAAACGCATAATGCGATTTTGTTTGAGACAATATTTATTGAACCACTCTAGTCTTGCAATCTTCCCTACTGGGGCGATGTGCGCCTCTTCTAAAGTAAACACCTTTCAACAGAGCAGTAGTGCGTGCGCGCTTCACCTGAACGGAGACAAAAAGGATCGGAGGCCTCTAAATAGAAGCTGTCTCCAAAAACAAACTTTCGCTCAGCGTACTTTAAGGCTTACAATAACTTCCAGGTGCACATGTAACTATAATGCACAAATGGCAGAGGTGATATCATTTAACGAAGTATTAATGCTGCCTCTTCTTCTAAAGATAAGGATAAGCAAAATAATTCAGAACCTGTTTATTTCTAGCAATTCCCAAACCGGACAGTTTATGGAAACATCCCACAGCAATTCGTTTTTCCCTTGGGTATGCTTTATTCACATATTGACTTTATGGTATGCAAAACTCTCTTGTTGCTAATGTCGCAAGAAACGTAGCTGCAGACAAACATCCTGCTAAGTGTGCTTTGCTACGAACTCAGCCTCCAACTGTAAGCAATTTCAAGATTTGGAGCACCACAACAAGAGCGTTGCTTCATGCCATCCTTATCTATAGTGGCCCATACATTCTATTGTTGAGATTTATTTCCAAGCCAAAGTTTTTGAGCCTGGCTATCTGCTTGGCTTTTGCGGAGAGCTGCTGCATATAAAAATATTACTAAAACAGTAAAAACCTCTGCTCTCTTTTTTCTCTGAAACGTGACTGCTACAGGTAAGGACACCTAAATCTGTGAAGCATTTAGGTTCCTGGACAGTACATTTATTTTGTATCGTGTTCCACAACGCTTTCCATTAGTTGAAATATTCATAATGCCAAATAAGAACAAGCTTTGGCATAGCCTATAGGTCTCACCTTTGGGACCTTATAAGTATTTAATTATGCAACACAATATCCTTGGTGCAAAATCAACTGTTGCATAGCTAAACACTTATAATGTCCCAAAGGCGAGACCTATTGGATATGCCAATGCTTGTTTTGTGGTTGTGAACGTTGCTTGACAAGATCTTACGGATATGCTTAGTATTGTCACGTTGAAGAAATTGTTAAATGTGTGAAGCATAGGCTGATAATGTAACAAGGACTCTACTTACTAATGTAACACTCATAAAGAGCAATTATTAAAAATTAAACTGGACGGATAGGTAGTTGGGTTTGTTGGGAGCTGAGGTAATGTAAAGCCAAGCAGAGCTTGAATAGAAGGAGAACATCACCAGCAGGTTCACCACTTGAGAGACCCCCGAGGCCTTGTTCTTGCAGATGTTATTGTTCATTTCTGGTTCATGGTGCATGTCAGAGTTTCCATGTTTCTGCTTTGTGGTGCGTGTCAGAGTTGCCCTGGTTCTGGTTTGTGGATGCTTGTGAATTTCACCTTGGTTGTGGTCCATGGTGCTTGTCAGAGTTACACTGATTCATGGTACTTGTCAGGTTGTCCTGGTTCTGGTTTGTGCCGTGTGTCAGAGTTGCCCTGTTTCTGGTTTGTGATGTATGTAAGAGTTGCCCTGGTTCTGCTTTGTGGTGCTTGTCCGAGTGGCCCTGTTTCTGGTTCTTGGTGCTTGTCAGAATTTCCCTGGTCTGGTTCGTTGTACTTGTCAGAGTTGCTCTGTTTGTGGTTTGTGGCATTGTTCATGGCAGATGTTATGGTTCGTCCTGGTTCATGGTGCTTTTTGGAGTCGCCCCACTTCTGGTTCGCAGTGCTTGTGACAGTCACCTTGTTTCTGGTTCGTGGTGATTGTCAGAGTTGCTCTAGTTCTGGTTCATGATGCTTGTCACAGCCGCCCTGGTTCTGGTTGGTGTGGTTGTCCGAGTTCCACGGGTTCTGGTTCGTGGTGCTTGTCATAGTCGCCCTGGTTCCGGTTGGTGGTGCTTGTCAGAGTTCTACGTGTTCTGGTTTGTGGTGCTTGTCAGAGTTCCACAGGTTCTGGTTTTTGGTGCTTGTCCGAGCACCACGGGTTCTCGCTCATTGTGCTTGTCACAGTCGCCCTGGTTCAGGTTCATGGTGCATGTCAGAGTTCCACAGGTTCTTATTCGTGGTGCTTGTCAGAGTTCCACGGGTTCTGGTTCGTGGTGCTTGTCAGAGTTCCATGGGTTCTGGTTCATGGTGCTTGTCACTGTCGTCCTGGGTCTGGTTGGCTGTGCTTGTCAGAGTGCCACGGATTCCGGTTTGTGGTGCTTGTCAGAGTTCCAAGGGTTCTGGTTCATGGTGCTTGTCAGAGTTCCATGGGTTCTGGTTCGTGGTGCTTGACACAGTCGAACCACTTTTGGTTCGTTTTACTGGATTATGATGCCTATCATATGTGCCCTTTAGATATTTGTTTCAGGCCTTACTGTTCCTTTTGCTGATGCTTCAGGACTTCATTTACCCTTTCTTGTGTTTTGGGACCAGAAATGTTTGTTCTTGCACATGCCATTTGTGATGACTCTAACAACCTCCCTAATGTTGGTCCAGTAGGTAGAAAACTCATGTACTACATGCTGAGACGCCTGCAGAGTCTGCAGTGGAGAAACGTAAATGTCCGGGAGATGCCTTGATTGAATTCAGATCCCCAATTTCTTTCAGCCTCAACGCCTTCTTTATAAGGTAAAGTGTTGTAACCTGTAATGTCTATTTAGAAATGTTCTGCAGGCTGATCATAGAGGGGAATTAACTCAAATGGTAGAGCGCATGCTTAGCATGCGAGAGGTAGCGTGATCGATGCTCGCATTCTCCAATTTTTAAAGTTATGAAACCTCTTTTGGTTAATGCGATCACTGCAGATATCTGTGTGTTTAACCAGAGGGCACAGAACTGGATTCTGGTCAGTGCAGAGGAAACATAGTGACTTGCGTATTTTTAATGCTACGATGTCCCAACCTCTGTCAGAAAGCACTGGGAGTATAATATGTATAGCATTACACAGCATAAGATAGGCTTTTACAAAGTGCACAAAAAGATTTAGGTTTCAGATAAAAAAGTGCTTCCAAAATATGGATCTGAATATTATACAGACTGTACCCAGTGCAATTTTGTTTTATAACGACCCGTTAAAAGCACGCACTCTAGAGTTCATGAGGTCACCTTAAGATACCTCTAAAAAAGAATTCTCTTCAAATGACTCCATCAAATAAAGCCAATACCTTCCAAGCATCCTTTACATTTGCAGATTAGCCAAATGCACACATTTACATTTCTTTGAGGCAGCAGACCTCTGGCAAGAAAGCTTGTTTCTTGTTCAACTTGTTTGTCCTACCCTCGGCTCCACAGCACATGAGACTCCCTCCCTTCCACCTCAGCTGAGCCATCTCAAACGTCAGAATTAATCGCACCCGGGTAGTTGTCTTTTAACATAAAGTAGGGGAGCTGTTTTTGTCAAATTAGTAAAGGGTGGGCCAGGCATGCCCCTCAGATCCCACTCACTTTGATCTCTGTATCTGAGACGGTGTTAAACATCAATTTCATGAGGCACTGTGTCCCGGAAGAAAGGCACCTCCTAGCACACCAAAAATACAAGAAATAGTCAATTAAGTAAATGGGCCCACTCAATAACTGAGTTCTAGATCAGAAGCATAGTTTAAAGATTTATTACAAAAATTTTAAAAAAAATACAGTACAGAAATACAGTACAGAAGTACATTATAGCTCTCAGTAAATAGGGCATATAGAGAAATGTAAAACCCAAACTATTTTAAGTCCCAAGTAAGCAGCAAAACTGAGAGAGAAATGGACAGCTTCCCTAGTAAAACAGGAAAGTCTCTGGCTCACCCCCACAAAGTGAGAGTTTTATACATTATTTTGCATATGAAATTAACAGAACTTCAGAATCATTGAGGTGTGATCGGAAATGTTACATTCACAGCAAATCAGAGCACAGTCTCGTTAAACCTCAGATTGCCTTAATACCTAAGCACTATCCCAGTACGTGAATAATTATCTTGCCCACTCTATGCTAATGCCATCGGGAGATGTTGGAACAAACTCTATACACGAACAACAACATGCTATTATGAATGAATAGGTTACAGTTATCTGGTGGAAAGATCTTGAACTAATAGTTGTAGTATGGTGATTGAGCCGAGGAAGATTCGAAAACATAAACAATGCTGATGAAAATAAAAATTCTGATTGACTATGTGCCGTAGAAGTAACAAATAGTGAAATTTGCAGGGGGAAGAGAAGAGTGACTTCCATTTTGAAAAATATGTCTGCTAGGCCCAAATTTAGGCCGAGTGAACAAGAGTCAGGAAAACACACCTCTCCGCATCATAGGAAGCTTGCTTTAAAGACAACAGTACTATATCAGCGTGTATAACTGTATTCTGCATGTTGTTAGTGATGCACAACATTTTAAATGCACAATAATCCTCCACACCTTTAGTGATGGCAAGTAGAGTCAAATAGCCACAGGAAAAAAAACGACTTCAGCCATCTATGTTAAGCACAGATAGGCCTCAATGGAGCTTGCCGGGTCTCTCTGTAGGCCACAGGCACGCAACACTGCAGATGCTAGCTGTTTTTGTTAGCCACAGGCATTCAGTCAGGCTGCTGACACCAGGGGAAACACCCGATGCTCGCTACGGCCAGTCTGGCCCTTCTGGTGGGTGGCATCCTCCTTTGTTTACCTTAGCTGCAGATGGGTCACAGTGCTGACCGACATGTGCCTCTGTTAGATGCAGATGCAGTCACCTGTGATAACCACAGACTGCCTGTACAGCTGAAGCCAGACCCATCTGTTAGCCACATAATCCCAAACTGCTGGGGCAAGCCACCTCTGTAAGCTACAGACAGGATGCATTGCTGTTAGCAGGCACCGCTGTTAGCCACAGACAGGCCACACTGCTGAAGCCAGCTGTCTCTGTTAGCCACAGACAGACAGGCCACACTGCTGAAGCAAGCTGTCTCTGTAAGACTCAAAGAGGGCACACTGCTGAAGCCAGCTGTCTCTTTAAGCCTCAAAGAGGGCTGTTAGAACCGGCGGTCTCTAGTTGGCAGAGGTATACACTTCTGACAAATAGGGACCTACCAACTCTAGTCAGGGAAAGGGGATTACACACTCAGATAACCCCTGCTACCCCCTTGGTAGCTTGGCAGAGCAGACAGGCTTATCTCAGAGGCAGTGTGTTAAGCATTTATGACCACATACAGTAATAAAGTGAATACACTACAGATGGACACGACACAGAAGTTATTATAAAAAATAGTATTTTTATATAAGGCTTAGCACAAGACCAAACAACGACAAAAATATACCACAGTCTTAATAAATACTCTTTGGAAGGAAAAATAATAGTTCAAATAAGGTTTCTTCTTGGCAAATAGTTCTTTAGCAAAGTATTCTTCTGAGCACAGTTCTTTGGCAACAATGTAACCCCCACAGGAGTCACACGACGTCGAGTCTACAAGATTCCCAAGGTTCGGCGTCGACCGCGAGGAGCGCTACGTCGAGCCTGGAGTCGCAACAGACCCCACAAGTACAGTACCTTGAGAAACGAAGAAAACGAGGATCCACGGCGTCGAGATGTCGGCGTCGAGGTCGGCGTCGATCGTGCCTCGGAGTCGGGTCAATCCGCAGCGGTGTCGAGGGATGTCGGGCCGGAGCAGCGCTCACGGCGTCGAGAAGGGCGTCGAGTCGATGCGATCAGCAGCGGCGTCGGGACGGGGTCGCTTGGAGGTGGAGCCGATACTCACTCCTCACTGGCGTTGATACCGGCGTCGAGACGGGGTCACTTGGAGCCGGGGCCGATACCCACTGCTCACTGGCGTTGCTGCTGACGTCGAAACTGCAGATTTTCCCTTGTGTACTGGAAACAACACTTTCCAGCAATTCAGCAATTCAGTAGATGGTGAAGTCCTTTGGCCCTGTGACTTCAACAGGAGACTGGCACTCTTCCAGTCCTGGGAGATTTCCTAGCAAGTGTTCAGAGAGTACACACCAAGTTCCTCTCTCCTTGTTCCTTGGCAAAAATAAAGAAGCAGCTTTCAGGTTCCTCCACAGCAAAACAGCACTCTGGCAGAAAGGGGAGGCAAGTCCTTAGATCAGCAGGCTTCTTGTCCTTGGTACAGGTTTCCTTGTCAGAAGTGATCTGAGTTCTTGGTTCAGGGGTCCTTCTCTTATACCCCTTTTTCCCTTTGTTCCCTTTGTCCAAGCAGGGAGATTCCCACCATCTCAGGTTTGTTGTGGGTGTTGCCAGGCAGAGGCACCTGGCCTATTCACTGAGCAGGGCAGAGTCCTCAGCCGCCCAGCGGGAGGCGGAGCCAGTATTGTCACTGGCAGGAGCAGGGCTATCAGTCGCCCAGCAGGAGGTGGAGCCAGTATGGTGTCAGGCAGGGCAGGCTACTCTTCCCTCACTCTATGTGTAAACGCCCCATTCACCCCACACTGACTCATTCAGACCTCTGGAGCCACCCAGCCCCTGACACACACACCAAACCAGCAGAGACCGGTAGATAGTTGGACAAGAAAATAGCCACTTTCTAAAAGTGCTATTTTCAAACATAGAATTTAAAAACCATCCATCCTAAAGGGTGTGTTATTAAATTCTGAGTTCAGGGATACTAAACTCGACTTGCTACCATGCTCCCTGAGTCAGATAGATTATAATGGAGTTAATAATCAGTCTGCCCAGTCTGGCCTATTGGAGGCAGGTAGCCCTTCAATAGTGAAAAACGAAAATGGCTGTAATTCACTATTAGGTCATGCCACACACATCAGGGCATGACCTACCTTTTACCAACAATGCACCCTGCCCTAGGGCCTACCATAGAGGTGTCTGAAATGTGGCAAAGTGAAGGTTTAGAGACTGGTAAGTAGGTTTCCTTACCAAGTCGACATGGCAGTCAGGGACTGCACGCAGGCGCTGCGGTGGCAGGCCTGAGACACATTTTACACGCTGCTTCTGTGGGTGACACAACCAGTGCTGCAAGCCCACCAGCAGCAGTTAACTTACACGCCCTTGGCACACGCAGTGCACTAGACTAGGGTCTGAACAGTAAGTCAACCAAGCCAATCATGGTAACACCAATCAATGTAACAATTTAACATAGGGAGCACTTGCACTGTGGCACTGATCAGCAGTGGCACAGTGCCCAAAGCAATAATCCAGCAAAAACATCGTAAACAGAGGAGGCAAACAGAAAAAAATGGAGGAGAGACTCATGCCAATGATGCCAGGTCTAACACGTGTCCCCTCCAGCTGAAATGTGGGGAGAACTACCCTTCACCCAGGGAGTCCTCATCACTAAGGCGGAAAAATCTGGACAGACCATCAGCATTGGCGTGATCTGTACCAGGGCGGTGTTCCACCGTAAAGTCCATCCCCTGTAGGGAAATGGACCACCTCAACAGTTTTGGGTTCTCACCCCTCATCTGCATTAACCATCTGAGGGGCCTGTGGTCTGTCTGAACCCGGAAGTGAGTCCCAAACAGGTAGGGTCTTAGCTTCTTCAGCGCCCAGACCACAGCAAATGCCTCACGCTCTATCGCACTCCACCTTTGTTCCCTGGGAAGTAACCTCCGGCTGATGAAGGCTACAGGTAAGTCTCGGCCCTCCTCATTCATCTGTGCTAGAACAGCCCCCACACCATGCTCTGAAGCGTCTGTTTGGACAATGAATTCTTTTGAAAAGTCGGGTGCCTGGAGGACCGGTGCTGTACACATTGCAGTTTTCAGGGTGTCAAAGGCGTTCTGACAGGCGTCAGTCCAGATCACAAGTCTCGGCTGCTTCCTGGAAGTCAGCGAGGTCAAGGGGTGCACAATGTTGCCATACCCCTTGACAAACCTCCTGTAGTAACCCGTGAGACCCAAGAAGGCTCTCACCTGAGTCTGGGTTTTGGGCGGTTCCCAAGCCAGGATGGTATCTATCTTGGGTTGCAGGGGGGCCACCTTGCCGCTCCCTACTTGGTGCCCCAAGTACACCACTGAACCCTGCCCAATCTGGCACTTACTAGCCTTGATTGTGAGGCCTGCTCTGCGCAGGGCCAACAACACTTCCTGGAGGTGGCGCAAGTGTTCCTCCCAGCTGGCGCTGAACACTGCTATATCGTCCAGGTAGGCGGCGCTGATATCTTCCAGCCCGGCCAATACCTGGTTAACCAACCTCTGGAATGTGGCAGGGGCATTCTTCATCCCAAAGGGCATCACACGGAACTGGTAGTGCCCATCTGGTGTGGAGAATGCAGACCTCTCTTTTGCCCCATCAGTCAAGGCGATCTGCCAGTACCCAGACGTTAGATCAAACGTACTAAGGTACCGGGCAGCCCCCAACCGATCGATGAGCTCATCAGCTCTGGGGATGGGGTGCGCGTCAGTCTTGGTGACCGAATTGAGTCCTCGGTAATCCACACAGAACCGAAGTTCTGGTGAAGCACCAGGCGCTGCAGCCTTTGGGACCAAGACCACTGGGCTGGCCCAAGGACTGCTAGAGGACTCAACCACCCCTAAGGCAAACATCTTGGAGACCTCCTCCTTGATATATGCTCTGACCTTTTCAGTCACCCTGTAGGCCTTGTGCCTCACAGGAGTGCTGTCCCCAGTGTCCACATCGTGGACACACCACTGAGTGACACCAGGGATTAAGGAGAACAGATCAGGGAATTGTACCAACAGATGGCGACAATCTTGCTGCTGCTCAGGGGTCAGTGTGTCAGAGAGGACAACACCATCCACTGACCCATCTTTTTCTTTTGCACACAGGAGGTCAGGAAGAGGCTCACTCTCCTCCTCCATCCCAGCATCTGTGGCAAGGAGCATGCCCACTTCGGACCTTTCTAAGTGGGGCTTTAACCGGTTGACATGCAGGACCCTTAAGGGGTTCCTGGGAGACTTCAAGTCCACCAAGTAGGTGACATCGCTCTTTTTCTCCACAACCTCAAATGGTCCAGTCCACCTGTCCTTGAGCGCACAAGGTTCCACAGGGGCCATGACCCAAACTTTCTGACCAGGTTGGAGCTCAACCAGAGTGGCATTCTGATCGTACCACCGCTTCATCTCTTCCTGGCTGGCCTCCAGATTTGCCTGAGCAAGATCTCTGAAGCGCCGAGTCTGGTTCCTAAAGGCCAGCATGTAACTATATACATCCTGGGGAGGTTTCCTGGGAGATTGCTCCCAGCCTTCTTTGACCAGACTCAAAGGTCCTCTTACCGGGTGACCATACAAAAGCTCAAATGGGCTGAACCCTAGAGACTTCTGTGGCACCTCACGTTAAGCAAACAGCAGGCATGGCAAGAGGACGTCCCATTTACGCCTCATTGGTTCTTCAAGACCCATGATCATGCCTTTTAGGGTCCGGTTGAATCTCTCAACCAGCCCATTACCTTGAGGGTGGTAAGGAGTGGTAAACTTGTAGGTTACCCCACACTCCTTCCACAGAGACTTCATATAATTCGAAATGAAGTTGGTGCCCCGGTCTGACACCACCTCTCTGGGGAACCCCATGCGGGAGAAAACACCCATCAGTGCCCGTCCCACCACGGGGGCCGTCACTGTGCGGAGAGGGATGGCTTCCGGGTACCGGGTGGCATGGTCCACCAAGACCAGGATAAACCTGTTGCCCATGGCTGTCTTGGGGTCCAGTGGCCCCACAATGTCAATTCCCACTCGCTCAAAGGGGGTACTGACGACGGGAAAAGGTTGGAGGGGAGCCTTCTGCTTCCGCCCACTTTTCCCACTTGCCTGGCAAGTTTGACAGGTCCTACAATGGATATCTGAATCCCTTCTCATCTGGGGCCAATAAAAATGGGTGACAAGCCTGTCATAGGTCTTGTCCTGCCCCAGATGTCCAGCTAACGGAACGTCATGAGCCAACCCCAGTAGGAAGGCTCTGAAGCGCTGGGGTACCTCCAGCACACGGGCTGACCCAGGTTCAGCAGCCTTAGGCTCGCTATACAGGAGGTCGTTCTCCCAGTAGACCCAATGTGATCCTGACTGATCACCTGTCGTTTGGGCTGAGGCCTGCTGCCTCATACCCACAAGAGAAGGGCACACTTTCTGTTCAGCACAAAATTCCTCCCTGGAGGGACCACCATCCTGCTGCCAATGGGTCAGCTCGGGCAGGTCTCCCAGTTCGGCCACTTGTTCTCCTGTCGGTTCCAGGGCATCCCCCTCAGGGTCTGCTCCCTCCTGGACCGCGGGAACGATGGGGGACGGTTTCCCGCGCCCCCTGCCTCTTCTCTTCACGGTTGGGACCTGGGCCATACTTTCAGGCTCCAGGGCCCCATCAACACCCTTACTGACTGACATGGACCGGGTGGTCGCACACACCCACTCAGGCAGACCCAACATTTCCAGATGCGATTTTCTCTCCACCTTAGCCCAAGGGGAGTCCTCCAAATCATTGCCCAGGAGACAATCAACAGGCATGGCGGGCCTCACAGCAACCTGAAGAGTACCTGAGACCCCCCCCACTCAAAGGGAACTTGAGCTACCTCACACTGACTCTGTGAGTTGTCAGCAGCTACAACGGGGTAGAATGCATGAGGGACCACCTGCTCTCTGGACACCAAGTGACACTTGACAGCTGTCACACTCGCTCCGGTGTCTCTGAGAGCTTCCACCCTATGGCCATTAATGGTCACCCACTGCCTATATTTCTTAGTGTTACTAGGCAGAGGGGTTGGAGGGACCATTTCCACGTCTCCTGAAGAGACCAGGGACATTTCTGCGGGACCCCACCCACCGGGGGCACCCATCTCATCCCCTCCCAGGGCTACACTCGCTACCTGACGAGGGGGTGCACGCGGCGGTGCATTCGAATCCTTCATGGGACACTGGGGATCATAATAACGGTGTCCCACCTGCTTACAGGCATAGCAGGTCATGGGGCCCCTGTGAACAGGTTTACCTGTCGGGGCCTCTGGCTTCTTTACAGGGGGAGGCTGGGAACCCTTCCCTTGGTTCCCTTGGGGACTACTTTGGGGCCCTTTCTGAAACTCCCTCTGTTTACCCCTGTCCCCCCCACTCTTCTGCTGGGGACCCTGCCCACCTTTGGCTGAGTCTCCCAGTGGACCCTTGTGGACCCTGGTACTGACCCAGCGGTCCGCCTCCTCAGCAAGTTTTCTAGGGTTAGATAGCTTGCTATCAACAAGGTGCTGGCGTAGCTCTGGAAAACAGTTATTAGACAAGTGCTCCCAAGCAAACAAATCATAAAGAGCATCATAACTATCAACCTTGCTACCCTTTATCCAACCATCCATGGCTCTGCAAAAAAAAGACACATATTCAACCCACGTAGTACCAGGCAACTTCTTACATTCTCTAAAGGTTTGTCTGTACTTTTCTGGGGTTAAGCCATATCTCAGCATTAAAGCATTCTTCATATGAGTATAAGATGCCCTTTCCTCTTCAGGCATGCTCAACAAGGTATCTCTCCCCTCGTTTGTAAAGCGGCTCCACAACCCCGTTCCCCAATCCTTCTCAGGGACCCGGTGGGCCAATAACGCTAACTCATATGCTTTAAACCATTGGCTAATATCTTCATTCTTACTGTAATCTTTGATCACATCTTTAGGAAAATAAAACCTACTTTCTGCAGGCACGGATGGAGTGCTGCCACCAGAGGGATTCAACTCTAAACTCTTAGTTTTAAGCTCCATCTCCCTCACCATCTTCTCACGTTCAAACGCTAATTTCTCTCTCTCAAAATCTAATCTTTTGCTCTCCATTTCAGCTTCTCTCTTGCTTCTTGCATTCTCTAATTCCAACTGCCCTCCTAATTTAAGTTTTGCCATCTCTAACTTGTATTCCCTCTCCTTCTCCCTGTCTTCCAACTCTTCAGGAGAAAGGCTCTTAGAGGAAACACTGCTGCCTCGAGATGACACTGGCCCACCTGTGGGCTCTTCCTCTTCCTCTTCTTCTTCCTCTTTCGGTACCACCACCGGGTCAGAGGGATCTCTGGCCTCTAACCAGGCCTTCAGCGCTTTGAGGAAGTCGCCTCTCAATTTGAGACCTGTGGTAGGAACTTTAAACTGCTTGCAAAATCCTCTTAGATCCTTTAGCTTGTAGGAATCTATCTTCTCCTTATCAAATTCCCCCACAACAATCTCCACAGGTGTAGCAGCTCTGGCATTCTCCATGGTCAAAACTGGCAGTGTTTAAGAAAATAAGCTCCAGGAAAGCGGAGAACAAAAATAGAATATCCTACCAAAAACAGATTGTGGCTGCGTTATGGTCTGCTTTCACTATGTAGCATACACTAATCACTGCACATGAGTCATAAATGCAAAGTTCAATCCCACCGCTGCCACCAATGTTAGAACCGGCGGTCTCTAGTTGGCAGAGGTATACACTTCTGACAAATAGGGACCTACCAACTCTAGTCAGGGAAAGGGGATTACACACTCAGATAACCCCTGCTACCCCCTTGGTAGCTTGGCAGAGCAGACAGGCTTATCTCAGAGGCAGTGTGTTAAGCATTTATGACCACATACAGTAATAAAGTGAATACACTACAGATGGACACGACACAGAAGTTATTATAAAAAATAGTATTTTTATATAAGGCTTAGCACAAGACCAAACAACGACAAAAATATACCACAGTCTTAATAAATACTCTTTGGAAGGAAAAATAATAGTTCAAATAAGGTTTCTTCTTGGCAAATAGTTCTTTAGCAAAGTATTCTTCTGAGCACAGTTCTTTGGCAACAATGTAACCCCCACAGGAGTCACACGACGTCGAGTCTACAAGATTCCCAAGGTTCGGCGTCGACCGCGAGGAGCGCTACGTCGAGCCTGGAGTCGCAACAGACCCCACAAGTACAGTACCTTGAGAAACGAAGAAAACGAGGATCCACGGCGTCGAGATGTCGGCGTCGAGGTCGGCGTCGATCGTGCCTCGGAGTCGGGTCAATCCGCAGCGGTGTCGAGGGATGTCGGGCCGGAGCAGCGCTCACGGCGTCGAGAAGGGCGTCGAGTCGATGCGATCAGCAGCGGCGTCGGGACGGGGTCGCTTGGAGGTGGAGCCGATACTCACTCCTCACTGGCGTTGATACCGGCGTCGAGACGGGGTCACTTGGAGCCGGGGCCGATACCCACTGCTCACTGGCGTTGCTGCTGGCGTCGAGACTGCAGATTTTCCCTTGTGTACTGGAAACAACACTTTCCAGCAATTCAGCAATTCAGTAGATGGTGAAGTCCTTTGGCCCTGTGACTTCAACAGGAGACTGGCACTCTTCCAGTCCTGGGAGATTTCCTAGCAAGTGTTCAGAGAGTACACACCAAGTTCCTCTCTCCTTGTTCCTTGGCAAAAATAAAGAAGCAGCTTTCAGGTTCCTCCACAGCAAAATAGCACTCTGGCAGAAAGGGGAGGCAAGTCCTTAGATCAGCAGGCTTCTTGTCCTTGGTACAGGTTTCCTTGTCAGAAGTGATCTGAGTTCTTGGTTCAGGGGTCCTTCTCTTATACCCCTTTTTCCCTTTGTTCCCTTTGTCCAAGCAGGGAGATTCCCACCATCTCAGGTTTGTTGTGGGTGTTGCCAGGCAGAGGCACCTGGCCTATTCACTGAGCAGGGCAGAGTCCTCAGCCGCCCAGCGGGAGGCGGAGCCAGTATTGTCACTGGCAGGAGCAGGGCTATCAGTCGCCCAGCAGGAGGTGGAGCCAGTATGGTGTCAGGCAGGGCAGGCTACTCTTCCCTCACTCTATGTGTAAACGCCCCATTCACCCCACACTGACTCATTCAGACCTCTGGAGCCACCCAGCCCCTGACACACACACCAAACCAGCAGAGACCGGTAGATAGTTGGACAAGAAAATAGCCACTTTCTAAAAGTGCTATTTTCAAACATAGAATTTAAAAACCATCCATCCTAAAGGGTGTGTTATTAAATTCTGAGTTCAGGGATACTAAACTCGACTTGCTACCATGCTCCCTGAGTCAGATAGATTATAATGGAGTTAATAATCAGTCTGCCCAGTCTGGCCTATTGGAGGCAGGTAGCCCTTCAATAGTGAAAAACGAAAATGGCTGTAATTCACTATTAGGTCATGCCACACACATCAGGGCATGACCTACCTTTTACCAACAATGCACCCTGCCCTAGGGCCTACCATAGAGGTGTCTGAAATGTGGCAAAGTGAAGGTTTAGAGACTGGTAAGTAGGTTTCCTTACCAAGTCGACATGGCAGTCAGGGACTGCACGCAGACGCTGCGGTGGCAGGCCTGAGACACATTTTACACGCTGCTTCTGTGGGTGGCACAACCAGTGCTGCAAGCCCACCAGCAGCAGTTAACTTACACGCCCTTGGCACACGCAGTGCACTAGACTAGGGTCTGAACAGTAAGTCAACCAAGCCAATCATGGTAACACCAATCAATGTAACAATTTAACATAGGGAGCACTTGCACTGTGGCACTGATCAGCAGTGGCACAGTGCCCAAAGCAATAATCCAGCAAAAACATCGTAAACAGAGGAGGCAAACAGAAAAAAATGGAGGAGAGACTCATGCCAATGATGCCAGGTCTAACAAGGGCACGCTGCTGAAGCCAGCTGTGTCTGTAAGCCTCAAAGAGGCCAAACTGCTGAAGCCAGCTGTCTCTGTAAGCCTCAAAGAGGCCACACTGCTGATGGCAGGCGCCTTCGCTAAAGCAACAGTTGATGGACAGAATGCAGAACAATGTCATACATTCACCCCAGTACAGAGATCTGGGCCTAAATCCATTGTTTTTTTGCTCACCATGCCGTTCCAGTTTGAACCCAGCCATATGCAAATCAGTCTGTGCCTCACGGGAACAGTCCAGCCCGAACTGCCAAGCCAGGTCCTCCCTGGACTGGAAACAAGCAGGGTATGCCCAGACATGGGTCCCTTGCTCACTTTGCCACTGAATTCAAGCTAGCCTGGCTGATGACAGCTGTTAGCCAGAAACCGATCCCAGGATGCTTGTTTCCAATCCAGTGAAGACATGGCTTGGCAGTTTGGGCTGGACTGTTCCCAAGAGGCAGAGGGTAAAGGTTTGCATATGGCTGTGTCTGAACTGGGGTATCAAAGTGAGCTAAAGAACGATGATGGATTCAACCCAGATCTGTGACTGGAGGTGAGTGTCTGAAAAGTTTCAGCGCTCCGCCCATCATCTCCTTGTGTTTGCTTTAGGCGCCTCTGCTAGCCATAGACAGGGTTAATTGCTGTCGGCAGACACCTCTGCTAGTCACAGACAGGTAGGAGGCACTGCTGACTGATAGCCTTGTTAACCACAGACAGGCCCCAATGCTGACCAGAGGCTGACTCTATCAGCAGCAGAGGGCCTCTCTACTGACCACAGTCATCTTTGCTCTTCCACTGTCTGAAGACTGCTGTCTCTCCTGAGCTGTTGCCTCCTCCAGAATTTCCCTCTGCCTCGATGTAGGCACCTGCTGAGCCTGGTCTGGTGCCTACTTTGTAAATACTCAACAAATAGTGGGCATTTGTCACCCTACTGACCCCAGTGACCTCTGCTTCCCCACTCTCTGCAGACTGTGCACTCTCTCCTGGGTTCTTGCTTGCTCCAGAATGTCACCGTCTAGATTTAGACATCTGCTGAGCCAGGTCCGTAGATGCTTAATAAAAAAAGTTAACGAGAGTTGGCATTTGTTCGTCCTTGGTTCCTTTTGCTGCACACACATCTTTGTGCTGTAGTTCAACAGTCACAGGCTCTAGGCTCATAAATTAACGAATCGTGTTTGATCACTGTTTAGCCATTTGAAGGAGCGATGAAAAGGTGAGTTTTTTTGTCACACCTCTAAGTTTTTAGGTCTCGCCTGAGCCAGCGCTTTAGCGCTGGTCTCGCGAGAGCTTTTGTAAAAGGGGGATCTGGAAGTGCAAACTAGTGCTTTTCAGGCCTCCAAATACAGTGCATGTGCGCCGGGCGCGCGCACCATTTGGCACCCTGAAAAGCACTGCCTGATCACTTTCGCGGCCGCTTTGATGTCCTCAGTAAACCGTGCGGCCACTGAGGACATCAAAGCGGCCGCGAAATTGATCACCATTTGCCACCCCCTCCCTTATCCCACTTCCTGCTTGTTCCCCATGTTCCCTGATCTTTTTCACTGGGCGTGAATGATTTACCTCCCAGCACCATGCCTCGCTGCCTCTTCCTGCAGACACATAGGTTGTGTTAACAACCAATTCCATTTGCGTTGGCACTTGGGACAAGCTGAGTGGTATTTGCCCCTGCACTTATTACAAACAAACTATTTGTCGATGTGTAAATTACATGTGAAGCAATATTTGTTCACAAATTTTCAGTACCCGAAAATGTTCACCCAAAGTACTCCATTACTCTCGAACTAGGTCTGCGCTCTACAAGCGCTCTACATACATACATAATGGAACTAATTGCCCAGAAGTTGTACACAAGGCCATAGAAGGTCAAACTGCAGCATCCGAGTCCATCGGATCAGTGTTTTGTTTGCAATGATGCATGCCAGTCTCCCCCCTGTGCCCTTCAATCACATGTGAGAACTGTCGCACGAACAGCAGAAAAACACAAAAGACATCACCCGATGACTGCTCGGCAAAGGCCTGCCAATTGTGCCTACCACTGCAGTAAGATATCCATCGCCACGCTGCAGCTGCGTTCAGTGTGACAGGAGCACCACCACAGTCTGTGAACGTCTTCAGCACTCTTGACCCTCCCCCCACCCAGCTATGGTGAAACAGTCAATAAAAACGTACAAAAGCTTATTTTCATTGGCAATCTCTGCTTCGGCTGATCAGATCACTGCAGTCACATAGCTAAAGGCCCATTGCCTAGCTGCCCCCCCCCCCCCTAAACAACGGGGAGGGTGCGGGGTTAGCATCTGTTGGTGACTGATAACAGAGCTATTCTTAGCTAGGAACCCCCCCCCCTGCAATCACTGAGCAGCTACCTACGTCATCGGCTCATCCTCAGTGGCAAATCCCCGAAATGTCACATTCACGCTCCTCTTCTTCCTGGCTGCTCCTTTCTGACATTCCCATGGCTGCAGGCACAGGAAAGCATGAAGGAAGAAAGCAAGCAAGGCTGGTATATTGGAAGGAGGGGAGCCAGCCCGCCGCACATGGGAGCTTCACGGGGAATCTGGAGATGTTCAGAAGATGCTCTTTTCATTATTTTGTTATGTTTGTATTCAGAAATCGCACAATTTTGTCATGTTAGCTGATTGTTCTGCTGTTTCTGTGTTATGTGCACACTTTGAAAGCGCCTCTTATGAAGGCGGTGCAACAGGAGGTGTGGGTGGAGGTTGTGGGCACTGGCACTCCTTATAGGGACCAGAACAGTGGTTTTCATCAGCAGCTTTTCACCCAGAGCAAGAGAAGGTGGAAGAGAAAGGAAAACTGTGGCAAAGGGGGAAGGCTGGGACCACCAAAGCCAATAGGCATGGCAAAAACATGTAAACACACATACTCACAAATGCAACCTATTCACAAAAATGACATTTACAAACCCCTCAGCCTTTGGCCTGTACGTGAGATGTCATGTGCGCCTCAGTGGAAACAATGCACCGCAAGGACAGATAGTTGGAAAAGAGAACTAGTTTCAGATCCAAACATAGATGGGCCGTAAGCACTTCAGGCTAGCCTTTGCTGCAACCTCAGGTCACTGACCTGTTACTTTACGTCATGACCGGGCGCCTCACGGAAAGGCATAGGTGTCTTTAATTTTTATTGTTTTTTGTTCATCTTGTTTTCAGAGTAGAGTAATCTTACCAAGCATCAAACTGCCTGTAGCAAGAAGAAATTTAGACGGACTTAAGATCTCACCAAGAGGCCTAGCTTTTTGTTTCAAAATGCCTATCTGCCAGAGTTTGTGACCGGAACACGGGGCGCCATTCATTGCCTGCCCTCCCGGACACGTGCTTGTGCTCTGAAATTCACGCCAGACTCACTCTTCTTTTTACGAAAAAAATGTACAATTGGAATTAGCGTGTGCAGGAAAGGCAATGTGCTGGCTATTGAGCACGTTGCTTATAGAAAGCACTACCTAGCAAGCGGCGGGTGGGTTGATTCCAGTCCCCAGCACTGGTAACAAGAGCCCCATTTTCTGTTTGCGGGCGTACCAGACCCTCCTTCTCCATTGGCCGGCTGTTTGCCTGCATGTTTGCAGCAGCGTTTTCACTGTCTTTGTCTGTCTTGCCAAGGGGGCAGCAGAGAGCGAATCCGAAAGGCACCTCCATGGCGCCGTAAAGCAGCCCCCCTCCCCCAGTGGCATATTGCATTGCAGTCCCATGGCCAAGCCAACAAGCATTGGCATACCCAATAGGTCTTGCCTTTGGGACCTTATAAGTGTTTAGCTATGCAACAGTTGATTTTGTTGCAACAAGGATAGTGTGCTGCATAAATAAATACTTATACGGTTCCAAAAGCGAGACCTATTGGCTATGCCAATGCTTGTTTTTGTTAGGGATGATACTTTCATTTCTTCCCTTATCACAGATTGCCAAGTGTTCTGTGCTGTTTATAATCCGCTCACGACATTTCTTCTTGTATATCCTGTTGGTAACTCTGTCGACCGACCGGTCCCGCCCCCTATAGTTTAGCTTAAAAAAAGCGCAGATTTGCATTTTCCATTCTGAATCACAGCGGCATGTGCCTAAAATATAAAACGTGAACGCTTAATTATTTTGCTGAATTTTTTTAATTTTATGGTATCCTGGTTAACACATTATCCACATTGTGAAAAATCTGACTTCGCTCTTTTCCATTTCTTCGGATAACCTTCTCTTCTCGTTCCTCCTCCGTTTCTCGAAGCGATTGGTGTCAGAGGACAGGCAATGGGGATAGAAAAGCACATAGATCAAAACCGGTGGTGTTTGTTGGTATGTGGCACAAATGTACCATGTTTTAGTATCAATCATTTATTGAATCACTCTGACAAAAGTGACTTCACTTTATGAGCTTCTTACTTGTGTTCAACTTGAACATTAATAGTGAGACAGCATAACAATAATAAAAAAACAAGCAAAGCAATGATAGTGAGACAGTATGCTGCACTTTCTATATGAACCTTTGTCACTTAAATTTCTTCAGTCTCCCTGGTGGTCTAGTGGTTAGGATTCGGCGCTCTCACCGCCGCGGCCCGGGTTCGATTCCCGGTCAGGGAAGATGTTATTTTCTTTCAATTATAATTTATTGAAGCAGTGTTTTGCTAAATTACTTTATGATTTTGGTAATAATTTATTTTCTACATTGTGGCGGCTTCTTTAAGCAAACATGCAAAGGGGAAAGAATAGCGAAGAGTTAAGATACATTAATGACATAGAAAACAGACTAGAACGAGCATTGTTTCCTGTTTGTCACTGTTCTTTAACCAGTATTGTATGTCACTGTGCCAAGTGTCCAAGGACAAACCATACGATGGCGACGAGAGCTCTGCTGGTCTGTGTCGTCTGTCCTGACACGAGTGGTAGAGGTAACAGCGTCAGACTTTCAGTCACTTTTTTATTTTAATTAAAATGGCAGCAGAGCCTGTCTTCTTTCTTTCTCTGGCAGAAATCCTCTCCCCGGCTGGGCAGCAGTCACAGGAGGTCAATGCGCGTGTAATATGCCTCAACCCTTCGATAAATCTTCTTCGGTCCAGGTCAGCATCTCCCCTTCCGCCCCTGCCTTAACATCCCCACCCACCATATACAACTTTCCAGCCAATCCCTGTGTTTCCTTGCCTCGGTGTTTCCTGCTATATATGTTTAAACGCCCATCCGTATGACGTTTGGCTCCAGGACGAGAAGGGTCACCCTTACCGCCCAGGACACTACTCCTGTGACCCCCGTCTCTTTGGCTTCTTGTCCATTACCTGTGTGGTTCAACTCCGCCTCTATGCCCCGTCTGCCCCATCACCTTCCACAGGACTCCACACCTCTGCCCTTAGACCACGTATGCTTCACTCCCACCGTGTGACAGAGTGCGCTGGCGGCTAGAGTGCTTCCCAGTCCCAGACACGGAGACTGAAACGTGGAAAAAAAGAGAGGGTGAGTCGAAAGAAAATGTGTCTGATAAAAGGGAAATAACCACGAGAGGGCACTGCGAGGGACACCCAGCTGCCCGAGAGAGCCCTGGCACGGTGGAAATAAATCCAGAGCAATGAAGGTGGACGTGGTAACAGGGCAGATAGTGAAGGGGCGTGCTGCGGTGTCACTAAGTAATTGTGCGCAGCAGGCAGTGCGAACATAAACTAAAGCTCACTGCTGAGCAGTGGTAGAGGCACCAGGAGGGAGCAGTGGAAACTGGAAGGAATCTGTGTGTGGGCATGGTCTGCAGCCTGTCAATGCAGAGGAAGAAAACTATTGGGAAAATTGAACGCGAAAGATAATGTCGTGTGGTTCAATATCTCTTTGTATAAAGTGCGCACGCAGCGTTCTTTCAGAAGCCCGGATAGCTCAGTCGGTAGAGCATCAGACTTTTAATCTGAGGGTCCAGGGTTCAAGTCCCTGTTCGGGCGGTAGTGTTTTTATCTAATATTATTTTCTTATTTATTTTTGAAAACAGCAGGGAGTTTATTTTTTATTTGACCAGCTAGTCGCTTCACTTTTCGCGAATACTCGTGCGGTTCTTCGTTCTGCCGTCTCTCGCTGGTGTTTTGACTGTCACACACGGCTCAGCAGCGCCACCTGTTGCCCAGTAGAGCGCACACCCGTTTCTTTCACGTGTTGCCATCAGAAATGCTACAGCGAATGCACATAACGTGTGAAAACAAAAAGAAATCGCAAAGCACAGAAACTAAGTGCACCTGATGTACTTTATGCGGTAAAGCAGCGGCGTCTCTGGGCGTGCACTTTAGGCGGTCATTTCTCCAGTTGCAACATCCCTCAAAATTAAGGGGTGCTTCAAAGAAAACTACCCAAAGCTGTCAAGTTTTCAGATTGCTTATGTTTGCCATTTCCATGGTGTCAGTGCGCTTATCAGTGACATACAATTGCAAAAGCTGACACTTAGGGGCATATTAACAAGGCGGCGATATGAAATTATCGTCGCTTTTTATCGCCCGGTTTGCGCGTTATTAACAACGCGCATCGCCGAGGCGATAAAAATTCCAGAGATAGTTGGGATATCGCTGTTTTCCATGGTGGAAAACGGCGATATCCTAGATGATAGGGCCTGTGGTCTTAGCCACAAAATCCACCCCCCATGTTAAGTATGCCTTAGTCAGGAATTTAACAGACGTTAAATTCCTGCGTTAAGGCATAGTTAACGCGATTTAAAAAATCGCTACCCTCCCTTGTTAATATCGCGAAGCTGCCTTCGCAATATTTTCCCAAGGGAGTCTTGTCAGGCACACCTCCTTTGCATCTCATTAGCGATGCGATCGGAGGCGTGCTGCAAACGAGCGCTAAGTCAGCAAGACACGCGATAGGCAGGAGGGGCAATGCTCTGTCTTATATTTTGTGTAATACAATTTTAACCCCTTCAGCGCTCATGACGGAGTCACTCCGTCATGAGCCACGGGTGCCGTGTGCTCATGACGGAGTGGTTCCGTCATGCTGCGGCCGTTGGCCGCCGCTCCTCCCACGCTGCGCTGATTCCCCGCCTGTGCGGGGGATTAGCGCAGTGGGCGGAGTCATGACGGAACCACTCCGTCATGAGCACAGCTCAACCGTGGCTCATGGCGGAGTGGCTCCGTCATGAGCACAACGCCACCGCGCTGCCCCCAAAACCCCCCCAGCGCTGCGGCAGAATTCCTGCCGCAGCCAAGGGGTTAAACCATGTGAGTATTCACAGTGTTTTTAGTCACAGGTTGTGACCTTGTGGCACCATAATACAGGCGTCACTATTTCTCAGTGTGCCAAGCAGGACTCAGTTCTGTTTCCCTCTGGTTTCACCCGAAATCCCTGCAGTGACTGCATTAAACAAGTGAGATGAAATAGATTCCTGCCTACACGGTGAACAGGAGATGTGATCCTTGGCAGCCCTTTTGGATTGATGCGCTGTCAGTGATAGATTTTCTTTTTATGCCATATGTCCCACCCGCCCACTGCCCCATATTTATTCAGTAGGTCGGGCAGATGAAATCATTCTGACGTTCTGCCCATGTGTGATCCTGAGCAGAGGCTTATACACACCGTGCTTTTATATAGATGCTACGTTTTGGAAGCCCTAATGAAACCACTGGTGTCCCACTCTAAGCCACCAAGACCAGTGCCCTGCTTGTATATGCTTCGACACAGCACAGGCTATTTCCACCCCAGCTGCCCACTTGTGTCTGGGGGAAGCACACCCATGAAGGATACCTAAAAGAGAACAACACCGAATGTGTTCTTCAGTAGGAGAGAATGGATGCACTCTCCACAGTGTGTCTGCCCCATTGATGTGCACAAAAAGGCTTTCCAAAAAGCGGAGAAGCACATCTGCACATGCCTAAGATCTGCACATGTCGTCTGAAACTCTGAAATGCACACACATTGTCTGAAATAAGACCTCTGGTACACTGGTTCACACACTGAAATATAAAATCGTCAGTGTCCATCTATAATGTTTGTGTCTAAAATGTAAACTCATGTCTGCATATACACACACCACTTCACATATGAACGTACAAGATTAAACAACTACAGTTTAGGGGCAGTAGAGATAAAATACCAACATACTACAAAAGAAAAGAATATTTTAAAAACTTGCAATTCAGGACAGCAACAAACCTGCACTCAAGGCTCCTCCGCGCCTACATTAAATCACCTAGTGTGTGTTCTCTGGCACGAGGACCTGCGACCTACTTAATAACTGTTCTTTCTTACTCCTGTTAACCACAGGTGTAGAAGACAAGGGGCCGCGGTAGTGATGCCTCAGGTACTGGTGAAGCTCTTAAGTTATCATTCTGAGTGTAGGTAGCTCACCTGTGTTTTCCTTTGCATTGCTACTTGTAGCCCTGCTTAGCGTTTACGCCCTGAAAACGAAACCAGAAATAATTACCATGAAAATAAAAATCATACATGAGAAACGACACCCTCACGTGTCACAGCAGACAAATTCAGATCCCTGATAGAGCTTGTAACTAGTTTGTCCTTCTCACTGACCCCACTGTGCTGTTTTACCTTCTGCAGTCTGTCACTCACGTTTGCCCAGAGGCACCGGGCTCGAAGCTCTCACCTCGGGCTGCTCCGTTCGGCGGCTGCCAAGTCCAGAGAGAGGAGGCTGGCAGTAAACTGTCCTGGCCAGCTGTTCCTGAGGTGCCAGTGCTAGCAGGCTTGAGGCAGGTCAGATCTCAACACCCTCATTAGAAGCCTCGCCCGTGCTGGAAGGCCCAGCAGCCACACAGGAGCCTCAGAGAGGCTGACGGGGCTGGCAGGGGAGCACAATATATATCTGCACACAGGAAAGCTACAATGCATCCCCGTGTGCCATGCACATGTCAGAACCCCACTAGGCTTACCTGGGATGCTCGTGGGGCTATCTCGCAGGGATGACGCGGACAACCTCCACCGTCCCCCTCCTTACCCTATCAAAGTGGACATACAGACCAAGGCAAGGATGGGACCAGGGGAAGGAGTCAAAAGGTGGTGGGAAGGGACGACGTCTGGGAAGACCTGGTGAGGGCACTTGTCTCAGTATCGCCAGCTACATAAAAGAGGAACCAACCGGTTAGTGCGCCTGCCCACACTTCTAGCTTGGTCATACACACAACACTCACACCAATACAAGGAACGTTGAGTAAAGGTCAGTATAGTCACCTGAAACAAAGGTTGGAGAAGGAACAACTCGAGGACAGGCACGATATACCCAGTGCTTTAAATGGGCTGGTACTCACAGGTACTGAGTACCGGCACTTCTATTTTTTATCACTCTGAGTACCGGCACTTCTCTACTGCCGTGGAGAGTACCGGTACTCATGAAGGGTAGGCGCATTGGCCGCTAGTGGTGGTTGCCTGTCTCTTTGACAGCCAATGCACTTGTATAGCCCTGAGCTGAGCCCCCGCTGAACTACTCAGCGTGGGCTCCTTAGCATGAAATTCGGGTGTTCGCCGTCATGCTGTGTAAGGAATCGAGGCAGCCCAGTGACAGCACAATGAGGAAATCCATGGGGGGTAAGGAGGTTAAAGGGGCTTTAACCCCTTCTGTGCCCCGCCCTTTCCACGCCCTGTGCCGGGCGTTTCATTAGCGGGCGGGGTTCATGACGAGATAGTCTCGTCATGGGCACAGCGCAACCGCTCTCCATGACGAGACTATCTCGTCATGGGCACTGAAGGGGTTAATCCCACCTGATTCTTTTGTGTGCGCGCCTGCCTATGTTTGTCTGTTTGCCTGCTTGTGTGTGCGTGTTTTTGTGTGAGAGAAAAAGGAGAAAAATATTACTACACAAGGAAATGTTAAATTATCACTGTGTTTAACTTTCGTTTTGTATAACGAATTCACCTGTTTTGTTTATAGAAACACATTTCTCGTGTTTTGGTATGTGCTGCAACTAGTATATAAGTCAGTAAGCTTCCCATGTCTTGCCTTTAGCCCCGCCCCTAGCCCCGCCCACTCACCACATTTAAATGAGTACCTGCACTATATTATTCCCATTTAAAGCACTGGATATACCCCAGTTCCTGAAGCACTGGAAGAAGATGACATCAGCGTTCCAAACGTCAGTGAAGGGAGAAGGAAGGGTTGCCACACTCACCTGCGTGGCAGCAGGGTAGAAAAACAAGGAAGACTCCTAGGTGGTGAGGAGAACAAAGGAAACCACAATCACGCGTTCCCTCTGCGTGTCGTGGTGTCTCTAAGCAAGGCGCTCCTGTGCTGTGGGGGACCAAACAAGAAGCAGCCACCACGCGTTCCCTGTGCGTGTCGCGCTGTAACAAAATAAGGCGCTCCTGCGCTGTGGGGGACCAAACAAGAAGCAGCAACCATGCGTTTCCTGTGCGTGTCGCGCTGTAACAAAATAAGGCACCCCTGCACCGCAAAGGCAAACAATATGTAACAAAATAAGGCGCTCCTGCGCCACGGGGAGAAGTCAAGAAACCTGTGACCACGCGTATAATGCGTGTCACGGTCTAGGCGTCAGAGAACCTTGGGGCTGTTGTCAGCAGGGAGAATGCCAACATGCAGTGGCAAGGGCGGAGGTCTCGGGCTCATCGGGAACTCCAAGGCGTCCGTAGGCTGGTCGTGGGTCGCATGGGCAGGCTCATCAGGAACAGTACTGGAAGCACCGAAGGGTAGAGTACCGCGGCTTTATGCGGTCTCACCCGGTAGTACATCTCACCAGACTGAGTGCGCTTCCTTGTTGGAGCACTAGCCGCTGACCTGCCGTGCCGTCCTGCGCACCAACCATAGACCGGAAACTGCCAAACGTACCACCACACGCACCACTACTCTTCCCTGGCTGGAACCATGACAGTACCCATGTCAACAAGCCCTCCAGGTACCGTTGCCGGCAGGCAAAATTCATTCCCAGGCAGAGTGGCAGTGTGGAGATTCGGTGCTGCACTCAAGGTAATTATGGAGCGCCTAATGATCCCCAAAGCATGTCAGGGAGCTATATATGTGTGTGGCCAATGCATTTTAGTGGGGTGATGCGGACACCCGCATTAAAATGCGTTAGCCTAACTCCTGATGCATAGTACTTGGCAGGGCTGACTTCCGTAATATCTAAGTAAATTGGATTTAAACTTCCTTTGAGCCATACCCATATTTGACCAAAATGTAATTTACGTAAAAGTATAATAGCGCTTCAAACAAAGACGCACATTGGCAGTTCATATCAAAGCACCCAAGATCATCCCTGACTGTATTTCCCATAGCTGCCGAGCTTAAAATTGCTTATGTGTGGCATTACCATGGTTTAAGTGAGTTTCTGTGTGACAGTATGAGTGAAACGTAATTGCGATTAAACTAAGCAGAAGAATACCTGCAAAGATAAAAATCAGAAACGACACCAGTGGGTGCCACAGTAATCGCTACAAGTACCACTTATTTATTGTTCAAATGCACTTGCACTGTGGCAGTGCTGCTACTGGTGGCCCACTGCCATTGAATGTGAACTTACCTGCATCTGCAGAGAGCAGGGACTACCCACCATCAGAATCATGAAGCAGGGCACACCGCCCCGATGTTTAACCATGACAGCTGTTAATCGTTCCATGGACCCTTCATACATGCCAACATTTTAGAGGATGCATGCGGGAGATTTTTGAAAAAAAAGTCTGGAGAATGTATTTTCCGCAGAAGCAGAGTCAATCTGTCTGAATTGGATCTATTGGCATGTATGCTGACAGACAATCAGCATTTCATTTTTGGAGGTTTAATAACATAGCACAAAGGTTGGAGTCCTAACCTCTGTTTTTTGTATGCACTTCCAGGAGATCATGACTCAGCAATCCCAATCAGGGTTCCGCATGCAGGAATCGGGAGGCGGGAGACTAGCCTTGGAATGGGTGGGCTCCCGTCTGGAGTGCATGCTCATCATGTGTCCTGGCTGCGGAGCCTAAATGCCAAGCTTCAGAGTCTTTCTCAGAGTGCTGATAAATAGCTTTTCACGCTTGTGGCACACAAAGAATGACTGGTGGTGAGCTCAGAGGAACTCTCTAAATTGTGTGACAAAATGTGCCAGTGCGGGAATGACTGACGATTTGCGTTAGTCTGACCCATGATGCATAGCTCTTGGCAGGGCTAATTTTCAATAACTAATAATTTGCACAATAAACAGGGGTTCCATTTTCGGCTGCTAGCTGGCCTTTACGGTATGTGGGTGTTGTGTCAGCAGTAGCGTGCGGTGTGTACCCCAAAACAGGCGCTTCATGCTGGGGTAGAGGGAACAAGCATACTTCGTTTCAACTCTCCTCCTAGGAGGAGGCTGCTGTAGCACGGTGGCGTCCTTGGAAGAGTGTTGACATGAAGTATGTTTGTCTCAGGTCAATGGCAGCACCGCCCGTATGTGCGATTAGTGTGCAACTCGCCCCACAGACCAAAACCTGCTACAGCACAACTGAGGCCTCATACTCAAGATTCCTTCCAAAAATACCTAATAATAAAACAGCAAGAAACACAACACCTTCCAAAAGGCACAATTCCAGCTAAGGACCCCATCGCACATGACAGTTCTCCCCACCTTTATGTCACTCAGTCCTGATACTTCGTGGGGGCCTGCGAATGAACCCCCAGATGATAGCTGGTTGCTGTCTCCCAACGGGGAACTGGGAACTGTTTGAAAGTCTCTCTCGCAGAGACTCTGACCATGCTCCAGTGGGGAGTTTGACCCATGAGACAACCACCTCAGAATTCCCACATGGCCGGCTTCCCAGAGAAGATGACTTAGGCAGTTCCACAGACTCCGATCATCTGAATTTCTTCAAAAGAGACACATTCCGGGTAACTCTGTCATGGTCATGACAAGCCATTAACATGGTACTGTGCGCTTGGGCAACTTTCCATGGCTCATGTTCGATCGGAAAGTGGAACTTGCTGCCTAGGTTATTTTCATGGACCATAACCAGACATGCCAACTCACACGGTGCCATTGTGTATCAGAAGATTACGGCTCCCTTCACATGTTCACCCAGTGAGGAACCAAAATCACAGGCTTGCAGGAAGGACGAGCTGGAAAGCACCGTAAGAGTGGGTTTGCAGCTGGTATTTGGTGGGTGTAAGCAGCTGATGCTCTTCAAGAGGTGTGAAAACACCCTAGGATATCAACAACAGCCCCAGCAACTTTGTTAATTTGTTTTTTTTGGGGAGGTGGTGGAGGGAATAGTGCGTCTTAGGTAACTCTCAGCGCGAGGTCCAACCACCACCGAGGCTCCACCTCTCACGTCACACTTTGAAATGTATGTGTCATTTGGCAGGTCTGCATTATGAATCCCCCACTTGCAGACAGTCTGTCTTGGCATGCTGCTGCCATCACATTGCGTCATTCAGTTGCTTGCGCCGGGCGGCCACAGCAACTTCATCCGTGGGTTCTGGAGATCAGGATAGGTGATGAGAAACCACATCCTGCACAGGTCGGAATATGCACAGATGACTTGGAGTCTGCCCCATGGTAGCATGCGGCGTGTGACGGTACTTCCTCACGTAAGAGTAAAAAGCCCATTCCAGATGATAATGTTGAGTAAGAGCAATCTGAATTGCCTTGGTAACTGTCCTCATAAACAGTTCTCTCTCTCATTCGCTTGGGGCCACCGGACCATAATTTGAAGTGGTTTAATCCCTTGTATACTGCAGGTAATTTGCTTTCTCATGGCCCTGGAATGGCAAGATGTAGGAAGATGGCTTAGTATATGGTGCACTCTTAAGGGAGTGATGCACCTTGCACTAATCCAGGCAACCCTATAGTGAATTTAGTGGTTTTTGATAACCGTAGGCTCTCAAAGTGGTAACTGTGGAGAGCAGCCTCCAGGCGTATCTTGAAAGAGTGTCATCAATAGTGTAGGCTAGATGAAAAAGAACCACACAGTGTTTATAACAAAATAAGTCTGTTTATTACACAGTACACTCACTATCACATTGGTATATCTCCTAACCGGAGATATCAACGATACACATAGGAATACTTCAAAGAAATCGGGTAAGTAGCACAATTATACACTGGGCTCCAGAGGAGGGGCCAAGCCACATACTTAAGAAGTGGAATGCGACCTTCAAGGAAAAACAGGACTTAGACCAAAGGATTCAGAGGAACTGGTAAAAGGTAAGTACCCAGGGACCTCACGGAGGCTGTATGCAGAGTGGAGACACAGCCGCGTGCCCAATGGAAGTCAATGGATAAGTCACGGTTGCCGTTTTGAACAAAAAGGACCCTTCCACGAAGAAGCCCTTTGGAGGACAAAGGTTGGAGAGCCACCCCACCTGAGGATGCCCCAGGAACCAAGTTACCTGCACCAGGGAAGCTGGGTGCATTGGGTTGAAGTGACATTGGAACCTCCCTTAGACAACAATGGAAGACTTAGGAAGAAAGGCCTCTCGAGAAGTCTGTGAAGAATTCCTGTGGAATGCAAGGATGGATTATTGAAGAGGTGAACCTGCCAGCAGATGGAACAGAGTCTATGCCACTTGGAGGTGACCAGGAGGCAAGCAGACACAATGGCCACCCTTGTCAGGAAGTTCAAGACTGTCGACAAGGACATTGTTGCTGTAGCTGTTTGGACCAGGCAACACTGAGGAAGACCAGTGTGCTGCGCACAAGCTGTCCCTCGTCTGATGTCAGTGCCCAGTAGAAGCACCAACAAGCCTTGGTAGCCACAACTGGTGTTTGAAGATGACAAGATGCAATAGTTGGGACCAGCAAGGTCCAAGGGAGTCACCAACTGCAGGAAAGTCAGAGCAGGCCCCAAGCAAGCAGGGGAGACCACCAAAGCAGGAGAAGATCCTCGAGAGGACACCCAGGCTATAGGCACAGGAGTCGCAAGAGGAACCTCAGGCAGCTCACCAAAGATGGAGGCCACGGTGCAAGGAATGCAGGGAGGACACTGATCTTCAAGGGATGAGGTGCTGGAGGCTGGAGATTCTTGTAGCCCGAAGATCTATGGAGTGCAGAACCAACAAGTCTTGGCAATGGCAAATCGATGCGGTGCACAGGGATTTGGTCACAGCGGCTCCGACGAGGGATACTGTCCTCCAATTTGCAAGGAAGACAGGTCAGGCCTCTCGAGAGACACAGAGCCACCACCTGTGTTGTGGAGCCTCAGGAAGTCCATAGGTTATACAGGAGCAGCAGACTGGTCAGCTTTGCTGCAGTGACTGCAGATGGAGAGAAGTTACTCCTTCACTCTAAGGGAAATTTCTTCAGATGTTTTGATGCCCACAGGTCTTCTCAAAAACCTGAGCGAAGCACAGATGCAGACAAGGCAGACGATTTGCAGAAAAGCCAGACCAGGAGCAGCATGAATTTTCCTCGATGCAGTCTTAGTTACAGGCAAAGCCCAATGAAGTCCAAGTGTCCAGACAGTCGAAGAGTGTCTTGGTTTTAGAGTTGAGTCTTGTTCCATGACTAATCTGAGGACCCGCCCAGGGGGAGCCCTTGAGTACCCAAGGAAAGGGTTCCCTACAAGAGGAGGGGCTGAACAGAGGAGAGGATACTTCCCTGTCCTTTGTCCAGTTTCGCACCAGACCGGGAACCAAGGGTACCTGAACTGGCTCAAACCAGTGAATGCAGGGAGGGCACCAAATGTGCCCTTCAATATAGTCTGGCGGCGCTGGAAAGAGCCCCACCTGAACCTAATACACTAGGTCATGTCTGGGACATGGTCACGCCTCCCTGTGACAGGAAACCTATTGTTCTACCTTCCCCTGCTTGAGCTTGGTTCAGCAGCAGGAGGGCAGAACAGTGTCTGTGGTCGGCAGCAGCACTAGCTTGCTGGCACACCCTGAAAGACTGTAACCGGGAGTACACAGGGCTCCTCTAAGGGGCCCACATTACATGGGATCATGCCTCCAACACCAGAATTTGTGTTGGGGTATGATTCCAGACATGGCCAGCTTTGGTGCGCCCATTATATAGTTAGACATCTCGCAATTACGGATGTCCACTATATGTCTTAAAATGGCTGACCACACTGACAAAGCCAGGAAAATCGACTCCGAGGTTTTCAGGGGGTCTTGCTCATGCAGGGCCACCCGCAGACTTGTAACCAACCACCCTGCTGTCAGGACTGAAGGGCCTACCATAGGGGTGACTTATAGGTTTTAAGTGTAGTGACCTTAGATATAAGGGAACTTATATCTGTCATGAGAGGTGCATGCACCTCCTCACATGGGCTGAAATAGCAGGCCTCTACTCTGAATTTAAGTAGAATCCCATGTGTGGCACAATGAATACTGCAGCCCATGGGAGACCACTGGTGTACCTCTGCTCGGCGTTCCTTAGTACCATATACTAGGGACTTATAAGGGTACACCAGTAGCCAACTGTGGAGGTACAAACATACTTACCAAAGCCATTTTGGGAGAGAGAGCACAGATGCTATGGTCCTGGTTAGCAGGATCCCAGCAAACTACAGTCAAAATATACTGATACCAGGCAAAAAGTGTGGGTAACCAGGAAAGCAGATCCTATTTTCCTACACAAGCCCTTGTCACTGCATAGCTCTTTCACTAAACCGTGTGTGGATAGAAATGTTTCAAATTTAGTTATCATCTCCTCAGTATCGGTGCTAGCCACCACTTAAACTTCGGAATACTTTGAGAAATCATTAATGAATTCAAGGATGTTCCTTCCCTCCAAGAGGCTGTTGACATCTGCACTGGTTCTCACCGACAGACATTGTGAAATGCCTAAAGTAATCACAGGAGCTGGTGGGTTAGCTGCACTCTCCACTTGATGCATAGGGCACTCTCAGAGTACACTCCCAGACCTTCATCCAGCAGCCAAAAATCACACTTCTTGGTGCAAGTAGCTTTTGGTTTGCACCATACCACGATGACCTCTGAGGGCCAGTTGTATAACCCAGGTTGTCCAAGGTTTGAGGAAAAACCAGCCCATGGCCTTGTAAAAGGAACTCTTACGTAGGTGCCGCCAACTCCTGTCTTACATTTAGTAACAATATCAGAACTTGTTGAGCCTCCATCATTCTAAGGGATACATTTTGTATGTCAATTCTCAGTCCATACAGTTTCAAGAGCCAACTGGTATCACTCGTCTTGGGCGTTGACACTGATGAGGTCAGCCTTTCATGCCATTCATACCGCACAAAAATAGACAATGACATTTTCATCTGGTCACGGTGAAAGAGTTACTGTAGCTTAATAGCACTGCCAAGTAGGCGCAGCGCACTGCGATGCTCCCTGCCATTTTCACAAATGGGAATTCTGACATAAAAAGAGGAGTAATATTAAGACACTTTTAAATTTTTTCCTTTTTTAGGTACTGCCTGCACAGCGCTTGCACTCTGCTTGTGAAATCTTTTGTATTAAATATAAATCTTAGAAGGAGCTTCAGTAACATATATTGCACAGCTGCTCACCAAGCTACAACTTACAACAAAAAACAGCTTATTATTAATCACATAGATGAAACCAATACTTGTTCAATGTGTGGAGGGTGTTTTGATGTGGTCCCTTTAAACAGTGGAGTCGACGATTTATGGTCCATGTGCAGTGTTAAATGATGCCCGTAAACGTAGAGTTGAAAATGCTGGCACCAGTGATTTGCAGTTCTCTTTAGATAGCCGGGTTTTGGAGTAGCATATCGCCACACAGTCATACCTTGCTAATGCTCCTTTGTCACCATGGGGTGAGTCTTCCTACCACTTTTATAATGTCAGACCCCTCAAGCTTCTTCAACTCCTCCTTGGCCTTAGGGTGAAGGTGGACCACCACACTCCAATGCTGCAACTCAGCTGGACCGTGGAGCAGGAGTGGAGGCTTGCTTGCCTTTCATACATCCTTTGCCCTGGAACAGAACATGGAATTCTTTGGGCAAAACGTTCAGCTCCATTATGTGAACTTGGAATGCAAACTGGATGAGATGCAGCTCTTGGGTGGTCTGGAAACTCAGCAGCATCCCCTGCCTCACTTTTGCTCGGTTGTTAGACTTTCACCCTGCTGGACCACAAGATGGTAGGTTTCCTATGGGGTCAAATAGCTGCCGAGCCATTACAATAATTGACACTCCGGTGTCAATGATTACTGCTACGGATCTCTTCTCGATTAACACTTGACATCTTGGAGCTGACCAAAGTTTAGAGTTGCTCTTTCTAAGGGCATGCACAATGTGGACAGCTTCTTCGATGTCACTCATATCTCTCAATTCTTGTTCAACATCTGGTGATGCGAGGGCTCTTACTGATGGCTTGGTGAGTTCTTGGACACCTCATAATGACCTGCATACCTTCGCAAAGTGGTTTGCTTTTCTGTAGGTGGTATGCTTCTTACCCTTGGCAGGGCACTCTCTGGTGTGAGGTAGCGACCCGCTGCACCGCCCACATTGCTGTCGGGACTTAGTGCTCCCTTTGCCCTTCTTCTTCGGAGTGACCCTATTGGAGATGAGATTCAGCAGTTTACTGTCCAAGAGCTTGCACACCACTGACTACACGTTCGGCGCACAGCCTTGGACAACTCGCTAGACTGCCCTAGGTAAGGGCGTCACGCAGGGACTTCCCCGGGTTTTGCAGGATGTGTTCGTCCAACTTCCCCGAAGCACACCCGTGAATTATTTTCAGCCTTATCTCCTCTTTTTCAACTGGGAACGTGCAGTACTCACTAGTTCTTTCAGACGTTCTTAGAAGGTTTCAATGGATTTGTCTGGTTCCTGTATGGCTTTACCACATTACAACTCAATCATAATTCTGATTCTATCTGTTCAAAAGGGGCAAGGAACGTTTCTATGATAGTTTCACAGGTAGGTGTAGGGAGGGTCTGCCTCATGTAGGGTGTCACAATTTAGAGGCGCCGCCACGTCCAAGGTGGAGGAGTAGAGGGTGCTTTCGATTCTTGTCCACAGCTGTTGCCACAAAGTACATGTTCAAGTCCTACACACACAGATTCCAATTTGGGATTTGTTTTGTGGGACGGACCGAAATTATAAGTGGTTCTGGTGCCGTTATGGTCCCCAGGCCTATAGGTTTGTTTATTTTTTTATTCTGGGCACAGACTGAGTGGCGGCTGGTGACTGTGTAATTGATGTGGCGTAAACTCCTCTCTGGAATTGCAAGAAGCAGCCGAGCAAAGTGACTGAATGAACAGATACAGTATAAAATATTGATGCCACTTTTGAAAGGCACCATGCGAGCTATGGAGACACTGACAGGAAAATGCCTTGATCAACCCATTTTCCTGCATATGGCTTGTCGAAGGGATAGACTCTTCATGGTGGATTAATCACTTCCATTATGTTCACTCTGTGTTAGACACGTACACCCTTTTTAGGTCTCGCCTGAACCAGCGCATGTGCTGGTCTGGCCGAGACATTTAGTGTACTGGTTTTGAAAGTGCTGCCACACGGCCTAGCACTTGCATTCACGCGTTCGTGCACGCGCGCAGCCGGCAGCTTTCAGCACCTGAGGCGCCCTCTGGAGCTTTCACTTTTTCCGCTGCTGCGCGCGCACCACTCGCGTGTTTGCCATCGCGGGCGCACCCCTGCTTTCACTTTTACAGTCTTGTCTACTTTGTCTTAATTATTGGCGTAAAAAATGCAGATACCTTTATTGAAATAAAAACTGAAAGTAACGAGTATAAACACAGTAAAAACAATTATTTTTAACCTTTAAATGCTACTGTTGACATCTAGGCATAATGATGGACATGGAGTAACAAGACCCTGCTAATTTTACTTGCATAGCTATCCAATCATTCAGGAAATCTAAACATAAATACAGTGTAGTTTATTTCATTATGTTTCCCTTGAAACTGAAAAACATTCATATGCACATACATTTTCCCCATTCTGTTCTCTGTAGATTTTAAAGTTTTTTTCCCACGGAATATTCAAAACATTTCATCATTTTTTCACTTTTCCTCTGATTTGTGCTACTGCTGCATATAACTGAGTTACGCCGCTTCATTTAAATCATCGGCAAATGAAACATGAATATTTGATATGAATGCTGGTGGCAAGCCACTCACGTTGGGACACTAATAACACAAGGCTACACCAATCCCCACTTTAAAATGGGCCCGGAAACAGCAGGTCCTAAAGCACCTTTTTATCCTGTACTCACCTGCAGTGTCAGGTCTCCACAAATATGAAACTGCAAAAATACCAATATCTGTCCGAGGACTGACAAGCCTGTTTAAAGGCCACTGTTTTTGCTTGTTCACTTTAATGCCTATGCCATGGCGTGGAAAGTGCACAGCCACCATGCAGAGCTTTGAAGTTCCGCATAGAGCCTAAAAAGATACCCTAGAAGGCCACAGAGATCTAACTCTGAAAATGTAAACTATCTTCAGGCACTTCAACCTGAAGCATCTCACGAAAGTTCACCAAGGCACCTTCTTTGTCTAAATGCTACCTGCATGAGCCTTCTTAACTCCTAAGCAGATGTGCTTGTATTTTTGTCACGACCTTTGTTCGCGGTGGCTCTGCGCATCCTTGAGTTGTCTAGGCGATGGGTACTTAATGTTTGCTCTAGGAATGAATGTTGATGGCATTGTTAAAAGGATATTATCATGTCAATGCCATTATCATTCACATCAGACTTTCAGCAGCCACACGGCAGCGCGCTAGCCTCCCGCCAGCAGTGCTTCCAGGGATCATCCGAGTTTATGCCCCCAGCCCTAGCCTGCTTACATGAACCAGCCCAGGGAGGGTTCGCTCCTCAAAGACCCCCTGCCTCGTTTGTACTTTCCGGGAGGGCGTGGCGCATCCTGCTATGCAGCAAAACCTGAATGGAATCTGCCTGGCAGTGGTGCTCATGGAAAATCCTCATATACAAAATCAAAATATAGGCAGTGTAAAAAACATAGGGTCCGTTTCACAAAAATCTTCCGCAGTCCCTGGCGCCACGACTGCGGAGGCTCTTTGTAAATCGGATCCTTTCGGCTTTTATGTATTTTGCAGTTTTATATGGATCGGAGCGCTGTGCACGAGCCCCAGTTACATTACGCAAGGACACACCCCTTTTAATGTTTAGTTTAGGCACGATAAATTAAGTGATATTCCCAGACTCACAAGCTGTTCAGCATCCGCCCAAACTCGAACCTGGCTCCCCAGTATCATAGTCGGGTTGCTCTGGCCTTACGTCACATCCACACGATTATATACATCAAGCTGAGACGGTCTCATGCGTTTTGGACAGTACTACACAACACAATCACGTTTCACATCAGGCACATTCACAGAGTGCGCACCGCTGTTATATTTGACAAATGCACAGTTTTGAGACTGATGGACGTGACCGGGAGTTGTCTCTAATGTCGTTAAAGGCCACCATTCGCCGCTGCCTCTCGCGCTCCTCGGTAGTCATCTGGAATTCCCTTCTAGGGCTTGTTGTTCCAAAAAACCATTATGGCCTTGAAAAATTTTATTAAAAAACTGGGTAAAAAACCAATAAAGGAAATTCTAACAATATATAAGGCTACTTGTATTTCGGTAGCCACATATGGGTCGGCCCTCTGGTGGTATTCCAATATTGACTTAATTCAAAAAGTTGAGAATAGGTTCTTGAGGTATATTCTGACAGTCCCCCAAAGCGTTGCGACATATATATGCTACACTGAATTGGGTTTACCCTATATCTCTGATATTATCAGAATTCAACCCTTACTCCTGTGGCATAGGGTTTGGAATATAAGGGAGTGCGTCATGAACCGGGCTATCCTACGGGATGCTTTAACTCTGGACAATGTTGGCAGAGCTGATTGGTTGAATTATGTTAAAAATTTTATGGTTAATATTGGATGCCAACATTTCTATGAAGACCCACTCTCAATGGTCAATATCTCTAGAAAACTATTGTCTAAGTTATATATGGAATACCTCGAGGATAAAAGAAGACAAGAGGAAGAGAAGAAAAACTCAGTTACTCTTCACCTCAGCGTCTCAACCCATTTTAAAGTACAGCCTTATCTAACCTTGCCGATGTCCAATCATGACCAATTTCTTTTGACTCGCTTTAGGTTGAATATTTTGTTTAGACTCCTGACTTTCCCAGAAATGAATTTATGGTCGCGTAATCTCCCCCTGTGTCCGTGTGATGAATTCTCACTCCAGTCTGATATTCATATTTTGTTTTTCTGTAAATTTTACTCTTTACCTCGTAGGCAGTTGATTATACCATTACTTAAAGAAATGAATTTAATCCAATGTCGTCCAGCTTTTCTAGAATTTCAACGAATGGAAACTGTTCTAACTGTCACCGCGCTTTTAAGCTTTTTTAAACTTGTTTTTAAACTACGGAAAACGATTGGGCTGGGATGAATTATAATATGTCCCGTCTTTTTTCTATTTTTAATATCATCCTTCTGTAAATTTGTATCTGATGTTGTAACTTTCATGGTTTTTGTTTTTAAACCGAATAAAGTTTTTCTTGACCTTGACCCTTCTAGGGCTTGTTTGACTCGACCACAGCCCGAGGATCACAAGCTGGTTCTACCCGTGAAACTCGATCACCACTGCAGTGACTGTGAGCCGACGTATTTCATTTCTGTAATGAAACTGGTGCACACATGTAAAGCGCTCTGACACCTTCGGGTCGAGCTCGCGCTATATACAATTTGTAAGATAATGTTCCATATGCATTCAGTAGGTGTTACGTAAATCACTCTGTAAATATATTTATTTGAGGTATTCTTTGGAAAAATTGCGTCTGCATCTGTTAGGGCGCTAGCTATGCTATGGTATGCATTCCTCCTACATTGATGGGCGTGGTACCAAGTCATGACTGACACATCCAGACAGTTTTGCCATTTTAGTCAGGAGCAGTGCATTAAATGGGAAAAAATAAGTGCAGGTACTCATTAAAATGAGCTACAGATGTAGTGAGGGGGCGGGGCTAGGGGCGGGGCTAAAGGCCAGACATGATGATACGTAACGACTTCTATAGTAGTTGCAGCACATACCAAAACACATGAGAAATGTGTTTATATAAACAAAGCAAGTTAACTTAACCTCTTCAGCGCTGCGCGGATTCCCGCGCAGTGCTGAAAGATTTGAGCGCGGGCGGGGCCATGACGGAACGGTTCCGTCATAAGCACAGCCCAACCGGCGTGCATGACGGAACCGTTCCGTCATCGGCATCGAAGAGGTTATTACACAAAATGAAAGAGAAATACCATAATATGTTAACATTTCCTTTTTTTTTTGTTTTTTTTGCAATACTTGCACCTTTTTAATGTCATACTGTTAATTGCTGTTTGGCACAATACTATATATTTTTGAGCATGCGAGTAGGAAGAAACTGAAAATACCCCCACTTCAAACAAAAGATCTTATGGCACCATGCAAATGAAGCAAACAATCATGACCCTCCCCAGAAGAAATCTCTTGTCTCTTCCATCGATGTATCCATTCATCCTTTCATCCTACCATTTACCTGCTGATGTCCACCATTTAACCTTTATATATTATAATGTTTATTCAGTCTTTCATCAATCATAACGTTTTTCACCATTTCGTCTATCCACCCTTCACATCCAAACCTATCCATCCATCTCCAAACCTATCCATTCATCCTTTCACTCATCCATCTCTTTATCCACCTTCTCCCTCATCCATCAATCCATTCGCTCATCCATCCATCAACCCTTTCACTCTTTTATTCCATCAACCTTTTCATTCCATCCACCCTTTCACACAGTCCCTCCTTTCACTCATCCATCATCCACCCTTTTATTCATCCATCCAATCTTTCACTTATCCACCCATCATCCGCCCTTTTAGCCAATCATCCACCCTTTCACCCATTCATGCTTTCACTCATCCATCATCCATTCATTCATACATCCACCCTTGCTCGCTCATCCATCCACTCACCCACTCACCCACCCACATTTTTTTCGTTATTTATTAATCTTTGTCGCCGAGCAGACATGTACACACAAAGTGCCACCCATTTTCTTTAAAATACCTCCTGAGAGTGTCTTGATTCTCTCTTTCTCACTTTTTTCTTACAAAAACAGGCATACAAATGCAGGCAAACACACAAACATAGCAGACACACAAGGGCAGAGATTACACGAGCACCAGTTACATTTTTGCTTTAGGCCTAGGACAATTAAGTTATTTGCTCAGAATCACAGGATGTTGAGCTGAAGCTGGGACTCAAACCTATTTTTATAGATCCTAGTTAGGTAGCTCTGACCGGCCCTAACATTACATCCTCTCAATGTTCCTATCTGGGAAAGATGCCTCACAGCCTATGCAAACATAAACCCCCCACCAAAGCCTGAAAGACACTGGAGCGAAGGTGCTAACAACAGGCACACAGCAAGTCCAATTCACTAACTCTCCCCCTTTCCCAGCAAACTATAGCTTCAGGGCGCTAGCCTGGACAGGGAGCAGGGAAGAAAAGCAGAGAGACCCTTAGGCACCATCCCATCGCCCAATGTCTGCCTTCCCAATACGATGCTGGGTAGAGTGTAATACCCCTTCCCCCCACCCACCCCTTCACAGACTCGTGCTGAGAGGTGTATTCATCTCGGGTGTCACACTTCAGAGTCCCGCACCTACGGTGTGATTGTCTGGGCAGGGTCTGATTGGACCCTTCACTTTTATTCACAGAGGGCCGCAGGGCATTCACAACCCTAAACAGCCCTTAAGTGATGCTAATGAGCCGCTGCTGGATTGCTCAGCAGCGGCTCCGTTCAGAGGCATACACTGCCCCTCCGTCCATTCTGCCTTCTCTTTTTCGGCGGCAGCCGAGCAGAGCACTTTCTGCGCAGCACAGTCTCCAGTGCCATGGAGCCTGCAGTGCCTGACTTTCCCCTGAGTACCGGTACTGTCCTTGGCGAAGGAAAAGTTCCGGTACTCAAAGGGAGAAAAATAAAAAGTGGCGGTACACCGTACCGGTGAGTACCGGCCCATTTAAAGCACTGGTCAGGAGGACTGCACCGGTAGTTTCAATCCCTTACTTCTAATAAGAGTGAAACTACAAGTCCCACAATGCACGGAGTTAGATGTTCCTTGAACTCTACGACTGCTTGAGGATGGCTACACACGACATATGCAAAATGGCAACACTGAGCGCGCTTCGAACTTCTATGACATAAGCATTTCGATTCAGCGCGCAGGTGTTCCCTCACTTGTGAGTTTCTAAAGTCAGGCTAAAGTAGGTCGAGGATAACCCAGTTTATTCGTTGTTAAATGGCGACAAGCAAAGAACAAGTCCGCCAGTGGCCCGGGAACGTATCCGGCAATGCTGATGAGAGTCGAGGCAAGCTCATGCATTCTGGCCGAACTCTGTAGTAAATTACTTGTCTACTATTCTCCACTGTACTGCTCTATCAGAATGTTCCATGACATCATAGAATGCCTGAGTGCCTCTCTGTGTTAGAGAGTCAGTTAGTCAACTCAGGCTGAGCTGTTAGGAGCCTGCTCCTGGTGGGGCTGTCTTTGTACCATCTATCTTCTCCTACTATCCTGATCTCCTATACTGGAACCAAGCTACTAATAAAGAAGTATCCTACTTGTACAGATGGACCCTGTATCTTCTTTTACAACAATTTTGGCGACGATCTTGAACCTACGCAAGGAATAAGGAGTTAGGACAACTGAGGAACTAAAAGACAAGGAACTAAAGACTTTAAAGACTTTCAAAATGTTAATTGAAACTCAAAGGTAACGCCCGGACCAGCCCCACCAGTGTCCTGTACCATCTGGACAGCCTGCAGCCTGGGCGTTTGTCTTCACATTACTGAGGAGCCTGCTGTCACCTGTAAGACTTCAACAGTGAACAGTCTCTCTGGCAACAAGCCTGCGGTGTTCTCTTGCTTTCCCCACCAGTGTCCTGTACTATCTGGACAGCCTGCAACCTGGGCGTTAGTTATCCTATAACTAAAGACCTTGCCGTCATCTCTCCAGCAACAAACTTCTCAGAGGCACAACAGGTTTGCGCACCCTGCTGTGTTTCACTGCCCTATCTGGGTCCTGCGTGGGAAGAGTCACAGTCTGACAGCAAGTTCTGTCTGCATTCTCAGTGAATTGCCCATCTACCTGGTGGTGGAATTTGCTTCCAGCAGTGTCTGGCATTGTACTTGATCAGCGACCTCATCAGCTGAGAGCGGGGGTGTATTTTAGGGAAAAGAAGGACTTTGTGTGACTTCCTTCACAGCGAGCACCTTTTATTGTGTATTTGGGGAGGTGCTTTGATGGAGGCAGTGACAGCTTTAACTGACTTGAGGAACTTTGCCAGAAGAACTGTCTGAGTGATTCATTGCATCAGGAGCACCTTTTGCGTGAGTCCGTGTGTTTTCCAGTCTGTGGGAGCGCTTTATTTTTGGTGATTTATCTCCTAAAAGTGGACTCTCCACCTTGGCTAATAGCAGCGCATCGTTTAAATTCAAAGCCCAAGCACGCGCATCTCACCGTTCTCCTAGCGTCGCGTGGAGGCAGGATGAATCCTTGGTGATGGTGACGTCTTTCTCTCTTCGATACCGAATGACGTTTTATCTCTCTTCATGTCTCTCAGCTGCCCAGTGACGCCCGCCTGCAGCAGCGCGCCATGAGCCACCCGGTGCAGCGTCACGAAACGTGCTGCCATTTTGTGTTTGATCCTGGCTCACGCTACATTCCTATGCAAGTCTGACAACCATGTTCCTCGCGCTGGTTTTCCCTGGCGATTGCAGCAACGTTATTTCAACAAAAGGTGTTTGTCTCTGTCTTCCGTTCAGCTACAGTTGGGCCTGCTTAGTGACTTACAGTGGTGAACGGCCTGTGCAGCAAGTGAAGGACGAAGCACATCGGTTCAACATGAAATAGAACTCTTGGCTCCGCTTTGGATTCTGGCTACTGTATGGAGCTGTGTGTCGAGACCTCGGGTGAGAGATCGCTCACCGGAGCTCCTTCTTTATATTGCCTATACTGATAATTCATGTATTGGTCTGTAACTTTCTTTTGTGGGCGCACTCAGTTTATAACATAGTCTCTTCAGTGGGCAGTTTATGCTTAGATGTTTCTAGGCGGTCTCTGCTTCAACTCAAGTTTGTTTTCAAGGGTGACGTTTACTTGCTTACTCTCTGTGTACCCTACCTAGGGGAAGTTGTGTGCTTTTCCACGGTGAGTACCCTTGTGGTGTACTCGGGTGTACCCTTATTAGGGGAGGTTTTTGTTTTTGTTTTCCAAGGTGTGTACCCCGTGGTGTACCCTTATCAGGGGAGGTTTTAAGTTTTTTTTTTAGGGTGATGTATAACTTTTGGTGTACCCTGCCATGGGGAGATCTGTTGTTCCCTTGGCACTTTGTCCCCTCATTCTGTGTACCTTGTGGTGTATCCTACTTACGGGAAGCTGTGTTGTTTTCTAAAGTGATTAACTTGTGGTGTACCCATCTCTTTGGGGAGGTTGTGGGGGTAGTCAATGCCTCTAATTTAGTTTTCAGTTTTCCAGGGTTAGTACTCTGTGGTGTACCCTATTTAGGGGAGGTTATGTTGTTTTCCAGGGTGACTACCCTGTGGTGTACCCTATCTAGGGGAGGTTGTATTATTCCCAAGGGTTAGTACCCTGTGTTGTTCCCTATTTTTGGTGGTGGTTGTTTGGTCAGTCCCTAGGGTTACTACCCATGGGGCTCCCTTTCATGTTGACAGTATGCTCCGGTCGAAGTCCACCTGCATGGAACTCGTGGCCAAGGGTTTTCACGTTTGTAGGACTTTGAGTGAGAAGCTTCTCTCTAGTGTTTAGACCTCTTCCGTTACTCTTAACGGATTTTAAGTGTCAGCATGCCTTCTACCCAGGGGAACTTTTGTTTCTTTCCAGAGCGTTTTCTCTCTGGTGTATCTTTGTTGTTGAGGTTGCACTCTTCTGGTTATCTAACGTGAATCTAACCCCTGTTGAACCTTTTATTGGGGATGTTGTTTTCTCCCAAGGGTCAGTGTCTACACCCACCTTTGTTTAACAGGGTGTCCACCTTGTGGTGTTCCCGCTTACGGGGAGGTTGTGTGAGTGTACCCTATTCTTCTCTGTTGCATTGTTTTTTTTTCATGTAAGCCATGCTTTGTTTTTCCCTAAGGGAGGGGGATCAGGTGTGTAGTAATGTTATTTGCAATTTTAATGTTTTCTCTTATTTTTGCATCTTAACACATTTCTGTTCATGCCAGTGTAATTTCTGATACCTCATGTAATACACCTTTGGATATGTGCATCTCATCGTTGTACTTTCTTGCTAATGATATATTGAGGTATCTTACTTGTCTTTATCTTTATTTCTGCTGTTGTTCCCTAAGGAAGGAGGATGTGTAGTAAATTACTTGTCTACTATTCTCCACTGTACTGCTCTATAAGAATGTTCAATGACATCATAGAATGCCTGAGTGCCTCTCTGTGTTAGAGAGTTAGTTAGTCAACTCAGGCTGAGCTGTTAGGAGCCTGCTCCTGGTGGGGCTGTCTTTGTACCATCTATCTTCTCCTACTATCCTGATCTCCTATACTGGAACCAAGCTACTAATAAAGAAGTATCCTACTTGTACAGATGGACCCTGTATCTTCCTTTACAACAAACTCCTTTGACCCTTTTCACTGACTGACGGGAAGCAATTTTACCTGCTTCGAAACCCGATCCCTCTGATGCTTCAGTTATGTAAGAAAGAAAAGGGGCCGGCCCATCACAGAGCTTCTCCGAGGAGTTAAAAGGAGTGACCAGGCTTGCACCAGGGAGCGCACAAGCGTGTTCTGGGAGTGCTGCGCTCGTGAGAACACAGGTGGACCAGGCAGGTGGGGAAGACAGGTGCTTTTCAGGTATATATTTACGTTTTTGTCTATCAGGGGATGCCGGCGCACCCCCCATGTATATGTGGTTGTTAGGAATGTCTGCTTTATAAAATAAATGTATGTATGCGTTGTACTGCCACTAGCGCTTTGGGGCGATCGTGAGCTACCAATAGCACTGAAAGGAGTTCAAAGAATGAAAACTGAATTCTTATGCGATGTGCGATGCTCAGAACGGACTCCGTGCGTAACTTAGTCATTTAATCGAGATTCAGGGAAGTGCATTTAAAGTTTAAGACCTGGGCATTTCTTTTGCTTGTTGAAAAAAGAGACATGCCTCTTTTAAAGTAAAAATGCAGTTTTTATTTTACATTTTGGGTACAACAGGGCACCCGGTTGGAGTGTAGGTTGGAACAGAAAACACTGACTAATAATCTCCCTAGACATTAAAATCCAGTCTCACAGAACTGGTTATTCTTTTGAAAATCCTACTTTCTCTCTGCTTTACCCACGCGCTAGCCATGCGACGGTTTCACAATTCAGCCCTTTGAGACAGAATGAAATCGAATGGAACTATTTTAAATACATTAGGAATCACATTGGGACCGCCAGTTCTTTTGCAAGTGTGCAGCTTTATTTTGCATCAAATGATAAAAAATTTTAACAGCACTTTGAATTGACGTCAGACGTTGTGCAGCGCTCTGTCAAATGATTACTTGAATTTTTAGATTCACATACATCGCAATTTTGCCTTGGATCACACAATTTGGGAAAGTGGGGAAGCTGAGAATAATCCCAGGTTTTCTGCTTTCACATTGTTCTATTCAGCCGTTAGATGTATATTCTACACTTTCCTTACACCCACCTTCCTGCAAATCAACCCCAACTCCCTGACCCCACGCCAACCCGCTGGCATCAATGTGGCCCTCAGCCATATCACACATCAAACCTTTTGGCCCATGGTAAAATATTTGCGAGTACCCATGTGATAAAGCAGGGATCCTTTTGAAGATGGGTCATGGAGTCTTTGGTGCAACAACATCAACTGTTACATGGCTAAACACTTATAAGGTCCCAAAAGCGAGACCTATTGGCTATGCCAATGCTTGTGCTTTGTTGTTCCCTTTCATCCCTTGCATATCCTCCTTTTAAGATCGAGCCTAGCGCAGCGCGCATGCGCTACCCTAGGAAAACGACCTTATGGAATTGCTCTGACTTTTCACACGCTCGTGCACATGAAGAGGCCTACGGCTTGCGGTTACGCGCAGCGGCGCGCAGTGTGCCATCTGTTGTGTCAGATTGCACACGAGCGTGCGTGCAAGATTCGCAGGACGCTGCAGCTTCTTTCACTTTTGCCGCCACACGCCTGTGCTTGTCTATCTTTGCAAGGGAAGCTTGCCCTCGGCCGTGCCGTGCAATACCTTTTCCCTGCGTCTTACCGCTGCTTGTGAAACTGTTGAGAGGCCCCCACCGCGCCTAGGGGAAGGGGGCGCTTAGTGGCATTTCGTGCGAGAGGCCGCAGAGGCTGGGCCAGTGCACATCTGGACAGCGCGAGTGGGAGGGGCCACTAGGAAACATGAGGAGAGGGGCAGGCACGTAGTGCGTCATTTAGGTATGCAGGCGGCCCCTCCAGTGAAAAAGGGATAAGAATGTGGTTCACGAGGGAGAAGCCCTCTTTGTCCTCTTGCCTCGGGAGCCCAGCAGGTCGCGGCCAGAAGCAAAGTTTGCAAGTTGCGACGGGCACCGGGTGAGGGGGCCTCACAGCGTAGCAAAAAACAGGACTGACAAGGTGGGTAGGTATTACCGTTTGGGGGTCGTTTTGTGGAAATATGGATTTTTCTGATCAGTTATGTCCCCTATCTTGGACCCCAACGGTTTCATGTATGAACCACAAATACATGTATGTTCCCTCCAGTTCCAGTTATGAAGACGCAAACACATGTGCGTCCACCGTCAACATGTCCTCTGTCAGATCCGCCATGAATAGGCCGGATATTCCATTCCTAAGTATGAAAGGCCACCGGCTTTATATGGTTCACTTATGCCATTTTACAGTCCAGGCAAGTAGGCCCTGATTCTGTCATCAAACTCTTCTTGCCTTCTGCCTCTGAAAGCTCCAGTCTGAGCCTGCATCTGTGACCATGAACTTTGTCTCATTCTCTGCGCGGCTCACGAAGCCTGACATCAGCCTGCTGCTTGCCAAAAACTGTATTTCACCTTCGAAATTATCTACTCCGTTCCCTGCCCGATGCATTCCTGTCTAGTAGTTTAAGTAAACATTCTTCCAGCTACCGAGCAAAGGCTCGGCTTCTCTGTCTTTATGAAAGTAATTCATAGCCCTATTTGCTATGGAAGATTTCCGCCCTCACATCTAGTGTAGACACTTAGACGCTTGTACACGCACTAGCAGTCAGTATAGTCAGTATAGAATAAGATTCTACTCTAAGAAGACCTCTCTTTTGGATAACTTAGTTCTTTAAACATAGGATGTTAGATATGATTTGGGATTAGGTTGACTTGACCCTCCAGACTTCTGTCGCCACATGTAGAGCTAAATGTCAAGTCCCCTTCACCCCCTAGTTGCACGTCAATCACACGTCATGCTGCTGCGCGCGCATTTCTGCCAAGTATTTCTGCTGACATTGCGAAATTCTTTCATAGAACCACCCTATTATGACATCACATCTAATGACGTCCTTTCATCACACCCAGTTACGCCTATTTTTGCTACGCACGAATATATTATCCATATTATCAATTGTTACGCCTCTTGTATTTGCTTCACTGTAATGCCTATTGTATAAAAGTAATTGATTGTCAATAATGTATGTACTTCACTTCCTGAACCTTCGTGGTGATGGAACTTGGAGCAACCGATTATAATCGACCATTGGAATAAAGCCCATTCCGAACCTCTAATACCACGGATTCTGCCTCTTATTTACTGAGCTATTTTATTATGTTTCCGTATCAAATTAAGTCCCGGTAATTAAATTATTTACCACATGAATGGCGCCCGAACAGGGACACTTTCTCATCTCACGCGCCGGCGGTGAGTTGCAGGCCCGGTCTCCTGCCACAGCTGGACGGACAATAACGCGTACCAGCAGGATTTCCTGTATCTCCCTCCGGTCAAGCGGGGGCGACTGAGGCTGCGATCAACACCCAGACGAGGCGGTGAGAAGTGCGAAGTATCCCGACCAGAGCCTAGCTGAGAGAGCAAGATCCGAGGTATACAGAGGCCCACCAGTTTCCGAAGTCCCAAGTCGAGTCCAGTGTCCGAAGTGTTCGAGTCGAGTTCAGTCCGGTTCAAGTTCAGTTCAGTTTCCGAGGCCTTCCGTTTCCGAGCTACCCGGTGAGTACCATTACTGGGGAGGCGTTCTGACGTGCACATAGGTTGTGCCGGTCAAGACGGGTTTGGGTACACAAATCCGGTCTGCACTGTTTCAGCAGTGTATCTGTACGGTTTAGCAGTATATCTAGTATATCAGGTATATAAATTCAGAATAATTCAGTTAAAGTCGAGTATTATGTTTAAGTGATTATGTTTTCCTTAGATCGTCATCATCATCGTTGCTCAGTTAAATGTTAAATGTTAAATGTTTTAAAAACGTTCTGCATATTGTGGTATGAATGACTGTTCATTATTGTGTTTACTGTATTAAGTTTGTTCAAAATCAAGTATCAGATCAGTTTTCAATATGCCGCTCTTTTCGAAATTAAGACAGATCACAACAAGAAAAGGGGTACTCGAAGAAGCCGTTCCTATTCCTCCTAGGGACACTCCAGGGTACTTCATGTATCATAAACATGGCTTAGACGCTATATTATTTCTTGATTTATGGGTAGACTACACCAAGGAATTACCAGAAAGTCAGAGGTGGCCCACAGCGGGAACCTGGGATGCAGAGTGCATCATGAAAGTAGAGGAAGAGTTATGGAAAAGGAAAGTCAGACAGTCACAGAAAGACGCCATTGAGTTATGGCGTAAAGAATCTCATAGACGTACAGAAAAAGCACTCCGACAGGAAGAGAGAAATAGAGAGAATTCAAATAAAGTCCGAGAGAATCTATTAATTGAAGAAGGTACCCGAGTGAAATCAGAACAAGTAGACAGACAAAGAAATGCCCTTATGAATGGTATGTATCCCCTTCTGGCCGAAGGATTACCTAAGGCTACTCCAGGGATACCAAAAGACTTGCCACCCCCATTATTTCCAATAAAGGTACATCCTAAGGGGCATCCTAGAACCGCAGAAGATGTTTTTCTTTCCTCATATTTAGATGACGCAGCTCCCGAGTATGCTAATTCCGCCCCACATAGACCGCCTGCCAGGGAGGTTCAACGCCAAGATCCAGTATCTGTACCTCTACAGCAACAAATCCTGTCACAAGTTCCGGCAAGCACATCTGTTTCTACATCTGTTCCTGCAGCTACTTCTATAGCTGTGTCCACACCTATAGTTGCTGTATCACGTTCAACGAACCCTTTCACACCCGATACCCCAGACGGGGCTACCGGAGGCGCTACCAATATTTTTTCTACGCCGCCTAGAATAAATAAACTTACCTTTCAAGAGTCAGCACATTCACGTACCCCCAAACTCATAAATGCCCGTACGCTTAAGGAACTTCTTATAGATTGTAGATATGACCCTGTGCCCGGAAAAGAGGACGAAATGACCCTGGCATCATTACGTATCAGACGAGCCGCAGTGTATTTAGGGAAATTACCAGGAATGACTGCGCATCTAGATAATATATATCATTTTGTTCAAACAGGGCGAGACTCTGAATGTATTAACAGAGCTATGGAATACCAGAAAGTGGAGATACAGGGGGAACTGTTACGTTTCCTCATAAATTGTGTGATCAGAAATCAAGACCGACCGGGGGTAGACCCGGAAGCAATGCAAATTCTTACTAGATGGAGCCAGAATATATCAGAAGGGAGACATGATAAGCAAAATTGTATAATAGCCATGTGCCGAAAGATCCGTAAAGAAATAGAACGTTTACATGAAGAAAGATTAGCGGTAGACCAGTTCGAACAAGGCGAGGAGGAAGGATCAGGACTGCCCACAGGACAGTCAGACACCATAGCCTATGTAGGTAGAGGAAGATCTTGTAATAATAATAGATGTCTTATTGACCCGATACGTCCGATATGTCCAGATAATAACAGGAATTTCCAAACACCTATAATTAATATAAGGTCTAACGAGCATTCGTTCCAAGCCGCTGACAAATTACTCCGAGAACGAAGGGGTTATCATTTTCTCGATTCTATGGATGAACAAGAATTAGCCAGGTCAGCCGTCCATTGGGTTGACAGTCCCGGAAAGTATAGTGATGATACAGTAGCACGCACATTTTTGAATCTCACCCCAGATGAACAGCGTTTAGCTGGGATTTATATGATTCAACAACTCCTTATACTATATCAGAGTCAGCATTCGGATCCTGGTCCCTTGCCTGATATATTGACTGAATTACTCATGAATAGATGGAGAGGTTCAGGTACTAAATTAATTAAAGAAATACTAGAATCAAGAAAACAGTACATTCTTTTTGTATGCTCAGAACATGTCTCATTGCCCATCAAGGAAAGAACCACGTATTACATGGACAGACAGAATCCCTTACGAGAAGTGCACCCAATAAAAGGCGAGGACAATGAGTTTAAACGCGTATTTGTATATACGCCCATATCGAAAATAGAATTGTTAGAAATGAAGAAAGTGGTACCCAGTCATGACAAAGACCCAGCAGGTTTCCACCGAGAAATTAAAGACATGTTACTCATGGGAGAGTATACCTATCCCGACATCATGACAATATTAAAGGTATTGATGCCTGCTGGCATTTATGAAAAACTCAGGGAAAAAGAGTGGGAGGTAGGAGACCAAAAGATAGAATGGTCAGCATTAGAAGCAGAAGAAAAGGCCCGAACTGCAGGAGCAGGACTTGGGGATAAAACTAAAGCACTACCAGGTTTACTAGTACAGGTACTGCCACGTTTATTAACTACGAAAAAGGAAGATTGGGGTACAATTTCAGCCTGTAAACAGAAGCAAGATGAAGACACTAGTGATTTTTATGCCAGATTTGAAAAATGTTTTGGTATAAATAGTGGCATAAAAGCAAGTAGCGAATCATACCCACATCTGTTTGTAACAAAATTAGTAGAAAATGCCCTGCCTCAAGTGAAGAACAGAGTATTAAAATTCGAGAGTACCTGGCAAGGTAACACCCCATCACAAATGTTACAAATGTTACAGTACCATCACAATAGAATTAGAGAGGAACAAGAACATGAACAAAGACGCATGAAAGACACAAAAATGAAAATGCTAGTCTCCCAGACAGTTCCAGCTGAAGGACATAAAAAGGGTACGACACATTCCGGTGATTCAACAGGACCTGTAAAAGGGACATGCAATTATTGTAAAAAGCCAGGTCATTACGTACACGATTGTCCAGTTTTGAAACATAATATCGCCATAGGTAATACAAAAGAAAGACCACGGCCACCTAGACAGGATCAGAATGAACAAGGAGCCACGCAGCATGCACAGTCCATGCCAGCTCCACCACAGTCTATACAGTTTGTGCCGGCTGCACCAGCGCTGCCTGTTGCTGCCACCCAAACCACGACACGACAACTGTACCAGACCGCACAGTACGATTATCCTGATTATCAACGATACGCATGAACCAGCCTAGAGAGGGAAGTTGACTTACCCCTTATCGAGATCCCTGTAGATCAAGAAGGACCTTATATACATAGTGAATTATTAGGCCAAGACAGAAAATTTTTACTCGATACAGGGGCAAGTCGAACAACTATAAAACGTAGTGAAGTTCCAGGGGCACCCCTCTCAGGCTCACAGAATATTTCCCTTGGTTTTTCAGGAAAACCTATTGTTAATGAAGTGTCACAACCTCTTCCACTTACGATAGGACCTTTGACCCGAACTACAGATTTATTGCTTACTAAATCATGCCCAGAAAACTTGTTAGGAATAAAAACACTGAAAGCTCTAGGAGCTATAATATGTTGTTCTCCGGAAGGAGTAAGATTGTTTTTACGTGATTTTAAAGGTCACTATGTGTCTAGAGACATGGATCCCCGACTGCAGACTTTACCTACACATCTATGGGCACAAGGCCCTACTGATGTTGGTTGCATGAATATTACACCATATCGAGTCACACTAAAGGCAGGAGTGGTACTACCACGAATGCGACAATACAAGTTACCACCAGATGCTGTAGTGGCTTTACTACAAATCATTGACGAGCTCATTGCCCAAGGAGTGGTTGTGGAAACAGACTCCAATGTATGTAATTCACCGATAATTCCGATTCTTAAACGAACAGATCCGAAGGCCCCGCCAGTATATCGATTGGTTATTGATCTGCGCGAATTAAACAAGTGCATTGTGCAACAATTCCCTGTGGTCCCAGATATCTCGTCATTACTGACAGCTATTGATTCCGAAGCAACATTCTTTACTGTAATTGATCTCAAGAATGCCTTTTTCAGCGTCCCAATAGATCCGGAAAGCCAATATTTGTTCGGATTTAGTTTAAATGGACGTAGCTTTAAATTCTCACGCGCACCTCAAGGATTTACGGAAAGCCCCAGCATCTATAGCCAAGCACTAAAACGAGAACTCGACAGTATCCACATGCCAGTTAACACTGCTCTGCTTCAATATGTCGATGATCTGCTGATCACCGCGAGAAGCGAACCCGAATGTGAGAAAGCATCACTGACAGTTTTACAATTTCTAGCCGAAAAGGGGCACAAGGTGTCCCCTTCTAAGCTGCAATTCTGTGTCCAGCGAGTTGTTTATCTTGGACACTCGCTGTCCAAGGAGGGAAGGCAGCTTACACCCGACCGCATTCAGTTAATAGCTAACATGCCAATACCCAAGACACAAAAGGAGGTGCGGGCTTTCATAGGCCTCACTTCATATTGTAGGCAGTGGATTCCTCAGTATGCATTTCTAGCAAAACCACTCATTCAGTTGACAACACAGGAGGCAGCCACATCGACTGTTCTCCCTTGGACTCAGGAACATACACAAGCTTTTGAAAGCCTAAAGAAAGCTTTATGTCAAGCACCTGTCTTAGCAACGCCATGTTACAGTAAACAGTTTACACTCTTTGTTACAGAACGCGAAGGTACTGCTTTGTCAGTACTCACACAGGAACAAGCAGGAGCACACAAACCATGTGCTTATTTTTCTAGTACATTAGATCCCGTAGCTCAGGCTTTGCCTGCATGCCTAAAATCAGTGGCAGCGACAGCTTTAGCAATCAGACAAAGCGATGCCATAGTGTTAGGACATCCATTGACAGTTCAAGTACCACATGCAGTAGAGGTTCTTGTGAATAGAACACAAACACAACACTTGACTATAGCGCGACTTACAGGGTACGAACTAACATTGTTTCAGCCACATATAGAAATCAGACGCTGTAACACATTGAATCCTGCCACACTTTTACCTGTAATCGGAACAGACCCACTAGCCCATGACTGTATTGAAGTCATTACAATCACGACGAAACCCAGACAAGACTTAACCGATGTCCCATTGTCAGACCCAGACCTGACGTTGTATGTAGATGGTTCATGTATGAGAACAAGTACAGGAGAGTTAGTGGCCGCTTACGCAGTCACAACAGATACTGAAGTCATTGAAACAAATTGCATAAATACCTTGTCAGCTCAAGCCGCAGAGCTCATCGCTCTGACACAAGCCTGTATTCAAGCCACAAATAAAAAAGTCAACATATACACTGATTCACGTTATGCATTCGGAGTTGTACATGACTTCGGCGTGCTGTGGCGAGAGAGAGGTTATTTAACTTCTCACGGCACCCACATTCAGCACGGACCCCTCATCCATGCCTTATTAGATGCGATACATCTACCCACTGCAATATCAATCATGAAATGTAAAGCTCATACGAAAGTTACTGATATCATTTCTCAAGGCAATGATCTAGCTGACAGAACAGCTAAACAGACTGCTCAAACTCAAACATCCGACATGACAAAGACAATAGTCCCGACGCCAACACATTGTATGACGGTTAAAGATCCTACTCTTGACGTAATTGACATACAGACACATGCTACACCAGACGAAATAAAGAAATGGACTGAATTAGGAGGGATCCAAACGGATCAAGGATGGATGATGAAGGAAAAGTCTGTGTGGTTCCTTCCTGATTCAATGGTCCAGGTTAAAATTAACACCATACATAGTCCCGCACATCTAGGAGAAAAAGCTATGCTAGACAGCATTCAACACATTTGGTTCAATAAACATTTACGAGCAGCAGCCAAACAAAAGGTTCGTACCTGTATGATCTGTTGCCAGTTCAACCCAGGAAAAAGCGTTCCCGTAGAACAGGGTGGATTTCATCCTCCTGATCACCCTTTTGAAGTCCTCCAGATGGATTATATCCAGATGGAACGATGTCGAGGATTCAAATATGTTCTCGTAGTTGTTTGTGCTCTTTCCCGTTGGACGGAGGCATACCCGGTTTCAGATTACACTGCCCCGACTACTGCCAAACAGTTGGTTCGAGAATTCTTCCCACGATACGGTTTACCACGTGTTGTTCACTCAGATAACGGCCAGCCGTTCTCATCCGAATTAATGAAACACGTTTCACTTTTGTTAGGCTATCAGTGGAAGTTCCACTGTGTCCGACACCCCGAGGCAGCAGGTCTCGTAGAAAGACATAATCAGATACTGAAAATCAGACTGTCCAAAATATGCAGAGAGAAAGGTGTCGACTGGGTAGTAGCATTACCAGTTGCACTCTTTTACATGAGAATGGTAGCACACTCTCGAACAGGGCTATCCCCGTATGAAGTGATCTTCGGCAGACCACCAAATATGTGGGGGACGCCTATACCACGCAAAATAACTGATATTGACTGTAATATGCTGACAGATTACTTGGCTTCCTTGATGTCTGCACTACAATCTTGTCGTTCACAGGTAGCTGCAGCTTTTCCTGACAACACTGAGGTGAAACCCCATGACGTAGTTCCGGGAGACTTGGTCCTCGTGAGGAACTTTGATCGAAAGACTCAGCTGGAACCTAGGTGGAAGTCGCCTCAGCTGGTGTTGCTCACCACAAGGACAGCCGTGAAGATCGAGGACAGAAAAGGCTGGATTCATTCAAGTCATATCAAGAAATTTCATGGACTACAATCAGATGTGAATACCACACCTTGTGTGTCTTCACCCATTGACTCAAAACTTCCTTTTGTTGAAAAGAGTAATTCCGAACATTATAAACTAAAGCTTAGGTCCAATCAGTCAAGCAATTTGATTGTTTAAGTCCTCTCCAAGGTGAAGCGGTTGAATTGTCTCTGACATGTATCCCTTGGACCTGAATAGAAACCACACCCGAAAAATGTTGAAACGACAGGCGTACTGTAAATCACTGCGTAGTCATTGCATAGTGACATTAATAATTTTGTTTTTCTTAAGTCTTTTAATAATTACTGCAAGTATATTGTTGCACATATATTATCCTATTTCTAGACATGTTTATAATATTACTGCTGAACATTCTTTTAGTGAATTACCTCCGCTTGAGTTGTCTTATAGATTTGCGCTGCGCAATAACACGTTTATTAGTATGTTACATCATTCCCATCAGGTTAGCAATGCTACAAATTGTTGGATATGTGGCCGACTCCCTCCCTATCAGAATTATAAAGGAATTCTACCTCTCTTTCCATACCCGTTCACACACAACGGCTCCTGTGGAGCATGGTTTAGTTTAATTAATTCTCTAGATTCGAATTCTGCAGTTTATCAAGATAACTGGGTATGGGGAAATTTGAACCTAGTTTTGCTTAAGGTCTGCTACCCTAACAAGGAGGGACTTCCCCAGAGAACAGGAACTGATCTAGAAAATGAAGTGTATGGATTAGGTAATTTTACGCTTAATCTTATGATCCTAAATGTCGAATCCGAAGCTACTCCAATTTTGCCCGCTATGTCAATATTTCCAGTAAAGGGTGAATTATGTGTAAGAAAGAATGGTTCCATACATATGGGCCATAGTAGATGCGCCACTGTAGTAGAATTTAGTGATCAAGGCAAGTCTACATTCAGAGCTTCCCGCCATTCTTATTTCATATGTGGTCAGACGGCATATGTACGTTTGCCTCTAGATTGGGATGGTACTTGCTACATTGGATTCCTTTTGCCACCTGTTTTTCTAGCTCCTCCTGATTATCACAGAAATACTCATTTAGTATATAATAGGGTAAGGAGAGATCTCCCGATAGTTGATTACACTGAAACAGCATGGGAAAAATACACAGATTTCAATAAAGGTCTCTTTCCCTATATAGGTACCGTTACTAATAGTAAGCTGATACGTAGATTAACTAGAACCCTTGAAGCAGTAGTGAACGAAACTATTTCCGCCTTAGGCAATTTAACAGAAGAGCAGTCTGCTATGCGGATTGTTGTGCTTCAAAATCGTCTTGTCCTTGACGTCATCCTAGCCGATAGGGGCGGAGCTTGTAGGGTCATCGGATCAAGCTGTTGCATTTTCATACCAGAAAATTCGCCATCTGTATATAAAGCCATAACTCGCCTTCATAAGATTGTAAGCCAGATACATCAGAACCCAGGCACCTGGACTTGGTCCGGTTGGTTTTGGAGTGTATTGTCTACCTTTGGATGGAAGGTCCTATCTTTCCTAGGTATTGGCCTTCTCATACTATTCAGTTGCTGTCTATGTCTACAATGTGGACCAGCGATCTGTGGTCTGTGTGCCACATCGTATATTCCACCACCAGGATTTCATTCATCACGGAAGAAGAAAGAAGAACAAATGATGCTATATGAACAGATCAATGGATTGATGAAGATTGATATCTCTTAACGGGCAAGTAGGGGACAAGGAGGGAATGTGGAAATATGGATTTTTCTGATCAGTTATGTCCCCTATCTTGGACCCCAACGGTTTCATGTATGAACCACAAATACATGTATGTTCCCTCCAGTTCCAGTTATGAAGACGCAAACACATGTGCGTCCACCGTCAACATGTCCTCTGTCAGATCCGCCATGAATAGGCCGGATATTCCATTCCTAAGTATGAAAGGCCACCGGCTTTATATGGTTCACTTATGCCATTTTACAGTCCAGGCAAGTAGGCCCTGATTCTGTCATCAAACTCTTCTTGCCTTCTGCCTCTGAAAGCTCCAGTCTGAGCCTGCATCTGTGACCATGAACTTTGTCTCATTCTCTGCGCGGCTCACGAAGCCTGACATCAGCCTGCTGCTTGCCAAAAACTGTATTTCACCTTCGAAATTATCTACTCCGTTCCCTGCCCGATGCATTCCTGTCTAGTAGTTTAAGTAAACATTCTTCCAGCTACCGAGCAAAGGCTCGGCTTCTCTGTCTTTATGAAAGTAATTCATAGCCCTATTTGCTATGGAAGATTTCCGCCCTCACATCTAGTGTAGACACTTAGACGCTTGTACACGCACTAGCAGTCAGTATAGTCAGTATAGAATAAGATTCTACTCTAAGAAGACCTCTCTTTTGGATAACTTAGTTCTTTAAACATAGGATGTTAGATATGATTTGGGATTAGGTTGACTTGACCCTCCAGACTTCTGTCGCCACATGTAGAGCTAAATGTCAAGTCCCCTTCACCCCCTAGTTGCACGTCAATCACACGTCATGCTGCTGCGCGCGCATTTCTGCCAAGTATTTCTGCTGACATTGCGAAATTCTTTCATAGAACCACCCTATTATGACATCACATCTAATGACGTCCTTTCATCACACCCAGTTACGCCTATTTTTGCTACGCACGAATATATTATCCATATTATCAATTGTTACGCCTCTTGTATTTGCTTCACTGTAATGCCTATTGTATAAAAGTAATTGATTGTCAATAATGTATGTACTTCACTTCCTGAACCTTCGTGGTGATGGAACTTGGAGCAACCGATTATAATCGACCATTGGAATAAAGCCCATTCCGAACCTCTAATACCACGGATTCTGCCTCTTATTTACTGAGCTATTTTATTATGTTTCCGTATCAAATTAAGTCCCGGTAATTAAATTATTTACCACAGTTTTGATAATTTAGTATAGTATGGATGGAGTGGGTGCGGGGAGCGGCAGGACGTCTTTGGTAAAGTGCGTTAGAGGAAATCAGGGTTCGCGCCTCGAGGTCACGCCCACATCCTGTGATTCTGGGCAAGTCAATTAACTCTCCCCGTGCATGATTCGGTAATGCAAATACGCGGATATATAAAGCGCGCCAATAACTTCGGGGACTGGCAGAGTGGGTTTTGATTCTGGGAAAAATCACTTAACTCGAGAACTGACTCTGAAACAGAACAGTCAGTCGCAAAGTATTTAATGCCGAGCGTCTCGAGTGGGAACTGAGGAATTGGCCAATATGGGTGCTCGTGTTTGCAGTTTGATAATAATCTGCTGGTTGCTTCTGCTTATTCCAGTCCAGCAAATTGTGACAGGGACACTCGGGCACTAACTACCTCAGACCTTAAATGTGCCTGCCACAGCAGTTACTTAAACATTCAGGAAAAGGAGACATCCATAGGTAATCATTCTTACTTTCCCGATACAGCCCCCTGAAAACTCTTACCGTGGCATGTGGTGCTTGGAACAGTAGGGTAGATTTGTTGGGTTTTTCAGTCGTCTGGGCACTGTAGAAACGTGTTCAAATATAACACCACTATCTCAGGGTACCTCTCCCTCCTTCCCCCAAGCCTTAAAAATGTAAAGCGTGCCAATAACTTTGGGGGTTGGCAGAGTGGACAGTTATTACCGTTTGGCGGTCGAATTTAAAAAAATCAAGTTTCATACGCTCCCCGGACCTGAACGTGTAAGGCAAATACGGTGCAGTTTGGCGTTCGTGTTTCAGACATGCCAAACCCTCCCGATTCAGGCGGGAGACTACCGATTTCTAGGCTAGTCTCCCTCCTCTCGATTCAAGAATCCCGAAACCCGATTCCTCGGGGTTTCAGCGGGCTAGATTGGTAATGTGGAAAGTACTATTTCTTCCAGCAACAGTCAGAGTGGCGATGCAGGGGCTCTGGAAGGGGTGAAAAACTAACAAAGCCCCATTACATTAACAAGCGAATGGTCTTTTAAAGACCTGTGCAGTACTCAGTGGAGTGGAGAAGTGTGGCTCACTGGTTAGAGTAGGCAGACCTGGAAGCAGAGGTCATCCCGGGACCAGGGTTCAATTCCCAGCTTGGCTGGGTCTTGAGTCCATAAATTGTCCATGGACTCGATAATTCTCACTCCAGTGCATACTTGATTCATGGGTTCACACTCTGCGACTCTGGGCAATAGCTCGCTTAATCTCCACAATGGCCTCTCGTGGCGGGATGCCTGGCTTTCACCTTGTGGATGCCCTGCTGGGTTATCTCATAGGGGAATACCAGGACGGGTTCCCTAAGCAAGCGCTTAGAGACCGGTTGGTGATTTGCGCTATATAAATATCTGTACATTTACATTATTTACATTTTACTCAGGGGTGGCTGGGTGGGTAAAGCGGTTTCAGCCCGGGCTGCCACACGTAGGGGGGGGGTGTATGCACTGCCAGCAACCTGCCAGGCCAGTGCACCACCCTCTCTCTACCTGCCATTGCGCTCCATGCTGCTGAAAGATAAGGAAAACGGGCATTTGCGTTTCAAAAGTCCGATCCGGCAGCAGCACACTTTCACAGCACATACATGACAGTAACCCCATTCAAGGACCCATTCTCCCGTTTTTTTCTAAAAATCTTCCACTTTGCTCTTCTGAAATGTTGGCATGTATGGTTTTTTGACAATTAGTTTACTACGGATGAAGTGTGTGACGGGCCGCGAGGCGCGGCAGGGCGTTGTGGGTAAAGCGCAATGGAGGAAAACAGGGTTTGAGCTTCGAGGTCGTGCCCACATCCTTTGTTTACGGGCACATCGCTTAATCTCCCCAGACCTGAACGTGTAAGGCAAATACGGTGCTAGGTAAAGCGCTCCAATACCTCCGGGTCGAGTTCGCGCTATATATAAAAAAAAAAAAAAAAACGGGATAATGTTCGTTGCAGATTAGGCTTGAAGGGAAGAGCCAGAAGGCAGCTTGGTGGGGAAACAAACGCAGGATTGTAAGTGCGGCTTAGTGGGATGTGGTGAACGGGGGGCGAGTTAGCGCGCGCATGAAGGATCGGTATGCTAGGAGTCTGTCCAAATTGCAAATAGGAGGTAACAGTTAATGCAGCTAAATCGGGGACAAGGTTCGCGCTATAACGTTGGAACACACCACAGTTTTTGGATGCTCTGGTAGAAGTAAATCACTAAGAAGACTGCAAAACCTTAAATAGTTGCAGGAAAAGCTAAAGCGGCATAATGGGCCGAGTCCTTTTAGATTAATGGGCCATAACAGAATTTGCTGAGGTTTTAACTTAGAAATATGGATTTATCCTTTTACTATATGTTATGACATTTCACCACTGTTTATCACGACTGCATTGAAGAAAGGATGGGCTAGGACATCACAACGGCAGGGGTAGGGAAGAAGGATTTCCCTTTAAAAAAAAAAAAATTGCTTTCGAACGTATAATGTTAATGGTGATAATCTCATGGGTATCCACACTAAACACCCATAACCTCCCCTACCTGCTTGGTGATACAGGCTGCCTACCTTTGATGTAGGTCACAGTACTAAACGCATACTAGCTAAGAAAAGGCATATGGCTTAGTTCACACGAGTATTTGGGATCATAGTAAAAATAATATGTAGAAAATACCAATCCGGAGCATGAGAGTTTGCAGTTAATAATATGACTTGGGTCTTTATACATCAGGGGCATAGAGTGTTCCCTGGGGTGGGGTGATCCTTGGCAAGTGGTTCGTTGCAGTGGAAAGCGGGGTGACCCTTAAGTAATTTTATGTAGCGCCTGTTCTTCTTTCTGTTGAGTTCAGGCTCGCTCTAAGCAGGGGTGGCCAAAAATGTTAAAGGACGGGTATGCGTGCAGTGAGGCAGTTAGCTTAAAGCGAAAATGTCGATGCGCGCAGGGCAAAGGAAAGTGCAACAAACATTAATTTTTCGATTTTCCTTTTGCTCTATATCGGGATCACACGAGAGGTGCACCTCCCTAAGATGGCGACGGCATGAGGATGGGCCAAGTCACGTGGAAGGGTAGTGGTCAGAGACCTCATTAAGACGGCGGCTGCAGGAGGGTGGACCAAGTCACGTGGAAGGGGAGTGGCCAGTGACGTCAATGGATCAAGATACGGCGAGGGCATGCGGAAGGCCACCAAGGAGCTGTTATTGCATTGGCAAGATGAGCGCGTGTCAAGCGCGCGGCATGGGTAAGGCGAGCCAAGTTGGAAAGGACGGGTCGGATGTTAGTTGCAGGGCTCCAGGGAGCGTTAGCTCACTGGGAAGGGACGGGCTCCTGGTAGCACAGACTCTCCAAAGACAAGGGATCGAGGCCCGCTCATGCTCGAGACCCGTCCTTAGTTGTATCGAAGTGCCGTAGCATGGGTGAATGAACCCAAGGGGCCCCAGGTTAGGGTGTGGCTATGGGGAGTAAAAGGGGGTCTGGATGAATTGGTATTTGGAGTGCACAATAGCATGGGTATTCTTGGAAAAGGAAGGAAGCAAGGGTTCAAGCTGTTTGTCCTATGGACTAGGCCATGGGATGGGACGCATCAACCAAATTACCGGTGGGGTGTAAGGAGACACTTGGAGGGCATATTTGGTATAGGATCCAGGGGAGGGCAAGGTGTTTCAGCACAGCCCTATATGTAGGGCCTCTGGGGTACAGGACTGGTCGTTACAAAAAAAAAAAAAAAAAAAAAAAAGGGGGCAGTTGTCGGCGGTGGTCTTGTTGGCACATCAAGCATAGGAGTACATCTCTGGGGAGCCTTATGGTGAGGGGCCATTAAGGTAAGGGAGTACAAGGACAATCAATGGTGGAAAGGTAGTGGAACAACTAATGGCTACCACATTAGTGGCTTACGGTATTTATATACACTGGTTAGAGGTGTGCATTCAATCAGCAAATTACAGAGGGTATTGAAGGTATGTGTAGTTAACAGATTATGCAGTAAAGACCAAGCCCATCTAAGGTGGGGGGATTTTCAGCCAGTTGCGCGAAAACGAGGAAAGTTAAGAGCTGTTGGCGTGTGGCATAACATTGTCTAACGGAAGTATCTAGCGGCAGCGGTTGGGGCCTTATCTCCTGGTGTGTGACTCTCCAACTGGTGGCATTTGGCCCGTATCTACAATGGGAGAGGCTACCAGATTATTCTGCACAGAGGGACACTGTTTTAAGTGGTAATTAGAAGAGCGAGTACCATGCTATTGCAAAGCAGCGGGTCTCCCCAGGGAGGTTGTAGAGGCCGACCACTCGACGCAGACAAGGGTCAGAAAGGCATGGCAGACGACAGCGATGGTGAGGGAGTTCAGTTGCTTAGGGGCAAGGGAAATGCCCAACAATGGGGTTTTTAGCAGCGGGAGGGACCCCAGGAGGGGGCAGTGGCCACGTGTACTTTATTGCCCTAACCCAACATGGATGGTCCGGAGTTGAATAATGGAGGGGCTTCGTCAGTGTATTAGGGGCAAGGGGGATGCCCAACAAGGGTGCTTACGTATACGGAATGGACCCCAGGAAGGGGTAGATGCCACGGGTACAGAAGGTAGGCAGGGAGAGGGTCGTCCTGCTGGTTGTCCTGCACTCTGTTGCTTTAACTCAACACGGAAGGACTTGAGTAAGTTATTGGGGGAGCTGTTTCATTTCTCTTGGTGGCAAGGGGGATGCCAAACAGTGATGTGTTTTTAGACCTAATTGAAAAACCTCAGGAGGGAGTGGTTTGTCCACGTGAAGTATTGTGCTCTTCTGCCCTAGTCCAACATGGACGAGAGTTGAAGGTTGGGGGGCGGGTTCAGTTTTTCTTGAGGACAAGGGGGATGCCTTACAATGGTGTTGGCAACTATTTTTACGATCGCAGGAAGGGGTGGTTTTCCACGTGTGCAGAAGGTAGGTGAGGAGGGGACTGTCCTGCGGGCGATCCTGGATTTTCTGCTTTAAATCGACTCGGGAGGACGGGAGTACAATATTGAGGGGGCCTGCAGGGGGGCAGGTACCCTGGGGGCAGATGCGGGGTACAGTGCCCTGGTTTTTAAGGGGTGCCACTGTTGGCTGGAGACTGTTGGGCCCTGCTGGCGCAATTGATGCAGCAGAGGGGGTACTTGATAGGCCGAGTCGGCCAAGTTCAGGATTATGGGCGGTCTTCAGGATTACAGTCTGGGGTTAGGATTACGGCCGGGATTCAGGATTACGGCCGGGTTTCGGGATTACGGCCGGGTTTCAGGATTATGGCCGGGTTTCGGGATTATGGCCGGGTTTCAGGATTATGGGCGAGTTTCAGGATTTTGGCCGGGGTTCAGGATTATGGCCGGGGTTCAGGATTATGGCCTGGGTTCAGGATTACGACCGGGTTTCAGGTTTCGGCCGGGTTTCAGGCCGGGTTTCAGGAATATGGCCGATTTTCAGGGATACAGCTAAGATCATGAGTGCGGACAAGTGCAAGAATATGGGCACACTAAAGATGAAATGCAGTGTCTTGTCTAAATTCTCTTGCTGCCTTTTATAGGTGGACTTGGTGGGAAAGGGAGATGTGAATACATTTCGATATATCCAAGGGGGTATGCTTCCTACGGGGTATTGGAAATAATAGACGAAGATAGGCTGCGAAACACAAGTTTCCCGGGATGGCGCACGGTATCATGTGGCACCCAGATCAATGGGTTTATCGCCATTAGTTAGTACTTCAGTGGACAAAGGGGAATGGTTGTTAGGTTCGGCATTACTCAGGTCTTGAAGCAGGGTCGTTGCCTCTTCAAGTATCGAAATGATCAAGAGGTGGGCAGGTGGCGGTCTTCTAGTGGGGAACAGTAGGTCAGACTGCAGTTGGTAAACATGGCAGGGGGGCCAGCGACGACGTAGCAGTGCCGTTTTACTTGATATATCTTGTGACTTTTCATAAAAGTGCTTTCAAGGCATCGGACGCAGGAAAGCGGGGGTCGAGAGATGCAGGCGGCAATATGATTCCGGTGGGTGGAAGGGGGCTGGTATGTTCCATCAGGCATGCCACGATACAGGCAATGAAATCTGAATGGTACTCACCAGATTGGGTTCCAGCTGCCCAGCGCAGGGTTGGAATTATTCATCCACGTTATATGGGGGAGCGTGAGCACTATATCTGAAGGTGAGGCTGTTTGGGGGGAGGGCGAGAGCGCCAGTAGGCTCCTCGCCCTGTGGCGGGGTCCCGGGCCAGAAAAATGGCGGGGACTCCTGTTTGACGGTGACTGGCCCATCCTGGAACAAGGAGGGCAGTCAATGGGGCTCCGGGCTGGCGGGAGAGGGGGCCGTCCTGCTGGTGGCCCTGGACTCTCCGGCCCTACCGGAGATGCCGGTGCTTGGAGGAAGCAACTTTGTATAAAGCTGGTGCGCAAGGAAAGGCGCAAAGCAGTGTTTTTGTGGCCGCGTCTAGGTGGTAGACGGGTAGTTGCCTGAAATGGAGGCAATGGAGATGGGTTGTGTCCTGCTGGTACAACCCTCATACCGTGTGTCTCGGGAGATCCTGAACTGTAAATACAATGGCAACTGTAACCTGTGGTTCAAACGAATACTGTACAACCCAATGTTATCAATGTGTGTTGGATTGGATTAATAAAAGTTGGTCTAATGTTGACAGTGCGTGCATCTACAAATAAAGATGGCGTTATCTGAGAATTAATAAAGACTACGCAGTGAAAACCATCCACTGGTATGGTGCCTTTTTGTGGTGGGAAAAGAGGGGGCAAGTGTGGTGGGACGAATTGCACGTTATATGCCTACTATTACTATACACAAGCAAGGGGGGCATTGTTGGTGCTTTGTTTGTGCTGCTCTCGCTACCTACTGCCCCTCAACTTTTATCCTTGATGTTGCAGAATTGTCCTTCTGTTCTTCCTCTTACACGTATTCACTTTCTGTCTCTGTCCACTTCTTTCCCTCATACCATCAGCCACACCATCGCCCTCCATCTGTTTCTCTTCCCTCCAGTCCTTACTACATTCAAACTCCGACCGTGTCTCCCTTCTAGTTTTATTCGCCCTCTCACCGTCACTCGCAGCTTCATGATCTGACTCTTTCTCATGCTGTTTACCCTCCTCTCCCTCTTTTCCTCAGGTTTCTTTCTCCCTCTGCTGTGCTCTCTCCCCAGTGCTTGGCGCCTTCCCAACCCTCAGTTATGTCTCCTTTCCACCTGGCTTCTCTCTCCTGCTCTCTCCACTCACCCTCCTTGAGTGTCTTCCTCCCAGCTCCCCTCAGCCAACCTCCTGCTCCTTCGGCCTACCTCCCGCCTCTCCCTGCGCCCCCGCCCCCGCTTCCTTTGTGTCTCTCTGATTTACATGGCATATGCTCAGTGTTTCAAAGAAGTGGCAGGCCCCACCCCCTGCTGTAAATGACAGATAAATGCTTAACAAGGGCCCGTGCGGGATCTCATCAAACAAATAAATCAAATGGGCAGATTCAAGAAAGTGTGATGCAAGGCCACAACCACCTTCTCTTGTACACACAACACAAAAGTGGGGGGAGGAGGAAGTGCACCGAGGTCAGGCCAACCAGGGGGCTCGTGAAGGTGAAAGGTCAGACTTCTAATAATGACTTCATTTTACATAACGCTTAATACTGTACACCGGGACCTGGGGACATCCCCCAACCCAGATAATTGCTGTATTTCACTGCCAGCCCAAACAGCAGTCAGGGGGCCCATTTATTTCTTGCTTGGGCGGAACCTACAACCCCCACCTCATTAGTCCAAGGGGGCATGAAATGACACTTTGTATTTGCCAGAGGCTGAGGGAGGCATCTCCTGGAAGGCAACGATCAAGGCAAGCTATTGAAAAGGGATGGATAGGCCTGACACTTGAACACAGGAACATTTAGCATGCTACGTAGCAAGAATGGGGAATAACAGAGCCTCACAGAGGCTGTGTGCGGGTGAGGGCACTGGGTGTTATAAAATGGAACGTGCTCTTGATGAAGGAGATGTTGTGACCAGCCCTTCAATCAGGACCATGGAAAGGAGGTATGTACCACCAGGGTGGGCAATCGCCTTACATGCGGCAGTGTTAGCCCAAAGGGGATTATGAAGACAAATGAACATACAGGTAAAACAAGCATTTGAAATGCAATAGGTCTTGCATGTACGCGAGTTTTAGCTATTGGCAATGAAAATGACAATGCCTTTTATTTATGTTCTGGTTTTTAAAACCTAAATAAAAGGCTTTATCATTTACAATGCCGATAGCTTAAACTCCTGTTAATGCAAGACCTATTGCATTGCAAATGCTTGTTTTTACATGAAACTGGACTAATGCACACCCCTATTCTTTAGCGGCTAGATCAATTGTGCTCATTATAAAATGTAACTTCTCCTTCCTAATACAAGTCAAACCCTTGTAGTTTTATTCCAGCGCTCACTTCTGAGCAGTTTAGAGGCCTTCTCCCTGATTCAGGCTTTATAACCACAGTTCAGTCCCTGATCCTTTACTACCTGGACAGCAGCAGTGTCATATCCGCCAGCCTGTCTGATGCCACGCTGATCCCAAATGAAATAAATCAAATAACTAAAAATAATATACCCACATGTTATGTTATGTTATTAAAGCTTGTAGAGTGCACGATTACCCTAAGGTGTCTTGGCGCTAAGCACGAAATACCTGTGACGCAAAGATCTAAAACTGGGAAAAGAACCATGTCTTAAGATGTCTCCTAAAAGAAGTGAGATCAGAGGCATTTCTCAGAGTGAAAGGCAATTCATTCCAAGCTTTAGAGGCACAGTAGACAAAGCTTCTACCTCCCCAATTTGTTTTCTTAAAAGAGGGGGTTTTCACTTGTTTGGAGCCTGTAGACCTTAGATTTCTGCTTGGAATATACCATGAGAACTTAGTTTTAAGAAACTCAGAACCCATTCCATTCACAGCCTTAAAAACAATACACAGCGCCTTGAAGCGAGATCTCAGATGTATTGGAAGCCAATGCAATTTTTAAATTTTTTTTCTTAACTGAGATAAATCTAGGTGTCCCCGTCAGCAGTCTGGCTGCTGCATTCTGGGCAACATGCAGCCTATTCAGATGTTGTTTTTGGACATTAAGAAATAGACTGTTGCAGTAGTCAAGGCGTGACATTATAAGTGCCGTCACTACCATCCTCAAGCTCCCTTCAGACAGAACAAACCTGATTTTCCTAATTATTCTGAGCACCATGAAGTATGCGGAGGTCACCATGCTTACATGGTCCCCCATGGTGAGTTTGTTGTCTACCACTATGCCAAGGTTCTTAGCTTTCCTAGCTGATGTAGGACAAAGACCCAAGTTGTCAGGCCATCATTCTGGCGTCCACATTCGAGGATTGTTGCCAAAACTCAAGACCTCAGTCTTGGCTAAGTTGAGTTTTAAACAATTGGCAGACATCCACGTTGAGATGGATCCCATGCATTCATGGAAGCGTGCACCTGCTCCCTCCATCACCGACAGCACAATTTGTGTGTCGTCGGCGTAGGAGGTAAGCTGGAACCCATAGGATCTAATAATGCCTGCCAGGGGTGCCACATAGATGTTAAAAAGTGTGGGACTAAGAGCTGAGTCCTGGGGCACCCCACATGGCAAAGAAAAGGGTTCAGAGACGTTACCACCAAGGTCTACTGTTTGTGATCTGTCTGTCAAAAATGATTTCAGCAGCTGCCAGGCCAAATCACTTATCCCTATTTTAGACAACCGGTTCAGTAGTACCTTATGATGAACCATGTCAAAGGCCGCGAACAGGTCTAGGAGGATCAGCATCGCATTCCCTCCCCTGTCCACGGCCTCTCTGATTTCCTCCGTTGATTTTAATAGCACCAACTCAGTGCTATGCAGGGCTCTAAACCCATATTGTGAGGGATCTAAAGAATTATTAAGATGGAGGAAGTCACTGAGTTGACTATTCATTGCTTTTTCCAGCAGTTTGGCTGGCAAAGGAAGTCTAGAAATTGGTCGATAATTGTTTGGGTCGGTAGGATCCAAAGACTGCTTTTTCAATAGAGGAAGAACCAAGGCTTTTTTCCAAAGTTTTGGAAAATTTCCAGATAAGAAAACATCATTAAGCAGAGGAGTCAATGCCGTACAGATGGTATCAGCAATCTGTTTAATGATCCATACTGGACAAGGATCATTCGGTGCGCCGAATTTAATGCCATTCAACAATTTCAATGTATCACATTTCTCCAAAGGAGCAAAATAATCCAAGGTTCTGTCTGAAGGACAAGGGCTTTCCAATTTATTTAAATTCAGATCAGTCTGATTTTTATTAATCAATCCCGAAAGAAACTAAAATATCGTCTCTACTTTGGACTTAAAAAATTCAGAAATCAGGGGCAGCGTGATTTTTAGGCATATTATGATTAGATAGTTTAATAACCGTTTTAAAACGTTCATTAGAATTGGATTGAGCCTTAGTTATTTGTGACGAGAAATATTCTTTTTTAGCTGCCATGAGAGCTTGCTTATAGTTAGAAATGGCAGTTTTAAACTCCTTTTCGTCAGACTCTGCATAATTTTTACGCCATTTTCTTTCAGCGTGTTTGCAGATCAGTTTCTTGGCCTTAAGCTCTCCTGAATACCAAGGTGCGGTAGGGGAAGTTCGTTTAGGGATCCAGTTTTTAGGGGCACTAGCTGTTCGCATGTGTTGGCAAGCCATCTAATATAAAGAGTTGTTGCTTCTTCAATGTCCTGTGAGGGCGTATACTTAGACTTTGTGAGCGAAAATTCCAAATTTGTGGCGTCCAGTTTACCCCAGGCTCTAGTAGTAACTTCCTTGATCTGTTTGGGGCCTGAGATATGGGCAGAAGAGCTCTTTAGCTCAAACTTGATCAGAGTGATCTGACCACGTGATTGGAAGAACTGAAATATTAGCAAGATCACTATTATTAGAATATATGCCATCTAAAGTGTGACCCTTCACGTGTGTAGGAGGGGTTACCAGTTGTTCCAGGCCTACTATAGCCATAATTTGTTCTAATCTGGAGGTGTTAGAGTCACTAAGTTTTTCCAAATGAAAGTTAAAATCTCCCAGCATTGTGAAGGACTGTTGACACAGCCCTTCTTCTAGCAACAATCTCAGTGAATCTAAAAAACCACTTTTCGAGCCAGGTGGGTGGTAAAGTAAAATACCTTTAAAAGGTTTGTGCGATACTGAATATATATTAAAAGTGAGAGCTTCGCACATCTGATTAGAGGCAGGAGCAAAGTTTGGGGTAAGTGACTCATGATAAATCACCGCAAGCCCCCCCTTTTTTCTGTGATCGGTCAAGATATGGTGTGGCTTTGACCAAATCCGGGCCAGAGGAGCCATCTAACCATGTCTCCGTAATGAATGCCAGTTTAACATTGTTTTCTTCCAATAGAAGAGCACATTCCATAGAGTGTTTTGGTGCAGATCGGAGCTTCCGAATCTCCTCTACTTCCACGGACGGAATGATTTCACAGTCACACACGCATACACACATCACACGCTGGTGGGGCCCATTACACCAACATTCACCCTAAATCACACTATCCGTGCCCTGTAAAGGAGAAACACACCTTTCACATATGCTCTGTCTAATCTGCCTATACTTTGAGGTCAATGCGACCAGCTAGTTGCTGAAGATCTAGAGGAATACATTTCAAAGAATACACAATAAATCAAATAAACATGACCAGAAATAATCACCCGAGACAGGAATTCAAACAGTTTGTTCATTTATCTAATATTTCAAGAAAAGCCAATTAAATGCAATTTCATTTCTCTCATATTTACCTATTCTGTCTAAATGTCAGATCCTAAGTCAGAAACCCGTCCTCTGGAGAAAAGTTAGAGTCTTCTGTTGTCATGTAGAGTCATCGTCCTCTCCGTCAGCATAGGGACCTCGCATCATCAGCTCGGGAAGAAGTGGCGCTAGACCTCTCTAGTCTATTTACTTTTATACTAAAATTCTACATTCAAAAGTTACAAAAAGAATATTAAAACATCCGTTGAACAGGAAAAGCTGTTGTCTTGTAACATTCAGGAATTTTCCCATTATTGATAATTCTAAGTTTCTGAATAAAAAGTCAGATGTCCATAATTTTGTTACTTCTACGGAAGTTCTTTTTGGATTTAAAAATGTATCATCTTATGAGACCACCGAAAGTTCATGTAGTCAGATTATTCAGTTGCTACAATTTTCTCATCCAGGGTTTTTTTGGCTGCCAGCCTGGATTTGTCTTCATGTTCATGGCTTTTCAGTTCAACCAGAAGTCAGGGTCGCAGTCCGTGCAAAGCCTTTTTCATTATTGCATCTACTCGACTGCAGGCTGCAGATGGTGGCCATCTTTCAGTAGGCCACAATTGTCAACTTAAGAGTAAAGAAACACAAAACATAATTACTGCATAGAAATGACTGAACAGTGTTATTCCCCAGCTAATACCCTTATGTGTGTGTATTTATCTAGCCATTTGCGACATCAGAAGCCATTAATGCATATTAATTAGAAGCGCAAAACACCATGACATCACATAAGCGACATCGTTTTCTGTCAGTTTGCTCACCAACTTAGTTCACTTGTTATTTAGCCATGCAATAGCATTCCCACGTGTAATTCTCTTGTTAATAAGATTGATTAGTCATCATTCGACAGACCTTTTAATCATTAATAATTACTCATTAATACTTTTAGTTATAACATGCGAAAATGACACAGATATTCGGTTTTAGAGTAAAAACCCTGCTCCATCAATCCCCCCTTTGGTGATATATAATCACCACAAAAATCAAAACCCCAAAAATCAATTTAGTTTCCCCTTTTGGAAGAATTTGAAATGTCTTCTTGTTCTTGCTTTTAGACCCTAGTTTCCATCTCATCTTCCTTTTTAGTTTCTATATACATGCTTTCTCTTAGTTCTTCTAGTTCTATTTCTTGTGGATCTCTTTCTGATTTCTTTTGTCTCTTTTTAACATTTTCTTTTATAATTTTCTTTTTATTTCTTCTATATCTACAACACATACATCCTAATCTAAGGATCAATAGTGCAACTATTACACAAGTTAATGGAAATAATATCTTACCAAATATGGTACTACCTATCTTAGCTACAAAATTCTTAATAGCAATAATCTTGTTAGCCATTTTAGTCCAGATACTTTCAGCTTCCAGTGGCACTAATTCTTCATGCAAATCAGTAATATTTTTGATGTAAACTTTTAGATCTTTACTTTCGTCAGGAATGTAAGTGCAACAATGTTGAACTTTCAGCATTCCACAGACTCCACCCGCTTTTGCCAAAAGAATGTCAAGGGCAAGTCGATTTTGCATCGCCATAGCGCGCAAAGCAACCATTTCTGTATTAACCAAAAGAAAACCTCCAGCGGTGCTTGTTGACAAGCGATCTACCACTGTTGACAGCTTCCGAATGCCATATGCATTTAAAGAAATTCCCACTGCTGGAATTAAAGCTCCAAAAATATCTCCTACAATTTCTGTCCATGTTTCTCTTTTATAGCGTGTTAATGTGTTAGAATGTTCAGCATCATCTAGTCTATCCATATGAAAAATCTTTGGAAAGACCAGGCCAACATAACATGTACCAAACCAATGGTCAGGCAAACGGTAATAAGCCTTGTTCCCACAAATATAATACACTCCCGGGAAAACTGGATCTTCTCCTCCTCTAAATCCCCATCCGGTTGCAATAAAGTATGTATCATGGCAGTCACTAGTCCCTATGAAATAATAATCATATTGGGATCTCTTCCTGGTAATGCACTGTTTCCCTTTCTGTGGGGCATCTATAGCCATAGTTGGACTGGCTCCATTTTTCAACTCCTTTTCTTTCTCAATATCCCACATTGTGTCACTTATTTTATGCCCTTCTGCTTTCTTGTGCATGTTCAACCTTCTTCTCTCAACCATGTCTAGAAAATTCTTCTCTTCTCCTTTCAATTTGCAAGTTAAATTGTTTCTAAAAACATAGTCTAAGGTTAATTCTTTGGTTTCTAGAAAAATCTCACCTAAAGTGTTAGCATCCTTTGCAGGATTCAGTGCTTTATATATAGGCAACTGCCCAAGAATATTATCTATATTAGACATATTGTAATCTAATTTCCCTAACTGATAAAAAATACTAATCAACACACTACAGGAAATTCCAAACGTATGCGGAAGATGATGATAAGTCACTCCTTCCGAAACAGAGGCAGGTAATTGCATGCAAAGGTAGCAATCCCTTACTTCCATTGTCTTTACGTACTCATACAACAATTTAGAAAAAACATTGCTAGAAAAATCGTTAATTGACCTATCTTTATGTATATGCACATTACTAGTTCTAGTTGGAACTACCTTTAATGGACTCTTCCCTATATTAGTCTTGTTCTCAGTATGACCTTCTAAAGTGTCTATAGTGACTGTAAATGAAATCAATAGAGCAAGCACGCTCCAAAGCAGCATTAATAAACCTGTACAGCAGCAGCACATTTTGCACCATCTTTTCAGAAAGGTACATCTACTTTTATTCTCAGTGTTAGCCATTTTGCTAATTTGACCGTGTCTTTTGACTTAGCCTCTTCTACTCCTTTACTTGAACTTTTAAGGGCAGCAAATACCCACCAGATTATTAAACTTTACTAATTTTTAGTACTACTTCTTCTTCTCTTCTCCAAGTTATTTTCCTTGGATTCACTCAATTTGGGTTTTCATCACTTTTCACTGTCTCTTCATCATCATCAAACTGTATCAGGTCCTGAACATCCGTCTCTTCTCCAATGTCGGACAAGATAACTCTCAGGATTCCCACAGCTTCTTCTTCAGCAACCTCCTTCAGTAAAGCCTCCTCTGGACTTTCTTGGCTGTCCGCCTCTTCTCCTTCTTCAGGCAGTGCCACATACGTCCATTCCGGTGACTTGTACCTCTGGTTTGGTTTTCTTACTCTTTTAGTTCTCTCAGGTATCTTTGCTTCTTTTTCTTTGGTTGGGTTTTGACTTCGTTCACCTGCTCAGCTCTCGAAGAGTTAACTCGTGTCAGTCTGTACCTCAGTCTCTTTATCTTATTTGGCCAAAGATCTCCTTTAGCATTTCTCTTTTGCTTTCCTTCTTCATTGTTTCTTTCTCCAAGCTAAGTTCTCTTCCTCAGAACTCGTCCTCCATGTATCTCATTGTCACTTTCATCAGACTCTGTTTCAGTTGCTACTGGTTCATTTTCTTTAGCAACCTCTTTTTCTCCAACAGTCTCCTTTTCCACCAATTGAGTTTTCCCTGCTTCTGTCCCTCCTCGGGTCTCCGACACGCAATCTTCTTGCTGTCTACTTGTCCCTTCACCTAGCTTGTTGTGGATGTTCCCTACACCTCCTCGGGGTTTTTCCACAATCTGTCCCTCTCTGTCTTTGTCTGTCCCTTTGTCTTCAATATTTATCTCAGGTGGAACTTGTCCAATTCCTTCATGTGACTCAGGTGTCTTTTCTGTTGGAATGTTCTTTTCTTTACTTTCTTTCTTTTTGTGTTGCTCACTGTCAATTGGAACCTCAGGCAATTCTTCTGAGTCTGAGCTTGCTTCTGCAGTTTGCACTGTTCTCTTCAGAACCTTTTCTGGTGGGATGAAAGCTTCTCTTGATTCACTTTCCCCACTTTCAGGATTCTTCTTCCTTCTTACTACCTCACTGTCTGCATCATCACTGGAGTCTGATTCTTCAAAGTATTCTTTTCCAGTACCATCTCTTGGATTTGGAACTCTCAGTGTGTGGCTTGCATGTATCCAATTTTTCACACCAGCGCACTTCACAGCAGTTGTTGTGGTCAAGATGACTTGTCTTGGCCTTCCCCACCTTGGAACCAGGCAATTCCTTCTTCTGTGGACTTTTATCCTTACCCAGTCCCCTTGGCTCAGATCATGGCTGTTTCTTTTTAAGTGTGGTGGCGTCTTCTCCAACCTGGTGAAACACAGAATGAACTGCGTCAGCCAGGCCTTTGCAGTAATCCAAAATCATGTCATCAGTTATAGTCATCTGCTTGTTCACTGGTACATATGCATGCCTCATAGCACGTCCCATGATAATTTCATGTGGACTCAAACCTGTTGTTCTGTCTGGAGTAGACCTAATGGTCATTAGGACTAGAGGCAAGACATCGGGCCATATCATTCCTGTGGCTAAGCACATTTTGCCAATTCTGTTTTTGATGGTACCATTCATCTGCTCAACTACACCAGAAGCCTCTGGTCTGTAAGCACAATGTAGCTTCTGCTGTACACTCAATGCTTCACAAATTAGACTCATGATTTCATTATAAAAATGTCCTCCTCTGTCTGATTCAATGGTTACTGGGAACCCGTACCTTGGGATGAACTCTCTTAATAGTAATTTGGCCACTGTTATCCCATCATTTCTCCTTGTCGGGTACGCCTCCACCCACCTTGAAAACAAACAGACCACCACCAGAACATACCTCAACCTGTTGACTGGGGGCATTTCAATGAAATCTATCTGCATTCTTGTGAAGGGTCCTCCCTCTCTGCCTATTGTTCCTAGGCTCACCACTGTTTGCTTTCCAGGATTGAATTGCTGATATATCAGACATCTCTGACAGAGACTTTCTGCTATCAGTCTGAACTTTGGACTGTACCAGGTTTGCTTAAAGGCTCTTATCATAGCATCCCTCCCCAAGTGTCCTTGGCCATGATACATCCTTGCCATTGTTGACAGCATGCTGTTTGGCATGACTGGTCTTCCATCCCTGTAGACCCACACATGATCATTTTCTCTGGGTGCACAACCTGCCTTCACCCAATCCCTCATTTCATCATCTTCTGCCTAATCGTGCATCTGTTTTACTTCCTCCCATGTCCCCACTTCATTAGTAAACATTAATGAACAAGAAGACATTTCCCGTTCCTTACTCCTGTTAATTGAGTGATTGTTTCTTGCACAATATTGTGCAATGTCATTGGCAAACTTATTGCCAACTGTTACAAAATCATCACCATGACCATGAGCAGCACATTTTACAACTGCTAGTTCTTTAGGCAGCTGTATCGCCTCTAGCAGTTTTCCAACCACTTCAGCATTCTTTATGGGAGTTCCACTTGAGGTCAGGAAACCTCTTTGTAGCCATAGTTGGCCAAAATCATGGACAACTCCAAAGCCATATTGGCTGTCAGTCATCACAGTCACTCTCACACTCCTCCCAATCTTGCATGCCTTTGTCAGTGCCACCAGTTCTGCTACCTGTGCGGATTTAACTCCTTTCAAAGGTGATGCTTCCACAACTTCTGAGACTTTGCACACAGCATATGCAGCACTCAACACTCCTTCATCTGTTCTTAGACAAGACCTATCCACAAACAACACATGATCACTTTCAAGCAGTGGCAGATCTCTTTTATCTGGCCTTGGTTTTGTGCAGTAATCAAGTACATCCAGGCAGTCATGATCAACATCATTTCTCACTCCTACACATTCAGCATCAGGTAACAGTGTCGCTGGATTCACATTCACACATCTCTCCAGACTTACATTGGTTGCACCAAGAATGACTTTCTCATATTTAGTCAGCCGACTTTGAGACATGAACTGTGTCCGGCTCCTTGTTAAAAGGATAGCCACATCATGAGGTACGAATACCCGTACAGGGTATCCCATTATGATTCCCTCACTTTGTTCCAACCTTTTGCAAGTAGCAGCTACTGCTTTCAGGTAACCTGGCAAACCCACAGCTACTGGGTCAAGAGTTGCTGAGAAATAGGCAATTGGCCTTCTCAGACGTCCGTGTTTCTGGATTAACACTGAAAGTGCACATCCATTTCTCTCACTACAGCACAATTCAAATTCCTTTTCATAATCAGGCATCCCTAGGGCGGGAGCTTCACAAAGTCTGTCTTTCAGCTCTCTGAATGCAGCCATTTCTTCTGGGTTTAGTTCTAATTGGTCTTTCACCTCACTTTTGGTCAATTTAATCAATGGTTTGGCAATCAGGGAAAAATTACTTATCCACTGACGACAGTAACCTACCATTCCCAGGAACATTCTTACTTCCCTTTGGGTCATTGGGGCTCTCATTCCCCTAATGATTTTGATTCTGTCAATAGTCACTTTTCTCAGGCCTTTCTCAATGTTGTGTCCCAGATACTGGACTTCTTTCTTACAGAACTGCAATTTGGCTGGAGATACCTTTAATCCTCCATCTGCCAAGTGATTCAGCAATGCAATGGTATCTACTTCACAAGCTTCACGTGTCTTTGATGCCACTAGTAGGTCATCAATATATTGGACCAAGACTGAATTTTCAGGCATTGTCAGACTTTCCAGAGATTTCTTTAGCAACTGATTAAATATTGAGGGGCTCTCTGTATACCCCTGTGGGTTTCGGCACCATGCCAAAATCCGCTCTCCAAATCTAAATGAAAATATTGGCTGGCTGTCATGATGCAATGGGATTGAAAAGAAAGCATGACACAAATCAATTACCGTATACCATTCTGCATCATGAGGAATCTGATACAAAATCACTGATGGATTTGGCACAATCGGACAACATGGCACAACACTCTTGTTAATTTTTCTCAAATCTTGTACTATTCTGAACTTCCCATTAGGTTTCTTCAGTCCCATTATTGGTGAATTACATGGGCTGCTCAATATTTCTCTTAACACCCCTTGCTGGATCATTTTCTCAATTAAGGGTGTTATCCCTTCAATTATTTCAATCTGTATTGCGGTATGTTTGGGTAAACCACTCCCTCTTTTACAGTAATCTTTACTGGATCTACATTTCTCATCAGGCCCACATCTTCTCCAGTAAAATCCCAAACTGCTGCTTTCACTGTCTGTTTCAACTCTGTGGGTAATGCATCAGGATTAAATATTGCATATGTCCCCAAAGCCTCACATTCTCTGTTATCCATGGTCATTCTATATAGCACATCCTCATCAGGTGTCTCAAAGGTTATTCCATCTGGAGTACAGAAAATAGTGCAATTCATTTTGCACAGCAGATCCCTGCCTAACAGGTTCACTGGACTGGTGTCACACACCACAAATCGGTGCATGTCTGAAAATTTCCCTATTCTAACCTTTACTGGTTCAGTAAGTAGTGTTTTGATCTGTGTGTTGGACACTCCAACTACTTGGATTGCTTCGTCCGAGAGAGGAAGATTCTTTATATCAGCTGACCTGACAGTTGATCTCGTAGCCCCAGTATCGACTAGGAAAGTGATGCTTTCACCATTAATTTTCCCGTCTACAAAAGGTCCTGCCTGGTCTATTTCCAGAGTAGCGCCAAGTACGCACTCCTCCTCCTCTCTTCGGCACCGTCAGAAGTCTCCCTCAGAGTCACTTCCCTCATTTTTCATCCAGTACTGTGATACAGCGCTTGCGCGTTTTGGTCTGATTACCTGTTCTTCGTAGAACCCCGATTCTTGACTGTACTTCTAGGATCCTTTTCTCTGTGGCAAGGGTGGTTTTGGCACCTGATTCTGCTGCTTATCAGTCTTCTGATGTTGCCGATGCTGACCACACCCCTCGCTCTGCACCTGCGAATTCAATGATGAATTATCATCGTTAGTGGACTGAGGATTCTTACACTCGGATTTCCAATGCCCTCATTTTCCACAGTTGTGACACGGGAACTTCTTTTTGGCCTCTTCTATGTTCCCTTTCCCTTTTCCTGGACCATACTTGGGTTTATTTCCTGGGTTATTTGCCTGTTCAACCAGCTGAGCTTCCTGTCTTTCTGCAACTTTCACCTGTGCCCACATTGCCTTTTGTTTCAGCTTTCTTTGCTTTGCCTCAATCTCATCACTGAAGTATTTTGCATGTCTCAAAATCTCATCAATCTTCTTACTCTGCCAGTCCACGGTGTGCTGCCGTATCATTTCACTGATTTCAGGCCGCAAACCATATACAAATCTGTACACAAAATGACTCAGATCCTTGTCACCCAGGTGTTCATCTCCACTGAACTGCTTAAAAGCTAGTATCAGTCTTTCATAGTAAGCATGGACTGATTCTTTCAATTCCTGATGTGTTCGATCTATTTTAACCCAATCTGTCTCCTTGGGGGGTACTTTATTTTTCAAGAAGGCCATAACCTGCTCGTATTTCTTCATGACCTCCGGGTCTGGAGCTCCTGTTTTTGGATCTCTCGGGTATTCCTTAGTAGGCCAATCTATGACTATTTTACATTCTGCCCACAGGTCTGCTGGTACAATTATATCAAACAGACTATTTAGGTCAATCCACAGTACTTTTGACAGCTTTACAAATCTGTCGACTTGTCTGTACCACTCCACTGGCTTTTCCCTTAATCGAGGGAAATCATTCGTAAATGATAAAATATCCTGTCTGGTCCATGGGACATGTACGTACCCACCTCCTGGAATCTCTCTCATGGGGTAAGCTGTCACTGCCTTCTCTTTTTCTGTCAGGGGAAATGCTGAGTAGGTTCTATCCACTCCATCCTCTCGCTTTCGATACCATCTGTCTTTCCATCTTTCTACATCTCCCCATTTCCTTAATAAGGTAATCATTTCCATAATCTGTCCTGTTCGGCCTGCATGGTTCAGATTCTCAATATCTTTGTCTGAAATATCCACTCGGTATGTTTTCTGTAAAGCTTTCACCTTATCCATGTCAATTCCTACTTCACTGGCTATTCCTTTCAACCTGTCATGTATGTTCTTTGCTCTTCATGTAATACTCTTACACAAAAAGAGAATCTCCCCTTCCTCATAATTCTTCAGTGTTTCTGTAGGTATGGTTCCTACTATCAACTCTTCCATTTCCATACGTAGCCTAGCTACATCCATCCCCTGTGATTCTTTCTCTTTTTTCTGTAATGTTTTCAGCCAGTCATTCAAATCTTCAGCAGTTATCACAGATTTTTCCGCACCCCCTGGTTCTGCCACTCTCTGCGGTTCCAGCATTGATCCTCTGTTCCCTTCCATACATCCAGAATTCAAATTTGAGTTAGTCTGCACACTCATTTCCCCTCCACATACAGTATGTCTCCACTGATTTTCTCCTGTTCTCCACTGTGTTTCTCCCGCTCTCATTTCTGCCTGTTCCGGAGGTACAATCAACCTATTGCCCACATATGGCACCGTCAAACCATTTTTACCCGTCCTCTGCTTGTCAAAAATCTGCATAACTGGGCCTATTGTCACAGGCACTGTAACAGCTTCAAGATTCTTAGTCAGCTCCCTGATTTTCTCTGTTAGTTCCGATGTAGTTCTTGCTAGTTCTCTGGTCTTTTCATTTTCAAGCTCATTCTCTCTCTCTATCTCTCTTTCTCTCTCTCTCTCTCTCTCTCTCTCTCTCTCTCTCTCTCTCTCTCTCTCTCTCTCTCTCTCTAACTCTCTTTCTCTCTCTCTCTCTCTTTCTTTCTCTCTCTCTCTCTCTCTCTCTTTTCCTATCCCTCTCTCTCTCTCTCTCTCTATCTCTCTTTCTCTCTCTCTCTCTCTTTCTCTCTCTCTTTCTCTGTCTACCAGAGAACAACCGCTTTTCAGTTCAGGGGCTGTAGCCTCCGTCTTTATAATACGCAGGGTGTTTCTCATTGGGCTAACTGCTGTCCCTATCTCTGGTTCTCTTCTATACGGGAGTGGTCTTTTGTAGAGCATGTCCTCTAAGATATCATCATCAGACTCATTTGCCCCATATCTTCTGGTCTCTACATTATGTGCTTTCTCTGTACACTTTCTCCCTCCTGATTCCTCGGCTGTTCTTACAGGATATAATCCCTCAGTCATACTGGCATCTCGCCACCTTCTCATTCTGTCATGATGGGTTTCGCGATCATATTTTCTACCGAACATATATCGGTAGTTACCTCCACTCCTCTGTTTTTCTCGCTCATGTACTTCATCTTCCCATTCCACCAATGCCTCGAATTGCGTCGGCCTAGGCCGAGGCTCTAGATTCATCATCTGCTCTTGTAAGTTCCTCAGTATGGCCAGATTAAATGAACCATGTTCTGGGAACGCTAACACTCCGTCATCCTTAGTGTATTTCACCCAGTTATCCAACCAAATGCAGGTATGATACCCATACTTCGCAACCATGAAGGATGCCGGGGTTCTTATCGGGGGCAATAACTGTCCTTCCCTTGTCACTATGTCTTTATCCTTGTCAAACCAGGTTTTAACCTTACTGAGCAAGGACTTTTTCTTCTTTTCCTCAGCATGGTAATACATCTTTCTTATTTTCCACTAGCTGTTTACTACAGCTGTACGATCTTTTGTCCAATTGCAGCGCGACTCACACCAATGCACCAATCCTGGAGCGTCTACCTCACTGACTCAGTCCGCGAATCCCAGCGCGACTCACACCAACGCACCAATCCTGGAGTGTCTACGTCACCCTGTATGTCTCCCAATCCTAGCGCGGCGTACACTAGCACACCAATCTCTGCGCTTCCTCCGTTCTAACCCACTGTCCAATCACAGCGCGGTCTTCCTGACGTCAGCAGCCGCTGCATTCGCTTCTGCTCCTGTCTCCTGTTTCTTTCGTCTACCCCTCCTTAACAAGACTACTTGGTAGACTTTGTTTCAACTTCTACGAGTCTGTTAGTTGCAACATACAAACATCTCAATTGTCTGCTTCGCTAGCCACAGAACAGCAAAAGACCTTTCCCACGAGAATTCTGCCTTTCCCGAGAACAGCGATTACCTCTGCCCTACTACAGAATCGTTACTTCCGTTGATAAAGTAGCACATCCCTCTACTTTACCCTTCTAACAAGCATCAATTAACTGTTTCCCTTCGGAATGCTCCTAACAGTTTCACAATTAACCAGAATGCCTTCTCATTCACGCGCTTACACACCAGAAAATGTAGCACATTCAAACAGAATTCTGTCTTTCCCGAGAACAGTGAACAGTCTGTCCTACTACAGAATTATATCATACGTTAACAAAGCAGCGCTTACCTCTGCCCTGTCCTTCTAACAAGCTCCGAGAATACCTATTACTTCTCCAGCGGTAAGCTTTAACGGCAAACCTTACGGATCCCTGGGACTTAAGACCAGAGTTTCACAGATAACCTTCGCTATCATATACACTTCTCTCACACAGAAAACGTTTCTAATGGCAACACACGGCGATGCTACCTTGTCGAACACAGACAATGCGACGCGCAACTTCAATTGTCACACGTTTTCCCCTGTCTGCATACAGGGCCAACAATCCCGCCTTTTTCCGAGAGCAACACTCCCTCTGCTCTACTACGGAACTGTCACCGGCTTCCTACATCCCAGAAGCCATTCACAATACATAAAACTTAACGCGACTTCAACATATAGTGTTAGTACAAATATCAATCAATAATCAACAAGCCTATATACACGCAATTCCGCTAGATCTAGACAATAGCTAACCATCAATCTGCTACCAAGAAACTGGTGCAGATCAGAGCTTCCGAATCTCCTCTACTTCCACGGACGGAATGATTTCACAGTCACACACGCATACACACATCACACACTGGTGGGGCCCATTACACCAACATTCACCCTAAATCACACTATCCGTGCCCTGTAAAGGAGAAACACACCTTTCACATATGCTCTGTCTAATCTGCCTATACTTTGAGGTCAATGCGACCAGCTAGTTGCTGAAGATCTAGAGGAATACATTTCAAAGAATACACAATAAATCAAATAAACATGACCAGAAATAATCACCCGAGACAGGAATTCAAACAGTTTGTTCATTTATCTAATATTTCAAGAAAAGCCAATTAAATGCAATTTCATTTCTCTCATATTTACCTATTCTTTCTAAATGTCAGATCCTAATTTAGAAACCGGTCCTCTGGAGAAAATTTTGAGTCTTCTGTTGTCATGTAGAGTCATCGTCCTCTCCGTCAGCATAGGGACCTCCCATCATCAGCTCGGGAAGAAGTGGCGCTAGACCTCTCTAGTCTATTTACTTTTATACTAAAATTCTACATTCAAAAGTTACAAAAAGAATATTAAAACATCCGATGAACAGGAAAAGCTGTCGTCTTGTAACATTCAGGAATTTTCCCATTATTGATCATTCTAAGTTTCTGAATAAAAAGTCAGATGTCCATAATTTTGTTACTTCTACAGAAGTTCTTTTCGGATTTAAAAATGTATCATCTTATGAGAACACCGAAAGTTCATGTAGTCAGATTATTCAGTTGCTACAATTTTCTCATCCAGGGTTTTTTTGGCTGCCAGCCTGGATTTGTCGTCATGTTCATGGCTTTTCAGTTCAACCAGAAGTCAGGGTCGCAGTCCGTGCAAAGCCTTTTTCATTATTGCATCTACTCGACTGCAGGCTGCAGATGGTGGCCATCTTTCAGTAGGCCAGAATTGTCAATTTAAGAGTAAAGAAACACAAAACATAATTACTGCATAGAAATGACTGAACAGTGTTATTCCCCAGCTAATACCCTTATGTGTGTGTATTTATCTAGCCATTTGCGACATCAGAAGCCATTAATGCATATTAATTAGAAGCGCAAAACACCATAACATCACATAAGCGACATCGTTTTCTGTCAGTTTGCTCACCAACTTAGTTCACTTGTTATTTAGCCATGCAATAGCATTCCCACGTGTAATTCTCTTGTTAATAAGATTGATTAGTCATCATTAGACAGACCTTTTAATCATTAATAATTAATCATTAATCCTTTTAGTTATAACATGTGAAAATGACACAGATATTCGGTTTTAGAGTAAAAACCCTGCTCCATCAGTTTCACCAAGGATCTGACATTAAGTAACATACATTTCAACGGAGCTCCATTTCTGCCACCTATTTTATTGCCCAATGTAGTCCTCAGACCATCAATTGGTAGGTTTAACAGTACCAGAAGAGATAGCTGACAGCTGGTACACAAATAACCCCACCTGCTGTCGTGATAGTTGTCCGGAAACATTCTGGGACATTGTAAAGACTTTTCAGCCTGATTAATCATGTGTAGTTCCCTACTAGTATAATGTGTTCTATTGATGATAAAATGATCAGGGGGATGGGCCCTGCGCCCGGCCTGAGCGCGGACGGGCACAGACGGGCTTGCCTGAGGCGCGCCTTCGCCATGCCAGCGGCGCGCCCACTGCACGTGTCCGCTGAGTGGGCGTTTCAGCCTGTTGATTAAATAGGTTGGCAAGAACACTAGACCGCTAACCAAGCGGAAGTAGTGTCCCCCCCCGAGCCCAGAACTGTGCTCGAATAAAGTGCAGAGTGCTTGTCAGTGACAAAAGTTGCCACACATTCATAAGTTGAAATATAAAATATTAAAATTCAGTTTTTACACAGTTAAAAGTTCACCAGAAAAACGATTGTACCGCCGATTGTACCTCCAACAGTATTACCGGCGAGCATTGAACGCATCTTCGCACGGTAAGTCACAACATTGTATGCCTTTTTTGGCTTCCACTCCAAGTCTTCATTACCACCTACAAAACCATAATGCTAACCTGGCCAAAATACCTGATCACCCTAGTACTCTGCCAGGAGCCATGGTGAAGAGCCTGAGACGTGGACACGAGCTTCAGAGAGCAGCAATCCTTTCTGAACCTGGCTGGCTAAGTCCCAATTCATACATTTAAGAGCATGGTTTTAGCTGTTTCTAAGAAGAAGGGTGTTGGTGAGAATTCAGGAGGAATGTGTGATTTATCTGTCAGATCTGTCTCTTTTTGGGGGTGAGTATAGAAGATAGGCAGCAGGGGCTATGAGATTTAGTTTAATGCCATTACAAGTTTTGCTAATTTTGCAGCTTAATAAACGGTACAGGTCATGTTTGCGATTCACTGCACTGCATGCTCAGTGGTTACAGGTTTACTGCGGGAGATACTTTTAACAGTTCTCCTGAGGGATTTTTAGATTGATTTAACAACCAAGTGTAGTGTGATCTTTCTCTGCAAGGAATATTGCTGGACTGTACCACATGGTGAGGGTTTTAAGGCTTCATATTTTCTGGTGTAAGAATTAAACAAGCAAATTAAATTCACCATGATGAAAAATTAAACTCTTCTACATTCATTTTTTGTAACATCATGGAGTAGGTCAACCATTCATATAAATCCCATGCTAAATGAACGCATTTAGGGGCATGTTACCAAGGACAGCGTTAAAATTATCGCTGGTTTAGCGGCAGAAAATTTCCGCTAAAGCAGAGATAAAGGGCTTGATAATATGCCCTTGTGAATTCCAATAGTAGCCCATGTTCACACCAGAACATGGGCTAGTTAGTGTATTAGTTATTTCGTTTTAGTGGAAAGTAGTATGGGTTTTTCATAAGGCACTGTGTTCGAGAAACGATAATCAGTTTCTCCATGAGCTGATCCTTTGCGTGGGTCCTAAAGGTGGTGTGTTATGGTGACTTTTGGCTAGCTTAATCCAGAAGAGCTAGATCAGAGCACGTGCCAGGATTAAGAGTTTAATGGTATCAAAGCTGTGAGAGGGTTTACATCAGATGGTATATTCTTACGAAATGTATTTTTTCTGGTACAGGATGCTGTAGAATTATAGTTTAGCTCCAACTGAAATGCTCAAGTAGGGGTCTGTTTTGTCCATGTCAGAAGAAATATCAAATGGTGCTCAGAACTAAAGAGGACTTATTTTATAACACAACATAAAATAATAAAACTATAGGGCTGCCATCCCTTATGTGGTTCTGTGTACAGAAAAAGAAATCTCTGGCGATGTCATTAGTGCACCAAAAAAACCAAGCATTGGCATAGCCAATAGGTCTCACCTTTGGGGCCTTAAGTATTTAGTTATGCAGCACAATATCCTTGGTGCAACAAAATCAACTGTTGCATGGCTAAACACTTACAAGGTCCCAAAGGCGAGACCTATTGGCTATGCCAATGCTTGTTCTCTTTATATCTCTTCCAAATGAATATCTTACACCTCATCTCTTTTCTTTCCAGCTATCTCTATTCACTCACTCCTGAAATGCAGTTCCTCACATCTCCATTACTTCAACTGCAACTCACAATACACAAACTCACCTGTTAACACTGCATTTTCTTTTACTTTCGCCTTGTCAATATTTTGACAACGGTGTATCTCACACATGTTTGCACAGAATCACAACTGCAACTGCAGAGAGGCCATAGATTGGATAAACGAATAAATTGAACATCTTTGAGCAACCCACAGGCACTGTGAGACACTCGCACTGCCTTCAGCCTTAACTCCAGAGCTCTCAATCATGGGCCGTTATAAACATCTGGAGGAGAGTCAGTTCAAAGCATGCAGTACAAACAAAGAGCAAAAGACTGGGCCCGAGATGAGGGGCGTGGCTAAATCAGCCACAATGGCGGATGTGTTCTCCTGAGGCTCCACACACGGGCCCGACAATCGCCATTCATCCACTATGTAGGGGCTCCAGAACCGACTGATGGGCTCCCATGAGACCTAATATTTGGACCAACAACGAGGCACGCCACTTGGAAGCACAAGGAAGGTTAATGGGCAGCCGTATCAAGGAAGCCACGAGGTGGGAACGCCTGACCCCAAAATGGCGACCGCTCGAACAACTCCGTAATTAGACAAGCGGAGCCAGTTGCATCACCGCCAACCCACGGAAGCTCCGTATCGACGTGAGAGCGTCTTAACAGAGGTAGTAGTGGAAAGAGGAACATACTCCACTCGCGGACAGCAAATCTGTGCACTTGGAGGCACATCCACCACCGTGGAAGACATCGCGGTGCCATCGCAGAAGGGAGGAGGCCGGATCCCAAGGACCAAGCAAGCAGGCAAATCGTGGACACCACAACAGCTGGAGCATGAAACACCGATCTACAAGTGGGCCTCATGGAAAAGGGTGTCGAAGCGCAAGATAGCCCATTAACTCTGCTGGAGCCGGCAGCCCCAGCACTCAGCCTTAAGAGCAGAGAGGACAACTGCAGTCAGATGAACAGTGGGGCTAAGACCAGGAGGCGAAGAGACGTGCGACTGTCAGACATCCAGAGAGAGGACAACAGGAAACCAGTGAGTCCCTGCTCACCCCTCCCTGCCCTCCCTAATAACCCATGGGGATCAGTACGGTGTGCAGGCCAAACACGGGACCCGGGGGCGAAGAGAACTCAGGTGACAAAAGAAGAGAAGGGTGGAGCCCCCCCTCCCCAAAAGGGAGTGAATACTGAACCATCGGCGAAACACCAAAGAACTGGGTCAGAAATCCCACAGATTCCATAAGCGGCTGATACAGAGTAGGGGGTGAGGGGGAAGAAAGAGCGGACTAAGGGTCAACAGTTTCCAGTCTTGTCCCTCAACCATCAGGCTGGACTGACCCGGAGGCGTTTACCGTAGTGAGGGGCACGCAACAATCGCCATAAAACGTGAGGAAGGAACCAGTGTGCCTTCCAAATCCTCCCCTATCATGCCAATTTACGACAGGAGGCAACCCCTCACACGTGCCAGGGAGGAGACGCGCACCTACGGGACCGACAGCGAACCAGCAAGGTCCTCACAATGAAACCAAAGAGTGAAGGGACTCCCTCACTCACAATTACTGGGATGAACGATCACCCCTGTCCCGGCAAGTTTAAAAGACTTACAAACAATCACAGGGGAGTCGAAAACTGCCCAAACCGGACCCCTGCAAAAACCAGCATCATATAGAGGCACCGAGACGCCCAGCTAAAGTCAGTTGAAGTAAGCCCCCCTCCTGCACACAGGCATGGGAAGACCACAGACCCCAGTGGGGCCCCAACCCGACAAGGAACAAGTCTCCAACCTCCAAAAATCACCACCAGACAACGGAATCCACTCTCAATACCTCTATGTCGGACAAACTCGATAGTGTTAGAAGCCATAGAACACTCGCAAGTCACCTTGGAGCAGCTCTTTGGCACACTCGCTACCGATTTAAATCTTCTGTGGGATGACCCCAGGAAATTAGCGGATAAAGTAGCAGATGGAGAAAAGGCCCTCTCCACACTGCAACCCCTAGCAAAAGCACAACAAGATGCCATGAAAGACGTTCAGGTAGGGTTGAGCAGCTTGAGGAGAAGACAGACGACCTAGGGGATACTCCATGTGAAGCAACCTCTTAATACTGAATCTACCAGAGGGGGTGGTGGGGAAAGACCCCATCAAGGACACAGAAACCTGGTTCAGTTCATTCACGTCGCTGGCGGAGCTGACACCCTTCTTCTCGGTTGAGAGAGCGCACCGCGTGCCGGCAAGGCGACCACCTCCAGGCTCTCTCCCGCTGCCCCTCCTGGTCAAACTCCTCTACTTCCAAGATAGACACTATACTGCTAGATGCCAGACAAAACGGCCCCAGCACAGTGGAAGATAAGCAGGCCATGCTCTTCCCCAATCACTCTAGAGTGGTACAACGACAAAGATCATCCTTCCTGGAAGTAAAAAGCCTCCTCCGTGAGAAAGGTGTCCAATACCATCTATTGTTCCCTGCTCAACTCAAAATAATACATGTCGAGTCTACAGTCTTCTTCACAGACCCGAAAGATGCTATGGACTGGCTGGAACTGAATTTACAAATCAGCCCAAACACAAGAATTATCCAAAAGCATCAGACACACACACGTCCAAGCCCCCGTGTCGACTGGGAAAAGACACCCAGCGCCAACCGGGACTCTGAAGTGCCCGAACTTAGAACAAATAATAGTGGAAAGGCGAAAGGCCCTATAGGCAGCGGTGGAATTGGGAGCGGGCCTGTCAGCTTCAGAGAACGACTACGGTCCACACATTTTCACGCCCAAAGAAGATTCTAAGGACTCAAGCAGCTCATATGGGAACACAGAGCCTCCACCTATAGTCACCCCGCAAACAGCGGATACACTTATATAACAAAAACAGGCAGGGATCTATTTATGGACTATCATTCCAGGGCTCCCATGATACTCTCACTAAGGTAACCTAACAGTCGCACTGAACGACTGTAGCACCTGCCTACCCACACTCGAACCCCCTACAGACTATCCGAACAGGCTTATAGGGCCCATTCCTCCATCAGACAGGAACCCCGGAACCACATGCAGGCCAAACCCCCACGATACACTAGAGGGTACATGTTTGTACCAGTTTGGATGTGCTGTCGGTTGCAGCAGATCCTCAGAATTAGGTCTACACCCCGTTACAGTTATAGTTCTATCCCACACACTGTCCCAACCCCATACCTGTCCTCAAACACAGGGCAACCACAAACAGCGACATACACAGGCCATGTAGTTGGTGCAGACATTCCTAACGGGGGGTCCCTTAGTCATGACCTTCCTGCCTCCCTTGTCCCGTCCACGTGAACTCCACGGGATCTGGGCGATGCTCAAGGCGGTCCACCTCCTGACATCCCCAACTCTGACTGAAAATAACCCAGAGTATTGAGGCGATCAAGCGAGGGAAAGGGATCGGGTAGGTGCAGCGTGGGAATAGGGAGATCTGTAATAAAATGAGCATGTGATTAGTTGAGGATATAATTCTAACTACACTCATAAATTCTCGTTAGTGCATCTCCTATACCTGTCAACGATCTTCTCTTGTCTGTCAAGAATCCTCTCTGTCCTGTAAGATACCTCTCTCACCACAGGAGAATAAAACACCTAGAAATCAAACACAACCCAATGAATACTCCAACAACCTTCCCCTTTCAATATAAGCAGAAGGAGTCAATATTCATACATACCCTTATCATACTCCCTTTACAGCAAGCAGAGAGATAAAGGAGAAATCCAGATAACAGGTAAACAGAAACGACACATTGTGAGGGAAAGGAATACTGCAACAGGAATGGGGAAATCCTAGAATTCCTCTCTCGTCGTTGGGACATCCATTATGAAACAGCTCCACAGAACACAGATCAACCCCCTCAAAGTCACGTAGTAACAAGGTTTCCACGCTGAACCAAAGAAAATCAAATAAAAGGCAGTACCTCAGTCAGTATTTCCGGCACCAGACACTGCACAAGTCATCAGGAGCCTTCTCTCTCCTGAACTAACGAAAGATCCACAGCCACAAGGAAAACCGCGGTTTACTTAGGGGAAGGCAGTAAACTCGCGGGTGAAAGTTTAATCAAGGACTTCTCCCGCCGCAGCCGCGGGGGGGATACCAAAACGGAATGTTCGCGCTCAGCTGAGTGGAACGCAGCAGGAGCAACCTTCTCCTCCTAAACGATCACCGCAACAAGAAGGAAATGAGGGAAATTTCAGCGACCAGAACCAAACGTGCTAAATCCCTCGGAACACAAAAGTATGGCAATAGAACATCCGAGAGTGCAGGGCGGCCGCCCTGCACCCAGCACTTCCTGTAATTACCAGAATCACGTAAAACGCTCCATGCATTGTACGTGGTTTAAATGGTGAACAAATTTCCTCCCAGAAGGGTGGCCTTCTAGGAGGCATAGTTTAGCTAGCATTTCTAGTTAATCTCAGGTAGGTGTCATGGCCTGACATCCCTCTCCCCCACGGGACTTATACTCCCCCATGATACCCACAACAGACATTAAGTTTATCACTTTAAATGCCCGTGGAATACACACTACACGGAAACGCTACGCTATCCACACATACATTCTGTGCCAACAGGCACAGATCATAGTACTGCAGGAATGACATCTAACCAGGGGGGAAGTCTACAAACTCCAGAGACGCTGGTGGGGCACTTTTTGTGCCACTACATACTAAGCATACCCACGAGGGACACTGATATGGGACCCACTTCCAAGAAACCTGTAGATGAGTAGACACAGAGGGAAGGTATGCACTATTGTAAGGCCTATTAGACGGCCAACCAGTGCAAATCGGCAGTATCTGCTCCCAATACGGAACAAACAAAGTCTGGCAGACCTTATCTAAGGTCCTGGCTCAATTGACAGCCACACCATAGATTCTGGGAGGAGATTACAACTGCACGCTAGACCTCTCCCTGGACAGGTCCCACCCCCCCATCCTGACTTTCCCCGTTCAAACACAAACAGCCCGCTTCCGCGCATGGACGAAGCAGTGGTCACTGACGGATGCCTGGAGACACACTTGCCCAACAATCAAACTCTATTCCTTCCACTCCATCCCACACAATCTACGACTGCGACTAGACCACTTCTTGTGTACACCAACACTTCTCCACATGGCTCAAAATTCGGACTATCTAGGCAGAATACTCTTGGACCATGACGAACATGTCATAACTCTTCAATGGCGCCCACCCCTACCACCGATCCCCAAGTGACAACTGCCTCGTGATTGCCTCGAAGACTCGGTATTCAGACATGAACAGAGGGTGAGCATCCAAAACTACTTCGCCGAAAACGCACACACAACATCATCCAGAACATTAGAATGGGATGCCTTCAAGGTTTTCATGAGAGGAGCCTGTATCCGGCAAATCACCGGTGTGCGAAAGACATTGGAACAGACCATACAGACGATGGAGTCGCAATTAGCGAAACTGTCGAAAGATACGGACACCGGACCGATACCCCTAACACAGCTGACAGAGGCAAAGCCCAAATACACGGAAGCATGAGCAGACTTACGCAGATACAACTTCAGAGCTTACGCCGCCAGAACACATACAGAGGGGGGATCGAGCTGGGACACTGTTGGCCTGGCTAATCCATCAAAACCCGGACTCACAACCAATCACTAGCATAACGAACTCGGCAGGTATCATTACTCACACACAAACAGAGATTCTGCAGGCCTTTCACAAATATTATGCAGAACTGTACAAAGAACTAACACCAGACAGATCGGAATACATAGACAACATCCTAAACCCCATCACCATGTCACGACTAGCCACCTCTGACAACACTTCTCTGGATGAACAGATCACATCCACATATATTAAAAACGCAATCCATAACCCAGCCAGAAATAAAGCACCAGGCCACGATGGCCTACCGCTAGAATATTACAACACCTTCTCCTCCCAGTTAGCCCAGAGACTCGAAATAGTCATCAACACGGCATTAGAAAACGGGGAACTCCCCAGGTCCATGAGCGAATCTATACTAATTACCTTTCCGAAACCGGACCGAGACCCCCTACTATGATCTTCATACCGACCAATCACATTACTGCCATCGGATTGCAAGATCTTAGGCAAGATCCTAGCGGACAGGTACACTGGGATGCTCCCCAACCTTATACCCCCTGACTAATGCGGGTTCGTACCCAGAAGAAATACCTCCCAGAACATCTGCAGTCTTTTCTGTGTCCAGGACAGGGTGCGGGGCCGATTCCAAAACACTACGTGCCTTATTTTGGACTTGGAAAAAGCTATTGACACCCTAGCATGGCATTATTTATTCGCAGTGCAGCGGCGGGTGGGGGTCCGTCCCAAACTCATGGCATACACCAGACTGCTGTACACTGGACTCGTGTCCCGGTTTCGCATTGGCCGACACATTTCAGCTCCCTTTCAGGTAACCAGGAGGATGGACCAGGGGTGTTCGCTCTCCCCCTTCTTTTTTACCCTCGCAACAGAACCACTAGCAATCCGACTCCACAAGAGAGGTGAACACTGGGGCATTCCATTAGCGGACCACACCCACAGCATGTCCCTATTGCGGATGACCTATTGATATACATACAGGATATCACCATAGACCTAACACCCCTCTGGGCAACACTAGATGACTTGGGCAGTGGGGCTGAAAGTTAATTGGGAAAAACCCACTATATATCCTCTCCACCCAGACATCCCCCCACGAGAAATATGCGTTGGGTTGGTTAGACTAGTGTGGAACAGAGATGCCCCAAGGTACCTAGGAATCAAACTATACCACTCCCCGAAGGACCTTTTAGAAGGCAACCACTGTAGAACACATTGAGGGGCATTAGGACCCAAATCAACTTTTGGTGCGCTCTACCCCTGGCTCCAAGAGGAAGGGTGGCCTTATTGAAAAATGATGGTAGTGCCCAGCCTCCTCTACCACTTGGCAAATGTACAAGTTATTCCCCCACAAGCCGTTTTACTTGAGCTTAACTCCCTGCTATTATCTCTGATTTGGTGGAAAGGACACAGAAGAGTAGCCCTGGTGAGGCTACAGTTGCCAAGGGACCAGCGTGGACTGGGCGCCCCATCTTCCGAAGCCTACTTCCTCGCAGCTCAACTCCAATGGCTGTTGTGCTGGATGGCCGGACGCCACTTGGAAGAAACGGGCTTGTACTCAGGGCCCCGGACGATGCCAGCGGTGCATCGTCTACTCCTTCCAGGTACCCGACAGGACCCTACCCGCCCTATCCAGGTGGCGGTGGCCATGTCCTGCATGCAGCGAATCCATTGTTTATCCCATAATGCACCACTCTACTCCCCACTGTTGCCACTGGTGGGCATTCCCCGAGGCCGTGGCCTCTACACATCCCGAGATGTACGCGTCTAGACAGAACACTCACTTACAGATGTGGAGTCCCTATTTGTGGATGGACACCTTAGTTCGTTCAAAAGCCGGTTAGAAGGGAGCAGACTCCTAGCCATACAATTCCACCTACATAGATAAATCATCTCAGATTGTAAAGAGACCTGGAATCCAGCAGGGGGGGGGACCCAAGGCACACTCAACATTTCACCAGATATTGAACATGGGCACAGGGCGCAACCTCATTACCTGGATCTATAGATCTATCCTGGAACTCGCAGCCATGCCGCTCACCCAACTTATGCTAAACCGGAAAGAGGAATTTGGATGCGCATTGCACGACGAAGAATGGCAGAGTGCTCTAGAGCACCACAAGAAGGGTATCACATTGGGCGTATCTGACACCAGCGAGACTCCAACGATTCTACCGCATGACACAATTTGATGCCCATGCTGCAACCTGCCTAGCGCCACATTCATGCATATGTTTTGGACCTGTCCTACTTTGCAGTCCTACTGAATGAGAATACACAACACACTACAAGAAACCAGGAGGCCTCGCAGGCCTCAACACATGGAAAGCCTGCGCATTAGGAATTATAAGGTAGGAAAACAGAAACACGGTTTGCATCGTTAGCCCTGCTCCTAGCAAAACGAAGCATTACAATGCACTGGTGTGCACCTACAGGTCCTCCAGCTGAGGCCTGGAGACACAATAAGGCTCAAAGAGGCAACTGGGTCGCGTCGCTGCCATATCCCCACGGAATGGGCAATGCTTCTCCAAAAGTTTAAACAAAAAAAGACACCAACAACATCCCCTAGAACCCCCCGCGGCATCTGATCCCTTGATCCTTGCCTCCCCAAACATAAACATACGCGAGAGGCCCCCTGCCAGCTTTCTGCCCCGCAACCCCTCTCACACGGACACCACTCAGCCCTCCCCCCCTCCTACCTCCCCGGGACATAGTACATCTCTTCAAATACTACAATAGTAACTCAGAGCCCAAGTGCAGCAAGGCCCTACAAGGGCGACACACAAACATCGTCCCAACGCCCACCCCAACCACACTCCCCGAGTTATACCCTCAGTCTGAAATAGTGTTTACAGAAGAGACACTCGTCGACAGAACCCTACAACCAGAGACAGTAAACATCGGCCCAATATATCTCCATCCTGTTCACACAAGACACAACACAACCAAACACTCAGAAAACCCACGTCAGCCATGTTCCAGTGATGCAATGTAACTTAATTGTCTGTCACTTGTAATTGATGATACTATTGAATACTTTGTTTGAATCTGGAAAATTCAATAAAAAAGATTTAGTAATAAAAAAAAAGACTGGGCCCGAGATTCTCAGGCCAGAGTGAAATTTTACAATACTAACTGAGGTCACGAAATCTTGCACTTGCCAGGCCCAAACCAACTGATAACAAGCATTTGCAATGCAAATTGGTCTCGCATTGGTGAAAGTTAGAGCTATTTGCATTGTAAATGACAATGTTTTTTTACTTATTTTTTTATTGCAGTGGAGTGGATTTATGTTGTTTATAGTGGAATTATGTGGTTTGAATTTGAATTGTTAATTGTCAAATTGTGTGGGGAGTAGTGAATTTGTGTACTGGAATTTTGTATCATGGTGAACAGATAGGTGGTGAGATCTGTATAGAATAGATAGAAATGAAGATTGAGAGGGATAGGTAGTTTGTGCATGAAGTGGTGAATGAACTCCATACAGTGTAGGAGAATTGGTGTGCAAGAAAGAAGGGTAGAGAAGATTATAGACGTATAAAGAGACTGTGCTTGTGTACGCTGAAGACACGGAAAGAAGGGTGAGGAGAGTGTGTTAATGGCGCTTTGCACTCAACCTGGAAACCAGTCAGCAGTTGCGATTTACAACACTGAGTTTGTCCAATATTTCTTTAATGTTGTGCTCTAAATGGAACAATTTCTCACATATTCCTTGAGCAGAAACCGCATGCCCTCCATGTCATTTTTAAAGCACTATTTACCCAATTTTCCTTATATTACTTGTTGGAAACCACCCACCCTGTGGTGGGCCCTGGGGGAAGCAAAATCGCAGACTAATCTTCCCCGGGGTCATTCGCGCAGGAAGGACTAGGCTGGGGTTAGGGGGTGGTGTTAAAGGGGGTATAAGAATACAGGGGAGGAGGGCAACTTCCTCTTCCTGTATTCTGGCAACATCGGGAGGGTTTAGAAGTTTTGTAAAGGAGGATCCTTAGATTGTGTAGGAGTGTTGGGTAGGATTCTTTAGGCTTGTGGGTAGGTGCGTGTTGCTGTTCTGTGGAGGGGGGCCGTGGTCACGATGACTGAGGTGTCGGCGGAGGCAGTGAGGGAGGCCCTGCGTGTGCTGGGCCACGCTGGCCGAGCGGACCTGCTTCGGCCCTGGGTGGGGATGACCAGGGCCCCGCGTGCGGCGTCCGTGGGAGTGGCGGCGGCGGTGGCGGCTTGTATGAATGAGCCGCCACCGATCATTAGAGGTACGTCTGGAAGGGGGCGTGGTGAAGAGAGAGACGTCACAGCACGGCGGCCAGTGGCAGAGCCTGCCTCTGCATCTGAGCAAGTGCGCGCTGGTTGTGGATGGCCCCCTGTGGGAGGTGGGTGGGCTACAAGGGCTCCAGGGGCCCCAGGGGCCGAGGCAGAGTGCCGATGCCGCTAGCGGGGAGGCAGATGGGCGGGGGACTGTGATTTTGATACTGGCGGTTGGCGGGGATGCCGGGAGGTCAGGTGTGCTAGGGCTGGGGGGCGGGTCAGGGCGGGCCCTGAGGGAATGGAGACACAGCAGGCAATACCCATGGGCAATGGGGCACAGAGCAAGGCAGTGAGGAAGGGCATTGGGTGGACGCTCCCATTGACCTTTCCAGTGGACCCCGAAAGGGTTGACAGGCGCTCAGGAGGCTTGGGGAAGGGACAGACAGGTGATGCGGAGGAGGGGTTGGGGGGCACAGGGGCAGGTCCAAGTTAAGGTGGCGCAGGGGGTGTCGGGCAGGGGGCTGGGGATGAGCAATGTCCTCCCCCTGTTCTCCCCAGATGGTAAGGTTTGTCCCTTGAGGAGAAGATCAGGGACCAACGCCGTATTATCCAGGAGACGGAGATGCGGTGGGTGGCATTTTGTGAGGCCAGGGGTGAGGAGGGGTGGGATTCCAGGCGGAGGGGCCCCCTACGCCCACGTCTGAAGAAGAAAGATGGGCTGAGCAGGAGGAACGGGAGAGGCAGTCCAAGAGCAGGTGGGTGTGGGAGGACAGGTGACATCAGTTAGGGGGAGGGACGGCCAGGACACCTCTGAGGACCGATGGTGCTGGGGCCCGCATGGGTTGGAGCGACCTGGGGGGTGGGGGTATCCAAGCCGGCGGAGGTCAGCAGAGTGCTGGGGAGCTCGGCGGGGCGCAAGACGGCCCTGGGACGCCGTCTGGAAGCAGCAGGGGGGTCTGCAGCGGTCTTCCCTCCATCGTGGGAGCGGGCAATGGCGGCGTGTGTGGCAGGTGGAAGTGGAGTGCATGCATCGAAGGGCAAAGGTGTGAAGAGAGCAGTGCGTGATGTGCTGTGGACGCCTGTGGATATGGAGACTGTGGTGGAGTTGGATTATGGTGATGAGAGCGATAAGTTGGAAGGAGGGGAGGTGCGGGATGACGAGGACGAGACAAATGGACTTGGGGTGGCTGAGGAGAAGAGCAACGGCAGCCTTAGTGTTTCCCAGGCAGTGAAGACGCCGAGAAGCAGGGCGAGGATGGACAACACGACGAGGAGCACCGTCAGAGGTCGGATGGGAGAGACGCAGATGGCCGTGACAGGTGAGGGTGCATGGTGGGTGGCTTGGGATGGCGGTCCCAAAGATGGGAGGAAGAAGGCTTGCCGGTCGGTAGGTGTGGGGGAGGGGTCGGTGAGGGATTCCATAGCGTTGCCGCAGGGCACGCCAGCAACATCAGTGGGGGCTAAAGTGGAGGGGGACAAGCAGATGGTGGTGGTGAGCATACAGACTGACAAGACAGACGGGTCGGAGGGGAAGGGTGACAAGGGGGAAGACAAGCATCACAAGAAATTGCCTTATATGGGCTTGGGTATGCCGCTGGGGTCGCACCTGTCAGACAAAACGAGGAATAGAATCTGGAAACACGAATATGTAGATGTGTTTAAATTCCTGCACAGGGAGATACAGGTGAAGGAGGGCTCTATAGAGGAGGAATGGGAGCTCATGAGGCGGCCGAGTGTCCCAGTGAACATGGAACATTGGACGTCAGCCTTTCTCATTTATGCCAGCATCTATTGTGAGAAGCATCTGGACAGGGCTTTAGCACCAGTAAAGCCCAGATGCATTTTGGGGCATTTGCCTGGTTGAGCTACGATGAGAAGGGAAGTTGACCAGGAATTGTGGATGCAGTGGATGTCGTCACCTTTGGTTTGCCGGACACGTACTGGTCCTTTCCGCCAGCGTCCCGCCCATGTTGGGGCGAGGGGCAGTAATCCCATTTCTGGCAGAGGCGGGGGGGCACTGAACAACCCCGGGGGAAACAATACCAGAGCCTGTTGGAGCTACAACAGGGGCAATTGCTCGCGATACCCTTGTAAGTTCAAGCACAAATGCTCCAAATGTGGGGGCCGTCATGCGCTTACGCAATGCTTCACCTTGGACTGGCCCTCTGAGCAATGGCGGGCTACGAAAGTGAGGGAGCAGGCTGTGCAAAAGGGCGCCTACACCAGTTAAGATTGAGGCAATGGGTCCCAGGCTCTCTAGTTACCCCGACAGGGAGGTGGCATTGAAAATTCAGTGGGGGTTTACGGAAAGCTTTCGGGTGGGGTATCAGGGCCCCAGAGAAAAGAGATGGGCGGAAAACCTGAAATCTGCCAAGGAATTACCGGAGGTGGTGGCGGACAAATTGAGGAAGGAGGTAGAAGCAGGCAGGATAGCAGGCCCGTTTGCGGACTGGCCTGTAGATGACTTGATCATTTCACCACTGGAAGGAGCCGGGCGAGTTCCGGATGATCCATCCCCTCTCCTGGCCGGAAGTGGCGTCTGTGAACGATTTCATCGCAGAAGCAGATTCCAGGGTACTGTATTCCTTGGTGGATGATGCGATCCGCCTTGTGTGTGCGGGCAGGGAGCGGAGTTGGCGAAGTGTGATGTGAAGTTGGCTTTTTGCTTGCTGCCCATACACCCTCCGGATTTCTCGCTACTGGGGATGCAGTTTGCAGGGTCTATTTTTGTGGACAAGGTTTTGCCCATGGGCTGTGCGATTTCCTGCGCGCTGTTCGAGATGTTTAGCACATTTTTGCAATGTGCCTTTACACAGATCAGTGGGCATCGGGAGGTCTCACACTACCTGGATGATTTTCTCTTCCTGGGGAGGGCACAATCAGGAGACTGTGGCCGGGCGTTGGCACAATTTCAGGAGATGGCACACTACTTCGGGGTAACTTTGGCGCCGGAAAAAACAGCTGGTCCCAGTTGTCAGTTGACCTTTTTTTGGCCTCGAACTGGACTCAGTTAATTGATGGCCCGGTTACCAGCAGCGAAAGTGATGGAGATACAGGCATGCCTGTTGTGGGAGATTGGGGAGAAGAGGATCGAGTTGAGGGCGGTGCAGCAACTTCTGGGTTTCGTGAATTTTGCGTGCAGGGTGGTGAGGGCAGGACGGACGTTCTGCAGGCGGCTCGGTCATGTCGGGGGCAGTCTTACCGCACCACAGGGTCCGGATTTCGATGGGGGTTCGGGCAGATTTGAGAACATGGCTGATTTTCTTGACTGATTTCAATGGGGTGTCTCTGGATTTTGTTGAGGACAGAACGTTCTGGCAAGTGCAAATTTTCTCAGATGCATCAGGGGCAGCCGGCTTTGGGATATTTTGGGACAGCAGGTGGTGTGCGGAGAAATGGCCGGAACATTGGTTGAAAGAGGGGAGAAGTATTGCATTCTGTGCTGTTTCATGCGGATAACATGACTGTAGTCGAGCTGGTCAACAGGCAGAAAGCGAGGGATCTGAGGGTAGCTTCATGCTGACATGTTTGCGTTTGAATATGGTGTTTCGGGCAAAACACGTCCCTGGGGTGAATAATGACATTGGGGATGCCTTGTCTCGTTCACAGTGGCGACGGTTCCAGCGACTGGCACCTGGAGCGGAACAGTGCAAGACCAAGCTGCCGGACGGCATCTGGGCCTGGGGGGACCGAGGGCGATAGGCCTGGTGGAGAAGTCTATAACCGACACCACGAGATGCAGCTACAGGCTGGCCTGGGCAGAGTTTGGATCCTTTCTGGGCTGGAGCGGGGAGTCGGTAACAGGACCTCATATGGAAGTTGAACAGGGAGTGTTGCAGTTTGTTTTGCATTGCATGGATAAGGGTTTGTCTGCAACAACGATAGCGGGGAAGCTGGGGGGGATATCCTTTCATGGCAGTTTGTTCATGGGGTTTGATCCGGCAAAAGATGTTATCATTAGCAGAATGCTCAAGGGTTGGGGCCGGGAGAGGGGAGGGGGGAGGAAGGTAGCGCCGAGGGAGGCTGTTAGACCTGGCATCTTTGGCGTGGTTACCCCTGACTTTTTGCCTCTACCTCCTGTATTTTTGATGCTATGCTGGATTTCGTTTTTGCTGGTTTAGATGCTTTGGGCACTTTGCCACTGCTGATCATTGTCAAAGTGCAAGTGCTCCCTTGGTAAATTGTTATATTGATTGGTTATCCATGATTGGTATATTTGTTTCACCTGTTAGCCCCTAGTAAAGTGCACTCCGTGTGCCAGGGCTGGTGATTCAAATGCTACTAGTGGGCTGCAGTACTGATTGTGCCACCCACAGGAGTAGCGCTAAAATGATGTCTTAGGCCTGCTTGCAGTGCCTATGTGCAGTCCAGGACTGCCATGTCGACCTGGCCAGTGCACTCACTGACCAGGCCTTATCCTTCCCTTTCTGTACATGTCAGTCATCCCTATGGTGGCCCTAGGTACCCCCCTGGGCTGGGTGCAGTGTATCTGAAAGGCAGGGCATGTACTGAGGTGTGTAACATGCCCTGGTAGTGAATTACAGCCATTTTCGTTTTTCACTGCTGAGAGGCTATCTTGCCCATAGGATAGAATGGGGAAGGCTATTTACATGCCTATCTTCCCATAAGGGCAAGATAGAAAATCCAAGTTTGGTATCTCTGTGTTCAGAATTTAATTATACATCTTTTTAGCAAGATGGTTTTTAAATTCACTGTGTGAGAATAGCACTTTTTAGAAAGTAGCTATTCTCCTGTTTAACCTTCCTGTGTGCCTGTGTGCTGGTTGGCTGACTGGTGTCATGTGATGGGCCAGGTGGCTCCAGGAGCCTGGATGAGTCAGCAGCAGGGTGAATAGGGAGATCTGCTTTATATGGGTGGGAGGAGTAGTCCCTGGGTTTGAATAGGGCTGCCTCTGCCAACACAAAGCTGGCTCCACCCCCTGCTGGCCAGGCTGAGGACTCTGCCTCTGCTGGCACAAAGAAGGCTCCACCTCCTGCTGAGCGTCTAACGACCCTGCCCCTCACTCTGAAAGGAACCAGGTGCTCCAGAGCAGAGCACACCCAGGAACCGGTTTGAGCAGGGGAATCCCCCCACTGGAACAAAGAGAGACAAAGACTTGGAGGGGTATAAGAAGAGGACCCCAGACACCTAAAACTTTAGATCACTTTGGAACTAAGAAGAAACCTCTGCCAAGGAGAAAGCTGAAAAGGACTGAAGAGGAGAAGACTGCCTGCTTGCTGTTTTGCTTTGCTGCCAAGGAGAGGGGAAGGACTTTGCTGTGTCCCCTTCTTTTGATTCTGATCTCCAAGGGCCTGAGAAGAGCTGGCTCCCTGTTAAGAAGTCCCAGGAACAAAAGGACTTCACCACCAGCTCCCCTGGAACTCTGCTGAGAGAGTTCTGACCTGCCTTGGAGTGCTTGCCCAGTCTTGGGGCCTCAGGAGGTCGTTTTGCTGTGTTTTGGGAGCTGGGAAGCAGAAGCGTGAAAAAGAGCAACTGGTACCCAACGCATCATCCGATTGCGTGTCGCAAGAACGAGAGTGCATGGAAAATTTCATCGCGGCACCATCGCAACACGCAGGGTCCCCGCATCGCCGAGTGCGTCGAGCATCGTCCCGAAGCGTGAAGATTCCTGACATTGCGAGGGTCGTCGCAGAACCAGTATGCGAGCCTCACCACTGCCGGTGCGTGAAAGTCTCCAGTCATCGGGTGCGTCGACGCAGAGTCCCGTTCCGTGGCGCATCGAGAGTTGCGGCGCCGGAAGACAACGCTGCGCCGCGCATCGTGCCACATCGAAGCGTGTCGCATCGAACCTGTGCGTGAAGCTTCCCCCTAAGAAACCTACGCAACGAAGGCCAAAGTCATCGCATCCTCCCCTTACAGATCGGAGCCGGCACATCCACCTCTGCTGCGTGAAGCAGGGCTGCTGCAAAGCCTCCCCAGGATCTCAGGAGTATCGCATCGCCTTTGCCAGCTTCCTTGTTATAGCTTTTGGGAACCTTATCGCAACTACAGGTACTGTTGGGCACGAAAGTGTCGCATTTTGTGCATTGAGAGTCGCATTGTGCAAGACACTGACTTTTACATCCTGGAGTACTTTCTGCAAGCTCTTGAACTATCTTTAAAGTAACCTTTTGAATTATATGTTGGTTTGTCTGTAGTACTTGGTCTTGTGAAGTTTTTAGTAAAGATACCTTATTTTTCTAAAACTGGTGTGGAGTAAATCTGTGGTGTTTTCACTGTGTTACTGTGAGTGTTGGTACAAATACTTTACACATTGCCTTTGATAGCCTAGACTGCTCAGGCCAAGCTATCTAGAGGGTGAGTAGGGGTTATCTTAACAGTGTATCCCCCTTTCCCTGACAAGAAGCAAGGGTCCCTACTTGGACAGTGGTACCTACCCTGCCAACTAGAGACCCCCAGATCTAACATTGGTGGTCAGCGGTGAGGATTGAACTTGTATTTGTACTTGACCCACAGTAATTGGTGTACATCACTAGGTAAGTGCAGACCAATAGACAACCACATACTGTGTTATTTTTGATTCTGTTTTTGAGTAACTCTTCAAGAGCATCATGTCTCAGGTGGCAACAAGTGAGAAGGCAGAATTGAAGTTTTCCATTGTGGATTTGTATTCATACGGAGTTGTAGAGCTCAAGCGATTCTGCAAAGACCGTGGTTGCCCTTTTAAAAGTGGAGCTAGAAAGGATGAGCTCCAAAAAGTCTTGAAGGCCTGGTGGGAGGCCCAAGAGGAGGATGATGCAGATGAAGAGGATGGTTTTGTTCCCCAAGATCTGCCCGTGGGCAGAACAGTCTCAAGGGCTGGCAGCTCCCATTCCAGTAGGGGGCTCACTCCAGAGGAGCTGGAGGAGAATCAAAGGGTGAGAAACCATGAGTTGGAAATAATGAAGATGAAAATGAAGCAATTGGAAGTAGAAAAGGCGGTGGAGGAGAAGAAATTGCTTCTGGCTCATGAAGTGAGCATGAGAGAACTGGACATCAAGGCCAAGCAGGTGGAGTCCGGTTCAAATGGTGGCAGCGCACAGCCAGTGCAGGGGGGTAAAGTATATATCCCCAAGGATTTAGTACAGAATTACAATAGGAGTGAGGATATCTATGCATGGTTTGCATCATATGAAATTGCATTGAGAATGAATGGTGTGCCTGAACAGCATTGGGGGGCGGGCCTGTGGAAACATTTTGAGGCTTCTGGGAGGAGTGCTCTAGAGCCCTTAGAATTAGCAGGTACCATGACCTATCCCAATATGAAGGAGGCCTTATGTCTCAGGTATGGACTTACTCCAGAGCAGTATAGACTGCAGTTTAGGAACTCCAAGAAGAAAGAGTCTGAGACGTGGATGGAGTGTGTGAATCTGTACTCGTGGGCACTGGAAGGTTGGATGAAGGGCAGCAAGGTAACAGATTATAAGGGGTTGTTACATTTAATTAGTTGGGAGCACTTGAGTAGTCTATGTGTTCCAAAGCTGCGCCAGCATCTGTTAGATAGCAAGCTGACGGACCCCATTGAGCTTGCTAAGGAGGCGGACCGCTGGACCAGTACCATGGTCCACAGAGGAATTGTGGGTACCATTGCCAAAGGTGGGCAGGGTCCCCAGCAGAAGAGTGGGGGGGACAAGGGTAACCAAAAGGAGTTCTCACAAGGGCCCCAAAACAGTTCCCAGGGTAACCAGTCCCAGCCCCCCAAGTCAAAACCCAAACCAACCTGGCCCCCTAAGGGCAGGTCGGATAACAAGGGTCCCATTAGGTGTTATCACTGTCAGGAATTGGGTCACAAAGCTCCTGTGTGTCCCAAGAAATCCCAGGCACCCTCTGGTGTTCCAACCCCGGGTATAGCTAGTGTAGCTTTTGGTGGGGATTTAATTTCTAGCGATTTGGAGGGATTAGCAGTTATGTCCCTTGTCTCTTTAGGAGACACAGAGATGGTCCAGGAAACCCCTGTCCCTGATAACACTAAGAAGTACAGGCAGTGGGTGACCATCAATGGGAGGAGGTTGGAGGCTCTCAGGGACACTGGAGCCAGTGTGACTACGGTCAGGTGTCAGTGGGTCCCTGAGGAGTTGATCATTCCAGATGTACTTCACCCAGTAGTGTCAGCTGACAAGTCTGTGCGCCTTTGCAAGGTAGCACATGTTCCCTTTGAGTGGGGGGGGGGGGGTCTCAGGTCCTCTCAGAGTTGTTGTGAGTCCCTCCATTCCCATTCCAGTAGACTGTCTGCTAGGTAATGACCTGGAGAGTTCTCCATGGAAGGAGGTGGAACGCCAGGCTCATTTGGAGATGTTGGGTTTGCCTGAGTGGGTCTGTGTGACCACCCGGTCCATGGCAGCCAGACAGGGTTGTGAAGCAGACCTGGAGCCTGAAACAGTGGCTCAGGTCCCTGCCAGAAAGAGGAAGGGCAAGGGGCGTGGTGCGTCCACCCCCACTGTTCCCACGGTCCAGGAAGGAGCAGAACCTGCGGGGGATGCCCTGGAGCCTACAGGGGAACAGGTAGCTGAGCTGGGAGACATACCTGAGCTGACCCATTGGCAGCAAGAGGGTGGTCCCTCCAGAGAGGAGTTCTGCCAAGCGCAGAAGGCATGCCCTACTCTTGAAGGTCTGCGGCACCAGGCTGCAGACCAGGCAGCAGGTGCTGATCCGAAGAACTTCTTTCTCTACTGGGAGAATGACTTGTTGTACAGTGAGCCTAGGTTTGCTGAGCCCAGTGGATCACGTACCCTGGTGGTACCCGCAGGGTTCAGAGACTTCCTACTGGGTCTGGCTCACCACGTGCCTCTTGCAGGACATCTCGGGCAGGACAAGACCCGACAAAGGCTTGCCACCCACTTTTACTGGCCCGGGATGAAGACGGACGTCGCTTCCTTTTGTAAATCATGCCAGACTTGCCAGGCAAGTGGCAAGGCTGGAGGAAAATGCAAAGGCCCTCTCCAGCCTTTTCCTATAGTGAGCACCCCTTTCGAGCGGGTGGGAATAGATATTGTGGGGCCACTGGACCCCAGGACAGCCTTAGGCAACAGGTTCATCCTGGTCCTGGTGGATCATGCCACCCGGTACCCGGAGGCTATCCGGACAACCACAGCCCCAGTGGTGGGCCGTGCGTTGATGGGGATCTTTTCCCGTGTGGGTTTCCCCAAAGAGGTGGTATCTGACGGGGGACCAACTTCATCTCCAGGTATATGAAGTCTCTGTGGGAGAAGTGTGGGGTAACTTACAAGTTCACCACTCCTTACCACCCTCAAGGAAATGGGTTGGTTGAAAGGTTCAACCGGACCCTGAAGGGCATGATCATGGGGCTGACAGAGCCCATGAGACGGAAGTGGGACGTCTTTTTGCCATGCCTATTATTTGCCTACAGGGAGGTACCACAAAAGTCTCTAGGGTTCAGTCCCTTTGAGCTTTTGTACGGGCACCCTGTTAGAGGACCTCTCAGTCTGGTGAAGGAGGGTTGGGAGAAATCCCCTGGGAAAACCCCCCAGGACGTGTTCAGCTATGTGCTGGCCATCCGCAACCAGACACAGCGCTTCCGGGCCCTCGCTCAGGCGAACCTGGAAGCCAGCCAGGATGAGATGAAGAGGTGGTATGACCAGCATACCACTCTGATGGAATTTCAACCTGGGCAGATGGTGTGGGTGATGGCGCCAGTGGAGCCTTGCGCGCTCCAAGACAAGTGGACTGGGCCATATGAGATGGTGGAGCGCAAGAGTGAGGTGACCTACCTGGTCAACTTGCGATCTCCCAGGAACCCCATGAGGGTCCTACACGTGAACCGCCTCAAACCCCATTTTGAGAGGTCTGAAATCACAATGCTCCTTGCTACAGATGCAGGGCTGGAGGAGGATAGCGATCCTCTTCCTGACCTCCTGGAAGCTAAGGAGCAAGATGGGTCAGTGGATGGAGTGGTCCTCTCGCCCACCATGACCCCAGAACAGCAGAGGGACTGTCGCCATGTGCTGGGTCAGTTTGCATCTCTGTTCTCCCTGACCCCCGGTATCACCAACTGGTGTGTCCATGACGTGGACACGGGAGATAGCATGCCTGTGAAACAGAAGTTTTACCGGGGGGCTGACAAGGTCAGGGCCAGCATCAAGAAGGAGGTTTCTAAGATGTTGGAGCTAGGGGTGATTGAGCCCTCCAGCAGCCCCTGGGCTAGCCCAGTGGTACTTGTACCGAAAGCTGCTGCGCCAGGTGCCACTCCAGAACTTAGGTTTTGTGTGGACTACCGTGGGCTCAATGCGGTCACGAAGACTGACGCACACCCCATCCCCAGAGCTGATGAGCTCGTGGATCGGTTGGGAGCTGCCAACTACCTCAGTACGTTTGATTTAACTTCTGGGTACTGGCAGATTGCCTTAACTGATGGGGCCAAGGAGAGGTCTGCGTTTTCAACGCCAGAGGGGCACTTCCAGTTCCGTGTCATGCCCTTTGGGTTGAAGAACGCCCATGCCACATTCCAGAGACTGGTCAACCAGGTACTGTCCGGGCTGGAGCAATTCAGCGCCGCATATCTGGATGACATTGCTGTGTTCAGCTCCACTTGGGAAGAACACTTGCAACACCTCTGCGCAGTGTTGAAGGCTCTGCATAGTGCAGGCCTCACTATCAAGGCCAGTAAGTGCCAGATAGGGCAGGGTTCGGTGGTGTATTTGGGACACCAGGTAGGAAGCGGCCAGGTGGCGCCCCTACAAGCCAAGATAGATACCATCCGGGCTTGGGAACCCCCCAAAACCCAGACAGCGGTGAGAGCCTTCCTAGGACTCACCGGGTACTATCGCCGTTTTATCAAGGGGTATGGCACCATTGTTGCTCCCTTGACAGAACTAACTTCCAAGAAGTTACCGAAGAAAGTGATTTGGACCCGTGCCTGCCAAGAAGCTTTTGATGCCCTGAAGGAGGCCATGTGTACAGCACCTGTACTCAAGGCGCCTGACTTCTCCAAGGAATTCATAGTGCAGACAGACTCTTCTGAGCATGGAGTGGGAGCGGTGCTCTCACAACTAAATGATGAGGACTTGGACCAACCTGTAGCTTTCATTAGTAGGAGGCTACTTCCCAGGGAACAGAGGTGGAGTGCGATTGAAAGGGAAGCTTTTGATGTGGTCTTGGCGCTGAAGAAGCTGAGACCCTACTTGTTTGGGACTCACTTCCGGGTTCAGACGGACCACAGGCCCCTCAGATGGTTGATGCAGATGAGGGGTGAGAATCCTAAGCTGTTGAGGTGGTCCATTTCCCTACAGGGGATGGACTTTACGGTGGAACACCGCCCCGGTACAGAACACGCCAACGCTGATGGTCTGTCCAGGTTTTTCCGCCTTAGTGATGAGAACTCCCAAGAGGGTGGGTAGTTCTCCCCACTTTCAGCTGGAGGGGACACGTGTTAGACCTGGCATCTTTTGCGTGGTTACCCCAGACTTTTTGCCTCTACCCCCTGTATTTTTGATGCTATGCTGGATTTCGTTTTTGCTGGTTTAGATGCTTTGGGCGCTTTGCCACTGCTGATCAGTGTCAAAGTGCAAGTGCTCCCTTGGTAAATTGTTATATTGATTGGTTATCCATGATTGGTATATTTGTTTCACCTGTTAGCCCCTAGTAAAGTGCACTGCGTGTGCCAGGGCTGGTGATTCAAATGCTACTAGTGGGCTGCAGCACTGATTGTGCCACCCACAGGAGTAGCGCTAAAATGATGTCTTAGGCCTGCTTGCAGTGCCTATGTGCAGTCCAGGACTGCCATGTCAACCTGGCCAGTGCACCCACTGACCAGGCCTTATCCTTCCCTTTCTGTACATGTCAGGCATCCCTATGGTGGCCCTAGGTACCCACCTGGGCTGGGTGCAGTGTATCTGAAAGGTAGGGCATGTACTGAGGTGTGTAACATGCCCTGGTAGTGAATTACAGCCATTTTCGTTTTTCACTGCTGAGAGGCTATCTTGCCCATAGGATAGAATGGGGAAGGCTGTTTACATGCCTATCTTCCCATAAGGGCAAGAGAGAAAATCCAAGTTTGGTATCTCTGTGTTCAGAATTTAATTATACATCTTTTTAGCAAGATGGTTTTTAAATTCACTGTGTGAGAATAGCACTTTTTAGAAAGTAGCTATTCTCCTGTTTAACCTTCCTGTGTGCCTGTGTGCTGGTTGGCTGACTGGTGTCATGTGATGGGCCAGGTGGCTCCAGGAGCCTGGATGAGTCAGCAGCAGGGTGAATAGGGAGATCTGCTTTAGATGGGTGGAAGGAGTAGTCCCTGGGTTTGAATAGGGCTGCCTCTGCCAACACAAAGCTGGCTCCACCCCCTGCTGGCCAGGCTGAGGACTCTGCCTCTGCTGGCACAAAGAAGGCTCCACCTCCTGCTGAGCGTCTAACGACCCTGCCCCTCACTCTGAAAGGAACCAGGTGCTCCAGAGCAGAGCACACCCAGGAACCGGTTTGAGCAGGGGAATCCCCCCACTGGAACAAAGAGAGACAAAGACTTGGAGGGGTATAAGAAGAGGACCCCAGACACCTAAAACTTTAGATCACTTTGAAACTAAGAAGAAACCTCTGCCAAGGAGAAAGCTGAAAAGGACTGAAGAGGAGACGACTGCCTGCTTGCTGTTTTGCTTTGCTGCCAAGGAGAGGGGAAGGACTTTGCTGTGTCCCCTTCTTTTGATTCTGATCTCCAAGGGCCTGAGAAGAGCTGGCTCCCTGTTAAGAAGTCCCAGGAACAAAAGGACTTCACCACCAGCTCCCCTGGAACTCTGCTGAGAGAGTTCTGACCTGCCTTGGAGTGCTTGCCCAGTCTTGGGGCCTCAGGAGGTAGTTTTGCTGTGTTTTGGGAGCTGGGAAGCAGAAGCGTGAAAAAGAGCAACTGGTACCCAACGCATCATCCGATTGCGTGTCGCAAGAACGAGAGTGCGTGGAAAATTTCATCGCGGCACCATCACAACACGCAGGGTCCCCGCATCGCCGAGTGCGTCGAGCATCGTCCCGAAGCGTGAAGATTCCTGACATTGCGAGGGTCATCGCAGAACCAGTTTGCGAGCCGCACCACTGCCGGTGCGTGAAAGTCTCCAGTCATCGGGTGCGTCGACGCAGAGTCCCGTTCCGTGGCGCATCGAGAGTTGCGGCGCCGGAAGACAACGCTGCGCCGCGCATCGTGCCACATCGAAGCGTGTCGCATCGAACCTGTGCGTCAAGCTTCCCCCTAAGAAACCTACGCAACGAAGGCCAAAGTCATCGCATCCTCCCCTTACAGATCGGAGCCGGCGCATCCACCTCTGCTGCGTGAAGCAGGGCTGCTGCAAAGCCTCCCCAGGATCTCAGGAGTATCGCATCGCCTTTGCCAGCTTCCTTGTTATAGCTTTTGGGAACCTTATCGCAACTACAGGTACTGTTGGGCACGAAAGTGTCGCATTTTGTGCATTGAGAGTCGCATTGTGCAAGACACTGACTTTTACATCCTGGAGTACTTTCTGCAAGCTCTTGAACTATCTTTAAAGTAACCTTTTGAATTATATGTTGGTTTGTCTGTAGTACTTGGTCTTGTGAAGTTTTTAGTAAAGATACCTTATTTTTCTAAAACTGGTGTGGAGTAAATCTGTGGTGTTTTCACTGTGTTACTGTGAGTGTTGGTACAAATACTTTACACATTGCCTTTGATAGCCTAGACTGCTCAGGCCAAGCTACCTAGAGGGTGAGCAGGGGTTATCTTAACAGTGTATCCCCCTTTCCCTGAGAAGAAGCAAGGGTCCCTACTTGGACAGTGGTACCTACCCTGCCAACTAGAGACCCCCAGATCTAACAGAGGCGATTACTTTTGAATTGTTGGTCAGGCTGATTGGGGCGTTGCCTTTGTTCTGTTACGACGGTTTTGAAGTTGTGGTTTTTCGTTTATGTATGGTGTGGATGTTTTTTGGGGCGTTTAGGGTGTCTGAGTTGCTGGGCACGAAGGGGGGAGGGGGGAGGAGATGTGAGGAGGTCAGACTGGATGGGGGCCGCCTGGGGATTTGGCTGGGACATTCGAAGACGGACCAGGCGGGGCGGGGCAAATGGGTCTGGCTGAATGAGAGCGACTGTGAGGCAGCATGCCCAGTGGCGGAATGGAGGAGCTTTTTAGGAAAGGCTAGGGGGCAGGTGGGGGATATTTTCTATCACGCATCAAGGGAACGGGGTGATGGCGGTGAAGAACCAGAACCTTATGGGCCTGGTGGCGCAGGGTACACCCAAGTCTCCAGAGTTCACCTGCTTAGCTGCACAGAGACACGGGACACTCTGTCGGCGTTAGTAGATCAGATTTATTTAGCTGCAGCTAGTACAGTTATCCTAGAAGTACACAAAGTAGGTTCTCAGGAGACTGCCACTTCACTCTGTGGCGCACAGGGTTAAATACCATATAATGTTTGTGTACATTAACCAAAAGCACTCCCAGAGCATACAAGAAAGAGCCAATAAGAAAAGTTGGAAAACAGGATAGAACCAATAGGAAAGGTTTGAAAACAAAAGTGTCGGATGACTCGAAGAGACCTCTCCTCCAACTATGTTTGTCACCCCACCCTCAATCTAATTTATTAACAGACTCATAACTAACTTGCAGGTGGGGAGATACGTTTGTGTGTGTTGGAGGACAGTTGTGAAACGAGAGAATGCTAGCAGGAGACAGTGAAGGCCAGTCGATAAGATAAGGTCAGGAAAGAATAGTGTGAACCAACAGATAGTTGAGACGGGGATTAGGAAAGCCAGACAGGGATTAGTGTACTCGGCTAGTTCTAACACCAGCTTGTAAATAGAGGCAGAGAACGTATTTCGACACTGGTTTGCAGAAAAAGCAGAATAGACTTTGTTCGCCGTGCTGCCTGAGTGATGGCAACACAAAATGGCGGCGGGCCACAAAATGGCGGGTCGATTCGATCGTGATCGAAAATCGAAGTTCCTCAGATTGGCAGTTTCACGCATGGCATTGAAGCGTCTGGAAATTAATCTGGCTGGTTTTGATACTCACTCTTTACGCATTGGAGCAGCGATGGCAGCAGCACATTTCCTGTGGTCATGGGACAGGATCAGGCAGATCGGGAGGTGGAAGTCTCGATGCTGCGAGCACTATGTGCGGAAGTAAGGGGTTTTGGGGAGGAGGTACGGGCGGTTTGTGGGAAGTGGGGACGATGTTGGGGTGTGGTGTACTAACGCTCTTTTCTCGCCATAGGTTGAGTGGGTGGCCCGGGAACCAAGACGGTCACATGGACAGTTGGACACTCATTCGTACATTGGGCATTGAAGTATGCTGAGCAGCAGGTATACGGCCGTAGCCTGGGACTCAAAGGAAGTCATCATGAGGTGCATTGGTGGGGAAAAGGCGGGATGCGATGGGGGGAACTCTTGCCCTGGCTCACGTAGATGGTTGCTCAAAGATGTCCGGACTTGCTCATCGTGCATTTGGGGGAAAAAGATCTGATTCCGCTGTCGGGTTTGGCGCTCTTACAGCTACTGCAAAGGGACTTTGAGGTCATGAAACAAAGAATGGCAGGGACATGCATTGCATGGACAGAATTTGTTCCCCGAAAGGTCTGGAGAGGGGCAGTAAAACATGGGGCTGTGGAGAAAGCCTGCAGGAAACTTAACAGAGCAATGAGGGTTTTTTGTGGGGAGAAGGACATTGAAGTGATTGCCCTTACAGGACTACGACTGGAGGAACCGCTACTGTTCAGGGACGACAGTTTGCACCTTTCACGACTGGGGAACGCACATTACATGATGGAGATGCGGGATGTGTTCAGCAAGTTGTGGAATGAGGCTGTCTGGTGTCGGAGGAATGTGTGATTAGGCGGGTGAAAGGTGACTCGGGGGGGGGGGGGAGTCAGGTAACCGCCCTAAAGGGGGTTGCCTGGTTGGCAGTACTTTGGAGGGGTGGGGAAGTCACTGACGGGCACACCCATCCCTGGGGGGGGAGTGAATGATGGGGGGGGAGATGCATGAGTGCAATGGCCGGTGATACAGGGGAGGATGGTCGAAGAGAAGTGAAGAAGTGGATGAAGAACTGAAAGGGGTCATGGAGTGGAATGAGAGGCGAGTTGGGAGCTGCGTGAAGGGAGTGAGTGGATGAAAGGTTGATGATTGGGATTGTTATTGGTTAATTGATGTTCATTGGTTATGTGTTTGTGTTATGCAGCCTGGTCCTAATAAATGGCCTTTTACGCATAAACAACAGCGTGGAGTGGTTATTGCGCGATGGTGTGCCCCGGGGGAAGCAAAGTCGCAGACTAGTCTTCCCCCGGGATCGTTCGTGCAGGAAGGACTAGGCTGGCGTTAGGGGGTGGGGTTAAAGGGGGTATAAGAATACAGGAGAGGAGGGCAACTTCCTCTTCCTGTATTCTGGCACCATCGGGAGGGTTTAGGAGTTTTGTAAAGGACCACCCGCACACCCTACAGTTGTTAAGGGTAGAGGAGCTGGGTTGGCATAGCATTGCTAGTTTAGGCCAGATTGCAGGGGTCAGCGGTACTTTGCAGGGGTGGGGGAGTCACTGACGGGCACACCCATCCCTGGGGGGGGGGAGAGGGAATGATGGGGGGGCCAGATGCATGAGTGCAATGGCCGGTGATACAGGGTTCGATGCTCGAAGAGAAGTGAAGAAGTGGATGAAGAACTGAAAGGGGTCATGGAGTGGAATGAGAGGCGAGTTGGGAGCTACGTGAAGGGAGTGAGTGGATGAAAGGTTGATGATGGGGATTCTTATTGGGTAATTGATGTTCATTGGTTATGTATTTGTGTTATGCAGCCTGGTCCTAATAAATGTCCTTATACGCTTAACAACAGCGTGGAGTGGTTCTTGCACGATGGTTACCAGTTCACTTTTAGCTGTTGGAAACCCTTGTCTGATGCCTTTTTTAATAAACTAGTGAATGCAGTGAGTAGTCTCCGTTCAAGTGACTCAAACAAATTAGAAACACACTCCTGAAAAAACATGACCTTTAAAAAACGAAAACCCAGGACTGGAGATATTTGGCGAAAAGTGCGTTACAACTGTAAATGTGCAATATATTTACCAGAAAGAGCTGGGTAAACATCACCCCACCCGTTTGAAATATCGGATCTGAATTGACCAAGTTTGCCAGTGCAATGTGCTTTAAAATGCACTTTTCCCAAAAAAGTTCAAAAAAATAGCAAGCTATGAGCCGTAGTATTTAACATCTCCATATATTATCTAATTTGTGTGTGAAAACACACCTCAGTCCCTACACGTGCTTGTTACTGTCGGCTATGACCATGAGGTTGCCAGGCAGCTCATCAAGACGCCTCATTTCTAGGACTCTGATTTTATTTTGCAACCTAATGTGTATGCAATAATAACAAACTATTTGAACTCACCCATCTGATAATAGTGGAACATGAAATCCCTGGACTAGAAACACAGTATCCTGAAAACAATTATATAGGAAAGAAATCTACTTGCCCTTCAAAACATGTCAGATCAGTTTCCCAGTTCAATACATGCGAGGAAAGGGTAGTCTGGCCAGGCCCACTTTGCATGCTGGGACTTGTAGTTCTGATTTGAGATGGTTGGTTTAGTTTAAGGCATCGAGTTTTTATGCTAGACTGGACTTCCATTTTATGAAATGAAAACAAAAATCAACTAAATTGTGCTTGTTTTGAATCGTGGTGCAAGGAGAGATGCAGACAGAAGCTGTGAGAAGCGATTCGAACACGTTGTTTTCATTCTTGTAATAAGCACACTCATCCGATTTTGTGAAGTTTTCTGCGAGGCTGATATGTTCTTCGAAGTCGGAATGTGTTTCTTTGAGTGAAGTAAATAGTCAGACCCTTTGCTAATAATTGTATTTAGTCCAGCAAATAACCATTCATGCAATTTATTAATGTGAAAAAATCGACCCTCACTTGATTTTCCCAATAGTTATATATGTATTTTTTAAACTTTACACAATTAAGGAAAATTGTGTTCAGAAACTCATTGTAAGGGAGACTGAAGGGCAGATTTACAAGCCTCTTGCGACACTTTTGTGCTGCCGTTGAGTCACTTTTGTGATGCTGCTGCGGCGTAAAATATAAAATATAAGCCAATTTACAACGTAACGCATCTAGGGAGTTGTAAAGCCCTACATTACATTATACCTGCATCAGGTATAATGTATGCAGGGTGGGCGTTCCCACGCAGGAAAGCCTCGTAAAAGTGACGCAGTGAAATCTACAAAATTTCACTGGGTCACTTCTAGGACGCCACTACGTCAAAACCTTATGCCTGCTTGAAGCAGGCGTAAGAAGTGACGCAGTGTAGTAAGAATAGGCCTCAAAATGCATTGCTAGAGTTGCATCGTGCTTGCAACACGACTCCAGCATTGCGTGAAAATTGTCCCAATTGTCAATCCTTGCGCCATGGTGCTCCGTGTTGTAAATACGGTGCATCCATGGTGGCGCAAGAGTATCGCATGCTGGCGCAGACAAAGTGACACATCTCTACAGATGAATCTCTTTCTTGTAAATCTGCCCCCATATTTGTTTTCATTCATTTATTCATTAGTTACTGTAAAATGGCACTGTCTGCAGAACTTTGCTTTGACCTAGACAGCAGCTGGAGGGGAAAGCAACCCCCCCCTCGCTGCACAAGATTACAAAACAAACATGTGGGGAAAAAAACGTGTTGGGTGTTGTTAGACCTCGGACAAGAGAAACTAAACATTAGTCGAAGCACTTACGTCAAAAAGAAATCAGAATATTGTAAATTGAGTAATCAGAAGATTTTCAATGAAATGTCCGTTTTTGTAGGTACAATTTGGCCTTTAAATGCACAGAAACAACAAGCATTGAAAATGCAATAGGTCTCGCCTTTCTTTAAGTTAAAGCCATTTGATTTGCTAATGATATTGTATAGTAAAGCAAATGGCTTGAACTTAATGAAAGACGAGATCTATTGCATTTTTAATGCTTGATTAGGACTTGTGCCATGCATATGTGTAGAAGTTCTGACAATCATGCACCCCTGGATTGTGTTAATTCCCATCACAGGGGTATATGTTCACAAGAACTAGAGGCTAAAACAGACAGGAGGACTCTGGAGTCACCACGCGTTGCAATGGGCTTGAAAACAAATGCAGCTCAGACTAAAATCTACCCGCCTCTCTCTGCCGGGACCAATCTAAAGTCCGACCCGTGAGGTGCACTCGCCAGCTGCGGAGAACAGCGCAGAGAATACTTCACCGGTCTAAGACGCTTTCTGCAGCGATCCGTGTGCGGCCTGCGATTTAAAGGCTAATGTCCCAGTGTGATTTCACTGGGAAAACGCACATAACACGGATTTCCTTGCGCAACTAGCAGAAAGCACGATCAAACCCTCTTAACATAGTTCTTGTGGTTAATACACCTATCACAAGGATCTGTGTGCAACCTGCAGTTTATTGGTTCGAATCCAAAATGAATTGCCCGTGGGTCTAATTCAACTGCCGCAGACCATGAGATGTGTGTGCATCTCACAGCCACAGGGTCCATTCGCAATATGATAGTTCGCTGGGTAAACGCAGTGGTGCCCACCTTCTATATGAACATGTACACCCCAGGTTTCAATCCCAGTGAGGGTAAATGCACATGCTGCAGAGCTCCGTGAAACCTGTATGCTACAGGTTCCATAAGAAATAAGGCAATGCAGCGTGTTATTGTGCTAGGTGAAGAGACATATGCAACAAGCAGGTCTGCAACAGCCGAGTAAGCAGCAGTTCATCTTGCTGTGGTTGGTAACGAGTACCAATGGGTTGGTTATACTAACATCCCCCAGAATATTCAGATTCCTGCTTTAAAACTACATAAAGTCATCTATTCGCCGTGCCGAGTCCAACATAGAGAACCAGGAGCATAGCTTCCATTGGTGCAGCGGGTGCAGCGGCACCAGGGCCCAGAGGCCTGATGGGCCAAGTGAACCCTGATTGTTGCTGTATTTTATAATTCAAACAATAGCGTCGGGGGAGGAGGAGTATAGAGGGGGTGTTTTCTTGCACTAGTGTCAATGACACACTGCATGAGAGGCAATACGGCAACAAAGATGTTTCTGGATTCACACGAGCTGGCGAATATAAGAGTCTTACTGCACACTGACTCACAGCTGCCCTTGTTGTGAAACAGGTGACTGCGTCAGCCTGAACATCCATTTACTGAAAACATGCCAAAATCCTTACTTACTACCTTAACGTTGCGCTAGTGGTGGCCTTCCTGTTTGCGATTTTAGTAAAGGTTTCACGGACATATTTGACACAAAAGTACGCCATAAGTGCCATATTTTAAAATGTTGCGCCAGTGACGAGATGCAGCAAAATAAAAAAGTGCTTAGCGGCTAATTAGGAGACACTGTCTCCCGCTGCAAGGAAAAGATCAAATCCCGGTGGGCGGGGCCAAAAGCGGACAGGGTGGCAACCAGGAGGGATTAAAATGCCTCCGGTACAATCATTGCACACTGTTTAACATAATTACTGACGAGAAACGACGCACGCCAATTAAAATTGAAGGCAGGACGGACATGTGACTTCTGGAACCGTATTGATTCCAAGAAGCTCTTGCATGGCGAGGGCAGAGCATGCGCGCTGCTAACGCCAGGCGAGACCTAAAAAACGGTTCCAAGAATACCCCAAAACGTAAAGAAGAAAAACTCTGATTTGTTATCTGTAAAATTCGATCCTAAATGTTTTAACCCCTTCGGTGCTCATGACGGAACGGTTCCGTCATGAGCCACGGTTGAGCTGTGCTCATGACGGAACCGTTCCGTCATGACCACGCCCGCGCAAGATTCCGTCAGCACAGCGGCGGAATCTGCGCAGCATAGAAGGGGTTAAGAGAGCCAGGTTGCTACATTTAGACTACGATTTACAGTTAATTAATGAATTCCCTTGTATTCAAAGTCCCCTAGAGTGAGTGGCTTGTGCCGGTTTAGAGGGGAAACATCATTCAAACTCCTCCAGCCTTTAGCCTCGAACACATTTCTTCCGAGCCACAGCCGTTCATTGGTTTTCTCGGGGGGCTTGAAAAAGAAAGATAATGGACGAGCTGATTGAGCTCTCTTGAACCTCTCGCAAATGGAACTACCGTTATTGGAGCATCCTTCTTCCAAGAGAAAGCTATGTTGCCGACATTGCAAGTAGAAGAGAACGATATCTCAGCAGGAGTGGTGTAATGTTTCGATGATACTCGTGCTGTGGAAAAATGAGCAACCTTCGAGCATTGATGGAAAAAGGAAGTGTGGGGAATGGGGAAATGAAGAGAGATGAAGCAATATTAACGCAGCTGTCCGTGCAGTTGAAGAGCTGCGTCATTATTTTAACAGAATGTGAAGGGAATAGGAAATGAGGGATTAGGGCGCACGCAAGGATAAAAATCAGCAGCTGTAAACAAAACCCGTGGAGAGACCAGGGCTAGATACTGTAGTCCCAAGTGATGCGGGAGCAGGAAATAAGTCAGTTGCTGACGCGCTATAGCGAAGCACAACTCACCTTAGAGCTGCGCGACCCCTGCAGTAACTACTTGGTGAGGGCGATGATGTGATCGCTACAAGGTGTTCACTTGCTCGGTGAACAGTCCTTTACTGACTTCCCGAAACATGCTTGGCGCTCTTCATCGCCGTCATGGAAGCAGCGTTCTTCTCCATGACTGCGAACTTTAAAAATCATACAAATTAATTACCCAATTGTGCTACAAAGAACGCGCAAACATATTTTACAGCATGTGCATGAGCAGTCGTGTTCAGGCGCAACTGAGATCGGGAGCAGAAAAGGTAAATACGGCGAGCCGCATATGAAGAAAGTCGCACGCTCGCCATGAAACTGAAAGCACGGTTAAGTAAAAGCATTTGACACCGTAATTGAAAAAGACAAGGAGGAGGGGCCATCACACACCATGTAGTGTGATGGCCAAACAAAAGGTTCTCCGAGTGAAATCGCCAGAGACGGAATGAAGCACTCAAAGGAGGGGCATATACACAAATGCACCAATAACAAGCCTACATTTCTGAATGCCACAGATAGTAACCAATGGCAATTGGTGGGTTTGCCAAACCACACAGAACAGATATAACAGATCAATTGGAGCTCGACCTAAAAAGGTCAGAACCGGCAACCGCTCGTTTTCACATCTCGCAGCGGTCCACGGTAACCCTCTCCCCTTACACCCTCACCTAACTGATAACCATTTGTGGTACAGAAAAAATGTAAAACTTGCTTTTTCAAAGGTTATGGTATTTTCCGTCAGTTGATCCTAAACCTAATTTCCACTTCTGACAGTCGGAAAGACAGGGAGCTTTCTAGCGCCGTGATGTCCCCTAGGAGATGAATGTCTGCACTTTATAAATACAGTAAATAACTAAATGAATAAATATACAAGAGTAATATGTTACACAAAAAAAGATACAGAAACACAACATCCTGGAAAGAGCTAACACTTAGGAAATGAAAGATGAAGGACCCCATTTAAAATATAAATAGGAACTAAATCACGGACATGAATTACCTTAACATTTTTACTTTCATTATGCACAAATCAATCAGTGTTTTTCTATTAAAGTTAAGGACATGAATGAAGGGTCCGATAGGGACCCGTTTCAATATCCGGTTTAAATTACTACAGAGCTCAAGAACAGAATATATCCATCCACTTAACGTCCTCTCCACACCTGAAAGTATTGCCATTAGCCGGCGTGCATGTGATACCCTCCGACCAACCAGAGGCTTGCAGCCGCACAGAGCCATGTTACAAACGGGGTTTCACATTTGAAATGCATTGAAGCTCTGTGCTGCTGTAGATCGATAGTGGCAAGAGGAGCCAGAGGCTCCCGAGCAAATCTCCCAAACTAATCGCAGTGGTACCTTAAAAGACATGGCTCCAGGGCCGGACTGGCTACTGGGCTTTTCTTAAAAAACAATGCAAAACATGTTTAAACAAGCATTTGCAATGCAATAGGTCTCGCATTTGCGAGAGTTTAAGCTATTCGCATTGTAAATGACAACGCCTTTTATTTATCTGTTTTGATAATTAACACATAAAGAGAATAAATTGTCATTTACAATGCCAATAGCTTAAACTCTTGTAAATGTGAGACCTATTTCATTTCCAAGAAGCGGCCACCATTGTTCTGGGCTGCTTGGAAAGTGAAAGCGTGCTTGGCGTGCTGAATGTTGCAGGAAAGCAAGGTATTTTTTTGTTTAAGAAGTTTTTATTGAATTTTCAGAGAAAAAGAAAAAGAAAAACAGATGCTACAATAAACAAATATTCCAATATAGCGCCATAAAGAGATAGTATATAAACGAAGTTGGTTTACAATAACTAGGCAAACAAAAAAGGATCAATAATAGGGCAATTTAAGGAAAAGGCACTGATAAATGGGATAGGAGGAAAAGGGGGGAAGAAAAGAGAAAAGACCAAAGAGAGGAGAGGGAAAGAGAAAAGAGAAAGCCAGAGAGAGAAGAAAATGAAAAGAGAATGAATTATCACATGGGAGGGTGCGAGGAGAGATAAGTAGTAAAAGGGAGCCAAAGAAGATCAGCTTTGATTTTTGGGGAAACAGAAGAGGAGGAAACAGAAGCAATCCTATGTTCGTCACAAATAAAATTCCACCAAGTAATTGACGACAGTTTAGAATTGTCTTTCCATGCAGACAGGATCACTTTAAATGCTAATGCAATAAAAAGATCAAATAACCTAGAATTAGGTAAAACAGTTTCCATATCAGGAGCTAAAGAACCTAAAAAGATATTTACAAAAGTTAAGGTTGCATTAAAGTTGAAAACTGACATGCATACATTCCAAATTGAATTCCAAAAAGATAGAACAGATGCACATTCATATAGCTGATGAACTAATGTACCAGTTTCGGTAGAGCAGGACCAGCAAAGGGGAGAGGATGTAGGGGAAAACTTACAAATAGCAACAGGAGTAATAATGGCTCTATGATACAGAAAAAACAGAGATTGGGTTATCCTGGCTGCAGCCGAAACTTTAAATAATTTCGACCATAATTTGGTCATTAGCATTAGATAACAATAACTTATAAACAGTGGCAGCCTTAAGTTTATGCACCGGGAATAGAGAATATAATGGTGAAGAGGGTATTAAAGGGGGCGAAACTGATGGGAGAGAGTAAGTAGCTAATTGGGTTTGTATAGCATTAGAGATAATAATGTATTCCTTGTAAAAGGAGTCAGGGAGCTGATATCGTGTCTGTAGTTCTTGGAAGGAGATGATAGAAAACCCATTCAAAAACTGATGCACAAAAAAAATCTCCTTTTCCTTCCAGTATTGGTAATAGAAAGATCTACCTTTATATTTAAGAAATTTGTTATACCATAGGGTGGAGATTAAAAAACATTGGATAGGGGATAGATCTTTAAGAAATGTATTGTACAGCAATTCACGGGAGTATTTTAATACAGGACTTTTAGACAAAAAGGTGCAGTTGGACATAAATGTAACATGCTGAAACTGAAACTCTTTTAGGAGCGACCGCTCAAAGATAATCCAACGAGGAATAGGCGTATCCCCGAAATCGAAGGCCAATGAGAAAGATTGTTTAATCAAGAAAGCAGAGTGGTATACTTTAAAATTAGGGAAGCGCACTCCCCCCTCGTCTTTGGGGCAAATAAGTTTGTTCAAAGCAATGCGGGAGTGCTTATTGTTCCATAAAAATTTAATACATAGAGAGTTTAATTGGGAAAAGAATGTGTTAGGGATTTTGACAGGAAGCATAGAAACCGTGTAAAGGATATGAGGAGTGACCATCATCTTAATAGTATCTAGTCTACCCCACCATGATAAAAATAAAGGGGACCACACGAGGAGAAGAGATTTCAATTTATTCATTAGTGCGTTAACGTAAATTTGATAGTATCCGCTATATTAGAGGCAAACCAAATGCCAAGGTATTTAATTTTGGAGGGACACCATGCAAAGGCAGTATCCGCAAACATAAATTGATAACATATCGAATTTAAAGGGAGAACCTCTGTTTTAGATAGGTTAAGTTTGTACCCAGAAATAGAAGAGTAAAGGCGGACTTCCTCTAAAAAGGGGGGAAGGGATTCACTGGGATTGGACATGTATACCAATATATCATCCGCGTAGGCAGATAATTTAGTTTCAACAGAAGCAGAGGCAAAACCTTTAATTTTGGGATTGGTTTGAATACGCTCAAGGAAGGGTTCCAAACACAGGATAAAAAGTAATGGGGAGAGAGGACAACCTTGTCTGGTGCCTCTAGATAGGGGAAAAAATTGAGAAAATTGGTTATTAACAAAAATACTAGCCCTCGGACAAGAGTATAACAGTTTGATAAAAGAAATAAAATTAGGGCCAAAACCAAACCATTGTAGTGTATGAAACATAAACTGCCAATTTATACGATCGAATGCTTTTTCAGCGTCCAGAGACAAAGCAGCCAGAGGATCTTTATAATTTTTACCATGGGACAGGATGTTCATGAACATTCTAGCATTATCGGAAGCCAATCTACCTTTGACAAAACCCACCTGGTCAGTCTTAATCAGAAGGGGTATGATAGAATCAAGCCGAGACGCAATAATCTTAGCGAAGATCTTGCAGTCGTAATTAATTAGGGAGATTGGGCGAAAATTTTTACAAAAAGAGTGGTCCTTATCAGGCTTAGGGATAATGACGATCAAGGCATCCATAAAGGAGCCAGATGCTTTCGCATCAGTAATGAAGGAATTAAACAGTTGCAATAATTTAGGGGCAAACAAAGATTTGAAAGTACAATAAAACTCTACCGGTAATCCGTCCGGACCAGGGGCTTTTGACTTCTTTAAAGCTTGTAGGGCAGTAAGTATCTCTTGTAAAGTAATATCCGCCTCTAAAGTGGAAAACTCAGCATTCAGAGACGGGGGAGCAGGGAGTCCAGAAAAAAACTTATCAAGGTTGTGAGAGGAGGGGAATGTGTCATCTGAATAAAGAGATCGATAATAGTCATGAAAGACCGCTGCAATTTCTTCATCAGAGGACACCAGATTATTGGTGGATTCATCCATGATCGGACCAATGGTCTTACGTTCAGAGCGAATTTTTAAATAATTCGCTAGCATTTTACCTGCTTTATTTTGCCCTCCATGAAATTTAGACTTAATTCTAAGTAAAACATTGCAGGCATCAACAGTCGCAATTTTGTTAAGGTTGGTTTTGGCTGTAATTAAATTCTTAAGTGAGTCAGCATTTTTGGAGGAGAAATAGTCATGTTCTAATTTTTTGAGCTGTTGTAATTGGTCCTCATACTTTTTCACATTGGCCTTCTTTTTCCGGGACACAAAAGAAATAGTAAAAGCACGGAGAGCCGCCTTAAAAGCATCCCAATTGTTAGGAATGGAAGTGTCTGATGGGTTGTTAAAGGTAAAAAATTCGTTAATAAAGGAGGTGGCTTCTTTAAGATAAACTGTATCCGATAGCAGGTGAGTGTTGAACTTCCAGCGATTAAATTTGGTGGAGGTAAGTGAAAGGTCAAAAACAGCATAGACAGGGGCATGATCTGAGATAAAGATAGAGCCAATTTCAGATTTTTGGATAGATGGAAGAAGGGATTTGCTAGCCAAGATATAATCAATTCTGGATCGGGTTTGGTGTACATTAGAAAAGAACGTATATTCCAACAAATCAGGGTTACAGGTTCTCCAGACATCATACATTGGGCGAGAGGCAATGGCCGATTGAAAGGATTTATGGGTCTTATCCGGTTGAAATTTGTACTTTGATAAGCGGTCCGAAGAAGGATCCAACCACTGATTAAAGTCGCCTGCTACAATAATATTAGGACAGTCAGCAGTGGAGAGGAGAATTTTGATATCATTCCAAAATTTTGGATCCGGTTTCACAGGGCCATAAATGTTTAACAAAACTAGCGTTTTATTGTATAAAACAATCTTGGCCATTACCCATCGACCTGCATCATCATTTTGAGAAGAAATAATTTGCACAGATAAAGTTTTGTGGAACAGTATGGCAACCCCCCCTTTTTTGTTGACAGCAGGAGAAAAAACAACTTGGCCTACCCACTGCCTTTTTAATTTCAGCGACTCGACATCATTACAATGAGTTTCTTGAAGAAAGGAAATTTGAGAGTTGAGTTTAGATAAATGAGAAATTACCTTTTGTCTTTTAACAGGGTTTCCAAGACCACGGACGTTCCACGTAACAAAATTACACATACGCGAGGGTCAGGGGAATGAGATACACATGATGAGGAAAAACTTCAAGGACAAAACGACACTGGAAGACAAAATGCGCATAGAGGTTACAAAAGGAAGCAACAGAACATAAAACCACATTACTAAGAAAAATCAACAAGCCTTTAGCAATGTAATAAATAAAGAGAGGTCTAAAAGCGTCACAACCGAGGTGAAGTGAAGGGAAAAAAGCAAAGAGGAAACATGGGAAATCTCGAAAGAGGAAAGGAGTGACGCACCAACCAAAGGAAGACTGAAGTAAGAGAGTGTGAGAAAGAACAGGGGAAGGAAAGAAGGTAAGCAGACGCAGAGAGTATAGGAAAGCATAGAAAGAAAACAGGTCAAGGAAAAGAGTCCAGACCTGAAGGACATCAATAAAAAAGTGAAGTTGGAGCGTGATGAGACTGGAGAGAAGACAGCGGTATAAACCACATGGATAAGATTGGAAGCAGGAATAAACCTGGTACTTGTAAGAAAGGAGCAAAGAAAAGACGATATGAGGGAAAGAAGAAAGAATTGAACAGGAAGAGCCAATAACGAAGAAGAAGAAACGTGATTAACAAACATACAATACGTAATAGAGCATATGGAAAGCTATATATACGAAGTATCTAAGGTAACCAGAAAAAAGCTGTTGAGAACACCACACTAAAGCAGCAATAAGAAGAAGCACTCAATGATTAGTGTCCATATTCCGAGAGGAGATGTTATTAAGAAACAGTTTCAATTTTCCCGGGTCATCAAAGGATCTTGTCTGGCCGTCGTGGGTGATCTTGCAGATGGAGGGATGGAGAATGCCATACTGGACGTTCAAGTGTCTCATTTGTGGACGCAGTGCAAGGAATTCCTTGCGTCGAGCGTTGGTCGCATTGGAGACATCTTGTGAGATAAAAATATTGTGACCAGACCACGATAGGGGACGTTTAAGTTTAGCTGCTTTAAGTACAGTCATAAGTTCTGTGAACTCCAGAAAAAGCATGATAATACCACGGGGTTTGGTGGAATTCGATTGAAGGCGACCTAAGCGGTGAGCTCTCTGTATATTCAAGGGTGTAGATGATTGAAGGCCCAAGAGATCATGAAGGAATTTTCGAAGGAAAAGCACCATATCAGGACCCTCAATATTCTCTGGCAAGCCAAAAAGACGGAGGTTATTCCTTCGATTACGATTCTCCAAGTCCTCAGTATGGAGCTTTAGTTTGTGAATCTCTTGTTCCAATAACGGTATTTTTGTGGCAACATCCTGAACGTCACTGACGCGCTGTTCTAACTCAGTCACCCTACCTTCCATGACAATCCATCGGTCCTCTATTTGTTGCAATTTTTCATTCGTGGCGACCATAAAGGGTTGAAGACCACGCACTTCCTCTAGTATATTATCTAGAACTGGACTTTGTGACGAAAGAATAGGTGAAGGCGGGTCATTCTTCTGCCTTTTGGGCTTTGCGCCAGAAAAAGACGGTTTACTTGGAGGATGGGAGTCACTAGACATCTTGGCAATTTGACTAGACACCTTCTTGGCGGGAAAAAATATGCGGAATTCTCTCATACGCTGTAAAATTTGACGAAGAGTCTCATAAAGCCATTACAGCATCACCTTAGAACAAATAAAATAAATAAAGCTGAATCGCATCCAGCCTGTAGCTCTGAAAACACCAGAACATAGGGGTTAATCACGGCTCCTCTGAAGAAAAGACAAAATTATGAGACCTTCTCCTGAGAGAAAAACAGTACAGAACAAGCATGGCCAGGGGATATTGGCAACTGTTGAACTTAGAACGGACTCCCTCTCGGAGAAAAATGAAGCATTAAAGCATCAAGGCATGACTGGATCCAGAAAATGCGTGCGCGGTGCTGCAGGAATAAGATACGGGCGCCTCGATACAAAATGGCCGCCGTCGAGGATTACCTCAGGAATTCAGACCGCCACGTCTCCGGGTGATAGGAATGATGAAAACAGCCGACGAAGGGCAATTCCGAATCACGACATGTTCCGATGGCAGATTCTTCTGGAGACAGCAACCGCAGCTCGCTGGGAAGCCTTCCACACAGCTACATAGCACCGCGTCCAAGCGGAGCTAACGGAGATCCGCCATCTTCCCTCGGCGTCCAAGCCACGCCCCAGGAAAGCAAGTTATGAGTGTAGTAGGAGAAACTCATTAAAGAAGATAGTGCTTACAGACTTAATAAGACATACTGTCTAACAACAGAAGTAAAAGGGCCAGTCCTCATGGGAGGTTACAAATGAAGACAAGGCGGTACTAAGGAGGGACTAACAAGCCTATTAACGAATCAGAAGCCAGCATTTACAAAGGACAATGATACCAGCCAATAATAAATATGGGCGGGGAGTCGTTGGAGCTTCAAATCCATAATTGTACACAGCATACATTGCGGAGCAGCGCATAAGCTGCCTAGGCTCGACCTAACAACATCAATCAGCAGCCCGGCGACAAAGGCACCAATAGACTTCTGGTGACATGGCAGGCAGAGACCCACAGTCATTGCTATGGCACTAGAAAACAGGGTTGCTTAGGCCAGAAACACAATAGTCAGAGGTCAAATTAGGCCAGTACATGGAAGCATAAGGCCCATGTCACCTCATAGAGGGCTGGAACTAAACCTATACAACATACCTCAGAGCACAGGTCTGGCCCGAAGAAGATTTATCTGTCGTTAAATTTGAAGGATCTTGGTACATGTAGCAACTGGATTATCGTAAGAAGGACTCCGTAATATTTAAGCCCTTTAGAAGCTGTAAGTTTAACGTGAAACGTGTAGGCTGTGGCTGTATTGCATATGATGGACTTGTTTTTAACAACTTATGTTTTTTGATCCTTGAACTTTAAAAGATTGGACTGTATAAGGAAAACATCCGTGAACGACAAAAAGTGTTTTTTATGTAAAAGAGTTTATAAATGCGGACTATATGTCTTTGGAAAGTAACGAACAAAAAATGTTTCAGGTATTTTTTCAATAACAGCCATTAAAATTGAAAAAATGATGAATGCTCTATAAATAGTGATTGTTGATGAATAGAGATTGGCTCCCTACCAACAAATGACGTTGTGTTTCCTCATTAGACACACAAGCTATATGATTAGCATTTGCAAAAATCATGGTAGGAAAACGATAATTAGCTTGCCAAAATGCATTTCTCTTTCGAACTCAAAGGCTGCACCAGTGTCACTCAGGTAAAGGACCAATGTGCCTGTACAGAAATGAGGATGGCCAATAATTGTACTGAAGTAGCCTATTGTTCAACCTGCACATAAAGCTTACAATTGTATAGTTAAGAGCAGTACACCTCCTTGTTGCTTTAGTAATGATCCAAGCCTCTCCAATGAATGTACTCTACACTAATTTGGGAGAATGTGCGAATTGTGTCTCATCTCCCTCAATTGTGGCTCCTAGCTCCGGTACAGAGACATTTTGCTATCCTCTGTGGGTGGGTCTTAAACACTTGTTGTGTGCCCCAACTCACAGACCATCAAAGTTGGCTTGCACAAAACGGATTGTTGAAGTAAACCAAGATGGCCGTCATTAAGAGGCCCAGAACTCCAACTCCCACTTGAGGGGCAGGTGGTACAGTGCACTGCTATGGTCATGTAGGCAGGGTATCATTGGGCACTGGCTGACATCTCCACCGTTAAGAAAGTATAGTTTACTGACCTGTCACTCGTGTAGTGCTTTTACCTATCGCTAATAAAAATGAATGCATCTTGTAATTTTTTCTTTGTCTTTCAACAAATTAAAGAAATAAGAAATTGGCTCCAAAGCGAAAACTCTGCCCACTTTCGTGATCTTCAACAGTCAATTTCCTGTTTTTTCCGACCATACCTAAATGCTTTGTTGACACTGGCTGGGTGAGCTTTGGTTTACACATTGTTGCTGTGGTGGTGATGCTTGTCGGCTCCATACGATGGTGACCTTGTACTGGTAAATGTGTATATATTACTGGATCATCAACTGACATCGAGTTGGCGGGAAGGAAGCGAGCTTTACTCTATTTACAGGTCTTTTCTTCCCCCTTACTGCAGCATCCCTTTGCATATATGATTCTGCAAGTGCAGCGTGGAACTGCAGTACATCACACAGTAACACAGATTACTCAAGTGAATAGTAACAGCTGGCTTAAGCTGTTGAGGGTAGTATGTTGAACTGTGCTGCCTCTGTGATATGGGCAAACCCCCCCCCCCCTGAAACCATGTAACTGGTAGATGTGAAAAGAAAGTGTTCTGAGCCAAAGCTGGCATCTCCCCGGTAGGCAAGCAATGCCATCACACCACAGCCATTCAATGTTGCTTTTCATGTCTGTAATGTATACTGCGAGCAAAGTCAGCAATACGACTCTGCTGCCTCTGGCTCCCCCCTCCACTCTAGACACGCTCGCCATCACTCTTTGGGACACACAACACGCCGAGTGACACAGCATCTTAAATGCACAGTTGTGAGCCTTCTCAAAGGACGCCAACTCACTAAAACAGCGTCACCCGCCAGTAGCAAGAAGCAAGGTAAGCCTGCGTGTGACTGTTGGTGTAATCACTTACGGGGCATAGATGATGGGTGCAGTCAAGCAGCCATGTGCAATGGTGAATTCGAATGTGTCAGTACTGTCTTCAGATGCTGGCGTGGTAAATTATGGTGTATGCACAAAGCATTTCTGGCACTGACTGACTGAAATGAGAGCAAATCGTATCTTTGGGCAGTACCGAATATCTCTTTAGCAGGTCTGCAATGTGTCATACAATATGCCGCCACAAGGTGGTGAAGAACGGCAAAGCAAGATGCGTGCTTTATTTTCCCAAGCCTTAAACCAGCAATTACACTGGAGTTACCACCAGCCAACCTCATGTATACCGGTGGCACAGTAAGCCACTGTGGCACAACCTACTTCAGTATCCCCATACAGCAAGCCCCTTGACTTGCCATAAAAGCCTTGCACAAATAAATTAGGGGTGTGTGAAACTCATATAAATTACTTTTGCGTAATTGTGGAAAATTTCGTTAAAATTATGCAAGACAAAAAACATGCATTCTCGCCTCAAGCACTTTGCGCAAAAATAAAAAATAAAAAGCATTAAAAACGCAACGGATGTTAACAAGAGTCGTAAACATTCTGTCATTTTTGAGGAGGGATTTCTATCTGCGCAACCCCTATTTACACGAAATTGCGTGTAATTTAGCAAAATTTCTCAGATTACACCGGTGTATTTGAAATTTCGGCCAGGCCTAAAATAAAATTGCTTCTCAAATGGCAAGTGCTTTTCACTAAAGCATCTTCTGCTATAACTGAGATTCAGCCATAAGGGTAAAGTTAGTGCTAGTGACTTCTCAGTCGTGGCTGTACCAAATTCCTAAAATTAAACCCAAACTGTAACTGGATGTGAAGCGCTCCATTACAGCTAATGTGGCATTAACAGCTATGCTCGGTATCGACCCTTCCTCAACTTTTGGCCGAGCTGTCAGTGTCTTTCTTGATTTCGCAAGGCACTGCATGGATTATAGTGATAACCACTATATTTTCTGGGGTGATGGGATGTATTTTGCATGCTCGGTGATTGCTTCTTAATTAAACAAGCATTGGCCGCGTGGCCGTACAAGTAACGGCCGTGCGGCCCTGAAATCAGAAGTGATCGTGATAGCGAGGACACGCTCTGCGCGCGCAGCAGTGATCGCGCTGGGAGGCAGATGGCCGCGAAAGTGAAAGTGATGGCGTTGGCGATCAAGCGTGGCGAGCGATGCGCTGAATGAGCATGAGGAAGAAAGCCTCTGCTCGTAAGCGCGCGACCGCGCACATGCACTGTAGCTCTAGGCCAGAGGTAGCATTTTTTGGAGCCCTCACAAAAAGTCTCGCCAGACCAGCGCATGCGCTGGGTCAAGCGAGACCTAAAAAGTAAGCTTTAAAGCTATTTGTTTTGCATAGTTCATTTAGCAGCGCTGGAAGCTGCCCAGCAACAAAATCAGCCCCCTCAGCAGTGAACCTGGACCATACCCTGCCACACCAGCAAAAAGCGCCCTGTAGCCAGTCCGGCCCTGCATGGCTCACTAAAAAACTTGGAAAAATTGAACAAGATTGTGCCCTGTACAGGCCGTGAATGTACTGACAAACATTGGTGAAGGTGGAGGTAGCCACATTTCAAACATCTTCAACCTAAAGTAACAGTATCTTTTGTGGCCCATATGCAGGGTTTATGTCCTGAGCTGCAGCAGCTCCTCCCCATCCTAGCACAGACTGTCGATCGACCCATTGCCACATGCAGGCTAACAATGGACCACCTCCAGCAGGTACAGCACATGCTGCGACTCCCCTGACTCTGGCCTTAAGGCATGATAGGAAGGCTTCTGAGCAGAAAGGTTCATGCTGCTTAGTCAGTGAAATTCGGGGGTGTCAATCTCAAATTTCTCAAGTAAAAAGGCAGTGGGCTGCAGGGCGGTGGGGTGAGAAGACTAAGGTTTGGGATGGACTGTTTAAATGAGAGACAGGGTAAGTACTGAATAGCATTAGATGGGTCTCTGTCTAGAAACTCTTAGAGGGTGAACAATGAAGGGCTGGAAGGCTTCCCCGAGTGACTGCATTTATCCCATCGCTTTTTGAGTGTTTGATTACCAGTGGTATGCCTGGAAGCTTGGGACTCGCACAGGTTGCTCTGCCTATTACTACCAATGTTTGCGAATTCTAAAAAGTAGTTAATTTGATCGCTTTCAAGGAGTACTTCTGTGGGTGCATATTTACTATTTTTTTTGTTAAAACGGTAACTAAATACATTCATGTAACCACTTCAAAAGCTAGAAAGGTTTAAAGGCGAAATGTGAACAATAAGAAAACAGACTCACACAACATAGCAACTCAAATCCCCCAGGCCCAACCTCAAAGCCAAGGATGTGTTTGGGGTCTGTCACACACCTAACACCCTCCTTGAAGCTGCACCCCTGCCCATCCCACTTGGGTCTGGAAGTTCTCTCTGGAAAGCCATGACTACGGTATGTACAACACAAAGGGATGGAGTCCCTGCCCTAAGATCACTTATTTTAAATGTATTTTTATTACAGGTGCTCTTTTTTGTCTCTGTTACAGAAGCTTTGATGTTAGAGATTGTAGTGTCCTAGCATGGACACGTTCTAGTGTTCATGCATGTGTGTAATACTCTTTACACCCACCCACCACCTACGTCACTGGGTCAGGTGACGAGGGTAATAAAAGGGCCGAGCGCACGTGCTCGAGGCCAGTTCCCTACTACCCCAACTATGTGTCTGTGTCCGTTACTGCTGCCGAGCATGAGGGCCTAGGGCCCAACATAACAATGGCGACGAGGGTTGTAAGCCCCAGCGTGCAGCTGCCCAGCTAATATGAAGAGGGGGAGAGAGCTGCCTGCGTGTGAACCCCCAGCAGGCACGAACAGCGCCTGATCGCCTCCGGGCGTGTGAAGAGCCCCGGGCGTAAGCGATGACCGGGAGTCCACCCCGCACCGCCGCGAAGACCTGCGGGCGTACACACCGTCCCAAAGTGAAGTAGAGGAAGTCGGGTGCCCACCCCGACCCCAGCGTGCGTGATTGCCGTTGTCACCCTGGGCGTGGAAGTGCCGTAGGAGAAAGGCGGACCGACCGGAGCCCACCCGTGTCGGCCGCGACCCCGATGGAAGGAAGCCGATCGGAGCCCACCCGCGTTGAAGAGAGGCCCAGCCGGGCTGAAGGTGAGCGATTGTGGGGCGTAGAAAGGAAGCCTATGAGCCGCGGCATGCATCTGCCACGGACCCGCCAAAGCCCCAAATGAAGCGGAGTCCACCCGCAGCACTAAGCAGGGACCTCGTCTCCCCTGACTGAATACACCGCCCAGCTTAGCGGCAGCACCACTCCCCCGCCCCGGTCGGCGAGCGAATGCAGGAGCTGCCGAGGGGGCGGGAGAGAAAGTACAAGTCAGCGCGCGGCCGACGCCGTTTGAGAACTTGGAAGCCTGCACTGCACGCGGAGCCCGCCGGCCATTGCCGGTACTTAGCACCAACCCTCCCCCGCCCCGAGCAGCGTGAAAGCAAAGGAGCTGCTGCGGGCGGGGAGAGCAAATTACACACAAGCGGTGGCATTCACTGAAAGGCCCGTAAAAGCGGCGAAGGACTCTGCGAGTGTTGCCCCCCCCCTTCCCTGCCACGCGAAGACTGCAGGTAGCTGCCGCGGGCAGGGAAGGCGTTCATAAAAGTAAAGAATAGCCGCCGTCGGCCATGGGAACATGCCCCACTCATTGCCAGGGCGAGTGTCAAAGCGGAGCCCACCCGCAGTTAGGCAAGGACTGTAGCACCCCCTCCCCGCCGCGCAGCGTATGGAGCGAGAGGCTGCTGCGGCGGGGTGTGTAAAAGAAAAGGGAGCGCCCGGCCTAGAGACAACAGGACGGTGCCAGCGCCGCTCTGGAGTGAGCCACAGAGCCCACACCCTCCTGCAACAAATAAAGCACATGTAGTGCACACCAAGCCCCAGCCACCATCCACACGAGGAATACACTGCCCCATGGAGTGATGCTTCATCATCCTGTGGACAACACTGTCAATGCCTGTGCCCCCCCCCCGCCTCTAAATAAATGCAAAAGAGACGTACCTGCTGTCTGGCCCCGTGTCCTGCACTCCACTGTTCTGCCTGGCTCCAGCTCCCCTCCACAGCCTGAGTGAAGCCTGGAAGAGAGAAGACAACAGGGCATAAAGTTCTGGCAGCCAAGAAGGGTGCTGCTGCATGGAGATAAAAGCAACACCGCCATCTAGTGGCCACTGGTGGTACTGCAGCACAAGAGAAATAAACAAGCCTGCAGCAAGCCAAGGAAATCCGGCAGCCACAGGAGACCGACGGATTGCGGCGCAAGGAAGAAGAGACAGTGTGCCACAGGGATGCAGCACCATCCCGCAGCGACAAGAAAGAAGAACGGTGTCAAGCCACATCCACCCCAGCAAGGACTGCGCTGTCGCCGCATCAAGTGGAGCGAACCCTCGAGAGAACTAAAGGACTCAGCGCAGATGTACCCCGGACGCGGAAGGTACACTGCAGCACCTACAGGAGAGGAACCCACTGAAGAGGATGGGCGCAGCAAGTATCCGACACTGGTGGGCAAGGATGCAGAGGCACACCCAGTGGCGCCAAGAAGCCACCACATCAAGAGATCACGGTACAAGGAGCAACGCTACACTGAAGATGTACCATGACGGTACGAAGATGACCGTGCACCAGCGCCTGAGAAGGCAGCGAACACAGGTAGTCACACGACGTGACGCACCTCGTGAAGCCGACCAGCCAAATGGTCGCTCCACAAAGGCCCAGCCGACCTGCCACATGGTCGCACCACAAAGGCCAAGCCGACCTGCAAAATGGTCGCACCACAAAGGCCCAGCCGACCTGCCAAATGGTCGCACCACAGAAGCCAACCCGCCAGGGGTTGCACCAGGAGGTGACCGCACGGGTCAGTGAATCTACGAAACAAAGGTCTGACAGAAGACCGAAGGTATCCTGCCAGTGATCGGCAGCGCGGACCGTCAAGTGGTCCAAGAAGCTCAAGAAGAACGAAGAGGACCAAGAGTATGGTCCCACGAACTTCAACAACCAAAGTAACTGGTGAAAAGGAGAAGATGAAGAGAAAGTCACGACCCTAACTCGGAATTCTGAGGAAGATGGTGAGAGTGCCCTCGGACGAGGACAAGACCAGGGGGAACATGTGCAGAGTGCGCGCGCTGCATGGAGAAGCCTGGCCAGACAAGAGGAGAAGAGAAACGGTCCAGAGTAGGTCGTGAAGCGAAGAGATGAAGATACCAGAGTGGCACGTCCGCCACTACGAAGAAAGAAGATATTGGAGTGGCACGTTTGCCACTACAAGAAAAGAAGGAAGATGACATCAGAGTGGCACGTCTGCCACTAAAAGGAAAAAGGGGAAAGAAAGATCTGAGTGGCACGGTTGCCACTGCAAGAAGAAGGAGAAGAAGTCAGAGTGACTCGACACCCTCCCGGAGAATAGAATCGAGGAAAGAGAGAGGAGGGTGGCAAGACTACTCACACCCTGAATATAAGGAAGGCGACAAGTGCCAGAACATGGAGAGCAAGTCCTGAGAACACCCGTGGCCCGGAGAGAAAACCATCTGCTTGACGATGCTTTCAGCACACTTGAGATCTGCAGAGGTGAGCAGGCCGGACCGTTCGGAACATCCACCTTTGGGGTCACGCGGACAGTGGACAATGCCAGCCGTGGTGACTCAGGGGCAAAGGCCTCAGGGATGCCAGTGAGAGAGAGCATCCCCGCGACGAGAGATGGTCATCAGCCGCCCTTCAGCAAAGGTCCCAGGAGGATGAAGACATCGCGCGCGAAAGACAGGAGCCAACAGCTACCCTCCAGGTGAGACCTGTCGTCTCCTCCGCACCCGCACTTATCGGCATGGGAGTAACACGATACAGGACACTCAACCCAGGCCAGATCTGATGAAGAGGGCCTCAGGGATATCCCGTGGCAGGGGAACACCTGCGAGAGGGGCATCCTGGTGAGAGCGGTGTCTTGCGAACAACCCGTCTTTTGCCAAACAGAATACACGCCACAGATGAAGAAGAGGACAGGACGGGAAGATGAACAGCAACATCTAGCAGTGAACCACAAGAACTTCAACTGCGTTTGTCGCCATGGAAATAAAGTGAAGAAAAGACTGTGAGTACAACTTCAAGGCAGAGTCGTCAACAGACTGGATCCATCGAGCACCCAGGCTGGTGCCACAGTGAACTGGTGGTCTCCGCGACAGGAAGAACATCGTCCGCGACAGGAAGAACCTCGTCTGTGACTCCAAGCAGCTGAAGCGTGAGCGACTCTGCAGAAGTTTGGTCACTGTATTACATCTGTGTATATCTTTCTTTCTCCCCTAGGTTGAACTTTGACTCTGGGTTTTTGTCATTAAAAATTGGGAGGAATGTAGTGTCCTAGCATCGACACGTTCTAGTGTTCATGCATGTGTGTAATACTCTTTACATCCACCCACCACCTACGTCACTGGGTCAGGTGACGAGGGTAATAAAAGGGCCGAGCGCACGTGCTCGAGGCCAGTTCCCTACTACCCCAACTATGTGTCTGGTTCCGTTACTGCTGCCGAGCATGAGGGCCTAGGGCCCAACATAACAAGAGATCTTAGATTGGTACATGTAGGTAAGGCTCCATGTTCCCAGTCCTCGTCTTTTGCCAATAATTTAATCGAGTTACTGATGGCTCCATGTCCTAAGCCCAACTTGCATATACAGGTTGGCGTGCCAGCAAACTAGCAGGGCAAGTCAAGCGAGACCCAGGCAATGGGTGTAATTTGGCATTAAAAGTCCATGCACAAGACAAGCCTTGAAAACATTTGGAGTGTATATCGTGCAATAAACATAATATGAAAAATATGATACCGTCTCTTCAAAATTAAAAAAAAGTGTATTTTCTTCAACATGCAGACGTGTTTCACCTTAGTACATCCGATTATCTCACTTCACAGACAGACATTTATTTAAAATGATAGTTTCTAAACATGAACATAGAAACATTAATGGCTCACCCCCAACGACAATGCCATTAGTGAACTAAGAGGTAAGTCTGTAGTCAGGTATACCCTAAATGTGGACTAAATTCTTATTATAGACAGGACCACTGGAATTTCACATAATTGCAGATTTTCCCCATTTGTCACATAATCCATCATCTGCTGCATAATCTGCAGATTTTAACGAAAACATTTTTGGTTTCTAGCTCATGCAGTTCAACAGTTAGTAAAAACGCAGCAACACGTGTTGCCGCACAGTAGATTGTCCTTTGCAAAGATTTGACAGGTCCTTTCAGTAGCTGATTGTTATATTTGGGTGTTAAACCGGTATTAATGAGGTGCAACAAATGCCCAGACAGTGTTAACAAGTTTCAAAAGGACAAAATAATAAATTAATTCTATCACAAAATGTGCCACACAATACCTCATAATTTGGTATTTCATGCTGCATATATCACTCAACTTTGCCTTTTAATTTGACAGGACTAAAACTTCTCTTGCACACTGTGGGGCTGAATGAAGTTAGGGGAAGGCAGTTTATTCATAGTTTAATTGAGGCATGTCCAACGTAGGTCTATGGGTGCAATATCCATACCAGATTTTCATTATGTACTGATTTCCATTCTCTAGTTAACCTGCACATCTGGCCTGGCTTTCATGTGCCTGATTTGGGCACCTCTAAATACAGTACAATGAGCCTGAGCCCTCCTGTGTTCGATTTGTCATTAGAAGGAGAACAAAAAAAAACCAACAAAAAAATAAAAAAAAGAAGGAGAACAAGTGCTATGCTTTGAGTTCTGTGTACTATGAGAAAGCCAGGGGAAATGTGGGTATGCATTGGGTTTAAGGGGTACATGAAGATGTTTAAATAGGTGAAAACAGCAGACGTTTGCCTAGGCATTCAGTTTCACATCTTGAAAATATTGGAATGAAACAGGAACTAAAGTCGCATTCTTACCACAAAGTGTCAAGTAAAAACTTTTGATAACACCTGACATTGAAAGTGTCCCTAGTGCATGTGTTTATGTAGGATGCTGCTGGCCTTGGTGAACAGTCTACCGCAAACCTATTACTTCATCTATTTAAAACGTAGCATCTTGAAATTAAATGTCCACCTGGCTTTTCATTCTACTTCATTTCAAACCAACTCTTTTCACAATAGCTGCTAATAGTCTTTGACAAAGGTACTCTGTCTTGCCAGTCAAAGACTACAACAACAGTGCCCTCATACTTTTTAGGTCGAGTCTATAACGGCAGCACGCATCCGCTGCTCGATTTGCGAAGCATGAAGTATTCAGTTTGGCGTGGAAGCTCAGTGGAAGCTCTGCCCACTCTCCGCCCATCTTTTTCATTGGCTTAAGTCTTAAATGCTGCCTTCCGATTGGTTTTAGGGTTGTTTGTCTCTCCTCATGACCGCCATGTCGTCATTTGTATCCTTCCCGTGCGTGCCATCTCCCTGCCCGCACTTCCGTTTCCAATGAAATAGGCCTCACGTAAATGCGAGTCCTATTGCATTGCAAATGCTTGTTTGATTTCTAGCTCACCCATCTGTCCCCCAAATGCTGGCATGTGGGTCAGAAAGTGCTTAGAGAGCTCGCGCCAGTACGGCGTTTTCTCGTCACTGTTGGAAGACTTGTTTAACATGCATCTGTGTCACAAGCAGTGTTTCCCAGGCTTGTTTAATAACATGTATCTGTGTCAGAAGCAGACTTCGCCCGCAAGCACGGTAGCTGCAGATGATGAAGCCAGGCCCTCGACAAAGACGTGGCTCACTCAGCCTTCTGCCGGCTGGGGGCAGGCGCTTTCCAGCGCTGCAGGGGTTAAAGGAGCTGGGCAGGACCGGTGAGTGGCAGCAGGTGGGGAGGGGCTGCACGCCGGAGCAGAGCACTGAGCCGGGGGAGGATCAGTCCTGCAGATAGGCGGTGAGGCTGGAGCTTGGCAGGAATTACAGCAGAGCCCCGAGGCCAGAGGAGCGGGAGGAAGGCAAGAATACAAGAAGAAGCAGGTGCAGGCGACCTGAGTCTAGGCTTATTGGGCGGCTGCTGGAAGCACGGCCCAAGGTGGAGCTAGCACGGGATCGTCGAAAAGAGGAAGGAGAAGGGGCGACGGGGGCTGTAACCCTGCCATGGGTCCCTAGGGACCGGGAAACAGGTATGTGCCAAGCACGGATGAAGCGACCAGCGCTACAGCTGAGAAGAGGGCCACGGAGCAGCGCCTTCAGGTGTGCAGCTCCCGCCGCTGAGAACAAGGATTGCTGCGCTGTACAGGGGCGGTCAATCCCAGGGAAGCTTCTGGATGAAGCGGAGCTAGATTTGGACTGATCTGTGTATTTCAGTCCCACACCGGATCTTGTCCAGATGCACTACCATCTAGTCTCTTGCACATCCAGGTGTATTATTCCGTCCTAGCAGCCTCCCGGTGAGGACTATTCTATGTGCATTCTTTATTCTTGCCAGCTTTGATGCCAAGTCTGACGTAAGTAAGTCTGTGTATTGTAAGGCTGCCCGGGGGGGGGGGGGGGTTGCACAGCAGCCCCCCCCTAAAAGGGCGTCCGCCTTAGTGCCACAGGAAGGCACAGGGGTGGGAGGTCTAATCCCTGGGTCCTGCCAGGGGAGACCCCAGCAGATGGCTACTTCCGGCGGGGCAGGGGACAGGGGTATTTATACGGTCTCCGCCCCTTTCTCGCCCTCTTGTCCCTCTCGTTTGCCTTGTTGGTGCCTTTCGTGTGGAATTGGCGGTTTACTGGTGTGGGGGACAGCCCAGCTTTCGTATCCGCAGGCAGGGACATAAGGCAGAATATCTCTCGGTGGGCCCTGCATCTGAGCTGGATGGGTAATTAGTTCACTATAGGCACTGATCAGCCAATAGATGGGCTTGGTGTAGGTATTGCTCCTCGCGTAGTAAATATAGGGATGCGCTGTTATGTGCTCAGTAGGTCAGGTAACTGGAGCTCATGTTTATCGTTTTAACACCTTGCGCTCACTTGCACAGACATTTGTATAACGAAAATGGATTCCCCCAGGTGCATTAGAGTAACGCCATGAATGGTGACCATGCAGGCTTTCAAGGAGCGGGACACCTGGTATATGTGCCTGGTTTTGGGGGGGTTTGGTTGCAATGCTTTGTTTCATTGGCAAATGAGACCGAGTGGACTTGGAACACCTAGTAAATGTGCGGCGTGTTGGTGGCCGGCCTGTATGCCATAGCCAGTGCCTGAGCATGCTGGGTAGCCCTGCAGACCAGTTTTTGACTCTTGAAAACACTTGTAGCTGCGCAGGGCTCCCTCGGTTCTGTCGGGGTCTTTTATATTAGCCGTGCACTCCTGGGACGCTTCACCACTATGGTCGGGAGCAGGGGGAGGTGTCACTTTGCATCCAGCACCTAGGCTAAGCAAAGAGTTACGCCTAGTGTTGAGTGAGGGTTAATGTTACCTGGTCGTTCATGGGGGCTCCTTAGGGTAGGATGACCTAGCGGCAAGGAACAGCTAGGGTGGTACACGTGTGCTTCAGCGATCATGAAGAAAGTATGCATCGCGGGCCCTGGCTCACACGGAGGTGGGCAAAGATCACACACACCACAGGTGCCGAGGCCTGCACTGATGCCTGGCATTGGGGTCCCAGGTTACTTCTGAAATGGCTAGGCCTTCAGTTGCTGAAAGGATGTCCGTTGTTATTTACTAGATTGTTAAACGATTGGTTATTTCCTGGGTCATCCGCGGGTGTAGCGCGTTAGGCTCTTGTTGTCTTTCCATCGGGTCTGTTTGATGCGGGATGGTGGTTTTTTGGGCATGGCCACGTTGTGGGTCTTTCTGTGTCTGACTGGGGTTAGCCTTCCTTTAATCTCCCTGTTTGTCACACACGGTTGTAAGATGGGGGGCTACTAGCCCGGTGCTGATTGAGTTGTTAGTACTGTTATTAGGATTAAACACATCAGGTACTCGTGGTATTGATATTTGCACCCAAACAATAGGTACTCTAGGACACATGTCCTCCATTACACACATCTCCAGGCAGGACTGCCCCCCCCCCCAATTCTTGGAGCAATAGGGGTCCAAATACTTGTGGGGTTGGCAGGCTTGGACAGAGGTTGGTGGCGAGCTTCCACATCATTCGGTAGGAGGATTTCGTAGAGTCTTGGGGCAGGTCACAGGCCGCTTCCTCTCACTGTTTTGTTCTTCTAGGTGTGGTCGGGTCGAGTGACAGAGGAGAGCAATCATTGCATGGTATATCTGGGCATGAAGGAACGCTAGGCAAGATTGTAGCGTTGGCAGATAGTGGTACTTATCGGCGACTGGATGTTGGTCTCAATGGCATGCCGCAATGCAAGGGGACCATGTACCTAGCTCACGTACATCAGGCAGTGACAGGTGAACTGGGACCATTTGTACTAGAGTATACAGGAGTGGTTCCCACCACGGTTGGTCAGATGGGAAGCTGTCATCTTTATTCTCACTGGATACCCTTACTCCATCAATCCTATTGTAAGCTGAGGATGCCTGTAGACGCTGTTAGACCTGCTATTAGTTATTACACTCACCTGGTGCCTTGGCAGGGTTTGTCTTGCATCAGGGCCAGTTTGGGGTTATTGGCGAATTGTTTGCTCTAGGGCTGAAGCGGGCGCTTCTAGAGCAGGGCAAGATTGATTAGGCCAGGCAGCATGACAAAGGTCTTTTCGGCATTGGCAGAATGGTGCAGGCTGCTAAGTAGTGCCATTGCAGAACATAGATTTGTCAACATTCTGCTAGGAAATGATTAGCAACAGGAAGGTATTGAACCATGGTGAGCAATTGGTTGTGGGTTCGTGCTCAACAGGAGCAAGGGAATTGCATTCTGTTCCATCAGGCTACGGGTACCGTCTATAGCACCAGAAACTGTAAAGCTGCTATTTTCGCCCGGGACTTGGCTGCCAATGTCATCTAACTTTGCAGCCAGACACTGAGTAGGCAAAGACATACTTGCGATGGTGCAACGGGCACTCAGCAGTAGAGTTAGATGAGTGTCATCATACCCCGATATAACGTCAGTGATAAAACCTAAGGTTGTGGCTACACACGACCAGGCACTCTAGGGCAGCTGGGGCGGGAGTGTGCCAGTGCCAAGAGGGTGCGGGCTGCCTGGTTAGGGCTGCTGGTTTGGAGGGAGCACTAATACGGATCGCCACAAGAGCACACTTTGCATTCATAGAAGGCTGAATTGATATTTTGATGGCATGGTGCCAGTTGCTTTAGTTATGCGCATGTTTCTTGGCAGTGTCAGGAACATTCAGAATGCAATGCTTGTGGTTAGCCTGTTGTCATGCTGTTCAGAGGTGTTGTAGCTCAGGCTTGGCCAAGCATGGGTTATAGGCCGGTGGTCTGCCCTGGGATTCGTGTTAACGGGCAGGTGAAGCAGCAGAACTTAGAGGGGCTTGGGTCTGACCTCTGGATACAAGGGCGGAGCCTGGTTGCTCACTTAGTAGCCCGTCCTTGAGTTCGACGAAACAGGTACCATTGATTTGAGTATCGGTACCGGGTAACTTCTCCCGCCCTCCAGCACTGGCTGGCAGCTATACAGGTTGTGGAAGTGGCCTTCCAACAGGGGCGATTTGGTCCATATGATTGGGGGGAAACTCCTGGGAAACACAGCTGGGGTACAAGTAGCAGGAGAACTATTAGCTTTCCCAGTATTCAACATAGAGAGGTATTTATGCTTTGGTCTCCCCCCCCCCGGGGTCACGCGGTCCTGTCTGCTCCCTGGTATGCTGGCAGAGGTTTGGGAGGGCAAGGCTTCACTTAGGGTGGTGACTGTTGGAAGGTGATGGTCATACTCCGACTAGTGCGAGACTCAGATAACGGAGGAAAGAGGAAGTAGAGCGGGCTTGTCAACTCTTAACTCCACCAGCATTGGCACTTCCTGGCAGGAGTGGCTTGTCATAGGTATTGTTCTTCAGCCAGGTAAAGGCAACATTGGACCATCGCCAATTTTGAGGTTTCAGGTCAATTGTTCTTCAGCCAGGCAAAGGCAACATTGGACCATCGACAATTTTTAGGTTTCAGGTCAATTCAGTCAAAATTCCACGGGGAATTTAGAAAGGATGGGGGCTCCTGTCCTGATGGGGCATGCTGGCCTCCGGCCCTGTATTGGTTAAGACCTGTTTTGGCTGGACCTGGGAGAAGCCCAGCAATCAGCAGGTTGTAAGGAAAAAGGCCTACCTTGGTGGGGGGCCCTGGTAGTGACGGTGGCCACTCCCTAGGCTGTGGAGGAGTTACAGGGCGATCCAGAGTCTGCACATACCAAGGGGTACATCATGCAGCAGCACCGCGGGGTGCTAAGCCAGGATACCCAGGGATGTTTTAGCATTGCCCCTTGGAAGAACGACGGCGCCCCGTTAGCCGACAGGCGGTTGTGGGTCTGAGCAACCGGGGGCTGCCATGTATGCTCCGCCCACCCCTCACGGGGGGGAGCGTGAGTAAGCAAGTGGACTGGGGGTCCACGGATGGGAGGGGTGGCCCCTCCCAATATTTGGTATACACCATTTGGTGTTGCCATGGTGACTTTGGGCTTATCAGACTGGCAGGCGGCATAGGGGCTGGCCTGCCCTGGGATCGCCCGTAAGATAGCCCACCATGTTTGCATATTGGTTATGCTAATAAACCTGCAGCAATATTTCTCCACTTACAATACAGTGTCGTGTGGTTTATTTATGTACTTATGTGTTTTGTGACAACTGTTGCCGATATTGGCACTATGTAAGGCTGCCCGGGGGGGGAGGGGGTTGCGCAGCAGCCCCCCCCCCAAAAGGGCGGCCGCCTTAGTGCCACAGGAAGGCACAGGGGTGGGAGGTCTAGTCCCTGGGTCCTGCCAGGGGAGACCCCAGCAGATGGCTACTTCCGGCGGGGGAGGGGACAGGGGTATTTATACGGTCTCCGCCCCTTCCTCGCCCTCTTGTCCCTCTCGTTCGCCATGCCCGCCCCTCCGCTTACCCAGCATCCGGAGGTACAAAGGGGGGGGGTTAGGTTTTCTAACATGTTACTTTGTGTTGCAGGAGGAGTTACAGGGCGATCCAGAGTCTGCACATACCAAGGGGTACATCATGCAGCAGCACCGCGGGGTGCTAAGCCAGGATACCCAGGGATGTTTTAGCGTTGTTCCCTGGAAGAACGACGGCGCCCCGTTAGCCGACAGGCGGTTGTGGGTCTGAGCAACCGGGGGCTGCCATGTATGCTCCGCCCACCCCTCACGGGGGGGCGTGAGTAAGCAAGTGGACTGGGGGTCCACAGATGGGAGGGGTGGCCCCTCCCAAAATTTGGTATACACCATTTGGCGTTGCCATGGTGACTTTAGGCTTATCAGACGGGCAGGCGGCATAGGGGCTGGCCTGCCCTGGGATCGCCTGTAAGATAACCCACCATGTTCGCATATTGGTTATGCTAATAAACCTGCAGCAATATTTCTCCACTTACAATACAGTGTTGTGTGGTTTATTTATGTACTTATGTGTTTTGTGACAACTGTTGCCGATATTGGCACTATTTAATATACATGTTCAAGGCCCATAGGTATACACAAAGTGTGCATCGCGATCAGACCCTGGTGCATTACAAGCGTGTCTGTGATATGACTGGCTCATAAGGAGTTGTGTGTGCCCTGCTGTGTACATGTATGTGTTCATGCGGACCAGATGTGTTCAGGTCACGGAGGCCTGTCCTCGCCATAATGAGCTGGGCTCAGCTCTGTGTTTTCTTTTGGGAATAAGGCAGAGTAGACCTGTGTGTGCCATGATGCAGACACAGTACGCGTGCCCGCTCTCGTGATATACACAGACCTGACTGTGGCCTGTAGCATCGGGCACAAATCCATTTATTTTGGGTACAGAAATGTGTTTACTCGTGACGGACAGGGCAAAGCAGTGTGCACGCGCTATGCATATTTGATACGTGGAATATTGTTTGCTATATTGAAGCAGGTAGACCCCTACGTGTGCCATGATAAATTAGCCATAGCCTTGACTGTGCCCTTTTAAGCAGCACGCTGTGTGTTATAATGAGAGTGGTGTAGGGTGCCAAGATTGGCCAGACACAGACAGACCTGTGTATGAGCTACGCCGTTCGGGGAGTGTTGGAGCGACAGACAAACCGTTCGCGATGAGTTATTTAGGGCGTTATGGAAGGAAACAACTCCGTATTTGCATACTCTGAACAAGGCATTGCTGGCTTGTGTTGGGGACCAGGTCCTAAAGCTGGGCGTAGAGCAGAGACCATAAGTGTAGCAAGAGCGGCATTGCTGGGGAACAATGGCGGAGCAAAGGTGCAATAGGCCTGTGTGCAAGGCAGGGCCAACGGGCTCCCAGAACCGTGCCTCTGAACCTGCTGCACCATTGGTAGCTGCGTCCCTGCTGGCGAATCTGGAGTGACTGGCCCGGTAGTGCAAACACAGAGAGCAGCGTGGACCGGAAGTGTTACCCTACCTCCCCAATCCCTCCCAGCTGATTTCTCTTTCAGGAAGATGAGACGGTTATTTGATGTTGTTTCCTGTCTTGCCTGAACCCCAGCCTTTCTACGGCACACACTCTCCCCAAACCAACCGTGGCTCCGGAAATAAAATGATCCCACGAGCACTTCCTGGTGTGCCCTGTGCTTATTTTACAGTAACCTTTTTCTATAATGCCCTTACCTCCATCGAATGCAGGACAAGTAAAAACACGTGTTTGCTGTGATTGTTTTATATAGTTATTTAAAGAGTAATCACCAAATGATCTACCTAAAATGTTAAGGAATTATTTGACGTCCAGGGTTTTAATTCTTTTTTTGCAGCAAGCAAAGGCATTAAAGCAAAACGGGATGGGGACTGGATGAAACAAAAGATCCGATTTTGCAGCTCAATCTCATTCTACCTGCTTAGTGCAAACGATCCTCCTTCTTTTGACGATTGACTCGATGCTGTGGCCTTTAGCCTCCTTCCTAAACATTCATTCTACTCAAGGTACCACAATGCGTTGTTGGATTCAGCCCCAATTCCTGCACTTATCTGCTCGCTTAGAGCACTGCACACGTGATAAAACGTTGTTACGGTGATTGTTTACTACTTATTTCTCGTATACACGCATTTTCATTTTACCAACAAACCCGCCGTATGTGATGTGCTTTTCAGCATGCTTTACATTCACAGGTACCGAGTACCGAGTACCTGCATTTCTTTAATTAGAAAGGGACAGCACTAGCCCTATCATATTGGAAGTGTAATGCTTTTAATAGGAGAGTACCAGCTATTGTCAGTAGTAAGTACCTGTACTTTTATATTTCCATTTCAGGCACTGTGAAGCATGACACCCCAAAATGTAATATTTGTCTAATTTCCACCAGCAAAATTCGGGTGGCAGCTGCGTGCGAAATAAACGCAGAATTGGGCATGAACCAAGTTTCAGCTTGTTGTTTCCCATTGCCCCTCCAAACCTTAAGTCAGAGGTAAAGCATTAACAGTAATGTTATGCCTGGTATAGGGTGTGAAATCATATTGCAAAGGTTTCAGAGGCTCCTGTAGCTGTCGTACTTTTGAATTTGTGACCGCGTAGGAGGCAGGGCCCTACCCCTGTCTATCCCGGTAGTAGTGAACCGCGAATGGTTAATGCGGTATGTACGAGTGCTTTCTGTAACGTTTTAGCTATGAATGCACTGCGTATACGCTATTTCACATCACTGCGTGGGTTCCATTTTGTAGCGGTGGCCATCTTATGGTTGCCCTCACATAGGCTATATAGCATGAAGCGAAAACGGGCCTTTTAGAGCACATGTGCCTTTCCTTGACTTTTCTGTGACCTGGGCAGCTTGGCTCTGCTGCCCCAGGTCAAACTGGTCTCACGAGTTCCCCGTCCTCTGGCCACCTGTGATTAGCATCAGGGCTTGACAAACCATAAAGTCTTTTCATCCTACACGAGCCTCCAGCTAATCTCTTTCACACCTGACTGTTCCTGCTTTATGGCTTGTTTCCCAAAACAGGAGATGCTCATGTTTATTGGGGCCTATCGATATCTGATGTGGGATCTGAGCTTTGCTGTGTAAATAATTGCGGGCTGGCTTAACTGGAATGTGGGATGGTCATCATGACTCTGCCTTTTCGTTTTGTAATGTATACGTGTAATAGCCATATCGTAAACTAAAGAATGTATGCCTGAGGCAGGAAATTCTGTATTTAAGGAGAAGCCCGTTTCTGTGATTTGCAGCAGTCTCCTGAGAACATACACTCTGTTGTACTTCTAGGACGCCTGTAATTGGTCTGCAGCCAATAAACTGATCTTTGACTTCACCCAGAAGACTCTGTGTTTCTGTAGGTCTGAAACAGGAAGAACCCCGAAGTCATAGGGTGTGTTCCCCTGCACCGCTGGGCTTAAAATACCCAGTACTTCAGTTGGCGCCCAACTCGGCGCGATTTCAGCGGTACCGGTCCAAGCCAGAGGTTCGTGAGGAGCTTCGTGTGGAAATTCTGGAGGAAGGCCGCCACTTCATCGACCCCTGCATGTCGACGTGGTCCGAAAGTCTTTTCTGCGAGGTTCTCCGCGTCCCGACGGCTACGAAGGACTGCTGCCCTGATTAATCGCCCTGTTTTGGACCCTTGACGATTTTGGTAGAGCGAAACAATCGAGAGAGTCTTCTGGTGACGCCATCGATCATCAATATTCAGTTAAGTATAAGTGGAGCGTCTCCTAGTTTGAATTTGGTATCCTTCGGGATCATTTTGATTTGGTGCTTGCAAGTCCCAAAGCCAGAGGACTCGTGTATTCACGAGACTATCGTATTTGATAATCCTTTGATGTTTGAAACTAGACTAGTGAGCGAAGATGCCTGGTTCTAGTGTATTTTGTAGATTGTTTTGTTTGGGTTGTGGAAGGGATTTCCAGTTAGAGGATTCATGTCCGGTTCCTCCAATTGGAACTCCTACTTATGAGCTTTATGTAAAACATGGCGTGGGCCCCATTGCATATAATGAAATATGGATCCGATACACCGGAAAGGACGGTGTTTTAAAATGGCCCCAAAATGGTAGTTTCGATACAGATATCTTAGATAATTTGGAAGTTAAATTGTTTAAAAAGAAAGCCCGGCCGGCGATGTTTGATTCTTTCCGCCTATGGCGAAAGGAAGCCAAACAGAAGGAAATAAAGCTAGCGAAAAGGGATAAGAGAGAGAGAGGTATGTCAGTGATGCAGGCAGCTGTGCAATTTAAAGATAATGAGGAGGAACAAATGAAGGAACAGTTACATAGACAGCGCAAACTAGGGATTGATAAATGTTACCCTGTTTTGTCACCCCTTGTGCAAGATAAGACAAAAGAGAATGAGAAAGATTCCCTAATGTCCCATTTGTTAAGTTCGCCACCCCCGTATGCGCAAAATGCCACCGCACCTCCACAGCTTGTAAATGCGCAGCCTCTAGTAAATTTGCCGCAAGCCTTCCCGCAGCCGCCAGCTCCTCCTCAGCTGGCTCCTATCCCTGCAGTGCAGCCCTCTCAAGGGCCGCCAGTTTTGCTACCTGTTACCCCCTGCGCTTCCTGCGACTTTGCCTAACACGCCACAGCTTCCCCTGGCGCTCCTTCTTACACTACCCCGGTACCTGTATCTGAGTCTGTTTTTCTTCCCTCTGTCTATCCCCCCGTTTTCGCCTCAACTTCTCCTTCAGCACGGCAACGACTGGCTAATGTAGTTACTAGTTTAATGTCGCCTCTTTTTGGGTCATCTAGTGCGACTCCTGGTTTACAACGTAAGCAATTGCGTAGTCAGCTACCCGGTCCCGAAGAGAAAGAGGTGTTAGATCATCTGGCGCGTAGGTGGATTGGTTTCCCTTCACTCTATGATGTGGAATCTGTTGTTAGCGTTTTTCACCAATGGGATGCCCCAAAACAGAGGTATGTCTTTGATAAAATGTGTGAATTCCTCTGTGAGGAATTGGAGGATAAGGGTGCAAACCCAAACCCACAGGAATTGTGTCGAGTGCGATTTGATTTCGAAACAGGTGTAATTGTGGGCCCCAAGGTAGATAAAGCAGTTGCGACTTTGCTGTCCCTCAGAAATGGCGATTGTCAACAATCATTGTTTGACCAGGATTTCCCTGTGGGGAAGGAGGGAAAAGTGCGACAATACCCCAAGAGAGAAGTCCCTCCGGTATGGAAGGAAGCCGTTGCGGCTGATGCCGCTCTAGGTATTGCTGCTGCTCCAGCACATTTTCAGCGTGTTTGGGTACATGTCCCATGGAAGCGATCTGAGGTGTTAGCACTTAAACAGACATTGCCTGATCCCCGTAAAAACCCTGCAGGGTATTATAAGGAGTTGTCACAAACTGCAGAATCATGTGTAATGAATCTAGCCGACATAGATATGCTGTTTGGGAATGTTGTTCCACAGCCTTTATGGGGATCCATTCGTAATGTAGATCACGCTGCAGAACTAGGGGACACATGGGCTAATATCATTGCCGCAGACACTAGACAAGTTGGTGGTGCAAAACCTGAGCCCCTCATAGCAGCGCTCCCTGGTAGAATTATTACTTACATGAAAACTATAATGCCTGCGATGCGCGTAAATTGGGACAAACTATCCGCATGTAAGCAGAAGAAAGATGAGACAGTGTCTGATTTCTTCACCAGGTTTGAAGAAACGTTTATCGACCACAGTGGTCAAGACATGAGCACTGAAGGTGGCCAACGGCTATTTGTTGATAAATTTGTACAGAACCTACTTCCCGAGTTGTGTAAGAAACTTAAAGACTCAGAAAGTTCTTGGGCTGTTTCCTCTTCAGCGCAAATACCGGCTACTGCACAGTATTATGAAAATAGAGACAAAGATGAGAAGGATAGAACAGATAAGAGAACGAAAGAACTAAAGACAAAGGTCCTCTTGCAGCAGGCCTATCCGCCACGTGGAGGACAGAGTAATTATAGGCAAACACAAGGTATTTATCAGCAACCCCAACAATTTCGGAATAGTCAGCAAATGAACGGGTATTATCAACCACGAATCCCTGTAGGTCCCAACCAATGTTCATATTGCAAAGAGGAAGGTCATTTCATATATAGTTGCCCTAAATTAATGCAGCGTAACAGTAATGCGTATGGCGCAAGAGGTAGAGGTGGTCAGCAAGCTCCTAGAGGCAGGGGGCGTGGAAATATTCCCCAGAACGCGCGTCCTCTTCCGCCTCAAAATACCATAAATAGCTTTGATCAGCAAGCCAACGCGACTGGTAATACAGCTCAGTATTACAATAATGATTATTATGCAGAAGATGACAATGTAGAAGATGATGATTACTAGGACAGCCGTAGACAGAGAGAGGGAGTTGTTTCAGTGCCAGTGGATCAGAGCGGACCTTATGTTAAAGTAACTACAGCAAATGTAACGGAGCCCTTTCTGCTGGATACTGGTGCTGCAAAGAGTTCAATTATGCATTCAAAACTCCCTGGTGCGCCTTTGTCTGGCGAAATATATGTCTCAGTAGGTTTTTCTGGCGCCCCAGTTAGGAACCCGATATCTAGTCCTATGTCACTTTCTGTTGGACCTTGTGAGCTAAAAGCACCCCTCAGTCTAACAACAGGTTGTGGTGAAAATTTGCTAGGCTTAGATTTGCTAAAAAGATTGCATGCCACGCTATATTGTTCTCCTTCAGGAGTACAACTTACATTAGGCAAGAAAGTGATTTCCCCGATGTATTTGTCTAAAAATACAATGCCACCTGAATTGTCATCCCTTCCGGATGCCCTTTGGGCTACTGGTCCCAATGATGTGGGTCTCTTGGAAATACCGCCATATGTGGTCACTTTAAAAGCCAATGTCAGATTGCCACGCATTCCTCAGTACAAGATCTCCAATGAAGGTCAGAAAGCATTATTAGCAATTGTCAGTGATTTGATTAAGAAGGGTGTAATTGAAGAGACAAGAGGCAACGTTTGCAATAGTCCTGTTTTACCTGTCTTAAAATGAACGGACCCTTCACAGCCACCTGTTTACAGATTTGTGATTGATCTTAGAGAGGTTAATAAGATTGGTGTACCACAGTTTTCAGTTGTCCCTGATATAACTGCCTTGTTAACCATGATTCCAGCCTCCGCTGCATGGTTCTCAGTGATCGATCTAAAGAATGCTTTCTTTAGCATCCCAATTGCAGAGGAGAGCAGAGACATTTTTGGCTTCAGTTTAGGAGGTCGCAGCTTCCGCTTTAAACGCGCTCCCCAGGGCTACTGTGAAAGTCCATCAATATACAGTCAGGCTTTAAAAGCGCAGCTTGATGCACTTGTTTTACCTAATGGCGCTATCCTCATTCAGTACGTCGACGATTTACTGATCGCCGCGGATACTGAAAAGATTTGCAAAAACGCTACCTTGTCATTGTTGCGTCATTTGTCTGCCTTTCATCACAAAGTGTCTCTCTCAAAGCTGCAATATTGTCGACAAGAGGTGACCTACTTAGGTCATCTCTTATCGAAGGAGGGAAGGAGACTGACCCCAGAAAGAATTCAAGCCATTGCACAGTTGAGTGTGCCAAGAACACAGAGAGAAGTGCGTGCTTTCTTGGGCATTACTTCATACTGTAGGCATTGGATTCCTAATTTTTCCTTGTTGGCAAAACCTTTGTTAGCATTGACATGCAAAGACACACCGAATCCTATCCCATGGTCTGAAGAGTGTCAGAAAAGTTTTTTGGAATTGCGTAAGGCATTGTGTTCAGCTCCTGTGTTGGGTACCCCTGACTACAGCAAGCCTTTTACATGTTCACGAGAAGGATGGTTGCGCATTATCAGTGTTAACACAGCCTTTTGGCGACAGACCGCGTCCATGCGCGTATTTTTCATCAACCTTGGACCCTGTAGCGAGGGCATTGCCAAGTTGTCTGAGAGCCACAGCCGCTGCAGCTATGTCTATTCGACAGTCTGCTGGACTAGTAATGGATAATACATTGATTGTCATGGTTCCACATGCTGTGGACACATTGTTAAACAGGACCAAGACACAGCACCTAACTAGTGCGCGATTATCTGGTTATGAGCTGACACTGTTAGCAAACCATATACACATAAAGAGATGCAACACGTTGAATCCAGCTACACTATTACCAATTCCAGCAGACCTAGATGAGATTGAGCAACATGATTGTCTGTTCAGAACAGAGGAAGAAACGAAAGGGAGAGTAGATCTTAAAGATACTCCCCTGACTGAGTGTGATGGTACCTTATGGGTGGATGGTTCGTGTTTCAAGCTTCCGAATGGTGATACGACTGCTGCATATGCCATTACGACTTTTCACACGATTGTTGAGACTGCACGTGTGCCACAAATTTCGGCTCAAGCAGCAGAATTGATTGCCCTTACGAGAGCATGCGTGTTGTCAGAAGGAATGAAAGTGAATATATACACAGATAGCCATACGCCTTTGGCGTGGCTCATAGTTTTGGGCGATTGTGGAAAGAACGTGGGTTCCTGACTTCGCATGGAGCTAAGATTCAGAATGGCAAGTTGGTGAATGATCTCCTTGAGTCGCTGACCCTACCGTTGCAAGTCGCGATTATGAAATGCAGTGCGCACAAGAAAATCACTGATGATGTTGGCCGTGGTAATGCGTTTGCTGATGAAGTCGCGAAAGAAACAGCAAAAGATGTGAAGACTCGAATGTATGTTGCAGGCCCTGCCAGATGGGTTGGTGATGTTTGAATGTGTGAAAACACAATAGAAAGTGTAAAGTCCCTTCAAGCTGAAGCCACAAAGAAAGAGTTAAGCAAGTGGAGAGAAAGTATGGGTAAGTTAGATGAGAATGGTTGTTGGATTGATTTGTCAGAACATAGGCGATGGTTGTTACCTGATGCATATGTGCTTCCAGTGGTTACTATGGCACATGGAATGGCACACATCAGTACGAAAGGAATCTGTAAGTTGTTGGCTCCAGTATGGCAGAATGCTGGAATTCCTAAGTGTGCAGAGAATGTGGTCAAGAATTGTATGGTATGTTTGAAGTACAACCCTGGTAGGGGAACCCCAACTCCAGTTGGTCATTTTGCGCCTCCATCATATCCATTTGAAGTTTTGCAGCTAGATTTTATCCACATGGAAAGGTGCAACAACCTGAAATATGTATTGGTGGTGGTTTGCGCTTTCTCAAAATGGATAGAGGCCTATCCTCTAAAAGATAACACGGCTCTGTCCACAGCCAAAGCCCTTGTGAAGGAATTTTTCCCTAGGTTTGGAATGCCAAGAATGGTGTGGAGTGATAATGGAAGTGAGTTTGTGGGTAAAGTGATGAAGAATGTGTGTGAGGGACTAGGTATAAGGCAGAAGTTTCACGCTGCAAACCACCCCCAATCAGCTGGATTAGTGGAGCGCTACAATGGCGCTCTAAAACTTAAATTGGCCAAAATCCAGGCGAGCACCGGTCTTAAATGGCCTGATGCTCTGCCTTTAGCACTCCTGTCCACTAGAATGACCGTGCATTCACGGGTGGGACTTAGTCCCTACGAGGTCGTTTTTGGCCGCCCGGACAATGTTTGGGGTGTGCCAAGACCGACGAAATTCAGTGAGATCGAGCATCCAGTACTACTTGATTACTTGTATGATTTGACGGTTAAACTGCGTGTTTTACACCAACAGGTGCATGATACTCTCCCTCCGGCTTCTGAGGCTCCAGGACACCCTATTGACCCTGGCACGTGGGTCCTTGTGAAAAACTTTCAGCGGAAAACCAGTGAGGAGCCCCGCTGGATTGGCCCTCACCTCGTACTGCTGTCGACAAGATCAGCTGTTCGAGTGAAGGGGAAAAGGAACTGGATCCACGGCGCCCACGTGAAGAGGATCTCTTTGCCTCTGCCGTATGACCAGTGGGTCCAGGAGAGTATCGCAGACTCTGAAACAGACACTGTACCTCGTTTTGTGCCGTTCAGTGATGCACGCATAAAAGGCACAGCTTCAGCGCAGGAAAGTGACGATATTTTGCAAGAAGCTGTGCCACCGTCAATTCGATTGGACACTACAGAGCCTGAACTCTTGTTTCAAGATCAAACAGTGCCTGGCCGTTTTCGTTACAATCTGAGGCCAAGGCCCACGGACAAATAAATATTCTTTTCTTTTACCTTTTTATTTTTTGATAACCAGAGCTCTCCCATCTGAAGGACTTTCTTGATTTTTGTTTTTCGAACCACCATCCGGGTTCAGCCGCAGGGTCGCGGTGCCAAGACTTTGGGGTACAGGCCGAAGACGTTAGGTCGACGGTTCTGGTTGGTCTAGGGCGTTCCCTGGACTGACAGGCGTACTCCTTAGCAGAAGATACTCACCCGCCGCGAGCGGCACGATTAGAGGATGGAGTTTTGTAAGATGGAGAGACTCACTGAGGAAATGAACTTTAAAGCAAGAATATGTAAAGTAATGAAAACCAAACGTTTTGTATTTTTATGCCTGTTTGTATTATGTAGTATGGTAGTGTTTACTGTAGGATTTGTATTCTTCTCCTCTCAAGAGCCCATTGCACCCACAGCACAGCCTACACCTCCTCCTACTATCTCCTCACACTCTTTTCACCCTCTGCCTGAACATGAACAAGCTAGACGATCAAAGTTTGTGAATAACTCGTTTATTCAGCTCCTGCACCAGCACCAACTAGTCATGAATACAACAAATTGTTGGGTGTGCGGTTTGATGCCACATACCATTAATAAGGGTATTCCCTATTTGGTGCTGCCGTATAGTTACAATGGATCGTCATGGGCATTCCAGACGATGTTTCTCTATGCTCTAGACGCCTACTCCCCGCGACAACCACGTTCCATCAGACCTAGCACCAATAACAAAGCTTTAGTGAAAGGAGTTGCCGATATGAGTAGAGATATCGATGCATACTCATTCATTCCAAAAGAAGAGTTGAGAGCTTATGTAGGGTGGAACTCGACGGGGTATAGTATTAGTCTAGGTGAAAGACAGCGGAAAATCTCATCCCCAATCTGGGTCGTACCCCACATAGGTCGGTTCTGTTTACAAGGTAATGGTCAGAATCCTAGAGCTCAACTGGGGAGAAGTGACTGTACTGAAACGTACACTTTTCCATCACAGTTTTCCCCAGCGTTTATGGCTGCCAAGGGTACATATTTTATCTGCAATGACCGAGCATATACATGGTTGCCCCCTGATTTCTCGGGCACATGTTATATTGCAAATCTGCTACCGCCAACATTTACTGCCGCCTCTGACTATCACAAGACCAGAGTTGTGAGAGGCGTGATTAGTAAGGAAGATACTGCCGGTCAGGAAGCGGGAGATTTCTTTTTGGGTTTCCTGCCGTTTTGGGGACCTATGGTCAATAGTAGGAACCTGAGACAGCTGACTCGTGTGGTTAAATCCACTGTTAATGTTACGGCTGGTGCCCTTGGTAATTTGACAGCTGAGCTCCAAGCGGATCGCCTCATGACTTTGCAGAACCGCATGGTTCTAGACGTTATACTTGCAGAGCGTGGTGGGGTATGTAAGGTTATCCAATCCAGTTGTTGCATTTTCATACCAGACAACGCTCCAACAGTCTATCAAGCCATCTCCAAACTGCATAAAATATCTGAGTCCATACACGTGGATAAAGGAGATTGGTCACTGGTGGGATGCTTCTGGGAACTGATATCTGCCTGGGGTTGGAAAGTTCTGATGGTCATTGGAATGATCTTAGCCATCCTTTTCCAGTTCTGTCTGTGCATACAGTGTGCTCCTGCGATATGTGGCCTCTGTGCTACATTATGTGTAAGGAAACCTGTATCGAGGGACGAGCTAAGTAATAGGATGATGCTACAGCAACATCTCCATGACTTCGTGAATATTGACCTAGACTCGGATTGAAATGAGTGTAGTTATTGCCTATGTAAGGGCAAAAGGAGGGTCTGTCGTACTTTTGAATTTGGGACCGCGTAGGAGGCAGGGCCCTACCCCTGTCTATCCCGGTAGTAGTGAACTGCGAATGGTTAATGCGGTATGTACGAGTGCTTTCTGTAACGTTTTAGCTATGAATGCACTGCGTATACGCTATTTCACATCACTGCGTGGGTTCCATTTTGTAGCGGTGGCCATCTTATGGTTGCCCTCACATAGGCTATATAGCATGAAGCGAAAACGGGCCTTTTAGAGCACATGTGCCTTTCCTTGACTTTTCTGTGACCTGGGCAGCTTGGCTCCGCTGCCCAAGGTCAAACTGGTCTCACGAGTTCCCCGTCCTCTGGCCACCTGTGATTAGCATCAGGGCTTGACACACCATAAAGTCTTTTCATCCTACACGAGCCTCCAGCTAATCTCTTTCACACCTGACTGTTCCTGCTTTATGGCTTGTTTCCCAAAACAGGAGATGCTCATGTTTATTGGGGCCTATCAATATCTGATGTGGGATCTGAGCTTTGCTGTGTAAATAATTGCGGGCTGGCTTAACTGGAATGTGGGATGGTCATCATGACTCTGCCTTTTCGTTTTGTAATGTATACGTGTAATAGCCATATCGTAAACTAAAGAATGTATGCCTGAGGCAGGAAATTCTGTATTTATGGAGAAGCCCGTTTCTGTGATTTGCAGCAGTCTCCTGAGAACATACACGCTGTTGTACTTCTAGGACGCCTGTAATTAGTCTGCAGCCAATAAACTGATCTTTGACTTCACCCAGAAGACTCTGTGTTTCTGTAGGTCTGAAACAGGAAGAACCCCGAAGTCATAGGGTGTGTTCCCCTGCACCGCTGGGCTTAAAATACCCAGTACTTCATAGCCAGTGGTCCACTCACAAGTGTCCAATGTAATTTCACTTACTCTTCTTTGTACAAGTAATGAAAATTCTTAAAATCCTGAACCTGGTGTAATCAAAACCCATTTGGTTGCATGCATCTTCATGTAGAAAACTGGATTGTCAGGGCAAACTGCACCCAGTTGGCCAAACCTACAGTGAACCTGGGCTTACTTGGTCATTGAAAGACAGGACAATCAGAGGATTGGAGGGTTCAAGTGTGCCCGTGTGTTTGCAGTAATATATTTTCAGTTAAAACCTAAATTGTGAATATGGTGTGCTAATGTTTCCAGTTGTTTTTGAGTTTGTGGAAAATGTACATTTACTGCCCAGACACCCAGGGCTGGATTGGGATTAGAAATCGGCCCGGGCACGCTAAAAAACAAGTGGCCCACATTTGCATATTGCCTTTCCGCAAAACACTGCTTCGGAGACGTTTTATAAACACCTGAAAACAAGTGAGGTCACTTCTGCTCAGGTCCCCAGACACAGCCCAAATCGGTCCCCATGCTGCCAAAAAAGCAGCCCACAGCTGAAACTACGATACCGCCCCCTCGACCATCGCCTGAGTGTCCGCCTTCCCATTCCGACCCTGCACACACCTCTTTGGACCTATTCATTCTGGTGGGGAAGATAAAGCCGCAAACGGTTCTGTGATTCGGAAACTTGATAAGATGTGCAAGTTCGTCCAGCCACTTCTGTGAAGCAAAATGGGAGCTAAGGGGGCAGCCAAGCACGGCGAGGTCTGCCCCCGGGCAGATTGGGAGGGGGAAGTGTGGCCGGCTCGTGGTCATTTTACCTGATTTGGGCTACATTGGGAATAGCCCAAATGTAGCCCAATTTTAGAAACATAGCCCAAAGTTATATAACGGGTTTTCGCGCTCACCCAGCCACCATTTTAGGTTTGGTGACCTGGTGGCTGGGAGCGATTGTGCCGGGCAGGTTTTTTGTCGGGTTTTGTCAGGCCTAGTTGTTACGTAGCGGCAGTGGTAGGTGATTTTCTGGGCGTAATTAAACATGTCTGGCGGCGATTATCGTGTCCTGGAGGCCCTGAGGCTGCTTAGTGAGGCTGGCAGGATGGACTTAGTGATCCCGGACGCGATGAGGGCCGCACCCCCTGGTGAAGCACGCGCCGGCCAGGGTGGCGGGCGCCGTCGCGGCTTGCTCGCCCCTCCCCGGAGGGCTGCTGTTTCGCAGGTGAGTGGACGGGGTCGCGCGTATGTCAGGAGCGCGGCCCCGGAGAGCAGGGAGGTAGCGAGCATAATGGCGGACGGAGGCGGGGCGGCAAGGCGCGGGACAGTTTCCGGGCGGGGGAGCGCGTCGGGCCTCTCCCCGCCGCATAGCCAATCCGTTGGGGGCCGCTCATATGCCAGGGAAGCGGCCCCGGAGGTAGGGGTAAGCGTTGCCTTGCTCGGTGGGGGCCGCAGTGATGTATGCGGAGCGGCCCCCTTTCATGGGGAGTCAGGCAGCGCAGTAACGGGGAGCGCTGCCCGGAAGCCTGCAGGGAAGCGGGAGGGGACGGGAAAGTGTCTGGGGCCTCAGCGGGAGTCAGGAGGTAGGCCTCAGAGGGGGAGCCTAGTAGAATAACTGATGTGGCAGGGCAGCGGGGGGCTCAAGCTGGGCTGCAAGTTGTTGGGGAAGGGGTGAGGAGGGTACCTGAGGCCTCCTTGGTGGTAGACCAGCAGCTTGGGGGGTTGGATGGGGTGCAAGCACCTGGAGATGGGGCGGTGGGCGGTACAGTCCATAGGGGCATGGGGCTTTCGTCAGGGCAGGACGGGTGTGGTGTGGTAGGGGGAGGTTCTCCATTATTGATTGAATCAGATGGGAGTGAGCGGGATTGGGCAGGCCTGGACATTTTTGAGTCCTGGTCGGAAGGGGTGTCTGGGGCGCCTGAGGTAGGGGAAGTGTTTGGGAGGGTTGAGGGCTACGGGACAGCTGGGGGACAGGGGGAAGGCCTCGCGGCGGGCTCTGGCAATACAGGGGTGCGGATGGCCTGGGGGGGTGCGGCGGAGGTCGAGGAGGCCGGGCCGAGTTTTCGGGGGGGGGGCTGGGGCAGGGGGCTTGGAGTGGAGTGATGGGGAGGAAGGGGAAGACGACGAGGAGGAGGTTGCTGATCTGCGTGCAGTGGGTCGGGCTTGGGTAGCCAGTACGTTAGGGGCAGGTAAGCGAGGATGGGATGGTAGGCAGAAGAGAGGTGGGCCCAGCACACCAGACCATTCCTTTCTGTTTCAGGCGGTGGATCGACAACCTAGCCGTCACGGGGTGCCTGACTTGGTAGGCACCCCAGAGGCACCAAGGAGAAGGGAGGGTGGAGCCTCGGGCGGCGTGCCCAGTACCGGCGGGGGATCCCGGCGTGGCTGGCACAAGTAGGCCCGGGACGGGCTCGCCGGCCCCAACACCCACGGGGACAACGTCGACGGAGCAGCGCTGAAGAAGATGTCTGTTTTTTGCGCAGGGTTCAGTCGGCTCCACCAGCGGGGAGCGCTGGGGGTGCGCGGCAGGAGGGGCTTGATTATGAGGAGGATAGTATGGAAGAGTGAGAGGTGCGAGATGTGGAGGAGGACAGGGAGGGGGGGCCGAGTAATGCTGTGTCTAGTGTCTTACAGGTGTCACGACGCCAGGCGAGGCCCACGGGTCGGACATCGAGGTGGGAGACCGGCTCGGCCCCTCGGCCAGGACACAGGGTGAAGCGACGGATGGAGTCCCTGGCGCCAGGTAAATGGTCTTTGCTCGGGCGCCCGGTGATGGTATCCGTGGGTGTTGGTGGATCTGATAGAGAAGGGGGGATTGGGGGGAGGTTGCGCAAGGGGGCGTATGTGGTGGATGTGGCAGTTGGCACTGAGGACTCAGGTAAGGGCGGTGGTTCAGGTAAAGGCAAGGAGGTGGAGAGCTTGACGGACACGAAAGGGACGGTTGAGACACAGACGGGAGAGGGTGAGACAAAACTAGAGAGCAAAGAAGTGAAAATAAAACGCTTGCCCTACATGGGGGTAACTAAACCCTTAGGCGCACATTTGATGCTGGCTACCAAGGAACGGATTTGGAAAGGGGAATATGTGGAAATGCTGAAGCTCCTTCACAGGGAAGTGCGGGCGAAGGAGGGTTATAAGGAGGAGGAATTTGAGTTGGCTAAATGGCCTAAGGTGCCGTTGACGATTGAAAACTGGATAGCGGCGTTCCTTATATACGCTAGCGTGTATTGTGAAAAATTCCCAGAGAGGTCTGTGGCCATGTTTAAATACATGGATGTCATACGGAAGGCGCAGATTACGGGGGGTGGATATGCCTGGGCCCAGTATGATGAGGAGTTCCGGGCGCGCATGGCGTGGGACCCGGAGGCGAAGTGGGGCGAGCTAGATACAGATTTGTGGCAGCATACGATGGGACTTGCGGGGTCTGGAAAAACAATTTTCACGGCCAGCGGGCCCCCGCTCGTGTATCGGCCCTTTCGAGGAGGCCCCACCCGCAGGGGTTGGAGGGAGCAGGCAGGGGAAAAAGGGGCTTGCTGGGATTATAATAAGGGACTGTGCACCCGATAGTACTGCCGTTTTCGGCACAAATGCTCCGGATGCGGGAAACGACATGCACTGGTCAAATGTTTGGGGGCCCAGGGTCAGTCGCAGGGAGCGCAGCAGTGGCAGTCGGGAGCCTTTAAGGCAGGGGGTCAGCAGCAGCAGTCGGGAGGGGGGCGGGGGGCTAAGGAGCCTGGGCCAAAGGGCTCGTACTCCGGTTAAAGTGGGGAACTTGCTGGCAGCCTTGCAGGGGTATCCAGAGAGGGAGGCTGCGGAGCGGTTACGTTTGGGGTTTCTTGAGGGGTTCAGACTGGGGTACGAGGGTCCACGGGTGAGGCGCTGGGCAGACAATCTGAAATCGGCATGAGAGCACTCTCAGGTAGTGCAAGACAAACTTGACAAGGAGGTACGGGAGAGCCGCATGGCGGGTCCCTTTCAGGAATGGGCGTTGCGAAATTTGATTGTGTCACCCATTGGAGTGGTGCCTAAAAAAGAGCAGGGTCAGTTTCGCCTTATTCAACATTTGTCCTGGCCGGAAGGAGGGTCGGTCAATGATTTTATTGACGAATGAGAGGCCACTGTATCTTACTCTTCTGTTGACGGCACCATGTCACTGGTGGTGACCACGGGCGCAACAGCGCAGATGGCAAAGTGCAACATAAAGTCAGCTTTCCGGCTGCTTCCAGTTCACCCTGATGACTGGGATCTTTTGGGCATCCAATTCGGCGGTCACTGGTACGTGGACAAAGCGTTGCCGATGGGCTGCTCCATGTCTTGCGCACTTGTTGAAGGTTTCAGCACGTTCCTACAATGGTTGTTTACGGAAAGGACAGGTCACCAAGGAGTTACGCACTACCTGGATGACTTCTTTTTTGTGGGCACCTCAGACTCCACGGACTGCCAGAAGGCTCTGGACAGCTTCAATGAGATAATGAGGGAACTGGGTGTGCCGTTGGCCCCAGAGAAAACGATGGGACCCAGCACGGCCCTTGCCTTTTTAGGAATTGAGTTGGATTCATGGTTGATGGAGGCACGCCTTCCTGCGGACAAAAAGCAGCGAGTGTTGGGGCTGCTGGCAATCATTTTGGCAAAACCAAAGGTTACGGTTAAGGACATACAGGTTCTGCTGGGCCATCTCAATTTCGCCTGTAGGGTGGTCAGAGTAGGGAGGACGTTCTGTAGGCGACTGGGTCGGGCACTGGCGGGACAGAGGCCCCCACATCATCGTGTACGTCTGTCAGCTGGGGTGCGGGAAGACTTGAGGATGTGGCAGTTTTTCTTGCACCAGTTCAACAGGATACCACTGATGAGGGAGGCGGACATGGTGTGGGACGTACAGATTTTTTCAGACGCAGCAGTGAGCACTGGATTTGGTCTTTATTGGCAGGGGAGGTGGTGTGCCGAACCCTGGCCAGCGGAATGGTTGGATGGTGGCAGGAGTATTGCCTTTTTGGAATTTTTTCCCCTGGTGGTGGCCACCACGCTGTGGGGGGCTCTGTTGGCTCACAAGAAGGTCAGTTTCAGGATTGACAACATGGCAGTGGTGCATATTGTCAATCGACAGTCTGCTAGAGATGAAGAGGTTCTGAAGTTGTTGAGGGTTTTCGTGTTGGGGTGCTTGAAGCATGATATTGCTTTTTGCGCGGTGCATGTGCCAGGTGTGGACAATGACATTGCGGATGCTTTGTCTCGTTCACAGTGGGGGAGATTCCGTGGGCTCGCCAAGGATGCGGACGTGACCCCGACCAGAATGCCGCACCAGCTGTGGTACGTAGGCAACACAGGATGTTGCAACTGGTTTTAGGCTCATTAGCGCAATCCACGAGGTCAGCCTATCGAGCGGCATGGGAGGATTTCTTACGTTCCGGGGCATGGCGGCGGGCTTCTTGGGTGGCTAGACAGGAGGATGTGATACAGTTTATCTTGGAATTGGTGGATAAGGGTCTTACGAAGGTCACGATTGTGGCCAAGCTGGCGGGAATTGCTTTCGTCGGGAAATTGTTGTGGGGCTATGCACCCTCCGCGGGGGAACTTGGGGCACGGATTTTGGAAGGTTGGGCGCGGGAATGTGGGCGCGCCACTCGAGTGCGGAGACCTTTGTCTTGGGAATTGTTGGAAGGGGTGCTGGGTGTGTTGCCTGGGGTTTGTTTTGATGCAGGGGAAGTAACCCTTTTTTCCACGCTCATGTTGTGGATGTTTTTCGGGGCATTTAGGGTTTCTGAGTTGTTGGGGTCTAAAAGGGAGCGGGGTTTGTCTTGGGGGAGGTTTCCTTCGGTACAGAGGATGTCCATATTTGGCTTCAGAAGGCGAAAATGGATCAGAAGGGCAAAACGAAATGGGTATCTTTGAAAAGGGGGCGTACGTCGCCAGTCTGTCCTTTTCGGTGGGGTTTGCGATTGAGATCCTTGTCAAGGGGATTGGGAGGTTTGCTCTTTGCTCACGGGGATGGGCGGTGAGTCAAGGCGTCACAGCTGTTAGCGGTGTTGAGAAAAGCGCTGGGTCGACTGGGGGTCGACGGGAGGGGTTTTGGGACACATTCCTTTCGAGTTGGGGCAGCTTCGGAGGCACATTCTAGGGGCTGGGAGCGAGGGGACATTATGAGGCTGGGCAGGTGGTCCTCGGATTGCTATCAGCGTTGTGTGCGCAGTGACGCTGGGGGAGCGGTAATATAAAAAAAAAAAGAAATATGTTGCCTGGTATGTTTCTTCTTTCTTATTCTCGTTTCTCTTTGCAGGTTCGGTTATGGGGCCCCTCGCCAGGGAGATGTCCATCTGGATTGTGGGGCATTCGTTTGTAAAACGGGTGCAGGTCCAGGCCCGCTCGAGCTACTTTGGGGACAGTTTGGGGTTTAATAAAGATTTATTCTCGGTTGGTTGGCGGGGTAGGGGCGGTATGCGGTGGCAGGAGCGGTTATCGGTGCTGAATGGGCTTTTGGTGGCTGGTAGATGCCCGGATGTGTTGGTGGTACATCTGGGGGGAAACGATATGGTTAGGGAGACGGGTTTGGCGCTGATGCGGGCAATGAAGAGGGACTTGTCATTGATCAAGGCTCGATGGTCAGGGTGCTCCATTGTATGGACGGAGTTTGTCCACCGGAGAGTTTTGAGGGGTGCGGTCAATCCTGGGGCAGTTGACAAAGCTAGGCGTAAGTTGAACACTGAGATGGTGAGATTTTGCCGGCACTTAGGGATTTGCAGGATTGCCCATAGGGAAATTCATTACGACACACCGCATTTCTTTAGGGACGATGGGGTTCACTTGTCTCGGCTCGGCATGGACCTGTATCTTTTGGAGTTGCGCGAGGTGTTGGCCCGGTTGTTGGGGTTTACCGTCGGTAGGCAAAACGGCGACTGTTGGGGGGGGCAGAAAAAGGGGGGAGGAGGCGTATCCGCCTACACTCCTGCCCTTTTCTGGGTGGCAAGGTGGTTGACAGTTGGCCGGGATTGGCTGGAGTTTGTTGTTATATGTTGGTAGTTTGTGAGCAGGGAAAGGGTAACAAGGTAGGATAAGTTTAGATTAAAGGTTGGTTAGTTACAGTAGCACAAGGGCAGGTAGGGATTACGGTCAGGGGAGGTTACGACTTGGAAAGGCTAGATTGTGTAGGATTGGGTTATATTTTGGTTATGGAATGTTATGTTGTATTTTGTGGGGTGGGGGACCTGATGTGGGGATCGTAGGGGTGGGGGGGAGGAACAAGGGGTCAGGAAATTCTTGTATAGTGAGGTGTTTAGTTTTGTAAGGTAGTGGCCAAGGGATGAAATTGTGATATGCACCTGTTTCAATAAAGCGGCTTTTTTCACACACAATAAACTGGTCTCGTGTCGGCTCGCCCCCCCCCCTTATCTCCCAATAATGCTTCCTCTGACATATAGGTTGCCTTTTGAGGTGGAACCCTCGAATTCGATGTGAGCAGAAAAACCTAATAATATTATAAGAACTTGTGAGCACGCCTGGTTTCCGGTTAGGAAGGCGCGAGGGGGAACCAGTGAAGGCATGTAGCCACCCGGTCCGCCTCAGACCTTACACCCCGTGTGCGTTATGGATGCTGAAGGCTTGTACATCTCGGTTTGACAGCTCTAATGTCGTCTTCCAGTGGAAGTGCGTCGTCTTGGAGCTGTTGGTGATCCTGTGTAATTCCTGCTAGATTTGTAAGGGGACATGGAGCCGAAATTCGGCGCTCTTACTTCTTTCGTTGTCATTGCAATGTCTCCCAGTTGTAGCATGTGCCACCACTCTGGGGCGCGTCCATTACGAAATAACCTGTTACATAGAGGGGGAGCTCCTTCTGTGATATATCTCGCTGTTATTGTTGAACATGTTGATATCTAATTTCACAATAATACATTGCTAAATCCTTTTAAAGCCGGTCATTATTCACAATATAGTTGATGTTCTCCTTGGAGTAAGTTTTGTTTATGGTCATTTTATGGATGGACTTGGTAGTTAACTTATTTGGGAAACCCCCTCCAGGAGTCGAGTTGCCCCTCCCCTCTCTTGCTTTAAAACAACTGCGGCCCCCTTGTCCCTCAAATCAAGCCACTGACACAGTGCTTTGGTGCCAAAAAAGGTCGCAGTTTATTCAGCAATTCCACATAACATGTTTATACTTTTGCAAATTTCATGCTTCATTGCTATTTTGCACTTATAATTGTTTTATGTTGGGCACTGCATTTGCTTTTAAAGTGTGGGTACGGCTCTTGCTTTTAATCTTTTAAATATCCAAGCGTGACCTGCGGTACCCGCCTGTCAGGGCTGGACTGGCCATAGCGGGCACCGGGCAATCCCCTGGTGGGCCGCAGGGGTGGGGGCTGGTTTTGGGCTCCTGGGGGCCGTTTTTATTGCAGGGCCGTTTTTGCAGCATAGCTGCAAAATCGGCCCTGTAACAAAATCGGCCGAAAACCGGCCCTGGGAAAGAGCTCGGCGGCCCCCCCAACTACCCCCCCGGGGGGGCATTCCAAGCACGTTGCCAGGGCCAGTTTTAGTTCCCAGTCCGGCCCTGCGGCCTGTAAGAGCGGGTCCGCCTTCCCCAGTCAGCATTCTAGTCTCCTTCCTGCCCCCATAAAAGACCACGATGACTCGACCGCGCAGCGTGTGATTAGCGCTGTGGGCTCACATTGGGCTTTCTATTGCTGCTACATTCGTATTGCTATTTTGCACTTATAATTGTTTTATGTTGGGCACTGCATTTGCTTTTAAAGTGTGGGTACAGCTCTTGCTTTTATTCTTTTAAATATCCAAGCGCGACCAGCGGTACCCGCCTGTAAGAGCGGGTTCCCCTTCCCCGGTCAGCGTTCTAGTCTCCTTGCTGCCCCCATAAAAGACCACGAAGACTCAGCCGTGCAGCGGGCGCGCCGAAGGCAAGCCTGTCTGCGCCCATCAGCGTACCGGAGGCGGCCACACTGCCAGTAAGTCGAACTCTATGCCCCGCAGATGTTACAACAAAGACACGCTCCTGAAAATAGGAAGGAAAGTGAGCGGATGCTCCCCTCTTCCTCCATTCGTATTGGCGCAGCCAATTTTAAAGGGTTGTTCACAATGTGGCTGGGACGCTTTCATCAAGGAAACAGGGCAGGCTTTGAAGAAGCAGGTAGGCTGTAGTTCAGGCCACTGTGATGTTTATCATCCTCAGAAAAAAGCGCAACTCTGCGCCTTGCTTCTCAATACACGGTCTTTGAAAAAACATGCTCTCAACATTTATGATCTACTAGTGGAGAAATCCCCAGATTTTTTATCTCTAAAGGAGACATGGCTTAGTGAGACCTCAAAGCCTACCATCGCCTCTGCTATTCCGTCGGGCTACCAGATTACTAGGAAGGACCGACGGGTGGGCATTGCGGGGGGGGGGGGGTATCGCTATCATTTTCAAAAACCACTTTTCGTGTACAATAGTTCCTTTGGCTGAAGTAGAGGGAGCGGAATGTCTCAGCTTCCATTTGGGAGTGTCCCCACACTAATCACTGGCCGGCATTCTTAATTTATAGACCTCTGGGCCCTGCCGGAAGGTTTTTAGCCTCCATTGGTGACGTTGTTTCACCCTTCATTATGAAACATAAACATTGTTTGGTATTAGGTGATTTTAACATGCACATGGATAAATTGGATGATGTGGACTCTACCAGACTACAAGAGTCATTAGAGATGTTAGAATTGGCCCCTTATGTACATTCTCCCACTCATGAAAAGGGCCAGGCCTTAGACCAGATCTTCTCCACGGTCAAAATAGGAATGAGCCAACCGCTCCCCTTGTGTAGTCTGACCAATTTCTTTTGGATTTTTCAATCAGAAAGGAATCAAACCCTCCCGGGTCCTCCGGAAAGTTCCAGATGAGCAATTTTAGACCTTTTCATTTAATCACTCCTGAGGCACTGAGTACTGCCATCAATAAGCATCCGACCTCTCTAAGCCGTGATTTAGAGGTGGATGTTGAGGGCCTGGATAATTGGCTCCAGCTCAGGGTAGGGGAACTCGCACCCCCTGTTCTACGCCCTGGGAAGACCATCCGGTCCTCTGCTCCTTGGTTCACGACTGCCCTCAAAGAAAGTAAGAGGATGTGCAAACACATAGAAAGGACCTAGCGGAAGGATTTCGACCCTAATGATAATAAGATTTATAAACAGGAACTGAAGGCATACTATAAACAAGTTCTTGAGGAGAAAAAAGTTTCTTCTCTGCTAAAATTGAACTTGCAACGAATAAAAATAAGGACATTTTTAGAATAGTCAGCAAATTTTCCTCCCCTGCAGCAGCAGCCAAGTCATTCATTCCTACTGAGGCATGGACTGGCCGTATTGCCTCCACTTTCATGACAAGATCAAAAATATTCAGGAGACTTTTCCGACCACACCGCCGGTGCTCAGTGACAGTTGTGAGTCAGACTCCCCCTTAACCCAAGCTGGAGAACCTTCCCTGAAACAGTTTCTTTTGGTTTCCATGGAAAAACCCTTAGAAATCATGAAAGGCCACAAATCCGGCTCTCCTTCCTATCCATGCCCTGCCACCATTCTGGCATCAACAGCGGAGATCATTAATCCAGTGGTCAACCAGATCCTAACCTCTCTCTGCAGACGGGTCGGGTCCCAGACAGATGGAAAAGGGCGAAAATTCTGCCCTTATTAAAAAAAAAAACATTGGACCCAGAGTTAGCCTCTAACTACAGGCCTATATCTTTGCTTCCTCTTCCTTTCTTTTCTAAGGCCCTGGACAAAGTGGTGAATCATGTCACCACCGCATTTGTCGAACCTAAATCAATACTCCACCAAAGTCAGTCTGGGTTCAGGGCCATTTTCAGCACTGAGACGGCATTGCTGGAAGTATCGGAAGCCATAAAGGATGTTTTGGATACGGGTGGCAAGGCAGTACTGATATTACTGGACTTATCTGCGGCCTTTGATACCGTCCCCCATGACTGTCTCCCGTTGAGACTTCGGGAGTGCGGTTTCGGGGGCACGGTATTTAACTGGTTTGCATCCTTGTTAAAGGATCGCCAGCAAACAGTTTGGTCCCCACCTTTTGCCGCACCTATCCCTCCTTTGAAGGTGGGTGTTGCTTAGTGCTCAATTTTGAGCCCCACCCTTTTTAATATATATATGGCACCCTTAGCGACCCTGGCCGAGGGCCATGGAGCAAAAATAGTATCGTATGCGGACGATACACAGATGCTCTTCACCTGCAATAAAGACACAGATTTTAAACGAGACGTGATTAACTGCTGCCTAATAGAAGTGTTCTCCTGGCTCCAATTAAATCAGCTTAAATGCAATCTTGAAAAGTCGGAGATCATCTTCTTTGGCCACCCCCCCCAGTAACGTCGGGCGTAACTGGTGGCCAGCTGACATGCCCCCCCCTACATCTTCCTTAAAGACAGTGAAAAATCTAGGGGTGAAGTTGGACGAGAATCTCTCCATGCAGGCACAGATCCAGGCAGTGGCTGGGTCCTGCTTTGGCATGCTAAAGATGCTAAGGCAGTTTCTGCCTCTCCTGCATATCACCCACAGGAAAACGGTGGTCCAAGCACTGACAGTCTCCAGGTTGGACTACATGAATGTACTGTATCTAGGGTTGCCAGAGTATTTATTGGCAAGGCTGCAGGTGGCCCAGAATGCAGCAGCCAGAGCCATACTCATGCTTGGCCATAGAGCACGCATGTCCACACAGCTGAAATCCCTGCATTGGCTTACAGTCTGCAAGTGGATCCATTTCAAGGCCATGGTTCTGGCTTTTAAGGCTCTCCATGGCATAGGCGCCGGATACATTGTGAAGAGAGTCCAATTTTATTGCCCTCACCGTACACTAATGTCCTCAGCACTTCAGTTGGCACGTACCCCCAAATGCCACCGAACGCGGATCGGGGGCCGCTCCTTCCAGGTACAAGCGGCGTAATTGTGGAATAAGCTGCCTTTGGAATCAAGACTGACGCATGATCTTCTTACATTCAGGAAATTACTGAAAACCTGGTTATTCCAGCTATAATATTCAATCTGGTGGTCATAGCGCACAGATAATGTCGTCATCACGCCTCAGCGCCGGGACACTCAATTGAGTAGCTGCACGCTTTACAAATATACATTTAACATAACATAACATGTTCAACCTATTCTTAATCTTTCCTAGGAATATACTTCATTTTACTTTCAGCCCTTTTTGTCGCTGCGTGGACCCAGCCTCCTCAAGTTCCGGGGACGGGAGGGGCCACCTGTCTGGGCCTCTGTTTCCCAGGTCAAGGCTTCAACTTGCTACAGATCTGGGATCTGTATGGGCTGCAAGTGCCGCCCCGTTTGCCCTGCCCTTTCGTTGGCCCTCCCTGCTCCCCGGGGGTCCCTGCCGTGTGGCATCCCAAGGACCTTTCTTGAGCATCTACTCTAGCTATTATGAGGCTGAGTCCTTCCATTTTTGCTGCCTCGGTACCCCTGCCGTGAGGCATCCCAAGCGTCCTGTATGAGCATCACATCTACTCTTTTCCTTGGCGGTAGGCCGCCCTTGGCTCCCTCAGTGCCCCTGCCATGAGGCATCCCAAGGACACTGTGTGAGCCTTTCCTTTACCTTTTAGTAATTTTCTCCTTTATTTTCAACCTTTCTTGTGTTCCCTCTGCCTCACCTCTACCATTTCAGCTGCAACGCCCGTTCCTTCTGGTGTGGGTGGGTGGGATTCTTTCTATACCTGTGAGGAGGGGGGGTGCTTTGTGTTTGCTTTGGCCTATAGGCCCCTATTTATCCCCCCCGTCGCCTCATCGGCTCGCCCCCCGATTGGGGGGGGGTTCGCACTTGCCCTAGGGCAACCAATCCTGGTCGCCCCTTTCGAGCGGGCTATTTGGTTGATGTGTGGGGTGGGGCTTTCTGCCTCCGGACGGCATTTGTCCCGGGCCCCTATTGGGTCCAGCTTCGCCTTCCCCGGCCCGGGTTCCAATGTTTCATCCCCCGCCTCCCCCAGGTCACCTTTGGCAATGAACCCCCCTTACCTGGGTAATCAACTGAGATAATATTAATAGCTTGGGTTTAGGTACTTTTCGGGGAGTGTGCATGCATAGGTACATTTTAGGGAGGATGCTAGTGATTTTTAGAAAAGACAAGAGTGCTTTTTAGTTTTTTTACACATGTACCCATTTGCTGAAAGAAATGTGTGTTTTTGGTCTAGGCTTGAAATGTCCCTCAGAAAGTGCTGGTGTGCAGTCTAAAATCACCCTTCAGTAATTTATTTTGTTCTTGAAAAATCCCCAGCTTTATTTATTTTCAATGTGAGGTTGCAGCTTATCTTGGTGTTTGCTTGTTTCTTTTCACACTGCCGCCTCTGACGCCTCTGTTTACTTAAATTTGTCATCATGGTGGGTTCTGGCTTATAAAAAGAAAGAAAGGGGATGTTAAAGATGGGTGATTGAGTTGTTCCGCTGTCTGCATCATCTTGGGGTGTGGACGGGTGGTGGGAGCCCTTGGCAGTCCATCAAGGTCCGAGAGGAAGCCATCCATATAGAAATCAGCCAGACATTCAAATCTGTTGTTCCAAAAGTTCACCCATCCACATGAAAGTTTTCACACCAGCTTTCGTCGAATATGGAACCTTCCTTGTAACTTGTCCTGTCTGGCAACCATGATGGTGAAACGGTCCCTGGGAATTTTAAGCACTCACCCTTTTACCCTCATTGGAACTTGCCGGCTGACACAGATTACAATTCAGCAGTATTCACGCTGGGTAACTCATTCAACACGTTAAAAGTATAGGCGCCTATAGTGAGGGTGCTCTGCTCCACTGTACAGTACTTACACGTTTCCCCCACACTTCGCCAAACCTGTAACAGCTATATAATGATGAAACCGCGCCTGGATATTCGGGTGATCTGACAAACGGTTGGAGCCACCAGTTGTCAGAATTTCAGGCTTCAGGGCCCCAAAAAACATCACCCTCTGTCACTTCGAAGCACTACAGTCAGAAAACTGCTGCCACACAAAGTGTTTCCGGTAAAGTACGTGTAGGTGATGGCAGTCAAGTACATATACCTCTCCCGCCCACTGGTCGCCCTCTTTTCCCGCTGCCCTGACGCCGTTTGGTGTGCCTGTCGTGGCGGGTCCGGAGCCTGGACTTGCCTGTCAGCCACCCTCCCCACATGTTTTCGGATTTGGGGACTTTTGGAAGTCTATCTGCTTTTATGTTTAACTCCAGCAGTAAACTTGTGGTATATTTACAGTGGCACCGACATATACATTTTCCTGGGTTCTTTGCCAGTTTTGAGGGCTGTGGCTGTTTTCCCTGGCTTTGGCCCGCTCTGGCCTTGTATCCTGGCTTCACCCCTCCAAGCAGAATAGAATGTTCTATATGAACGCTTTATTGACTTAAACAAGAGCCTTTACGATAAGCCCAACGTGCTTTAAATGGGGAACAACCTTTACAACGCAACTTTTACAACGCACTACACTTACAACGCATTTTTTACAACGCAAAATCCATTACAACGCACTACACTTACAACGCATGACACTACAACGCATTTTTCAAAACTACCTTTACAACGCATTCCATTACAACGCCTACCATTACAACGCATAATATTACACTACACTATCCAACACTTACCCTACTTTTGCACCCCCTGGAGTTAGAATAGTAATTTTTACCCCTATACTATCCAACACTTACCCTACTGTTGCACCCCCTGGAGTTAGAATAGTAATTTTTACCCCTATACTATCCAACACTTACCCTACTGTTGCACCCCCTGGAGTTAGAATAGTAATTTTTACCCCTATACTATCCAACACTTACCCTACTGTTGCACCCCCTGGAGTTAGAATAGTAATTTTTACCCCTATACTATCCAACACTTACCCTACTGTTGCACCCCCTGGAGTTAGAATAGTAATTTTTACCCCTATACTATCCAACACTTACCCTACTGTTGCACCCCCTGGAGTTAGAATAGCAATTTTTACCCCTATACTATCCAACACTTACCCTACTGTTGCACCCCCTGGAGTTAGAATAGTAATTTTTACCCCTATACTATCCAACACTTACCCTACTGTTGCACCCCCTGGAGTTAGAATAGTAATTTTTACCCCTATACTATCCAACACTTACCCTACTGTTGCACCCCCTGGAGTTAGAAAAGTAATTTTTACCCCTATACTATCTAATAGTTACCTTAAATGCAATTTAATATTATGCGTTGTAATGGTATGCGTTGTAAAGGTAGTTTTTAAAAATGCGTTGTAGTGTCATGCGTTGTAAGTGTAGTGCGTTGTAATGGATTTTGCGTTGTAAAAAATGCGTTGTAAGTGCATGCGTTGTAAAAGTGTGCGTTGTAACGACATACATCCGCTTTAAATTAAAGCAAACTTTCTCAGTAGACTACTCTCAAAAACCTGACCTGCCCCTGTATAAGGGTGGGAAGAGAAGGTGCGTACAGCTTGTCCTATCATACTGTCTAACAGTTTGATGAGTAATGTGCGAAACTGTAAACGTGACTGAAGCGCTTGTGATCAGGATATGCTAATGGGAAATTACCTACACCTTGTAGTACTCTAGAAAAGCACATCACGTTGATGATTGTTGCTTTAATGATGCTCGTGCAATAGGACAGAATGTACAAGCGAGAGAATGTGCATTCACCTCCGCCATGTTGGCCAACATGTTTTATTGTGCTGTATGCCTCAATTTACATCGTAGTCAAGGGGCTTACGCTAGGACTAAAACTAAAGTTGGTAGTAGCATGTGGCCATGGCAGAAAGACGTAGATTACAATTCATGCCTTATGGACGCGCCCCGAGGCACCCGGGGTTACCTTCCTCGCTTTCGCGCATCGTGTGCTTTCATACAAGTTCATGGGCGGTGCTGAATGCAGGGCTGCCCCGGGCCCACGCAGGGGGCCCTCCTAAGAGGGCGGCCCCCCCCTTAGTGCCACAGGATGGCACACGACGAGTTAGCCTCCCAGTGCTTGGGACCCTCATGGGTCCCCAATGCCCACGTCACTTCCGGGCAGGATGGGGTGGGGTGGGAGAGGTAGATATACCTCTCCCGCCCACTGGTCACCCTCTTTTCCCGCTGCCCTGATGCCGTTTCACGTGCCTGTCGTGGCGGGTCCAGAGCCGCTGCAGCAATTTGCGGTGAGTTTGGACCCAGCTCCCCGCTAACCCTGTGCGGGACATGATGACCTTCCCCCCGACCAAGCGCAGCCTGGTCACGGAGCTGGTCGCAACCCTGGTGGTTTCCCGTACGGGGGGCGGCCTCCTCCGGACCTGGGTAGTCTGGCTATATGCCTCTGCACAGGAGGCATGCGGGGTTGGCCACATTAGTGTGGGGACCCTGCCCGAGGCATGAGGGGGTCGAGCGCCTACCCCGACATGGGCCGGTCAGGGTTCGAGGGCGCCCACGGGTTATCGCGAGCCTCCATGGGTATTTATATAATACCTGTTAGGGGGTGTTACTCTACCCGTCTCAGTGCAGAGCGCGGATAGGGTTTTGTCCTGACTCAGACTGCTCCATAAGGTACAAAGGTAGTCGGTATCTGGACTGCCGAGTGTCAGCTTTAGGGGGCTGGCGGGTGCGGGTATCACCTCTGCTTTTCGCGGGTGTCAGGTCTCCCGGTGGAGAGTTTCCGTGGGCGTCATTTGGTTTGGGTGAGTTGGGGCATTCAGGCCTGTTTCCCCTGTGGTGTGCACGGCAGGGTGGACTGGGCATGTGCTTGGATGCGCACGCTGCTCATGCAGTTGTTTTCCGGGGCATTGTACGCGGTGTCTGTCCTTTGGTCCCGGGACAGAGTTGGCATACGATCGGCACGCTGGGTGTCCTTCGGTGGTTGGGGCACCCACCTACTTCAATTGGGACCAGTCTAGATGGGCTCCGGAGTTTTGGGTGTCCGGCTCTCTTGGTTTGCTTGTTTTGAGGTGGTTTTGTTTTCTGCGCATGGGTGTAATAGTGTCGTGCTTGGTGCCTATGCGTGTGGGTTCCCGCCATATCCCCGCTTTAAGTCTAGGCACGTTCGGGGGGCACTTTGAGATTCGCATGGTGGCGGCTCTGAAGTGTAGGTGGCAGACCCCCTCCTTTAAATGCACCTTTTCTGAACTTGTTTAGCGTAAAGCTGTCCCAGGACTTAAGTGACCGAGCTATTGGATTTTGAGCGCGTGGTGGATGCGCGTCAGGTGGTGGCGTGGGGGAAGCATCCAAGTTTCGAGCTGGGAGGGCGGGTTTGAGCCTCCCGTCTGCTCGGTGTCCTGTGTTTCAGGACAGGGGCGGGTGAGGTGGACTCGCTCCAGGGTGCAGCCATTGAGAGCTGAAAGGCGATTTTGTTTCTGGCAGCATTGGAGGCAGTGAAGGAGGCAGAGTTGTGCTCTTCCTAAGACGGGTAGGCGGCCTACTAGGTGCTGGGCACGTCGCCGTGCTTTAAGCATTTTGCTGCGTCCATTGTGATGCTCATGGTGGAGACCACAGTGGGAGTGTCTGCATGCAACCTATTTGGCCCTCCCTGGAGTGGTTACTTTGTGTGTTTAGCGCTTTAGTTGAAGGGCAAGTGAGCCTGGCGGGCTTAGGCCCAGCTACAGTGTGTAGGTCTTTGTTGACACACATTTGGATAAGGGATGCAGTAGAATATACTGGTAATCGTCTGAATACTCTGCTGAATCCTAAATATCCCCCAATAAACCCCTTGCATTGCCCAGCTGGTATTTGCCTCTGTATGGACCGAGTAGAACATTATCTTGCGTGGCTCGCTTCCACATCCCTAGGGAGCCTTAGGAGTGGTCACGATTGGCAGCAGGAGAGGCCGCCCCGCCGTGTGGAGCCTCCACTGTGCTGCGGGGTAAGTGGCCAGGCGGGAGTGGTCACGAGCGGCATGGTGCCCCGTCGTCATGGCCACCTCTCACGTGATGTCTTGTAGGGGTAATCTTGTGGCGCTTGACGGAAGGGTCGAACATAAGCAAAGGGTTATTATGTCTTGGGCGCAGATTTTATTGCTAGCGCCTAATTTGTGCCCTATATTCCAGTAGTTATGTTCCATGTCAACTTTTATCCTTCAACGGATGTGCTCGTTCACAGTAAAGGTTGCCGCCTCGCACGGGAGGTGCATTCATGGGGAATAGAACGCGGCGCTCGGCGGCAACCCAAGCAAAGGTATATGGCTTCTTGGTTGATAGTTTAATAGGAATTCTGCAATTTTACGGCTACATCTGTGTGAGGGGGGGATCACTCGGTGCGCCTGTCCTTCCTAAACTGCAACCCTGCAGGAATAAGGGCCCTTCAGTTTCTGGTGCTTTGCACCAGTGGTACGATCTTTTGGGTTTTGTAGCTCGAACTGGTGCAATTTCTGATATTTATGTTTTCGTCGTCTCCTTTGCTTGATTATGTTCGTAAAAAAAAAAGTTGGGTAACTATCACTCATTACACTGCATCACGAAAATGTCACACATAGCAATCTAAACCTTTGGCAGTATTGTTCAATGGGTTTTGAGCCCAGTCCTCTGCCATCCATATTCGAACCAGATCCTCTATGGGTACGTTGAAACACGTCAGTTACATCATGCAGCGAGTCTGGTGATTAGGGTCTCGGCCGCGTGCATGCGGTTATCTCATAGCGCCTAATCTTCACCTACTGGTCAGACAATTGTCCATTCAGCAGCAGTCTGTTGGAAATGTCTGAGAATCTTTCAGACATGGTGAGGGAGGACAGGTTCGGGAACTGATTCCCTGGACATGGTTATGAGCCATTATCGCATCAACGTTTTCTTATTTACGGGTATTTTTCATCCTTGGGTATTGTCGCTACACGTGTCTCTGCTTTACAGCTCTATTTAATAAAGCACATATATCATGTGGTGTGCAGTTGATAGGCTGGATACATTAGTGTTATCAGGAAACGTTTTGTCTGATGTCCCCTTCCCTTCATAAGAGCTTGGCTGTGTCTTTGACATACCGTCCAATTACCGTGACTAAAGTTATTTTCCTATCAATAGTAGAATTGTAGAGCAGGGATGATCGTGCAAATGGAATTCTGCGGATGTTATTTGGTCACCTGCATGCTAGCGTCGTATCAAAATACATCCATGAATTGTGAGGTGTTGCTAGATTTGATGACATTAGTAGGTTTTATGAAAGGGAAGCCTGGCAAATAAATAAAATGTAAGAAGGGGGCACGTCAGCGTTGGAATGCCATGGGCGGTGTTAGAACTGGGCAGGCGATGCAGCGCGATTATTGGAGGGTGCGGGGACGATCACGCTGTCAACCAGGTCCCGGGGTTACCACGTTGCAGTGTTTCCGGTGATGAGGGAGTCTCCCCAGTCATTGTTTTAAATTGAGCCGTAGCTGACTTCACGTGATCGGGGCACTATGTTATATAAATTGCAGGAACAATTGTTGTTTGCTTGGTTTCTTGTCCCTTACATGTCTGCGAGAGGCGCACCGTGGCAACATGTCTCAAGACAGGTTGAGGCCTGGTGCCAGCAGGCATGGTGGTGGCGTTCTGTGACAGTACGGTAACTAGGTGAGAGGTGTATGCAGTCTCCGCTGTGGGGTGCCCAGTTTGCTACTATGGGTGTGCGGTTTGAAGATTATATTTACACTGCCTCTGGGATAAGCCCTAAGGCTCTGACTAGCTACCTAGGGGGTGAGTAGGAGTTAGCTGTAAGGTGTACTCTCTTCTCCTGACTAGTGGGGGGTTTGGCCAGGCTTCGGTGCAGACCTTAGCCAACCAGAAACTCCACTTATAACATTGGTAGAGAATGCCTAGGAGTTGTTTGTTTGTTTGCAGTCCATTTGCAACCGCCCCACAGAGTGAATGTTTTAGGCCACATGGCTTGTGAAGGGCTCTTGTGGTGGAGCCTGGTTCTAGAGCTAACGTCGGGCTAGTGTGTCTTGTGCTCTCATCGCACGGTTACGTCGCAGTCATGAGCTGATTTTATCAGGGTGAGCTGGCTGGGGTTGGGAGTGCCGATGCATCAGAAGCACTGAGCAGCTTTCAGCCAATGGGGTATGGTTGATATCTGATGCAAGGGGCATCTGTTAGATTAGAGCTGTACTCCATAGTACCGCCTTCGGTGCTTGGAGGTCTGTTGCCACCGCCGCTTCAATGGAAGCCATTGGCTAGTAGAGTATTTGCAGGCTTTATTAACCTTATCAGCTACCCGTTCAAACATACATCTTTTACTAATTTATACAATGCAGAGCACAAGTACCAATTCCCAGGCTCCTGCAGTAGGTGCGTATAAAGGTCGTAGCAACCTGGCAAAGGAACTGTGCCTCATGTGGTTGGTAGCTTTTGTCATTTGGTTTGGGCATGAGCACGGCCTGTCCTTTCGCCGATGGTCGGCGAAGTTGGTGGCCTGTGTTCCCAGCAGTACTGTTTACTGAATTTGGGGTGACCATAATGGCAATTTTAAGTTGTTTGTGGTAGGTCACCTCTTTTGGGGTTAGAGGTCCGTTGGTCTTAGGGCCGGCCAGTGTGTCTTCCTGCACTCAGTCGGTGAGCAATATCTTTGGGTGTTGTGGCGTCTGTGGTAAGTTCTGGGCAGGGAGACTCAGGCCAGTCCCCTCCCTTTTGTCGACCAGGACAGCCCGCACAAACTCCTTCAGCTGGGATCTTTTCAGGGATGGGTCATAGGGTTAAAAACTTGTCCGCAGGGACACAGCGACCCCTTAGTCACCCTGGCACTGGTATTCTAGCTTCCTGCAAGTTGAATTTAGGGTTCTGATATAGAATGTATTATTAGGAGGGGCCCAGTGCGGGCACGCCATTGTCTATTATTCAGTGACTGGAATTTTGGCCACGTCAGAGTGGTCTAGTGCATAACAGCTACATGTAAGTCTCTGTGGTGGGGCAAATAAGGGATGCTTGGTCTGCACGCAGGGGCGGGCGATTTCTTTGTGGGCTTAGCTCTGCAGGCTACCTTGCGCCCTGGTTTTAACAGACTAGGATATGCAGTGAAATGTGTGGCAGGCAAGCGCCTAGAGATGGGTCTTCCGAGACATCTATACCTGGTTGAGTTCCTGGCCATGGAGTGGCGGCGTGACACTCTGGCGTGGGAGGTGATCAGCCGGTTGGCAGGCCTTCTAGATGTAGGTTTCTAGCTCGGGCATGTCCAAGTAAGGGTCAGGTGCCAGAAGTTGGACCTGGCCTAAAATTTCAGGCCTATGGAGCAGCAGAAATGTAAGGGGCTTGGGTTCGACCTCTTGTTTAGAAAGAGTAGGCGGCACCCACCAGTGCCCTGTTTTGTCCGCCAGGGTTTGACCTTAGAGCGAGAAGTGGTTTAGGGCCATGGAAGTGATCTTGAGGGCCCGCACCCAAGCCAGTGCAACATGGGTTAGGTTTAGAGACAGAGATGGCCACTGATTATCAGAAAGTGGCAGGGCTACTCGGAACCAAGGTAAAGGGACACAGAGTTCTGGCAGGACTCCTTGTCTGGGTTATGCAGGTGGATCTGCTAACATCTTGGGCTTTACATGTTTCCAGGCATTGTCTGTGCACACCCCTAAGTTTTCCAGCGAGGGGACGCACCACACATTTCCAGGTAATAGGAGCAGTTAGTACCGGTGCATCTAAGCTCAAGAATTATGGAGCTTTTAACTCTGTATTTGACTTGCTGCGCTTCTAAGACAGGAGATTGACGTCAATAAATGGTGTTAGCAACCTAGCATTCCTTTATTTTGCCAGGATCAAAGGTCTGTCCGTGCGGCCTGGGATTGACGCGACGGGCGAAATTCTAGAATTGGAGGAATTGGTTTTCCACCACTGACTTATTTGGTTGAGGGGCCCATGCATGCGCTAGAACTGCTTGCTGGAGAAGCTGCGGCACTCCACTGAGATAATTTGGTTGGGTGTCCCAAGCATGCGCTAGTACAGCTGGCTGTAGAAGCTGCGGCACGGACTGGGGGGGTGTCTCCCCTCCCAAAAGTTAGGTCAGACTCCGGGGAGGCATGATTCTACTTGCCGGGATAGGAGGGCACTGCGGCCAGTAATGAAATACTCTGGGTGTAAGTTAGGCAACCTATGGTAGGCCTGGGTTTTACGATGGGCAGAGATAACCCCACTTGCAGTGTGGCGAGGGGCTTGGTCAGAGGTTGCCGGGGATTCCTCACGCAGCAGAGTTTACAGTGCCAGGTGCAGATTCGATGAACATGGGGGGGTTGGTCCATCAGGCATTGGCATGCTGCATGCTAAGTCCACTGGGAGTTTGAATGAGGAGGGGGCGCACCTCCCAGACTGGGCATAGACTTATTTTGCAGGACTTGGGAGAGGCCCTGGAATCAGCAAGAAGGAGGTGAAGAGGCCTACCTTGGTGGGGGGCCCTGGCTGTGGCGGTGGTCACAACCAGAGCTGTGGCGGAGTTACAGGGCGATCCAGAGGCTGTAAGGTACAAAAGGGTACCCTCTGCACGAGCACAGTAAGGGTGCTAAAGCCAACTATCTCCAGGGAGGTCCTTGCGTTGGACCCTGGAGGAGCGACAGCGCCCGTTAGTCCTACGGGCGGTTGTGGACCTGAGCAACCGGGGGTCGCCTCAACGCTCCGCCCCTCTTAGGAGGGGTGTGAGTAAGGGGGTGGACTAGTGGTCCACCGGTGGGAGGGGCTATCCCCTCCCCCAAATCTAACAAACACTGGTTGGCTGGGGCCACGGTGAATTTTGGCTCATCAGGTGGGCAGGCGGCGAGGGGCTGCCTGCCCTGGGATCGCCCGTAAGATAACCCACCATGTTGGCATATTTGTTATGCAAATAAACCTACAGCAATTTTCTCCACTAAGAATGTGTCTTGTCTGATTATTTCTCTAAAATATTGCTGTGGGAGGGATGGGGAGTGGTGCCGCTATTGGCACTATGGTGACTGTGTTTGGAAAAGGTCCTTCGAGGCCAAGAGTACACGATGTGAGGGGCACGCTGGGACTGGTTGTGGATTCGTACGCGCTCTTCTTTGGATTGTGTGGGGGTGGGATGCGTGCCGGAATGTGTTTCAGTATCTGGGTGTGCGTGGGGGAGAGTTGATCCCAACCTGTTCTTTTTTGCCACTATGGCCCCCTCCCACGCCCCCGTCGCCAGCTTTCACTTTTATTCCGGTGGAGTTGCATATATTTTATGAACAAGTCTTCAGTGCCTTGATTTAATTTACTGCATGAACTGTGTGGGTGGGGAGATAATGGATTGACAGGGGCAGAAAACTTTGAAAATACAGGTCCTTAATTAATCTGGTCTCCGCGAGAGGTGCCCAGATGAGCCAGCATGTGGCGGCCTAGAGCACTGGTTGGAGTAGGGGTGTGCAAAATTATGCAACATTACATGTCCTTACACAAAATGCAAATCTGTTGTTTAGCGTTATATTTTGGCGCTAAGTGCATCTTAGCTCAGTTTTTGGCACAAGGATGCATTTAAACAAGAGTACCGGGAATATCAGGTGCTTGCATTCTGTTGACCGTCTGCCTTAAATTTTTTCTGCAAACAGTGCATATTTACGCCGTGGCAGGATTATGGGAATTTCATGTGATAAGCATAACATGAATATTCGCCAGTGTACTTTAAACAGCCGCTGCCCATGCAAGTAAGAGCGGTGGAGCCGGGTTGATTTGTGGGTGCGGGAGGGAGGGGGATTTGACAAACGACCACAGGGGGAAATTAAATAAATAATTTTCCCTCCTGCGTCTGATATAAAATTTAGCCCAGGCCTAGCTTGAAGCTGTGCACCACTTTACATTGAGCTCATGCTATCTACAGTGCATCATGCACATGCATTAACTCTGTAATTCCTGGAGATAGTACATGACCTGTGGACGTCAGAGGTCGGTGTTGTATCGCGCATCTCGCTGTGGGCGTGCTCACAACAATATCATGTCAAGGGGGTGATCAGCGACCTTCCCCCCCCCCCCCCGAGTACGTCCTGAAGTTTAGTTTGTCCCGCGCAGCACGGGTGTTTTTAATAAAACCAAGGTGTGCGTGTGTGCGGCGTCAGAGAGCCGGCAAATGCGGTGATGAGTAAACCTTACCACAGTATGTGCGTTCCATTTATTGCGGCCTGCAGCAGCGCGACACGATGTGCACAGTGAACACTTCAGACACCGTGCGATCTGGGGTCAACCACCCGCACAACACAATATTTAGAGCGACCCTTGACCCTGTTCCAGGCAGGTAGGGCGCTCCCCACGCCGCACAGCTCCACCTGTCTGTGTCCGTGTCCCTGCACCCTGTTCATGCTGCTGCCGCAAGTTCGAGACCCTCCTCCACCCGCAGGCTCCCGCCTGCGCCTCATCCCTGGTGGCCCAGTAGTGAGCCGTAAGTATGTCTGCTCGCTCTGTTCCTGTCTGACCTATTTATACTTGTCTGCTGCTGTACTCTATTCTGTTATTCTGTGTTCTGCTGGTGTATTACTTGTGTTAATCTCTTTGCTACTGCTGTATTACTGCTGTTATTCTGTTTTCTGTTGTTGTATTCCTTTTGTAGTCTGTTTTCTGCCTGGTTGCCTCCCTCTAACCGTTTCAGCCTTCTCCTTCCCGCCGCTGCATCCCTTACGGCCCCGCCCCCCTCGCTCGCCCATTCGTTCGACTCCCGCCTCACAGCTGCTCCTCCCCTTCTTATGGTGGGCGAGCCAAAGGCAAGCCCGTCTGCACCCGTCCGCGCCTGGACCGCTCCCAGCACCAGACCCCCTGGCCCCCGCAAACGCCACGACGCCCACCGCCGCTACGACGACAGCATCCTCTATGAACTCAACGCTGGCCGATCATCCACCTGCTGCCTGGCCACCCTGAAGCGCACTCACGGACCCTTCTCCTGCCGGAGCTGCAGCTTCACTAGCCTCCAAGCTACCACCCCGCCCACCAAGGTAGATCGCAATCGCCTCAGATGCATACTACTCAACACCCGCTCCGCCCACAAGTATGCCATCGAACTCTGGGACCTACTCGAGTCATCCTCCTCGCACGTCGCCTTCCTGACGGAGACCTGGATAAACCCCTCCTCGATGCCCGACATCGCCATAGCCATCCCAGACGGCTACAAGATCACCCGCAGGGACCGCACCAACGGAGCAGGAGGAGGAATCACCATTGTCCACAGGAATACCCTCAGAATCTCGACTAGCACCGAAGACACCCTCATCGCTGCCGAACACCTGTACTTCCAGATCCACATCAATCCCAACATCACCCTCAGAGGAACTCTCATCTACAGACCCCCCGGACCCTGGCCATAGTCAGTGACTCCATCGCCGACTTCGTCAGCACGCACGCCCTTGCATCCACGAACTACATCCTCCTCGGAGACATGAACTTCCACCTTGAGGACAGCAACTCCACCACCCTGTTCGACAATCTCGCCAACGTCTGACTCAAACAGCTCGTCACGACTCCCACCCACTCCACCAGACACACGCTCGACCCCATCTTTTCCGCCAGAAACCACGTCACCTTCAGCCACTCCACCGTACTGCACTGGACCGACCACCGCTGCATCCACTTCACCTTCGAGAAACCCACCACGCACCACCACCCACAACGGACCCCCCGCAGCAGCTGGAACAAGGTCACCGAAGACCAGCTGACCACCACCCTCGCCTGAAACCAACAGACACCGCCGACACCAACACCGCCGCCCGCAACCTCAGGCAATGGATCGACAACTGCGCCAACACTCTAGCTTCGATCAAGAAACCCTCTAACAGACGCACCAACAGAAAAGCCATCTGGTTCACTGCCGACCTCCAGGCATCCAAGCAGACCTGCCGAAGACTTGAGAAGGAGTGGCACCACGAACAGACACAGGACAACAATGCAGCCCACAAGAACACCATCCGCAAGCACCACCAACTCATCCAAACCGCCAAAAGGACCTCCTTCAAGGAACGCATCGACAACAATGCGCACAACAGCAAAGAGCTCTTCAACATCATGAAGGAACTCTCCAACCCCAGCTCCAACTCTAACAACATCCCACCGTTGCAAGACATCTGAGACTCCCTAGCCACCTTCTTTCACCGCAAGATCGCAGACATCCACGACAGCTTCAACAACCAGACCCCCCCCCGACAGCCGCCGAAACCTCAGACTCACCACCCCCCAGCCACACCGACCTCCTACTCTCCTGGACTCACATCAATGACGACGACACCATCAAAATCATGAACACCATCCACTCCGGCTCACCATCCGACCCCTGCCTGCACCACATCTTCAACAAAGCAAGCTCCTTCATCACACCCCATCTCCGGAAGATCGTCAACAACTCATTCGACACCGCCACCTTCCCAGAGAGCTGGAAGCACGCCGAGATCAACGCCTTACTTAAGAAACGCAAGGCGGACCCCAAGGACCTCAAGAACTTCCTGCCCATCTCCCTGCTCCTGTTCACGGCGAGAATCATCGAGAAGATTGTCAACAGGCAACTGACACACTTCCTCGAGGAGAACAACGCTCTTGACTCGTTTCAATCGGGATTCCATAGCAACCACAGCACCGAAACTGCCCTCATCGCTGCCACGACGACATCAGGACCCTGTTGGACAATGGCGAAACTGCAGCCCTCCTCCTCCTAGACCTCTTGGCCGCCTTTGATACCATCTGCCACCACACCGTACGCACACGCGTACACAATGCAGGGATTCACGGCAAAGCCCTGGACTGGACCACCTCCTTCCTCACCGGCAGAACCCAGAGTGTCCGCCTCCCTCCATTCCGATCTGAAGTCACCAAGATCATCTGCGGCATACCCAAGGATCATCCCTCAGCCCGACCCTTTTCAACATCTACATGGCACCGCTCGCCAACATCGTCCGATCGCACGACCTCAACATCATCTCATACGCCGATGACACCCAGCTGATCCTCTTCCTCACCAAAGCCCCCACCACCGCCAAAACTAACCTCCACAAAAGAATGAAAGCCATCGCCGAGTGGATGAAGAACAGCCGCCTGAAACTGAACTCGAACAAGACGGAGGTGCTCATACTCGGCTCCACCCCGTCCGCCTGGGACGAATCCTGGTGGCCGGCCACACTGGGAGCTGCACCGACACCCACCGACCACGCACGCAACCTGGGGTTCATCCTAGACTCATCGCTATCAATGACCCAGCAAGTCCACGCTGTCTCATCCTCCTGCTTCAACACCCTCCACATTCTCCCACCGGAACCAGAAGGACGGTCACCCATGCCCTCCTCAGCAGCAGACTGGACTACGACAACGCTCTTTACGCGGTAACCACAGGCAAACTCCAGAAACGACTACAACGCATACAGAACGCCTCTGCACGCTTCATCCTCGACATCCCCAGCAACAGCCACATCACAGCCCACCTGAGAGACCTGCACTGGCTCCCCGTCAACAAGAGGATCACCTTCAAGCTCCTCACCCACACTCACAAAGCACTCCACAACACCAGACCAGCATACATCAACAAACGACTCACCTTTTACACCCCTAACCGGCAGCTTTGCTCCGCGGACCTCGCCCTTGCCACCGTTCCACATATCCACAGAACAACGGCCGGCGGCAGATCATTCTCCCACCTCGCCGCCAAGACATGGAACACCCTCCCCATCCACCTGCGGCAGACCCAGGACCTGCTGACCTTCAGGAGACTTCTCAAGACCTGGCTGTTCGAGCAGTAGCAATACCCCCCCACAGCGCCTTGAGACCCTCATGGGTGAGTAGTGCGCTCTACAAATGTTTGATTGAACATTTGGAGACAGGAGTGGTATGGAGACCATGTGTCACCGAGCGGCAGCTGCGCACACCTCTCCACGTGTGTGGTGCTCAGGCCGAGACGACAGGTCACCACGTGATGGTCCTGAAATATGCAGAATTGACAACAGCGCTGCCTGGAGGTACTAAGGGTATTTAAGAGGGAAATCAGGTCCAGCATCTGGTCCAGGCAAGGGACAAACAGGATACCTCACTGTGTCACGCAGAAATCGAAAGTGAAACAGTTAGACACTTCAACGCACAGGGACACCATCACATTGGAGTCTGACCACACCCAGCACCAGCCTGTTTCGCAGAAGAGAGTTCCCACGTTACAAAACATGGCTCACTTCCCTGTGATGGAGCCATTTGTAGTGGAAGGGGCTCCATCTGCACAAGCCCCAAGATGGAGGGAATGGGTGGAGCGAGTACTCCTCTTTGAGGCCACACAAGTCAAGGATGACCAAAAACGGGCCATGATACTGCATCTGGGTGGAAGGGAGGTATACAAGATAGCGAAATCAGTGGTGGAAGCAGCACCGAAGACACACCTCACGCTTATTGCGGCACTAAATGGATACTTTGAGCCGATGGGCAACCAGGATTACGAAAGATTAATCTTTCAACAAGCGAGACAGCAGCCGGAGGAATCGCTGGATATGTTCCATGCACGTTTGAAGGAATTAGCCGGCACCTGGGGGTTCAGAGATGAGGTCGAGGAGATCAGGAGCCAGATTATCCAGGGGTGTGCTTCGGCGTAGTTGAGGGAACGGATCCTAGAAGAGTCTGGGAAGTCACTGGTGGACATACTCACTCTGGGCAGAATCAAGGAACTCTCAAAAGTAAGGGCTGCACACATGGCGGCTGCTCTCCAAACTCCCATCAAGGCAGAGCCAGTGAATGTGGTCGCTCAGAGGACAGTGGAGGCCCCAGATCGAACAAGAGGCCCGAGAAAACGATCCTATGGATACTGCAGAGGGCCGACACATAAGCCGTCAGAGTGCCAAGCGAGAGGAAAAAGGTGCATGGCATGTGGGAAGCTAAACCACTTTATGAAGGTGGCCGGTCTAGCAAAGGATGAGCAATGAAATTCCAGGTGAACATGATCCCAGAATCTCAAGAGCAGAACAGTGACATGGACGATGATGAAAGAGAAGAACATACGGTACACTCCGTGTTCACCGTGGGGTCATCAGCAAATACACAAGCTTGCCTACCACAATGCCAAATCCTCGTGTCAGGGCGCCCGGTGACGGCCATAGTAGACACAGGAGCGACTATAAATATCATGTCACAGGATGCTTACAAGGAAATGACTCCTCTGACCCTAATACCGGCGCAGATAAAGGTCTTTGCATACGGACAAACGAAATCTCTAGCGATCAGAGGGAAATTCAAGACAAACCTTGCCTATGATGACCGGAATGTGGAAGCATGGGTGTATGTGACCGAAGAGGTACATGGAATGCGGCTAGGGTGCAAGTCAGCTGAGGCCCTTAACATCATCACTTTTGCCTTCGGCATACACCGGGAGGAAATGAGTCAAATCCTGGAGGAATTCCCACAAGTATTCAATGGCATCGGGTGTCTTCAGGGCAAACAGATACATATCCAAATTGATCCATCAGTGCAGCCAGTGGATCTGCATCATAGGAGAGTTGCGTTCCACCTAAGACCTCTAGTGGAGAAGGAAATGTGCAAGCTCGAGCAAGAAGGGATCATTGAAAAGGTCAAGGGTCCAACCCCTTGGGTGTCACCCATAGTGGTTGCAAGGAAGCCTATTCAGCCGGGGGAAGTACGAATTTGTGTGGACATGAGCATTCCCAACACCGCGATCAAGCGAGGGAGGCATCTAACTCCCACCATTGATGACCTGATAGGGGAATTAAGCTGAGCCAGCTGGTTCTCGAAACTGGCCCTCGAGCCGGATATCACCAACTTGTCCTGGACGAACAATCCAGATATATAACGACATTTTCCACACATGTCGGTTTGAGACGGTATAAGAGATTGAGCTTTGGGATATCGAGTGCCGCAGAGGTGTTCCAGAACACCATCAAAGAGATTCTCGTTGGGTTGCCGGGAGTAATCAATGTCAGTGATGACATTCTTGTCCACACCAAGTCCATACAAGAACACTACAGTCAGCTGAGGCAGGTGCTCCAGCGGATACAAGACTCCGGACTAACACTTCATAAAGACAAATGTGAGTTTCTTTGACAGAAACTACAATTCTTTGGATACATATTTTCAGTCGATGGAGTGGCTCCCGATCCGGACAAAGTACGTGAGACCAAGGCAGCCCCTAATCACATTAATGTGTCTGAAATTTGCAGTTTTCTGGTGATGGTGAACTACTGCAGTAGGTTCATCAAGGACCTATCCTCGTTAACCGCTCCCCTAAGGGAAATGACCAAAGCGTCTGTGCCATGGGTGTGGGGCTCCGAACAAGAACAGGCTTTCCAGGTGACCAAGGATGCCCTCTCGAGCACAACCACGCTGAGATATTTTGATCCCCGTCAGCAGACTCAAGTGGCTGTGGATGCTGGTCCAAAAGGCGTAGGAGCTGTTCTCCTGCAACGACCCAATGAGGAGAACGATTGGGCTCCCGTGGCATTTGCACGTATATCATTGACAGAAACTCCCAGATAGAAAAAGAAGCGATTGCTGTGCACTGGGGGTCTTGGCATTTTCATTTGTATGTTCATGGGAAATCATTCGTAGTCATCACTGACCACAAGCCTCTCATCCCTCTATTCACCGGAACCGCGTCCAAGCCTCCCCCTCATATCGAAAAATGAATGTTGCAGCTCCCAGAGTACAATTGTAAAACTGAATATCAACCAGGGACAAGTAACCCAGCGGACTATCTGTCCCGACATCCTAGAGAAGCCACCCCCAGTGAAATGGAAGAGGCAGAGGAGACGGAGGAGTATGTCAAGTGTGTAGCTGACCGATCTTGTCCGCTGCCCATATCCCTAACTGAGCTGTGTCAAGCGACTCTCCTGGATGAATGCCTACAGAAAGTGCTGGAAGCGGTCAAGACAAACAAATGGCATAACCTCAGAAGCCAAGGAGCTGGGCTCACTCCTGAGACCCGGAAAGTAAATGGCCTGTATCACGTGAGGCATGAGCTGTGTGCTGACCCTCATGAGTGTTTACTTCGAAGTCACAGATTGGTCATTCCCCTAGCTCTGGTGGATCGAGTTGTGGGGCTTGCTCATGCCGGTCACCAAGGGGTGGTGAAGACAAAGATACCGGCTCAGAACAAAGGTTTGGTTCCCCCACATGGATGAGAAGACCGAAGAAGCAGTAGAGTCATGCGTGTGGTGCCAAGTGACAGGCGAACTGAATCCCCCAGCGCCTATTTCCGTGGAAATACGTCCTGAAGGTCCATGGATAAGTGCAAGTATGGATTTTGGAAGCCTTCCTGATGGAAGACACTCAATGGTGATCATAGATGACTACTCCAAGTATCCTGAGGTCGAGGTGCTGTCCTCCCTGAGTGCTGGAGACGTCATACCGAAGCTGGAAAAAGTGATGGCCACCCATGGGCTCATCAAGGAACTAAAGACTGACAATGGAGTTTGCTTCATACCTAGCTTCACTCTGGATTGTGCATAAGAAGATTACACCAAAATGGCCTCAAGCGAATGGAGAAGCAGAATACTTTGAGAACTTTGAATAAGGTCATCAGGATAGCCGTGGCTAACAGTGAATCTGTGGAGCAATCTATTTATTCCTTTTTGAGAGACTACCGACAGACGCCACTCATACATCTACTGGCAGGGCCCCAGGGCACCTCTCAATGGAAAGAGTAGTGAGGGATTCCATCCCTCATCATCCATGGTCGGCTCCTGAAAGAAAGGATGAACGGGCCATTGATCACGGAGAACAAATGCAAATGAGCAAGTCAGCGCTCGGCGAAGAGATAAGGTATCACTGCTCCAGGTGGTAGATAGAGTACTCATTCAGGATAGACATCCCAGAAGCAAGTTCAGACTTCCGTATGAAAATAATCCCTGGTGCATCGTGCGCATGAAGTGCACACAAGTCACAGCCAAAAGAGGACTTGAACTGGTCACATGAAATGTATCTGCCTTTAAGAAATATCATGGAGGTCTAGGTGCAGAGACTGACCCTTTGGCGAGAGGATCTTGGAGTCTCGAAGGAGAGGACTGGTCTGATGCAGAATGTGAAAGGCCCGCGGTTGGCAGTGATGAACGGTCAATGCGCTCCCCGGATGCCGGGCGAGGGTCATTGGAAGCCTCGGGGGATGCTGAACAGAACAGCAGGTGTTGAGAAACCCGTACCCGATACCACCTGCGTAATAATGCTGGAGCAGAGTTTTCTGTTGAAAATTTATCAAGTTTTAAGCTCCAGTTTTGTCTATATGTTATGATTTTAAAACACTAATTAGTAACGATTGATTAATAGTTTGTTTTGTCTCAACTAATCAATATTACTAATGAGAGAAACTACACGTGGGATGCATATATGTTGCTTAATAATAGTGTGCAGTTTATTCACAAATGCTATTTGTTTTGTGTTTTGTGCGTTTAAAATAACGTGTACTAATGCTTTATTGTGTTGCAGAAGGCTAGATAAGTACATACACATAAGGGTTTTAGAGGGGTTTAACACTGTACAATCATTATGATGTGGTAACGTTGTTTTTGTCTCTTTTAATTAAGATGGTCCGTTTTGGCCTATATAAAGATGGCTGCCTTTTACAGCCTGTGCTCGAGTGATCGAATTTTGATGAGAGGGCTTGCTGAACATGGTCGAGAGTCACCTGACCACAGCCTTTGCCTGGTTAGAAAGTTTTCCGTGAGGACAGCAGCTCTGGGAACGAGTCCAATTGCCCTTGGACAAGGATAAAGCCACAATGAACAATGACAATGCTGCGGTGGCTCTGCTAAGATATCAAGGAAGAGCATTTTCGAAAGAAACATTTGCAAACTCGAGTTTCCTTCTTCCGTCTTTTTATTTTTGTGATTTTTCCTGAGCAGAGATTTTCTAAATGTATCTAAAGACTTCCTTTCCTGCTCGCTCTGCTCAGTGGCTCAACGGATATCTAACATTTGTTTGCAACATATACTATAAGTATGTTAGACTAGAGAGGGTCCATGTTCGTTCGCTGGTTCATTCTTTCATCGCGTTTGGACGTCTGGACGTTTCCTATGCTGAGGACGGCGGCTCGAGAGACTTTACCGAGAGACCTGTCCTGTCCCATTTAGCTAGAATAGGTAACTATGAGAATAACGATTTTGCTAATGATTGACTTTACTTTTGAATTGATTTTAGATAAACAAGCATTTGTTTGAATTACAGTGTCGGGTGTTTATTCTTTGTCATTTATTGAGTTTCAAATGTATTTCTTATATTCAAAATCATGACTCAAGGCAATGTCATTAAGGTCACATTGACCTCATTGTAGATGTAGATTGGTCTAGGTTTTCTCTCCTATATTCAGTGTGGATAGAGTAATAGTGTAAATTTAGTGATATGGGCCCTAGTGTATGATGTGTGACTGCGCGTGTGACTGTAGATTTACTCTGTCCGTGGAAGCTGGGAGAATTTATATGCGCCGATCTGCAGCAGTTTCCTGGTAGCAGTATGATGGTTGTGATCATTGTCTTGATCTGATTAGATTGCTTGTACATAGGCTTTGATTATTGATTAATGTTGGTATATGTACTAATACTATATGTTGAGGTCGTCGTGTTGAGTTCTATGTAGTGTGTGCGGCTTCTGGAACTTGGGAGCTGGTGACAGTTCCGTAGTAGGGCAGAGGGAAGTAAGTGCTGCTCTCGGGAAAAACGGGATTGTTGGCCCTGTACGTATGCGGGGAAAAACGTGTGACAATTGAAGTTGCGCGTCACATTGTCTGGGTTCGGAATCAGTGACATCGTCGTGTGTTACTATTAGGGATATATTTTCGGTACAAAAGGAGTGTGTATGGTAGCGAAGGTTATCTGTGAAACTCTGGTCTTAAGTCCCAGGGATCCGTAAGGTTCGCCGTTAAAGCTTATCGCGGGAGAAATAATAGGTATTCACTAAGCTTGTTTGAAGGACTGGGCAGAGGTAGGCTGCTTGGTTAACGTGTGTTGTAATTCTGTAGCGGGACAGATTGTTCGCTGTTCTCGGGAAAGGCAGGATTCTGTGTGCATGTTCTATATTTTCTTGGTGTGAAAGTGCGTGAATGTATGAGCATTTAATTGATCGCAAGACTCTTTGGAGCAGTCCTAGAGGAAACAGTTAATGGATGCATGTTAGAAGGGCAGAGTAGAGGGATGTGCTACTGTGTCAACGAAAGTGATTATTCCGTAGTGGAACAGAGCTAAGCGCTGTTCTAGAGAGAAGCGGGATTCTTGTGAGAAAGATTTTCTTTACTATTCTGTGGTTAGCGAAGCAGACAATGGAGATGTTTATATGTTGTAACTAATAGATTTTGTAGAATCTGAAACGAAGTCTACTAAAAAGGCTTTGTAAAGGAGGGGTAGACGAGTGACAGGGGACAGAGCAGAAGCGACTGCAGCGACTGCTGATGTCATTCAGACCGCGCGGTGATTGGATAGTGACTCAGAAAAGTGCTCGCGCTAGGATTGGTGCGTTGGTGTGAGCCGCGCAGGGATTGGAAGGAGTACAGAGTGACGTAGATGCTCCAGGATTGGTGCGTTGGTGTGAGTCGCGCGGTTATTGGGCAAAGATCCGCAACTGTACGGAAGGGACTAGAGAATATTGGTAAACGTTAAAATGTATTACCAGCCGGAGGAAAGGAAGAAAAAAATCTTTGTTCGGTAAAATAAAAAGATGGTTCGACAAAGATAAAAATGTAATAACTAGAGAAGGTGAATTGCTACCTCCGACGAGAACTCCTGCATCCTTCATGGTTGCGAAATATGGGTATCATACCTGTATATGGTTGGATAATTGGGCTAAGTATACTAAGGATGATGGTGTCTTAGCATTTCCGGAACATGGTTCATTTAATCTGGCCGTGTTGAGAAATTTACGAGAGAAGATGATGTGTCTAGAGCCTAGACCAAGGCCGACACAGTTTGAGGCGTTGGTGGAATGGGAAGATGAGGTGCATGAGCGAGAAAAGCAGAGGAGTGGAGGCAATTATAGGTCCTTTTTTGGGAGGAAATATGATCGTGAAACTCATCATGATCGAATGAGGAGATGGCGAGATGCTAGTATGTCAGAGGGATTATATCCTATGAGGACTGATGAAGCGGAAGGGAGGAAAGGTGCAGAAAAGGTGCCTGATACAGAAGTGAGAAGGTATGGAGTTACTGATTATGAGGATGAGGTCTTGGATGACATGATTTACAAGAGACCACCTCCGTATAGACCGGAACCAGAAGAGAGTACGCCAGTTTCTACTCCTGTAAGAGATACTTTGCGAATTATTAAAACTGAGGTTGTGACACCTGATCTGAAAAGTAGTACCTCTTTCACGGAAAGGGAGAGAGAGAGAGAGAGCGAGAGCGAGAGCATCGAGTCAGTGAAGAGAAAACAAGAGAATTAGCCAGAACCACATCTGAGCTGACTGAGAAAATCCGTGAGCTGACGAAAAATCTTGAAGCAGTTACAGTGCCTGTAACGATTGGTCCGGTTGTGCCTATTTTTGATAAACAAAGAATGGGTGAAAATAATTTGACAGTTCCCTATGTTGGGAATGGTTTGGTTGGTACTTGTATTTTAGAGGAATCAAGAGTGAGAATAGGAGGAAATGATTCAAGGCAGTCGAGACATGACACATGTAGTGGAGGATTAGATGTGCAGCCTAATTCAGGATTGAATACTGGTTGTTTGGGTGGAACAATTTTGGAACCACAGAGGATGACAGAACAAGTGGGTGCAGTGAAAAAGTCTACTGAAATAACAGCTGAAGATTTGAATGATTGGTTGAAAGTTCTTCAAAAGAAGGATAAAGATTCACAGGCAATTGATGTAGCCAGGTTGCGCATGGAATTGGAGGAGCTTATTGCAGGGACAATTCCTACAGACATACTCAAAAACCATCATGATGGAGAGTTGTTATTTATGTGTAAAAGTATCGCCTGAAGGGCTAAGAGTACACATGACAGGTTAAAATCAATAGCGAGTGAACAAGGAGTTGACATGGATAAGGTGAAAGCTTTGCAGAAGCCTTACAGGGTGGATTTCTCTGATAAAGATATTGAAAATCTAAATGGTGCTGGCAGAACAGGACAGATTAAGGAAATGATTGCTTTATTGCGAAAATGGGGTGATGTAGAAAAGTGGAAGGATAGGTGGTACAAGAAAAGGGAAGATTCAGTGGACAGGACTTATTCAGCTTTTCCTGTGAGAGAAAAAGAGAAAACAGTGGATGCTTATCCTATGAGAGAGATTCCTGGAGGAGGATATGTACATGTCCCATGGACTAGACAGGATATTTTATCATTTACGAATGATTTCCCTCGACTGAGAGAAAAGCCCGTCGAGTGGTATAGGCAGGTAGACAGGTTTGTGAAATTGTCAAAAGTGCTGTGGATTGACCTGAATAGTCTGTTTGATATAATTGTTCCAGCAGACTTGTGGGCTGAGTGTAAAATAGTTGTAGATTGGCCTGCTAAGGAGTATCCAAGAGATCCGAAAACAGGAGCACCAGATCCAGAGGTCATGAAGAAATATGATCAGGTAATAGTATTTCTGAAAAATAAAGTACCCCCAAAAGAGACAGACTGGGTTAAGATAGATCGGACACATCAGGAAGCAAAAGAATCAGTTCATGCTTTTTACGAAAGGCTGATACTGGCTTTTAAACAGTTCAGTGGAGATGAACACCTGGGTGATAAGGATTTGAGTCATTTTGTTTACAGGTTTGTATATGGCCTGAGACCTGAAATAAGTGAAAGAATACATGAGCATACGGTTGACTGGCAGAGTAAAAAGATTGATGAAATCTTGAGACATGCAAAGTACTTCAGTGATGAGATTGAGGCAAAACAGAGAAAGCTGAAAGAGAAAGCAATGTGGGCTCAGGTGAAAGTTGCTGAAAGACAAGAAGCACAGTTGATGGAACAGGCATTAGACCCAGATATGCGGGAAAAGGAAAGGGGAATTTAGAGGAGGCTAAAAAGAAATTCCCTTGTCACAACTGTGGACAATTGGGGCATTGGAGATCCGAGTGTACCAATCCACCATTAGTGAGTAATGAAAGTAAACCCTTAAATCAACAGGTGCAGAACGAGGGGTGTAATCAACAGCAGCAATAGCAGAAGGTTGTCAGACAGCAGAGTCAAGAGCCAAAACCGCCCTTGCCGCAGAATAGAGGGTCCCAAAAGTATAACCAGGACTCAGGATTCTACAATGATGAGCAGGTAAACAAACCGAGACGTTCTAACCTGGTACAACAGTACTGGTTAAAGAATGAGGGGAGTGAGTCTGAAGGGGACTATTGACGGTGCCGAAGAGAGGAGGAAGAGTGCATACTTGGTGCAACTCTAGAAATAGACCAGGCAGGACCATTTGTAGATGGGAAAATAAATGGGGAGAGTGTTACTTTTTTGGTAGACACAGGAGCGACGAGATCAACTGTCAGGTCAGCAGATATTAGAAATCTTCCTCTCTCGGACGAAGCAATCCAAGTAGTTGGTGTAGCCAATACACAGATTAGGACTCGTCTTACCGAACCAGTAAGGGTAAGAATAGGGACATTTTCAGACATGCACAGATTTGTTGTCTGTGACACCAGTCCAGTGAACTTGTTAGGTAGGGACCTATTGTGCAAGATGAATTGTACAATTTTCTGTACTCCGGATGGAATAGCTTTTGAGACACCAGATGAGGATGTTTTATACCGGATGACTCTAGATAATAGAGAGAGTGAGATTGTTGGTACATATGATGTGTTTAATCCAGATGATTTGCCTCAGGAGTTGAGACACAGTGAAAACAGCAGTTTGGGATTTTACTGGAGAAGATGTGGGATTGATGAATAATGTGGATCCAGTGAAGATTTCAGTGAAAGAGGGAATCACTTGCCCTAATATCCCACAGTACAGACTGACACCAGAGATAATTGAGGGAATAACTCCTATAATTGACAAGATGATTCAGCAGGGTGTTTTGAGAGAGTTACTGAGCAGCCCGTGTAATTCACCGATAATGGGGCTGAAGAAACCTAATGGAAAGTTCAGGATTGTACAGGATTTGAGAAAAGCTAACAAAATTGTGGTGGCATGTTGTCCCATTGTGCCAAATCCTTCAGTGATTTTGTATCAGATTCCTCATGATGCTGAGTGGTACACAGTGATTGATTTGTGTCATGCTTTCTTTTCAATTCCATTGCATCATGACAGCCAGCCGATTTTTGCATTCCGGTTTGGCCAGCGTATTTTAGCATGGTGTCGTATCCCAGAGGGGTATACAGAGAGTCCTTCGATATTCAATCAGTTGTTGAAAAAGTCATTGGAGAGTTTGATCATGCCTGAAAGCTCAGTGCTAGTGCAGTATATTGATGACTTACTTGTGGCATCGAAGACACGTGAAGCTTGTGAAGTAGATACCATAGCTTTACTGAATCATCTGGCAGATGGAGGGTTAAAGGTATCTCCAGCCAAATTGCAATTTTGCAAGAAAGAGGTGCATTATCTTGGACACAATATTGAAAAGGGTCTGAGAAAGGTGACCGATGACAGGATCAAAATTATCAGAGGAATGAGAGCCCCGATGACCCAGAGAGAAGTGAGGATGTTTCTGGGGATGGTGGGTTATTGTCGTCAGTGGATAAGTAATTTTTCCCTGATAGCAAAGCCACTGATTAAGTTGACCAAAAGTGAGGTGAGAGACCCATTGGAACTGGATGGGGAACAAATGGCAGCATTTGAAGAGCTGAAGAGCAGAATGTGTGAAGCCCCTGCTTTGGGAATGCCAGACTATGAGAAAGAGTTTGAGTTGTACTGCAGTGAGAGAAATGGGTGTGAACTTTCAGTGTTATTCAGAAGCACGGACAACTGAGAAGGCCGATTGCGTACTTCTCATCGACACTTGACCCCGTAGCTGTGGGTTTGCCAGGTTGCCTGGAAGCAGTAGCTGCTACATGCAGAAGCTTGGAACAGAGTGAGGGCATAATAATGGGATATCCTGTAAGGGTGTTCGTACCTCATGATGTGGCAATTATTTTGACAAGAAGCAGGACTCAGTACATGTCACATAGTCGGCTGACTAAATATGAGAAAATCATTCTGGGAGCATCAAACGTGACTCTCGAGAGATGTGTGAATGTGAATCCAGCAACGTTGTTACCAGATGCTGATAATGTGAATGTTGGAGATGATGTTGATCATGATTGTTTGGATGTGCTTGACTATTGCACAAAACCAAGACCAGACATAAGAGATTTACCGTTGCCTGAGAGTGATCATGTGCTGTTTGTGGGTGGATCGTGTCTGAGAACTGATGATGGTGTGCTGAGTGCAGCATATGCAGTGTGCAAGGTTTCAGTAGTTATGGAAGCTTCGTCTTTGAAAGGAGTAAGATCTGCTCAAGTGGCTGAATTGGTGGCATTGACAAAAGCTTGCAAAATTGGGAAAAATCTGAGAGTGACTGTGATGACTGATAGTCAGTATGGATTTGGAGTCGTTCATGACTTTGGCCAGCTTTGGCTACAGAGAGGTTTCTTGACGTCGAGTGGGACTCCAATAAAGAATGCTGGAGTGATTGGAAAATTGCTTGAGGCGATACAGCTGCCTAAAGAGTTAGCAGTTGTGAAATGTGCTGCTCATGGACAAGGAGATGATTTTGTTACTCTTGGTAATAGACTTGCCAATGACATAGCACAATATTGTGCTAAGAACAATCATTCGATTAATAGGGCACGAGAGAGGGAAATGTCTTTTTGTTCTGTGATGTTTACTAATGTCCTAGAAACGTGGGATGAAGTGAAACAGTTGCAGGATGAGGCAGGAGATGAGGAAATGAGAGATTGGATCAAGGCAGGTTGTGCCCCAAGAGAAACAGATCATGTTTGGATCTACAGAGATGGTAGACCAGTCATGCCTAACTCAATGTTGTCGACAATGGCAAGAATGTATCATGGCCAGGGACATTTGGGAAGGGATGCGATGATCAGATCTTTTAAACAAACCTGGTACAATGCAAAGTTCAGGTTGATTGCAGAGAGCATCTGTCAGAGATGTTTGATTTGTCAGCAGTTCAATACTGGGAAAAAGACAGTGGTGAGTCCAGGAACAATAGGCAGAGAAGGAGGACCTTTCACAAGAATGCAAATAGATTTCATTGAAATGCCCCAAGTGAACAAATTGAGGTATGTTCTAGTGGTAGTCTGTTTGTTCTCAAGATGGGTGGAGGCCTATCCGACTAGGAGAAATGATGGAATAACAGTTGCAAAATTACTGTTAAGGGAGTTGATTCCTAGGTACGGGTTCCCAGTGACCATTGAGTCTGATAGAGGTGGACACTTCTATAATGAGCTCATGGGTTTAATTTGTGAAGCATTGAGCATACAGCAGAAGCTACATTGTGCATACAGACCAGAGGCTTCTGGTGTTGTGGAGCAGATGAATGGCACAATAAAAAACCTACTTGGTAAGATGTGTTTAGCCACTGGAATGAAATGGCCTGATGTCTTGCCTCTAGTGCTGATGACCATTAGGTCTATTCCAGATAGAACCACAGGTTTGAGTCCGCACGAAATCTTAATGGGACGTGCCATGAGACATGCATTTGTGCCTGTCAACAAGTTGATGACAATAACTGATGACATGATTTTGGATTACTGTAAAGGCCTGGCTGACGCAGTTCATTCTGTGTTTCACCAGGTTGGAGAAGACGCTACCACACTTGAGAAGAAGCAAGCCCATGATCTGAGTCCAGGGGACTGGGTGAGGATTAAGGTGCACAGGAGAAGAAATTGCTTGGTTCCAAGGTGGGGAAGGCTGAGACAAGTCATTCTCACTACGACAACTGCAGTGAAGTGTGCCAATGTGAAAAATTGGGTGCATGCGAGTCATACTCTGAGAGTTCCAAATCCAAAGGATGGGACTGGTAAGGAGTATTTTGAAGAGTCAGATTCCAGTGATGATGCAGAAACTGAACCAGTGAGAAGGGGGAGAAATCCTGAAAGAGGTGAAGGTGAAAGAGAGTTGAGTGATTCTTTCCCCTTTCCAAGAGAGGCTTCAAGAGAAACATTGAGAGTCTCAGAGGAGAGATCGGATTCTGTAAGAGTGCCTGAAGTTCCAACAAGCAGTAGAAGAGAAAGGAGCAGTTCCACAGAGATTACACCTGAATCAGATGAAGAGGTTGAAAATCCACTTGAGATTACATCTGAAGAAGCAGGGTCAGTGGAAGATAGAGAGGGACAGATTGCGGAAGACCCCCGAGGAGGTGTAGGGAACATTCCTGATAAGCTAGGTGAAGGGACAAGTAGACAGCAAGAAGATTGCGTGTCGTAGACCCGAGGAGGGACAGAATTAGGGAAGTCTCAATCGGTAGTGGAAAAGACTGTGGAGAAAAAGAAAATTGTTGAAGAACAAGAGGCAAATGAGACAGAATCAGATGAATGAATGAATGAAATATTATTTATAATGCGCAACTATGCCCAGTGGGCGTCAAGGCGCCTAAACCAAAATATAGAGCTGATAGCAGACAGAAACAGAACCTACTGGTATGCCTTAATAAAGAGCCAAGTTTTCAAGGACTTCCTAAAGAGGTCAAGGGAAGGAAGTCGTTTGATTTCAAGGGGGAGTGAATTCCACATTAGAGGTGCCAATATGGAAAAAGCTTTGGACCCCCATCTAACCTTCTTGGCTCTGGGGATTACCAGTTGGTGTTGCTCGCTGGAACGTAAATATCTACTCGGAACATATCTGGTAAGTAATGAACCAAGAGCATCAGCCGAGCCTGCAGTTAGAGCCTTAAATGTAAGGCAAAGAAGTTTGAAAGTGATCCTTGACGGAATGGGGAGCCAATGGAGGTTCTTCCTCGCTAAGGTCATTGATGACAACCAGGGCAAAGCGAGGGCAAACCGCGCTGCAGCGTTCTGTATGACCTGTAGACGCTGGAGCAAGCCCTTGTTGGCCCCGGCGTACACAGAGTTACAGTAATCGAGCCTTGAGCCAACAAGGGCAATCACCACCTGTTTCCGCGCCTGAGGGGACAAATAATTCACAATCCTTTTTAGGGTCTTGATGACCCCCCAACAGGTCGCCACCGTTCTATTCACCTGTAGCTCCATGGAGAGCTGGGTGTCAAAGATGACACCTAGGTTTCTAGCAGATTTGGTAGGTATAGGGCAGCTGCCTAAAGAGGGGGGCCACCAGTCATCTGACCATATGTCCTGGTCCTTGCCAAAGACCAGGACCTCTGTCTTGTCCCCGTTCAACTTTAGGGAGTTGGAGACCATCCAATCTGCAACAAGTTGCATGCAGGCCCTAAAGTTAGAGGCAGTTTTACTGACAGAGTGGGTCAGGGATACCATAATCTGCGTGTCGTCCGCATACGACACTACCTCCATCCCCTGAGATCTTACAAGTCTTGCAAGGGGGGCCACATAGATGTTAAACAGGGTCGGGCTCAATGCCGACCCCTGTGGCACCCCACATTGCAACGACTTGACAGGGGAGAGGTATTCACCTAGCATGACACATTGCTCTCGATGTTGTAAGAAGGAGCTCATGAGACTGAGCGCTGGTCCGACTACCCCTGCCTCCCTTAACCTGGATGTTAAAGTCAGGGGAGACAGGGTGTCGAAAGCTGCTGAAAGATCAAGCAGCACCAGTACGGAGGTAAGACCCAAATCTACTTTTCTGCGGATGTTATCCATGACTTTTGTCAATGCAGACTCCGTGCTATGTAGCTTTCTAAAGCCGTGTTGGGACCCATCCAAGAAGCCAGAGGCGTCGAGGAAGTTCGAAAGATGGAAGTTCAAGTGGGTCTCCAACATCTTAGCAGGGGCTGGCAGCAGAGAGATGGGTCTAAAATTTTTCAGCACTCCAGGGTCCAAGGTGGTCTTTTTCAAAAGCGGCTTTACGATGGCTCTCTTCCAAAGTGATGGAAAAATGCCCTGTTCCAAGGCTCCATTCATTACCTCAAGCATCGGAGGAAGAATGATTTCTCTGCAGTTTTTAAGCACCTTGAGGGGCAGTGGGTCAAGGGGAGATGAAGATTTAGTTTTATCCAACAGGCTGTTGAGATCTTCTAGCGTAAGAGCCGGGAAGTGTTCAAGGGACTGAGGGGAATCTACATTCCAGGCCTCCAATCGTGTGATTTGCACGGAATCCTCCAAACTGAGTGAGTTCCTCTGCGTCTTTAGGGCTGTGTAAATATCGTCTATCTTTGTATAAAAAAAGTTCGATATATCGTCACATAGCTCCTGGGAAGCAACTACTGGATCAGGAACCTGAAGGGAGCAAAGGGAGTCTACAATTTTAAAAAGCTCTCTGGAGGATGTTAACGAACAGGTTAAGTTAGAAAAATAGTCCTGTTTTTCCTTAATGATTCGCTTTCTATACTCCCGTAGTAGACTCTTATAGCCTTCTCTATCTTTTAAATCCCAAGATTTACGCCAGCCACGTTCCTTCTGTCTACATTTTTGTCTGAGCAACCGCAGATCGGCAGAAAACCAAGGGGCGGATGGCTTCAGTCTAGCTGCAGATTTAAAGGAAGGGGGGGCTAGCTCATCAGCAGCTTTGATAATGGCATCAGTTAAATCTTGAGCCGAGTCATCAACCTTCTGTTTAGTTGAAATACTGATGTTGCGGATAAAAGGTGCAAGTGCAAGTGAGTGAAAATGAGAAATCAGAGGGTCGAGTTCTGAGAAAGAGAACTTGGATCGGAGAAAGAAATAACAAAGAGGTGAGGCCAAAAAGGCTTGTAAGAGGAGATCTTTGGCCTAACAGGATAAAGAGGTTACGATACAGACTGACACGAGCAAGTTCATCGAAAGCTGAACAAGTGAACGAGGTGTCTAGTCAGAATCAAACAAAAGGTGAAAAACAAAAGGTTACAAAAGAACCAGAGGAGATCAAGAGAATCAGAAAACCTAACCAGAAGTATAGGTCACCGGAATGGACGTATGTGGCACTGTCTGAAGGTGAAGAGGCAGAAAGTCAAGGAAATCCAGAGGGGACCGTACGAGAAGTGGTTGAGGAGAAAACTGTTGGAATTCTGAAAGTTATTCTGACTGACATTGGAGAAGAGTCGGATGCACAGGATGTTGTTGATGATCTAATACAATTTGATGTTGCTGAAGAAGAAGTAAAAAGTGATGTAAATCCGAATTGAGTGAACTGAAGGAGTCACTTGGAGAAAAGTGAAAAGAAGAAAATCTGAAATTAGCTGTGTGGGATAATCTGGAGTTCTAAAACTCAGTAGTGGAGTAGAAGAGGCTAAGTCAAAAGACACTGCCAAAGTAGTAAAATGGCTAACAGAGAATAATCAAAGTAGATGTGCCTTTTTGAAAAGATGGTGTAAAATGTGCTGTTGCTGTACTGGATTATTAATGCTATTATGGGGTGTTTTAGCTTTATTAGTTACTTTTAGAGTTACAATAGACGCTTTAGGAATACATACTGAAAATGTGACCAATGTAGAGAAGAGTTCACAAAAAGTAGTTCCAACCAGAATTAGTAATACTTACGTGCATAAAGATAGGTCAATTAATGATTTTTCTAGTAATGTTTTTTCAAAGTTGTTGTATGAATACGTAAATACAATGGAAGTTAGGGATTGCTACGTTTGTATGCAATTACCTGCATCCGTTTCAGAGGGTGTTACTTATCACCATTTACCAGCTACGTATGGAATTTCTTGTAGTGTGCTAAGTAGTGTTTTTTATTTGTTAGGGAAAATAGATTATGAGATGTCTAACAAAGATAACATTTTTGGGCAATTGCCAATGGATAAAAAGCTGAATCCGGCTAAAGAAGCTAGCATTTTTGGTGAGATTTTTATTGAGAAAGAAGAATTAACCTTAGATTACATTTTTAGAAACAATTTAACTTGCAGTCTGAAAGAAGAGGAGAAGGCTTTCCTAAACATGGTAGAGGAAAGGAGAAAGAGCATACATGAGAAGGCAGGGAAATATAAAATGAGTGAGACAATTTGGGACATTGAGATGAGAAAAGAATTGAGAAATGGAGCCAGTCCGTCTTTGGCTTTAGATGCACCACAGAAGGGTAAACTATGCATTACCAGAAAGAAATCCCAATATGATACATATTTTGTTGGGACTAGTAAGTGTCATGATACATACTTCATTGCGACAGGATGGGGTTTTAAAGGTGGAGAAGATCCAGTTTTCCCAGGCGTGTATTATGTTTGTGGGAACAAGGCTTATTACAAGTTGCCTTACCATTGGTATGGCACGTGTTATGTGGGCCTGGTCTTTCCAAAGATTTTTCATATAGATAGGATAGAAGATGTAGAACACATTAATTTGCTAACACGTTTTAAGAGAGAAACTTGGTCAGAGATAGTGGGTGACATTTTTGGTGCTTTAATTCCAGCAGTGGGAATTTCTTTAAATGCATATGGGATTCGGAAACTGTCAACAGTGGTGGATCATTTATCGACAAGTACCGCTGGAGGGTTTCTTTTGGTGAATACGGAAATGATTGCCGTACGAGCTATGTCTATGCAAAATTGACTTGCCCTTGATATTCTATTAGCCAAGGAGGGTGGAGTTTGTGGGATGCTGAAAGTTCAACATTGTTGCACTTACATTCCTGACGAAAGCAGAGACCTAAAGGTCTATATCAAAAATATTACTGATTTACATGAAGAATTAGTACCACTTGAAGCTGAAAGTGTCTGGACTAAAATAGCTAATAAGATAATTGCTGTTAAGAGTTTTATTGCTAGAATAGGTAGTACCATTATTGGTAAAATATTATTTCCTTTGACATGCATAATTGTTGCTTTATTGATATTAAGATTGGGGTGTTTGTGTTGTAAAAACAGGGGAGGGAAAAAGAGAATAATTAGAAGCAATGCTGAAAAGAGACAAAAGAGGTCAAGGAGAGATCCACAAGAAATAGAATTAGAAGAGTTGAGGGAGAGTGTGTACTTGGAGTCAAGGAGGGATGATGTGAGAGAATCTGGTGTTTAATGTTGTGTCATAAAGACATTTCCAAGTTCTCCTAAATATGGGACAACATTTTTCTTTTTTGGGTGGTTTTTGTGGTGATAAGATATCACCAAAGGGGGGATTGCTGGAGCAGAGTTTTCTGTTGAAAATTTATCGAGTTTTAAGCTCCAGTTTCGTCTATATGTTATGATTTTAAAACACTAATTAGTAACGATTAATAGTTTGTTTTGTCTGGACTAATCAATATTACTAATGAGAGAAACTACACGTGGGATGCATATATGTTGCTTAATAATAGTGTGCGGTTTATTCACAAATGCTATTTGTTTTGTGCGTTTAAAATAACGTGTACTAATGCTTTATTGTGTTGCAGAAGGCTAGATAAGTACATACACATAAGGGTATTAGAGGGGTTTAACACTGTACAATCATTATGATGTGGTAACGTTGTTTTTGTCTCTTTTAATTAAGATGGTCTGTTTTGGCCTAGATAAAGATGGCTGCCTTTTACAGCCTGTGCTCGAGTGATCGAATTTTGATGAGAGGCCTTGCTGAACATGGTCGAGAGTCACCTGACCACAGCCTTTGCCTGGTTAGAAAGTTTTCCGTGAGGACAGCAGCTCTGGGAACGAGTCCAATTGCCCTTGGACAAGGATAAAGCCACAATGAACAATGACAATGCTGCGGTGGCTCTGCTAAGATATCAAGGAAGAGCATTTTCGAAAGAAACATTTGCAAACTCGAGTTTCCTTCTTCCGACTTTTTATTTTTGTGATTTTTCCTGAGCAGAGATTTTCTAAATGTATCTAAAGACTTCCTTTCCTGCTCGCTCTGCTCAGTGGCTCAACGGATATCTAACATTTGTTTGTTACCTTTATTTGCAACATATACTATAAGTATGTTAGACTAGAGAGGGTCCATGTTCGTTCGCTGGTTCATTCTTTCATCGCGTTTGGACGTCTGGACGTTTCCTATGCTGAGGACGGCGGCTCGAGAGACTTTACCGAGAGACCTGTCCTGTCCCATTTAGCTAGAATAGGTAACTATGAGAATAACGATTTTGCTAATGATTGACTTTACTTTTGAATTGATTTTAGATAAACAAGCATTTGTTTGAATTACAGTGTCGGGTGTTTATTCTTTGTCATTTATTGAGTTTCAAATGTATTTCTTATGTTCAAAATCATGACTCAAGGCAATGTCATTAAGGTCACATTGACCTCATTGTAGATGCAGATTGGTCTAGGTTTTCTCTCCTATATTCAGTGTGGATAGAGTAATAGTGTAAATTTAGTGATATGGGCCCTAGTGTATGATGTGTGACTGCACGTGTGACTGTAGATTTACTCTGTCCGTGGAAGCTGGGAGAATTTATATGCGCCGATCTGCAGCAATAACCCTGAACCATCCAGCCAACTCAAAGACTATCATTGCTGATTCTGCCACTCCATGAACTAGGTTTGAAATTATGTATGGCTCTGAGTGATGTTAAGCTGAACTGATGGCATCTTTGAAAGTAAGGTTTTTCCTGCTTATTGTTGTTCTTTGTTTTGGGAAGGAATGTTGTATCGTGCATCTCGCGAGATGCATGTGGGCGTGCTCAGAACAACGTCATGTCGTAGGGGTGATCGGCAAACTTCCCCCTGAGTACGCCCTGAAGTTTGGTTTGTCCTACGCAGCGCGGGTGTGTTTAACAAAAGCAAGGTGCTCATGCGTGTGGCGTCAGAGAGCCGGTACATGCGGCGATGTGTAAACCTTACTCAAGTGTGTGTGTCCCATTTATTGCAGCCTGCGGCAGCGCGACACGGGATGTACAGTGAACACTTCAGACAATGTGCGATCTGGGGTCAACAACCCGCATGGCACAACAGGTCCAAGTTCACTCGGGTGTATGTTAATAAAATGCTTGAGACCACCCACTTTACCGCTGCTTCTATTAATAAGACTTTAGAAGAAAAGGCAGGTTCTGCTATTGGGTCCTGGCTCTTTGGAGCTTTATGTTGAGCATGTAGGTTCCCAGAAACACCAGTAGAGTGAAGCCAACTCTTGAATGAGCCATCTGCCAGCGAGAGATCCTAGCACTTCAGGTTCCACAAAGACTCACACAGTCAGGCCTTGTGGGCTGAATGCAGTTATAGGAAATGGAAAGTAGTATTTGGTCTTTGTAGGTTGAAATTCTCCAAGACATGCTCCGTCCTGTATGCATTGCATCCAGGGTGCAATGCTGATCCGTTACTTAATTGCGTCTATACATCGGTTGTGTGCTTTATACTACAGGTCGCTCTGTTTGTATCAGCCTTGTGTATATTGAGGGTACAAAAGGATTATTTTTATGACTTTCATTAATTGATCTGACCCCGAAAAAAACTAAGGTCTATTGCAGAAAAAGAGGCACTTTTCTACATGATCACCTCCACTTTTTGTCTGATATTTGATTTTGACTGGAAGTGCACTGGGTTCCTGCTAACCCGGCCTCCAGTGCCAGATATCTTTCCCAGAACCGAACAAAAGGTTTCCCTCAAATGGCAGTACCTTTGGTACCCTCTGAAAGTCCCTTGTAAATGCTACCCCTGGTCTGAGTTACTAAAGAAGGTCCCAAAGGGCGGCATCACAAGTGTGCCACCCTAAGGGCCACCGCACCGAGCTCATGCAAACTGCCATGCAAGCTTTGTGTCTTGGTGCAGACTAAAGTGAAAACACGACGTGGCACACAGCCTGTGTGCCATGCATACCAACACTGCATAAAGTGTAGGTGAGTCACCCTGACAGCAGACCTTACAGCCCTAAGGCAGGGTGCACTATACTACATGCGAGGGCATCACCACACGAGCAGGTATGCTTCTGTGCTGGTCAGTTCCATTGCTGCCAGTACAAGTGAACAGGGAAGCCATTTTACAAGCAGTTGCTGGACACTGGTAGACACGAGTTACCCAGCTACATGAGGGCTTTACTATAAAAAAGGGATGCTTGGTATCCAACACCTCGTATTAATAAACCTGTGTAGATGCCAGTGTGGGATGGAGTGTTACATGCACACAAAGGGCACCTTAGAGGTTCCCCCTGAAAACTTACCAGACACTGGTGTGCCGATTGACTGGTTCTAACTAGCCTGCCACCAGAGATGAGTTTCTGACCTTCACAGGTGAGGGCCTTTGCTCTCTGGGGGCCATAAGCCAAGCCTGCTGGAGATGGGGGTGGAAGGCTCCCCCGGCAACAGGATGACCTAGGGATTAGCATTCCAAAGCCTGGAAGCTTCAAAGAGACCCACCGCCTTTGTGATGCAAATCGGACTTCTCTTACTGGAGGGAAAACCAACACACTTTGTCCAGAGCCCTTTGGCACCTGGACAGGCAGGAAAATTATCCAGGTTAAACAGGTATGTCCACCCTCAGGCGAGCTCAAAAACCTTCACAGCAACTTGGTACTGCGTTTCCGATCGCACAGCCACAAAGAAATACTTACAAACTTGTTTTCTTCCAAACTTAATTTATTCCTTGTACTCCAGATTCATCAATACTTTTTCTTTCTTTCTGTTTTGTTATTCACGATAGGGCTGATCAAAGTCCCAATTTTTTTCAAATGAGGCAGTTGTGCCCATCCAGGCCTCTTACTACATCACGTGGGTATTGCAATTCATGTATAAGCAGCTAAAAACGAATCACAATGCATTTCGGGCCCATATTTAGCCCTTCGTCAGGGGCAGCTGTTCAGATTAAAATAAAATACACCCTCCATTAGCCTGCCATACTCCAATACAACAATATTCATACAAAAATACATGCTCTGATGAGATCATATGTCAATGCGATCAGTGTAATAAACATAACTCAGCCCCTTCATAACCAAATGGTAAACGAAAACTCCTTACACCACTTTCCCTCCGTGCCTAAATCGTGTTACGACCTAATGGAATGTTTACTGCCCGCAATGACCTCCCCACTCCATCCTCGATGTAAGACCTGCCGATTCAGCTGCGGTGCTTCATAAAGACCTAGTATAAGAAACATAAATATTGACCCCGTGCCTGTCTTTTCACTTAAAACACCATTGTGTATTCAATACCCAAAGCCCTCTGAACTCATAGCTTCGCTCTGCAACCTCCCCCCGAACCATTCTCCGTTCCATACCTGCTCTTTTACTCTCTTGTTCTTAAAATGCTCCTAACTGATCTCACAAAGCTCCTTTATCCAAGCTCGTAGCTCCAAACAGATCCTCAAAAAACTTCCTCCTACCCCATGCTCACGTTTTAACTTCTTCCTCTCACGGTGATTTATCCTATCATCAACGGCTAATCAGTTTGAATGGCATCCAGCCCATTATTACGTAACACACTCCCCCTTCAATACACATCCTCACTCCTCCCACATAATCATGATTATGATATATCCCTCAATTTAACTAATCTCTCCACCTGTTGTTACCATAACTCATATCCCATGCGTCCTTTCATCTTGAGCGAAACCACTTACTCAGAAACAATCACCCCTGTGTTAATATCCTCAAAGACTACATGTCCCATAAGCCCTTGTATGCTAACGAAACCCATTTCACAAAAACAATCACCCCATTACGCTAAGTGTTAATAAATAATAACAACTAATGCATTGTACATCATATCACGTAATTGTTACATGAAACACACTCATTAATGTCCATTATATGTGCGTATGTCCTGCCGATGGTTTTGGGTGTATGAACACACAAGACTTTATCATGAATCATACCAGCCTTTTTCGTGAAGATGTTACACTTGTAGGTTCTGTAGTGATACCATTTATTCATAGTTACTGGGTGCAAAACTGCGAGGGTGAGGCAAGACTTCATTTCATCAATGCACAAAAGGGTAGCAGACGCACACCAATTTTGTCGAGCACCATCCCTGAACTGGGCTACTTGAAGTGGATGTGACTTTTCAGAAGTGCCCATCTTGGTGATGGCAAATGGAGGATCTCTGAGACAGGATTATAGTAACCCCAGGGATAAGTAGCCCATTGGCTACTACCCTACACTCCACCAACGCCCCTAAATGTAGTATTTGGGAAGCCCTGGCACCAGGAAATCAGATCTTGCAGACAAAAAGAAGAAAAAGGCCTGAAGAGCTGTGAGCACAAGAACTGCAAGACAAGCAGATGACTTGGCACCAGCCCTGCGGGCCTGTTTGCCTGTTCTCAACAATTGCTCAAAAAGTTTTGCACCCAACAAGCTGCTAATCCTTCAAAGCCTGCGAGGAATGCTAGCACTTCTCCAGATACTCGGTAGCTTAAGTGGAACAGCAGCGCTGTTTCCCTGCATCTTGCAGGTACCAAAGACTGAGCTATGAGGCTCCAAGACCAGAAAAAAACACTGTACCCAAGCCACCTAGCCAGAGCTGAAGTGGGCCAGCGGTGCCAACGTGATCCTGGGATCCTGATAACCTACAAAGAAAGATACTGAAGAGCCATGAAAGCAGAAGACCGAGGAGAAGCAACTGACTTGGCACCAGCCCTGCCGACCTCTCTTCTGTTCCCCATCAAAACTGCACCCAAGACAGCTGCAGCTGTTGCGCCTCCAAAGACTGTGAGGACTGTCTGCCTTCACTAAATACTCAAACTCCCGAGGAGCGTTGGAGCTGCTTCCCTGCATCTGGCAGGCACCCCAAAGAAGACTGTGAGTGCTACGCAAAAACCTGACACCGCAAAATACCACTGCACCCGTGCCTGTTTTGGTGGATAGCAGTCAAGTGGCAATACGAAAAACAAGCATTAAAAATGCAATAGGCCTTTCATTAAGTTCAAGCCATTTGCTTTGCTATACAATATCATTAGCAAAGCAAATGGCTTTAACTTAATTAAAGGCGAGACCTATTGCATTGTCAATGCTTGTTATTTTTACAGTCCTTTCCTTGATGTCGTGGCTGCAAGTGTGCTGAGAGCCACAGGAGATGGTATGTTTGTCAGACTGATACATAAGGGTGGTGGCAGTGATGGAATTATAAATTACATTCTTGAGTAACCCTTGTTCCACATTGCATTTACAGCGTGGCTTGTGGAAGGTGTCACCTTTACATCAGAAGGGAAATGCTCAACCTATCCATCTAGACCCTCACGTGGCGTCATTTACTAGTTTTTACTAGGAGACAATGTCGGGCTGCTTCAAGGCAGTGTTCGCGATGGCACAAAATGTGAGCAGCTGCGCCACATAATTATTTCTGTTAAACTCCGAATGCCAGTTAAATGTTGCTCATACGGTTTAGAATTGCAGACTGTGTGATTTGTCATTGAAGGCAAACAACCCTCAAGCCCATGAAATGGCTGCCACCTTTCTTTGATGCTCCCTCCCCCACCCAAACCCCTATCCCCAAGCAGCAGAGTAAATACAAGTTTGGAGTGTCCTGCTGGACTAATCTCCGTCCACCCCAGGCCAGATAAGGCCGCCTTGTTGCCATGGAGACCAAGTGCTCTCCGTCACAGGCTTCGGACCTTTCACTGGTTCCTGCGGCCGGAAAAGGCGCACTCCTGGTTACCATGGCACTTTAACTAGGGCTGTGGGCCTGTCTCTGGGGCAGTATTCGCATTGTTATGCTGCTAGGTGTTTCAGGACGGAGGCGTTTTTATTAAGGAAGGGGGATGGGAAAACACATGGTCACGTTTTCCTCATCATATGCGCACACATGGTAGGAGTAGAAGTGCACGTCAACACTGGTGGTGCAAAACTTTAATTTGCCAGTGCTTTTTTCGTTCTAGTCTTGAACATTTTTGGGGGCATTCTGGTGTTTTTAAGCTAGGTCTTCGGGATACAGTAATATCTTTTGTCTGCACCATTAGGATTACAATTTTCTTTTGATGTGCATTAAAATTGAAAAGGGTTGCTTGACATGTTGTGCATGTTGGCCCGTCCTGTACACAGCGAAGCTCACAAGTTGCAACCTGACTTCATTTTAACTCTGTCCCTGGTTGGGGGCAGGAAAACATAGCACTGCATCAGCGTAAGAGTGATTCTAGCACTGCATAAGCGGATGAAAGAAAAGCATCAACGAAAGAGATAACGGCACAGGAGCCTGGCAGCACTGCACGAGAGAGACATCTATTCTGTGCACGAGCAACAGCCCGCACTGCCTGAGACACCTTGCACTGCCTGGAAGTGTTTCTCCACAGTGCAGGAGAGAGACAGTAGTACAGGCGAGAGACCACGGTTAATAAAAAAGCCAGACTGCGCTTCTGCGGAGAGACAGCGGCACTGCAGGAGAGAGACATGCTACACTGCACTAGAAAGGAGGCTGACCTCCCAATTTTATGAGAGACCCCAACACTACTTGAGAGAGACCCACAACACTGAAATAAACAGCCCTGTATCGGAGACAGTGCCACATTTTAAGAGACCCCAGGACTGCTTAGGAAAAAGTCATCCAGCACTGAGACTGAGGGAGGGACATATTCTGTCCTGCGTGAGCATTATACGAAGCGTGTCCCGATCATGTCTATTTTATTTTATTACAACATTAGATATGAAAATAAACAGTAACGTCCATTTTTTTCTAATTATTTTCTTTTGAAGCGGCACCCGGGCTTTAGCCTAAGTTCTTTATAGCTAAAGCGGGGCGTGCCACGATTGTAACCGTAGGGGATTTCGAAGAGAAGCCTGCGAGTCATCCCCTGCATCACTGGCATCTGTAGTACCATGGAGGCGGGGCACCAGGATGCCGTCAGCCGCATTTGTTGGTTTAAAGATTGAATTCAAAGAAATTGCTGTAAAAGATCACTGCAGCCGCTCGACCTGCACGCATTGCATGCAGCCCTTGAAAATAAATACAAACAGACACGGGGAGTGCAAATTCGCAGCTCATAATTGCCAATACTTGCTACGCGTCGAGAAGGAGATTTAGGAAACAAAATCGAGCAAAGTTTAATTTTTCTCCTCACAAAGAGCCACATAAACCTTGCAGCGCTTGATTTCTCGTTGCCATTTAAAATCACGTAAATCCGCGCTCTGAAAATGGTTTCAGCACCGCTTCTCAGGGCTGTATATCCTATCCACACCCACTTCTTTTCCCGTAGGAAACTCTTTTTACTCCCTCAAAATAAGGCAGTACAAGGCAGCACCTCCCCGTCAAGCCCGAGGATCGAGAGGCGTGGTTGCCGCAACCACACACAGAGTCCCAGCAGTTGTATCTTATGCTTTACAGCACTGGAAGGGTTGTCTGCGAGAGCAACTAAATGCTGTGCTATTGGAGCCCTTCGTATCCCAAGCACTCGTGGGGTCTAGTGCGAGGACAAGGGTCCCTCCCGTGGCCTAGGGGCTGTTACCCTGGATGCTGGTCTGTTGAGACATGCTGCTGCAGCTGATGGTAAAGCTCTGACCAGGAAATGTACAAGCAGAGATTGCTGAGCTCAGCCACAGAGGCTGCTGCCGGCTGAACGTCACTGCTCCGCGACACTGTTGCCCGGCAACTTGCAGCCAAGAGGACTCTTACTAGCGTATTGGTGGTACTTGATGATGTCATACACAGGGACTCTTGCCAGATCAAAGTATGCATGCTGTTTTCAGAGGAAGAGATTATGGTTCAACGGAGAGAGCTGCTGACTTGGGAGCTGCGGACCAGTGTTCGACCCTCGTGGTCGGCTCAACACAATTATTAGCAAATACTTTAAATAAATGAACAAGTAAACGGACGCAATTACTATACGTAAAAAGAGCAAATACTTTAGATTAATAAAAATGAAAAAAATAAACGGACGCAATTAGCAAATACTTTAAATTTACAGCTTGCCTCCACACTCGGCATGTGCTCAAAAGTCGGCAATTACAAACACAGGCTACAACCTCGCAGTGTGCTCAAAAGTCTCCCATTACAAAGGCAGGCTACAGTGTGAAAAACAGATGGCACACTGCACTTCAATTAAAAGAAGTGCAAGCAGAGCGAACTAACACTGTAGTTAGGCTCCGCTGTATCAGGACTACATGGAAGTTAGCAAGTGACCAACAGCCAATAGAAAGAGAGATAACAACAACTCTACCACAAGTAAGCCAATAGCAAGCGGAAAGACAGATGACATTAAGTTTAAACCAACATACAGATTACTTTAGGTCTCGCTGAGACAGCGCATTCAGCGCATACGCTGCCAAGGCGAGACCTAATAACCCAGCCCCGGCCAAGCTTGTTTTCCGTCGCTGGGGTTTTGTTTTTTGAGATAGAATCTTTTAAAATTAGGGTCAGAGGGTCTGGAGAGCTGTCTTTTTCTGAGTGATGCTGCAGTTAACTGTCCGTAATATGACACCTTTTATGACAAAAGGTGTCTCTCTGTCCTGGACTTGCGATTTCCATGCGACGAACAGGGTGTAGAGAGGACAGCAGAAGAAGGAGGTTTTGGTGGGAAACCACTCGTCGTAACATGAGCGTCCCTCATGTGATTTATACAGAGGTGAGCATCAATGCTTAATTTGTGCCGGTGGTTGCACTCATTTTTGCGACTAAGAATTAATTTTACCATCGTATTTTGACCAAGAGAAAGACAAAAAAGAGCAAAGAAGGCCAAAAAGAAACATTGGCAAAATGAAAAAAGCATGTGTGAGACTGAGATAAAAAAAAGAAGACAAGCACAATATGTATGAAGAGCACATGAGGTTCTTTGTATTTAGGAACCCTGACATATAGCAAACCTGGCGAAAGGCTCCTATGAAAATCTTTGGGCCCGTACCGTTTTACAAAATAAGCACACGATCTGTTCCAATGCAGAGCTATTATGTAAAGTGAATGCTTCAGTAAAATAACCGATTTTTATAAATGGAAAAGGTAGTGTTTCATTTATCTCCAGATACGGTATAGCAGTGTCTTTTCAAGAAGAACTTTCCTTTTGAAACATTGACTGTGTGTAGGGGGCAGTGATGCAAGCTTCTCTCACAGGCAAAGACGTACACAAGAGGGCAGTACCATCACAAACCTCACACCTGGCACAGAACTGCATATGCCATTTCAAGTGTCCCCTCAACGCGCCAGGTCCTTTTTAGGTCAAGCCTGGGCAGCACATGCACTGCTGTGCAAGGCTCTCTGGCCATATTTTTCATTGGCTTATGTCATTGCTCTTTGGAAATGCTGGCTTCTCATTCGTTAAAAGGCTTGTTAGTCCCTTCTGAGTACAGCCAAGCCTGCATTTGTTACCTCCCATGAGGACTGGCCCTTTTACTTCTGTTTTTACATGGTATGTCTTATTTAGTCTGTAAGCACTATTTTCTTTAATGGGTTTCTCCTATTGCAGGCACGACATGCTTTCCTGCAACATTCAGCGATCCATGACGCTTTCACTTTCCAAGCAGGCCGGGACAATGGTAGCTGCTTCTTTGAAATGAAATAGATCTTGCATGTACAAGAATTTGAGCTATTGTCATTATAAATAAAAAATTCCTTTTATTTTTCTGTTAATTATTAAAACAGATAAATGAAAAGCATTGTCATTATCTGAAAGAAACACGTCAGTTATATTCCCCACCTTAGAATATCCCCAGGCGTCAGGCTGGACCCGGAAAGATTTTTCGTCAGTAATACCCTTGCGCGCCGCTAGGCGTCGTCTGCGCCTCCGCGTCCATCGTCTGCGTCGTGATCGCCGGGATGACGTCGTCTGAGTACTTCGACACCGCCCTCGTGCGCTGACGTCAGTTCTTCTTTTTTCCGCGCCAGTAAGCGCCGATCCGGGAAGAGCATACCCTTTTAGTGACTTTTTGACTAAACTTTTTGAACTCTTTTAGTTCCATTTCCAGTCGACCTCGACTCTGGTGCCAGTAGGGATGCCCGGATTCAAACCGTGCGACTCCTGTCACCGCCTGATGTCGGTCACGGACCATCACTGCTGGTGTCTCTACTGCCTTGGGGCCGACCATGATGCAGAGTCATGCCTCGACTGCCGGGCCTTGACCTCGAAGGCTAGGCTGCTGGAGATCTGGCAGTCGGCTCTGCCCTGCTCGAGGTCCCGGTCGAGGAGGAGGTCGAGGGACCAGTCGCGGAGCCGCAGTCATCACCGTTCATCGGGGTCAAAGTCCTCACATTCCGGTAAGTCGAGGCGCAGCAAGAAGTCGAAGAGGCGACATCGCTCTTCCGACTCCCCTCGCCGGTCGCACGACTCGGCTGAGGGTTCGGGTGGCACCACACGCGCGGCTCCATCGGAGCCGCAGGAGTCGCGTCCGACCCCATACCCTCTGGTCCCTGGGTCTGACGCGAGTCCAGCGGAGATCAGAGACTTCCTCGAGGCCATGAGGAGTCTGGCTCCGCCGTTGACACCTGCCGGCGCGCCTTCAGGCCCCGCAGGCTCGACTGGGAGGCCTAGCGAGCCGGCGGCTCCGGCCCCGGCGCTGTTGTCGACTTCGGTCCTGACGCCGCAGGCTCCCGCGGAATCCAGACCTGGATCCCGGTCGACCTTACGACCCCTCCACCGGCGCCGACCCCTTCGGTGCCGCCCCCGGCACCGCCTTCGGACAACGCCATCCCCAGTTTTAGTCCTGGTCTGGGCCTGGCATGACAGGTTCATCTTCCAACCGGCTCCGATCATTCCACCTGTATACCAGGAGTCGGATGACGGGGACGACTGGGAGGGGTCTGAGGACCCTCTGGCACAGCAGTGCCAGTTATCTCAGGACTGGGCAGAAGAACTGGGGGATGCCAGTTGTCTTGACACCTCCCCTGACACTGGCTTTATCTCTCCTCCTTCCGTGACTACGGAGGAGGGTGCTACATATTCTGTGGTGCTTCGCAAGGCGGCCGCAGCCATTGGGCTGGAGCTCCCTGCTGTGGCCGTGAGGACTAATCTCCTCACTGAAGTGCTTCAACCGCCAGTAAGCTCCTCGGAGCCTCTGCTGCAGTTCAATGAAGCACTGACCGACGTTCTGGTGGGCACCTGGTCCAAGCCCTCCACAGTCCCTCCTATGGACCGGAACTTGGCCCGGCGCCACCGCCCTGCACTGGGCGACCCCAGTTTTCTGTCGGTGCACCCCACGCCCGAGAGCCTGGTTATCCAGGCCTCTACCTCCCAGACCGCCTTCCCGTCCGCTACCCCGGATCGGAAATACAAAAGGTTGGAATAGTTTGGGAAGAAGCTGTTCTCCTTTCTTAGTTTGGGGTTGCGGTCTATCAACACCGTGTGCCTTTTGGACCGTTACACCCACTCCTTGTGGGATATGGTGCCGGACGTGCTGCCTCAGTGTCCGGAGGAGGCCCGGACACGGCTCGCCCAGGCTCTTGCCGAGAGGCGGGATGCAGCATGGTATTCAATCCGATGTGGACTGGACGCAACGCACTCGCTAGGCAGGGCAATTGTGACCACGGTGGCGATTCGTCGCCACGCCTGGCTGAGATCTACGAACTTCTCCGGGGATGTCCAGAGCATCCTCATGGACATGCCCTTCGATGGCCGTCGCCTTTTTGGCGACAAAGCGGATAGTGCGCTGGAGGGCTTTAAGGACTCCAGGGCTACGGCCAACTCGTTGGTCCTCTCGGCCCGTGCCTGCAAACATCCGCTTTTCGCCCCTTTCCTGGGCAAGGAAGGGGCGCCCCCTCACATCAGTCTAGCCACAGGCCGCAGAACCAGCCTCAACGCGGTCGCGGACGTGGATTCCGCCGAGGCGGAGCAGGAGGAGAACAAGCCAGTCCGTCCACATCTACCGCAGCAGCAGCCACCTCAAAGCCCTCCTAGTCCGAGCTTTCAGGCCCATTCCACGCCAGTGGGAGGCAGAGTTCGCCATCACCTGCTCCACTGGCGTACCATCACATTGGACAGGTGGGTGCTGCAAATCGTCCGAAGGGGCTACTCCCTCCCCTTCGAGGCGACCCCTCCAGCCATGCCACCGCAATACCACCGCATGTCGGGGATCACTTGCAACTTCTGCAGGAGGAAGTTACGGCACTCTTGGCCAAGGGGGCCATCGAGCACATTCCTGGCCCAGAAGTAGGTCGGGGTTGTTATTCCCACTACTTTCTGGTTCCCAAGAAGGGCAAAGGGGGTCTACGCCATATCTTGGACCTCAGGAGCGTCACCGCCTTCCTCCGGAAGGAGAAGTTCAAGATGCTCACCTTAGCTCAGGTTCTGGCTGCCCTAGACCCTGGAGATTGGATGATAGCGTTGGACTTGCAGGACGCTTATTTCCACATCCCCGTCCTGTCGGCCCACCGGCGTTACCTGCGGTTCACTGTAGGCCACAAGCACTTTCAGTTTACCGTGCTCCCCTTCGGTCTCACCAGTGCCCCTCGGGTGTTCACGAAAGTGATGGCGGTGGTCGCAGCTCATCTGCGCAGATTAGGGGTTCCAGTCTTCACCTATCTCGACGACTGGTTGTTGAAGGCGGGCTCGCCCCAGTCGTCACCCACCTCCAGACTACGGCCGACCTCCTGCATTCACTGGGGTTCTCCATTAACATGCCAAAGTCGCATCTGAGTCCCTCCCAGAAGCTCCGCTTCTTCGGAGCGGTTCTGGACTCGGCGCAGTTCCGGGTCAATCCTCCGGAACAGCGAGTTTGGGATCATCAGGCTCCTATTCCGATCTTTCGGCCTTTATCCCAGTTTTCGGTCAGGTTGGTGCTGCGGCTTCTGGGTCTGATGGCCTCCTGCATCCTGCTGGTACATCACGCCAGGTGGCGGATGCAGGTTTTGAGTGGGACCTGAAGTTTCAGTGAGCCCAGCATCGGGACAACCTGTCCGACCATGCCTTGATCTCAGAGGGCAATGCACGACAGTTGCATTGGTGGCTTACGGACCGCGATTGGGTCAGGGGCAGATCCCTCTCCCTTCCCCAACCGGAGCACACAGTAGTGACGGATGCGTCCCTCCTGGGATGGGGGGGCCACATTGGAGAGGCGGAGATCAGAGGCCTCTGGTCTCCGGCGGAGTCCCGGCTCCATATCAACCTATTGGAGCTGCGGGAGATCCGGCTTGCACTGAAGGCATTCCTTTACTCTATTCGGGGAAGTGTAGTGGAAGTGTTCACGGACAACACCACCGCCATGTGGTATTGCAACCAACAAGGCGTGGTGGGGTTGTGGACCTTTTGTCAGGAGGCTCTGCGCCTCTGGACATGGCTGGAACATCAGGGCATCACCCTGGTGGTTCAACACCTGCCGGGTTCTCAAACTCAGCGGTACAAAAGGGGGTCCATCACCACCCCCTTTTGTACTGCTTTGTTCGCCATAAGTTGGCAGGGTATGCTCAGACGTGAGTCCCTTGCTCACTTTGCCACTGGATTCAAGCAAGCCTGGCTGAAGACGGCTGAAATGCCAGAAACCGGTCCTAGGAAGCTTGTTTCCGGTCCAGGGAAGGCATGGCTTGGCAGTTCGGGCAGGACTGTTCCCATGAGGCACAGGGTCAGACTGATTTGCATATGGCCATGTCTAAACTGGGGTGGCAGAGTGGGCTAAAGAACGGTGATGGATCAAACCCAGATCTGTTGACTGGGTGTGAGTGTTTGATTGGTTCTGATGCTCCGTCCATCACCACCCCCTTTTGTACTGCTGGGTTCTCAAACTCAGCCGCCGGTGCATGATGGATCACGAATGGCGTCTGAATTCGGATGTGGCGCAAGGCCTCTTTCAGGAGTGGGGAGAGCCTTGGTTAGATCTATTTGCCACCGAAGAGAACGCGCAATGTCAGCAGTTCTGCGCGTTGGAATTTCCAAGGCGGCACTCGCTCGGAGACGCTTTTCGTCGCGAGTGGAGTTGCGGTCTGTAGTACGCCTTTCCGCCTATACCACTTCTGCCCAGAGGGCTGAAGAAGATCAGGCGCGACCGGGCCCAAGTCATCCTTGTGGCTCCGTATTGGGCATGAAGATACTGGTATCCCGAGCTACTCAGTCTATCGATCGATCCCCCGATTCGACTGCCTCTTCAGGAAGACCTTCTGTCGCAGCAGCAGGGGACGGTCCTCCACCCGAACCTGTCCAGCCTCCACCTCCATGCGTGGAGATTGAGCGGCGGCAGTTGATGCCATTTGACTTGCCTCCTGAAGTCTGTAATGTTATTCTGGCAGCCAGGCGTCCCTCCACAAAATCGGTATACGCCTGCAGGTGGAACAAATTTGTGGCAATGTGCACAGCAAAGGCTGTGGATCCCCTTTCCTCCCCTCTTACTGAGATTCTCCTCTTTCTTCTTTCCCTGGCCCTGCAGGGCTGTGCTCTGGGCACCCTCAAGGGATACCTTTCGGCTATTTCTGCTTTCTTACGGCTTCCTGATTAGCCTTCTCTTTTTAAATCCCCTGTTGTTTCTCGATTCTTTAAGGCCATTACTCACATGTTTCCTCCTGTCCCTTTCGTAATGCCTCAGTGGGATTTGAATCTAGTGTTGACCTATCTGATGTGCGCTCCCTTTGAGCCACTTCATAATTGTCCCTTTCGTCTTCTGACTCTTAAGACTGCTTTCCTGGTTGCCATCACCTCTGCTAGAAGGGTGAGTGAGCGCCAGACTCTATCTTCTAAGCCTCCTTTCCTTTCTGTCCATCCGGACAAAGTTGTTATCAGGACTCGTCCTTCCTTTCTCCCTAAGGTGGTAACTGCCTTTCACATCGGCTAGTCTGTTACACTGCCCACCGTCTTTCCGCCTCGGCATCCCTCGAAAGAGGAAGAGAGGCTCCACTGTCTGGCCCCAAAACGGGCGCTGTCCTTCTATCTGGACCGCACCAAACAGTTCCGGGTGGACGACCAACTCTTTGTTGGGTATGTGGCTGCTAAGAAGGGGCGGGCGGTGCACAAATGAACCATCTCTCGGTGGGTCGTTTTGTGTATCAAGGCCTGTTAATCCTTAGCTAAAAAGGAACCGCCTGTGGGGCTGAGGGCCCGTTCCACTCGGGCCACAGCGGCGACCACTGATCTGGGCCGGGGAGTCCCCTTGCAGGACATTTGTCAGGCAGCAACGTGGGCCTCGCTGCACACGTTTGCCAAACATTATTGTCTGGTCAGCCAAGTCCGGAGAGACGGCTTCTTTGGCAGTTCCGTTCTCCAGGAGTTCCTGGTGTGATCTTGGTTCGCAGACCCACCCCCGGGGTTGGTATTGCTGGGGTATCTATTCTAAGGTGAGGAATCTAACTAACGTGTTTCTTTCAGATGAACAAGTTACTTAGCTTCGGTAACGATATATCTGTTAGAAACATTCGTTAGTTAGATTCCTCACCGCCCCACCCATCCTCCCCGTTCTGCGAACCGATATCTATGGTTAAGGTCATCCCTTTCAGGGCCCTAGATTCTTGGCACCAGTGTCGGTCTCTTTAATGGCTCTGCATTCCTGGCGCGGAAAGCTATGTACAAGAACTGACGTCATCGCGTGATGGCGGCATCTAAGTACTCCGACGACGTCATCCCGGCGATCACGACGCGGACGACGGACGCGGAGCCGCAGATGACGCCTAGCGAACGCGCAAGGGTATTGCTGACGAAAAATCTTTCCAGATCCAGCCTGCCGTATGGGGATATTCTAAGGTGAGGAATCTAACTAACTTATTGCATTTACAGCGTGGCTTGTGGAAGGTGTCACCTTTACATCAGAAGGGAAATGCTCAACCTATCCATCTAGACCCTCCCGTGGCGTCATTAAGTTTGTAATGCATTGTACATCATATCACGTAATTGTTACATGAAACACACTCATTAATGTCCATTATATGTGCGTATTTCCTGCCGATGGTTTAGGGAGTATGAACACACAAGACTTTATCATGAATCATACCAGCCTTTTTCGTGAAGATGTTACACTTGTAGGTTCTGTAGTGATACCATTTATTCATAGTTACTGGGTGCAAAACTGCGAGGGTGAGGCAAGACTTCATTTCATCAATGCACAAAAGGGTAGCAGACGCACACCAATTTTGTCGAGCACCATCCCTGAACTGGGCTACTTGAAGTGGATGTGACTTTTCAGAAGTGCCCATCTTGGTGATGGCAAATGGAGGATCTCTGAGACAGGATTATAGTAACCCCAGGGATAAGTAGCCCATTGGCTACTACCCTACACTCCACCAACGCCCCTAAATGTAGTATTTGGGAAGCCCTGGCACCAGGAAATCAGATCTTGCAGACAAAAAGAAGAAAAAGGCCTGAAGAGCTGTGAGCACAAGAACTGCAAGACAAGCAGATGACTTGGCACCAGCCCTGCGGGCCTGTTTGCCTGTTCTCAACAATTGCACAAAAGGTTTTGCACCCAACAAGCTGCTAATCCTTCAAAGCCTGCGAGGAATGCTAGCACTTCTCCAGATACTCGGTAGCTTAAGTGGAACAGCAGCGCTGTTCCCCTGCATCTTGCAGGTACCAAAGACTGAGCTATGAGGCTCCAAGACCAGAAAAAAACACTGTACCCAAGCCACCTAGCCAGAGCTGAAGTGGGCCAGCGGTGCCAACGTGATCCTGGGATCCTGATAACCTACAAAGAAAGACACTGAAGAGCCATGAAAGCAGAAGACCGAGGAGAAGCAACTGACTTGGCACCAGCCCTGCCGACCTCTCTTCTGTTCCCCATCAAAACTGCACCCAAGACAGCTGCAGCTGTTGCGCCTCCAAAGACTGTGAGGACTGTCTGCCATCACTAAATACTCAAACTCCCGAGGAGCGTTGGAGCTGCTTCCCTGCATCTGGCAGGCACCCCAAAGAAGACTGCGAGTGCTCCGCAAAGACCTGACACCGCAAAATACCACTGCACCCGTGCCTGTTATTGGTGGAGTGCAGTCAAGTGGCAATACGAAAAACAAGCATTAAAAATGCAATAAGTCTCGCCTTTCATTAAGTTCAAGCCATTTGCTTTGCGATACAATATCATTAGCAAAGTTTGTTATTTTTACAGTCCTTTCCTTGATGTTGTGGCTGCAAGTGTGCTGAGAGCCACAGGAGATGGTATGTTTGTCAGACTGATACATAAGAGTGGTGGCAGTGATGGAATTATAAATGACATTCTTGAGTAACCCTTGTTCCACATTGCATTTACAGCGTGGCTTGTGGAAGGTGTCACCTTTACATCAGAAGGGAAATGCTCAACCTATCCATCTAGACCCTCCCGTGGCGTCATTAAGTTTTCAATAGGAGACAATGTCGGGCTGCTTCAAGGCAGTGTTCGCGATGGCACAAAATGTGAGCAGCTGCGCCACATAATTATTTCTGTTAAACTCCGAATGCCAGTTAAATGTTGCTCATACGGTTTAGAATTGCAGACTGTGGGATTTGTCATTGAAGGCAAACAACCCTCAAGCCCATGAAATGGCTGCCACCTTTCTTTGATGCTCCCTCCCCCACCCAAACCCCTATCCCCAAGCAGCAGAGTAAATACAAGTTTGGAGTGTCCTGCTGGACTAATCTCCGTCCACCCCAGGCCAGATAAGGCCGCCTTGTTGCCATGGAGACCAAGTGCTCTCCGTCACAGGCTTCGGACCTTTCACTGGTTCCTGCGGCCGGAAAAGGCGCACTCCTGGTTACCATGGCACTTTAACTAGGGCTGTGGGCCTGTCTCTGGGGCAGTATTCGCATTGTTATGCTGCTATGTGTTTCAGGACGGAGGCGTTTTTATTAAGGAAGGGGGATGGGAAAACACATGGTCACGTTTTCCTCATCATATGCGCACACATGGTAGGAGTAGAAGTGCACGTCAACACTGGTGGTGCAAAACTTTAATTTGCCAGTGCTTTTTTCGTTCTAGTCTTGAACATTTTTGGGGGCATTCTGGTGTTTTTAAGCTAGGTCTTCGGGATTCAGTAATATCTTTTGTCTGCACCATTAGGATTACAATTTTTTTTTGATGTGCATTAAAATTGAAAAGGGTTGCTTGACATGTTGTGCATGTTGGCCCGTCCTGTACACAGCGAAGCTCACAAGTTGCAACCTGACTTCATTTTAACTCTGTCCCTGGTTGGGGGCAGGAAAACATAGCACTGCATCAGCGTAAGAGTGATTCTAGCACTGCATAAGCGGATGAAAGAAAAGCATCAACGAAAGAGATAACGGCACAGGAGCCTGGCAGCACTGCACGAGAGAGACATCTATTCTGTGCACGAGCAACAGCCCGCACTGCCTGAGACACCTTGCACTGCCTGGAAGTGTTTCTCCACAGTGCAGGAGAGAGACAGTAGTACAGGCGAGAGACCACGGTTAATAAAAAAGCCAGACTGCGCTTCTGCGGAGAGACAGCGGCACTGCAGGAGAGAGACATGCTACACTGCACTAGAAAGGAGGCTGACCTCCCAATTTTATGAGAGACCCCAACACTACTTGAGAGAGACCCACAACACTGAAATAAACAGCCCTGTATCGGAGACAGTGCCACATTTTAAGAGACCCCTGGACTGCTTAGGAAAAAGTCATCCAGCACTGAGACTGAGGGAGGGACATATTCTGTCCTGCGTGAGCATTATACGAAGTGTGTCCCGATCATGTCTATTTTATTTTATTACAACATTAGATATGAAAATAAACAGTAACGTCCATTTTTTTCTAATTATTTTCTTTTGAAGCGGCACCCGGGCTTTAGCCTAAGTTCTTTATAGCTAAAGCGGGGCGTGCCACGATTGTAACCGTAGGGGATTTCGAAGAGAAGCCTGCGAGTCATCCCCTGCATCACTGGCATCTGTAGTACCATGGAGGCGGGGCACCAGGATGCCGTCAGCCGCATTTGTTGGTTTAAAGATTGAATTCAAAGAAATTGCTGTAAAAGATCACTGCAGCCGCTCGACCTGCACGCATTGCATGCAGCCCTTGAAAATAAATACAAACAGACACGGGGAGTGCAAATTCGCAGCTCATAATTGCCAATACTTGCTACGCGTCGAGAAGGAGATTTAGGAAACAAAATCGAGCAAAGTTTAATTTTTCTCCTCACAAAGAGCCACATAAACCTTGCAGCGCTTGATTTCTCGTTGCCATTTAAAATCACGTAAATCCGCGCTCTGAAAATGGTTTCAGCACCGCTTCTCAGGGCTGTATATCCTATCCACACCCACTTCTTTTCCCGTAGGAACCTCTTTTTACTCCCTCAAAATAAGGCAGTACAAGGCAGCACCTCCCCGTCAAGCCCGAGGATCGAGAGGCGTGGTTGCCGCAACCACACACAGAGTCCCAGCAGTTGTATCTTATGCTTTACAGCACTGGAAGGGTTGTCTGCGAGAGCAACTAAATGCTGTGCTATTGGAGCCCTTCGTATCCCAAGCACTCGTGGGGTCTAGTGCGAGGACAAGGGTCCCTCCCGTGGCTTAGGGGCTGTTACCCTGGATGCTGGTCTGTTGAGACATGCTGCTGCAGCTGATGGTAAAGCTCTGACCAGGAAATGTACAAGCAGAGATCGCTGAGCTCAGCCACAGAGGCTGCTGCCGGCTGAACGTCACTGCTCCGCGACACTGTTGCCCGGCAACTTGCAGCCAAGAGGACTCTTACTAGCGTATTGGTGGTACTTGATGATGTCATACACAGGGACTCTTGCCAGATCAAAGTATGCATGCTGTTTTCAGAGGAAGAGATTATGGTTCAACGGTGAGAGCTGCTGACTTGGGAGCTGCGGACCAGTGTTCGACCCTCGTGGTCGGCTCAACACAATTATTAGCAAATACTTTAAATAAATGAACAAGTAAACGGACGCAATTACTATACGTAAAAAGAGCAAATACTTTAGATTAATAAAAATGAAAAAAATAAACGGACGCAATTAGCAAATACTTTAAATTTACAGCTTGCCTCCACACTCGGCATGTGCTCAAAAGTCGGCAATTACAAACACAGGCTACAACCTCGCAGTGTGCTCAAAAGTCTCCCATTACAAAGGCAGGCTACAGTGTGAAAAACAGATGGCACACTGCACTTCAATTAAAAGAAGTGCAAGCAGAGCGAACTAACACTGTAGTTAGGCTCCGCTGTATCAGGACTACATGGAAGTTAGCAAGTGACCAACAGCCAATAGAAAGAGAGATAACAACAACTCTACCACAAGTAAGCCAATAGCAAGCGGAAAGACAGATTACATTAAGTTTAAACCAACATACAGATTACTTTAGGTCTCGCTGAGACAGCGCATTCAGCGCATGCGCTGCCAAGGCGAGACCTAATAACCCAGCCCCGGCCAAGCTTGTTTTCCGTCACTGGGGTTTTGTTTTTTGAGATAGAATCTTTTAAAATTAGGGTCAGAGGGTCTGGAGAGCTGTCTTTTTCTGAGTGATGCTGCAGTTAACTGTCCGTAATATGACACCTTTTATGACAAAAGGTGTCTCTCTGTCCTGGACTTGCGATTTCCATGCGACGAACAGGGTGTAGAGAGGACAGCAGAAGAAGGAGGTTTTGGCCAGAAACCACTCGTCGTAACATGAGCGTTCCTCATGTGATTTATACAGAGGTGAGCATCAATGCTTAATTTGTGCCGGTGGTTGCACTCATTTTTGCGACTAAGAATTAATTTTACCATCGTATTTTGACCAAGAGAAAGACAAAAAAGAGCAAAGAAGGCCAAAAAGAAACATTGGCAAAATGGAAAAAAGCATGTGTGAGATTGAGATAAAAAAAAAGAAGACAAGCACAATATGTATGAAGAGCACATGAGGTTCTTTGTATTTAGGAACCCTGACATATAGCAAACCTGGCGAAAGGCTCCTATGAAAATCTTTGGGCCCGTACCGTTTTACAAAATAAGCACACGATCTGTTCCAATGCAGAGCTATTATGTAAAGTGAATGCTTCAGTAAAATAACCGATTTTTATAAATGGAAAAGGTAGTGTTTCATTTATCTCCAGATACGGTATAGCAGTGTCTTTTCAAGAAGAACTTTCCTTTTGAAACATTGACTGTGTGTAGGGGGCAGTGATGCAAGCTTCTCTCAGAGGCAAAGACGTACACAAGAGGGCAGTACCATCACAAACCTCACACCTGGCACAGAACTGCATATGCCATTTCAAGTGTCCCCTCAACGCGCCAGGTCCTTTTTAGGTCAAGCCTGGGCAGCACATGCACTGCTGTGCAAGGCTCTCTGGCCATATTTTTCATTGGCTTATGTCATTGCTCTTTGGAAATGCTGGCTTCTCATTCGTTAAAAGGCTTGTTAGTCCCTTCTGAGTACAGCCAAGCCTGCATGTGTTACCTCCCATGAGGACTGGCCCTTTTACTTCTGTTTTTACATGGTATGTCTTATTTAGTGTGTAAGCACTATTTTCTTTAATGGGTTTCTCCTATTGCAGGCACGACATGCTTTCCTGCAACATTCAGCGATCCATGACGCTTTCACTTTCCAAGCAGGCCGGGACAATGGTAGCTGCTTCTTTGAAATGAAATAGATCTTGCATGTACAAGAATTTGAGCTATTGTCATTATAAATAAAAAATTCCTTTTATTTTTCTGTTAATTATTAAAACAGATAAATGAAAAGCATTGTCATTATCTGAAAGAAACACGTCAGTTATATTCCCCACCTTAGAATATCCCCAGGCGTCAGGCTGGACCCGGAAAGATTTTTCGTCAGTAATACCCTTGCGCGCCGCTAGGCGTCGTCTGCGCCTCCGCGTCCATCGTCTGCGTCGTGATCGCCGGGATGACGTCGTCTGAGTACTTCGACACCGCCCTCGTGCGCTGACGTCAGTTCTTTTTTTTTCCGCGCCAGTAAGCGCCGATCCGGGAAGAGCATACCCTTTTAGTGACTTTTTGACTAAACTTTTTGAACTCTTTTAGTTCCATTTCCAGTCGACCTCGACTCTGGTGCCAGTAGGGATGCCCGGATTCAAACCGTGCGACTCCTGTCACCGCCTGATGTCGGTCACGGACCATCACTGCTGGTGTCTCTACTGCCTTGGGGCCGACCATGATGCAGAGTCATGCCTCGACTGCCGGGCCTTGACCTCGAAGGCTAGGCTGCTGGAGATCTGGCAGTCGGCTCTGCCCTGCTCGAGGTCCCGGTCGAGGAGGAGGTCGAGGGACCAGTCGCGGAGCCGCAGTCATCACCGTTCATCGGGGTCAAAGTCCTCACATTCCGGTAAGTCGAGGCGCAGCAAGAAGTCGAAGAGGCGACATCGCTCTTCCGTCTCCCCTCGCCGGTCGCACGACTCGGCTGAGGGTTCGGGTGGCACCACACGCGCGGCTCCATCGGAGCCGCGGGAGTCGCGTCCGACCCCATACCCTCTGGTCCCTGGGTCTGACGCGAGTCCAGCGGAGATCAGAGACTTCCTCGAGGCCATGAGGAGTCTGGCTCCGCCGTTGACACCTGCCGGCATGCCTTCAGGCCCCGCAGGCTCGACTGGGAGGCCTAGCGAGCCGGCGGCTCCGGCCCCGGCGCTGTTGTCGACTTCGGTCCTGACGCCGCAGGCTCCCGCGGAATCCAGACCTGGATCCCGGTCGACCTTACGACCCCTCCGCCGGCGCCGACCCCTTCGGTGCCGCCCCCGGCACCGCCTTCGGACAACGCCATCCCCAGTTTTAGTCCTGGTCTGGGCCTGGCATGACAGGTTCATCTTCCACCCGGCTCCGATCATTCCACCTGTATACCAGGAGTCGGATGACGGGGACGACTGGGAGGGGTCTGAGGACCCTCTGGCACAGCAGTGCCAGTTATCTCAGGACTGGGCAGAAGAACTGGGGGATGCCAGTGGTCTTGACACCTCCCCTGACACTGGCTTTATCTCTCCTCCTTCCGTGACTACGGAGGAGGGTGCTACATATTCTGTGGTGCTTCGCAAGGCGGCCGCAGCCATTGGGCTGGAGCTCCCTGCTGTGGCCGTGAGGACTAATCTCCTCACTGAAGTGCTTCAACCGCCAGTAAGCTCCTCGGAGCCTCTGCTGCAGTTCAATGAAGCACTGACCGACGTTCTGGTGGGCACCTGGTCCAAGCCCTCCACAGTCCCTCCTATGGACCGGAACGTGGCCCGGCGCCACCGCCCTGCACTGGGCGACCCCAGTTTTCTGTCGGTGCACCCCACGCCCGAGAGCCTGGTTATCCAGGCCTCTACCTCCCAGACCGCCTTCCCGTCCGCTACCCCGGATCGGAAATACAAAAGGTTGGAATAGTTTGGGAAGAAGCTGTTCTCCTTTCTTAGTTTGGGGTTGCGGTCTATCAACACCGTGTGCCTTTTGGACCGTTACACCCACTCCTTGTGGGATATGGTGCCGGACGTGCTGCCTCAGTGTCCGGAGGAGGCCCGGACACGGCTCGCCCAGGCTCTTGCCGAGAGGCGGGATGCAGCATGGTATTCAATCCGATGTGGACTGGACGCAACGCACTCGCTAGGCAGGGCAATTGTGACCATGGTGGCGATTCGTCGCCACGCCTGGCTGAGATCTACGAACTTAACGGGGATGTCCAGAGCATCCTCATGGACATGCCCTTCGATGGCCGTCGCCTTTTTGGCGACAAAGCGGATAGTGCGCTGGAGGGCTTTAAGGACTCCAGGGCTACGGCCAACTCGTTGGTCCTCTCGGCCCGTGCCTGCAAACATCCGCTTTTCGCCCCTTTCCTGGGCAAGGAAGGGGCGCCCCCTCACATCAGTCTAGCCACAGGCCGCAGAACCAGCCTCAACGCGGTCGCGGACGTGGATTCCGCCGAGGCGGAGCAGGAGGAGAACAAGCCAGTCCGTCCACATCTACCGCAGCAGCAGCCACCTCAAAGCCCTCCTAGTCCGAGCTTTCAGGCCCATTCCACGCCAGTGGGAGGCAGAGTTCGCCATCACCTGCTCCACTGGCGTACCATCACATTGGACAGGTGGGTGCTGCAAATCGTCCGAAGGGGCTACTCCCTCCCCTTCGAGGCGACCCCTCCAGCCATGCCACCGCAATACCACCGCATGTCTGGGATCACTTGCAACTTCTGCAGGAGGAAGTTACGGCACTCTTGGCCAAGGGGGCCATCGAGCACGTTCCTGGCCCAGAAGTAGGTCGGGGTTGTTATTCCCACTACTTTCTGGTTCCCAAGAAGGGCAAAGGGGGTCTACGCCCTATCTTGGACCTCAGGAGCATCACCGCCTTCCTCCGGAAGGAGAAGTTCAAGATGCTCACCTTAGCTCAGGTTCTGGCTGCCCTAGACCCTGGAGATTGGATGGTAGCGTTGGACTTGCAGGACGCTTATTTCCACATCCCCGTCCTGTCGGCCCACCGGCGTTACCTGCGGTTCACTGTAGGCCACGAGCACTTTCAGTTTACCGTGCTCCCCTTCGGTCTCACCAGTGCCCCTCGGGTGTTCACGAAAGTGATGGCGGTGGTCGCAGCTCATCTGCGCAGATTAGGGGTTCCAGTCTTCACCTATCTCGACGACTGGTTGTTGAAGGCGGGCTCGCCCCAGTCGTCACCCACCTCCAGACTACGGCCGACCTCCTGCATTCACTGGGGTTCTCCATCAACATGCCAAAGTCGCATCTGAGTCCCTCCCAGAAGCTCCGCTTCTTCGGAGCGGTTCTGGACTCGGCGCAGTTCCGGGTCAATCCTCCGGAACAGCGAGTTTGGGATCATCAGGCTCCTATTCCGATCTTTCGGCCTTTATCCCAGTTTTCGGTCAGGTTGGTGCTGCGGCTTCTGGGTCTGATGGCCTCCTGCATCCTGCTGGTACATCACGCCAGGTGGCGGATGCAGGTTTTGATTGGGACCTGAAGTTTCAGTGAGCCCAGCATCGGGACAACCTGTCCGACCATGCCTTGATCTCAGAGGGCAATGCACGACAGTTGCATTGGTGGCTCACGGACAGCGATTGGGTCAGGGGCAGATCCCTCTCCCTTCCCCAACCGGAGCACACAGTAGTGACGGATGCGTCCCTCCTGGGATGGGGGGGCCACATTGGAGAGGCGGAGATCAGAGGCCTCTGGTCTCCGGCGGAGTCCCGGCTCCATATCAACCTATTGGAGCTGCGGGAGGTCCGGCTTGCACTGAAGGCATTCCTTTACTCTATTCGGGGAAGTGTAGTGTAAGTGTTCACGGACAACACCACCGCCATGTGGTATTGCAACCAACAAGGCGGGGTGGGGTTGTGGACCTTTTGTCAGGAGGCTCTGCGCCTCTGGACATGGCTGGAACATCAGGGCATCACCCTGGTGGTTCAACACCTGCCGGGTTCTCAAACTCAGCGGTACAAAAGGGGGTCCATCACCACCCCCTTTTGTACTGCTTTGTTTGCCATAAGTTGGCAGGGTATGCTCAGACGTGAGTCCCTTGCTCACTTTGCCACTGGATTCAAGCAAGCCTGGCTGAAGACGGCTGAAATGCCAGAAACCGGTCCTAGGAAGCTTGTTTCCGGTCCAGGGAAGGCATGGCTTGGCAGTTCGGGCTGGACTGTTCCCATGAGGCACAGGGTCAGACTGATTTGCATATGGCCATGTCTAAACTGGGGTGGCAGAGTGGGCTAAAGAACGGTGATGGATCAAACCCAGATCTGTTGACTGGGTGTGAGTGTTTGATTGGTTCTGATGCTCCGTTCATCACCACCCCCTTTTGTACTGCTTTGTTCGCCATAAGTTGGCAGGGTATGCTCAGACGTGAGTCCCTTGCTCACTTTGCCACTGGATTCAAGCAAGCCTGGCTGAAGACGGCTGAAATGCCAGAAACCGGTCCTAGGAAGCTTGTTTCCGGTCCAGGGAAGGCATGGCTTGGCAGTTCGGGCTGGACTATTCCCATGAGGCACAGGGTCAGACTGATTTGCATATGGCCATGTCTAAACTGGGGTGGCAGAGTGGGCTAAAGAACGGTGATGGATCAAACCCAGATCTGTTGACTGGGTGTGAGTGTTTGATTGGTTCTGATGCTCCGTCCATCACCACTCCCTTTTGTACTGCTGGGTTCTCAAACTCAGCCGCCGGTGCATGATGGATCACGAATGGCGTCTGAACTCGGATGTGGCGCAAGGCCTCTTTCAGGAGTGGGGAGAGCCTTGGTTAGATCTATTTGCCACCGAAGAGAACGCGCAATGACAGCAGTTCTGCGCGTTGGAATTTCCAAGGCGGCACTCGCTCGGAGACGCTTTTCGTCGCGAGTGGAGTTGCGGTCTGTAGTACGCCTTTCCGCCTATACCACTTCTGCCCAGAGGGCTGAAGAAGATCAGGCGCGACCGGGCCCAAGTCATCCTTGTGGCTCCGTATTGGGCATGAAGATACTGGTATCCCGAGCTACTCAGTCTATCGATCGATCCCCCGATTCGACTGCCTCTTCAGGAAGACCTTCTGTCGCAGCAGCAGGGGACGGTCCTCCACCCGAACCTGTCCAGCCTCCACCTCCATGCGTGGAGATTGAGCGGCGGCAGTTGATGCCATTTGACTTGCCTCCTGAAGTCTGTAATGTTATTCTGGCAGCCAGGCGTCCCTCCACAAAATCGGTATACGCCTGCAGGTGGAACAAATTTGTGGCAATGTGCACAGCAAAGGCTGTGGATCCCCTTTCCTCCCCTCTTACTGAGATTCTCCTCTTTCTTCTTTCCCTGGCCCTGCAGGGCTGTGCTCTGGGCACCCTCAAGGGATACCTTTCGGCTATTTCTGCTTTCTTACGGCTTCCTGATTAGCCTTCTCTTTTTAAATCCCCTGTTGTTTCTCGATTCTTTAAGGGCATTACTCACATGTTTCCTCCTGTCCCTTTCGTAATGCCTCAGTGGGATTTGAATCTAGTGTTGACCTATCTGATGTGCGCTCCCTTTGAGCCACTTCATAATTGTCCCCTTCGTCTTCTGACTCTTAAGACTGCTTTCCTGGTTGCCATCACCTCTGCTAGAAGGGTGAGTGAGCGCCAGACTCTATCTTCTAAGCCTCCTTTCCTTTCTGTCCATCCGGACAAAGTTGTTATCAGGACTCGTCCTTCCTTTCTCCCTAAGGTGGTAACTGCCTTTCACATCGGCTAGTCTGTTACACTGCCCACCGTCTTTCCGCCTCCGCATCCCTCGAAAGAGGAAGAGAGGCTCCACTGTCTGGCCCCAAAACGGGCGCTGTCCTTCTATCTGGACCGCACCAAACAGTTCCGGGTGGACGACCAACTCTTTGTTGGGTATGTGGGTGCTAAGAAGGGGCGGGCGGTGCACAAATGAACCATCTCTCGGTGGGTCGTTTTGTGTATCAAGGCCTGTTAATCCTTAGCTAAAAAGGAACCGCCTGTGGGGCTGAGGGCCCGTTCCACTCGGGCCACAGCGGCGACCACTGATCTGGGCTGGGGAGTCCCCTTGCAGGACATTTGTCAGGCAGCAACGTGGGCCTCGCTGCACACGTTTGCCAAACATTATTGTCTGGTCAGCCAAGTCCGGAGAGACGGCTTCTTTGGCCGTTCCGTTCTCCAGGAGTTCCTGGTGTGATCTTGGTTCGCAGACCCACCCCCGGGGTTGGTATTGCTGGGGTATCTATTCTAAGGTGAGGAATCTAACTAACGTGTTTCTTTCAGATGAACAAGTTACTTAGCTTCGGTAACGATATATCTGTTAGAAACATTCGTTAGTTAGATTCCTCACCGCCCCACCCATCCTCCCCGTTCTGCGAACCGATATCTATGGTTAAGGTCATCCCTTTCAGGGCCCTAGATTCTTGGCACCAGTGTCGGTCTCTTTAATGGCTCTGCATTCCTGGCGCGGAAAGCTATGTACAAGAACTGACGTCATCGCGTGATGGCGGCATCTAAGTACTCCGACGACGTCATCCCGGCGATCACGACGCGGACGACGGACGCGGAGCTGCAGATGACGCCTAGCGAACGCGCAAGGGTATTGCTGACGAAAAATCTTTCCAGATCCAGCCTGCCGTATGGGGATATTCTAAGGTGAGGAATCTAACTAACTAATGTTTCTTACAGATATATCGTTACCGAAGGTAAGTAACTGTTCTTCAATGCCAATAACTTAAACTCACGCAAATGCAAGACCTATTGCATTGCAAATGCTTTTTTAGGTTGTGCACTCAGCTCAGCCCAGAGTACATTTTGGGCCATCGGAGTAGGGACTTCTCCCATAGACTTTGTTTTACAGTGTGGTGCTTCCTTTTATCGCACTAAAGAAATGGCATAGAATAGTGATATTTTTTAACATGCCTTCATTTTGGGCAGCAATGCAGTTAATCTATTTTTCATTAAATCTGTGTCCTCAGTCTTACATATATTCCACCTCTTTTCTGTGCATACAAAGTATGTGTTTGTTTAAAGCACTGCAGCTTTGTGCAACGTAGGAACTATTCATCATCATCAAAACTTTATTTCGATCCCAAAGTTTATAAAACGTACATCACAACCAAATACATATATTTTGTACACCAAGGTGGGTATAAAATGCCAAAAAGCATAACATCTATAACAAGCATTGGCATAGCCAATAGGTCTCGCCTTTGGGACCTTATAAGTATTTAATTATGCAGCACAATATCCTTGGTGCAACATCAACTGTTGCATGGCTAAACACTTATAATGTCCCAAAGGCGAGACCTAAAGGCTTCTCTTGTATTTGCTAAAAATCAATAGACGCCGGAAAAACATTATTGAAATATTCCAGTACTTTCGTGGAGAACTAAGAAGTTAAGCCCATGTTTAAAAACAAAATTGCTATGAACGTTCCCAAATGCCATTACCTGCAGCCTGCCAGGGCCACTGGATGGATCGTAATCATCTGAAACTCAACCCAGGCAACACTGAATTGGTGCTAACAGGGAGGAGCCAGATCTTCTGGGGCCCACACTATTGGCCAGCAGAACTCGGCTCTCCCCTTGAGCCCTGCACCTCTGTAAAAAGCCTTGGGGTTATTATAGATAGCGATTTATCACTAAAATCCCATGTAGTGGTATCAACTTGCTTTTTTCAGTTACGAAAGATCCGAAAGATCAGCCATCTGCTCACCCATGCAGCGCTGATACAGGTGGTGATAGCTATGGTTCTATCACACCTGGAATACGCCAACTCGATCTACCTGGGGGGATGCCACTCTTCTTGACCAAACGGCTCCAGATGGTGCAGAACCAGGCAGCAAGATTGATCCACCATCAACCGAGGTGGCAATCTGCTAGACCTCTTCTAAAAAAATTACATTGGCTTCCCATTCCTCAACGGACTGCCTTCAAGACAGGTTGCCTAGTTTTTGAATCGTTACACAGCCAGTGCCCCAAATTCATTAACAACCTGTTATCCAGGTATACTCCCTCTCGTAACCTCCGCTCAAAGCATCTCCAGTTATTAACTATTCCTGCTTTTAAACGGAAACGGCAAGGAGGCTGTCGATTCGCATAGCTGGCCCCACGACTGTGGAACTCGTTTCCCCTAGAGATCCGGTCATGCATGGAACTACTGAGATTTAGAAAGTTGCTCAAAACATGGCTATTTGAGCAAGCACACGACTGGTTCTGACCATTCCCAGAGAAGCGCCATGAAACCTCTTGGAGTACGTGCACTTTATAAGTTCCTTATATGATTAACATTAACTGTACTTTTAACATCCTCGCACCGCCTGCTCCACACATGCTGGTGGAGCCCTCCCTTATAAGCCAAGGTTTTCTTCCTGGATACCAGGCAACGCAGCACACTTACACACACACATACCCACACACACACGCGCACGCACACACACACACATTCTCTCTCTCTCTCATTCATACCCACTACGGATGCCACCTAACCGTTGTTTTACCATACTGACCAGTATTTTAATGTCCTGATTGATACAAAAAATGGGAAAAACATCTAAAGCTGGAATATTCCCCTCCTTAAAAGGTAACATTACAGCTGTTGGTGTCAATTGTGGATACATAAATAGCATAACTTGTAGATTTACTCATTAACTATCTTGTTCTGAGAATTATCCGAAAAGGATGAACTGAATATGGCAGTATTGGGTTTCTACTTGTTCTCCATTGGACTTTGTAAGCCAAGTTTGTATGTTAGTTATCATTCAGTTGTAATTCTGAGATATAGAGGTTCCAAAAATGTTGCAAGCGTGGTCACGTGACATACGAGGAAGCTGCTCTATTCATGTTCAGTTCACCTACTAGCACGTTCAAAACTCCATCCTCAACACATTAACAAAGAAGCTTGATTTGTTTTCGACCAAGGAACTGAACATGCACAAATGGAAAGTGGTTGACTGATAACAAATCACAGCCAACATGTTCGAAGATATGATTTTGACTTTGGGTCAGATTTTTCCAATCTGTCTACCCTCCTAAAATTCTAGAGTACAAGTATTTGCATAATTTCAAATCCATCTTCTGTTGATAACATTGTGCATTTGTCCAGCCCAGCCACAGACTATCTCATTGTTGCTACTGACATCCCTGGGCTTATTAGTGGCCGATTTAGTACTGCTAATTTTATCCACTTCAAAGTAAAGTTAAATTGCCCATGGTGGGTTTAACACAAAGTGCCTGCGGTGGCAGGCGTAGCTCTGCAGGCGGCACTCTGCCCATTAATCTATGCGGATAGTTGACAATGCATATTCACATTACACCAACATAACTGAATAACATTGATTGACATTGGCAGCACTTGTGCACAAAAAGACATTTACACCAGTTGGCCACTGTAGGCACAGCAATTTGCCAAATGTGCTGGTCCAAATATTGGGTGGGGGTACACCAGTGCAAACTATGCACATGGAACTGTCGATGGTAATCGCACCTGCATCAGTGTGATCTACAATCTACTGTATCCGACGCCATGCTTGTTAAATGCGTGCCTTCCACAGCAGAGCAAACCGGATCAATTGTGCCAGGAGAATCAGCCTCAACTTTCTCAGTTATTTTTATTTAATTGAGTTTTACATGTCATCCAGGAATGTGCGAGTACGTGCTTTTTTACTGCCTCTCACGAAATCCACTTCATTTTACCAGTTCGATCCCCTTGCCCAACCGATAAAGGCAATTTACATCTCAAGTACATACCATAGTCTGGGTAAGCTGTCTGTCCGTGGTTTTGCATAGCAACAGTTTCCCGTAAGTATTTTTAATAGTTAGACTGCAAAGGATTACGGCGCCCGGGCCTTCTGTTTTGACCAGGGGTCCGCAGGTGTAAATTCCATCCAGGTGAGTCAGGTTTTCCATCAGGTAAATCGTGGAAGAAACAGCGCTGAGCTCGGCGGTGCGCGAGGCGGGGAGCACACTCGTCAGTATCAGGTACTTCCTCTGCTGTGATCAGTACAGTGACTTTTGAATGCGCGTAGAACCTACTTTCTGTAGCACCAGGTGAGCATTTCTCAAGTAGAGCAGTCCTAGAGGGGGGATCAGAAGGGGAGCGCAGTCATGATCTGGGATGGCAGGTGCTGCGCACCCCAGGCATATTATCACGCACGGCTTAAAGTTATCGTCGCTTTACTTGCAGAAAACTGCCGCTAAAGCAGCGATAATGGGCTTGATAATATGCTGCAGAGAATTCCCATAGAAGCCCAGGTTGACACCAGAACATGGGCTTCTATGGGAATTCTCAAGGGCATATTATCAAGCCCATTATCGCCGCTTTAGCAGCAGTTTTCACCCGCTAAAGCGGCGATAATTTCAACGCCGTTTCTTGATAATATGCCCCCCAGTTTTAAAGGCATAGACCAGGAAAGGGCTGCAGCAATTTTGTACAGATATCCACATCTGCCCAGGAGAGCAAAATGTTTGCCGTAGAATTGTGGGAAACCAGTGTCTGAGACAAACAAACTGAATGTTTACCGCATGGGAGTGAGGGCTACCGGTTGGCTTGGTCAAACAACTCCCATAGGAGCACGACTTCGGCCTAACGTTGTCCCGCCCCACAGTTTCCTGTCGCCCTACCCCTAAAGGATACTATCTGTACCCTTGCCCAGAAATGACCTCAGCGTTCACCTCGAGGACACATGCTCTTAGCCTCCCCCCCAACGGAGACAGCCCCTAGGCCCTCAGAGTTAACAGACTTATAAACTGGTGTTAGCGCCTTGAAGTCATCACTAGGCACCATGGTAGCAGTGTAGAAATATCAAAATAATATATAAACTAACAATTGTCACTGTCTCCCCTTGCCCACTGCCAGTATAAAATGTTTACGACGTGCTGCAAGAGTTCTTTCTGGCCTAAGGGAGGAGACCCCTTGGCATCTGGATTGCATTTATTGATTACACGGGTGGTGGGTGCCCCTAAGCGTACAGCAACCTATACATAAAACTGCCTCGTATTGTGCTGGGCCGTGTGCTCACCCCCTCAGCTGTGATAGTGTTGCATGCTTGGACAGAGTGTGCCCCAGAGGAAGTGACTGAGTTCACATCAGAGTACACACAGCAGCGCAGAATGCGAGGGTCAGCTGCACGCTGCATACCAACTTTAGGCTAGTGAACCCGCGCACACGTTTCTCTGCGATTAGACGTTGATTCATTAGAGACGGTGTTTCATTTTCAGAAGAACCTAAGTGGCAGTGCGCAGCAAGGGGGCAAACGTTTTCGAAGAGCAGGAGTTTCCAAATCAAGCTGGTAGGGCCCACCTGCAATCATTTTGGGAACAGGCACTTATTTTAACTCGTCCATCATTTTCGGAGAGCAAGAGATGAAAACAAGCCTGGGAGTTGTGTGCGCACCACGCGCGCTAAAAGGAAACAAGAAACAAGCAGGTGAGTGGCGCGCGCACATGCCACAGCGAGACATCTGTTTTCTATTATCGTGCACGCGTCTGTGCATGATAATTGCAAACAGATGTCGCCCGTGCGGGTAACCCCAAGCATTAGGCCATGGGCAGAGCAAAGGCGGGACATGCACCCGCCTTTGCTCAATTGCGTGCTGTCTTTCTTAGAAAGACGCACGCAAAGCCCAATAGCCGGTGTGAAAAACAAAAACACATGAACGAGCGTGTGGTGAGCTGGTGAGCTTTCTGAAGCCCCTTACTAAAAGTCTCGCTAGGCTCGACCTAAAAGGGACACTTAAAAATATCATTCAAATATTAAAACCATATAAAAAAGCATATTATTAATATAGAATATATATAATTAAAAACTAGAATCTAGATATATTACACCAGGCACCTTGATCATCTAGTCCATAGGGCCAGCAAGAATCTAGCTAGGCCAAAAAACACTTGTTAGAAATGGGGGTCTCTAGTTGGCAGAGGTAGGTACCTTTGACTAAATAGGGACCCTTGCTTCTAGTCAGGGTAAGGGGGATACACACTTTAAATAACCCCTGCTCAACCACTTGGTAGCTTGGCACGAGCAGACAGGCTTATCCCAAAGGCAATGTGTAAATTATTTGTACCAAGACTCACAGTAACACAGTAAAAACACCACAGTTTAGAAAAATAAAACATCTTTATCTAAACTAAACCAGACCAAAACGACAAAAATCCGACATACAGATACTCAGTAGAATGTCTTTAAAAAGGCTGTTGCAAAAATAAATGTAGAAATCAAATAGCACCAACTGGGGCTATCACGACGTCAGGACAGCAAAAAATTCAAAGTACGGCACCGCCCGCGACGAGCGCGCGGCATCGGGCGCGGAGTCACACAGACCCCCAGACAACAGTACCTTGAAAAATGAAGTCGGTGACGATGCACGGTGTCGAAGATGGCCGATGTCGGCTACGGTGATGATACAACGTCTGCAAGTTTCTCGAGTCACCCACGGCCGCGATAACAAGATGGCGTCGTTCACTGCCGATCTCTGCCAGCGTGGGCAGGCGTCGGCAGACGTCAGGGCTGCGGAACAGCCCAGGCACTGAGCGTTTGGCTTCACGAGTGGCTCCATGGGCCTTCGTGCAGGTCGCGGCATCACAGTGGCGGCGTCGATGGTGTCGGAAACACAATTTCTTCCTTCTCTTTAGTTACTTCCAGCTCCCAACAGAAAGGGCCTCACACACAGTTACAGGCACCTCCTGGCAGGCTAGAACTCCCAGCAAGGAAGTTCAGGGAAGCTGGGGGTGAAGTCCTTTTGGTCCTGAGCCTTCAGAAACAGGAGGCCAGCTCTTCTCAGGTCCTTGGAGACGTTTCTACAGATGGACACAGCACACAGCAAAGTCCTTCTTCAAGCAGGGGACACAGCGCACAGCAAAGTCCCTTGGTCCTCTCCTCAGTAGAAACAGCAAACTGCAGGACAACCCCAGACACACAGCAAGGGCAGTACTTCTACTCAGTCTCTTCAGCTGATCTTCTTTGGCAGGGATTCCTCTTGATCACAAAGTAGTCTAAAGTTCAGGGGTTTCAGCTCCCATATTTATACCACAAAAGTCTTTGTTCTCTCTGTGTCAGGGGTCCTGGATCCAGCATTAGATTGCAGATCAAGAGGTCCCTGGTTCAAATCCAGGTGTCCCCTAGGCTTATTTTGGTTCTTGTGTTTGTAGCTGGGACTTTTCATGAAGCCCCTTTGAATCATCATTCACAGAGTCGGTGTTCCCTTGGATCTTACACTTTATTAACATTACAGTGTCACTGCTCAAAACCTGAGAGTAAATGCGTTTTTACACAGGGCTCGGTATTCCGTATGGGAAATTTCTGAAATATCATTGATTTATTTTGGAATCCGGCTCTTCCTTTCACAGCACCAAACAAAGGGAATGGACTATGAAAGCAATTGACAACTTTATTTTACGGTTTGGTGCTTCCTTTTATCGCACTAATGAAATGGCATAGAAAAGTGGGCAGCAATTCAGTCAATCTATTTCTCATTTAACCTGTGTCCTCAGTCTTACATATATTCCACCTCTCCTCTGTGCATACAAAGTATGTGTTTGTTTGAAGCACTTAATTTTTGTTCATCGTAGGAACCATTTAATTTCTCCTTAAAACCTCTGCCTACGTGCAAGATGTACAAACCCTCGTGGTCTGAGGAACCAGGCCATTTGTGAACGCAAAATGGCTTTTTCTGATGTATCCAATCGAAGGTACTTGAAAGGGGCGTTTGATTGTACCTTCCAAATACCAAATTGCAGTGGTATGAAGAAATGTTTTTCCACTGTAATTTGGCCCAAAACAATCATACTTCACCACCATCTCGGTGATTGTGGTAACCAATCCGCGAAAGGATAAGGCGTCCCGTAAAAACCTCTTCCCCTTTGAGAATGTTTCAAAACAAGCATTTTATGTACAGGCATTGGTCCTATGGACCACTGCCTGTTCAAATAAAATAACAATGAAACATATAAATAATTTTTTTTAAACGATCCCGTTTTCCTTCAATAAATAATATTAAGAACTACTTCTCCTGTTCCACAGTTTCAAGCTTGTACTTTCTGGCACAACTTATCATGCTCCTCTCACTCTTTCATGGTGTACTGACATATTGTCATTCTGATTTTCACATGCAGGGGAGGATATAGCTCAGTGGTAGAGCATTTGACACTCGGTCAAGAGGTCCCTAGTTCAAATCAGGGTGTCCCCTAATCCTTTTTTGGTTCTGGTGTTTGTAGCTGGGACTTTTCATAAAGCCCATTTGGATAATCATTGACAGTCAGTGTTCTCTTGGATCGTAGACTTTAATAGCATTACAGTGTCACTGCTCAAAACCTGAGAATAAATGCATTTTTACACAGGGCTAGGTATTCCCTTTGGGACCTTTCTGGAACATGATTGATTTATTTTGGAATCCGGCTCTTCCTTTCACAGCTCCAAATAAAGGGAATGGACTATTGTTGGAATTGGCCCTTTTATGCAGGTTCACCCCTAAACCATTTCTCCCAGCCTTTTTCTCTGTGTAGTGTTAGTGGTTTTAGGCCTCTGGGCACTTTAGCACTATGGTCCAGTGTAAAGTGCGTGCGCTCTGTGTTACATTTAGTGAGAGTGGCCTGCCCTCCCATCGGAATGCATGGGGGATTCCCTAATCAGTGTGTGTCAGTGGTAATTCTCTGTTATGAGAGGAGCAGTATGGTCAAGTCTGGTATGTATGAAATTGTGGGAATAAATGCTACGCAATGGTGTGCGTGGATTTATTATGACTATGTGAGAAATGCCACTTTTAGAAGTTGGTATTTCTGTGTGCTATGTGTCTGCCTGCCTGATGTGAATTGCATGTCTGGTTTTGGAGGGACAGGGCAGGCTGAGACAGACGTGGATTGAAGAGAGAGATCTGCAGTTGGAGTATGGGGAGGGGTGACCCTTTGATATGAGCAGAGCTGTGCCTGGCAAGGTGAATGATGGCTCCACCTCCCACTGTGAGTCTGATGGCAGACCCCCTCTTCCTGAAAGGCAGAATTCAACCTTGTAAACAAAGTGCTCCAGGACCACACCGAACTGGTTCTGGCTGGGTTCAGTGACTTGTGACTTTTGAGAACAAAGACTTTTGGGGATATAAATATAGGGTCTGTGACCCCATGAGGGGTTCAGTTCCATGATGCCATGATGCTGTGCTAATCCTACCGGGGCATGCTGCTGCTGGGGCCCAGGAGGAACTTCCATGAGGGTTTGCCTCCCTGGGCCCTGCATTGCCCCCTTGATTGGTGAGGACTTTTGCTTTTGGAGCTATGGCTCCCTGCGCCCTGTGAGCCCACCCCGCCTCCGTGTGCGTTTTAAAATTGTCCGGTGCCCACCCCGCGTTGTTGCCCAGAGTGAAGAAATCGCCGCCGCGGCCCCGATCGTCTGGACAGGAAGTCAGGCAAACCTTGTCGGGACGTGGGCGGGTATTGCCGTCAAACAGGAAGTCGCCTCAGGCCCAAGGGGAAGAATGAGGCGTGCGGCGTGGTGAGGGGGGCTTCCGTGACCTGTGGAGAGCCCCAGCGCCAGAAGGAGGAAGCTGAAGGCATTCAGAACCTCGGGGCGCCACATGGAACTCCCGGGTCCCAGGAGGGGGCCCGGGTGAAGAGGAGAGGCGGCCGAGGCTGCCGATGCCAGACGGGGCTCCCGTGGTGAAGAGGGAGCCCTGCGTGCAGCAACGGAGACCGGGCAGAGCAGGGACCGTGGGTAGCAGCCAAGAGCCCGGTGAGTAGGGCTTCTCCCTAGTTGGTACCGAGCGGGGCACAGCACGAGTTCTCTGTCCCTGAGCGGTCCCGCCAGGAAGCGGGCTTCTCCTCCGATGGGGGGCGCATCAGGGCACATTGTCGGTGCCCGCGCTCCATTGTGGGGCATGCTTTGTTTAAAGAGCCAGTGTGGCTCCAGGAGAGGCACGCAGTTAGTGCCCATTGCTGAGCGGGCCCGCCGTAGTGGGCCGCTCCAACGCGTGGGGGCAGTTTGGCCCTAATTACCCAGAGCTCGTGGGGGCTCCCGATCGGAGCACATTGTCGATGCTCGTGCTCCTTCCACAGTTGCCCCGCTTGACAGTGGGCGACTGCAACGTTTGACATATTGCTCAAAGGGCACAGTTGTGCCAGGACCCAGGTGACATTTTCCTCAGTTGTGCCACCGTCGCGAGCAACTGCAACGTTTGGCATGTTGGTGACAGGGTCCCTGAGTGGGACAGGAGGGCACAGTGAGTGCCAGTGGTGTTCACATATGCACGGCAAGTAGTGTCAGCTGCAACTTTTAGGCCCACAGTTCTTTGGGGGCATTTTAAAGGAGATAGGAGTGAGATGCACTCCTCTGCCCCAGTGCAATTGCGCACATGGATATTGCTGCATTGGCAGCGTGCCCTTACATTTTGGACACAGGGCATTTGAGCCTCTTTGAGAAGGCCAGTTGGCCAGGGGGACTGTTAGGTTTGTAGGGCTCCAGGCCCTAATGTGATGAATGCCTCTCTGATGGTTTTGGTTAGGAGGATATGTGCTAATGTGATTTATCCGCTATAATTTACGCACCCTGATTTATGCCTGATTATGAGGTTTTGCATAATGTGTTTATGTCTGAGTTATTCCCTACTGTGGTTTCTGCTAGTGAGATTATTTCCTAACGTGAGTTATGCTCAGGAGGTTGTGGTCTAATATGTTTAGGCTTATGAGGTTGGCGCAGAATAGATTTCACGCCTAATGTGATACTGTGCATAATAGGATTTATGTTACAGGATGATGCTAAGTACAGAGTTTGCCAGTAATTACTGGTTGTGTTCTATCCTTATTATATGTTCTAGATTTACTATCTTTACTAAGTGATGGTTCTGACAGTGGTCCAAGTGGTCCTGTCATGTGTATATAATTCCCTGTAAATCCTGCCCATTGCCAGTTGGCACAGTGTATATTGTATGATTACTATTTTAAGGTGTTTTATGATAATACAAAGGCTATTTTTGATATGACCTTGAGTGGAGTTCCTTTTGTGGTGAGCCTAGTATGTTGTTGCTGTGTGGGTTGCGCAAATGTTTTACACATGACCTCCGGGATAAGCCTGACTGCTCGTGCCAAGCTACCAAGGGGGTGAGCAGGGGTTATCTTTGGCGTGTAACTCCCTTGCCCTGACTAGAGTGGAGGTTTCTGCCTGGCTTTGGCGCAAGCCTTGGCCAACCAGAAATCCCATTTCTAACAACTATGAAAGCAATTGACAACTTTGTTATACAGTTTGGTGCTTCCTTGTAGCGTACTAAAGAAATGGCATAGAATACCGGGCAGTGCTGCAGTCAATCTATTTCTCATTTAACCTGTGTCCTCAGTCTTACATATATTCCTCCTCTCCTCTGTGCATACAAAGTTTGTGTTTGTTTAAAGCACTTCATTCTTGTGCAACGTAGAAACTATTTAATTTCTCCTTAAAACCTCTGCCTACGTGCAAAATGTATAAACCCTTGTTGCAGACGAAAAAAGGCTGGCTCGAAGACTCAGGCCATTTTCGAACGCAAAATGGCTTTTTCTGATATATTAAATTGATGGTACTTGAAAGGGACGTTTGGGTGTACCTTCCAAATACCAAATTGCAGTGGTATATAGAAATATTTTTCGTCCATCATTTGGCCCAAAACAATCATACTTCACCACCATCTCGGTGATTGTGGTAACCAATCCGCGAAAGGATAAGGCGTCCCGTAAAAACCTCTTCCCCTTTGAGAATGTTTCAAAACAAGCATTTTATGTACAGGCATTGGTCCTATGGACCACTGCCTGTTCAAATAAAATAACAATGAAACATATAAATATTTTTTTTAAACGATCCCGTTTTCCTTCAATAAATAATATTAAGAACTACTTCTCCTGTTCCACAGTTTCAAGCTTGTACTTTCCGGCCCAACTGAGCATGATGCTCACACTCTTTCATGAGGTACTGATATATTTTCATTCCGACTCTCACAAACAGGTGGGGATATAGCTCAGTGGTAGAGCATTTGACTGCAGATCAAGAGGTCCCTGGTTCAAATCCAGGTGTCCCCTTGGCATGTTTTGGTTCTTGTGTTTGTAGCTGGGACTTTTCATAAAACCCCTTTGGATCATCATTGACAGAGTCAGTGTTAGCTTGGATCTTACACTTTAACAGCATTACAATGTCACTGCTCAAAACCTGAGAGTAAATGCATTTTTATACAGGGCTCGGTATTCCGTATGGGAAATGTCTGAAAAAGCATTGATTTATTTTGGAATCTGACTCTTCCTTTCACAGCACCAAACAAAGGGAATGGACTATGAAAGCAATTGACAACTTTGTTTTACAGTTTGGTGCTTCCTTCGATCGCACTACAGAAATGGCATAGATAAGTGGGCAGCAATGCAGTCAATCTATTCCTCATTTAACCTGTGTCCTCAGTCTTACATGTATTCCACCTCTTCTCTGTGCATACAAAGTATATGTTTGTTTGAAGCACTTCATTTTTGTGCAATGCATAATATATTTACTTTCTTCTAAAAAACGCTGCCCACGTACAAGATGTACGAACCCTAGTCTCAGGTGCAAGCAGGCTGGTCTGAGAAACCAGCCCATTTGCGAACACAAAATTGCTTTTTCTGATGTATTAAATCGAAGGTACATGAAAGGGGTGTTTGGTTGTACCTTCAAATACCAAATTGTAGTGGTATGCAGAAATGTTTTTTCTCCGTAATTTGGCCCAAAACAATCATACTTCACCACCATATCAGTGATTGTGGTAATCAATCCACAAATGATAAGTAGTCTCGTAAAAACCTCTTCCCCTTTGAGAATGTTTCAAAACAAACATTTTAATTACAGATATTGGTCCTATGGACCACTGCCTATTCAAATAAAATAACGATTAAACATATACATTTTGTTTTTTAAAAGATCCTGTTTTCCTTTAATTAATAATATTAAGAACTACTTCTCCTTTTCCACAGTTTCAAGCTCGTACTTTGTGGCCCAACTGAGCTTGAGCCTCTCACTCTTTCACGCTGTACTGTTATATTGTCATTCCGATCTTTGAAAACAGTTGGGGATATAGCTCAGTGGTAGAGCATTTGACTGCAGATCAAGAAGTCCCTGGTTCAAATTTGGGTGTCCCCTAATCCTATTTTGGTTCTGGTGTTTGTAGCTGGGATCTTTCATAAAGTCCCTTTGGATCATCATTGACAGTCAGTGTTCAGTTGGATCTTATACTTTATTAGCATTACAGTGTCACTGCTCAAAACCTGGGAATAAATACATTTTTACACAGCGCGTGGGAACTTTCTGAAACATCATTGATTTATTTTGGAATCCGGCTCTTCCTTTCACATTTTCAAGCAAAGAGAATGACTATGAAAACAATTGAAAACTTTGTTATACAGTTTGGTGCTTCCTTTTAGCGCACTAAAGAAATGGCATAGTATACTCGGCAGCGCTGCAGTCAATCTATTTCTCATTTAACCTGTGTCCTCAGTCTTACATATTTTCCTCCTCTCCTCTGTGCATACAAAGTATGTGTTTGTTTAAAGCACTTCATTCCTGTGCAACATAGAAACTATTTAATTCCTCCTTAAAACCTCTGCCTACGTGCAAAATGTATGAACCCTCGTTGCACATGAAAAAAGGCTGGCTCGAAGACTCAGGCCATTTTCGAACACAAAATGGCTTTTTCTGATATATTAAATTGATGGTACTTGAAAGGGACGTTTGGGTGTACCTTCCAAATACCAAATTGCAGTGGTATATAGAAATATTTTTCGTACATCATTTGGCCCAAAACAATCATACTTCACCACCATCTCGGTGATTGTAGTAACCAATCCGCGAAAGGATAAGGCCTCCTGTAAAAACCTCTTCCCCTTTGAGAATGTTTCAAAACAAATATTTTATGTACAGGCATTGGTCCTATGGACCACTGCCTGTTCAAATAAAATAACAATGAAACATATAAATATTTTTTTTAAACGATCCCGTTTTCCTTCAATAAATAATATTAAGAACTACTTCTCTTGTTCCACAGTTTCAAACTTGTACTTTCCGGCACAACTGAGCATGCTCCTCACACTCTTTCATGAGGTACTGATATATTTTCATTCTGACTCTCACAAACAGGTGAGACTATAGCTCAGTGGTAGAGCATTTGACTGCAAATCAAGAGGTCCCTGGTTCAAATCCAGGTGTCCCCTGTGAGATAGATTAAGCCATGCCCTATTTACAACACTAAGTTAGCATAAACGAGATCATTGTTAGTTAGCAAGCAAGCTTGTCGTTTCTGCTGCGCTGCACACGACACTGTTGTTATGTGTTATTCATTTTAGAAATGCTGACTCGGCTTTGCCTTACAGGATAACAAACTATTGTTTCACATTCTTAACCGTGAAATGTGCCCTTGGTCTGTACATCATGCAAAGAACGCGTCTGGGTCACTAGAAGGTACAGAGTGTTGTCTTTAGATTGATCGTACCACTTGTTAGACATATCATGCATACAGCTGCCAATATCTGAAGGACAAGCGTCTTTAATATTGCAGAACAGTTTGGTTTTACATTCATTCGAACAGAAGAGCTGATGCATGAGAGAGCTGATCCTTTGATGTGATTCTACTAAGCTGATCTATACGGTATGGGGTCCCCCCTGTTAGCCTAAGAGACCTTCTAATAGTATAATAATAATAATGTATTAGATTCTAGTGAAAGGAGTGTGGCTGTAGACCACTGTCATTAGTAGTATGATTGCTCCTTTCATTTTGTATGGTATTATAATAATGCTTATGGTTCTGATCTGTACTGTTAGTCTGCTAGTGTTAGCCAAAGTACTGCATCTTAGGACGCGAGGTTTATAAAATAAACTCTTTAAACTTTACCGTGTCTGTATTATTCTGTTGTGGACTAACAAATAGATACGAACAGGTATTTCGGATTCCCACCACTCCTGAGAAATATCTAAGTCGCTTGTTCTGGTTTGTCTATACATTGGGACCACCTAGCTAGATCTAGGTTAACGAATGGGATACTAAGCTAGTCGGATAAGGGGTTCTGGGTTCTGAGGGGAGTTTTGTGGTACACCACAATTCTCTGAGGTCCTGGTCTCCTACGCATAGTTCTGTGCAAAAGCAGAATCCCTGCAACATGGCGCACCTAACGTTTGGTCTTATGATCCGAGACGCTTTAGTAGTACTTAATTTTAGTCCACAACTGCCCTCACTCTCGTTTCCGGAAAACAAGAGTGACGGTTTAACCTACCTAGGTTTAGACTACAGGTTCTATCAAGCTTGAAAATTAAAAAGGTTATAATTTTTGAGCCCAAGTGCTACTGTGAATATCGTTGTTACTCTTTAGGGTGTCCTTATGGAGGTTAATATTCCCGCTCATAGTAGGGTTCCTCTGCGCGCTCATTTGAGGGCTTATGGGGTGCCTGATGACGGGATGGCCGTGGTCTTTGTGGTCAGTGCTGATACCACTTACCCGTATGAGTTGCTTTACTCATGGGTGACCTTTGAGGAAGTGGATACGGACGATAGTTTGTTCCACAACTATACAGCCTCGCCTGTGCCTGCGGCTTATGCCCCATATAGGACACTAGAAATTCCTATTTCTGCCTGGCAGCATACAATTTGGTTTAATGGCGCCCTCCCCCATCAGGTCGTATCGGCGAGAATGGGCCCGTTGCAAATTGCAGGGGCCACATGGCCGGTACTGGCCGGATATACTCCACACCCACGCTACCTGACGGTGGGAGTGGGTGATTTACGAACGCTACACACAGCCCTGATTACGGTCCATAGGGCTTTAGTGCAGTATGTGTCACGCACAGTTCAGGTGGGAGCACCTGCGGTTGCTGGACACGGGGCGGATCACCATCACGCGGTGGTGATTAGCCCTGTTATGGTTAACGCGGTTGTCGGCAAGCGCCCCCTCAGTAAGGATGAATTTCCTTACTGGCTTGCGGAAAAATTTGATCAATTAGAAGCTGTGTTTCCAAACACTACACCTGTGGATAAACACAGGATACTCACCATTACTTTGCCGAAGGACCTGGTCCCTGAACTTGTTGATTGTGAAAATTGGGGCAAGGTCTTTGCTGCAACCTATTCGAAGTGCTACGGCACTCCGTCTATGTCTGTACTACCCTCCGTGATCAAGAAAGTCCAAGAAAGTCATGGTGCGGAGGCAGCTATTGAGTTGGGATTACGGCTTGTCGACAGTTTCGATGTGGTTTGTTCCATGGTAATGGGCAACCTCAAAGGAGATGCCATGCAGTTCCAAGTTGGTAATATGCTGGAGCTTGTGGCTGATGCCGATAAGCCAAGTGAGTTCGCGAAAATTATTGCAAAAGCCTATAGGATGGTTGGACGTAGTGCCTTAGGCGTGAAACCCACCATCAAAATTCCTGATGTAGTGCAGCAAACTAAGGTGAGTTCGTCTACAAAAGACGAAAAGCCCAACTTTCCTAAACAAAGTTGGCGAGCCAAAAAACAAGAGAAGCGGCAACAGAAACAGGTTTCTCGTCCTGCCTCACCCGTTCAGTCGTATAGTGAACGCACTTATGATTTGCGCGATCGTACTCGTATTAAGTCACCTGATAGATTTCAGGTTTCTGAACAACGCTCTCCTCGTTCTTCACAGAAAACATCGACTTCGCACACTGGTGGTGGAGAGCGTGGGAGAGGACGGGGTGCTCAAGGTCGAGACCAGCCCCGCCAGACTGACGGTAGAGGCAAGCAGGAAGACGCTGCCAGACCACGTCCACCGTTTCAGAAAAAGAAAGTTGCTGCTATCTCAGCGAGATATGCCTCAGATGGTCAGGACACAGCTTCGGAACCTGACATGGGCACTAACGCTGCAAGACAGCGCGGCGGAGGTTACAGTAGTGCGGGAAGCATTGCGTCCATTTCTGGAGGCGACAGCAACTGACATTTATGTGACAGTTGAAACTGCTGATACTCGCGTAGCCCCCTCGGAAAGATTATTTGAAATAGTCCTTAATATTGAGGGTGACATACAACGCAAAATTAAAGTGGTTTTTTGGGATAATCTTACCACCACATATGATATTCTTTTGGCGGAGAAAGATTGGCCTCCGGCTTTCATTTTGGACGCCCCAAGGGGAGAGGAAGTTATTCTTCCTTCCTTTGGGCACGCAGTGCCCACGGAGGAGTCTACTAGGTTAGCCGGGGAGTGGGCACAGGTGCTTGCACCTGCGTTATATCGTAATCAGGTTGGCTGGGATAAATGTTCTACCAATCACGAGATTCCATTGCGATCCGATCCCCAGCCTCAACCCCAATATCCCATGCGTCGCGAGGCAAGACCTCACGTCGCGTCCATCCTTGAACAATTGGAATATCAAGGAGTGATTGAGACATGTGTGTCACCCATGAATAATCCTTTATTCACTGTAACGAAGCCTGACGGGTCGTACCGCCTAGTTTTGGATTACCGGCATTTAAACTCGCATTGCCGGACGTGTGCGGTACAAAATACTCATAGTTCGGCTCTCGTAGATAGTCTTGTGAGAAAACGTTTCAAAACTACGCTCGACTTATCAAATGGCTTTTATTGCCATAACCTGGCCCCTCTTAGTTATGAGTGGTCAGCATTCACCTCGGGTGGAAAACAAAAATTGTTCAAAAGGCTCCCGATGGGCTCTAAAAACAGCCCTGGAGTTTTTGCCGCTCGAGTGGTCTCTCTCTTGGAGATGGTAGACCCGGAGGCATACTCGTATGTTGATGACATCTATCTGACAGACGACGAGTTGCTTCCACACCTTGCTCGTGTGGATAACATAGTGACTATGTTTGCAGACTTCGGTTACAAGTTTAACTTTAAGAAGTCCCACATTGCTGAGTTTACAGTGTTGTTCTTGGGGTACGAACTCCATAATGAGGGTCGAGGCTTGGCACCGCAATTCCTTGAGAAATGCGCACGCCTTCGTATCCCTACAACTCTGAAAAAACTACAATCCCTGCTGGGTTTTCTGAATTTCGGTCGATCCTACATTCCTGATTATGCCCAGCGTATCAAGACGCTTTATGCCTTGATACAACCAACTTTTACCAGCTCTTGCTGGCTGCCAGAGCACTCGTTGGCATTGTATACTTTGCAAACTGATCTTCTTACGGCTAAATATCTAAAGACTCGTGACAACCACACCAACCTGGTCATTAGAATTGTTCCAGGCGCGGAAGGTTTCACGTACTTAACGTTCAATGAGGGCGACACAGTCCCCATTGCTTACAAATCTCATCTGTACACTTCGGCTGAGCTGCGATTTTCCACTGTTGAAAAAGTCTTAACAGCAGTTCAGATGGCGATCCTGAAAGAACGAGCGCTATCACAGGGAAAGCGCATGCTGGTGGTAACACCGTTTCCTGCTCTCGAAGCAGTCCCTAAAGCTAGTGTACCAAATTCTAAGGCTTTGCATCCACGGTGGATACAATGGGCGACCTCCTTAGCCTCGCCTGACGTCGAATACATCTTTGACGCGGCGTTGCAGACTCAAGAGAGTTTGAAGTATGAATTCGTTCATCCGGCTCCTCTGTCATTGCGCCCCATCGAGGAATACCATTGTGTCATATACACTGACGGGTCGGCGCAACCTGCAACTGGATCAAGGCACGCTTATTCAGCGGCTTGCGCAATTGTAGTCGGTACTTTCGTAAATGGAGAGTTCCAATCTGATGCAGTGCATACGCAGTCATTGGGTGATTGTACCGCGCAGTTGGCGGAGCTTCGTGCTCTAGTGCTTACACTTGAGTTTGCTGATCACAGGGTCACTACTCTTATAGTGAGTGATTCTTACTATTGTGTTCAATCTTACAACGACAATTTGCTTTTTTGGATTATGAATGGTTTTCGTGACTCCAAAGGTGGCACTGTGAAGCATAAAACGCTTTGGGCTCGAGTGGCAGAACTTAAAGGGAGTCTGCCACTTGTGAATGTAATTCACACTCTTGGTCACCAACGAGTTGGGGTCCATGCTGTCGGTAACAGTTTGGCTGACGAGGCAGCTAAAACAGCAGTGGCAACATACTTAGTAGCAGCAGTTACAAGATCAAAATCTAAGATTGATGCTGACATCTTGGCAGCTATTGCTGCTTCTGAGACAGGGACAAACTTCCCTAGAGGTTTCCCTTCTCGATACCATTATCACTTAAGTCCTGATAACGTCCCGTTAGTGAGGATTAACGACGTTGGTGATAGATTGATTCCAAACGCGGACTGCAGACCAAATTTGATAACAGCTGCCCACGAAGGTGTTGCATCTGCGCATGCTGGAGTGTCAGCAACTGTGTCTCTTTTACAGCAACGTTACTGGTGGTACGGTTTGTATAAACAAACGCGGGCTTATATACTTAATTGTGACATTTGCCAGCAGATTAAACCTTCTTCTGTTGCGAGTCCACCTCCAACGCAGCTGCATATATCTAATCAACCACTTGCGTGTGTTTATTTAGATCACTGCGGTCCTTTTACCTCTGATACTGCGTACAAGTATATCTTGGTTGCAGTGGATTCGTGCACACGTTTTCTGTGGGTGTGGCCACAAAGGAGTGCTGATGCCAGGACTGTCATCAAAGCATTGCGTGTCTTTATAGGGAGTTCTGCGTGTGGTACCCTTCACTCTGATCAGGGCCCGGCGTTCCCCTCTAAGGCGTACAAAGAGGCAATGAGAAGTTTGGGGGTCCAAGTCAAATTTTCGTCTCCATACCGGCCTGAGGGCAATAGTGTTGTGGAACGGATGAACCGTGACCTAAAGCAATCGTTGACAGCCAAGGTGTTAGGTACAGGACGGAACTGGCTTGCCCACTTGTATGACGTCCAACGTGCACTTAATAACCTCCCTAGAAGGTCTCTGGGTGGGTGGACCCCGTACATGATGCTCTTTGGAGTGAGAATGTTTGTCCCGGACCTTGATGGTCTAGACATGGCGGCGGCTGCCGCGCCTTGTGACCTAGATGACCACTGTGCTGTATTGCAGAATCTACAAGAAGCAAGGGACACTCTGGCAAAGGAACACGTGCCCTCTACATCTGAAGAAGCGCTCCTGATTCCGGTGGTCGGCTGGCTGCCTCAAGTTGGTGACCTGGTCCGTGAGAAAGTGGAGAACAAGAAGGAGTTTGGCCCCTCTTATCGTGCACCAGTCCCGGTGCTTGGGGTATTGGGTACACGTACAGTTGTTTTACCCCCACTTCCTGGTCGCAAGGAAAACAGGTACATTTCAATTGAAAATGTCAAGCTACACAGGGTGGCCAATTCTCCATAGTATGACACCTTCGGTTTCCTGCCCTTCAATGCTGAGAAACTCTGTTGTGAAGCCACCCTCTATCATCGTGCCTGAGGTTTCCATTGAGATGCTTACAGTTTCAGATCAGCCTGTGCCACCTTCTGCTGGTGGTTTGCCTGGTGATCCTGAGTATGCTTATCCTACAGAAGTCGCTTTGCCCCTATTAAATACAACAACACTTACCCAGTCCCATTCTTCCTTTGAAACTGAATCATTGACTTCCACTGTCCCTTCCAAAATTTCTATATTTTTTGCCGGGTTCAAGAGACATTTTTTGGTTGCACCTTGGACTTACATCTGGTTGGTGCTGATTTGCATTTTTTTATTCATGACAATTGGCTTTGTGGTAGTGTTTTTTAGACTTATCAATGGACACTACCTGCATGAGCGTTCTACAATTCAATTAATTGATGGAACTTTGGCCCCCCATTCCTCATCACACATCATGAAAAGGGACCAGACGTTTGTGAACATCACCGCCTGGCCTGTACGTGATGGGATTGCATGGGATGCAGTGAACTTTCAAATTCATGGTCCCACCGAAGTTGTTAATGTGCCAACTGTTTTTCGTGCTTCTATGGGTGATGTGGTTAAGCGAAACATCCGCTCAGATGATTGGGATGTACAAGCAATAGAAGCACTGTTTTCTGATTTAAAATATTATGCTGCATTTGATGCTGAAGATCTGTATTTAAATACTGCAAACTACGATGAACAATTTTGTTTTCAACATTATGGCACACATTTCCTAAATAGAGCAAATACTTTTCGAAATTTTGTTAATTTCACTCAATGGGAACATTGTCCTGTCCCTATGCCTGGCAGCTCGGCCACTTTATTGAAAAAATTCACATACTTTTCAGATTTTAGTGTGTCAAACCCTGATTCTTTTTATTTTAAGGCGGCGGTAGAACCCACTTCTAAGGTTAGATTGACACACACAAAATTATTATATTCCAAATCCTTTATGGATGAATTGGCTATTGGAGGTTATGACGTATGGAAAGCTACTATCGATCTTAAATCGGTTTGGGGAACTAAACCGTGGCAGGTACAGGGAACAGAAGCTTTGCATCGTGCCTGTCTTATCCCTAACCATATCTTATTTTTAAATTCGTCTATTTTTCAGACCACCTGTTTTGGATTGGCTATATCTAAAAAATTAATTTCCCCCTCGATCCCTGATCTGGGTGCTTATCCTGGTTGGGAAAATCACTCAGATCTGCCCCTTACTATGTTGCAGTCCCTTGTTTCCAATGGCACCTTCAATATTTCAACATTGAATCCTGAGGGTTGGTTGGTGTGGCAAACAAGCTCAGATTCCTGTCAACGTCGGTTTCTGGATTTGGCTCCAGGGTATACACAACTTAGGGTTGACCCTCGTTTCACATCTTCACACACGGTGACTACCTACTCTGTAGGTAAGTTATGTCAGTCATGGCTGCAACATTCCTCGTTAACTTCAGTTAAGCTTCATTTGTCACGCTTAAATGAAAAAATAGATTTGAATGATTTTATTAAGGGTCCTGTAAATGGTAGATTGAAACGATGGGCTTATGCTATTTACAATGAAATTTGGAAATTGTCGCAAATTGAGGCTGCTTCTAGATTACGTGCTATTGACCAGGCAAATATGGAAAAAGTATTAGCTGTGATAGATAATAGTATTAATACTTTGTCTTCTAGAATTTATACATTGGATAATATTGTTTCTTCTGTCGTAGACATTGTGCAAGATGATGTATCTGTGTTGTATCATGGTCAAAATCAGTTGCGTTCAATTATGCAGTTTGCATGGACTTTGCAAACGTTAAAGGCAGGGAAAGTCCCGTGGGATTACATGAATATTTCATCATTGTTCCTTCCTTTTAATTTGACGGAAAAACAGCAGTTCATGTCCATGAAAGATGCAACTTATGCATTGCTGCACATTGAAAAATTAGAACCTTTACCTTTTTCTGTAGCTGAGTTGAATTCAGCCGTATGGCTTGTACACGGATTAGTCACTTTACCTTTTAGTTTGTTCAAATTTAGTTCGTGCATGAAGCATTATGCCATTGGCAGATATGAACTACTTGGTGATGCGTTCCTGCACGAAGTTTGGTCACTTCCGTTCACTTACAGATGCGTAAGGGATGGCAAGGAGGTTTACTTAAAAGGTGAAGACTCCACTTCCGCTCCTGATCACTCTGTGGTTTGTAGACATATACAATTACATGGCGCTTGCAATATACACGCTCCTAATTTAGCTTGTGTCCTAAAGGGGATTCCAATGCCAGTTATAACGTCTTCTTTTAAGCTGCTTGCCAACGGTAGTTATTTGCTTTTAAATAGTGAAGCTTGCTGTGGGATGCTAGTGGGTATTCCTTACATAGTCACTGTTTCGCAAAAAGTGGTTTGCTGTAATAACGTCCTTTTCCCACCCCCGCAAGGCCGACTCGATATATCCATCTGGCCAGCGATTCCAACCTTGAACGCAGAGTTCAATAGGATGAGCAGAATAAGGGATCTTTTGTCTAAAAAAGAGGTTGCATTGACTTCGTCCCGTGAAACATTTCTTCTTAATGTGGCGAACACCCGCACTGAGGTACAAGCTCTTTTAAATACCGACCCCCCCCCTTCATTTTGGAACCTTGATTCAAACTATTTTTAATGCTTCGTCTACGACTGGCCTTGTTCATTTTTTTAAAACTGTGGGCTCGGGCCTCGTGACATCTTTCCAGACTGTTTTTGGTGTGAACCCTGCATTTTAACATTCTATTTTTTCGAGTGTCTTCGGAGGGTTCCCCTTGCTCCTCGCTTGGGTGGCTGGGATCCTCTTGTTGATTTGCGCACTTCGGTATGGCTGCACACCGGGAGTTGCAAGACAGAATGCTGCGCTTGCTCCATCTTCGTAGCTGGATGCTTGATTTCTACGGCACCTTACCACTGGCGGTATTAAGCGTCAAGTATGGATTGTCTTTCCGGTTTCCCTTTTGTACGTGTGTGCAACCTGTTTTTCATTGCCTAGATTGTCCCTTCCAATGGGCTCTGGACTAGTGCCTGTCAAACTTGGCGTCACCTGACCCGGATTTTGATGAACTAATGTGTCCTTTAGTGGCTCATGAATTTGATTGTTCTGGTGTCGGGTTTATGGCTTTGGGTGCTGCACACGGAGTCCTTGGAAACTGGGATATCGGAGAGGCAGCTATTGAATTCCTTGAAAGGACCACTGCCTATTCAAATAAAATAACAATTAAACATATACATTTTGTTTTTTAAATGATCCTGTTTTCCTTTAATTAATAATATTAAGAACTACTTCTCCTGTTCCACAGTTTCAATCTTGTACTTTGCGGCCCAACTGAGCATGAGCCTCTCACTCTTTCATGATGTACTGATATATTGTCATTCTGATCTTTAAAAACAATTGGGGATATAGCTCAGTGGTAGAGCATTTGACTGCAGATCAAGAGGTCCCTGGTTCAAATCCGGGTGTCCCCTAAGCCTATTTTGGTTTTGGTGTTTGTAGCTGGGATCTTTCATAAAGTCCCTTTGGATCACCATTGACAGAGTCAGTGTTCAGTTGGATCTTATACTTTATTAGCATTACAGTGTCACTGCTCAAAACCTGGGAAAAAATGAATTTTTACACAGGGCGTGGGAACTTTCTGAAACATCATTGATTTATTTTGGAATCCAGGCTCTTCCTTTCACAGCTTCAAACAAAGAGAATGACTATGAAAACAATTGAAAACTTTGTTATACAGTTTGGTGCTTCCTTGTAGCGCACTAAAGAAATGGCATAGTATACTCGGCAGCGCTGCAGTCAATCTATTTCTCATTTAACCTGTGTCCTCAGTCTTACATATATTCCTCCTCTCCTCTGTGCTTACAAAGTATGTGTTTGTTTAAAGCACTTCATTCTTGTGCAACGTAGAAACTATTTAATTTCTCCTTAAAACCTCTGCCTACGTGCAAAATGTATGAACCCTCGTTGCAGATGAAAAAAGTACTTTCCGGCGCAACTGAGCATGATGCTCACACTCTATCATGAGGTACTGATATATTTTCATTCTGACTTGCACAAACAGGTGGGACTATAGCTCAGTGGTAGAGCATTTGACTGCAGATCAAGAGGTCCCTGGTTCAAATCCAGGTGTCCCCTTAACCTGTTTTGGTTCTTGTGTTTGTAGCTTTTACTTTCCATAAAACCCCTTTGGATCATCATTGACAGAGTCAGTGTTCACTTGGATCTTACACTTTAATAGCATTACAATGTCACTGCTCAAAACCTGAGAGTAAATGCATTTTTATACAGGGCTCGGTATTCCGTATGGGAAATTTCTGAAAAAGCATTGATTTATTTTGGAATCTGGCTCTTCCTTTCACAGCACCAAACAAAGGGAATGGACTATGAAAGCAATTGACAACTTTGTTTTACAGTTTTGTGCTTCCTTTGATTGCACTACAGAAATGGCATAGAAAAGTGGGCAGCAATGCAGTCAAACTATTCCTCATTTAACCTGTGTCCTCAGTCTTACATGTATTCCACCTCTTCTCTGTGCATACAAAGTATGTGTTTGTTTGAAGCACTTCATTTTTGTGCAATGCATAATCTATTTACTTTCTACTAAAAAACGCTGCCCACGTACAAGATGTACGAACCCTAGTTGCAGGTGCAAGCAGGCTGGTCTGAGAAACCAGGCCATTTGCGAACACAAAATAGCTTTTTCTGATGTATTAAATCGAAGGTACATGAAAGGGGTGTTTGGTTGTACCTTCAAATACCAAATTGTATTGGTATGTAAAAATGTTTTTTCACCGTAATTTGGCCCAAAACAATCATACTTCCCCACCATATCAGTGATTGTGGTAATCAATCCACAAAGATAAGTAGTCTCGTAAAAACCTCTTCCTCTTTGAGAATGTTTCAAAACAAACATTTTAATTACAGATATTGGTCCTATGGACCACTGCCTATTCACATAAAATAACAATTAAATATATACATTTTGTTTTTTAAATGATCCTGTTTTCCTTTAATTAATAATATTAAGAACTACTTCTCCTTTTCCACAGTTTCAAGCTCGTACTTTGTGGTCCAACTGAGCATGAGCCTCTCACTCTTTCATGATGTACTGATATATTGTCATTCTGATCTTTGAAAACAGTTGGGGATATAGCTCAGTGGTAGAGCATTTGACTGCAGATCAAGAGGTTCCTAGTTCAAATCCTGGTGTCCCCTAAACCTATTTTGGTTCTGGTGTTTGTAGCTGGGATCTTTCATAAAGTCCCTTTGGATCACCATTGACAGAGTCAGTGTTCAGTTGAATCTTATACTTTATTAGCATTACAGTGTCACTGCTCAAAACCTGGGAATAAATGCATTTTTACACAGGGCGTGGGAACTTTCTGAAACATCATTGATTTATTTTGGAATCCGGCTCTTCCTTTCACAGCTTCAAACAAAGAGAATGACTATGAAAACAATTGAAAACTTTGTTATACAGTTTGGTGCTTCCTTGTAGTGCACTAAAGAAATGGCATAGTATACTCGGCAGCGCTGCAGTCAATCTATTTCTCATTTAACCTGTGTCCTTATTCTTACATATATTCCTCCTCTCCTCTGTGCATACAAAGTATGTGTTTGTTTAAAGCACTTCATTCTTGTGCAACGTAGAAACTATTTAATTTCTCCTTAAAACCTCTGCCTACGTGCAAAATGTATGACCCTCGTTGCAGATGAAAAAAGGCTGGCTCGAAGACTCAGGCCATTTTCGAACACAAAATGGCCTTTTCTGATATATTAAATTGATGGTACTTGAAAGGGACGTTTGGGTGTACCTTCCAAATACCAAATTGCAGTGGTATGTAGAAATGTTTTTCGTCCATCATTTGGCCCAAAACAATCATACTTCACCACCATCTCGGTGATTGTGGTAACCAATCCGCGAAAGGATAAGGCGTCCCGTAAAAACCTCTTCCCCTTTGAGAATGTTTCAAAACAAGCATTTTATGTACAGGCATTGGTCCTATGGACCACTGCCTGTTCAAATAAAATAACAATAAAACATATAAATATTTTTTTTAAACGATCCCGTTTTCCTTCAATAAATAATATTAAGAACTACTTCTCCTGCTCCAGAGTTTCAAGCTTGTACTTTCCGGCCCAACTGAGCATGATGCTCACACTCTTTCATGAGGTACTGATATGTTTTCATTCCGACTCTCACACACAGGTGGGGATATAGCTCAGTGGTAGAGCATTTGGCTGCAGATCAAGAGGTCCCTGGTTCAAATCCAGGTGTCCCCTTACCCTGTTTTGGTTCTTGTGTTTGTAGCTGGGACTTTTCATAAAACCCCTTTGGATCATCATTGACAGAGTCAGTGTTCGCTTGGATCTTACACTTTAATAGCATTACAGTGTCACTGCTCAAAACCTGAGAGTAAATGCATTTTTATACAGGGCTCGGTATTCCGTATGGGAAATGTCTGAAAAAGCATTGATTTATTTTGGAATCTGGCTCTTCCTTTCACAGCACCAAACAAAGGGAATGGACTATGAAAGCAATTGACAACTTTGTTTTACAGTTTGGTGCTTCCTTTGATCGCACTACAGAAATGGCATAGAAAAGTGGGCAGCAATGCAGTCAATCTATTCCTCATTTAACCTGTGTCCTCAGTCTTACATGTATTCCACCTCTTCTCTGTGCATACAAAGTATGTGTTTGTTTGAAGCACTTAATTTTTGTGCAATGCATAATCTATTTACTTTCTACTAAAAAACGCTGCCCACGTACAAGATGTACGAACCCTAGTTGCAGGTGCAAGCAGGCTGGTTTGAGAAACCAGGCCATTTGCGAACACAAAATAGCTTTTTCTGATGTATTAAATCGAAGGTACATGAAAGGGGTGTTTGGTTGTACCTTCAAATACCAAATTGTAGTGGTATGTCGAAATGTTTTTTCACCATAATTTGGCCCAAAACAATCATACTTCACCACCATATCAGTGATTGTGGTAATCAATCCACAAAGATAAGTAGTCTCGTAAAAACCTCTTCCCCTTTGAGAATGTTTCAAAACAAACATTTTAATTACAGATATTGGTCCTATGGACCACTACCTATTCAAATAAAATAAGACAATTAAACATATACATTTTGTTTTTTAAACAATCCTGTTTTCCTTTAATTAATAATATTAAGAACTACTTCTCCTGTTCCACAGTTTCAAGCTCGTACTTTGCGACCCAACTGAGCATGAGCCTCTCACTCTTTCATGATGTACTGATATATTGTCATTCTGATCTTTAAAAACAGTTGGGGATATAGCTCAGTGGTAGAGCATTTGACTGCAGATCAAGAGGTCCCTGGTTCAAATCCGGGTGTCCCCTAAGCCTATTTTGGTTTTGGTGTTTGTAGCTGGGATCTTTCATAAAGTCCCTTTGGATCACCATTGACAGAGTCAGTGTTCAGTTGGATCTTATACTTTATTAGCATTACAGTGTCACTGCTCAAAACCCGGGAATAAATGCATTTTTACACAGGGCGTGGGAACTTTCTGAAACATCATTGATTTATTTTGGAATCCAGGCTCTTCCTTTCACAGCTTCAAACAAAGAGAATGACTATGAAAACAATTGAAAACTTTGTTATACAGTTTGGTGCTTCCTTGTAGCGCACTAAAGAAATGGCATAGTATACTCGGCAGCGCTGCAGTCAATCTATTTCTCATTTAACCTGTGTCCTCAGTCTTACATATATTCCTCCTCTCCTCTGTGCATACAAAGTATGTGTTTGTTTAAAGCAATTCATTCTTGTGCAACGTAGAAGCTATTTAATTTCTCCTTAAAACCTCTGCCTACGTGCAAAATGTATGAACCCTCGTTGCAGATGAAAAAAGGCTGGCTCGAAGACTCAGGTCATTTTCGAACACAAAATGGCCTTTTCTGATATATTAAATTGATGGTACTTGAAAGGGACGTTTGGGTGTACCTTCCAAATACCAAATGGCAGTGGTATGTAGAAATGTTTTTCGTCCATCATTTGGCCCAAAACAATCATACTTCACCACCATCTCGGTGATTGTGGTAACCAATCCGCGAAAGGATAAGGCGTCCCGTAAAAACCTCTTCCCCTTTGAGAATGTTTCAAAACAAACATTTTAATTACAGATATTGGTCCTATGGACCACTGCCTATTCAAATAAAATAACAATTAAACATATACATTTTGTTTTTTAAATGATCCCGTTTTCCTTCAATAAATAATATTAAGAACTACTTCTCCTGTTCCACAGTTTCAAGCTTGTACTTTCCGGCCCAACTGAGCATGATGCTCACACTCTTTCATGAGGTACTGATATATTTTCATTCCGACTCTCACAAACAGGTGGGGATATAGCTCAGTGGTAGAGCATTTGACTGCAGATCAAGAGGTCCCTGGTTCGAATCCAGGTGTCCCCTTGGCATGTTTTGGTTCTTGTGTTTGTAGCTGGGACTTTTCATAAAACCCCTTTGGATCATCATTGACAGAGTCAGTGTTCGCTTGGATCTTACACTTTAACAGCATTACAATGTCACTGCTCAAAACCTGAGAGTAAATGCGTTTTTACACAGGGCTCGGTATTTCCTATGGGAAATTTCTGAAACAGCATTGATTTATTTTGGAATCTGGCTCTTCCTTTCACAGCACCAAACAAAGGGAATGGACTATGAAAGCAATTGACAACTTTGTTTTACAGTTTGGTGCTTCCTTTGATCGCACTACAGAAATGGCATAGAAAAGTGGGCAGCAATGCAGTCAATCTATTCCTCATTTAACCTGTGTCCTCAGTTTTACATGTATTCCACCTCTTCTCTGTGCATACAAAGTATGTGTTTGTTTGAAGCACTTCATTTTTGTGCAATGCATAATCTATTTACTTTCTACTAAAAAACGCTGCCCACGTACAAGATGTACTAACCCTAGTTGCAGGTGCAAGCAGGCTGGTCTGAGAAACCAGGCCATTTGCGAACACAAAATAGCTTTTTCTGATGTATTAAATCGAAGGTACATGAAAATGGTGTTTGGTTGTACCTTCAAATACCAAATTGTAGTGGTATGCAGAAATGTTTTTTCACCGTAATTTGGCCCAAAACAATCCTATGGACCACTGCTTATTCAAAAAAAATAACAATTAAACATCTACATTTAATTTTTTAAATGATCCTTGTTTCCTTTAATTAATAATTTTAAGATTTACTTCTCCTTTTCCACAGTTTCAAGCTCGTACTTTGCGGCCCAACTGAGCATGAGCCTCTCACTCTTGATGTACTGATATATTGTCATTCTGATCTTTCAAAACAGTTGGGGATATAGCTCAGTGGTAGAGCATTTGACTGCAGATCAAGAGGTCCCTGGTTCAAATCCGGGTGTCCCCTAAACCCATTTTGGTTCTGGTGTTTGTAGCTGGGATCTTTCATAAAGTACCTTTGGATCACCATTGACAGAGTCAGTGTTCAGTTGGATCTTGTACTTTATTAGCATTACAGTGTCACTGCTCAAAACCTGGGAATAAGTGCATTTTCACACAGGGCGTGGGAACTTTCTGAAACATCCTTGATTTATTTTGGAATACTCTCACAGTGTAATGTCCTGGTTTTCTCGGGGTTAGGACAAACGGACGACGGACCAGAGAAATGGAGGTTTAAGGATGATTTAATAAACAGATAAACAACTACAGACAACAAAGAATACCGGTACTGGAATCACCAGTTAAAGTACGATACCCATTCACAGCTCGTCTAACCGTCCTCCGCATGCACACCGGACCCGGTATGCTCCAACGGAGGGCACAGTGCTAAGCAGTGGCCGACAATGCCACTCGACCGCTGTGAAGGGTAGTTCCAAGGTTGTGGAATCTACGGGGGGGCACGTGGGAGTCACCCGGCCGGGCTCTCTACCACCTGGGAACAGCCACTCTACCAGTATCCCCCAGAGTACTGCCACAACACAAGGACGCTGGGAACACCTCCTAGTGTGCGTCTCTTGTATCCGGGTTTAAGTGATGATACCCAAGGTGGCGCAGAGAATGGATGGGAGCAGCCGCTCTACCTATCCCAGTTCTCCTACGAGTGTCGATGGCTAAGACGTGGAAACACCTCCGGGATAGCGTCTTAGCTCTAAGCGTGGGTTTACCCAAGGAAAGAGGGTTGGGAGCTTTGGCTCGCACCAACCTCGTTTTCTCCAAATTGTCAGGCCGTTGGGAGCTTCGGCTCTACCAACGGGACTTGTGCCCAATGACGTTGAATACGGCTCTCAGAACGGGACAGGACACGGGCAGGAAGCACACGCCAGCACCTCTCCTCCGCTCCTTAGAATGTTCCTTCCACCGCTCAACTCACCAACGGGTCCGTGTACCTCAACCAGGTACTCCGGCAAAGATCAGAATATCCGACGCCGAGTCCCAGTGATCTTCTCCATAAGTAGTACTCTCGGCGTTGTATAACCATGACTCTTGAGGTGCATAACATGAAAACTAGGCATTACCCTTGGTGTTATGTAACCAGGGGGCATATTATCAAGACAGGTTAGATGTTCTTCACATCTAACATGAGCTTCAATTGGAATTCCATAGAGCATATTATCAAGCCCATTATCGCCGTTTTAGCGGCAGTTTTCTGCCGCTAAAGCGGCGATAATTTTATCGCATGTCTTGATAATATGCCCCCAGAACTCTTGAGTTGCATAACATGAAAACTAGGCGTTCCCCTTGGTGTTATGCAACCAGATCTCTTGAGTTGCAGAACATGAAAACTAGGCGTTACCCTTGGTGTTATGTAACCAGAACTCTTGAGTTGCATAAGGCCATTGTTGCCGGAGGGCATTCTGGGAGTTGTAGTCCGCTCTCCTCCAAGCGGACCAGGTTCACAGAAGTGGCATCGTGGGAGGGAATCCATGTGCGGGAGGGGATTTCTGACAGTACATCCCCCTCCCATCAGCGCCCCCCTTCAGGACCAGCATAGGAAGGATATCGACGATACCAGACGAGGAGCGTGAACCCCCGCCGCAGGTTCCCCTGACTGCTCCTCAGGTCCGTACCCCTTCCATGCCACCAGATACCATAGTTTGCCCCTGCGCCACTTGGAATGCAAGATACCAGCCACCTCGTACTCCACCTCCGAATCCACAGTCCCCGACACCGGCGTACGAGGCCTCACCGCGTTTGCGGGTTTCAAGAGAGAAACGTGGAACACGGGATGGATCCGCAGGGACTGGGGCAGGCACACTTTCACGTTCACCGGGCTGATGCATCGAAGGATCCTATATGGGCCCATGAAGCGGTGATGGAACACGCTACTTTTATTGAATCTCATGTGCCGAGTAGAGACCCAGACGTAATCTCCAGTTTGTAGACCGGTCCAGGCCTTCTCCTCCTATCAGAAAAGGCTTTATACATGGCCTTAGCCCCCTCCAGGGCAACTCGAGAACTCATCAAGGCCTCCTTGATGCGGGCCACCCTCTTGGCTGTTGTTGGCAATCTGTCTTCCCTGACCGGGTGCAGAAACGGCAAGAACCGGGGATGATGGCCGTAGTTACTATAAAAAGGGGAGGCCTTGGTGGAACAATGTGTGGCGTTGTTGTACGCGATTTCCGCGATCCAAAGTAGATCCACCCACTCATCCTTCCCTTGCTCTACAAAACAACGTAGATATTGTTTGAGCGACTGGTTCAGGCACTCCGTCTGGCCGTCCGTCTGCGGGTGATAACTCGTGGACATGGCAGACTTGACGTGTAACGCCGAACACCAAGTTTTCCAGAAGTGCGACATGAACTGAGACCCCCTGTCCGACACGATCACGTTGGGTAGGCCATGTAGTCTCACTACATTCTTCAATAACAACGACGCCAGCTCTCCTGCCGAAGGTACCTGTTTGTAAGCGAGGAAGTGCCCCATCTTCGTGAGATAGTCCACCACCACCAGTATGGCCGTCTTTCCTTGATCCTTTGGTAGCCCGACAATGAAGTCTAAGGATATGTTTTCCCAGGGTTTGGTCGGTGTAGGAAGGGGTTGGAGGAGTCCTTGCGATCTTCTGTGGTCCGATTTCATGGATGCGCAAACGGTACATGATGAACACCAATTCCGGACGTCTGTTCTCATGGCAGGCCACCAGAACTGCCGTCCTAGGCTCGCTACCGTCTTTTCGACACCCAGATGGGCGTCACAGGGAGACACGTGGCACCAGGTGAAGGCCTGTTTTCGAAGCCTAGGCGTGGGTAACAACATACATCGTCATTTCACCGGAATCCCGTCCTTCATCTGCCACTCCTTGTGACTGCGAAGCCACCTCCGCCACATGAAGGTATGGGTCCCCTTCTGGACCCCCCTGAGGAACGTCTGTGGTTGAATCACCCCTATCACAACTCCTGGAGGGATGATGGAATGTTCGGCAACCGGCTGCGGATCCCTGGCATTCGATTGCCTCGAAAGCGCGTATGCTTTCCTGTTCTCCGTACCGGGTCGGTATGTGATGTGGAAATTGAAACCGGAGAAAAAGATCATCCACCTCATTTGACGGGGAGACAAATGCCGCGCCGCCATCAGAAACTGGAGGTTTCTGTGGTCCGTATACACTGTAACCACGTGTCTGGCCCCCATTAACAAATGCCTCCACTCAGCAAATGCGTCCTTTATTGCGAGTAGTTCCTTCTCCGCAATATGGTAATTGCGTTCCGCGTCGTTCAATTTACGAGACATGTACGCCACAGGATGGAGCAAACCCGACACCTCATTCCTCTGAGATAGAATGGCACTCAGCGCCACATCAGAGGCGTCCGCTTCTACCACATAGGGTAATTCCGGATTCGAGTGAGCTAGCACCGGGGCGGTGCTGAAGGCCTTCTTGAGGGCCACAAATGCTTTTTGTGCTTCCGGTCCCCACACAAACTCCTGAGACTTCCTTAGTAGTTGCGTGATCGGGGCAACCAAGCCAGAAAACCCCTCAATAAAACGCCTATAAAAGTTGGCGAAGCCTATGAAGCTCTGGACTTCCTTTACTCCTCGGGGCACCGGCCACTCCTCCACCGCTCTGATATTGCGTTCCGCCATCTCCTGTCCGTTGGGGCTCAGCATCACCCCAAGGAATTCCACTGATGTGACGTGGAAGTCACATTTGCTGAGTTTGCAGTATAGCATGTTTTCCCTCAGTTTTTTGAGAACCGCGGATACGTGCTGTACGTGTTCTTCCTCTGAGTTGGAGTAGATGGGTATGTCGTCTATGTAAACGACCACGTAGATATCCAATACCTCCCGGAACACCTCATTGAGGAAGTATTGGAAGGCGGCAGGGGCATTGCATAGTTCGAACGGAATGACGAGGTACTCAAAGATCCCGAACCTGGTCTTAAAGGCGGTTTTCCATTTGTCGCCGTCCCTCATGCGCACAAGATGGTATGCCCCCTTGAGATCAAGCTTTGTGTATATTTGGGCCTTTTTTACCTGTTCCAGGAGAACGCTTATGAGAGGCAGGGGGTACCGGTTTTTTATGGTTATCGCGTTCAAGGCCCTAAAGTCCACGCAGGCCCTCAATTCGCCATTCGCTTTCGGAATGAAAAAGAGAGGCGATGCGGCAGGGGATTTCGACGGCCTGATGAACCCCAGCCCTAGTAACTTATCCAAATATCCCCGTAGATGTACGTTTTCGGGTTCTGTGAGCGCATACAGTCTGCCGCTGGGAATGCTGGCCCCCGGAACCAGTTCGATTTGGCAGTGGAACGGTCTATGTGGAGGGAGCACCTCCGCTCCGATTTCATCGAAGACGTTCCCGAAACTGTGATACACTCTGGGCAGCTTTACGTCCTTTTCTGCTGCCGTGGCGACCGTGTGACCTTCGCCTACCTCACCTTCGTGGGGGTCCTGCCGCATGCCGCACCATTGTTCACAAAACGGGGAAGTCATCTCAATGTGATGCGTAGGCCAATCCACCGTTGGGTTATGTTTTTGGAGCCAGGGTAGACCCAATATGACCCCGTACTGCGGGGCTCTGATTATGCTAAAATCGATACGTTCGTTATGCAGTTTTCCGAACCTCACCGGTATTTCTCCTGTGTGCTCTCCGATAGGTCCGGTCACCAGACTTCTCTCATCCACTGCATACACCTCCTCTGGTATCTGTTTGGAAAGGAGAGTGAGACCCAGTCTCCGTGCTTCATTGTAGTCCATGAACATGCCCGTGGCTCCTGAATCAATCATGGCTACCACAGGTATCCACTGGTCCTGCACTCCTACGTGTAAGGTAATAAACAAATGTCTTCGCCCTTTTTGATTCGGGCTCAACATGGAAGGGATGTGGGTGTGACTCCAAGATGCCCCTTCCCTAGACCCGGAGTCCCTTAGTTTTCCGCCGGTGCTTCCACCACTGCTGTCACCGTTTTGTTTGCTCGGTATCGTGAGGTTTTTGGCTTGGCTGGACACTCGCGTACATAGTGCCCCTTTTTCCCGCAGTAAAGGCAAAGGCCTTGCTTGCGGCGTGATTCTTTTTCACTGGCTGTAAGGCTCGCCCTTATAGCTCCTATGTCCATGGGTTCCGTCCTGGTGGAGGAGTTGGTCTCAGGGCCACCCATCGAAACATACGATGGCAGCGCTTTCCCTTTCCTCTTGTGATCGCCCGTTCTTTCGTTCAATCTATGGTCCAGCCGTAGCACCAGGTTGATCAAGCCTTCACATGTCTTGGGTTGGGGGTCGATTTGTGCTACAACATCTTTGAGCTCTTCGCTCAAGCCCTGGTGAAACAGCGCGGTTTGTTTGGCTATGGGCCACTTGGTTTCGGCCACTAACCTTCGAAAAGCATTAAGGTACTGCACCAGATCATTGTTGCCTTGCCTCAGCTCCAACATCTCTCGATCGGCAGTATACGAGTCCGCCCTTCGATCAAACACCTTCAAGAACTCCTCGCGGAAGGCTCCCCAATCACATAGGATAGGGTCGTCCCTGCTCACCAGTGGGACTGCCCATTGCGCCGCGTTCCCAGCAAGATACGAGATCAGAAAGGCCACTCTGGCTTGGCTGGTAGGAAAGGCCTTTGATTTGCAGGACAGATGCAGTGCTACTTGAGTGAGGAATACCTGCACTGTGTTGGGGTCTCCGCTGTACCTCTCTGGTATCGCCAAAGGAATGGCTACGGGCATCTCTACCACAACCGCAGGAGCCGTGGCCGTGTGAGAGGCACCTGCATGTAGTGGATCGTTCTGCAGAGCGTCCATTCTAGCCTTAACGTCTGCTGTTTCCTGTCTGGAAGCGGTGAGCTCGATTTGCATCGCGGCTAAGACGGCCAACACATCCTCAATCGTGGGCATGTCGTTCGCCCAACCAGGAGATAGTTATGGAAGAGGTCGGATATTATGTAACGTCCTGGCTTTATCGGGGTTGGGACAAACGGACGACGGACCAGAGAAATGGAGGTTTAAGGATGATTTAATAAACAGATAAACAACTAAAGACAACAAAGAATACCGGTACTGGAATCACCAGTTAAAGTACGATACCCATTCACAGCTCGTCTAACCGTCCTCCGCATGCACACCGGACCCGGTATGCTCCAACGGAGGGCACAGTGCTAAGCAGTGGCCGACAATGCCACTCGACCGCTGTGAAGGGTAGTTCTAAGGTTTTGGAATCGACGGGGGGGCACGTGGGAGTCACCCGGCCGGGCTCTCTACCACCCGGGAACAGCCGCTCTACCAGTATCCCCCAGAGTACTGCCACAACACAAAGACGCTGGGAACTCCTCCTAGTGTGCGTCTCTTGTATCCGGGTTTAAGTGATGATACCCAAGGTGGCGCAGAGAATGGATGGGAGCAGCCGCTCTACCTATCCCAGTTCTCCTACGAGTGTCGATGGCTAAGACGTGGAAACACCTCCGGGATAGCGTCTTAGCTCTAAGCGTGGGTTTACCCAAGGAACGAGGGTTGGGAGCTTCGGCTCGCACCAACCTCGTTTTCTCCAAATTGTCAGGCCATTGGGAGCTTCGGCTCTACCAACGGGACTTGTGCCCAATGACGTTGAATACGGCTCTCAGAACGGGACAGGACACGGGCAGGAAGCACACGCCAGCACCTCTCCTCCGCTCCTTAGAATGTTCCTTCCGCCGCTCAACTCACCAACGGGTCTGTGTACCTCAACCAGGTACTCCGGCAAAGATCAGAATATCCGACGCCGAGTCCCAGTGATCTTCTCCTTAAGTAGTACTCTCGGCGTTGTATAACCATGACTCTTGAGTTGCATAACATGAAAACTAGGCGTTACCCTTGGTGTTATGTAACCAGAACTCTTGAGTTGCATAAGGCAATTGTTGCCGGAGGGCATTCTGGGAGTTGTAGTCCGCTCTCCTCCAAGCGCACCAGGTTCACAGAGTGGCATCGTGGGAGGGAATCCATGTGGGGGAGGGGATTCCTGACACACAGCTTCAAACAAAGAGAATGACTATGAAAACAATTGAAAACTTTGTTATACAGTTTGGTGCTTCCTTGTAGAGCACTAAAGAAATGGCATAGTATACTCGGCAGCGCTGCAGTCACTCTATTTCTCATTTAACCTGTGTCCTCAGTCTTACATATATTCCTCCTCTCCTCTGTGCATAAAAAATATGTGTTTGTTTAAAGCACTTCATTCTTGTGCAACGTAGAAGCTATTTAATTTCTCCTTAAAACCTCTGCCTACGTGCAAAATGTATGAACCCTCGTTGCAGATGAAAAAAGGCTGGCTCGAAGACTCAGGCCATTTTCGAACACAAAATGGCCTTTTCTGATATATTAAATTGATGGTACTTGAAAGGGAAGTTTGGGTGTACCTTCCAAATACCAAATTGCAGTGGTATGTAGAAATGTTTTTCGTCCATCATTTGGCCCAAAACAATCATACTTCACCACCATCTCGGTGATTGTGGTAACCAATCCGCGAAAGGATAGGGCGTCCCGTAAAAACCTCTTCCCCTTTGAGAATGTTTCAAAACAAGCATTTTATGTACAGGCATTGGTCCTATGGACCACTGCCTGTTCAAATAAAATAACAATGAAACATATAAATATTTTTTTTAAACAATCCCGTTTTCCTTCAATAAATAATATTAAGAACTACTTCTCCGGTTCCAGAGTTTCAAGCTTGTACTTTCCGGCCCAACTGAGCATGATGCTCACACTCTTTCATGAGGTACTGATATATTTTCATCCCGACTCTCACGAACAGGTGGGGATATAGCTCAGTGGTATAGCATTTGACTGCAGATCAAGAGGTCCCTAGTTCATAACCAGGGGTCCCCTTAGCCGGTTTTGTTTCTTGTGTTTGTAGCTGGGACTTTCCATAAAACCCCTTTGGATCATCATTGACAGAGTCAGTGTTCGCTTGGATCTTACACTTTAACAGCATTACAATGTCACTGCTCAAAACCTGAGAGTAAATGCATTTTTATAAAGGGCTCGGTATTCCGTATGGGAAATGTCTGAAAAAGCATTGATTTATTTTGGAATCTGGCTCTTCCTTTCACAGCACCAAACAAAGGGAATGGACTATGAAAGCAATTGGCAACTTTGTTTTACAGTTTGGTGCTTCCTTCGATCGCACTACAGAAATTGCATAGAAAAGTGGGCAGCAATGCAGTCAATCTATTCCTCATTTAACCTGTGTCCTCAGTCTTACATGTATTCCACCTCTTCTCTGTGCATACAAAGTATGTGTTTGTTTGAAGCACTTCATTTTTGTGCAATGCATAATCTATTTACTTTCTACTAAAAAACGCTGCCCACGTACAAGATGTACGAACCCTAGTCTCAGGTGCAAGCAGGCTGGTCTGAGAAACCAGGCCATTTGTGAACACAAAATAGCTTTTTCTGATGTATTAAATCGAAGGTACATGAAAGGGGTGTTTGGTTGTACCTTCAAATACCAAATTGTAGTGGTATGTAGAAATGTTTTTTCACTGTAATTTGGCCCAAAACAATCATACTTCACCACCATATCAGCGATTGTGGTAATCAATCCACAAAGATAAGTAGTCTCGTAAAAACCTCTTCCCCTTTGAGAATGTTTCAAAACAAACATTTTAATTACAGATATTGGTCCTATGGACCACTGCCTATTCAAATAAAATAACAATTAAACATATACATTTTGTTTTTTAAATGATCCTGTTTTCCTTTAATTAATAATATTAAGAACTACTTCTCCTTTTCCACAGTTTCAAGCTCGTACTTTGTGGCCCAACTGAGCTTGAGCCTCTCACTCTTTCATGATGTACTGATATATTGTCATTCTGATCTTTGAAAACAGTTGGGGATATAGCTCAGTGGTAGCGCATTTGACTGCAGTTCGAGAGGTCCCTGGTTCAAATCTGGGTGTCCCCTAAACCTATTTTGGTTCTGGTGTTTGTAGCTGGGATCTTTCATAAAGTCCCTTTGGATCACCATTGACAGAGTCAGTGCTCAGTTGGATCTTATACTTTATTAGCATTGCAGTGTCACTGCTCAAAACCTGGGAATAAATGCATTTTTACACAGGGCGTGGGAACTTTCTGAAACATCATTGATTTATTTTGGAATCCGGCTCTTCCTTTCACAGCTTCAAGCAAAGAGAATCACTATGAAAACAATTGAAAACTTTGTTATACAGTTTGGAGCTTCCTTGTAGCGCACTAAAGAAATGGCATAGTATACTCGGCACCGCTGCAGTCAATCTATTTCTCATTTAACCTGTGTCCTCAGTCTTACATATATTCCTCCTCTCCTCTGTGCATACAAAATATGTGTTTGTTTAAAGCACTTCATTCTTGTGCAATGTAGAATCTATTTAATTTCTCCTTAAAACCTCTGCCTACGTGCAAAATGTATGAACCATCGTTGCAGATGAAAAAAGGCTGGCTCGAAGACTCAGGCCATTTTCGAATACAAAATGGCCTTTTCTGATATATTAAATTGATGGTACTTGAAAGGGACGTTTGGGTGTACCTTCCAAATACCAAATTGCAGTGGTATGTAGAAATGTTTTTCGTCCATCATTTGGCCCAAAACAATCATACTTCACCACCATCTCGGTGATTGTGGTAACCAATCCGCGATAGGATAAGGCGTCCCGTAAAAACCTCTTCCCCTTTGAGAATGTTTCAAAACAAGCATTTTATGTACAGGCATTGGTCCTATGGACCACTGCCTGTTCAAATAAAATAACAATGAAACATATAAATATGTTTTTTTAAACGATCCCGTTTTCCTTCAATAAATAATATTAAGAACTACTTCTCCTGTTCCACAGTTTCAAGCTTGTACTTTCCGGCCCAACTGAGCATGATGCTCACACTCTTTCATGAGGTACTGATATATTTTCATTCCGACTCTCACAAACAGGTGGGGATATAGCTCAGTGGTAGAGCATTTGACTGCAGATCAAGAGGTCCCTGGTTCAAATCCAGGTGTCCCATTAGCCTGTTTTGGTTCTTGTGTTTGTAGCTGGGACTTTTCATAAAACCCCTTTGGATCATCATTGACAGAGTCAGTGTTCGCTTGGATCTTACACTTTAATAGCCCTACAATGTCACTGCTCAAAACCTGAGAGTAAATGCATTTTTATACAGGGCTCGGTATTCCATATGGGAAATGTCTGAAAAAGCATTGATTTATTTTGGAATATGGCTCTTCGTTTCACAGCACCAAACAAAGGGAATGGACTATGAAAGCAATTGACAACTTTGTTTTACAGTTTGGTGCTTCCTTTGATCGCACTACAGAAATTGCATAGAAAAGTGGGCAGCAATGCAGTCAATCTATTCCTCATTTAACCTGTGTCCTCAGTCTTACATGTATTCCACCTCTTCTCTGTGCATACAAAGTATGTGTTTGTTTGAAGCACTTCATTTTTGTGCAATGCATAATCTATTTACTTTCTACTAAAATACGCTGCCCACGTACAATACGTACGAACCCTAGTTGCAGGTGCAAGCAGGCTGGTCTGAGAAACCAGGCCATTTGCGAACACAAAATAGCTTTTTCTGATGTATTAAATCCAAGGTACATGAAAGGGGTGTTTGGTTGTACCTTCAAATACCAAATTGTAGTGGTATGCAGAAATGTTTTTTCACCGTAATTTGGCCCAAAACAATCATACTTCACCACCATATCAGTGATTGTGGTAATCAATCCACAAAGATAAGTAGTCTCGTAAAAACCTCTTCCCCTTTGAGAATGTTTCAAAACAAACATTTTAATTACAGATATTGGTCCTATGGACCACTGCCTATTCAAATAAAATAACAATTAAACATATACATTTTGTTTTTTAAATGATCCTGTTTTCCTTTAATTAATAATATTAAGAACTACTTCTCCTTTTCCACAGTTTCAAGCTCGTACTTTGTGGCCCAACTGAGCATGATCCTCTCACTCTTTCATGATGTAGTGATATATTGTCATTCTGATCTTTGAAAACAGTTGGGGATATAGCTCAGTGGTAGAGCATTTGACTGCAGATCAAAAGGTCCCTGGTTCAAATCCGGGTGTCCTCTAAACCTATTTTGGTTTTGGTGTTTGTAGCTGGGATCTTTCATAAAGTCCCTATGGATCACCATTGACAGAGTCAGTGTTCAGTTGGATCTTATACTTTATTAGCATTACAGTGTCACTGCTCAAAACCTGGGAATAAATGCATTTTTACACAGGGCGTGGGAACTTTCTGAAACATCATTGATTTATTTTGGAATCCGGCTCTTCCTTTCACAGCTTCAAGCAAAGAGAATCACTATGAAAACAATTGAAAACTTTGTTATACAGTTTGGTGCTTCCTTGTAGCGCACTAAAGAAATGGCATAGTATACTCGGCAGCGCTGCAGTCAATCTATTTCTCATTTAACCTGTGTCCTCAGTCTTACATATATTCCTCCTCTCCTCTGTGCATACAAAATATGTGTTTGTTTAAAGCACTTCATTCTTGTGCAACGTAGAAACTATTTAATTTCTCCTTAAAACCTCTGCCTACGTGCAAAATGTATGAACCCTCGTTGCAGATGAAAAAAGGCTGGCTCGAAGACTCAGGCCATTTTCGAACACAAAATGGCCTTTTCTGATATATTAAATTGATGGTACTTGAAAGGGACGTTTGGGTGTACCTTCCAAATACCAAATTGCAGTGGTATGTAGAAATGTTTTTCGTCTATCATTTGGCCCAAAACAATCATACTTCACCACCATCTCGGTGATTGTGGTAACCAATCCGCGAAAGGATAAGGTGTCCCGTAAAAACCTCTTCCCCTTTGAGAATGTTTCAAAACAAGCATTTTATGTACAGGCATTGGTCCTATGGACCACTGCCTGTTCAAATAAAATAACAATGAAACATGTAAATATTTTTTTTAAACGATCCCGTTTTCCTTCAATAAATAATATTAAGAACTACTTCTCCTGTTCCACAGTTTCAAGCTTGTACTTTCCGGCCCAACTGAGCATGATGCTCACACTCTTTCATGAGGTACTGATATATTTTCATTCCGACTCTCATAAACAGGTGGGGATATAGCTCAGTGGTAGAGCATTTGACTGCAGATCAAGGGGTCCCTGGTTCAAATACAGGTGTCCCATTAGCCTGTTTTGGTTCTTGTGTTTGCAGCTGGGACTTTTCATAAAACCCCTTTGGATCATCATTGACAGAGTCAGTGTTTGCTTGGATCTTACACTTTAATAGCATTACAATGTCACTGCTCAAATCCTGAGAGTAAATGCATTTTTATACAGGGCTCGGTATTCCGTATGGGAAATTTCTGAAACAGCATTGATTTATTTTGGAATCTGGCTCTTCCTTTCACAGCACCAAACAAAGGGAATGGACTATGAAAGCAATTGACAACTTTGTTTTACAGTTTGGTGCTTCCTTTGATCGCACTACAGAAATGGCATAGAAAAGTGGGCAGCAATGCAGTCAATCTATTCCTCATTTAACCTGTGTCCTCAGTCTTACATGTATTCCACCTCTTCTCTGTGCATACAAAGTATGTGTTTGTATGAAGCACTTCATTTTTGTGCAATGCATAATCTATTTACTTTCTACTAAAAAACGCTGCCCACGTACAATACGTACGAACCCTAGTTGCAGGTGCAAGCAGGCTGGTCTGAGAAACCAGGCCATTTGCGAACACAAAATAGCTTTTTCTGATGTATTAAATCGAAGGTACATGAAAGGGGTGTTTGGTTGTACCTTCAAATACCAAATTGTAGTGGTATGCAGAAATGTTTTTTCACCGTAATTTGGCCCAAAACAATCATACTTCACCACCATGTCAGTGATTGTGGTAATCAATCCACAAAGATAAGTAGTCTCGTAAAAACCTCTTCCCCTTTGAGAATGTTTCAAAACAAACATTTTAATTACAGATATTGGTCCTATGGACCACTGCCTATTCAAATAAAATAACAATTAAACATATACATTTTGTTTTTTAAATGATCCTGTTTTCCTTTAATTAAAAATATTAAGAACTACTTCTCCTTTTCCACAGTTTCAAGCTCGTACTTTGTGGCCCAACTGAGCTTGAGTCGCTCACTCTTTCATGATGTACTGATATATTGTCATTCTGATCTTTGAAAACAGTTGGGGATACAGCTCAGTGGTAGAGCATTTGACTGCAGATCAAGAGGTCCCTGGTTCAAATCCGGGTGTCCCCTAAACCTATTTTGGTTCTGGTGTTTGTAGCTGGGATCTTTCATAAAGTCCCTTTGGATCACCATTGACAGAGTCAGTGTTCAGTTGGATCTTATACTTTATTAGCATTATAGTGTCACTGCTCAAAACCTGGGAATAAATGCATTTTTACGCAGGGCGTGGGAACTTTCTGAAACATCATTGATTTATTTTGGAATCCAGGCTCTTCCTTTCACAGCTTCAAACAAAGAGAATGACTATGAAAACAATTGAAAACTTTGTTATACAGTTTGGTGCTTCCTTGTAGCGCACTAAAGAAATGGCATAGTATACTCGGCAGCGCTGCAATCAATCTATTTCTCATTTAACCTGTGTCCTCAGTCTTACATATATTCCTCCTCTCCTCTGTGCATACAAAGTATGTGCTTGTTAAAAGCACTTCATTCTTGTGCAACGTAGAAACTATTTAATTTCTCCTTAAAACCTCTGCCTACGTGCAAAATGTATGAACCCTTGTTGCAGATGAAAAAAGGCTGGCTCGAAGACTCAGGCCATTTTCGAACACAAAATGGCCTTTTCTGATATAGTAAATTGATGGTACTTGAAAGGGACGTTTGGGTGTACCTTCCAAATACCAAATTGCAGTGGTATGTAGAAATGTTTATCGTCCATCATTTGGCCCAAAACAATCATACTTCACCACCATCTCGGTGATTGTGGTAACCAATCCGCGAAAGGATAAGGCGTCCCGTAAAAACCTCTTCCCCTTTGAGAATGTTTCAAAACAAGCATTTTATGAACAGTCATTGGTCCTATGGACCACTGCCTGTTCAAATAAAATAACAATGAAACATGTAAATAATTTTTTTAAACGATCCCGTTTTCCTTCAATAAATAATATTAGGAACTACTTCTCCTGTTCCACAGTTTCAAGCTTGTACTTTCCGGCCCAACTGAGCATGATGCTCACAGTTTTTCATTAGGTACTGATATATTTTCATTCCGACTCTCACAAACAGGTGGGGATATAGCTCAGTGGTAGAGCATTTGACTGCAGATCAAGAGGTCCCTGGTTCAAATCCAGGTATCCCCTTAGCCTGTTTTGGTTCTTGTGTTTGTAGCTGGGACTTTTCATAAAACCCCTTTGGATCATCATTGACAGAGTCAGTGTTCGCTTGGATCTTACACTTTAATAGCATTACAATGTCACTGCTCAAAACCTGAGAGTAAATGCATTTTTATACAGGGCTCGGTATTCCGTATGGGAAATTTCTGAAACAGCATTGATTTATTTTGGAATCTGGCTCTTCCTTTCACAGCACCAAAGAAAGGGAATGGACTATGAAAGCAATTGACAACTTTGTTTTACAGTTTGGTGCTTCCTTTGATCGCACTACAGAAATTGCATAGAAAAGTGGGCAGTAATGCAGTCAATCTATTCCTCATTTAACCTGTGTCCTCAGTCTTACATGTATTCCACCTCTTCTCTGTGCATACAAAGTATGTGATTGTTTGAAGCACTTCATTTTTGGGCAATGCATAATCTATTTACTTTCTACTAAAAAACGCTGCCCACGTACAAGATGTACGAACCCTAGTCTCAGGTGCAAACAGGCTGGTCTGAGAAACCAAGCCATTTGCGAACACAAAACAGGTTTTTCTGATGTATTAAATCGAAGGTACATGAAAGGGGTGTTTGGTTGTACCTTCAAATACCAAATTGTAGTGGTATACAGAAATGTTTTTTCACCGTAATTTGGCCCAAAACAATCCTACTTCACCACCATATCAGTGATTGTGGTAATCAATCCACAAAGATAGGTAGTCTCGTAAAAAACTCTTCCCCTTTGAGAATGTTTCAAAACAAACATTTCAATTACAGATATTGGTCCTATGGACCACTGCCTATTCAAATAAAATAACAATTAAACATATACATTTTGTTTTTTAAATGATCCTGTTTTCCTTTAATTAATAATATTAAGAACTACTTCTCCTTTTCCACAGTTTCAAGCTCGTACTTTGTGGCCCAACTGAGCTTGAGTCGCTCACTCTTTCATGATGTACTGATATATTGTCATTCTGATATTTGAAAACAGTTGGGTATATAGCTCAGTGGTAGAGCATTTGACTGCAGATCAAGAGGTCCCTGGTTCAAATCCGGGTGTCCCCTAAACCTATTTTGGTTCTGGTGTTTGTAGCTGGGATCTTTCATAAAGTCCCTTTGGATCACCATTGACAGAGTCAGTGTTCAGTTGGATCTTATACTTTATTAGCATTACAGTGTCACTGCTCAAAACCTGGGAATAAATGCATTTTTACACAGGGCGTGGGTACTTTCTGAAACATCATTGATTTATTTTGGAATCCGGCTCTTCATTTCACAGCTTCAAACAAAGAGAATGACTATGAAAACAATTGAAAACTTTGTTATACAGTTTGGTGCTTCCTTGTAGCGCACTAAAGAAATGGCATAGTATACTCGGCAGCGCTGCAGTCAATCTATTTCTCATTTAACCTGTGTCCTCAGTCTTACATATATGCCTCCTCTCCTCTGTGCATACAAAATATGTGTTTGTTTAAAGCACTTCATTCTTGTGCACCGTAGAAACTATTTAATTTCTCCTTAAAACCTCTGCCTACGTGCAAAATGTATGAACCCTCGTTGCAGATGAAAAAAGGCTGGCTCGAAGACTCAGGCCATTTTCGAACACAAAATGGCCTTTTCTGACATATTAAATTGATGGTACATGAAAGGGACGTTTGGGTGTACCTTCCAAATACCAAATTGCAGTGGTATGTAGAAATGTTTATCGTCCATCATTTGGCCCAAAACAATCACACTTCACCACCATCTCGGTGATTGTGGTAACCAATCCGCGAAAGGATAAGGCGTCCCGTAAAAACCTCTTCCCCTTTGAGAATGTTTCAAAACAAGCATTTTATGAACAGTCATTGGTCCTATGGACCACTGACTGTTCAAATAAAATAACAATGAAACATATAAATAATTTTTTTAAACGATCCCGTTTTCCTTCAATAAATAATATTAGGAACTATTTCTCCTGTTCCACAGTTTCAAGCTTGTACTTTCCGGCCCAACTGAGCATGATGCTCACAGTTTTTCATGAGGTACTGATATATTTTCATTCCGACTCTCACAAACAGGTGGGGATATAGCTCAGTGGTAGAGCATTTGACTGCAGATCAAGAGGTCCCTGGTTCAAATCCAGGCGTCCCCTTAGCCTGTTTTGGTTCTTGTGTTTGTAGCTGGGACTTTTCATAAAACCCCTTTGGATCATCATTGACAGAGTCAGTGTTCGCTTGGATCTTACACTTTAATAGCATTACAATGTCACTGCTCAAAACCTGAGAGTAAATGCATTTTTATACAGGGCTCGGTATTCCGTATGGGAAATTTCTGAAACAGCATTGATTTATTTTGGAATCTGGCTCTTCCTTTCACAGCACCAAAGAAAGGGAATGGACTATGAAAGCAATTGACAACTTTGTTTTACAGTTTGGTGCTTCCTTTGATCACACTACAGAAATTGCATAGAAAAGTGGGCAGTAATGCAGTCAATCTATTCCTCATTTAACCTGTGTCCTCAGTCTTACATGTATTCCACCTCTTCTCTGTGCATACAAAGTATGTGATTGTTTGAAGCACTTCATTTTTGGGCAATGCATAATCTATTTACTTTCTACTAAAAAACGCTGCCCACGTACTAGATGTACGAACCCTAGTCTCAGGTGCAAACAGGCTGGTCTGAGAAACCAAGCCATTTGCGAACACAAAACAGGTTTTTCTGATGTATTAAATCGAAGGTACATGAAAGGGGTGTTTGGTTGTACCTTCAAATACCAAATTGTAGTGGTATACAGAAATGTTTTTTTCACCGTAATTTCGCCCAAAACAATCATACTTCACCACCATATCAGTGATTGTGGTAATCAATCCACAAAGATAGGTAGTCTCGTAAAAACCTCTTCCCCTTTGAGAATGTTTCAAAACAAACATTTCAATTACAGATATTGGTCCTATGGACCACTGCCTATTCAAATAAAATAACAATTAAACATATACATGTTGTTTTTTAAATGATCCTTGTTAGATCTGGGGGTCCCTAGTTGGCAGGGTAGGTACCACTGTCCAAGGAGGGACCCTTGCTTCTAGTCAGGGAAAGGGGGATACACTGTTAAGATAACCCCTGCTCACCCTCTAGGTAGCTTGGCCTGAGCAGTCTAGGCTATCAAAGGCAATGTGTAAAGTATTTGTACCAACACTCACAGTAACACAGTGAAAACACCACAGATTTACTCCACACCAGTTTTAGAAAAATAATGTATCTTTACTAAAAACTTCACAAGACCAGATATTACAGACAAACCAACATATACTTCAAAAGGTTACTTTAAAGATAGTTCAAGAGTTTGCAGAAAGTACTCCAGGATGTCAAAATCAGTGTCCTGCACAGTGCGACTCTCAATGCACAAAGTGCGACACTCTCGTGCCCAACAGTACCTGTAGTTGCGATAAGGTTCCCAAAAGCTATAACAAGGAAGCTTGCAAAGGCGATGCGATACTCCTGAGATCCTGGGGAGGCTTTGCAGCAGCCCTGCTTCACGCAGCAGAGGTGGATGCGCCGGCTCCGATCTGTAAGGGGAGGATGCGATGACTTTGGCCTTCGTTGCGTAGGTTTCTTAGGGGGAAGCTTCACGCACAGGTTCGATGCGACACTCTTCGATGTGGTGCGATGCGTGGCGCAGCGTTGCCTTCCGGCGCCGCAACTCTCGATGCGCCACGGAACGGGACTCTGCGTCGACGCACGCAGCGATTGGAGACTTTTCACGCACCGGCAGTGGTGCGGCCCGCAAACTGGTTCTGCGACAACCCTCGCAATGGCAGGAAGCTTCACGCTTTGGGACGATGCTCGACGCACTCGGCGATGCGGAGACCCTGCGTGTTGCGATGGTGCCGCGATGAAATTTTCCACGCACTCTCGTCTTGCGACACGCAATCGGATGATGCGTTGGGTACCAGTCACTCTTGTTCACGCTTCTGCTTCCCAGCTCCCAAACACAGAAAAACGACCTCCTGAGGCCCCAAGACTGGGCAAGCACTCCAAGGCAGGTCAGAACTCTCTCAGCAGAGTTCCAGGGGAGCTGGTGGTGAAGTCCTTTTGTTCCTGGGACTTCTTAACAGGGAGCCAGCTCTTCTCAGGCCCTTGGAGATCAGAATCAAAAGAAGGGGACACAGCAAAGTCCTTCCCCTCTCCTTGGCAGCAAAGCAAAACAGCAAGCAGGCAGTCTTCTCCTCTTCAGTTTCTTCCAGCTTTCTCCTTGGCAGAGGTTTCTTCTTAGTTCCAAAGTGATCTAAAGTTTAGGTGTCTGGGGTCCTCTTCTTATACCCCTCCAAGTCTTTGTCTCTCTTTGTTCCAGTGGGGGGATTCCCCTGCTCAAACCGGTTCCTGGGTGTGCTCTGCTCTGGAGCACCTGGTTCCTTTCAGAGTGAGGGGCAGGGTCGTTAGACGCTCCGCAGGAGGTGGAGCCTTCTTTGTGCCAGCAGAGGCAGAGTCCTCAGCCTGGCCAGCAGGGGGTGGAGCCAGCTTTGTGTTTGTCAGGGGCAGCCCTATTCAAACCCAGGGACTACTCCTCCCACCCATCTAATGCAGATCTCCCTATTCACCCTGCTGCTGACTCATCCAGGCTCCTGGAGCCACCTAGCCCATCACATGACACCAGTCAGCCAACCAGCACACAGGCACACAGGAAGGTTAAACAGGAGAATAGCTACTTTCTAAAAAGTGCTATTCTCACACAGTGAATTTAAAAACCATCTTGCTAAAAAGATGTATAATTAAATTCTGAACACAGAGATACCAAACTTGGATTTTCTATCTTGCCCTTATGGGAAGATAGGCATGTAAACAGCCTTCCCCATTCTATCCTATGGGCAAGATAGCCTCTCAGCAGTGAAAAACGAAAATGGCTGTAATTCACTACCAGGGCATGTTACACACCTCAGTACATGCCCTACCTTTCAGATACACTGCACCCAGCCCAGGGGGGTACCTAGGGCCACCATAGGGATGCCTGACATGTACAGAAAGGGAAGGCTAAGGCCTGGTCAGTGGGTGCACTGGCCAGGTCGACATGGCAGTCCTGGACTGCACATAGGCACTGCAAGCAGGCCTAAGACATCATTTTTTAGCGCTACTCCTGTGGGTGGCACAATCAGTGCTGCAGCCCACTAGCAGCATTTGAATCACCAGCCCTGGCACACGCAGTGCACTTTACTAGGGGCTAACAGGGGAAACAAATATACCAATCATGGATAACCAATCAATATAACAATTTATACAGAGAGCATATGCACTTTAGCACTGATCAGCAGTGGTAAAGTGCTCAGAGTCCTATTGCCAACAACCACGGGTCAGAAAAAAATAAAGGAGGAAGAAGCAAAAAAGTTTGGGGATAACCCTGCAAAAAGGGCCGTTTCCAACACAACCCCCTTCCAGCCTAAAGCCAGGGTAGACCAAGCGATACCTCGATGGGATTCCCTGCTTAGGGCGATAGAACACGGAAACTGGCCCAACCAGCAGGGCACTATTCCTGTTCTACGCCTTCCTGAACCCGGTTGGATCTCTCCATCCATACTCTCAGGGTCCACCACGCCAACCCATGTGGAACCCTTCTCCTCACCTGTGGACACCACCTGTGCAGCACCTAGCCTTAACTTGCTCACAGATATGTCCCAACAGACAGACAGCAAGCCACAGTGACCACTGACAGTGGTCAGGGATGAGACCCAGGACTTATTCCTCTCAGGGCCCTCAAACCCCTGTGGCGTCAGAGGGTGGGGGGCGGTAGCCCCAGGTGCTTGGCACCCTTTGTCCACTCCCTTCCCTGTCAGGTCGGGTCTGACAACCTGGCACTGACCGACCAGCTCCGGGCCTGTATCCGGTGGCTGGACAGGAGGCTGGGGTAGGCTTTTCCATACCCAGTCCTCCTCTTCCTTGGGGCTTTGTCCCCTCCCACCTGGAGCGGTACCCCCTTCTAGAATAGTCAGGGCACCTGTGGCAGGTGTCCTGCACCATTCACCCACCAGTTCAGGGGTTCTATCCTGCAACTGGGATCCCAGGTCAGGGGGGACACCCTGGACCTGGCCCTCCAACCTAGGGTCTACACCCTTCAGGTGCACCGGGGTCAGAGGCGAGGACTCCCTCCCTCTGCACCCCCTTCCAGAGTTCTGCACCCTCCTACTCAGAGCGGTACACCTCAAAGACAACTTGGGAGAGACACTGCTTACAGATGTCCCTCCCTCCAGTTCCGGACCTCTCTCCAGCAACTGGTCTCCCAACCTAGGGTCTAAACCCTCAGGTTGCACCGGGGTCAGAGGCGAGGACTCTCTCCCTCTGCACCCCCTTCCAGAGAGCTGCTCCCTCCCCACTGGAGGGGTACCCCTGGAAGCCAAACCGGTCAGGACACAGCTTACAGATGTCCTTCCCCCCAGGTCAGGCAAATCCTGAACCTGGCCTCCCAACCCAGGGACTAAACCCTGCGGTTGCACACCTGCCTGGCATGCCAGGACCTCTGGGGACTCACACAGTATCTCCCCGAGGGTGACACATGACTCATGTGTCTCGTGACAGTCTGCCTGGTGCAGATCTCCCGGCCCCTGTCCACCTGACAGTACGCGAAGATCCCCCAGGACAGAAGTGGTGTCACCATGGTCACTCCTAGGGGACTCAGCCCTTCTGGCTGGTCCCTGACCCACTGGTTCTCCCACTGGGGAACACATCCCCCTCTCACCCCTCAGTCTGGACTTCTGCACCCTCCCAACTGGAGCGGTACCGCCAGACACCAGAACCACTGGAGCTCTGTTTACAGAGGCTCCAGGTTCTCCTGACACTAGGAGATCCTCCTCAAATGGCCTACTAGCACGGTCTAGGCCCCCAACCTGGTGTTCCCTTAAGGAACCCTCCAGGCCCTGAGACTGGGTTTCGGGCACCTTGGGACCCACAGTCCCACACTCACCCCTTCTCCACTGAGACAGGACGTGAGCCCCAACACCCCTCCCACTACACTGGGACCTAACTGGGCTACACTGAACCTCTTCCACCTCACAGGTCTGGAAGATATCCGGGCCACTCCTTTTGGGATCACTCCCCAATGCCTCTCCAGACCTTTTGACATCCAACCAAAGGTCTGCCTCCAACGCAAGCTCTCTGGAACCAGAGAACTCACACTCCACCGGGTGTTGGCATAGCTCTGGAAAACAGGGACTTAAAATATGCTCTCCAACAAATGAATCACACAGCCCCCCACAGTTGTTAACCAAGCTACCGTTTGCCTCACCCTCCAGTGCCTCACACACGTACCCCACACCACTCTCCTGAGATTGGCAAGACAGTATCTGACTGTCTCTGTCACACAACTCACACTCTTCTGGGCGGTCTCCACACTCACACACCAAGGTTTCTACCATGGGGGAACCCCTCTCCCTGTACCTCTCATCTAGGGTCAGTAGAGTGTCCCTCCCACCACTAGGAATATGGTCCCCTGTGCCAGTTCCCCAATCCATTTCAGGGATACTGCACTCCACTGGAACTACATCATAAACCTGAACTCCCTGGTGTATGTCAACCCCCTCCCTCAAGTTAGGCGCCACATCTCTGGGTGTTTGTACCTTTCTCTCAGCACTAGAAACTACAATCTTGCTGCCACCATCTGAGCTGGACTCCACCTCCAACTCAGCAAAGCTCACTTCCTGAGCTAACCTTTCTTCTTCAGCTGAGACACTCATGGCCTCAAGCCTCTCGAGCTCCATATCAAGCTCCCTCATTCTTAATTCATGTGCCAAGGTCAATTTCAATTCTTCCAAGGCATACATCTTCTTGCTCTCTTCTATTTTGTTTTGGGTTTCCATTTCCATCAGCTTCAACTCAAGCCTCATGACTTCTAACTCATGATCTCTAGCCCTTTGATTCTCCTCCAACTCCTCTGGAGTGAGACTCCTACTGGAATGGGAGCTGCCAGCCCTTGAGACTGGTCCGACCACGGGCAGAGCTTGGGAAACAAAACCATCCTCTTCATCTGCATCATCCTCTTCTTGGGCCCCCCACCAGGCCTTCAAGACTCTTTGTAGCACATCCCTTCTAGATCCGCTTTTCACAGGGCAACCAAGGTCTTTGCAGAATTGCTTGAGCTCCTCAACCTTGTACGAATACAGATCCTCCATGGAAAACTCCAATTCTGCCCTCTCACTTGTTGCCACCTGAGACATGATGCTCTTGAAGAGTTACTCAAAAATAGAATCAAAAATATAGTATGTGGTTGTCTATTGGTCTGCACTCCTAGTGATGTACACCAATTACTGTGGGTCAAGTACAAATACAAGTTCAATCCTCACCGCTGACCACCAATGTTAGATCTGGGGGTCTCTAGTTGGCAGGGTAGGTACCACTGTCCAAGTAGGGACCCTTGCTTCTAGTCAGGGAAAGGGGGATACACTGTTAAGATAACCCCTGCTCACCCTCTAGGTAGCTTGGCCTGAGCAGTCTAGGCTATCAAAGGCAATGTGTAAAGTATTTGTACCAACACTCACAGTAACACAGTGAAAACACCACAGATTTACTCCACACCAGTTTTAGAAAAATAATGTATCTTTACTAAAAACTTCACAAGACCAGATATTACAGACAAACCAACATATACTTCAAAAGGTTACTTTAAAGATAGTTCAAGAGTTTGCAGAAAGTACTCCAGGATGTCAAAATCAGTGTCCTGCACAGTGCGACTCTCAATGCACAAAGTGCGACACTCTCGTGCCCAACAGTACCTGTAGTTGCGATAAGGTTCCCAAAAGCTATAACAAGGAAGCTTGCAAAGGCGATGCGATACTCCTGAGATCCTGGGGAGGCTTTGCAGCAGCCCTGCTTCACGCAGCAGAGGTGGATGCGCCGGCTCCGATCTGTAAGGGGAGGATGCGATGACTTTGGCCTTCGTTGCGTAGGTTTCTTAGGGGGAAGCTTCACGCACAGGTTCGATGCGACACTCTTCGATGTGGTGCGATGCGTGGCGCAGCGTTGCCTTCCGGCGCCGCAACTCTCGATGCGCCACGGAACGGGACTCTGCGTCGACGCACGCAGCGATTGGAGACTTTTCACGCACCGGCAGTGGTGCGGCCCGCAAACTGGTTCTGCGACAACCCTCGCAATGGCAGGAAGCTTCACGCTTCGGGACGATGCTCGACGCACTCGGCGATGCGGAGACCCTGCGTGTTGCGATGGTGCCGCGATGAAATTTTCCACGCACTCTCGTCTTGCGACACGCAATCGGATGATGCGTTGGGTACCAGTCACTCTTGTTCACGCTTCTGCTTCCCAGCTCCCAAACACAGAAAAACGACCTCCTGAGGCCCCAAGACTGGGCAAGCACTCCAAGGCAGGTCAGAACTCTCTCAGCAGAGTTCCAGGGGAGCTGGTGGTGAAGTCCTTTTGTTCCTGGGACTTCTTAACAGGGAGCCAGCTCTTCTCAGGCCCTTGGAGATCAGAATCAAAAGAAGGGGACACAGCAAAGTCCTTCCCCTCTCCTTGGCAGCAAAGCAAAACAGCAAGCAGGCAGTCTTCTCCTCTTCAGTTTCTTCCAGCTTTCTCCTTGGCAGAGGTTTCTTCTTAGTTCCAAAGTGATCTAAAGTTTAGGTGTCTGGGGTCCTCTTCTTATACCCCTCCAAGTCTTTGTCTCTCTTTGTTCCAGTGGGGGGATTCCCCTGCTCAAACCGGTTCCTGGGTGTGCTCTGCTCTGGAGCACCTGGTTCCTTTCAGAGTGAGGGGCAGGGTCGTTAGACGCTCCGCAGGAGGTGGAGCCTTCTTTGTGCCAGCAGAGGCAGAGTCCTCAGCCTGGCCAGCAGGGGGTGGAGCCAGCTTTGTGTTTGTCAGGGGCAGCCCTATTCAAACCCAGGGACTACTCCTCCCACCCATCTAATGCAGATCTCCCTATTCACCCTGCTGCTGACTCATCCAGGCTCCTGGAGCCACCTAGCCCATCACATGACACCAGTCAGCCAACCAGCACACAGGCACACAGGAAGGTTAAACAGGAGAATAGCTACTTTCTAAAAAGTGCTATTCTCACACAGTGAATTTAAAAACCATCTTGCTAAAAAGATGTATAATTAAATTCTGAACACAGAGATACCAAACTTGGATTTTCTATCTTGCCCTTATGGGAAGATAGGCATGTAAACAGCCTTCCCCATTCTATCCTATGGGCAAGATAGCCTCTCAGCAGTGAAAAACGAAAATGGCTGTAATTCACTACCAGGGCATGTTACACACCTCAGTACATGCCCTACCTTTCAGATACACTGCACCCAGCCCAGGGGGGTACCTAGGGCCACCATAGGGATGCCTGACATGTACAGAAAGGGAAGGCTAAGGCCTGGTCAGTGGGTGCACTGGCCAGGTCGACATGGCAGTCCTGGACTGCACATAGGCACTGCAAGCAGGCCTAAGACATCATTTTTTAGCGCTACTCCTGTGGGTGGCACAATCAGTGCTGCAGCCCACTAGCAGCATTTGAATCACCAGCCCTGGCACACGCAGTGCACTTTACTAGGGGCTAACAGGTGAAACAAATATACCAATCATGGATAACCAATCAATATAACAATTTATACAGAGAGCATATGCACTTTAGCACTGATCAGCAGTGGTAAAGTGCTCAGAGTCCTATTGCCAACAACCACGGGTCAGAAAAAAATAAAGGAGGAAGAAGCAAAAAAGTTTGGGGATAACCCTGCAAAAAGGGCCGTTTCCAACAATCCTGTTTTCCCTTAATTAATAATATTAAGAACTACTTCTCCTTTTCCACAGTTTCAAGCTCGTACTTTGCGGCCCAACTGAGCATGAGCCTCTTCCTCTTTAATGATGTACTGATATATATTGTCATTCTGATCTTTACAAACAGTTGGGGATATAGCTCAGTGGTAGAGCATTTGACTGCAGATCAAGAGGTCCCTGGTTCAAATCCGGGTGTCCCCTAAACCTATTTTGGTTCTGGTGTTTGTAGCTGGGATCTTTCATAAAGTCCCTTTGGATCACCATTGACAGAGTCAGTGTTCAGTTGGATCTTATACTTTATTAGCATTACAGTGTCACTGCTCAAAACCTGGGAATAAATGCATTTTTACACAGGGCGTGGGAACTTTCTGAAACATCATTGATTTATTTTGGAATCCAGGCTCTTCCTTTCACAGCTTCAAACAAAGAGAATGACTATAAAAACAATTCAAAACTTTGTTATACAGTTTGATGCTTCCTTGTAGCGCACTAAAGAAATGGCATAGTATACTCGGCAGCGCTGCAGTCAATCTATTTCTCATTTAACCTGTGTCCTCAGTCTTACATATATTCCTCCTCTCCTCTGTGCATACAAAGTATGTGTTTGTTTAAAGCACTTCATTCTTGTGCAACGTAGAAACTATTTAATTTCTCCTTAAAACCTCTGCCTACGTGCAAAATGTATGAACCCTCGTTGCAGATGAAAAAAGGCTGGCTCGAAGACTCAGGGCATTTTCAAACACAAAATGGCCTTTTCTGATATATTAAATTGATGGTACTTGAAAGGGACGTTTGGGTGTACCTTCCAAATACCAAATTGCAGTGGTATGTAGAAATGTTTTTCGTCCATCATTTGGCCCAAAACAATCATACTTCACCACCATCTCGGTGATTGTGGTAACCAATGCGCGAAAGGATAAGGCGTCCCGTAAAAACCTCTTCCCCTTTGAGAATGTTTCAAAACAAGCATTTTATGTACAGGCATTGGTCCTATGGACCACTGCCTGTTCAAATAAAATAACAATGAAACATATAAATATGTTTTTTTAAACGATCCCGTTTTCCTTCAATAAATAATATTAAGAACTACTTCTCCTGTTCCACAGTTTCAAGCTTGTACTTTCCGGCCCAACTGAGCATGATGCTCACACTCTTTCATGAGGTACTGATATATTTTCATTCCGACTCTCACAAACAGGTGGGGATATAGCTCAGTGGTAGAGCATTTGACTGCAGATCAAGAGGTCCCTGGTTCAAATCCAGGTGTCCCCTTAACCTGTTTTGGTTCTTGTGTTTGTAGCTGGGACTTTTCATAAAACCCCTTTGGATCATCATTGACAGAGTCAGTGTTCACTTGGATCTTACACTTTAATAGCATTACAATGTCACTGCTCAAAACCTGAGAGTAAATGCATTTTTATACAGGGCTCGGTATTCTGTATGGGAAATGTCTGAAAAAGCATTGATTTATTTTGGAATCTGGCTCTTCCTTTCACAGCACCGAACAAAGGAAATGGACTATGAAAGCAATTGACAACTTTGTTTTACAGTTTGGTGCTTCCTTCGATCGCACTACAGAAATTGCATAGAAAAGGGGGCAGCAATGCAGTCAATCTATTCCTCATTTAACCTGTGTCCTCAGTCTTACATGTATTTCACCTCTTCTCTGTGCATACAAAGTATGTGTTTGTTTGAAGCACTTCATTTTTGGGCAATGCATAATCTATTTACTTTCTACTAAAAAACACTGCCCACGTACAAGATGTACAAACCCTAGTTGCAGGTGCAAGCAGGCTGGTTTGAGAAACCAGGCCATTTGCGAACACACATAATAGCTTTTTCTGATGTATTAAATCGAAGGTAGATGAAAGGGGTGTTTGGTTGTACCTTCAAATACCAAATTGTAGTGGTATGCAGAAATGTTTTTTCACCGTAATTTGGCCCAAAACAATCATACTTCACCACCATATCAGTGATTGTGGTAATCAATCCACAAAGATAGGTAGTCTCGTAAAAACCTCTTCCCCTTTGAGAATGTTTCAAAACAAACATTTCAATTACAGATATTGGTCCTATGGACCACTGCCTATTCAAATAAAATAACAATTAAACATATACATTTTGTTTTTTAAATGATCCTGCTTTCCTTTAATTAATAATATTAAGAACTACTTCTCCTTTTCCACAGTTTCAAGCTCGTACTTTGTGGCCCAACTGAGCTTGAGCCTCTCACTCTTTCATGATGTACTGATATATTGTCATTCTGATCTTTAAAAACAGTTGCGGATATAGCTCAGTGGTAGAGCATTTGACTGCAGATCAAAAGGTCCCTGGTTCAAATCCGGGTGTCCCCTAAACCTATTTTGGTTCTGGTGTTTGTAGCTGGGATCTTTCATAAAGTCCCTTTGGATCACCATTGACAGAGTCAGTGTTCAGTTGGATCTTATACTTTATTAGCATTACAGTGTCACTGCTCAAAACCTGAGAATAAATGCATTTTTACACAGGGCGTGGGAACTTTCTGAAACATCATTGATTTATTTTGGAATCCGGCTCTTCCTTTCACAGCTTCAAGCAAAGAGAATGACTATGAAAACAATTGAAAACTTTGTTATACAGTTTGGTGCTTCCTTGTAGCGCACTAAAGAAATGGCATAGTATACTCGGCAGCGCTGCAGTCAATCTATTTCTCATTTAACCTGTGTCCTCAGTCTTACATATATTCCTCCTCTCCTCTGTGCATACAAAATATGTGTTTGTTTAAAGCACTTCATTCTTGTGCAACGTAGAAACTATTTAATTTCTCCTTAAAACCTCTGCCTACGTGCAAAATGTATGAACCCTCCTTGCAGATGAAAAAAGGCTGGCTCGAAGACTCAGGCCATTTTCGAACACAAAATGGCCTTTTCTGATATATTAAATTGATGGTACTTGAAAGGGACGTTTGGGTGTACCTTCCAAATACCAAATTGCAGTGGTATGTAGAAATGTTTTTCGTCCATCATTTGGCCCAAAACAATCATCCTTCACCACCATCTCGGTGATTGTGGTAACCAATCCGCGAAAGGATAAGGCGTCCCGTAAAAACCTCTTCCCCTTTGAGAATGTTTCAAAACAAGCATTTTATGTACAGGCATTGGTCCTATGGACCACTGCCTGTTCAAATAAAATAACAATGAAACATAAATAATATTAAGAACTACTTTTCCTGTTCCACAGTTTCAAGCTTGTACTTTCTGGCCCAACTGAGCATGATGCTCACACTCTTTCATGAGGTACTGATATATTTTCGTTCCGACTCTCACAAACTGGTGGGGATATAGCTCAGTGGTAGAGCATTTGACTGCAGATCAAGAGGTCCCTGGTTCAAATCCAGGTGTCCCCTTAGCCTGTTTTGGTTCTTGTGTTTGTAGCTGGGATTTTCATAAAACCCCTTTGGATCATCATTGACAGAGTCAGTGTTCGCTTGGATCTTACACTTTGATAGCATTACAATGTCACTGCTCAAAACCTGAGAGTAAATGCATTTTTATACAGGGTTCGGTATTCCGTATGGGAAATTTCTGAAACAGCATTGATTTATTTTGGAATCTGGCTCTTCCTTTCACAGCACCAAAGAAAGGGAATGGACTATGAAAGCAATTGACAACTTTGTTTTACAGTTTGGTGCTTCCTTTGATCGCACTACAGAAATTGCATAGAAAAGTGGGCAGCAATGCAGTCAATCTATTCCTCATTTAACCTGTGTCCTCAGTCTTACATGTATTCCACCTCTTCTCTGTGCATACAAAGTATGTGTTTGTTTGAAGCACTTCATTTTTGTGCAATGCATAATCTATTTACTTTCTACTAAAAAACGCTGCCCACGTACAAGATGTACGAACCCTAGTCTCAGGTGCAAGCAGGCTGGTCTGAGAAACCAGGCCATTTGCGAACACAAAACAGATTTTTCTGATGTATTAAATCGAAGGTACATGAAAGGGGTGTTTGGTTGTACCTTCAAATACCAAATTGTGGTGGTATACAGAAATGTTTTTTCACCGTAATTTGGCCCAAAACAATCATACTTCACCACCATATCAGTGATTGTGGTAATCAATCCACAAAGATAGGTAGTCTCGTAAAAACCTCTTCCCCTTTGAGAATGTTTCAAAACAAACATTTCAATTACAGATATTGGTCCTATGGACCACTGCCTATTCAAATAAAATAACAATTAAACATATACATTTTGTTTTTTATATGATCCTGTTTTCCTTTAATTAATAATATTAAGAACTACTTCTCCTTTTCCACAGTTTCAAGCTCGTACTTTGTGGCCCAACTGAGCTTGAGTCTCTCACTCTTTCATGATGTACTTATATATTGTCATTCTGATCTTTGAAAACAGTTGGGGATATGGCTCAGTGGTAGAGCATTTGACTGCAGATCAAGAGGTCTCCTGGTTCAAATCCGGGTGTCCCCTAAACCTATTTTGGTTCTGGTGTTTGTAGCTGGGATCTTTCATAAAGTCCCTTTGGATCACCATTGACAGAGTCAGTGTTCAGTTGGATCTTATACTTTATTGGCATTACAGTGTCACTGCTCAAAACCTGGGAATAAATGCATTTTTACACAGGGCGTGGGAACTTTCTGAAACATCATTGATTTATTTTGGAATCCGGCTCTTCCTTTCACAGCTTCAAACAAAGAGAATGACTATGAAAACAATTCAAAACTTTGTTATACAGTTTGGTGCTTCCTTGTAGCGCACTAAAGAAATGGCATAGTATACTCGGCAGCGCTGCAGTCAATCTATTTCTCATTTAACCTGTGTCCTCAGTCTTACATATATTCCTCCTCTCCTCTGTGCATACAAAATATGTGTTTGTTTAAAGCACTTCATTCGTGTGCAACGTAGAAACTATTTAATTTCTCCTTAAAACCTCTGCCTACGTGCAAAATGTATGAACCCTCGTTGCAGATGAAAAAAGGCTGGCTCGAAGACTCAGGCCATTTTCGAACACAAAATGGCCTTTTCTGATATATTAAATTGATGGTACTTGAAAGGGACGTTTGGGTGTACCTTCCAAATACCAAATTGCAGTGGTATGTAGAAATGTTTATCGTCCATCATTTGGCCCAAAACAATCATACTTCACCACCATCTCGGTGATTGTGGTAACCAATCCGCGAAAGGATAAGGCGTCCCGTAAAAACCTCTTCCCCTTTGAGAATGTTTCAAAACAAGCATTTTATGAACAGTCATTGGTCCTATGGACCACTGCCTGTTCTAATAAAATAACAATGAAACATATAAATAATTTTTTTAAACGATCCCGTTTTCCTTCAATAAATAATATTAGGAACTACTTCTCCTGTTCCACAGTTTCAAGCTTGTACTTTCCGGCCCAACTGAGCATGATGCTCACAGTTTTTCATGAGGTACTGATATATTTTCATTCCGACTCTCACAAACAGGTGGGGATATAGCTCAGTGGTAGAGCATTTGACTGCAGATCAAGAGGTCCCTGGTTCAAATCCAGGTGTCCCCTTAGCCTGTTTTGGTTCTTGTGTTTGTAGCTGGGACTTTTCATAAAACCCCTTTGGATCATCATTGACAGAGTCAGTGTTCGCTTGGATCTTACACTTTAATAGCATTACAATGTCACTGCTCAAAACCTGAGAGTAAATGCATTTTTATACAGGGCGCGGTATTCCGTATGGGAAATGTCTGAAAAAGCATTGATTTATTTTGGAATCTGGCTCTTCCTTTCACAGCACCAAACAAAGGGAATGGACTATGAAAGCAATTGACAACTTTGTTTTACAGTTTGGTGCTTCCTTCGATCGCACTACAGAAATTGCATAGAAAAGTGGGCAGAAATGCAGTCAATCTATTCCTCATTTAACCTGTGTCCTCAGTCTTACATGTATTCCACCTCTTCTCTGTGCATACAAAGTATGTGTTTGTTTGAAGCACTTCATTTTTGTGCAATGCATAATCTATTTACTTTCTACTAAAAAACGCTGCCCACGTACAAGATGTACGAACCCTAGTTGCAGGTGCAAGCAGGCTGGTCTGAGAAACCAGGCCATTTGCGAACACAAAATAGCTTTTTCTGATGTATTAAATCGAAGGTACATGAAAGGGGTGTTTGGTTGTACCTTCAAATACCAAATTGTAGTGGTATGCAGAAATGTTTTTTCACCGTAATTTGGCCCAAAACAATCATACTTCACCACCATATCAGTGATTGTGGTAATCAATCCACAAAGATAAGTAGTCTCTTAAAAACCTCTTCCCCTTTGAGAATGTTTCAAAACAAACATTTTAATTACAGATATTGGTCCTATGGACCACTGCCTATTCAAATAAAATAACAATTAAACATATACATTTAGTTTTTTAAATGATCCTGCTTTCCTTTAATTAATAATATTAAGAACTACTTCTCCTTTTCCACAGTTTCAAGCTCGTACTTTGTTGCCCAGCTGAGCTTGAGCCTCTCACTCTTTCATGATGTACTGATATATTGTCATTCTGATATTTGAAAACAGTTGGGGATATACCTCAGTGGTAGAGCAATTGACTGCAGATCAAGAGGTCCCTGGTTCAAATCCGGGTGTCCCCTAAACCTATTTTGGTTCTGGTGTTTGTAGCTGGGATCTTTCATAAAGTCCCTTTGGATCACCAGTGACAGAGTCAGTGTTCAGTTGGATCTTATACTTTATTAGCATTACAGTGTCACTGCTCAAAACCTGGGAATAAATGCATTTTTACACAGGGCGTGGGAACTTTCTGAAACATCATTGATTTATTTTGGAATCCGGCTCTTCCTTTCACAGCTTCAAGCAAAGAGAATGACTATGAAAACAATTGAAAACTTTGTTATACAGTTTGGTGCTTCCTTGTAGCGCACTAAAGAAATGGCATAGTATACTCGGCAGCGCTGCAGTCAATCTATTTCTCATTTAACGTGTGTCCTCAGTCTTACATATATTCCTCCTCTCCTCTGTGCATACAAAATATGTGTTTGTTTAAAGCACTTCATTCTTGTGCAACGTAGAAACTATTTAATTTCTCCTTAAAACCTCTGCCTACGTGCAAAATGTATGAACCCTCGTTGCAGATGAAAAAAGGCTGGCTCGAAGACTCAGGCCATTTTCGAACACAAAATGGCCTTTTCTGATATATTAAATTGATGGTACTTGAAAGGGATGTTTGGGTGTACCTTCTAAATACAAAATTGCAGTGGTATGTAGAAATGTTTTTCGTCCATCATTTGGCCCAAAACAATCATACTTCACCACCATCTCGGTGATTGTGGTAACCCATCCGCGAAAGGATAAGGCGTCCCGTAAAAACCTCTTCCCCTTTGAGAATGTTTCAAAACAAGCATTTTATGTACAGGCATTGGTCCTATGGACCACTGCTTGTGCAAATAAAATAACAATGAAACATATAAATATTTTTTTTAAACGATCCCGTTTTCCTTCAATAAATAATATTAAGAACTACTTTTCCTGTTCCACAGTTTCAAGCTTGTAGTTTCCGGCCCAACTGAGCATGATGCTCACACTCTTTCATGAGGTACTGATATATTTTCATTCCGACTCTCACAAACTGGTGGGGATATAGCTCAGTGGTAGAGCATTTGACTGCAGATCAAGAGGTCCCTGGTTCAAATCCAGGTGTCCCCTTAGCCTGTTTTGGTTCTTGTGTTTGTAGCTGGGATTTTCATAAAACCCCTTTGGATCATCATTGACAGAGTCAGTGTTCGCTTGGATCTTACACTTTAATAGCATTACAATGTCACTGCTCAAAACCTGAGAGTAAATGCATTTTTATTCAGGGCTCGGTATTCCGTATGGGAAATTTCTGAAACAGCATTGATTTATTTTGGAATCTGGCTCTTCCTTTCACAGCACCAAAGAAAGGGAATGGACTATGAAAGCAATTGACAACTTTGTTTTACAGTTTGGTGCTTCCTTTGATCGCACTACAGAAATTGCATAGAAAAGTGGGCAGCAATGCAGTCAATCTATTCCTCATTTAACCTGTGTCCTCAGTCTTACATGTATTCCACCTCTTCTCTGTGCATACAAAGTATGTGTTTGTTTGAAGCACTTCATTTTTGTGCAATGCATAATCTATTTACTTTCTACTAAAAAACGCTGCCCACGTACAAGATGTACGAACCCTAGTCTCAGGTGCAAGCAGGCTGGTCTGAGAAACCAGGCCATTTGCGAACACAAAACAGATTTTTCTGATGTATTAAATCGAAGGTACATGAAAGGGGTGTTTGGTTGTACCTTCAAATACCAAATTGTGGTGGGGTATACAGAAATGTTTTTTCACCGTAATTTGGCCCAAAACAATCATACTTCACCACCATATCAGTGATTGTGGTAATCAATCCACAAAGATAGGTAGTCTCGTAAAAACCTCTTCCCCTTTGAGAATGTTTCAAAACAAACATTTCAATTACAGATATTGGTCCTATGGACCACTGCCTATTCAAATAAAATAACAATTAAACATATACATTTTGTTTTTTATATGATCCTGTTTTCCTTTAATTAATAATATTAAGAACTACTTCTCCTTTTCCACAGTTTCAAGCTCGTACTTTGTGGCCCAACTGAGCTTGAGTCGCTCACTCTTTCGTGATGTACTGATATATTGTCATTCTGATCTTTGAAAACAGTTGGGGATATAGCTCAGTGGTAGAGCATTTGACTGCAGATCAAGAGGTCCCAGGTTCAAATCCGGGTGTCCCCTAAACCTATTTTGGTTCTGGTGTTTGTAGCTGGGATCTTTCATAAAGTCCCTTTGGATCACCATTGACAGAGTCAGTGTTCAGTTGGATCTTATACTTTATTAGCATTACAGTGTCACTGCTCAAAACCTGGGAATAAATGCATTTTTACACAGGGCGTGGGAACTTTCTGAAACATCATTGATTTATTTTGGAATCCGGCTCTTCCTTTCACAGCTTCAAACAAAGAGAATGACTATGAAAACAATTCAAAACTTTGTTATACAGTTTGGTGCTTCCTTGTAGCGCACTAAAGAAATGGCATAGTATACTCGTCAGCGCTGCAGTCAATCTATTTCTCATTTAACCTGTGTCCTCAGTCTTACATATATTCCTCCTCTCCTCTGTGCATACAAAATATGTGTTTGTTTAAAGCACTTCATTCGTGTGCAACGTAGAAACTATTTAATTTCTCCTTAAAACCTCTGCCTACGTGCAAAATGTATGAACCCTCGTTGCAGATGAAAAAAGGCTGGCTCGAAGACTCAGGCCATTTTCGAACACAAAATGGCCTTTTCTGATATATTAAATTGATGGTACTTGAAAGGGACGTTTGGGTGTACCTTCCAAATACCAAATTGCAGTGGTATGTAGAAATGTTTATCGTCCATCATTTGGCCCAAAACAATCATACTTCACCACCATCTCGGTGATTGTGGTAACCAATCCGCGAAAGGATAAGGCGTCCCGTAAAAACCTCTTCCCCTTTGAGAATGTTTCAAAACAAGCATTTTATGAACAGTCATTGGTTCTATGGACCACTGCCTGTTCTAATAAAATAACAATGAAACATATAAATAATTTTTTTAAACGATCCCGTTTTCCTTCAATAAATAATATTAGGAACTACTTCTCCTGTTCCACAGTTTCAAGCTTGTACTTTCCGGCCCAACTGAGCATGATGCTCACAGTTTTTCATGAGGTACTGATATATTTTCATTCCGACTCTCACAAGCAGGTGGGGATATAGCTCAGTGGTAGAGCATTTGACTGCAGATCAAGAGGTCCCTGTTCAAATCCAGGTGTCCCCTTAGCCTGTTTTGGTTCTTGTGTTTGTAGCTGGGACTTTTCATAAAACCCCTTTGGATCATCATTGACAGAGTCAGTGTTCGCTTGGATCTTACACTTTAATAGCATTACAATGTCACTGCTCAAAACCTGAGAGTAAATGCATTTTTATACAGGGCGCGGTATTCCGTATGGGAAATGTCTGAAAAAGCATTGATTTATTTTGGAATCTGGCTCTTCCTTTCACAGCACCAAACAAAGGGAATGGACTATGAAAGCAATTGACAACTTTGTTTTACAGTTTGGTGCTTCCTTCGATCGCACTACAGAAATTGCATAGAAAAGTGGGCAGAAATGCAGTCAATCTATTCCTCATTTAACCTGTGTCCTCAGTCTTACATGTATTCCACCTCTTCTCTGTGCATACAAAGTATGTGTTTGTTTGAAGCACTTCATTTTTGTGCAATGCATAATCTATTTACTTTCTACTAAAAAACGCTGCCCACGTACAAGATGTACGAACCCTAGTTGCAGGTGCAAGCAGGCTGGTCTGAGAAACCAGGCCATTTGCGAACACAAAATAGCTTTTTCTGATGTATTAAATCGAAGGTACATGAAAGGGGTGTTTGGTTGTACCTTCAAATACCAAATTGTAGTGGTATGCAGAAATGTTTTTTCACCGTAATTTGGCCCAAAACAATCATACTTCACCACCATATCAGTGATTGTGGTAATCAATCCACAAAGATAAGTAGTCTCTTAAAAACCTCTTCCCCTTTGAGAATGTTTCAAAACAAACATTTTAATTACAGATATTGGTCCTATGGACCACTGCCTATTCAAATAAAATAACAATTAAACATATACATTTAGTTTTTTAAATGATCCTGCTTTCCTTTAATTAATAATATTAAGAACTACTTCTCCTTTTCCACAGTTTCAAGCTCGTACTTTGTTGCCCAGCTGAGCTTGAGCCTCTCACTCTTTCATGATGTACTGATATATTGTCATTCTGATATTTGAAAACAGTTGGGGATATACCTCAGTGGTAGAGCAATTGACTGCAGATCAAGAGGTCCCTGGTTCAAATCCGGGTGTCCCCTAAACCTATTTTGGTTCTGGTGTTTGTAGCTGGGATCTTTCAAAAAGTCCCTTTGGATCACCAGTGACAGAGTCAGTGTTCAGTTGGATCTTATACTTTATTAGCATTACAGTGTCACTGCTCAAAACCTGGGAATAAATGCATTTTTACACAGGGCGTGGGAACTTTCTGAAACATCATTGATTTATTTTGGAATCCGGCTCTTCCTTTCACAGCTTCAAGCAAAGAGAATGACTATGAAAACAATTGAAAACTTTGTTATACAGTTTGGTGCTTCCTTGTAGCGCACTAAAGAAATGGCATAGTATACTCGGCAGCGCTGCAGTCAATCTATTTCTCATTTAACGTGTGTCCTCAGTCTTACATATATTCCTCCTCTCCTCTGTGCATACAAAATATGTGTTTGTTTAAAGCACTTCATTCTTGTGCAACGTAGAAACTATTTAATTTCTCCTTAAAACCTCTGCCTACGTGCAAAATGTATGAACCCTCGTTGCAGATGAAAAAAGGCTGGCTCGAAGACTCAGGCCATTTTCGAACACAAAATGGCCTTTTCTGATATATTAAATTGATGGTACTTGAAAGGGATGTTTGGGTGTACCTTCCAAATACAACATTGCAGTGGTATGTAGAAATGTTTTTCGTCCATCATTTGGCCCAAAACAATCATACTTCACCACCATCTCGGTGATTGTGGTAACCCATCCGCGAAAGGATAAGGCGTCCCGTAAAAACCTCTTCCCCTTTGAGAATGTTTCAAAACAAGCATTTTATGTACAGGCATTGGTCCTATGGACCACTGCCTGTGCAAATAAAATAACAATGAAACATATAAATATTTTTTTTAAACGATCCCGTTTTCCTTCAATAAATAATATTAAGAACTACTTTTCCTGTTCCACAGTTTCAAGCTTGTAGTTTCCGGCCCAACTGAGCATGATGCTCACACTCTTTCATGAGGTACTGATATATTTTCATTCCGACTCTCACAAACTGGTGGGGATATAGCTCAGTGGTAGAGCATTTGACTGCAGATCAAGAGGTCCCTGGTTCAAATCCAGGTGTCCCCTTAGCCTGTTTTGGTTCTTGTGTTTGTAGCTGGGATTTTCATAAAACCCCTTTGGATCATCATTGACAGAGTCAGTGTTCGCTTGGATCTTACACTTTAATAGCATTACAATGTCACTGCTCAAAACCTGAGAGTAAATGCATTTTTATACAGGGCTCGGTATTCCGTATGGGAAATTTCTGAAACAGCATTGATTTATTTTGGAATCTGGCTCTTCCTTTCACAGCACCAAAGAAAGGGAATGGACTATGAAAGCAATTGACAACTTTGTTTTACAGTTTGGTGCTTCCTTTGATCGCACTACAGAAATTGCATAGAAAAGTGGGCAGCAATGCAGTCAATCTATTCCTCATTTAACCTGTGTCCTCAGTCTTACATGTATTCCACCTCTTCTCTGTGCATACAAAGTATGTGTTTGTTTGAAGCACTTCATTTTTGTGCAATGCATAATCTATTTACTTTCTACTAAAAAACGCTGCCCACGTACAAGATGTACGAACCCTAGTCTCAGGTGCAAGCAGGCTGGTCTGAGAAACCAGGCCATTTGCGAACACAAAACAGATTTTTCTGATGTATTAAATCGAAGGTACATGAAAGGGGTGTTTGGTTGTACCTTCAAATACCAAATTGTGGTGGGGTATACAGAAATGTTTTTTCACCGTAATTTGGCCCAAAACAATCATACTTCACCACCATATCAGTGATTGTGGTAATCAATCCACAAAGATAGGTAGTCTCGTAAAAACCTCTTCCCCTTTGAGAATGTTTCAAAACAAACATTTCAATTACAGATATTGGTCCTATGGACCACTGCCTATTCAAATAAAATAACAATTAAACATATACATTTTGTTTTTTATATGATCCTGTTTTCCTTTAATTAATAATATTAAGAACTACTTCTCCTTTTCCACAGTTTCAAGCTCGTACTTTGTGGCCCAACTGAGCTTGAGTCGCTCACTCTTTCGTGATGTACTGATATATTGTCATTCTGATCTTTGAAAACAGTTGGGGATATAGCTCAGTGGTAGAGCATTTGACTGCAAATCAAGAGGTCCCAGGTTCAAATCCGGGTGTCCCCTAAACCTATTTTGGTTCTGGTGTTTGTAGCTGGGATCTTTCATAAAGTCCCTTTGGATCACCATTGACAGAGTCAGTGTTCAGTTGGATCTTATACTTTATTAGCATTACAGTGTCACTGCTCAAAACCTGGGAATAAATGCATTTTTACACAGGGCGTGGGAACTTTTTGAAACATCATTGATTTATTTTGGAATCCGGCTCTTCCTTTCACAGCTTCAAACAAAGAGAATGACTATGAAAACAATTCAAAACTTTGTTATACAGTTTGGTGCTTCCTTGTAGCGCACTAAAGAAATGGCATAGTATACTCGTCAGCGCTGCAGTCAATCTATTTCTCATTTAACCTGTGTCCTCAGTCTTACATATATTCCTCCTCTCCTCTGTGCATACAAAATATGTGTTTGTTTAAAGCACTTCATTCGTGTGCAACGTAGAAACTATTTAATTTCTCCTTAAAACCTCTGCCTACGTGCAAAATGTATGAACCCTCGTTGCAGATGAAAAAAGGCTGGCTCGAAGACTCAGGCCATTTTCGAACACAAAATGGCCTTTTCTGATATATTAAATTGATGGTACTTGAAAGGGACGTTTGGGTGTACCTTCCAAATACCAAATTGCAGTGGTATGTAGAAATGTTTATCGTCCATCATTTGGCCCAAAACAATCATACTTCACCACCATCTCGGTGATTGTGGTAACCAATCCGCGAAAGGATAAGGCGTCCCGTAAAAACCTCTTCCCCTTTGAGAATGTTTCAAAACAAGCATTTTATGAACAGTCATTGGTCCTATGGACCACTGCCTGTTCTAATAAAATAACAATGAAACATATAAATAATTTTTTTAAACGATCCCGTTTTCCTTCAATAAATAATATTAGGAACTACTTCTCCTGTTCCACAGTTTCAAGCTTGTACTTTCCGGCCCAACTGAGCATGATGCTCACAGTTTTTCATGAGGTACTGATATATTTTCATTCCGACTCTCACAAACAGGTGGGGATATAGCTCAGTGGTAGAGCATTTGACTGCAGATCAAGAGGTCCCTGGTTCAAATCCAGGTGTCCCCTTAGCCTGTTTTGGTTCTTGTGTTTGTAGCTGGGACTTTTCATAAAACCCCTTTGGATCATCATTGACAGAGTCAGTGTTCGCTTGGATCTTACACTTTAATAGCATTACAATGTCACTGCTCAAAACCTGAGAGTAAATGCATTTTTATACAGGGCGCGGTATTCCGTATGGGAAATGTCTGAAAAAGCATTGATTTATTTTGGAATCTGGCTCTTCCTTTCACAGCACCAAACAAAGGGAATGGACTATGAAAGCAATTGACAACTTTGTTTTACAGTTTGGTGCTTCCTTCGATCGCACTACAGAAATTGCATAGAAAAGTGGGCAGAAATGCAGTCAATCTATTCCTCATTTAACCTGTGTCCTCAGTCTTACATGTATTCCACCTCTTCTCTGTGCATACAAAGTATGTGTTTGTTTGAAGCACTTCATTTTTGTGCAATGCATAATCTATTTACTTTCTACTAAAAAACGCTGCCCACGTACAAGATGTACGAACCCTAGTTGCAGGTGCAAGCAGGCTGGTCTGAGAAACCAGGCCATTTGCGAACACAAAATAGCTTTTTCTGATGTATTAAATCGAAGGTAGATGAAAGGGGTGTTTGGTTGTACCTTCAAATACCAAATTGTAGTGGTATGCAGAAATGTTTTGTCACCGTAATTTGGCCCAAAACAATCATACTTCACCACCATATCAGTGATTGTGGTAATCAATCCACAAAGATAAGTAGTCTCTTAAAAACCTCTTCCCCTTTGAGAATGTTTCAAAACAAACATTTTAATTACAGATATTGGTCCTATAGACCACTGCCTATTCAAATAAAATCACAATTAAACATATACATTTTGTTTTTTAAATGATCCTGCTTTCCTTTAATTAATAATATTAAGAACTACTTCTCCTTTTCCACAGTTTCAAGCTCGTACTTTGTTGCCCAGCTGAGCTTGAGCCTCTCACTCTTTCATGATGTACTGATATATTGTCATTCTGATATTTGAAAACAGTTGGGGATATAGCTCAGTGGTAGAGCATTTGACTGCAGGTTAAGAGGTCCCTTGTTCAAATCTGGGTGTCCCCTAAACCTATTTTGGTTCTGGTGTTTGTAGCTGGGATCTTTCATAAAGTCCCTTTGGATCACCATTGACAGAGTCAGTGTTCAGTTGGATCTTATACTTTATTAGCATTACAGTGTCACTGCTCAAAACCTGGGAATAAATGCATTTTTACACAGGGCGTGGGAACTTTCTGAAACATCATTGATTTATTTTGGAATCCGGCTCTTCCTTTCACGGCTTCAAGCAAAGAGAATGACTATGAAAACAATTGAAAACTTTGTTATACAGTTTGGTGCTTCCTTGTAGCGCACTAAAGAAATGGCATAGTATACTCGGCAGCGCTGCAGTCAATCTATTTCTCATTTAACGTGTGTCCTCAGTCTTACATATATTCCTCCTCTCCTCTGTGCATACAAAATATGTGTTTGTTTAAAGCACTTCATTCTTGTGCAACGTAGAAACTATTTAATTTCTCCTTAAAACCTCTGCCTACGTGCAAAATGTATGAACCCTCGTTGCAGATGAAAAAAGGCTGGCTCGAAGACTCAGGCCATTTTCGAACACAAAATGGCCTTTTCTGATATATTAAATTGATGGTACTTGAAAGGGATGTTTGGGTGTACCTTCCAAATACAAAATTGCAGTGGTATGTAGAAATGTTTTTCGTCCATCATTTGGCCCAAAACAATCATACTTCACCACCATCTCGGTGATTGTGGTAACCAATCCGCGAAAGGATAAGGCGTCCCGTAAAAACCTCTTCCCCTTTGAGAATGTTTCAAAACAAGCATTTTATGTACAGGCATTGGTCCTATGGACCACTGCCTGTGCAAATAAAATAACAATGAAACATATAAATATTTTTTTTAAACGATCCCGTTTTCCTTCAATAAATAATATTAAGAACTACTTTTCCTGTTCCACAGTTTCAAGCTTGTAGTTTCCGGCCCAACTGAGCATGATGCTCACACTCTTTCATGAGGTACTGATATATTTTCATTCCGACTCTCACAAACTGGTGGGGATATAGCTCAGTGGTAGAGCATTTGACTGCAGATCAAGAGGTCCCTGGTTCAAATCCAGGTGTCCCCTTAGCCTGTTTTGGTTCTTGTGTTTGTAGCTGGGATTTTCATAAAACCCCTTTGGATCATCATTGACAGAGTCAGTGTTCGCTTGGATCTTACACTTTGATAGCATTACAATGTCACTGCTCAAAACCTGAGAGTAAATGCATTTTTATACAGGGTTCGGTATTCCGTATGGGAAATTTCTGAAACAGCATTGATTTATTTTGGAATCTGGCTCTTCCTTTCACAGCACCAAAGAAAGGGAATGGACTATGAAAGCAATTGACAACTTTGTTTTACAGTTTGGTGCTTCCTTTGATCGCACTACAGAAATTGCATAGAAAAGTGGGCAGCAATGCAGTCAATCTATTCCTCATTTAACCTGTGTCCTCAGTCTTACATGTATTCCACCTCTTCTCTGTGCATACAAAGTATGTGTTTGTTTGAAGCACTTCATTTTTGTGCAATGCATAATCTATTTACTTTCTACTAAAAAACGCTGCCCACGTACAAGATGTACGAACCCTAGTCTCAGGTGCAAGCAGGCTGGTCTGAGAAACCAGGCCATTTGCGAACACAAAACAGATTTTTCTGATGTATTAAATCGAAGGTACATGAAAGGGGTGTTTGGTTGTACCTTCAAATACCAAATTGTGGTGGTATACAGAAATGTTTTTTCACCGTAATTTGGCCCAAAACAATCATACTTCACCACCATATCAGTGATTGTGGTAATCAATCCACAAAGATAGGTAGTCTCGTAAAAACCTCTTCCCCTTTGAGAATGTTTCAAAACAAACATTTCAATTACAGATATTGGTCCTATGGACCACTGCCTATTCAAATAAAATAACAATTAAACATATACATTTTGTTTTTTATATGATCCTGTTTTCCTTTAATTAATAATATTAAGAACTACTTCTCCTTTTCCACAGTTTCAAGCTCGTACTTTGTGGCCCAACTGAGCTTGAGTCGCTCACTCTTTCATGATGTACTTATATATTGTCATTCTGATCTTTGAAAACAGTTGGGGATATAGCTCAGTGGTAGAGCATTTGACTGCAGATCAAGAGGTCCCTGGTTCAAATCCGGGTGTCCCCTAAACCTATTTTGGTTCTGGTGTTTGTAGCTGGGATCTTTCATAAAGTCCCTTTGGATCACCATTGACAGAGTCAGTGTTCAGTTGGATCTTATACTTTATTAGCATTACAGTGTCACTGCTCAAAACCTGGGAATAAATGCATTTTTACACAGGGCGTGGGAACTTTCTGAAACATTATTGATTTATTTTGGAATCCGGCTCTTCCTTTCACAGCTTCAAACAAAGAGAATGACTATGAAAACAATTCAAAACTTTGTTATACAGTTTGGTGCTTCCTTGTAGCGCCCTAAAGAAATGGCATAGTATACTCGGCAGCGCTGCAGTCAATCCATTTCTCATTTAACCTGTGTCCTCAGTCTTACATATATTCCTCCTCTCCTCTGTGCATACAAAATATGTGTTTGTTTAAAGCACTTCATTCGTGTGCAACGTAGAAACTATTTAATTTCTCCTTAAAACCTCTGCCTACGTGCAAAATGTATGAACCCTCGTTGCAGATGAAAAAAGGCTGGCTCGAAGACTCAGGCCATTTTCGAACACAAAATGGCCTTTTCTGATATATTAAATTGATGGTACTTGAAAGGGACGTTTGGGTGTACCTTCCAAATACCAAATTGCAGTGGTATGTAGAAATGTTTATCGTCCATCATTTGGCCCAAAACAATCATACTTCACCACCATCTCGGTGATTGTGGTAACCAATCCGCGAAAGGATAAGGCGTCCCGTAAAAACCTCTTCCCCTTTGAGAATGTTTCAAAACAAGCATTTTATGAACAGTCATTGGTCCTATGGACCACTGCCTGTTCTAATAAAATAACAATGAAACATATAAATAATTTTTTTAAACGATCCCGTTTTCCTTCAATAAATAATATTAGGAACTACTTCTCCTGTTCCACAGTTTCAAGCTTGTACTTTCCGGCCCAACTGAGCATGATGCTCACAGTTTTTCATGAGGTACTGATATATTTTCATTCCGACTCTCACAAACAGGTGGGGATATAGCTCAGTGGTAGAGCATTTGACTGCAGATCAAGAGGTCCCTGGTTCAAATCCAGGTGTCCCCTTAGCCTGTTTTGGTTCTTGTGTTTGTAGCTGGGACTTTTCATAAAACCCCTTTGGATCATCATTGACAGAGTCAGTGTTCGCTTGGATCTTACACTTTAATAGCATTACAATGTCACTGCTCAAAACCTGAGAGTAAATGCATTTTTATACAGGGCGCGGTATTCCGTATGGGAAATGTCTGAAAAAGCATTGATTTATTTTGGAATCTCTCTCTTCCTTTCACAGCACCAAACAAAGGGAATGGACTATGAAAGCAATTGACAACTTTGTTTTACAGTTTGGTGCTTCCTTCGATCGCACTACAGAAATTGCATAGAAAAGTGGGCAGAAATGCAGTCAATCTATTCCTCATTTAACCTGTGTCCTCAGTCTTACATGTATTCCACCTCTTCTCTGTGCATACAAAGTATGTGTTTGTTTGAAGCACTTCATTTTTGTGCAATGCATAATCTATTTACTTTCTACTAAAAAACGCTGCCCACGTACAAGATGTACGAACCCTAGTTGCAGGTGCAAGCAGGCTGGTCTGAGAAACCAGGCCATTTGCGAACACAAAATAGCTTTTTCTGATGTATTAAATCGAAGGTACATGAAAGGGGTGTTTGGTTGTACCTTCAAATACTAAATTGTAGTGGTATGCAGAAATGTTTTTTCACCGTAATTTGGCCCAAAACAATCATACTTCACCACCATATCAGTGATTGTGGTAATCAATCCACAAAGATAAGTAGTCTCTTAAAAACCTCTTCCCCTTTGAGAATGTTTCAAAACAAACATTTTAATTACAGATATTGGTCCTATAGACCACTGCCTATTCAAATAAAATAACAATTAAACATATACATTTTGTTTTTTAAATGATCCTGCTTTCCTTTAATTAATAATATTAAGAACTACTTCTCCTTTTCCACAGTTTCAAGCTCGTACTTTGTTGCCCAGCTGAGCTTGAGCCTCTCACTCTTTCATGATGTACTGATATATTGTCATTCTGATATTTGAAAACAGTTGGGGATATACCTCAGTGGTAGAGCAATTGACTGCAGATCAAGAGGTCCCTGGTTCAAATCCGGGTGTCCCCTAAACCTATTTTGGTTCTGGTGTTTGAAGCTGGGATCTTTCATAAAGTCCCTTTGGATCACCAGTGACAGAGTCAGTGTTCAGTTGGATCTTATACTTTATTAGCATTACAGTGTCACTGCTCAAAACCTGGGAATAAATGCATTTTTACACAGGGCGCGGGAACTTTCTGAAACATCATTGATTTATTTTGGAATCCGGCTCTTCCTTTCACAGCTTCAAGCAAAGAAAATGACTATGAAAACAATTGAAAACTTTGTTATACAGTTTGGTGCTTCCTTGTAGCGCACTAAAGAAATGGCATAGTATACTCGGCAGCGCTGCAGTCAATCTATTTCTCATTTAACGTGTGTCCTCAGTCTTACATATATTCCTCCTCTCCTCTGTGCATACAAAATATGTGTTTGTTTAAAGCACTTCATTCTTGTGCAACGTAGAAACTATTTAATTTCTCCTTAAAACCTCTGCCTACGTGCAAAATGTATGAACCCTCGTTGCAGATGAAAAAAGGCTGGCTCGAAGACTCAGGCCATTTTCGAACACAAAATGGCCTTTTCTGATATATTAAATTGATGGTACTTGAAAGGGATGTTTGGGTGTACCTTCCAAATACAAAATTGCAGTGGTATGTAGAAATGTTTTTCGTCCATCATTTGGCCCAAAACAATCATACTTCACCACCATCTCGGTGATTGTGGTAACCAATCCGCGAAAGGATAAGGCGTCCCGTAAAAACCTCTTCCCCTTTGAGAATGTTTCAAAACAAGCATTTTATGTACAGGCATTGGTCCTATGGACCACTGCCTGTGCAAATAAAATAACAATGAAACATATAAATATTTTTTTTAAACGATCCCGTTTTCCTTCAATAAATAATATTAAGAACTACTTTTCCTGTTCCACAGTTTCAAGCTTGTAGTTTCCGGCCCAACTGAGCATGATGCTCACACTCTTTCATGAGGTACTGATATATTTTCATTCCGACTCTCACAAACTGGTGGGGATATATCTCAGTGGTAGAGCATTTGACTGCAGATCAAGAGGTCCCTGGTTCAAATCCAGGTGTCCCCTTAGCCTGTTTTGGTTCTTGTGTTTGTAGCTGGGATTTTCATAAAACCCCTTTGGATCATCATTGACAGAGTCAGTGTTCGCTTGGATCTTACACTTTAATAGCATTACAATGTCACTGCTCAAAACCTGAGAGTAAATGTATTTTTATACAGGGCTCGGTATTCCGTGTGGGAAATTTCTGAAACAGCATTGATTTATTTTGGGATCTGGCTCTTCCTTTCACAGCACCAAAGAAAGGGAATGGACTATGAAAGCAATTGACAACTTTGTTTTACAGTTTGGTGCTTCCTTTGATCGCACTACAGAAATTGCATAGAAAAGTGGGCAGCAATGCAGTCAATCTATTCCTCATTTAACCTGTGTCCTCAGTCTTACATGTATTCCACCTCTTCTCTGTGCATACAAAGTATGTGTTTGTTTGAAGCACTTCATTTTTGTGCAATGCATAATCTATTTACTTTCTACTAAAAAACGCTGCCCACGTACAAGATGTACGAACCCTAGTCTCAGGTGCAAGCAGGCTGGTCTGAGAAACCAGGCCATTTGCGAACACAAAACAGATTTTTCTGATGTATTAAATCGAAGGTACATGAAAGGGGTGTTTGGTTGTACCTTCAAATACCAAATTGTGGTGGTATACAGAAATGTTTTTTCACCGTAATTTGGCCCAAAACAATCATACTTCACCACCATATCAGTGATTGTGGTAATCAATCCACAAAGATAGGTAGTCTCGTAAAAACCTCTTCCCCTTTGAGAATGTTTCAAAACAAACATTTCAATTACAGATATTGGTCCTATGGACCACTGCCTATTCAAATAAAATAACAATTAAACATATACATTTTGTTTTTTATATGATCCTGTTTTCCTTTAATTAATAATATTAAGAACTACTTCTCCTTTTCCACAGTTTCAAGCTCGTACTTTGTGGCCCAACTGAGCTTGAGTCGCTCACTCTTTCATGATGTACTGATATATTGTCATTCTGATCTTTGAAAACAGTTGGGGATATAGCTCAGTGGTAGAGCATTTGACTGCAGATCAAGAGGTCCCTGGTTCAAATCCGGGTGTCCCCTAAACCTATTTTGGTTCTGGTGTTTGTAGCTGGGATCTTTCATAAAGTCCCTTTGGATCACCATTGACAGAGTCAGTGTTCAGTTGGATCTTATACTTTATTAGCATTACAGTGTCACTGCTCAAAACCTGGGAATAAATGCATTTTTACACAGGGCGTGGGAACTTTCTGAAACATCATTGATTTATTTTGGAATCCGGCTCTTCCTTTCACAGCTTCAAACAAAGAGAATGACTATGAAAACAATTAAAAACTTTGTTATACAGTTTGGTGCTTCCTTGTAGCGCACTAAAGAAATGGCATAGTATACTCGGCAGCGCTGCAGTCAATCTATTTCTCATTTAACCTGTGTCCTCAGTCTTACATATATTCCTCCTCTCCTCTGTGCATACAAAATATGTGTTTGTTTAAAGCACTTCATTCGTGTGCAACGTAGAAACTATTTAATTTCTCCTTAAAACCTCTGCCTACGTGCAAAATGTATGAACCCTCGTTGCAGATGAAAAAAGGCTGGCTCGAAGACTCAGGCCATTTTCGAACACAAAATGGCCTTTTCTGATATATTAAATTGATGGTACTTGAAAGGGACGTTTGGGTGTACCTTCCAAATACCAAATTGCAGTGGTATGTAGAAATGTTTATCGTCCATCATTTGGCCCAAAACAATCATACTTCACCACCATCTCGGTGATTGTGGTAACCAATCCGCGAAAGGATAAGTCGTCCCGTAAAAACCTCTTCCCCTTTGAGAATGTTTCAAAACAAGCATTTTATGAACAGTCATTGGTCCTATGGACCACTGCCTGTTCTAATAAAATAACAATGAAACATATAAATAATTTTTTTAAACGATCCCGTTTTCCTTCAATAAATAATATTAGGAACTACTTCTCCTGTTCCACAGTTTCAAGCTTGTACTTTCCGGCCCAACTGAGCATGATGCTCACAGTTTTTCATGAGGTACTGATATATTTTCATTCCGACTCTCACAAACAGGTGGGGATATAGCTCAGTGGTAGAGCATTTGACTGCAGCTCAAGAGGTCCCTGGTTCAAATCCAGGTGTCCCCTTAGCCTGTTTTGGTTCTTGTGTTTGTAGCTGGGACTTTTCGTAAAACCCCTTTGGATCATCATTGACAGAGTCAGTGTTCGCTTGGATCTTACACTTTAATAGCATTACAATGTCACTGCTCAAAACCTGAGAGTAAATGCATTTTTATACAGGGCTCGGTATTCCGTATGGGAAATTTCTGAAACAGCATTGATTTATTTGGGAATCTGGCTCTTCCTTTCACAGCACCAAAGAAAGGGAATGGACTATGAAAGCAATTGACAACTTTGTTTTACAGTTTGGTGCTTCTTTTGATCGCACTACAGAAATTGCATAGAAAAGTGGGCAGTAATGCAGTCAATCTATTCCTCATTTAACCTGTGTCCTCAGTCTTACATGTATACCACCTCTTCTCTGTGCATACAAAGTATGTGATTGTTTGAAGCACTTCATTTTTGGGCAATGCATAATCTATTTACTTTCTACTAAAAAACGCTGCCCACGTACAAGATGTACGAACCCTAGTCTCAGGTGCAAACAGGCTGGTCTGAGAAACCAAGCCATTTGCGAACACAAAACAGGTTTTTCTGATGTATTAAATCGAAGGTACATGAAAGGGGTGTTTGGTTGTACCTTCAAATTCCAAATTGTAGTGGTATACAGAAATGTTTTTTTCACCGTAATTTGGCCCAAAACAATCATACTTCACCACCATATCAGTGATTGTGGTAATCAATCCACAAAGATAGGTAGTCTCGTAAAAACCTCTTCCCCTTTGAGAATGTTTCAAAACAAACATTTCAATTACAGATATTGGTCCTATGGACCACTGCCTATTCAAATAAAATAACAATTAAACATATACATGTTGTTTTTTAAATGATCCTGTTTTCCCTTAATTAATAATATTAAGAACTACTTCTCCTGTTCCACAGTTTCAAGCTCGTACTTTGCGGCCCAACTGAGCATGAGCCTCTCCCTCTATAATGATGTACTGATATATATTGTCATTCTGATCTTTACAAACAGTTGGGGATTTAGCTCATTGGTAGAGCATTTGACTGTAGATCAAGAGGTCCCTGGTTCAAATCCGGGTGTCCCCTAAACCTATTTTGGTTCTGGTGTTTGTAGCTGGGATCTTTCATAAAGTCCCTTTGGATCACCATTGACAGAGTCAGTGTTCAGTTGGATCTTATACTTTATTAGCATTACAGTGACGCTGCTCAAAACCTGGGAATAAATGCATTTTTACACAGGGCGTGGAAACTTTCTGAAACATCATTAATTTATTTTGGAATCCGGCTCTTCCTTTCACAGCTTCAAACAAAGAGAATGACTATAAAAACAATTCAAAACTTTGTTATACAGTTTGGTGCTTCCTTGTAGCGCACTAAAGAAATGGCATAGTATACTCGGCAGCGCTGCAGTCAATCTATTTCTCATTTAACCTGTGTCCTCAGTCTTACATATATTCCTCCTCTCCTCTGTGCATACAAAGTATGTGTTTGTTTAAAGCACTTCATTCTTGTGCAACGTAGAAACTATTTAATTTCTCCTTAAAACCTCTGCCTACGTGCAAAATGTATGAACCCTCGTTGCAGATGAAAAAAGGCTGGCTCGAAGACTCAGGCCATTTTCGGACACAAAATGGCCTTTTCTGATATATTAAATTGATGGTACTTGAAAGGGACGTTTGGGTGTACCTTCCAAATACCAAATTGCAGTGGTATGTAGAAATGTTTTTCGTCCATCATTTGGCCCAAAACAATCATACTTCACCACCATCTCGGTGATTGTGGTAATCAATCCGCGAAAGGATAAGGCGTCCCGTAAAAACCTCTTCCCCTTTGAGAATGTTTCAAAACAAGCATTTTATGTACAGGCATTGGTCCTATGGACCACTGCCTGTTCAAATAAAATAACAATGAAACATATAAATATTTTTTTTAAACGATCCCGTTTTCCTTCAATAAATAATATTAAGAACTACTTCTCCTGTTCCACAGTTTCAAGCTTGTACTTTCCGGCCCAACTGAGCATGATGCTCACACTCTTTCATGAGGTACTGATATATTTTCATTCTGACTCTCACAAACAGGTGGGGATATAGCTCGGTGGTAGAGCATTTGACTGCAGATCAAGAGGTCCCTGGTTTAAATCCAGGTGTCCCCTTAGCCTGTTTTGGTTCTTGTGTTTGTAGCTGGGACTTTTCATAAAACCCCTTTGGATCATCATTGACAGAGTCAGTGTTCGCTTGGATCTTACACTTTAATAGCATTACAATGTCACTGCTCAAAACCTGAGAGTAAATGCATTTTTATACAGGGCTCGGTATTCCGTATGGGAAATTTCTGAAAGCATTGATTTATTTTGGAATCTGGCTCTTCCTTTCACAGCACCAAACAAAGGGAATGGACTATGAAAGCAATTGAAAACTTTGTTTTACAGTTTGGTGCTTCCTTTGATCGCACTACAGAAATTGCATAGAAAAGTGGGCAGCAATGCAGTCAATCTATTCCTCATTTAACCTGTGTCCTCAGTCTTACATGTATTCCACCTCTTCTCTGTGCATACAAAGTATGTGTTTGTTTGAAGCACTTCATTTTTGTGCAATGCATAATCTATTTACTTTCTACTAAAAAACGCTGCCCACGTACAAGATGTACGAACCCTAGTCTCAGGTGCAAGCAGGCTGGTCTGAGAAACCAGGCCATTTGCGAACACAAAACAGCTTTTTCTGATGTATTAAATCGAAGGTACATGAAAGGGGTGTTTGGTTGTACCTTCAAATACCAAATTGTAGTGGTATGCAGAAATGTTTTTTCACCGTAATTTGGCCCAAAACAATCATACCTCACCACCATATCAGTGATTGTGGTAACCAATCCACAAAGATAGGTAGTCTCGTAAAAACCTCTTCCCCTTTGAGAATGTTTCAAAACAAACATTTCAATTACAGATATTGGTCCTATGGACCACTGCCTATTCAAATAAAATAACAATTAAACATATACATTTTGTTTTTTAAATGATCCTGTTTTCCTTTAATTAATAATATTAAGAACTACTTCTCCTGTTCCACAGTTTCAAGCTTGTACTTTCCGGCCCAACTGAGCATGATGCTCACACTCTTTCATGATGTACTGATATATTGTCATTCTGATCTTTAAAAACAGTTGGTCCTATGGACCACTGCCTGTTCAAATGAAATAACAATGAAACATATAAATATTTTTTTTAAACGATCCCGTTTTCCTTCAATAAATAATATTAAGAACTACTTCTCCTGTTCCAGAGTTTCAAGCTTGTACTTTCCGGCCCAATTGAGCATGATGCTCACACTCTTTCATGAGGTACTGATATATTTTCATTCGGACTCTCACAAACAGGTGGGGATATAGCTCAGTGGCAGAGCATTTGACTGCAGATCAAGAGGTCCCTGGTTCAAATCCAGTTGTCCCCTTTGCCTGTTTTGGTTCTTGTGTTTGTAGCTGGGACTTTTCATAAAACCCCTTTGGATCATCATTGACAGAGTCAGTGTTCGCTTGGATCTTACACTTTAACAGCATTACAATGTCACTGCTCAAAACCTGAGAGTAAATGCATTTTTATACAGGGCTCGGTATTCCGTATGGGAAATGTCTGAAAAAGCATTGATTTATTTTGGAATCTGGCTCTTCCTTTCACAGCACCAAACAAAGGGAATGGACTATGAAAGCAATTGACAACTTTGTTTTACAGTTTGGTGCTTCCTTCGATCGCACTACAGAAATTGCATAGAAAAGGAGGCAGCAATGCAGTCAATCTATTCCTCATTTAACCTGTGTCCTCAGTCTTACATGTATTCCAAATCTTCTCTGTGCATACAAAGTATGTGTTTGTTTGAAGCACTTCATTTTTGTGCAATGCATAATCTATTTACTTTCTACTAAAAAACGCTGCCCACGTACAAGATGTACAAACCCTAGTTGCAGGTGCAAGCAGGCTGGTCTGAGAAACCAGGCCATTTGCGAACACAAAATAGCTTTTTCTGATGTATTAAATCGAAGGTAGATGAAAGGGGTGTTTGGTTGTACCTTCAAATAGCAAATTTTAGTTGTATGCAGAAATGTTTTTTCACCGTAATTTGGCCCAAAACAATCATACTTCACCACCATATCAGTGATTGTGGTAATCAATCCACAAAGATAAGTAGTCTCGTAAAAACCTCTTCCCCTTTGAGAATGTTTCAAAACAAACATTTTAACTTACAGATATTGGTCCTATGGACCACTGCCTATTCAAATAAAATAACAATTAAACATATACATTTTTTTTTTTAAATGATCCTGCTTTGCTTTAATTAATAATATTAAGAACTACTTCTCCTGTTCCACAGTTTCAAGCTTGTACTTTGTGGCCCAACTAAGCTTGAGCCTCTCACGCTTTCATGATGTACTGATATATTGTCATTCTGATATTTAAAAACAGTTGGTCCTATGGACCACTGCCTGTTCAAATAAAATAACAATGAAACATATAAATATATATTTTTTTTAAACGATCCCGTTTTCCTTCAATAAATAATATTAAGAACTACTTCTCCTGTTCCACAGTTTCAAGCTTGTACTTTCCGGCCCAACTGAGCATGATGCTCACACTCTTTCATGAGGTACTGATATATTTTCATTCCGACTCTCACAAACAGGTGGGGGTATAGCTCAGTGGTAGAGCATTTGACTGCAGATCAAGAGGTACCTGGTTCAAATCCAGTTGTCCCCTTTTCCTGTTTTGTTTCTTGTGTTTGTAGCTGGGACTTTTCATAAAACCCCTTTGGATCATCATTGACAGAGTCAGTGTTCGCTTGGATCTTACACTTTAATAGCATTACAATGTCACTGCTCAAAACCTGAGAGTAAATGCATTTTTATACAGGGCTCGGTATTCCGTATGGGAAATGTCTGAAAAAGCATTGATTTATTTTGGTATCTGGCTCTTCCTTTCACAGCACCAAACAAAGGGAATGGACTATGAAAGCAATTGACAACTTTGTTTTACAGTTTGGTGCTTCCTTCGATCGCACTACAGAAATTGCATAGAAAAGGGGGCAGCAATGCAGTCAATCTATTCCTCATTTAACCTGTGTCCTCAGACTTACATGTATTCCACCTCTTCTCTGTGCATACAAAGTATGTGTTTGTTTGAAGCACTTCATTTTTGTGCAATGCATAATCTATTTACTTTCTACTAAAAACGCTGCCCACGTACAAGATGTACAAACCCTAGTTGCAGGTGCAAGCAGGCTGGTCTGAGAAACCAGGCCATTTGCGAACACAAAATAGCTTTTTCTGATGTATTAAATCGAAGGTAGATGAAAGGGGTGTTTGGTTGTACCTTCAAATACCAAATTTTAGTGGTATGCAGAAATGTTTTTTCACCGTAATTTGGCCCAAAACAATCATACTTCACCACCATATCAGTGATTGTGGTAATCAATCCACAAAGATAAGTAGTCTCGTAAAAACCTCTTCCCCTTTGAGAATGTTTCAAAACAAACATTTTATTTACAGATATTGGTCCTATGGACCACTGCCTATTCAAATAAAATAACAATTAAACATATACATTTTGTTTTTTAAATGATCCTGCTTTGCTTTAATTAATAATATTAAGAACTACTTCTCCTTTTCCACAGTTTCAAGCTCGTACTTTGTGGCCCAACTGAGCTTGAACCTCTCACGCTTTCATGATGTACTGATATATTGTCATTCTGATCTTTAAAAACAGTTGGCGATATAGCTCAGTGGTAGAGCATTTGACTGCAGATCAAGAGGTCCCTGGTTCAAATCCGGGTGTCCCCTAAACCTATTTTGGTTCTGGTGTTTGTAGCTGGGATCTTTCATAAAGTCCCTTTGGATCACCATTGACAGAGTCAGTGTTCAGTTGGATCTTATACTTTATTAGCATTACAGTGTCACTGCTCAAAACCTGGGAATAAATGCATTTTTACACAGGGCGTGGGAACTTTCTGAAACATCATTGATTTATTTTGTAATCCGGCTCTTCCTTTCACAGCTTCATGCAAAGAGAATGACTATGAAAACAATTGAAAACTTTGTTATACAGTTTGGTGCTTCCTTGTAGCGCACTAAAGAAATGGCATAGTATTCTCGGCAGCGCTGCAGTCAATCTATTTCTCATTTAACCTGTGTCCTCAGTCTTACATATATTCCTCCTCTCCTCTGTGCATACAAAATATGTGTTTGTTTAAAGCACTTCATTCTTGTGCAACGTAGAAACGATTTAATTTCTCCTTAAAACCTCTGCATACGTGCAAAATGTATGAACCCTCGTTGCAGATGAAAAAAGGCTGGCTCGAAGACTCAGGCCATTTTCGGACACAAAATGGCCTTTTCTGATATATTAAATTGATGGTACTTGAAAGGGACGTTTGGGTGTACCTTCCAAATACCAAATTGCAGTGGTATGTAGAAATGTTTTTCGTCCATCATTTGGCCCAAAACAATCATACTTCATCACCATCTCGGTGATTGTGGTAACCAATCCGCGAAAGGATAAGGCGTCCCGTAAAAACCTCTTCCCCTTTGAGAATGTTTCAAAACAAGCATTTTATGTACAGGCATTGGTCCTATGGACCACTGCCTGTTCAAATAAAATACCAATGAAACATATAAATATTTTTTTTAAACGATCCCGTTTTCCTTCAATAAATAATATTAAGAACTACTTCTCCTGTTCCACAGTTTCAAGCTTGTACTTTCCGGCCCAACTGAGCATGATGCTCACACTCTTTCATGAGGTACTGATATATTTTCATTCTGACTGGCACAAACAGGTGGGGATATAGCTCAGTGGTAGAGCATTTGACTGCAGATCAAGAGGTCCCTGGTTTAAATCCAGGTGTCCCATTAGCCTGTTTTGGTTCTTGTGTTTGTAGCTGGGACTTTTCATAAAACCCCTTTGGATCATCATTGACAGAGTCAGTGTTCGCTTGGATCTTACACTTTAATAGCATTACAATGTCACTGCTCAAAACCTGAGAGTAAATGCATTTTTATACAGGGCTCGGTATTCCGTATGGGAAATTTCTGAAAGCATTGATTTATTTTGGAATCTGGCTCTTCCTTTCACAGCACCAAACAAAGGGAATGGACTATGAAAGCAATTGAAAACTTTGTTTTACAGTTTGGTGCTTCCTTTGATCGCACTACAGAAATTGCATAGAAAAGTGCTCAGCAATGCAGTCAATCTATTCCTCATTTAACCTGTGTCCTCAGTCTTACATGTATTCCGCCTCTTCTCTGTGCATACAAAGTATGTGTTTGTTTGAAGCACTTCATTTTTGTGCAATGCATAATCTATTTACTTTCTACTAAAAAACGCTGCCCACGTGCAAGATGTACGAACTCTAGTCTCAGGTGCAAGCAGGCTGGTCTGAGAAACCAGGCCATTTGCGAAAACAAAACAGCTTTTTCTGATGTATTAAATCGAAGGTACATGAAAGGGGTGTTTGGTTGTACCTTCAAATACCAAATTGTAGTGGTATGCAGAAATGTTTTTTCACCGTAATTTGGCCCAAAACAATCATACTTCACCACCATATCAGTGATTGTGGTAATCAATCCACAAAGATAGGTAGTCTCGTAAAAACCTCTTCCCCTTTGAGAATGTTTCAAAACAAACATTTCAATTACAGATATTGGTCCTATGGACCACTGCCTATTCAAATAAAATAACAATTAAACATATACATTTTGTTTTTTAAATGATCCTGTTTTCCTTTAATTAATAATATTAAGAATTACTTCTCCTGTTCCACAGTTTCAAGCTTGTACTTTCCGGCCCAACTGAGCATGATGCTCACACTCTTTCATGATGTACTGATATATTGTCATTCTGATCTTTAAAAACAGTTGGTCCTATGGACCACTGCCTGTTCAAATAAAATAACAATGAAACATATAAATATATTTTTTTTTTAAACGATCCCGTTTTCCTTCAATAAATAATATTAAGAACTACTTCTCCTGTTCCACAGTTTCAAGCTTGTACTTTCCGGCCCAACTGAGCATGATGCTCACACTCTTTCATGAGGTACTGATATATTTTCATTCCGACTCTCACAAACAGGTGGGGATATAGCTCAGTGGTAGAGTATTTGACTGCAGATCAAGAGGTCCCTGGTTCAAATCCAGTTGTCCCCTTTGCCTGTTTTGGTTCTGGTGTTTGTAGCTGGGATCTTTCATAAAGTCCCTTTGGATCACCATTGACAGAGTCAGTGTTCAGTTGGATCTTATACTTTATTAGCATTACAGTGTCACTGCTCAAAACCTGGGAATAAATGCATTTTTACACAGGGCGTGGGAACTTTCTGAAACATCATTGATTTATTTTGGAATCCGGCTCTTCCTTTCACAGCTTCAAGCAAAGAGAATGACTATGAAAACAATTGAAAACTTTGTTATACAGTTTGGTGCTTTCTTGTAGCGCACTAAAGAAATGGCATAGTATACTCGGCAGCGCTGCAGTCAATCTATTTCTCATTTAACCTGTGTCCTCAGTCTTACATATATTCCTCCTCTCCTCTGTGCATACAAAATATGTGTTTGTTTAAAGCACTTCATTCTTGTGCAACGTAGAAACTATTTAATTTCTCCTTAAAACCTCTGCCTACGTGCAAAAATGTATGAACCCTCGTTGCAGATGAAAAAAGGCTGGCTCGAAGACTCAGGCCATTTTCGAACACAAAATGGCCTTTTCTGATATATTAAATTGATGGTACCTGAAAGGGACGTTTGGGTGTACTTTCCAAATACCAAATTGCAGGGGTATGTAGAAATGTTTTTCGTCCATCGTTTGGCCCAAAACAATCATACTTCACCACCATCTCGGTGATTGTGGTAACCAATCCGCGAAAGGATAAGGCGTCCCGTAAAAACCTCTTCCCCTTTGAGAATGTTTCAAAACAAGCATTTTATGTACAGGCATTGGTCCTATGGACCACTGCCTGTTCAAATAAAATAACAATGAACCATATAAATATGTTTTTTTAAACGATCCCGTTTTCCTTCAATAAATAATATTAAGAACTACTTCTCCTGTTCCACAGTTTCAAGCTTGTACTTTCCGGCCTAACTGAGCATGATGCTCACACTCTTTCATGAGGTACTGATATATTTTCATTCCGACTGTCACAAACAGGTGGGGATATAGCTCAGTGGTAGAGCATTTGACTGCAGATCAAGAGGTCCCTGGTTCAAATCCAGATGTCCCCTTGGCCTCTTTTGGTTCTTGTGTTTGTAGATGGGACTTTTCATAAAACCCCTTTGGATCATCATTGACAGAGTCAGTGTTCGCTTGGATCGTACACTTTAATAGCATTACAATGTCACTGCTCAAAACCTGAGAGTAAATGCATTTTTATACAGGGCTCGGTATTCCGTATGGGAAATTTCTGAAACAGCATTGATTTATTTTGGAATCTGGCTCTTCCTTTCACAGCACCAAACAAAGGGAATGGACTATGAAAGCAATTGACAACTTTGTTTTACAGTTTGGTGCTTCCTTCGATCGCACTACAGAAATTGCATAGAAAAGTGGGCAGCAATGCAGTCAATCTATTCCTCATTTAACCTGTGTCCTCAGTCTTACATGTATTCCACCTCTTCTCTGTGCATACAAAGTATGTGTTTGTTTGAAGCACTTCATTTTTGTGCAATGCATAAACTATTTACTTTCTACTAAAAAACGCTGCCCACGTACAAGATGTACGGACCCTAGTTGCAGGTGCAAGCAGGCTGGTCTGAGAAACCAGGCCATTTGCGAACACAAAATAGCTTTTTCTGATGTATTAAATCGAAGGTACATGAAAGGGGTGTTTGGTTGTACCTTCAAATACCAAATTGTAGTGGTATGCAGAAATGTTTTTTCACCGTAATTTGGCCCAAAACAATCATACTTCACCACCATATCAGTGATTGTGGTAATCAATCCACAAAGATAAGTAGTCTCGTAAAAACCTCTTCCCCTTTGAGAATGTTTCAAAACAAACATTTTAATTACAGATATTGGTCCTATGGACCACTGCCTATTCAAATAAAATAACAATTAAACATATACATTTTGTTTTTTAAATGATCCTGCTTTCCTTTAATTAATAATATTAAGAACTACTTCTCCTTTTCCACAGTTTCAAGCTCGTACTTTGTGGCCCAACTGAGCTTGAGCCTCACACGCTTTCATGATGTACTGATATATTGTCATTCTGATCTTTGGAAAACAGTTGGGGATATAGCTCAGTGGCAGAGCATTTGACTGCAGATCAAGAGGTCCCTGGTTTAAATCCGGGTGTCCCCTAAACCTATTTTGGTTCTGGTGTTTGTAGCTGGGATCTTTCATAAAGTCCCTTTGGATCACCATTGACAGAGTCAGTGTTCAGTTGGATCTTATACTTTATTAGCATTACAGTGTCACTGCTCAAAACCTGGGAATAAATGCATTTTTACACTGGGCGTGGGAACTTTCTGAAACATCATTGATTTATTTTGGAATCCGGCTCTTCCTTTCACAGCTTCAAACAAAGAGAATGACTATGAAAACAATTGAAAACTTTGTTATACAGTTTGGTGCTTCCTTGTAGCGCACTAAAGAAATGGCATAGTATACTCGGCAGCGCTGCAGTCAATCTATTTCTAATTTAACCTGTGTCCTCAGTCTTACATATATTCCTCCTCTCCTCTGTGCATACAAAGTATGTGTTTGTTTAAAGCACTTCATTCTTGTGCAACGTAGAAACTATTTAATTTCTCCTTAAAACCTCTGCCTACGTGCAAAATGTATGAACCCTCGTTGCAGACGAAAAAAGGCTGTCTCGAAGACTCAGGCTATTTTCGAACGCAAAATGGCTTTTTCTGATACATTAAATTGATGGTACTTGAAAGGGACATTTGGGTGTACCTTCCAAATACCAAATTGCAGTGGTATATAGAAATGTTTTTCGTACATCATTTGGCCCAAAATAATCATACTTCACCACCATCTCGGTGATTGTGGTAACCAATCCGCGAAAGGATAAGGCGTCCCGTAAAAACCTCTTCCCCTTTGAGAATGTTTCAAAACAAGCATTTTATGTACAGGCATTGGTCCTATGGACCACTGCCTGTTCAAATAAAATAACAATGAAACATATAAATATGTTTTTTTAAACGATCCCGTTTTCCTTCAATAAATAATAATAAGAACTACTTCTCCTGTTCCACAGTTTCAAGCTTGTACTTTCCGGCCCAACTGAGCATGATGCTCACACTCTTTCATGAGGTACTGATATAATTTCATTGCGACTCTTACAAACAGGTGGGGATATAGCTCAGTGGTAGAGCATTTGACTGCAGATCAAGAGGTCCCTGGTTTAAATCCAGGTGTCCCATTAGCCTGTTTTGGTTCTTGTGTTTGTAGCTGGGACTTTTCATAAAACCCCTTTGGATCATCATTGACAGAGTCAGTGTTCGCTTGGATCTTACACTTTAATAGCATTACAATGTCACTGCTCAAAACCTGAGAGTAAATGCATTTTTATACAGGGCTCGGTATTCCGTATGGGAAATTTCTGAAAGCATTGATTTATTTTGGAATCTGGCTCTTCCTTTCACAGCACCAAACAAAGGGAATGGACTATGAAAGCAATTGAAAACTTTGTTTTACAGTTTGGTGCTTCCTTTGATCGCACTACAGAAATTGCATAGAAAAGTGCTCAGCAATGCAGTCAATCTATTCCTCATTTAACCTGTGTCCTCAGTCTTACATGTATTCCGCCTCTTCTCTGTGCATACAAAGTATGTGTTTGTTTGAAGCACTTCATTTTTGTGCAATGCATAATCTATTTACTTTCTACTAAAAAACGCTGCCCACGTGCAAGATGTACGAACTCTAGTCTCAGGTGCAAGCAGGCTGGTCTGAGAAACCAGGCCATTTGCGAACACAAAACAGCTTTTTCTGATGTATTAAATCGAAGGTACATGAAAGGGGTGTTTGGTTGTACCTTCAAATACCAAATTGTAGTGGTATGCAGAAATGTTTTTTCACCGTAATTTGGCCCAAAACAATCATACTTCACCACCATATCAGTGATTGTGGTAATCAATCCACAAAGATAGGTAGTCTCGTAAAAACCTCTTCCCCTTTGAGAATGTTTCAAAACAAACATTTCAATTACAGATATTGGTCCTATGGACCACTGCCTATTCAAATAAAATAACAATTAAACATATACATTTTGTTTTTTAAATGATCCTGTTTTCCTTTAATTAATAATATTAAGAACTACTTCTCCTGTTCCACAGTTTCAAGCTTGTACTTTCCGGCCCAACTGAGCATGATGCTCACACTCTTTCATGATGTACTGATATATTGTCATTCTGATCTTTAAAAACAGTTGGTCCTATGGACCACTGCCTGTTCAAATAAAATAACAATGAAACATATAAATATATATTTTTTTTAAACAATCCCGTTTTCCTTCAATAAATAATATTAAGAACTACTTCTCCTGTTCCACAGTTTCAAGCTTGTACTTTCCGGCCCAACTGAGCATGATGCTCACACTCTTTCATGAGGTACTGATATATTTTTATTCCGACTCTCACAAACAGGTGGGGATATAGCTCAGTGGTAGAGCATTTGACTGCAGATCAAGAGGTCCCTGGTTCAAATCCAGTTGTCCCCTTTGCCTGTTTTGGTTCTGGTGTTTGTAGCTGGGATCTTTCATAAAGTCCCTTTGGATCACCATTGACAGAGTCAGTGTTCAGTTGGATCTTATACTTTATTAGCATTACAGTGTCACTGCTCAAAACCTGGGAATAAATGCATTTTTACACAGGGCGTGGGAACTTTCTGAAACATCATTGATTTATTTTGGAATCCGGCTCTTCCTTTCACAGCTTCAAGCAAAGAGAATGACTATGAAAACAATTGAAAACTTTGTTATACAGTTTGGTGCTTTCTTGTAGCGCACTAAAGAAATGGCATAGTATACTCGGCAGCGCTGCAGTCAATCTATTTCTCATTTAACCTGTGTCCTCAGTCTTACATATATTCCTCCTCTCCTCTGTGCATACAAAATATGTGTTTGTTTAAAGCACTTCATTCTTGTGCAACGTAGAAACTATTTAATTTTTTCCTTAAAACCTCTGCCTACGTGCAAAAATGTATGAACCCTCGTTGCAGATGAAAAAAGGCTGGCTCGAAGACTCAGGCCATTTTCGAACACAAAATGGCCTTTTCTGATATATTAAATTGATGGTACCTGAAAGGGACGTTTGGGTGTACTTTCCAAATACCAAATTGCAGGGGTATGTAGAAATGTTTTTCGTCCATCGTTTGGCCCAAAACAATCATACTTCACCACCATCTCGGTGATTGTGGTAACCAATCCGCGAAAGGATAAGGCGTCCCGTAAAAACCTCTTCCCCTTTGAGAATGTTTCAAAACAAGCATTTTATGTACAGGCATTGGTCCTATGGACCACTGCCTGTTCAAATAAAATAACAATGAACCATATAAATATGTTTTTTTAAACGATCCCGTTTTCCTTCAATAAATAATATTAAGAACTACTTCTCCTGTTCCACAGTTTCAAGCTTGTACTTTCCGGCCTAACTGAGCATGATGCTCACACTCTTTCATGAGGTACTGATATATTTTCATTCCGACTGTCACAAACAGGTGGGGATATAGCTCAGTGGTAGAGCATTTGACTGCAGATCAAGAGGTCCCTGGTTCAAATCCAGGTGTCCCCTTGGCCTCTTTTGGTTCTTGTGTTTGTAGATGGGACTTTTCATAAAACCCCTTTGGATCATCATTGACAGAGTCAGTGTTCGCTTGGATCGTACACTTTAATAGCATTACAATGTCACTGCTCAAAACCTGAGAGTAAATGCATTTTTATACAGGGCTCGGTATTCCGTATGGGAAATTTCTGAAACAGCATTGATTTATTTTGGAATCTGGCTCTTCCTTTCACAGCACCAAACAAAGGGAATGGACTATGAAAGCAATTGACAACTTTGTTTTACAGTTTGGTGCTTCCTTCGATCGCACTACAGAAATTGCATAGAAAAGTGGGCAGCAATGCAGTCAATCTATTCCTCATTTAACCTGTGTCCTCAGTCTTACATGTATTCCACCTCTTCTCTGTGCATACAAAGTATGTGTTTGTTTGAAGCACTTCATTTTTGTGCAATGCATAAACTATTTACTTTCTACTAAAAAACGCTGCCCACGTACAAGATGTACGGACCCTAGTTGCAGGTGCAAGCAGGCTGGTCTGAGAAACCAGGCCATTTGCGAACACAAAATAGCTTTTTCTGATGTATTAAATCGAAGGTACATGAAAGGGGTGTTTGGTTGTACCTTCAAATACCAAATTGTAGTGGTATGCAGAAATGTTTTTTCACCGTAATTTGGCCCAAAACAATCATACTTCACCACCATATCAGTGATTGTGGTAATCAATCCACAAAGATAAGTAGTCTCGTAAAAACCTCTTCCCCTTTGAGAATGTTTCAAAACAAACATTTTAATTACAGATATTGGTCCTATGGACCACTGCCTATTCAAATAAAATAACAATTAAACATATACATTTTGTTTTTTAAATGATCCTGCTTTCCTTTAATTAATAATATTAAGAACTACTTCTCCTTTTCCACAGTTTCAAGCTCGTACTTTGTGGCCCAACTGAGCTTGAGCCTCACACGCTTTCATGATGTACTGATATATTGTCATTCTGATCTTTGGAAAACAGTTGGGGATATAGCTCAGTGGCAGAGCATTTGACTGCAGATCAAGAGGTCCCTGGTTTAAATCCGGGTGTCCCCTAAACCTATTTTGGTTCTGGTGTTTGTAGCTGGGATCTTTCATAAAGTCCCTTTGGATCACCATTGACAGAGTCAGTGTTCAGTTGGATCTTATACTTTATTAGCATTACAGTGTCACTGCTCAAAACCTGGGAATAAATGCATTTTTACACTGGGCGTGGGAACTTTCTGAAACATCATTGATTTATTTTGGAATCCGGCTCTTCCTTTCACAGCTTCAAACAAAGAGAATGACTATGAAAACAATTGAAAACTTTGTTATACAGTTTGGTGCTTCCTTGTAGCGCACTAAAGAAATGGCATAGTATACTCGGCAGCGCTGCAGTCAATCTATTTCTCATTTAACCTGTGTCCTCAGTCTTACATATATTCCTCCTCTCCTCTGTGCATACAAAGTATGTGTTTGTTTAAAGCACTTCATTCTTGTGCAACGTAGAAACTATTTAATTTCTCCTTAAAACCTCTGCCTACGTGCAAAATGTATGAACCCTCGTTGCAGACGAAAAAAGGCTGTCTCGAAGACTCAGGCTATTTTCGAACGCAAAATGGCTTTTTCTGATACATTAAATTGATGGTACTTGAAAGGGACATTTGGGTGTACCTTCCAAATACCAAATTGCAGTGGTATATAGAAATGTTTTTCGTACATCATTTGGCCCAAAATAATCATACTTCACCACCATCTCGGTGATTGTGGTAACCAATCCGCGAAAGGATAAGGCGTCCCGTAAAAACCTCTTCCCCTTTGAGAATGTTTCAAAACAAGCATTTTATGTACAGGCATTGGTCCTATGGACCACTGCCTGTTCAAATAAAATAACAATGAAACATATAAATATGTTTTTTTAAACGATCCCGTTTTCCTTCAATAAATAATAATAAGAACTACTTCTCCTGTTCCACAGTTTCAAGCTTGTACTTTCCGGCCCAACTGAGCATGATGCTCACACTCTTTCATGAGGTACTGATATAATTTCATTGCGACTCTTACAAACAGGTGGGGATATAGCTCAGTGGTAGAGCATTTGACTGCAGATCAAGAGGTCCCTGGTTCAAATCCAGGTGTCCCCTTAGCCTGTTTTGGTTCTTGTGTTTGTAGCTGGGACTTTTCATAAAACCCCTTTGGATCATCATTGACAGAGTCAGTGTTCGCTTGGATCTTACACTTTAACAGCATTACAATGTCACTGCTCAAAACCTGAGAGTAAATGCATTTTTATACAGGGCTCGGTATTCCGTATGGGAAATGTCTGAAAAAGCATTGATTTATTTTGGAATCTGGCTCTTCCTTTCACAGCACCAAACAAAGGGAATGGACTATGAAAGCAATTGACAACTTTGTTTTACAGTTTGGTGCTTCCTTTGATCGCACTACAGAAATTGCATAGAAAAGGGGGCAGCAATGCAGTCAATCTATTCCTCATTTAACCTGTGTCCTCAGTCTTACATGTATTCCACCTCTTCTCTGTGCATACAAAGTATGTGTTTGTTTGAAGCACTTCATTTTTGTGCAATGCATAATCTATTTACTTTCTACTAAAAAACGCTGCCCACGTACAAGATGTACGAACCCTAGTTGCAGGTGCAAGCAGGCTGGTCTGAGAAACCAGGCCATTTGCGAACACAAAATAGCTTTTTCTGATGTATTAAATCGAAGGTACATGAAAGGGGTGTTTGGTTGTACCTTCAAATACCAAATTGTAGTGGTATGCAGAAATGTTTTTTCTCCGTAAATTGGCCCAAAACAATCATACTTCACCACCATCTCGGTGATTGTGGTAACCAATCCGCGAAAGGATAAGGCGTCCCATAAAAACCTCTTCCCCTTTGAGAATGTTTCAAAACAAACATTTTAATTACAGATATTGGTCCCATGGACCACTGCCTATTCAAATAAAATAACAATTAAACATATACATTTTGTTTTTTAAATGATCCTGTTTTCCTTCAATAAATAATATTAAGAACTAGTTCTCCTTTTCCACAGTTTCAAGCTCGTACTTTGTGGCCCAACTGAGCTTGAGCCTCTCACTCTTTCATGATGTACTGATATATTGTCATTCTGATCTTTGAAAACAGTTGGGGATATAGCTCAGTGGTAGAGCATTTGACTGCAGATCAAGAGGTCCCTGGTTCAAATCCGTATGTCCCCTCAACCTATTTTGGTTCTGGTGTTTGCAGCTGGGATCTTTCATAAAGTCACTTTGGATCACCATTGACAGAGTCAGTGTTCAGTTGGATCTTATACTTTATTAGCATTACAGTGTCACTGCTCAAAACCTGGGAATAAATGCATTTTTACACAGGGCGTGGGAACTTTCTGAAACATCATTGATTTATTTTGGAATCCGGCTCTTCCTTTCACAGCTTCAAACAAAGAGAATGACTATGAAAACAATTGAAAACTTTGTTATACAGTTTGGTGCTTCCTTGTATCGCACTAAATAAATGGCATAGTATTTTCGGCAGCGCTGCAGTCAATCTATTTCTCATTTAACCTGTGTCCTCAGTCTTACATATATTCCTCCTCTCCTCTGTGCATACAAAATATGTGTTTGTTTAAAGCACTTCATTCTTGTGCAACGTAGAAGCTATTTAATTTCTCCTTAAAACCTCTGCCTACGTGCAAAATGTATGAACCCTCGTTGCAGATGAAAAAAGGCTGGCTCGAAGACTCAGGTCATTTTCGAAAACAAAATCGCCTTTTCTGATATATTAAATTGATGGTACTTGAAAGGGACGTTTGGGTGTACCTTCCAAATACCAAATTGCAGTGGTATTGAAGTATTTCGGGGTTCCCAAGGCCTACACGCTCCAGAGATTACCCACATACACAAAAGAACTGTTGGCACGGAAGCTGTAAAAGGCAAAGAACAAATTTATTAAGACCCCATGGGGTGGTGGTACACTCAAACAGCACCCTTCGGTATTGCAAAAGGTATCACACCGAACACCGGTGTGACCCCGTTTATATACAATTTTGGGGCAATAAAAGATAGGCGGCACAAGTTAAGACGCAGTTTTAGAGACATACATAGTCATGTTTTGGAATACTGCCAGCTCATTGGAGGGTTTCAAACCCGCTGGTCAGTTAGCGGCACATTCCTGAAGGTATACGGGTCAGTGAGAACTGCGCATGTGTGGCTTGACCAGTACTAAAAATATCCTGTTGCTGGGCAGATGTGAGTGGTCAGTGGAATGGACAAAGGACTAAAGGGCACGTCGGCCACGAGGCCGCTCAGGATCTAAGATGGCCGCCACAGTATTCAAAATGGCGTTTATCATATGCAGCCAAGTTAAGGAGGACAACGTGTAGGTTCAGCTAATCGCTAACACGGACGGGCCAATTACGACAGTATGTAGAAATGTTTTTCGTCCATCATTTTGCCCAAAACAATCATACTTCACCACCATCTCGGTGATTGTGGTAACCAATCCGTGAAAGGATAAGGCGTCCCGTAAAAACCTCTTCCCCTTTGAGAATGTTTCAAAACAAACATTTTAATTACAGATATTGGTCCTATGGACCACTGCCTATTCAAATAAAATAACAATTAAACATATAGATTTTGTTTTTTAAATGATCCTGTTTTTCTTCAATAAATTATATTAAGAACTACTTCTCCTGTTCCACAGTTTCAAGCTTGTTCTTTCCGGCCCAACTGAGCATGATGCTCACACTCTTTCATGAGGTACTGATATATTTTCATTCCGACTCTCACAAACAGGTGGGGATGTAGCTCAGTGGTAGAGCATTTGACTGCAGATCAAGAAGTCCCTGGTTCAAATCCAGGTGTCCCCTTAACCTGTTTTGGTTCTTGTGTTTGTAGCTGGGACTTTTCATCAAACCCCTTTGGATCATCATTGACAGAGTCAGTGTTCGCTTGGATTTTACACTTTAATAGCATTACAATGTCTCTGCTCAAAACCTGAGAGTAAATGCATTTTTATACAGGGCTCGGTATTCCCTATGGGATATTTCTGAAACAGCATTGATTTATTTTGGAATCTGGCTCTTCCTTTCACAGCACCAAACAAAGGGAATGGACTAAGAAAACAATTGAAAACTTTGTTATACAGTTTGGTGCTTCCTTGTAGCGCACTAAAGAAATGGCATAGTATACTCGGCAGCGCTGCAGTCAATCTATTTCTCATTTAACCTGTGTCCTCAGTCTTACATATATTCCTCCTCTCCTCTGTGCATACAAAATATGTGTTTGTTTAAAGCACTTCATTCTTGTGCAACGTAGAAACTATTTAATTTCTCCTTAAAACCTCTGCCTACGTGCAAAATGTATGAACCCTCGTTGCAGACGAAAAAAGGCTGGCTCGAAGACTCAGGCTATTTTCGAACGCAAAATGGCTTTTTCTGATACATTAAATTGATGGTACTTGAAAGGGACATTTGGGTGTACCTTCCAAATACCAAATTGCAGTGGTATGTAGAAATGTTTTTCGTCCATCATTTGGCCCAAAACAATCATACTTCACCACCATTTCGGTGATTGTGGTAACCAATCCGCGAAAGGATAAGGCGTCCCGTAAAAACCTCTACCCCTTTGAGAATGTTTAAAAACAAGCATTTTATGTACAGGCATTGGTCCTATGGACCACTGCCTGTTCAAATAAAATAACATTGAAACATCTACATTTAATTTTTTAAATGATCCTTGTTTCCTTTAATTAATAATTTTAAGATTTACTTCTCCTTTTCCACAGTTTCAAGCTCGTACTTTGCGGCCCAACTGAGCATGAGCCTCTCACTCTTGATGTACTGATATATTGTCATTCTGATCTTTGAAAACAGTTGGGGATATAGCTCAGTGGTAGAGCATTTGACTGCAGATCAAGAGGTCCCTGGTTCAAATCCGGGTGTCCCCTAAACCTATTTTGGTTCTGGTGTTTGTAGCTGGGATCTTTCATAAAGTCCCTTTGGATCACCATTGACAGAGTCAGTGTTCAGTTGGATCTTATACTTTATTAGCATTACAGTGTCACTGCTCAAAACCTGGGAATAAGTGCATTTTCACACAGGGCGTGGGAACTTTCTGAAACATCATTGATTTATTTTGGAATACTCTCACAGTGTAATGTCCTGGTTTTCTCGGGGTTAGGACAAACGGACGACGGACCAGAGAAATGGAGGTTTAAGGATGATTTAATAAACAGATAAACAACTACAGACAACAAAGAATACCGGTACTGGAATCACCAGTTAAAGTACGATACCCATTCACAGCTCGTCTAACCGTCCTCCGCATGCACACCGGACCCGGTATGCTCCAACTGAGGGCACAGTGCTAAGCAGTGGCCGACAATGCCACTCGACCGCTGTGAAGGGTAGTTCCAAGGTTGTGGAATCTACGGGGGGCACGTGGGAGTCACCCGGCCGGGCTCTCTACCACCTGGGAACAGCCACTCTACCAGTATCCCCCAGAGTACTGCCACAACACAAGGACGCTGGGAACACCTCCTAGTGTGCGTCTCTTGTATCCGGGTTTAAGTGATGATACCCAAGGTGGCGCAGAGAATGGATGGGAGCAGCCGCTCTACCTATCCCAGTTCTCCTACGAGTGTCGATGGCTAAGACGTGGAAACACCTCCGGGATAGCGTCTTAGCTCTAAGCGTGGGTTTACCCAAGGAAAGAGGGTTGGGAGCTTCGGCTCGCACCAACCTCGTTTTCTCCAAATTGTCAGGCCGTTGGGAGCTTCGGCTCTACCAACGGGACTTGTGCCCAATGACGTTGAATACGGCTCTCAGAACGGGACAGGACACGGGCAGGAAGCACACGCCAGCACCTCTCCTCCGCTCCTTAGAATGTTCCTTCCACCGCTCAACTCACCAACGGGTCCGTGTACCTCAACCAGGTACTCCGGCAAAGATCAGAATATCCGACGCCGAGTCCCAGTGATCTTCTCCATAAGTAGTACTCTCGGCGTTGTATAACCATGACTCTTGAGGTGCATAACATGAAAACTAGGCATTACCCTTGGTGTTATGTAACCAGGGGGCATATTATCAAGACAGGTTAGATGTTCTTCACATCTAACATGAGCTTCAATTGGAATTCCATAGAGCATATTATCAAGCCCATTATCGCCGTTTTAGCGGCAGTTTTCTGCCGCTAAAGCGCCGATAATTTTATCGCATGTCTTGATAATATGCCCCCAGAACTCTTGAGTTGCATAACATGAAAACTAGGCGTTCCCCTTGGTGTTATGCAACCAGAACTCTTGAGTTGTAGAACATGAAAACTAGGCGTTACCCTTGGTGTTATGTAATCAGAACTCTTGAGTTGCATAAGGCCATTGTTGCCGGAGGGCATTCTGGGAGTTGTAGTCCGCTCTCCTCCAAGCGCACCAGGTTCACAGAAGTGGCATCGTGGGAGGGAATCCATGTGCGGGAGGGGATTCCTGACAGTACATCCCCCTCCCATCAGCGCCCCCCTTCAGGACCAGCATAGGAAGGATATCGACGATGGAACGACGATACCAGACGAGGAGCGTGAACCCCCGCCGCAGGTTCCCCTGACTGCTCCTCAGGTCCGTACCCCTTCCATGCCACCAGATACCATAGTTTGCCCCTGCGCCACTTGGAATGCAAGATACCAGCCACCTCGTACTCCACCTCCGAATCCACAGTCCCCGACACCGGCGTACGAGGCCTCACCGCGTTCGCGGGTTTCAAGAGAGAAACGTGGAACACGGGATGGATCCGCAGGGACTGGGGCAGGCACACTTTCACGTTCACCGGGCTGATGCATCGAAGGATCCTATATGGGCCCATGAAGCGGGGATGGAACACGCTACTTTTATTGAATCTCATGTGCCGAGTAGAGACCCAGACGTAATCTCCAGTTTGTAGACCGGTCCAGGCCTTCTCCTCCTATCAGAAAAGGCTTTATACGTGGCCTTAGCCCCCTCCAGGGCAACTCGAGAACTCATCAAGGCCTCCTTGATGCAGGCCACCCTCTTGGCTGTTGTCGGCAATCTGTCTTCCCTGACCGGGTGCAGAAACAGCAAGAACCGGGGATGATGGCCGTAGTTACTATAAAAAGGGGAGGCCTTGGTGGAACAATCTGTGGCATTGTTGTACGCGATTTCCGCGATCCAAAGTAGATCCACCCACTCATCCTTCCCTTGCTCTACAAAACAACGTAGATATTGTTTGAGCGACTGGTTCAGGCACTCCGTCTGGCCGTCCGTCTGCGGGTGATAACTCGTGGACATGGCAGACTTGACGTGTAACGCCGAACACCAAGTTTTCCAGAAGTGCGACATGAACTGAGACCCCCTGTCCGACACGATCACGTTGGGTAGGCCATGTAGTCTCACTACATTCTTCAATAACAACGACGCCAGCTCTCCTGCCGAAGGTGCCTGTTTGTAAGCGAGGAAGTGCCCCATCTTCGTGAGATAGTCCACCACCACCAGTATGGCCGTCTTTCCTTGATCCTTTGGTAGCCCGACAATGAAGTCTAAGGATATGTTTTCCCAGGGTTTGGTCGGTGTAGGAAGGGGTTGGAGGAGTCCTTGCGATCTTCTGTGGTCTGATTTCATGGATGCGCAAACGGTACATCATGAACACCAATTCCGGACGTCTGTTCTCATGGCAGGCCACCAGAACTGCCGTCCTAGGCTCGCTACCGTCTTTTCGACACCCAGATGGCCGTCACAGGGAGACACGTGGCACCAGGTGAAGGCCTGTTTTCGAAGCCTAGGCGTGGGTAACAACATACATCGTCATTTCACCGGAATCCCGTCCTTCATCTGCCACTCCTTGTGACTGCGAAGCCACCTCCGCCACATGAAGGTATGGGTCCCCTTCTGGACCCCCCTGAGGAACGTCTGTGGTTGAATCACCCCTATCACAACTCCTGGAGGGATGATGGAATGTTCGGCAACCGGCTGCGGATCCCTGGCATTCGATTGCCTCAAAAGCGCGTATGCTTTCCTGTTCTCCGTACCGGGTCGGTATGTGATGTGGAAATTGAAACCGGAGAAAAAGATCATCCACCTCATTTGACGGGGAGACAAATGCCGCGCCGCCATCAGAAACTGGAGGTTTCTGTGGTCCGTATACACTGTAACCACGTGTCTGGCCCCCATTAACAAATGCCTCCACTCAGCAAATGCGTCCTTTATTGCGAGTAGTTCCTTCTCCGCAATATGGTAATTGCGTTCCGCGTCGTTCAATTTACGAGACATGTACGCCACAGGATGGAGCAAACCCGACACCTCATTCCTCTGAGATAGAATGGCACTCAGCGCCACATCAGAGGCGTCCGCTTCTACCACATAGGGTAATTCCGGATTCGAGTGAGCTAGCACCGGGGCGGTGCTGAAGGCCTTCTTGAGGGCCACAAATGCTTTTTGTGCTTCCGGTCCCCACACAAACTCCTGAGACTTCCTTAGTAGTTGCGTGATCGGGGCAACCAAGCCAGAAAACCCCTCAATAAAACGCCTATAAAAGTTGGCGAAGCCTATGAAGCTCTGGACTTCCTTTACTCCTCGGGGCACCGGCCACTCCTCCACCGCTCTGATCTTGCGTTCCGCCATCTCCTGTCCGTTGGGGCTCAGCATCACCCCAAGGAATTCCACTGATGTGACGTGGAAGTCACATTTGCTGAGTTTGCAGTATAGCATGTTTTCCCTCAGTTTTTTGAGAACCGCGGATACGTGCTGTACGTGTTCTTCCTCTGAGTTGGAGTAGATGGGTATGTCGTCTATGTAAACGACCACGTAGATATCCAATACCTCCCGGAACACCTCATTGAGGAAGTATTGGAAGGCGGCAGGGGCATTGCATAGTTCGAACGGAATGACGAGGTACTCAAGGAGCCCGAACCTGGTCTTAAAGGCGGTTTTCCATTTGTCGCCGTCCCTCATGCGCACAAGATGGTATGCCCCCTTGAGATCAAGCTTTGTGTATATTTGGGCCTTTTTTACCTGTTCCAGGAGAACGCTTATGAGAGGCAGGGGGTACCGGTTTTTTATGGTTATCGCGTTCAAGGCCCTAAAGTCCACGCAGGCCCTCAATTCGCCATTCGCTTTCGGAATGAAAAAGAGAGGCGATGCGGCAGGGGATTTCGACGGCCTGATGAACCCCAGCCCTAGTAACTTATCCAAATATCCCCGTAGATGTACGTTTTCGGGTTCTGTGAGCGCATACAGTCTGCCGCTGGGAATGCTAGCCCCCGGAACCAGGTTGATTTGGCAGTGGAACGGTCTATGTGGAGGGAGCACCTCCGCTCGGATTTCATCGAAGACGTCCCCGAAACTGTGATACACTCTGGGCAGCTTTACGTCCTTTTCTGCTGCCGTGGCGACCGTGTGACCTTCGCCTACCTCACCTTCGTGGGGGTCCTGCCGCATGCCGCACCATTGTTCACAAAACGGGGAAGTCATCTCAATGTGATGCGTAGGACAATCCACCGTTGGGTTATGTTTTTGGAGCCAGGGTAGACCCAATATGACCCCGTACTGCGGGGCTCTGATTATGCTAAAATCGATACGTTCGTTATGCAGTTTTCCGAACCTCACCGGTATTTCTCCTGTGTGCTGTCCGATAGGTCCGGTCACCAGACTTCTCTCATCTACTGCATACACCTCCTCTGGTATCTGTTTGGAAAGGAGAGTGAGACCCAGTCTCCGTGCTTCATTGTAGTCCATGAACATGCCCGTGGCTCCTGAATCAATCATGGCTACCACAGGTATCCACTGGTCCTGCACTCCTACGTGTAAGGTAATAAACAAATGTCTTCGCCCTTTTTGATTCGGGCTCAACATGGAAGGGATGTGGGTGTGACTCCAAGATGCCCCTTCCCTAGACCCGGAGTCCCTTAGTTTTCCGCCGGTGCTTCCACCACTGCTGTCACCGTTTTGTTCGCTCGGTATCGTGAGGTTTTTGGCTTGGCTGGACACTCGCGTACATAGTGCCCCTTTTTCCCGCAGTAAAGGCAAAGGCCTTGCTTGCGGCGTGATTCTTTTTCACTGGCTGTAAGGCACGCCCTTATAGCTCCTATGTCCATGGGTTCCGTCCTGGTGGAGGAGTTGGTCTCAGGGCCACCCATCGAAACATACAATGGCAGCGCTTTCCCTTTCCTCTTGTGATCGCCCTTTCTTTCGTTCAATCTATGGTCCAGCCGTAGCACCAGGGTGATCAAGCCTTCACATGTCTTGGGTTGGGGGTCGATTTGTGCTACAACATCTTTGAGCTCTTCGCTCAAGCCCTGGTGAAACAGCGCGGTTTGTTTGGCTATGGGCCACTTGGTTTCGGCCACTAACCTTCAAAAAGCATTAAGGTACTGCACCAGATCATTGTTGCCTTGCCTCAGCTCCAACATCTCTCGATCGGCAGTATACAAGTCCGCCCTTCGATCAAACAACTTCAAGAACTCCTCGCGGAAGGCTCCCCAATCACATAGGATAGGGTCGTCCCTGCTCACCAGTGGGACTGCCCATTGCGCCGCGTTCCCAGCAAGATACGAGATCAGAAAGGCCACTCTGGCTTGGCTGGTAGGAAAGGCCTTTGATTTGCAGGACAGATGCAGTGCTACTTGAGTGAGGAATACCTGCACTGTGTTGGGGTCTCCGCTGTACCTCTCTGTTATCGCCAAAGGAATGGCTACGGGCATCTCTACCACAACCGCAGGAGCCGTGGCCGTGTGAGAGGCACCTGCATGTAGTGGATCGTTCTGCAGAGCGTCCATTCTAGCCTTAACGTCTGCTGTTTCCTGTCTGGAAGCGGTGAGCTCGATTTGCATCGCGGCTAAGACGGCCAACACATCCTCAATCGTGGCCATGTCGTTCGCCCAACCAGGAGATAGTTATGGAAGAGGTCGGATATTATGTAACGTCCTGGCTTTCTCTGGGTTGGGACAAACGGACGACGGACCAGAGAAATGGAGGTTTAAGGATGATTTAATAAACAGATAAACAACTACAGACAACAAAGAATACCGGTACTGGACTCACCAGTTAAAGTACGATACCCATTCACAGCTCGTCTAACCGTCCTCCGCATGCACACCGGACCCGGTATGCTCCAACGGAGGGCACAGTGCTAAGCAGTGGCCGACAATGCCACTCGACCGCTGTGAAGGGTAGTTCTAAGGTTTTGGAATCTACGGGGGGGCACGTGGGAGTCACCCGGCCGGGCTCTCTACCACCTGGGAACAGCCGCTCTACCAGTATCCCCCAGAGTACTGCCACAACACAAAGACGCTGGGAACTCCTCCTAGTGTGCGTCTCTTGTATCCGGGTTTAAGTGATGATACCCAAGGTGGCGCAGAGAATGGATGGGAGCAGCCGCTCTACCTATCCTAGTTCTCCTACGAGTGTCGATGGCTAAGACGTGGAAACACCTCCGGGATAGCGTCTTAGCTCTAAGCGTGGGTTTACCCAAGGAACGAGGGTTGGGAGCTTCGGCTCGCACCAACCTCGTTTTCTCCAAATTTTCAGGCCATTGGGAGCTTCGGCTCTACCAACGGGACTTGTGCCCAATGACGTTGAATACGGCTCTCAGAACGGGACAGGACACGGGCAGGAAGCACACGCCAGCACCTCTCCTCCGCTCCTTAGAATGTTCCTTCCGCCGCTCAACTACCCAACGGGTCTGTGTACCTCAACCAGGTACTCCGGCAAAGATCAGAATATCCAACGCCGAGTCCCAGTGATCTTCTCCTTCAGTAGTACTCTCGGCGTTGTATAACCATGACTCTTGAGTTGCATAACATGAAAACTAGGCGTTACCCTTGGTGTTACGTAACCAGAACTCTTGAGTTGCATAACATGAAAACTAGGCGTTCCCCTTGGTGTTATGCAACCAGAACTCTTGAGTTGCATAACATGAAAACTAGGCGTTACCCTTGGTGTTATGTAACCAGAACTCTTGAGTTGCATAAGGCAATTGTTGCCGGAGGGCATTCTGGGAGTTGTAGTCCGCTCTCCTCCAAGCGCACCAGGTTCACAGAGTGGCATCGTGGGAGGGAATCCATGTGGGGGAGGGGATTCCTGACACACAGCTTCAAACAAAGAGAATGACTATGAAAACAATTGAAAACTTTGTTATACAGTTTGGTGCTTCCTTGTAGCGCACTAAAGAAATGGCATAGTATACTCGGCACCGCTGCAGTCAATCTATTTCTCATTTAACCTGTGTCCTCAGTCTTACATATATTCCTCCTCTCCTCGGTGCATACAAAATATGTGTTTGTTTAAAGCACTTCATTCTTGTGCAATGTAGAATCTATTTAATTTCTCCTTAAAACCTCTGCCTACGTGCAAAATGTATGAACCATCGTTGCAGATGAAAAAAGGCTGGCTCGAAGACTCAGGCCATTTTCGAATACAAAATGGCCTTTTCTGATATATTAAATTGATGGTACTTGAAAGGGACGTTTGGGTGTACCTTCCAAATACCAAATTGCAGTGGTATGTAGAAATGTTTTTCGTCCATCATTTGGCCCAAAACAATCATACTTCACCACCATCTCGGTGATTGTGGTAACCAATCCGCGAAAGGATAAGGCGTCCCGTAAAAACCTCTTCCCCTTTGAGAATGTTTCAAAACAAGCATTTTATGTACAGGCATTGGTCCTATGGACCACTGCCTGTTCAAATAAAATAACAATGAAACATATAAATATTTTTTTTAACCGATCCCGTTTTCCTTCAATAAATAATACTAAGAACTACTTCTCCTGTTCCACAGTTTCAAGCTTGTACTTTCCGGCCCAACTGAGCATGATGCTCACACTCTTTCATGAGGTACTGATATATTTTCATTCCGACTTTCGCAAACAGTTGGGGATATAGCTCAGTGGTAGAGCATTTGACTGCAGATCAAGAGGTCCCTGGTTCAAATCCAGGTGTCCCCTTAGCCTGTTTTGGTTCTGGTATTTGTAGCTGGGATCTTTCATAAAACCCCTTTGGATCATCATTGACAGAGTCAGTGTTCGCTTGGATCTTACACTTTAATAGCATTACAATGTCACTGCTCAAAACCTGAGAGTAAATGCGTTTTTACACAGGGCTCGGTATTTCCTATGGGAAATGTCTGAAAAAGCATCGATTTATTTTGGAATCTGGCTCTTCCTTTCACAGCACCAAACAAAGGGAATGGACTATGAAAGCAATTGACAACTTTGTTTTACAGTTTGGTGCTTCCTTTGATCGCACTACAGAAATTGCATAGAAAAGTGGGCAGCAATGCAGTCAATCTATTCCTCATTTAACCCGTGTCCTCAGTCTTACTTGTATTCCACCTCTTCTCTGTGCATACAAAGTATGTTTTTGTTTGAAGCACTTCATTTTTGTGCAATGCATAATCTATTTACTTTCTACTAAAAAACGCTGCCCACGTACAAGATGTACGAACCCTAGTTGCAGGTGCCAGCAGGCTGGTCTGAGAAACCAGGCCATTTGTGAACACAAAATAGCTTTTTCTGATGTATTAAATCGAATGTACATGAAATGGGTGTTTGGTTGTACCTTCAAATACCAAATTGTAGTGGTATGTAGAAATGTTTTTTCACTGTAATTTGGCCCAAAACAATCATACTTCACCACCATGTCAGTGATTGTGGTAATCAATCCACAAAGATAAGTAGTCTCGTAAAAACCTCTTCCCCTTTGAGAATGTTTCAAAAAAAACATTTTAATTACAGATATTGGTCACTGCCTATTCAAATAAAATAACAATTAAACATATAAATTTTGTTTTTTAAATGGTATTGTTTTCCTTTAATTAATAATATTAAGAACTACTTCTCCTTTTCCACAGTTTCAAGCTCGTACTTTGCGGCCCAACTGAGCATGAGCCTCTCACTCTTTCATGATGTACTGATATATTGTCATTCTGATCTTTGAAAACAGTTGGGGATATATCTCAGTGGTAGAGCAATTGACTGCAGATCAAGAGGTCCCTGGTTCAAATCCGGGTGTCCCCTAAGCCTATTTTGGTTCTGGTGTTTGTAGCTGGGATCTTTCATAAAGTCCCTATGGATCACCATTGACAGAGTCAGTGTTCAGTTGGATCTTATATACTGCTCAAAACCTGGGAATAAATGCATTTTTACACAGGGCGTGGGAACTTTCTGAAACATCATTGATTTATTTTGGAATCCGACTCTTCATTTCACAGCTTCAAACAAAGAGAATGACTATGAAAACAATTGAAAACTTTGTTATACAATTTGGTGCTTCCTTGTAGAGCACTAAAAAAATGGCATAGTATAGTCGGCAGCGCTGCAGTCAATCTATTTCTGATTTAACCTGTGTCCTCAGTCTTACATATATTCCTCCTCTCCTCTGTGCATACAAAATATATGTTTGTTTAAAGCACTTCATTCTTGTGCAACGTAGAAGCTATTTAATTTCTCCTTAAAACCTCTGCCTACGTGCAAAATGTATGAACCCTCGTTGCAGATGAAAAAAGGCTGGCTCGAAGACTCAGGCCATTTTCGAACACAAAATGGCCTTTTCTGATATATTAAATTGATGGTACTTGAAAGGGACGTTTGGGTGTACCTTCCAAATACCAAATTGCAGTGGTATGTAGAAATGTTTTTCGTCCATCATTTGGCCCAAAACAATCATACTTCACCACCATCTCGGTGATTGTGGTAACCAATCCGCGAAAGGATAAGGCGTCCCGTAAAAACCTCTTCCCCTTTGAGAATGTTTCAAAACAAGCATTTTATGTACAGGCATTGGTCCTATGGACCACTGCCTGTTCAAATAAAATAACAATGAAACATATAAATATTTTTTTTAAACGATCCTGTTTTCCTTCAATAAATAATATTAAGAACTACTTCTCCTGTTCCACAGTTTCAAGCTTGTACTTTCCAGCCCAACTGAGCATGATGCTCACACTCTTTCATGAGGTACTGATATATTTTCATTCCGACTCTTACAAACAGGTGGGGACATAGCTCAGTGGTAGAGCATTTGACTGCAGATCAAGAGGTCCCTGGTTCAAATCCAGGTGTCCCCTTAGCCTGTTTTGGTTCTTGTGTTTGTAGCTGGGACTTTTCATAAAACCCCTTTGGATCATCATTGACAGAGTCAGTGTTTGCTTGGATCTTACACTTTAATAGCATTACAATGTCGCTGCTCAAAATCTGAGAGTAAATGCATTTTTATACAGGGCTCGGTATTCCGTATGGGAAATTTCTGAAACAGCATTGATTTATTTTGGAATCTGGCTCTTCCTTTCACAGCACCAAACAAAGGGAATGGACTATGAAAGCAATTGACAACTTTGTTTTACAGTTTGGTGCTTCCTTTGATCGCACTACAGAAATGGCATAGAAAAGTGGGGAGCAATGCAGTCAATCTATTCCTCATTTAACCTGTGTCCTCAGTCTTACATGTATTCCACCTCTTCTCTGTGCATACAAAGTATGTGTTTGTATGAAGCACTTCATTTTTGTGCAATGCATAATCTATTTACTTTCTACTAAAAAACGCTGCCCACGTACAATATGTACGAACCCTAGTTGCAGGTGCAAGCAGGCTGGTCTGAGAAACCAGGCCATTTGCGAACACAAAATAGCTTTTTCTGATGTATTAAATCGAAGGTACATGAAAGGGGTGTTTGGTTGTACCTTCAAATACCAAATTGTAGTGGTATGCAGAAATGTTTTTTCACCGTAATTTGGCCCAAAACAATCATACTTCACCACCATGTCAGTGATTGTGGTAATCAATCCACAAAGATAAGTAGTCTCGTAAAAACCTCTTCCCCTTTGAGAATGTTTCAAAAAAAACATTTTAATTACAGATATTGGTCACTGCCTATTCAAATAAAATAACAATGAAACATATAAATTTTGTTTTTTAAATGGTATTGTTTTCCTTTAATTAATAATATTAAGAACTACTTCTCCTTTTCCACAGTTTCAAGCTCGTACTTTGCAGCCCAACTGAGCATGAGCCTCTCACTCTTTCATGATGTACTGATATATTGTCATTCTGATCTTTGAAAACAGTTGGGGATATAGCTCAGTGGTAGAGCAATTGACTGCAGATCAAGAGGTCCCTGGTTCAAATCCGGGTGTCCCCTAAGCCTATTTTGGTTCTGGTGTTTGTAGCTGGGATCTTTCATAAAGTCCCTTTGGATCACCATTGACAGAGTCAGTGTTCAGTTGGATCTTATATACTGCTCAAAACCTGGGAATAAATGCATTTTTACACAGGGCGTGGGAACTTTCTGAAACATCATTGATTTATTTTGGAATCCGGCTCTTCATTTCACAGCTTCAAACAAAGAGAATGACTATGAAAACAATTGAAAACTTTGTTATACAATTTGGTGCTTCCTTGTAGAGCACTAAAGAAATGGCATAGTATAGTCGGCAGCGCTGCAGTCAATCTATTTCTGATTTAACCTGTGTCCTCAGTCTTACATATATTCCTCCTCTCCTCTGTGCATACAAAATATATGTTTGTTTAAAGCACTTCATTCTTGTGCAACGTAGAAGCTATTTAATTTCTCCTTAAAACCTCTGCCTACGTGCAAAATGTATGAACCCTCGTTGCAGATGAAAAAAGGCTGGCTCGAAGACTCAGGCCATTTTCGAACACAAAATGGCCTTTTCTGATATATTAAATTGATGGTACTTGAAAGGGACGTTTGGGTGTACCTTCCAAATACCAAATTGCAGTGGTATGTAGAAATGTTTTTCGTCCATCATTTGGCCCAAAACAATCATACTTCACCACCATCTCGGTGATTGTGGTAACCAATCCGCGAAAGGATAAGGCGTCCCGTAAAAACCTCTTCCCCTTTGAGAATGTTTCAAAACAAGCATTTTATGTACAGGCATTGGTCCTATGGACCACTGCCTGTTCAAATAAAATAACAATGAAACATATAAATATTTATTTTAAACGATCCCGTTTTCCTTCAATAAATAATATTAAGAACTACTTCTCCGTTTCCACAGTTTCAAGCTTGTACTTTCCGGCCCAAATGAGCATGATGCTCACAATCTTTCATGAGGTACTGATATATTTTCATTCCGACTCTCACAAACAGGTGGGGATATAGCTCAGTGGTAGAGCATTTGACTGCAGATCAAGAGGTCCCTGGTTCAAATCCAGGTGTCCCCTCAGCCTTTTTTGGTTCTTGTGTTTGTAGCTGGGACTTTTCATAAAACCCCTTTGGATCATCATTGACAGAGTCAGTGTTCGCTTGGATCTTACACTTTAATAGCATTACAATGTCACTGCTCAAAACCTGAGAGGAAATGCATTTTTATACAGGGCTCGGTATTCCGTATGGGAAATGTGTGAAAAAGCATTGATTTATTTTGGAATCTGGCTCTTCCTTTCACAGCACCAAACAAAGGGAATGGACTATGAAAGCAATTGGCAACTTTGTTTTACAGTTTGGTGCTTCCTTTGATCGCACTACAGAAATTGCATAGAAAAGTGGGCAGCAATGCAGTCCATCTATTCCTCATTTAACCTGTGTCCTCAGTCTTACATGTATTCCACCTCTTCTCTGTGCATACAAAGTATGTGTTTGTTTGAAGCACTTCATTTTTGTGCAATGCATAATCTATTTACTTTCTACTAAAAAACGCTGCCCACGTACAAGATGTACGAACCGTAGTCTCAGGTGCAAGCAGGCTGGTCTGAGAAACCAGGCCATTTGCGAACACAAAATAGCTTTTTCTGATGTATTAAATCGAAGGTACATGAAAGGGGTGTTTGGTTGTACCTTCAAATACCAAATTGTAGTGGTATGCAGAAATGTTTTTTCACCGTAATTTGGCCCAAAACAATCATACTTCACCACCATATCAGTGATTGTGGTAATCAATCCACAAAGATAAGTAGTCTCGTAAAAACCTCTTCCCCTTTGAGAATGTTTAAAAAAAAACATTTTAATTACAGATATTGGTCACTGCCTATTCAAATAAAATAACAATTAAACATATACATTTTGTTTTTTAAATGGTCTTGTTTTCCTTTAATTAATAATATTAAGAACTACTTCTCCTTTTCCACAGTTTCAAGCTCGTACTTTGCGGCCCAACTGAGCGTGAGCCTCTCACTCTTTCATGATGTACTGATATATTGTCATTCTGATCTTTGAAAACAGTTGAGGATATAGCTCAGTGGTAGAGCATTTGACTGCAGATCAAGAGGTCCCTGATTCAAATCCGGGTGTCCCCTAAGCCTATTTTGGTTCTGGTGTTTGTAGCTGGGATCTTTCATAAAGTCCCTTTGGATCACCATTGACAGAGTCAGTGTTCAGTTGGATCTTATACTTTATTAGCATTACAGTGTCACTGCTCAAAACCTGGGAATAAATGCATTTTTACACAGGGCGTGGGAACTTTCTGAAACATCATTGATTTATTTTGGAATCGGGCTCTTCATTTCACACCTTCAAACAAAGAGAATGACTATGAAAACAATTGAAAACTTTGTTATACAGTTTGGTGCTTCCTTGTAGAGCACTAAAGAAATGGCATAGTATAGTCGGCAGCGCTGCAGTCAATCTATTTCTCATTTAACCTGTGTCCTCAGTCTTACATATATTCCTCCTCTCCTCTGTGCATACAAAATATGTGTTTGTTTAAAGCACTTCATTCTTGTGCAACGTAGAAGCTATTTAATTTCTCCTTAAAACCTCTGCCTACGTGCAAAATGTATGAACCCTCGTTGCAGATGAAAAAAGGCTGGCTCGAAGACTCAGGCCATTTTCGAACACAAAATGGCCTTTTCTGATATATTAAATTGATGGTACTTGAAAGGGACGTTTGGGTGTACCTTCCAAATACCAAATTGCAGTGGTATGTAGAAATGTTTTTCGTCCATCATTTGGCCCAAAACAATCATACTTCACCACCATCTCGGTGATTGTGGTAACCAATCCGCGAAAGGATAAGGCGTCCCGTAAAAACCTCTTCCCCTTTGAGAATGTTTCAAAACAAGCATTTTATGTACAGGCATTGGTCCTATGGACCACTGCCTGTTCAAATAAAATAACAATGAAACATATAAATATTTTTTTTAAACGAACCCGTTTTCCTTCAATAGATAATATTAAGAACTACTTCTCCGGTTCCACAGTTTCAAGCTCATACTTTCCGGCCCAACTGAGCATGATGCTCACACTCTTTCATGAGGTACTGATATATTTTCATTCTGACTCTCACACACAGGTGGGGATATAGCTCAGTGGTAGAGCATTTCACTGCAGATCAAGAGTTCCCTGGTTCAAATCCAGGTGTCCCCTTAGCCTGTTTTGGTTCTTGTGTTTGTAGCTGGGACTTTCCATAAAACCCCTTTGGATCATCATTGACAGAGTCAGTGTTCGCTTGGATCTTACACTTTAATAGCATTACAATGTCACTGCTCAAAACCTGAGAGTAAATGCATTTTTATACAGGGCTCGGTATTCCGTATGGGAAATGTCTGAAAAAGCATTGATTTATTTTGGAATCTGGCTCTTCCTTTCACAGCACCAAACAAAGGGAATGGACTATGAAAGCAATTGACAACTTTGTTTTACAGTTTGGTGCTTCCTTCGATCGCACTACAGAAATTGCATAGAAAAGTGGGCAGCAATGCAGTCAATCTATTCCTCATTTAACCTGTGACCTCAGTCTTACATGTATTCCACCTCTTCTCTGTGCATACAAAGTATGTGTTTGTTTGAAGCACTTCATTTTTGTGCAATTCATAATCTATTTACTTTCTACTAAAAAACGCTGCCCACGTACAAGATGTACGAACCGTAGTCTCAGGTGCAAGCAGGCTGGTCTGAGAAACCAGGCCATTTGCGAACACAAAATAGCTTTTTCTGATGTATTAAATCGAAGGTACATGAAAGGGGTGTTTGGTTGTACCTTCAAATACCAAATTGTAGTGGTATGGAGAAATGTTTTTTCACCGTAATTTGGCCAAAAACAATCATACTTCACCACCATATCAGTGATTGTGGTAATCAATCCACAAAGATAAGTAGTCTCGTAAAAACCTCTTCCCCTTTGAGAATGTTTCAAAACAAACATTTTAATTACAGATATTGGTCCTATGGACCACTGCCTATTCAAATAAAATAACAATTAAACGTATACATTTTGTTTTTAAATTGATCCTGTTTTCCTTTAATTAAAAATATTAAGAACTACTTCTCCTTTTCCACAGTTTCAAGCTCGTACTTTGCGGCCCAACTGAGCATGAGCCTCTCACTCTTTCATGATGTACTGATATATTGTCATTCTGATCTTTGAAAACAGTTGGGGATATAGCTCAGTGGTAGAGCATTTGACTGCAGATCAAGAGGTCCCTGGTTCAAATCCGGGTGTCCCCTAAACCTATTTTGGTTCTGGTGTTTGTAGCTGGCATCTTTCATAAAGTCCCTTTGGATCACCATTGACAGAGTCAGTGTTCAGTTGGATCTTATACTTTATTAGCATTACAGTGTCACTGCTCAAAACCTGGGAATAAATGCATTTTTACACAGGGCGTGGGAACTTTCTGAAACATCATTGATTTATTTTGGAATCCGGCTCTTCATTTCACAGCTTCAAACAAAGAGAATGACTATGAAAACAATTGAAAACTTTGTTATACAGTTTGGTGCTTCCTTGTAGAGCACTAAAGAAATGGCATAGTATAGTCGGCAGCGCTGCAGTCAATCTATTTCTCATTTAACCTGTGTCCTCAGTCTTACATATATTCCTCCTCTCCTCTGTGCATACAAAATATGTGTTTGTTTAAAGCACTTCATTCTTGTGCAACGTAGAAGCTATTTAATTTCTCCTTAAAACCTCTGCCTACGTGCAAAATGTATGAACCCTCGTTGCAGATGAAAAAAGGCTGGCTCGAAGACTCAGGCCATTTTCGAACACAAAATGGCCTTTTCTGATATATTAAATTGATGGTACTTGAAAGGGACGTTTGGGTGTACCTTCCAAATACCAAATTGCAGTGGTATGTAGAAATGTTTTTAGTCCATCATTTGGCCCAAAACAATCATACTTCACCACCATCTCGGTGATTGTGGTAACCAATCCGCGAAAGGATAAGGCGTCCCGTAAAAACCTCTTCCCCATTGAGAATGTTTCAAAACAAGCATTTTATGTACAGGCATTGGTCCTATGGACCACTGCCTGTTCAAATAAAATAACAATGAAACATATAAATATTTTTTTTAAACGATCCCGTTTTCCTTCAATAAATAATATTAAGAACTACTTCTCCGTTTCCACAGTTTCAAGCTTGTACTTTCTGGCCCAAATGAGCATGATGCTCACAATCTTTCATGAGGTACTGATATATTTTCATTCCGACTCTCACAAACAGGTGGGGATATAGCTCAGTGGTAGAGCATTTGACTGCAGATCAAGAGGTCCCTGGTTCAAATCCAGGTGTCCCCTCAGCCTTTTTTGGTTCTTGTGTTTGTAGCTGGGACTTTTCATAAAACCCCTTTGGATCATCATTGACAGAGTCAGTGTTCGCTTGGATCTTACACTTTAATAGCATTACAATGTCACTGCTCAAAACCTGAGAGTAAATGCATTTTTATACAGGGCTCGGTATTCCGTATGGGAAATGTGTGAAAAAGCATTGATTTATTTTGGAATCTGGCTCTTCCTTTCACAGCACCAAACAAAGGGAATGGACTATGAAAGCAATTGGCAACTTTGTTTTACAGTTTGGTGCTTCCTTTGATCGCACTACAGAAATTGCATAGAAAAGTGGGCAGCAATGCAGTCCATCTATTCCTCATTTAACCTGTGTCCTCAGTCTTACATGTATTCCACCTCTTCTCTGTGCATACAAAGTATGTGTTTGTTTGAAGCACTTCATTTTTGTGCAATGCATAATCTATTTACTTTCTACTAAAAAACGCTGCCCACGTACAAGATGTACGAACCGTAGTCTCAGGTGCAAGCAGGCTGGTCTGAGAAACCAGGCCATTTGCGAACACAAAATAGCTTTTTCTGATGTATTAAATCGAAGGTACATGAAAGGGGTGTTTGGTTGTACCTTCAAATACCAAATTGTAGTGGTATGCAGAAATTTTTTTTCACCGTAATTTGGCCCAAAACAATCATACTTCACCACCATATCAGTGATTGTGGTAATCAATCCACAAAGATAAGTAGTCTCGTAAAAACCTCTTCCCCTTTGAGAATGTTTCAAAACAAACATTTTAATTACAGATATTGGTCCTATGGACCACTGCCTATTCAAATAAAATAACAATTAAACGTATACATTTTGTTTTTTAAATGATCCTGTTTTCCTTTAATTAAAAATATTAAGAACTACTTCTCCTTTTCCACAGTTTCAAGCTCGTACTTTGTGGCCCAACAGAGCTTGAGCCTCTCACTCTTTCATGATGTACTGATATATTGTCATTCTGATCTTTGAAAACAGTTGGGGATATAGCTCAGTGGTAGAGCATTTGACTGCAGATCAAGTGGTCCCTGGTTCAAATCCGGGTGTCCTCTAAACCTATTTTGGTTCTGGCGTTTGTAGCTGGGATCTTTCATAAAGTCCCTTTGGATCACCATTGACAGAGTCAGTGTTCAGCTGGATCTTATACTTTATTAGCATTACAGTGTCACTGCTCAAAACCTGGGAGTAAATGCATTTTTACACAGGGCGTGGGAACTTACTGAAACATCATTGATTCATTTTGGAATCCGGCTCTTCCTTTCACAGCTTCAAGCAAAGAGAATGACTATGAAAACAATTGAAAACTTTGTTATACAGTTTGGTGCTTCCTTGTAGCGCACTAAAGAAATGGCATAGTATACTCGGCAGCGCTGCAGTCAATCTATTTCTCATTTAACCTGTGTCCTCAGTCTTACATATATTCCTCCTCTCCTCTGTGCATACAAAATATGTGTTTGCTTAAAGCACTTCATTCTTGTGCAACGTAGAAACTATTTAATTTCTCCTTAAAACCTCTGCCTACGTGCAAAATGTATGAACCCTCGTTGCAGATGAAAAAAGGCTGGCTCGAAGACTCAGGCCATTTTCGAACACAAAATGGCCTTTTCTGATATATTAAATTGATGGTACTTGAAAGAGACGTTTGGGTGTACCTTCCAAATACCAAATTGCAGTGGTATGTAGAAATGTTTTTCGTCCATCATTTGGCCCAAAACAATCATACTTCACCACCATCTCGGTGATTGTGGTAACCAATCCGCGAAAGGATAAGGCGTCCCGTAAAAACCTCTTCCCCTTTGAGAATGTTTCAAAACAAGCATTTTATGTACAGGCATTGGTCCTATGGACCACTGCCTGTTCAAATAAAATAACAATGAAACATATAAATATTTATTTTAAACGATCCCGTTTTCCTTCAATAAATAATATTAAGAACTACTTCTCCTGTTCCAGAGTTTCAAGCTTGTACTTTCCGGCCCAACTGGGCATGATGCTCACACTCTTTCATGAGGTACTGATATATTTTCATTCCGACTCTCGCAAACAGGTGGGGATATAGCTCAGTGGTAGAGCATTTGACTGCAGATCAAAAGGTCCCTGGTTCAAATCCAGGTGTCCCATTAGCCAGTTTTGGTTCTTGTGTTTGTAGCTGGGACTTTTCATAAAACCCCTTTGGATCATCATTGACAGAGTCAGTGTTCGCTTGGATCTTACACTTTAATAGCATTACAATGTCACTGCTCAAAACCTGAGAGTAAATGCATTTTTATACAGGGCTCGGTATTCCGTATGGGAAATGTCTGAAAAAGCATTGATTTATTTTGGAATCTGGCTCTTCCTTTCACAGCACCAAACAAAGGGAATGGACTATGAAAGCAATTGACAACTTTGTTTTACAGTTTGGTGCTTCCTTTGATCGCACTACGGAAATTGCATAGAAAAGTGGGCAGCAATGCAGTCAGTCTATTCCTCATTTAATCTGTGTCCTCAGTCTTACTTGTATTCCACCTCTTCTCTGTGCATACAAAGTATGTGTTTGTTTGAAGTACTTCATTTTTGTGCAATGCATAATCTATTTACTTTCTACTAAAAAACGCTGCCCACGTACAAGATGTACGAACCCTAGTCTCAGGTGCAAGCAGGCTGGTCTGAGAAACCAGGCCATTTGCGAACACAAAATAGCTTTTTCTGATGTATTAAATCGAAGGTACATGAAAGGGGTGTTTGGTTGTACCTTCAAATACCAAATTGTAGTGGTATGCAGAAATGTTTTTTCACCGTAATTTGGCCCAAAACAATCATACTTCACCACCATATCAGTGATTGTGGCAATCAATCCACAAAGATAAGTAGTCTCGTAAAAACCTCTTCCCCTTTGAGAATGTTTTAAAAAAAACATTTTAATTACAGATATTGGTCACTGCCTATTCAAATAAAATAACAATTAAACATATACATTTTGTTTTTTAAATGGTCTTGTTTTCCTTTAATTAATAATATTAAGAACTACTTCTCCTTTTCCACAGTTTCAAGCTCGTACTTTGCGGCCCAACTGAGCTTGAGCCTCTCACTCTTTCATGATGTACTGATATATTGTCATTCTGATCTTTGAAAAAAGTTGGGGATATAGCTCAGTGGTAGAGCATTTGACTGCAGATCAAGAGGTCCCTGGTTCAAATCCAGGTGTCCCCTTAGCCTGTTTTGGTTCTTGTGTTTGTAGCTGGGACTTTTCATAAAACCCCTTAGGATCATCATTGACAGAGTCAGTGTTCGCTTGGATCTTACACTTTAATAGCATTACAATGTCACTGCTCAAAACCTGAGAGTAAATGCATTTTTATACAGGGCTCGGTATTCCGTATGGGAAATGTCTGAAAAAGCATTGATTTATTTTGGAATCTGGCTCTTCCTTTCAGAGCACCAAACAAAGGGAATGGACTATGAAAGCAATTGACAACTTTGATTTACAGTTTGGTGCTTCCTTCGATCGCACTACAGAAATTGCATAGAAAAGTGGGCAGCAATGCAGTCAATCTATTCCTCATTTAACCTGTGTCCTCAGTCTTACATGTATTCCACCTCTTCTCTGTGCATACAAAGAATGTGTTTGTTTGAAGCACTTCATTTTTGTGCAATGCATAATCTATTTACTTTCTACCAAAAAACGCTGCCCACGTACAAGATGTACGAACCCTAGTTGCAGGTGCAAGCAGGCTGGTCTGAGAAACCAGGCCATTTGCGAACACAAAATAGCTTTTTCTGATGTATTAAATCGAAGGTACATGAAAGGGGTGTTTGGTTGTACCTTCAAATACCAAATTGTAGTCGTATGCAGAAATGTTTTTTCACCGTACTTTGGCCCAAAACAATCATACTTCACCACCATATCAGTGATTGTGGTAATCAATCCACAAAGATAAGTAGTCTCGTAAAAACCTCTTCCCCTTTGAGAATGTTTCAAAAAAAACATTTTAATTACAGATATTGGTCCTATGGACCACTGCCTATTCAAATAAAATAACAATTAAACATATACATTTAGTTTTTTAAATGATCCTGGTTTCCTTTAATTAATAATATTAAGAACAACTTCTCCTTTTCCACAGTTTCAAGCTCGTACTTTGCGGCCCAACTGAGCATGAGCCTCTCACTCTTTCATGATGTACTGATATATTGTCATTCTGATCACTGAAAACAGTTGGGGATATAGCTCACTGGTGGAGCATTTGACTGCAGATCAAGAGGTCCCTGGTTCAAATCCGGGTGTCCCCTAAACCTATTTTGGTTCTGGTGTTTGTAGCTGGGATCTTTCATAAAGTCCCTTTGGATCACCATTGACAGAGTCAGTGTTCAGTTGGATCTTATACTTTATTAGCATTACAGTGTCACTGCTCAAAACCTGGGAATAAATGCATTTTTACACAGGGCGTGGGAACTTTCTGAAACATCATTAATTTATTTTGGAATCCGGCTCTTCCTTTCACAGCTTCAAACAAAGAGAATGACTATGAAAACAATTGAAAACTTTGTTATACAGTTTGGTGCTTCCTTGTAGCGCACTAAAGTAATGGCATAGTATACTCGGCAGCGCTGCAGTCAATCTATTTCTCATTTAACCTGTGTCCTCAGTCTTACATATATTCCTCCTCTCCTCTGTGCATACAAAGTATGTGTTTGTTTAAAGCACTTCATTCTTGTGCAATGTAGAAACTATTTAATTTCTCCTTAAAACCTCTGCCTACGTGCAAAATGTATGAACCCTCGTTGCAGATGAAAAAAAGGCTGGCTCGAAGACTCAGGCCATTTTCGAACACAAAATGGCCTTTTCTGATATATTAAATTGATGGTACTTGAAAGGGACGTTTGGGTGTATGTTGGACTTGGCCCTTCTGGCAGGTTCACCCCTGAACTTTTTTGCTTTTTATTGGTGACTTGGTGTGGTGATTTTTGGTTTCTGCGCACTTTCCCTGTGTCCCAGGGTAAAGTGCGTGCGCACTCTGAGTGCATGTGGTGAGATAGGCCTGCCCTCCCATAGGAATGCATGGGGAATGTATGTGTCCCTAGTAGTTCCTGATGCGTGGGGTGTGCAGGCCCGAGTTTGGTATGTGCGTACTCGTGTGATTGAATGCTGCGCGATGATGTGTGCGGCGTGCATGTACCTAGTGTGGAAGTGCCACTTCTAGAAGTGGGCACTTCGGTGTGCAGTGTGAAATGTGTGCCTTGTCGCGTGATTGGCTGGTTGAGGTCATGTGACGGGCTAGGGATTCCCCAGAGTCAGGATGAGTCACCCAGTGGTGAATGGGGAGATCAGCAGCTAGATGGGTGGGAGGAGTACACCTGGGTCCTGAATAGGGCAGGGTTTTCCCCACACAATGCTGGCTCTGCCCCCTGTGGTGCGACTGACGACCCTAGCCCTGCCAGTGAATAGAGTGAGGGGCTGAGCACATCAAGGGTGCTCCCCAACCAGCTGCGACTGGTTTTCCCCCTCACCCTGAATACAGAACAAAGGGTTTTACTGTATAAAAATGGGCCTGTGTCCCCACAGAAACGGTTCTCTGCCAGGATCTTACCTGAGGGGGGCTGCTGCTGCTGCTGGACCAGAGGACCGCCACTTGGATTACCTCCCTGCCTGGAGGCCCAGTGAGCTGGCTCTGGGTCCAGCCTTGCCCCCCACCCCTGCCCTGCTGCATGCAGGGAAGAACTTTGCTTGGATCCTACTTAAAGCGCTGGGAGCGCTTTATTGTTCCCCTAAAGCACCGGGAAGTGCTTTTCTTTCCCTCATAGCGCTGGGAGCGCTTGATGTGTGTCCCTGAGCGCCTGGGAGCGCTTTCATTGGCTTCATAGCGCTAGGAGCGCTTTATTTTTGAAAGCCGGTGCCCACCCGGCGTTTGCCCCGTCTGAGCTGACCTTAAAGTCCCCTGGCAGGTGCCCACCTTGCCAGGGACATCGCCGTGGTCGTTGGCGGGTGCCCACCCCGCTTCCTTCAGTATTTATACAACGGGTGCCTACCCCACGTTATTGCCACCTTAGCAGGAGCCCACCCCGCATTTTGGTTGCCGAAATCACCGCCGCAGCCAGGCTCCCAGGAAGTCAGGCGGCCCGTGTTGGGACGTGGGCGGAGCTTAACCAGGAAGCGGACGGGAGCCTACCCTGCGCTCCTGGGATCCTCGCGAGAAGAGAAGCGGACGTGCGGCGGCTTCCCCTGCAGGGCTCCCGCGAGTGGTGAGAGCCCTGCAAGGTCCAGCGGAGCAGCACGCCAAGGAGAGAAGCGGAGAGCCTCCCGCCGTCACCAGAGACATCAGTGCAGCCTCCGATTCAGCCGGTGAGTGGGGCTCTTGCCAGGAGGGTGCGCGAAGCAGCCTGAGTGGTTGCTGAGCGCTGGCGCGCCCCAACGTGCAGGGACCTTGTTATGGAGAGCCTCGCCCGGCTCTTCAGCGTGGGGGGACTCCGCGCATATGCTAAGGGTGCCGGTATCTGTCCTTGAGCCCCGAGAAGGCTCCAACGTACGGGGGCATTGTGTGCTCGAGAGCGCTGGTGCGTTGCAACGTCTGGCCCCATCATTTGTCTCGAGCCCACGAGGCTCCAACGCAGAGGGCATATTTATGTTCAGAGTCCAGAGGGACTCCAACGGCAGCGCATTGTTTGTGTAGAGCGCAGTGCACGCTCCAATGCATACGGGGGCATTTCTTTGGCGATTGAGTGGCCCCAGATGGCAGCGGGCCACTCCCACCTTGCCCCACAATATTGATCAGAGCCTGCGAGGCTCAGGGGGCCACAAGTGTTTTCTTAGGGTCCAGGAGAGGCTCCAACCCCTGCCATATTTATTTAGGAAGGCACAGTGGTGCCCCAGCATCTCTCCAGTTGCCCAGCACTTAGTGGGCAACTGCTACGTGTAGGTTGTGCTTTGTGCGCCTTGGTTTGCGCAGTCTGCGCAGGCGCACCCTGACTCTGCTGGACACAGGGCGCCCTTGCCCCTTCAAGGTCAGTTGGCCTAGGGACTGCCCCAGATAGTGGCTGATGTGAGTTCTTGCGCTATTGTTCCTTTCCTGCACCTCTGAATGTGTATTTATGCGTCATGTGCCTTGTTCTACACCGCTGAATGTAGTTTATGCATCATGTGTTTATGTGCTGAGACCCCTACAGGTATTGTAATACTTAGGTTGTTGTTTTCTCCCTAGTACAGGTGGTACTAGTGAGGTCCTGGTTCCCTGCGCGATATTGTCCTAAGGTCGTTAGGGTTGCGTAGGTGGTGCTTACCTGATACCAGTAGTTACTGGTTGTGTGCTACATTTGCTATTTTGTACTACAGTATTATTCCTAAGTTCTAAGAGTGCTAATTTCGGACAGTGGTCCATGTGGCCCTGTCCCCTGTACATATAATCCCTTGTAAATTCTGCCCGTGCCTGTTGGCACATTGTAAAGTGTGTGTTTTTATCTGATGTGTTGTGTATAATACAAAGGCTATTTTTATAGAATACCTTGTGTAGAGTTTCCTTTGTGGTGGGCCTTGGGTGTTGTTGCTGGGTGCGCACGCAAACGCTTTACACATCGCCTCAGGGATAAGCCTGACTGCTCGTGCCAAGCTACCAAGGGGGTGAGCAGGGGTTATCTTTGGCGTGTAACTCCCCAGCCCTGACTAGAGTGGTGGTTTCTGCCTGGCTTTGGCGCAAGCCTCAGCCAACCAGAAATCCCATTTCTAACAGTGTACCTTCCAAATACCAAATTGCAGTGATATGAAGAAATGTTTTTCGTCCATCATTTGGCCCAAAACAATCATACTTCACCACCATCTCGGTGATTGTGGTAACCAATCCGCGAAAGGATAAGGCGTCCCGTAAAAACCTCTTCCCCTTTGAGAATGTTTCAAAGCAAGTATTTTATGTACAGGCATTGCTCCTGTGGACCACTGCCTGTTCAAATAAAATAACAATGAAACATATAAATATTTTTTTTAAACGATCCCGTTTTCCTTCAATAAATAATATTAAGAACTACTTCTCCTGTTCCACAGTTTCAAGCTTGTACTTTCCGGCCCAACTGAGCATGATGCTCACACTCTTTCATGAGGTACTACTGATATATTTTCATTCCGACTCTCACAAACAGGTGGGGATATAGCTCAGTGGTAGAGCATTTGACTGCAGATCAAGAGGTCCCTGGTTCAAATCCAGGTGTCCCCTTATCCTGTTTTGGTTCTTGTGTTTGTAGCTGGGACTTTTCATAAAACCCCTTTGGATCATCATTGACAGAGTCAGTGTTAGCTTGGATCTTACACTTTAACAGCATTACAATGTCACCGCTCAAAACCTGAGAGTAAATGCATTTTTATACAGGGCTCGGTATTCTGTATGGGAAATGTCTGAAAAAGCATTGATTTATTTTGGAATCTGACTCTTCCTTTCACAGCACCAAACAAAGGGAATGGACTATGAAAGCAATTGACAACTTTGTTTTACAGTTTGGTGCTTCCTTTGATCGCACTACAGAAATGGCATAGAAAAGTGGGCAGAAATGCAGTCAATCTATTCCTCATTTAACCTGTGTCCTCAGTCTTACATGTATTCCACCTCTTCTCTGTGCATACAAAGTATGTGTTTGTTTGAAGCACTTCATTTTTGTGCAATGCATAATCTATTTACTTTCTACTAAAAAACGCTGCCCACGTACAAGATGTACTAACCCTAGTCTCAGGTGCAAGCAGGCTGGTCTGAGAAACCAGGCCATTTGCGAACACAAAACAGCTTTTTCTGATGTATTAAATCGAAGGTACATGAAAGGGGTGTTTGGTTGTACCTTCAAATACCAAATTGTGGTGGTATACAGAAATGTTTTTTCACCGTAATTTGGCCTAAAACAATCATACTTCACCACCATATCAGTGATTGTGGTAATCAATCCACAAAGAAAGGTAGTCTCGTAAAAACCTCTTCCCCTTTGAGAATGTTTCAAAACAAACATTTCAATTACAGATATTGGTCCTATGGACCACTGCCTATTCAAATAAAATAACAATTAAACATATACATTTTGTTTTTTAAATGATCCTGTTTTCCTTTAATTAATAATATTAAGAACTACTTCTCCTTTTCCACAGTTTCAAGCTCGTACTTTGTGGCCCAACTGAGCTTGAGTCGCTCACTCTTTCATGATGTACTGATATATTGTCATTCTGAACTTTGAAAACAGTTGGGGATATAGCTCAGTGGTAGAGCATTTGACTGCAGATCAAGAGGTCCCTGGTTCAAATCCGGGTGTCCCCTAAACCTATTTTGGTTCTGGTGTTTGTAGCTGGGATCTTTCATAAAGTCCCTTTGGATCACCATTGACAGAGTCAGTGTTCAGTTGGATCTTATACTTTATTAGCATTACAGAGTCACTGCTCAAAACCTGGGAATAAATGCATTTTTACACAGGGCGTGGGAACTTTCTGAAACATCATTGATTTATTTTGGAATCCGGCTCTTCATTTCACAGCTTCAAACAAAGAGAATGACTATGAAAACAATTGAAAAGTTTGTTATACAGTTTGGTGCTTCCTTGTAGCGCACTAAAGAAATGGCATAGTATACTCGGCAGCACTGCAGTCAATCTATTTCTCATTTAACCTGTGTCCTCAGTCTTACATATATTCCTCCTCTCCTCTGTGCATACAAAATATGTGTTTGTTTAAAGCACTTCATTCTTGTGCAACGTAGAAACTATTTAATTACTCCTTAAAACCTCTGCCTACGTGCAAAATGTATGAACCCTCGTTGCAGATGAAAAAAGGCTGGCTCGAAGACTCAGGCCATTTTTGAACACAAAATGGCCTTTTCTGATATATTAAATTGATGGTACTTGAAAGGGACGTTTGGGTGTACCTTCCAAATACCAAATTGCAGTGGTATGTAGAAATGTTTATCGTCCATCATTTGGCCCAAAACAATCATACTTCACCACCATCTCGGTGATTGTGGTAACTAATCCGCGAAAGGATAAGGCGTCCCGTAAAAACCTCTTCCCCTTTGAGAATGTTTCAAAACAAGCATTTTATGAACAGTCATTGGTCCTATGGACCACTGCCTGTTCAAATAAAATAACAATGAAACATGTAAATAATTTTTTTAAACGATCCCGTTTTCCTTCAATAAATAATATTAGGAACTACTTCTCCTGTTCCACAGTTTCAAGCTTGTACTTTCCGGCCCAACTGAGCATGATGCTCACAGTTTTTCATTAGGTACTGATATATTTTCATTCCGACTCTCACAAACAGGTGGGGATATAGCGCAGTGGTAGAGCATTTGACTGCAGATCAAGAGGTCCCTGGTTCAAATCCAGGTGTCCCCTTAGCCTGTTTTGGTTCTTGTGTTTGTAGCTGGGACTTTTCATAAAACCCCTTTGGATCATCATTGACAGAGTCAGTGTTCGCTTGGATCTTACACTTTAATAGCATTACAATGTCACTGCTCAAAACCTGAGAGTAAATGCATTTTTATACAGGGCTCGGTATTCCGTATGGGAAATTTCTGAAACAGCATTGATTTATTTTGGAATCTGGCTCTTCCTTTCACAGCACCAAAGAAAGGGAATGACTATGAAAACAATTGAAAACTTTGTTATACAGTTTGGTGCTTCCTTGTAGCACAATAAAGAAATGGCATAGTATACTCGGCAGCGCTGCAGTCAATCTATTTCTCATTTAACCTGTGTCCTCAGTCTTACATATATTCCTCCTCTCCTCTGTGCATACAAAATATGTGTTTGTTTAAAGCACTTCATTCTTGTGCAACGTAGAAACTATTTAATTTCTCCTTAAAACCTCTGCCTACGTGCAAAATGTATGAACCCTCGTTGCAGATGAAAAAAGGCTGGCTCGAAGACTCAGGCCATTTTCGAACACAAAATGGCCTTTTCTGATATATTAAATTGATGGTACTTGAAAGGGACGTTTGGGTGTACCTTCCAAATACCAAATTGCAGTGGTATGTAGAAATGTTTATCGTCCATCATTTGGCCCAAAACAATCACACTTCACCACCATCTCAGTGATTGTGGTAACCAATCCGCGAAAGGATAAGGCGTCCCGTAAAAACCTCTTCCCCTTGATATATGGCGTGGGAGCCACATGTGTTCCTTCCAGGAGCTTCAGCCCCGCTTCTCGCTGCAGCCTTCTCAATTTTATCGCTACCTTCAATTGCGCCATGCGGTCCGGACCCACGTCCCTCTTGACTCTAGATTGCCTTCCCATAGCCCGCCTGAAGCCCAGGTGATGTTAGGGTGTCTGGGGAAGGGGGGCATATCCCGCATTTACAAATCCCTGATTAACAATACCCCGGTAGACTGGAGCGGACTAAAACAGCGATGGGAGGCCTGGGTGGGACCCCTAGATGACGCGGACTGGAGGGACGCCCTTATGGCCCCTCGGTCGCTGCCCACGTACAAGATGTACGAACCCTAGTCTCAGGTGCAAGCAGGCTGGTCTGAGAAACCAGGCCATTTGCGAACACAAAACAGCTTTTTCTGATGTATTAAATCGAAGGTACATGAAAGGGGTGTTTGGTTGTACCTTCAAATACCAAATTGTGGTGGTATACAAAAATGTTTTTTCACCGTAATTTGGCCCAAAACAATCATACTTCACCACCATATCAGTGATTGTGGTAATCAATCCACAAAGATAGGTAGTCTCGTAAAAACCTCTTCCCCTTTGAGAATGTTTCAAAACAAACATTTCAATTACAGATATTGGTCCTATGGACCACTGCCTATTCAAATAAAATAACAATTAAACATATACATTTTGTTTTTTATATGATCCTGTTTTCCTTTAATTAATAATATTAAGAACTACTTCTCCTTTTCCACAGTTTCAAGCTCGTACTTTGTGGCCCAACTGAGCTTGAGTTGCTCACTCTTTCATGATGTACTGATATATTGTCATTCTGATCTTAGAAAACAGTTGGGGATATAGCTCAGTGGTAGAGCATTTGACTGCAGATCAAGAGGTCCCTGGTTCAAATCCGGGTGTCCCCTAAACCTATTTTGGTTCTGGTGTTTGTAGCTGGTTTCTTTCATAAAGTCCCTTTGGATCACCATTGACAGAGTCAGTGTTCAGTTGGATCTTATACTTTATTAGCATTACAGTGTCACTGCTCAAAACCTGGGAATAAATGCATTTTTACACAGGGCGTGGGAACTTTCTGAAACATCATTGATTTATTTTGTAATCCGGCTCTTCCTTTCACAGCTTCAAGCAAAGAGAATGACTATGAAAACAATGCTGCCCACGTACAAGATGTACGAACCCTAGTCTCAGGTGCAAACAGGCTGGTCTGAGAAACCAAGCCATTTGCGAACACAAAACAGGTTTTTCTGATGTATTAAATCGAAGGTACATGAAAGGTGTGTTTGGTTGTACCTTCAAATACCAAATTGTAGTGGTATGCAGAAATGTTTTTTCACCGTAATTTGGCCCAAAACAATCATACTTCACCACCATATCAGTGATTGTGGCAATCAATCCACAAAGATAAGAAGTCTCGTAAAAACCTCTTCCCCTTTGAGAATGTTTTAAAAAAAACATTTTAATTACAGATATTGGTCACTGCCTATTCAAATAAAATAACAATTAAACATATACATTTTGTTTTTTAAATGGTCTTGTTTTCCTTTAATTAATAATATTAAGAACTACTTCTCCTTTTCCACAGTTTCAAGCTCGTACTTTGCGGCCCAACTGAGCTTGAGCCTCTCACTCTTTCATGATGTACTGATATATTGTCATTCTGATCTTTGAATACAGTTGGGGATATAGCTCAGTGGTAGAGCATTTGACTGCAGATCAAGAGGTCCCTGGTTCAAATCCGGGTGTCCCCTAAGCCTATTTTGGTTCTGGTGTTTGTAGCTGGGATCTTTCATAAAGTCCCTTTGGATCACCATTGACAGAGTCAGTGTTCAGTTGGATCTTATACTTTATTAGCATTACAGTGTCACTGCTCAAAACCTGGGAATAAATGCATTTTTACACAGGGCGTGGGAACTTTCTGAAACATCATTGATTTATTTTGGAATCCGGCTCTTCATTGCACAGCTTCAAACAAAGAGAATGACTATGAAAACAATTGAAAACTTTGTTATACAGTTTGGTGCTTCCTTGTAGAGCACTAAAGAAATGGCATAGTATAGTCGGCAGCGCTGCAGTCAATCTATTTCTCATTTAACCTGTGTCCTCAGTCTTACATATATTCCTCCTCTCCTCTGTGCATACAAAATATGTGTTTGTTTAAAGCACTTCATTCTTGTGCAACGTAGAAGCTATTTAATTTCTCCTTAAAACCTCTGCCTACGTGCAAAATGTATGAACCCTCGTTGCAGATGAAAAAAGGCTGGCTCGAAGACTCAGGCCATTTTCGAACACAAAATGGCCTTTTCTGATATATTAAATTGATGGTACTTGAAAGGGACGTTTGGGTGTACCTTCCAAATACCAAATTGCAGTGGTATGTAGAAATGTTTTTCGTCCATCATTTGGCCCAAAACAATCATACTTCACCACCATCTCGGTGATTGTGGTAACCAATCCGCGAAAGGATAGGGCGTCCCGTAAAAACCTCTTCCCCTTTGAGAATGTTTCAAAACAAGCATTTTATGTACAGGCATTGGTCCTATGGACCACTGCCTGTTCAAATAAAATAACAATGAAACATATAAATATTTTTTTTAAACGAACCCGTTTTCCTTCAATAGATAATATTAAGAACTACTTCTCCGGTTCCACAGTTTCAAGCTTATACTTTCCGGCCCAACTGAGCATGATGCTCACACTCTTTCATGAGGTACTGATATATTTTCATTCCGACTCTCACACACAGGTGGGGATATAGCTCAGTGGTAGAGCATTTCACTGCAGATCAAGAGGTCCCTGGTTCAAATCCAGGTGTTCCCTTAGCCTGTTTTGGTTCTTGTGTTTGTAGCTGGGACTTTCCATAAAACCCCTTTGGATCATCATTGACAGAGTCAGTGTTCGCTTGGATCTTACACTTTAATAGCATTACAATGTCACTGCTCAAAACCTGAGAGTAAATGCATTTTTATACAGGGCTCGGTATTCCGTATGGGAAATGTCTGAAAAAGCATTGATTTATTTTGGAATCTGGCTCTTCCTTTCACAGCACCAAACAAAGGGAATGGACTATGAAAGCAATTGACAACTTTGTTTTACAGTTTGGTGCTTCCTTTGATCGCACTACAGAAATTGCATAGAAAAGTGGGCAGCAATGCAGTCAATCTATTCCTCATTTAACCTGTGACCTCAGTCTTACATGTATTCCACCTCTTCTCTGTGCATACAAAGTATGTGTTTGTTTGAAGCACTTCATTTTTGTGCAATTCATAATCTATTTACTTTCTACTAAAAAACGCTGCCCACGTACAAGATGTACGAACCGTAGTCTCAGGTGCAAGCAGGCTGGTCTGAGAAACCAGGCCATTTGCGAACACAAAATAGCTTTTTCTGATGTATTAAATCGAAGGTAGATGAAAGGGGTGTTTGGTTGTACCTTCAAATACCAAATTGTAGTGGTATGGAGAAATGTTTTTTCACCGTAATTTGGCCAAAAACAATCATACTTCACCACCATATCAGTGATTGTGGTAATCAATCCACAAAGATAAGTAGTCTCGTAAAAACCTCTTCCCCTTTGAGAATGTTTCAAAACAAACATTTTAATTACAGATATTGGTCCTATGGACCACTGCCTATTCAAATAAAATAACAATTAAACGTATACATTTTGTTTTTAAATTGATCCTGTTTTCCTTTAGTTAAAAATATTAAGAACTACTTCTCCTTTTCCACAGTTTCAAGCTCGTACTTTGCGGCCCAACTGAGCATGAGCCTCTCACTCTTTCATGATGTACTGATATATTGTCATTCTGATCTTTGAAAACAGTTGGGGATATAGCTCAGTGGTAGAGCATTTGACTGCAGATCAAGAGGTCCCTGGTTCAAATCCGGGTGTCCCCTAAACCTATTTTGGTTCTGGTGTTTGTAGCTGGCATCTTTCATAAAGTCCCTTTGGATCACCATTGACAGAGTCAGTGTTCAGTTGGATCTTATACTTTATTAGCATTACAGTGTCACTGCTCAAAACCTGGGAATAAATGCATTTTTACACAGGGCGTGGGAACTTTCTGAAACATCATTGATTTATTTTGGAATCCGGCTCTTCATTTCACAGCTTCAAACAAAGAGAATGACTATGAAAACAATTGAAAACTTTGTTATACAGTTTGGTGCTTCCTTGTAGCGCACTAAAGAAATGGCATAGTATAGTCGGCAGCGCTGCAGTCAATCTATTTCTCATTTAACCTGTGTCCTCAGTCTTACATATATTCCTCCTCTCCTCTGTGCATACAAAATATGTGTTTGTTTAAAGCACTTCATTCTTGTGCAACGTAGAAACTATTTAATTTCTCCTTAAAACCTCTGCCTACGTGCAAAATGTATGAACCCTCCTTGCAGATGAAAAAAGGCTGGCTCGAAGACTCAGGCCATTTTCGAACACAAAATGGCCTTTTCTGATATATTAAATTGATGGTACTTGAAAGGGACGTTTGGGTGTACCTTCCAAATACCAAATTGCAGTGGTATGTAGAAATGTTTTTCGTCCATCATTTGGCCCAAAACAATCATACTTCACCACCATATCGGTGATTGTGGTAACCAATCCGCGAAAGGATAAGGCGTCCCGTAAAAACCTCTTCCCCTTTGAGAATGTTTCAAAACAAGCATTTTATGTACAGGCATTGGTCCTATGGACCACTGCCTGTTCAAATAAAATAACAATGAAACATATAAATATTTTTTTTAAACGATCCCGTTTTCCTTCAATAAATAATATTAAGAACTACTTCTCCTGTTCCACAGTTTCAAGCTTGTACTTTCCGGCCCAACTGAGCATGATGCTCACACTCTTTCATGAGGTACTGATATATTTTCATTCCGACTCTTACAAACAGGTGGGGACATAGCTCAGTGGTAGAGCATTTGACTGCGGATCAAGAGGTCCCTGGTTCAAATCCAGGTGTCCCCTTAGCCTGTTTTGGTTCTTGTGTTTGTAGCTGGGACTTTTCATAAAACCCCTTTGGATCATCATTGACAGAGTCAGTGTTCACTTGGATCTTACACTTTAATAGCATTACAATGTCACTGCTCAAAACCTGAGAGTAAATGCATTTTTATACAGGGCTCGGTATTCCGTATGGGAAATTTCTGAAAGCATTGATTTATTTTGGAACCTGGCTCTTCCTTTCACAGCACCAAACAAAGGGAATGGACTATGAAAGCAATTGACAACTTTGTTTTACAGTTTGGTGCTTCCTTTGATCGCACTACAGAAATTGCATAGAAAAGTGGGCAGCAATGCAGTCAATCTATTCCTCATTTAACCTGTGTCCTCAGTCTTACATGTATTCCACCTCTTCGCTGTGCATACAAAGTATGTGTTTGTTTGAAGCACTTCATTTTTGTGCAATGCATAATCTATTTACTTTCTACTAAAAAACGCTGCCCACGTACAAGATGTACGAACCCTAGTCTCAGGTGCAAGCAGGCTGGTCTGAGAAACCAGGCCATTTGCGAACACAAAACAGCTTTTTCTGATGTATTAAATCGAAGGTAGATGAAAGGGGTGTTTGGTTGTACCTTCAAATACCAAATTGTAGTGGTATGCAGAAATGTTTTTTCACCGTAATTTGGCCCAAAACAATCATACTTCACCACCATATCAGTGATTGTGGTAATCAATCCACAAAGATAAGTAGTCTCGTAAAAACCTCTTCCCCTTTGAGAATGTTTCAAAACAAACATTTTAATTACAGATATTGATCCTATGGACCACTGCCTATTCAAATAAAATAACAATTAAACATATACATTTTGTTTTTCAAATGATCCTGCTTTCCTTTAATTAATAATATTAAGAACTACTTCTCCTTTTCCACTGTTTCAAGCTCGTACTTTGTGGCCCAACTGAGCTTGAGCCTCTCACGCTTTCATGATGTACTGATATATTGTCATTCTGATCTTTAAATGCATTTGGGGATATAGCTCAGTGGTAGAGCATTTAACTGCAGATTAAGAGGTCTCTTGTTCAAATCCGGGTGTCCCCTAAACCTATTTTGGTTCTGGTGTTTGTAGCTGGGATCTTTCATAAAGTCCCTTTGGATCACCATTGACAGAGTCAGTGTTCAGTTGGATCTTATACTTTATTAGCATTACAGTGTCACTGCTCAAAACCTGGGAATAAATGCATTTTTACACAGGGCGTGGGAACTTTCTGAAACATCATTGATTTATTTTGGAATCCGGCTCTTCCTTTCACAGCTTCAAGCAAAGAGAATGACTATGAAAACAATTGAAAACTTTGTTATACAGTTTGGTGCTTTCTTGTAGCGCACTAAAGAAATGGCATAGTATACTCGGCAGCGCTGCAGTCAATCTATTTCTCATTTAACCTGTGTCCTCAGTCTTACATATATTCCTCCTCTCCTCTGTGCATACAAAATATGTGTTTGTTTAAAGCACTTCATTCTTGTGCAACGTAGAAACTATTTAATTTCTCCTTAAAACCTCTGCCCACCTGCAAAATGTATGAACCCTCGTTGCAGATGAAAAAAGGCTGGCTCGAAGACTCAGGCCATTTTCGAACACAAAATGGCCTTTTCTGATATATTAAATTGATGGTACTTGAAAGGGACGTTTGGGTGTACCTTCCAAATACCAAATTGCAGTGGTATGTAGAAATGTTTTTCGTCCATCATTTGGCCCAAAACAATCATACTTCACCACCATCTCGGTGATTGTGGTAACCAATCCGCGAAAGGATAAGGCGTCCCGTAAAAATCTCTTCCCCTTTGAGAATGTTTCAAAACAAGCATTTTATGTACAGGCATTGGTCCTATGGACCACTGCCTGTTCAAATAAAATAACAATGAAACATATAAATATTTTTTTTAAACGATCCCGTTTTCCTTTAATAAATAATATTAAGAACTACTTCTCCTGTTCCACAGTTTCAAGCTTGTACTTTCCGGCCCAACTGAGCATGATGCTCACACTCTTTCATGAGGTACTGATATATTTTCATTCCGACTCTCACAAACAGGTGGGGACATAGCTCAGTGGTAGAGCATTTGACTGCAGATCAAGAGGTCCCTGGTTCAAATCCAGGTGTCCCCTTAGCCTGTTTTGGTTCTTGTGTTTGTAGCTGGGACTTTTCATAAAACCCCTTTGGATCATCATTGACAGAGTCAGTGTTCACTTGGATCTTACGCTTTAATAGCATTACAATGTCACTGCTCAAAACCTGAGAGTAAATGCATTTTTATACAGGGCTCGGTATTCCGTATGGGAAATTTCTGAAAGCATTGATTTATTTTGGAATCTGGCTCTTCCTTTCACAGCACCAAACAAAGGGAATGGACTATGAAAGCAATTGACAACTTTGTTTTACAGTTTGGTGCTTCCTTTGATCGCACTACAGAAATTGCATAGAAAAGTGGGCAGCAATGCAGTCAATCTATTCCTCATTTAAGCTGTGTCCTCAGTCTTACATGTATTCCACCTCTTCTCTGTGCATACAAAGTATGTGTTTGTTTGAAGCACTTCATTTTTGTGCAATGCATAATCTATTTACTTTCTACTAAAAAACGCTGCCCACGTACAAGATGTACGAACCCTAGTCTCAGGTGCAAGCAGGCTGGTCTGAGAAACCAGGCCATTTGCGAACACAAAACAGCTTTTTCTGATGTATTAAATCGAAGGTAGATGAAAGGGGTGTTTGGTTGTACCTTCAAATACCAAATTGTAGTGGTATGCAGAAATGTTTTTTCACCGTAATTTGGCCCAAAACAATCATACTTCACCACCATATCAGTGATTGTGGTAATCAATCCACAAAGATAAGTAGTCTCGTAAAAACCTCTTCCCCTTTGAGAATGTTTCAAAACAAACATTTTAATTACAGATATTGGTCCTATGGACCACTGCCTATTCAAATAAAATAACAATTAAACATATACATTTTGTTTTTTAAATGATCCTGCTTTCCTTTAATTAATAATATTAAGAACTACTTCTCCTTTTCCACAGTTTCAAGCTCGTACTTTGTGGCCCAACTGAGCTTGAGCCTCTCACGCTTTCATGATGTACTGATATATTGTCATTCTGATCTTAGGAAACAGTTGGGGATATAGCTCAGTGGTAGAGCATTTGACTGCAGATCAAGAGGTCCCTGGTTCAAATCCGGGTGTCCCCTAAACCTATTTTGGTTCTGGTGTTTGTAGCTGGGATCTTTCATAAAGTCCCTTTGGATCACCATTGACAGAGTCAGTGTTCAGTTGGATCTTATACTTTATTAGCATTACAGTGTCACTGCTCAAAACCTGGGAATAAATGCATTTTTACAAAGGGCGTGGGAACTTTCTGAAACATCATTGATTTATTTTGGAATCCGGCTCTTCCTTTCACAGCTTCAAGCAAAGAGAATGACTATGAAAACAATTGAAAACTTTGTTATACAGTTTGGTGCTTCCTTGTAGCGCACTAAAGAAATGGCATAGTATACTCGGCAGCGCTGCAGTCAATCTATTTCTCATTTAACCTGTGTCCTCAGTCTTACATATATTCCTCCTCTCCTCTGTGCATACAAAATATGTGTTTGTTTAAAGCACTTCATTCTTGTGCAACGTAGAAACTATTTAATTTCTCCTTAAAACCTCTGCCTACGTGCAAAATGTATGAACCCTCCTTGCAGATGAAAAAAGGCTGGCTCGAAGACTCAGGCCATTTTCGAACACAAAATGGCCTTTTCTGATATATTAAATTGATGGTACTTGAAAGGGACGTTTGGGTGTACCTTCCAAATACCAAATTGCAGTGGTATGTAGAAATGTTTTTCGTCCATCATTTGGCCCAAAACAATCATACTTCACCACCATATCGGTGATTGTGGTAACCAATCCGCGAAAGGATAAGGCGTCCCGTAAAAACCTCTTCCCCTTTGAGAATGTTTCAAAACAAGCATTTTATGTACAGGCATTGGTCCTATGGACCACTGCCTGTTCAAATAAAATAACAATGAAACATATAAATATTTTTTTTAAACGATCCCGTTTTCCTTCAATAAATAATATTAAGAACTACTTCTCCTGTTCCACAGTTTCAAGCTTGTACTTTCCGGCCCAACTGAGCATGATGCTCACACTCTTTCATGAGGTACTGATATATTTTCATTCCGACTCTTACAAACAGGTGGGGACATAGCTCAGTGGTAGAGCATTTGACTGCGGATCAAGAGGTCCCTGGTTCAAATCCAGGTGTCCCCTTAGCCTGTTTTGGTTCTTGTGTTTGTAGCTGGGACTTTTCATAAAACCCCTTTGGATCATCATTGACAGAGTCAGTGTTCACTTGGATCTTACACTTTAATAGCATTACAATGTCACTGCTCAAAACCTGAGAGTAAATGCATTTTTATACAGGGCTCGGTATTCCGTATGGGAAATTTCTGAAAGCATTGATTTATTTTGGAATCTGGCTCTTCCTTTCACAGCACCAAACAAAGGGAATGGACTATGAAAGCAATTGACAACTTTGTTTTACAGTTTGGTGCTTCCTTTGATCGCACTACAGAAATTGCATAGAAAAGTGGGCAGCAATGCAGTCAATCTATTCCTCATTTAACCTGTGTCCTCAGTCTTACATGTATTCCACCTCTTCGCTGTGCATACAAAGTATGTGTTTGTTTGAAGCACTTCATTTTTGTGCAATGCATAATCTATTTACTTTCTACTAAAAAACGCTGCCCACGTACAAGATGTACGAACCCTAGTCTCAGGTGCAAGCAGGCTGGTCTGAGAAACCAGGCCATTTGCGAACACAAAACAGCTTTTTCTGATGTATTAAATCGAAGGTAGATGAAAGGGGTGTTTGGTTGTACCTTCAAATACCAAATTGTAGTGGTATGCAGAAATGTTTTTTCACCGTAATTTGGCCCAAAACAATCATACTTCACCACCATATCAGTGATTGTGGTAATCAATCCACAAAGATAAGTAGTCTCGTAAAAACCTCTTCCCCTTTGAGAATGTTTCAAAACAAACATTTTAATTACAGATATTGATCCTATGGACCACTGCCTATTCAAATAAAATAACAATTAAACATATACATTTTGTTTTTCAAATGATCCTGCTTTCCTTTAATTAATAATATTAAGAACTACTTCTCCTTTTCCACAGTTTCAAGCTCGTACTTTGTGGCCCAACTGAGCTTGAGCCTCTCACGCTTTCATGATGTACTGATATATTGTCATTCTGATCTTTAAATACATTTGGGGATATAGCTCAGTGGTAGAGCATTTGACTGCAGATTAAGAGGTCTCTTGTTCAAATCCGGGCGTCCCCTAAACCTATTTTGGTTCTGGTGTTTGTAGCTGGGATCTTTCATAAAGTCCCTTTGGATCACCATTGACAGAGTCAGTGTTCAGTTGGATCTTATACTTTATTAGCATTACAGTGTCACTGCTCAAAACCTGGGAATAAATGCATTTTTACACAGGGCGTGGGAACTTTCTGAAACATCATTGATTTATTTTGGAATCCGGCTCTTCCTTTCACAGCTTCAAGCAAAGAGAATGACTATGAAAACAATTGAAAACTTTGTTATACAGTTTGGTGCTTTCTTGTAGCGCACTAAAGAAATGGCATAGTATACTCGGCAGCGCTGCAGTCAATCTATTTCTCATTTAACCTGTGTCCTCAGTCTTACATATATTCCTCCTCTCCTCTGTGCATACAAAATATGTGTTTGTTTAAAGCACTTCATTCTTGTGCAACGTAGAAACTATTTAATTTCTCCTTAAAACCTCTGCCCACCTGCAAAATGTATGAACCCTCGTTGCAGATGAAAAAAGGCTGGCTCGAAGACTCAGGCCATTTTCGAACACAAAATGGCCTTTTCTGATATATTAAATTGATGGTACTTGAAAGGGACGTTTGGGTGTACCTTCCAAATACCAAATTGCAGTGGTATGTAGAAATGTTTTTCGTCCATCATTTGGCCCAAAACAATCATACTTCACCACCATCTCGGTGATTGTGGTAACCAATCCGCGAAAGGATAAGGCGTCCCGTAAAAACCTCTTCCCCTTTGAGAATGTTTCAAAACAAGCATTTTATGTACAGGCATTGGTCCTATGGACCACTGCCTGTTCAAATAAAATAACAATGAAACATATAAATATTTTTTTTAAACGATCCCGTTTTCCTTTAATAAATAATATTAAGAACTACTTCTCCTGTTCCACAGTTTCAAGCTTGTACTTTCCGGCCCAACTGAGCATGATGCTCACACTCTTTCATGAGGTACTGATATATTTTCATTCCGACTCTCACAAACAGGTGGGGATATAGCTCAGTGGTAGAGCATTTGACTGCAGATCAAGAGGTCCCTGGTTCAAATCCAGGTGTCCCCTTAGCCTGTTTTGGTTCTTGTGTTTGTAGCTGGGACTTTTCATAAAACCCCTTTGGATCATCATTGACAGAGTCAGTGTTCACTTGGATCTTACGCTTTAATAGCATTACAATGTCACTGCTCAAAACCTGAGAGTAAATGCATTTTTATACAGGGCTCGGTATTCCGTATGGGAAATTTCTGAAAGCATTGATTTATTTTGGAATCTGGCTCTTCCTTTCACAGCACCAAACAAAGGGAATGGACTATGAAAGCAATTGACAACTTTGTTTTACAGTTTGGTGCTTCCTTTGATCGCACTACAGAAATTGCATAGAAAAGTGGGCAGCAATGCAGTCAATCTATTCCTCATTTAAGCTGTGTCCTCAGTCTTACATGTATTCCACCTCTTCTCTGTGCATACAAAGTATGTGTTTGTTTGAAGCACTTCATTTTTGTGCAATGCATAATCTATTTACTTTCTACTAAAAAACGCTGCCCACGTACAAGATGTACGAACCCTAGTCTCAGGTGCAAGCAGGCTGGTCTGAGAAACCAGGCCATTTGCGAACACAAAACAGCTTTTTCTGATGTATTAAATCGAAGGTAGATGAAAGGGGTGTTTGGTTGTACCTTCAAATACCAAATTGTAGTGGTATGCAGAAATGTTTTTTCACCGTAATTTGGCCCAAAACAATCATACTTCACCACCATATCAGTGATTGTGGTAATCAATCCACAAAGATAAGTAGTCTCGTAAAAACCTCTTCCCCTTTGAGAATGTTTCAAAACAAACATTTTAATTACAGATATTGGTCCTATGGACCACTGCCTATTCAAATAAAATAACAATTAAACATATACATTTTGTTTTTTAAATGATCCTGCTTTCCTTTAATTAATAATATTAAGAACTACTTCTCCTTTTCCACAGTTTCAAGCTCGTACTTTGTGGCCCAACTGAGCTTGAGCCTCTCACGCTTTCATGATGTACTGATATATTGTCATTCTGATCTTAGGAAACAGTTGGGGATATAGCTCAGTGGTAGAGCATTTGACTGCAGATCAAGAGGTCCCTGGTTCATATCCGGGTGTCCCCTAAACCTATTTTGGTTCTGGTGTTTGTAGCTGGGATCTTTCATAAAGTCCCTTTGGATCACCATTGACAGAGTCAGTGTTCAGTTGGATCTTATACTTTATTAGCATTACAGTGTCACTGCTCAAAACCTGGGAATAAATGCATTTTTACAAAGGGCGTGGGAACTTTCTGAAACATCATTGATTTATTTTGGAATCCGGCTCTTCCTTTCACAGCTTCAAGCAAAGAGAATGACTATGAAAACAATTGAAAACTTTGTTATACAGTTTGGTGCTTCCTTGTAGCGCACTAAAGAAATGGCATAGTATACTCGGCAGCGCTGCAGTCAATCTATTTCTCATTTAACCTGTGTCCTCAGTCTTACATATATTCCTCCTCTCCTCTGTGCATACAAAATATGTGTTTGTTTAAAGCACTTCATTCTTGTGCAACGTAGAAACTATTTAATTTCTCCTTAAAACCTCTGCCTACGTGCAAAATGTATGAACCCTCCTTGCAGATGAAAAAAGGCTGGCTCGAAGACTCAGGCCATTTTCGAACACAAAATGGCCTTTTCTGATATATTAAATTGATGGTACTTGAAAGGGACGTTTGGGTGTACCTTCCAAATACCAAATTGCAGTGGTATGTAGAAATGTTTTTCGTCCATCATTTGGCCCAAAACAATCATACTTCACCACCATCTCGGTGATTGTGGTAACCAATCCGCGAAAGGATAAGGCGTCCCGTAAAAACCTCTTCCCCTTTGAGAATGTTTCAAAACAAGCATTTTATGTACAGGCATTGGTCCTATGGACCACTGCCTGTTCAAATAAAATAACAATGAAACATATAAATATTTTTTTTAAACGATCCCGTTTTCCTTCAATAAATAATATTAAGAACTACTTCTCCTGTTCCACAGTTTCAAGCTTGTACTTTCCGGCCCAACTGAGCATGATGCTCACACTCTTTCATGAGGTACTGATATATTTTCATTCCGACTCTTACAAACAGGTGGGGACATAGCTCAGTGGTAGAGCATTTGACTGCGGATCAAGAGGTCCCTGGTTCAAATCCAGGTGTCCCCTTAGCCTGTTTTGGTTCTTGTGTTTGTAGCTGGGACTTTTCATAAAACCCCTTTGGATCATCATTGACAGAGTCAGTGTTCACTTGGATCTTACACTTTAATAGCATTACAATGTCACTGCTCAAAACCTGAGAGTAAATGCATTTTTATACAGGGCTCGGTATTCCGTATGGGAAATTTCTGAAAGCATTGATTTATTTTGGAATCTGGCTCTTCCTTTCACAGCACCAAACAAAGGGAATGGACTATGAAAGCAATTGACAACTTTGTTTTACAGTTTGGTGCTTCCTTTGATCGCACTACAGAAATTGCATAGAAAAGTGGGCAGCAATGCAGTCAATCTATTCCTCATTTAACCTGTGTCCTCAGTCTTACATGTATTCCACCTCTTCGCTGTGCATACAAAGTATGTGTTTGTTTGAAGCACTTCATTTTTGTGCAATGCATAATCTATTTACTTTCTACTAAAAAACGCTGCCCACGTACAAGATGTACGAACCCTAGTCTCAGGTGCAAGCAGGCTGGTCTGAGAAACCAGGCCATTTGCGAACACAAAACAGCTTTTTCTGATGTATTAAATCGAAGGTAGATGAAAGGGGTGTTTGGTTGTACCTTCAAATACCAAATTGTAGTGGTATGCAGAAATGTTTTTTCACCGTAATTTGGCCCAAAACAATCATACTTCACCACCATATCAGTGATTGTGGTAATCAATCCACAAAGATAAGTAGTCTCGTAAAAACCTCTTCCCCTTTGAGAATGTTTCAAAACAAACATTTTAATTACAGATATTGATCCTATGGACCACTGCCTATTCAAATAAAATAACAATTAAACATATACATTTTGTTTTTCAAATGATCCTGCTTTCCTTTAATTAATAATATTAAGAACTACTTCTCCTTTTCCACAGTTTCAAGCTCGTACTTTGTGGCCCAACTGAGCTTGAGCCTCTCACGCTTTCATGATGTACTGATATATTGTCATTCTGATCTTTAAATACATTTGGGGATATAGCTCAGTGGTAGAGCATTTGACTGCAGATTAAGAGGTCTGTTGTTCAAATCCGGGTGTCCCTTAAACCTATTTTGGTTCTGGTGTTTGTAGCTGGGATCTTTCATAAAGTCCCTTTGGATCACCATTGACAGAGTCAGTGTTCAGTTGGATCTTATACTTTATTAGCATTACAGTGTCACTGCTCAAAACCTGGGAATAAATGCATTTTTACACAGGGCGTGGGAACTTTCTGAAACATCATTGATTTATTTTGGAATCCGGCTCTTCCTTTCACAGCTTCAAGCAAAGAGAATGACTATGAAAACAATTGAAAACTTTGTTATACAGTTTGGTGCTTTCTTGTAGCGCACTAAAGAAATGGCATAGTATACTCGGCAGCGCTGCAGTCAATCTATTTCTCATTTAACCTGTGTCCTCAGTCTTACATATATTCCTCCTCTCCTCTGTGCATACAAAATATGTGTTTGTTTAAAGCACTTCATTCTTGTGCAACGTAGAAACTATTTAATTTCTCCTTAAAACCTCTGCCCACCTGCAAAATGTATGAACCCTCGTTGCAGATGAAAAAAGGCTGGCTCGAAGACTCAGGCCATTTTCGAACACAAAATGGCCTTTTCTGATATATTAAATTGATGGTACTTGAAAGGGACGTTTGGGTGTACCTTCCAAATACCAAATTGCAGTGGTATGTAGAAATGTTTTTCGTCCATCATTTGGCCCAAAACAATCATACTTCACCACCATCTCGGTGATTGTGGTAACCAATCCGCGAAAGGATAAGGCGTCCCGTAAAAATCTCTTCCCCTTTGAGAATGTTTCAAAACAAGCATTTTATGTACAGGCATTGGTCCTATGGACCACTGCCTGTTCAAATAAAATAACAATGAAACATATAAATATTTTTTTTAAACGATCCCGTTTTCCTTTAATAAATAATATTAAGAACTACTTCTCCTGTTCCACAGTTTCAAGCTTGTACTTTCCGGCCCAACTGAGCATGATGCTCACACTCTTTCATGAGGTACTGATATATTTTCATTCGGACTTTCACAAACAGTTGGGGACATAGCTCACTGGTAGAGCATTTGACTGCAGATCAAGAGGTCCCTGGTTCAAATCCAGGTGTCCCCTTAGCCTGTTTTGGTTCTTGTGTTTGTAGCTGGGACTTTTCATAAAACCCCTTTGGATTATCATTGACAGAGTCAGTGTTCGCTTGGATCTTACACTTTAATAGCATTACAATGTCACTGCTCAAAACCTGAGAGTAAATGCATTTTTATAAAGGGCGCGGTATTCCGTATGGGAAATGTCTGAAAAAGCATTGATTTATTTTGGAATCTGGCTCTTCCTTTCACAGCACCAAACAAAGGGAATGGACTATGAAAGCAATTGACAACTTTGTTTTACAGTTTGGTGCTTCCTTCGATCGCACTACAGAAATTGCATAGAAAAGTGGGCAGAAATGCAGTCAATCTATTCCTCATTTAACCTGTGTCCTCAGACTTACATGTATTCCACCTCTTCTCTGTGCATACAAAGTATGTGTTTGTTTGAAGCACTTCATTTTTGTGCAATGCATAATCTATTTACTTTCTACAAAAAAAACGCTGCCCACGTACAAGATGTACGAACCCTAGCTGCAGGTGCAAGCAGGCTGGTCTGAGAAACCAGGCCATTTGCGAACACAAAATAGCTTTTTCTGATGTATTAAATCGAAGGTACATGAAAGGGGTGTTTGGTTGTACCTTCAAATACCAAATTGTAGTGGTATGCAGAAATGTTTTTTCACCGTAATGTGGCCCAAAACAATCATACTTCACCACCATATCAGTGATTGTGGTAATCAATCCACAAAGATAAGTAGTCTCGTAAAAACCTCTTCCCCTTTGAGAATGTTTCAAAACAAACATTTTAATTACAGATATTGGTCCTATGGACCACTGCCTATTCAAATAAAATAACAATTAAACATATACATTTTGTTTTTTAAATGATCCTGCTTTCCTTTAATTAATAATATTAAGAACTACTTCTCCTTTTCCACAGTTTCAAGCTCGTACTTTGTTGCCCAGCTGAGCTTGAGCCTCTCACTCTTTCATGATGTACTGATATATTGTCATTCTGATATTTGAAAACAGTTGGGGATATAGCTCAGTGGTAGAGCAATTGACTGCAGATCAAGAGGTCCCTGGTTCAAATCCGGTTGTCCCCTAGACCTATTTTGGTTCTAGTGTTTGTAGCTGGGATCTTTCATAAAGTCCCTTTGGATCACCATTGACAGAGTCAGTGTTCAGTTGGATCTTATACTTTATTAGCATTACAGTGTCACTGCTCAAAACCTGGGAATAAATGCATTTTTACACAGGGCGTGGGAACTTTCTGAAACATCATTGATTTATTTTGGAATCCGGCTCTTCCTTTCACAGCTTCAAGCAAAGAGAATGACTATGAAAACAATTGAAAACTTTGTTACACAGTTTGGGGCTTCCTTGTAGCGCACTAAAGAAATGGCATAGTATACTCGGCAGCGCTGCAGTCAATCTATTTCTCATTTAACGTGTGTCCTCAGTCTTACATATATTCCTCCTCTCCTCTGTGCATACAAAATATGTGTTTGTTTAAAGCACTTCATTCTTGTGCAACGTAGAAACTATTTAATTTCTCCTTAAAACCTCTGCCTACGTGCAAAATGTATGAACCCTCGTTGCAGATGAAAAAAGGCTGGCTCGAAGACTCAGGCCATTTTCGAACACAAAATGGCCTTTTCTGATATATTAAATTGATGGTACTTGAAAGGGATGTTTGGGTGTACCTTCCAAATACAAAATTGCAGTGGTATGTAGAAATGTTTTTCGTCCATCATTTGGCCCAAAACAATCATACTTCACCACCATCTCGGTGATTGTGGTAACCAATCCGCGAAAGGATAAGGCGTCCCGTAAAAACCTCTTCCCCTTTGAGAATGTTTCAAAACAAGCATTTTATGTACAGGCATTGGTCCTATGGACCACTGCCTGTGCAAATAAAATAACAATGAAACATATAAATATTTTTTTTAAACGATCCCGTTTTCCTTCAATAAATAATATTAAGAACTACTTTTCCTGTCCCACAGTTTCAAGCTTGTAGATTCCGGCCCAACTGAGCATGATGCTCACACTCTTTCATGAGGTACTGATATATTTTCATTCCGACTCTCACAAACTGGTGGGGATATAGCTCAGTGGTAGAGCATTTGACTACAGATCAAGAGGTCCCTGGTTCAAATCCAGGTGTCCCCTTAGCCTGTTTTGGTTCTTGTGTTTGTAGCTGGGATTTTCATAAAACCCCTTTGGATCATCATTGACAGAGTCAGTGTTCGCTTGGATCTTACACTTTAATAGCATTACAATGTCACTGCTCAAAACCTGAGAGTAAATGCATTTTTATACAGGGCTCGGTATTCCGTATGGGAAATTTCTGAAACAGCATTGATTTTTTTTGGAATCTGGCTCTTCCTTTCACAGCACCAAAGAAAGGGAATGGACTATGAAAGCAATTGACAACTTTGTTTTACAGTTTGGTGCTTCCTTTGATCGCACTACAGAAATTGCATAGAAAAGTGGGCAGCAATGCAGTCAATCTATTCCTCATTTAACCTGTGTCCTCAGTCTTACATGTATTCCACCTCTTCTCTGTGCATACAAAGTATATGTTTGTTTGAAGCACTTCATTTTTGTGCAATGCATAATCTATTTACTTTCTACTAAAAAACACTGCCCACGTACAAGATGTACGAACCCTAGTCTCAGGTGCAAGCAGGCTGGTCTGAGAAACCAGGCCATTTGCGAACACAAAACAGCTTTTTCTGATGTATTAAATCGAAGGTACATGAAAGGGGTGTTTGGTTGTACCTTCAAATACTAAATTGTGGTGGTATACAGAAATGTTTTTTCACCGTAATTTGGCCCAAAACAATCATACTTCACCACCATATCAGTGATTGTGGTAATCAATCCACAAAGATAGGTAGTCTCGTAAAAACCTCTTCCCCTTTGAGAATGTTTCAAAACAAACATTTCAATTACAGATATTGGTCCTATGGACCACTGCCTATTCAAATAAAATAACAATTGGAGGAGCCAAGATGGCGACCGGGATGGCAGCGTAGGCTCCCGGCTCCGTGAATCTCCGCATCCCGCACACATATCCTGCATGAGATCCTCAGCCTGCGCTACATGCCCGTGTTGGTGATTGAGAGCGGCACCCGATCGTGTGATCCTGAAGCTTCTAGCGGCGGTACCGCCCGAGAAATGTTCATTTGAAGTTTGCGGCCTGTGCAGCCCTGGGGCCGGGACCTCGGGTGGACAACATGGCCGGGCGGCAGTTCAACAACAGCGGCCATTGGTGACCGGGTGGAGTCGGAATACCGAAGCGGCGCGAATATTGGCCTGAATCTCGCTGTGGTCGCTCCTATCACCGAGAATAGCGTGATGGGTGCATACCCGGGGTGACGATTCCAGGGGTTATCGGCGATCGCCTGGACCCTCGCCAGTGAACTGATCGGACGCGGCCTGTGGCTCGTCCCGATTTGCGCGGGCTGCTCCCGGTTATCGCAGACACTGGCCCAGGGGGAGAACGACTGTTACCTGTGACCACACACTGGATACACATTTTGCCTGCCGCCGGACCCTTGTTTGCAGTGACATGGAACTTGATGCGCTTGTGCCTGAGACCCGGTCCCCATCTGGGGTGGCCCTGCCCTGCGGCCATCTTGATAGGATGGACTCTATCATCCTGTACACTGGGTCGCAGCAAGATTGGGAGTGTGTGGCGCAGAGGAGCGTAGCGGAGCGAGCGCGGGGGGCCGTGCTGGGGTACGGTGACCTTCTCGATGCTCTCGGAGCCCTTCATTCCACCCTGGTTCACGGCGCCCGGGTATTGGAGAGGAAGCTTGATGGTATTGCGTCAGCGTCGGAACAGTTGCGGTCGGCCTGTCCCCAGGTACATAAGGCTCTGTTTCACCTTCCACAGGAGGAAAGTACCGTGATCGCCTCTGTGAATAAGAGACAGATGGAAACTTTGGACACTGTGGCAGCGTGTGGTCGGCTGGCTGTGGGGTCGGTCTGTTCCGGAGGTTTTGGACTTGAGCGGAAGGTGGTGGCTTTGTCCCAGGCGCGGCCTCCGGCGACCCAGGCAATCTTCACGCAACGGTCGCCTGCTCCGGCTGATTCCTCCTTCCTGGACCTCGTGTGTGGCGCAGGCCCTGGGGCAGTACTGGGAAAGGTGATCTTCCATGACGATGACTGTGTTGGTGTTCCGAAACGTCCTCCCCACATGTGTGTGTCCCTTCCTGGTCTTTTTTGGACGCTCCTCTTCCTTGTAACTCTGGACATGATAATGGGTCGATGGGTATGCATTGGTGGATTCGCAAAGAGTGGCCAAGGATAAGGCTGATCCTTCAGAGGTTGTCATTTAATAGGCGGGCGGGTTTGGGGGTTGTGTGCTTTCACGATGTAACTAATAGTGTAGTCGGTGAATAATGCTCCCCATTTCTCTTAGATATGGCCGAACATTCGCTGTTTACTGTTTGCGTCGTCGAGGAAGATATTGTGCGGGAGGGAGAAGCCGGGGGCATGGTTGAAGGCCCTCCTCCAGTTTATTATTACTCTCTCCCCTTTTCTGTTAGGGGGGGTTTCCTCTCTTTCCCCTTTTTCTCTGTTTCTTCTATATTTCGGGTCTGGTTCTGGGGCGACAGGCACGCTGCGGGGGGGGGGCCGTAGTCATCTGCAGAGGTGCAGGGTGGGGGGTTGGGGGAGGGGCTTCTATAGTCCTTTACTTTGTTTCTATGGCCTTCTTCTTCTTCTCTTCTTCTTCTTTGTCTTTCTTTTCTGGGGTCAGCGCGGTACGTTTCCTTCGTGGCCAATCATTGTTTTTCATTTGTGCCTCATCTCCGTGGGGTTTTCTGGGTCCTAGGGCAGGAGACTGCAGGCGCAAACGGCTCGTGATATCCCTCCACATCCTGAACCTCCTGTTTCAGCGCCATTGACTTGAGAGATTTCTATTTATTGTTGACGTTCACTATTCTGCCTGCCATTTGTCGCTGCTGAGAACTTGATTGGCACCTGATCCTTCTATCCTTTATTGTAAAATGAAAACCTTTTATATCCTGGTTTCCCTATTGGGCTGTTCAGTGGATAAGAGAATAGTAGCATGGAGAATCTGCTTCCCGAGGTGCTGCATGTGATTATAATCTGCTTGCTGTTACTTTCACTGCTTAGCGGCCGGCCCCGAGGGTTGTAGGCCCATACTTGTCTTTATTTGCAATGTCAATAAAGGTTTTTCAAAAAAAAAAAAAATAAATAAAAAAATAAAATAACAATTAAACATATACATTTTGTTTTTTATATGATCCTGTTTTCCTTTAATTAATAATATTAAGAACTACTTCTCCTTTTCCACAGTTTCAAGCTCGTACTTTGTGGCCCAACTGAGCTTGAGTCGCTCACTCTTTCATGATGTACTGATATATTGTCATTCTGATATTTGAAAACAGTTGGGGATATAGCTCAGTGGTACAGCATTTGACTGCAGATCAAGAGGTCCCTGGTTCAAATCCGGGTGTCCCCTAAACCTATTTTGGTTCTGGTGTTTGTAGCTGGGATCTTTCATAAAGTCCCTTTGGATCACCATTGACAGAGTCAGTGTTCAGTTGGATCTTATACTTTATTAGCATTACAGTGTCACTGCTCAAAACCTGGGAATAAATGCATTTTTACACAGGGCGTGGGAACTTTCTGAAACATCATTGATTTATTTTGGAATCCGGCTCTTCCTTTCACAGCTTCAAACAAAGAGAATGACTATGAAAACAATTCAAAACTTTGTTATACAGTTTGGTGCTTCCTTGTAGCGCACTAAAGAAATGGCATAGTATACTCGGCAGCGCTGCAGTCAATCTATTTCTCATTTAACCTGTGTCCTCAGTCTTACATATATTCCTCCTCTCCTCTGTGCATACAAAATATGTGTTTGTTTAAAGCACTTCATTCTTGTGCAACGTAGAAACTATTTAATTTCTCCTTAAAACCTCTGCCTACGTGCAAAATGTATGAACCCTCGTTGCAGATGAAAAAAGGCTGGCTCGAAGACTCAGGCCATTTTCGAACACAAAATGGCCTTTTCTGATATATTAAATTGATGGTACTTGAAAGGGACGTTTGGGTGTACCTTCCAAATACCAAATTGCAGTGGTATGTAGAAATGTTTATCGTCCATCATTTGGCCCAAAACAATCATACTTCAGCACCATCTCGGTGATTGTGGTAACCAATCCGCGAAAGGACAAGGCGTCCCGTAAAAACCTCTTCCCCTTTGAGAATGTTTCAAAACAAGCATTTTATGAACAGTCATTGGTCCTATGGACCACTGCCTGTTCAAATAAAATAACAATGAAACATATAAATAATTTTTTTAAACGATCCCGTTTTCCTTCAATAAATAATATTAGGAACTACTTCTCCTGTTCCACAGGGGGAACAACCTTTACAACGCAACTTTTACAACGCACTACACTTACAACGCATTTTTTACAACGCATAATCCATTACAACGCACTACACTTACAACGCATGACACTACAACGCATTTTTAAAAAATACCTTTACAACGCATACCATTACAACGCCTACCATTACAACGCATAATATTACACTAAACTATCCAACACTTACCCTACTGTTGCACCCCCTGGAGTTAGAATAGTAATTTTTACCCTTATACTATCCAACACTTACCCTACTGTTGCACCCCCTGGAGTTAGAATAGTAATTTTTACCCCTATACTATCCAACACTTACCCTACTGTTGCACCCCCTGGAGTTAGAATAGTAATTTTTACCCCTACACTATCCAACACTTACCCTACTGTTGCACCCCCTGGAGTTAGAATAGTAATTTTTACCCCTATACTATCCAACACTTACCCTACTGTTGCACCCCCTGGAGTTAGAATAGTAATTTTTACCCCTATACTATCCAACACTTACCCTACTGTTGCACCCCCTGGAGTTAGAATAGTAATTTTTACCCCTATACTATCCAACACTTACCCTACTGTTGCACCCCCTGGAGTTAGAATAGCAATTTTTACCCCTATACTATCCAACACTTACCCTACTGTTGCACCCCCTGGAGTTAGAATAGCAATTTTTACCCCTATACTATCCAACACTTACCCTACTGTTGCACCCCCTGGAGTTAGAATAGCAATTTTTACCCCTATACTATCCAACACTTACCCTACTGTTGCACCCCCTGGAGTTCGAAAAGTAATTTTTACCCCTATACTATCTAATACTTACCTTAAATGCAATTAAATATTATGCGTTGTAATGGTATGCGTTGTAATGGTAGTTTTTAAAAATGCGTTGTAGTGTCATGCGTTGTAAGTGTAGTGCGTTGTGATGGAATATGCGTTGTAAAAAATGCGTTGTAAGTGCATGCGTTGTAAAAGTGTGCGTTGTAACGTCATACATCCGTTCCACAGTTTCAAGCTTGTACTTTCCGGCCCAACTGAGCATGATGCTCACAGTTTTTCATGAGGTACTGATATATTTTCATTCCGACTCTCACAAACAGGTGGGGATATAGCTCAGTGGTAGAGCATTTGACTGCAGATCAAGAGGTCCCTGGTTCAAATCCAGGTGTCCCCTTAGCCTGTTTTGGTTCTTGTGTTTGTAGCTGGGACTTTTCATAAAACCCCTTTGGATCATCATTGACAGAGTCAGTGTTCGCTTGGATCTTACACTTTAATAGCATTACAATGTCACTGCTCAAAACCTGAGAGTAAATGCATTTTTATACAGGGCTCGGTATTCCGTATGGGAAATTTCTGAAACAGCATTGATTTATTTTGGAATCTGGCTCTTCCTTTCACAGCACCAAAGAAAGGGAATGGACTATGAAAGCAATTGACAACTTTGTTTTACAGTTTGGTGCTTCCTTTGATCGCACTACAGAAATTGCATAGAAAAGTGGGCAGTAATGCAGTCAATCTATTCCTCATTTAACCTGTGTCCTCAGTCTTACATGTATTCCACCTCTTCTCTGTGCATACAAAGTATGTGATTGTTTGAAGCACTTCATTTTTGAGCAATGCATAATCTATTTACTGTCTACTAAAAAACGCTGCCCACGTACAAGATGTACGAACCCTAGTCTCAGGTGCAAACAGGCTGGTCTGAGAAACCAAGCCATTTGCGAACACAAAACAGGTTTTTCTGATGTATTAAATCGAAGGTACATGAAAGGGGTGTTTGGTTGTACCTTCAAATACCAAATTGTAGTGGTATACAGAAATGTTTTTTTCACCGTAATTTGGCCCAAAACAATCATACTTCACCACCATATCAGTGATTGTGGTAATCAATCCACAAAGATAGGTAGTCTCGTAAAAACCTCTTCCCCTTTGAGAATGTTTCAAAACAAACATTTCAATTACAGATATTGGTCCTATGGACCACTGCCTATTCAAATAAAATAACAATTAAACATATACATGTTGTTTTTTAAATGATCCTGTTTTCCCTTAATTAATAATATTAAGAACTACTTCTCCTGTTCCACAGTTTCAAGCTCGTACTTTGCGGCCCAACTGAGCATGAGCCTCTCCCTCTTTAATGATGTACTGATATATATTGTCATTCTGATCTTTACAAACAGTTGGGGATATAGCTCATTGGTAGAGCATTTGACTGTAGATCAAGAGGTCCCTGGTTCAAATCCGGGTGTCCCCTAAACCTATTTTCGTTCTGGTGTTTGTAGCTGGCATCTTTCATAAAGTCCCTTTGGATCACCATTGACAGAGTCAGTGTTCAGTTGGATCTTATACTTTATTAGCATTACAGTGACGCTGCTCAAAACCTGGGAATAAATGCATTTTTACACAGGGCGTGGGAACTTTCTGAAACATCATTAATTTATTTTGGAATCCGGCTCTTCCTTTCACAGCTTCAAACAAAGAGAATGACTATAAAAACAATTCAAAACTTTGTTATACAGTTTGGTGCTTCCTTGTAGCGCACTAAAGAAATGGCATAGTATACTCAGCAGCGCTGCAGTCAATCTATTTCTCATTTAACCTGTGTCCTCAGTCTTACATATATTCCTCCTCTCCTCTGTGCATACAAAGTATGTGTTTGTTTAAAGCACTTCATTCTTGTGCAACGTAGAAACTATTTAATTTCTCCTTAAAACCTCTGCCTACGTGCAAAATGTATGAACCCTCGTTGCAGATGAAAAAAGGCTGGCTCGAAGACTCAGGCCATTTTCGAACACAAAATGGCCTTTTCTGATATATTAAATTGATGGTACTTGAAAGGGACGTTTGGGTGTACCTTCCAAATACCAAATTGCAGTGGTATGTAGAAATGTTTATCGTCCATCATTTGGCCCAAAACAATCATACTTCACCACCATCTCGGTGATTGTGGTAACCAATCCGCGAAAGGATAAGGCGTCCCATAAAAACCTCTTCCCCTTTGAGAATGTTTCAAAACAAGCATTTTATGAACAGTCATTGGTCCTATGGACCACTGCCTGTTCAAATAAAATAACAATGAAACATATAAATAATTTTTTTAAACGATCCCGTTTTCCTTCAATAAATAATATTAGGAACTACTTCTCCTGTTCCACAGGGGGAACAACCTTTACAATGCAACTTTTACAACGCACTACACTTACAACACATTTTTTACAACGCATAATCCATTACAACGCACTACACTTACAACGCATGACACTACAACGCATTTTTAAAAAATACCTTTACAACGCATACCATTACAACGCCTACCATTACAACGCATAATATTACACTACACTATCCAACACTTACCCTACTGTTGCACCCCCTGGAGTTAGAATAGTAATTTTTACCCCTATACTATCCAACACTTACCCTACTGTTGCACCCCCTGGAGTTAGAATAGTAATTTTTACCCCTATACTATCCAACACTTACCCTACTGTTGCACCCCCTGGAGTTAGAATAGTAATTTTTACCCCTACACTATCCAACACTTACCCTACTGTTGCACCCCCTGGAGTTAGAATAGTAATTTTTACCCCTATACTATCCAACACTTACCCTACTGTTGCACCCCCTGGAGTTAGAATAGTAATTTTTACCCCTATACTATCCAACACTTACCCTACTGTTGCACCCCCTGGAGTTAGAATAGTAATTTTTACCCCTATACTATCCAACACTTACCCTACTGTTGCACCCCCTGGAGTTAGAATAGTAATTTTTACCCCTATACTATCCAACACTTACCCTACTGTTGCACCCCCTGGAGTTAGAATAGTAATTTTTACCCCTATACTATCCAACACTTACCCTACTGTTGCACCCCCTGGAGTTAGAATAGCAATTTTTACCCCTATACTATCCAACACTTACCCTACTGTTGCACCCCCTGGAGTTAGAATAGCAATTTTTACCCCTATACTATCCAACACTTACCCTACTGTTGCACCCCCTGGAGTTCGAAAAGTAATTTTTACCCCTATACTATCTAATACTTACCTTAAATGCAATTAAATATTATGCGTTGTAATGGTATGCGTTGTAATGGTAGTTTTTAAAAATGCGTTGTAGTGTCATGCGTTGTAAGTGTACTGCGTTGTGATGGAATATGCGTTGTAAAAAATGCGTTGTAAGTGCATGCGTTGTAAAAGTGTGCGTTGTAACGTCATACATCCGTTCCACAGTTTCAAGCTTGTACTTTCCGGCCCAACTGAGCATGATGCTCACACTCTTTCATGAGGTACTGATATATTTTCATTCCGACTCCCACAAACAGGTGGGGACATAGCTCAGTGGTAGAGCATTTGACTGCAGATCAAGAGGTCCCTGGTTCAAATCCAGGTGTCCTCTTAGCCTGTTTTGGTTCTTGTGTTTGTAGCTGGGACTTTTCATAAAACCCCTTTGGATCATCATTGACAGAGTCAGTGTTCGCTTGGATCTTACACTTTAATAGCATTACAATGTCACTGCTCAAAACCTGAGAGTAAATGCATTTTTATACAGGGCTCGGTATTCCGTATGGGAAATTTCTGAAAGCATTGATTTATTTTGGAATCTGGCTCTTCCTTTCACAGCACCAAACAAAGGGAATGGACTATGAATGCAATTGACAACTTTGTTTTAAAGTTTGGTGCTTCCTTTGATCGCACTACAGAAATTGCATAGAAAAGTGGGCAGCAATGCAGTCAATCTATTCCTCATTTAACCTGTGTCCTCAGTCTTACATGTATTCCACCTCTTCTCTGTGCATACAAAGTATGTGTTTGTTTGAAGCACTTCATTTTTGTGCAATGCATAATCTATTTACTTTCTACTAAAATACGCTGCCCACGTACAAGATGTACGAACCCTAGTCTCAGGTGCAAGCAGGCTGGTCTGAGAAGGCAGGCCATTTGCGAACACAAAACAGCTTTTTCTGATGTATTAAATCGAAGGTACATGAAAGGGGTGTTTGGTTGTACCTTCAAATACCAAATTGTAGTGGTATGCAGAAATGTTTTTTCACCGTAATTTGGCCCAAAACAATCATACTTCACCACCATATCAGTGATTGTGGTAATCAATCCACAAAGATAGGTAGTCTCGTAAAAACCTCTTCCCCTTTGAGAATGTTTCAAAACAAACATTTCAATTACAGATATTGGTCCTATGGACCACTGCCTATTCAAATAAAATAACAATTAAACATATACATTTTGTTTTTTAAATGATCCTGTTTTCCTTTAATTAATAATATTAAGAACTACTTCTCCTGTTCCACAGTTTCAAGCTTGTACTTTCCGGCCCAACTGAGCATGATGCTCACACTCTTTCATGATGTACTGATATATTGTCATTCTGATCTTTAAAAACAATTGGGGATATAGCTCAGTGGTAGAGCATTTGACTGCAGATCAAGAGGTCCCTGGTTCAAATCCGGGTGTCCCCTAAACCTATTTTGGTTCTGGTATTTGTAGCTGGGATCGTTCATAAAGTCCCTTTGGATCACCATTGACAGAGTCAGTGTTCAGTTGGATCTTATACTTTATTAGCATTACAGTGTCACTGCTCAAAACCTGGGAATAAATGCATTTTTACACAGGGCGTGGGAACTTTCTGAAACATCATTGATTTATTTTGTAATCCGGCTCTTCCTTTCACAGCTTCATGCAAAGAGAATGACTATGAAAACAATTGAAAACTTTGTTATACAGTTTGGTGCTTCCTTGTAGCGCACTAAAGAAATGGCATAGTATACTCGGCAGCGCTGCAGTCAATCTATTTCTCATTTAACCTGTGTCCTCAGTCTTACATATATTCCTCCTCTCCTCTGTGCATACAAAATATGTGTTTGTTTAAAGCACTTCATTCGTGTGCAACGTAGAAACTATTTAATTTCTCCTTAAAACCTCTGCCTATGTGCAAAATGTAGGAACCCTCGTTGCAGATGAAAAAAGGCTGGCTCGAAGACTCAGGCCATTTTCGAACACAAAATAGCCTTTTCTGATATATTAAATTGATGGTACTTGAAAGGGACGTTTGGGTGTACCTTCCAAATACCAAATTGCAGTGGTATGTAGAAATGTTTTTCGTCCATCATTTGGCCCAAAACAATCATACTTCACCACCATCTCGGTGATTGTGGTAACCAATCCGCGAAAGGATAAGGCGTCCCGTAAAACCCTCTTCCCCTTTGAGAATGTTTCAAAACAAGCATTTTATGTACAGGCATTGGTCCTATGGACCACTGCCTGTTCAAATAAAATAACAATGAAACATATAAATATTTTTTTTAAACGATCCCGTTTTCCTTCAATAAATAATATTAAGAACTACTTCTCCTGTTCCACAGTTTCAAGCTTGTACTTTCCGGCCCAACTGAGCATGATGCTCACACTCTTTCATGAGGTACTGACATATTTTCATTCTGACTCTCACAAACAGGTGGGGATATAGCTCAGTGGTAGAGCATTTGACTGCAGATCAAGAGGTCCCTGCTTTAAATCCAGGTGTCCCATTAGCCTGTTTTGGTTCTTGTGTTTGTAGTTGGGACTTTTCATAAAACCCCTTTGGATCATCATTGACAGAGTCAGTGTTCGCTTGGATCTTACACTTTAATAGCATTACAATGTCACTGCTCAAAACCTGAGAGTAAATGCATTTTTATACAGGGCTCGGTATTCCGTATGGGAAATTTCTGAAAGCATTGATTTATTTTGGAATCTGGCTCTTCCTTTCACAGCACCAAACAAAGGGAATGGACTATGAAAGCAATTGAAAACTTTGTTTTACAGTTTGGTGCTTCCTTTGATCGCACTACAGAAATTGCATAGAAAAGTGCTCAGCAATGCAGTCAATCTATTCCTCATTTAACCTGTGTCCTCAGTCTTACATGTATTCCGCCTCTTCTCTGTGCATACAAAGTATGTGTTTGTTTGAAGCACTTCATTTTTGTGCAATGCATAATCTATTTACTTTCTACTAAAAAACGCTGCCCACGTACAAGATGTACGAACCCTAGTCTCAGGTGCAAGCAGGCTGGTCTGAGAAACCAGGCCATTTGCGAACACAAAACAGCTTTTTCTGATGTATTAAATCGAAGGTAGATGAAAGGGGTGTTTGGTTGTACCTTCAAATACCAAATTGTAGTGGTATGCAGAAATGTTTTTTCACCGTAATTTGGCCCAAAACAATCATACTTCACCACCATATCAGTGATTGTGGTAATCAATCCACAAAGATAGGTAGTCTCGTAAAAACCTCTTCCCCTTTGAGAATGTTTCAAAACAAACATTTCAATTACAGATATTGGTCCTATGGACCACTGCCTATTCAAATAAAATAACAATTAAACATATACATTTTGTTTTTTAAATGATCCTGTTTTCCTTTAATTAATAATATTAAGAACTACTTCTCCTGTTCCACAGTTTCAAGCTTGTACTTTCCGGCCCAACTGAGCATGATGCTCACACTCTTTCATGAGGTACTGATATATTTTCATTCTGACTCTCACAAACAGATGGGGATATAGCTCAGTGGTAGAGCATTTGACTTCAGATCAAGAGGTCCCTGGTTCAAATCCAGGTGTCCCTTTTTCCTGTTTTGGTTCTTGTGTTTGAAGCTGGGACTTTTCATAAAACCCCTTTGGATCATCATTGACAGAGTCAGTGTTCGCTTGGATCTTACACTTTAATAGCATTACAATGTCACTGCTCAAAACCTGAGAGTAAATGCATTTTTATACAGGGCTCGGTATTCCGTATGGGAAATGTCTGAAAAAGCATTGATTTATTTTGGTATCTGGCTCTTCCTTTCACAGCACCAAACAAAGGGAATGGACTATGAAAGCAATTGACAACTTTGTTTTACAGTTTGGTGCTTCCTTCGATCGCACTACAGAAATTGCATAGAAAAGGGGGCAGCAATGCAGTCAATCTATTCCTCATTTAACCTGTGTCCTCAGTCTTACATGTATTCCGCCTCTTCTCTGTGCATACAAAGTATGTGTTTGTTTGAAGCACTTCATTTTTGTGCAATGCATAATCTATTTACTTTCTACTAAAAACGCTGCCCACGTACAAGATGTACAAACCCTAGTTGCAGGTGCAAGCAGGCTGGTCTGAGAAACCAGGCCATTTGCGAACACAAAACAGCTTTTTCTGATGTATTAAATCGAAGGTACATGAAAGGGGTGTTTGGTTGTACCTTCAAATACCAAATTGTAGTGGTATGCAGAAATGTTTTTTCACCGTAATTTGGCCCAAAACAATCATACTTCACCACCATATCAGTGATTGTGGTAATCAATCCACAAAGATAGGTAGTCTCGTAAAAACCTCTTCCCCTTTGAGAATGTTTCAAAACAAACATTTCAATTACAGATATTGGTCCTATGGACCACTGCCTATTCAAATAAAATAACAATTAAACATATACATTTTGATTTTTAAATGATCCTGTTTTCCTTTAATTAATAATATTAAGAACTACTTCTCCTGTTCCACAGTTTCAAGCTTGTACTTTCCGGCCCAACTGAGCATGATGCTCACACTCTTTCATGAGGTACTGATATATTTTCATTCCGACTCTCACAAACAGGTGGGGATATAGCTCAGTGGTAGAGCATTTGACTGCAGATCAAGAGGTCCCTGGTTCAAATTCAGGTGTCCCCTTAGCCTGTTTTGGTTCTTGTGTTTGTAGCTGGGACTTTTCATAAAACCCCTTTGGATCATCACTGACAGAGTCAGTGTTCGCTTGGATCTTACACTTTAATAGCATTACAATGTCACTGCTCAAAACCTGAGAGTAAATGCATTTTTATACAGGGCTCGGTATTCCGTATGGGAAATGTCTGAAAAAGCATTGATTTATTTTGGTATCTGGCTCTTCCTTTCACAGCACCAAACAAAGGGAATGGACTATGAAAGCAATTGACAACTTTGTTTTACAGTTTGGTGCTTCCTTCGATCGCACTACAGAAATTGCATAGAAAAGGGGGCAGCAATGCAGTCAATCTATTCCTCATTTAACCTGTGTCCTCAGTCTTACATGTATTCCACCTCTTCTCTGTGCATACAAAGTATGTGTTTTTTTCAAGCACTTCATTTTTGTGCAATGCATAATCTATTTACTTTCTACTAAAAACGCTGCCCACGTACAAGATGTACAAACCCTAGTTGCAGGTGCAAGCAGGCTGGTCTGAGAAACCAGGCCATTTGCGAACACAAAATAGCTTTTTCTGATGTATTAAATCGAAGGTAGATGAAAGGGGTGTTTGGTTGTACCTTCAAGTACCAAATTTTAGTGGTATGCAGAAATGTTTTTTCACCGTAATTTGGCCCAAAACAATCATACTTCACCACCATATCAGTGATTGTGGTAATCAATCCACAAAGATAAGTAGTCTCGTAAAAACCTCTTCCCCTTTGAGAATGTTTCAAAACAAACATTTTAATTACAGATATTGGTCCTATGGACCACTGCCTATTCAAATAAAATAACAATTAAACATATACATTTTGTTTTTTAAATGATCCTGTTTTCCTTTAATTAATAATATTAAGAACTACTTCTCCTTTTCCACAGTTTCAAGCTCGTACTTTGTGGCCCAACTGAGCTTGAGCCTCTCACTCTTTCATGATGTACTAATATATTGTCATTCTGATCTTTGAAAACAGTTGGGGATATAGCTCAGTGGTAGAGCATTTGACTGCAGATCAAGAGGTCCCTGGTTCAAATCCGGGTGTCCCCTAAACCTATTTTGGTTTTGGTGTTTGTAGCTGGGATCTTTCATAAAGTCCCTGTTAGATCTGGGGGTCTCTAGTTGGCAGAGGTATACACCTTAGACCAAATAGGGACCCTTGCTTCTAGTCAGGGTACAGGGACACACACGGTAGATAACCCCTGCTCACCCTCTAGGTAGCTTGGCTCGAGCAGACAGGCTTATCCCCAAGGCTATGTGTAAGGTATTTGCACGTAGACACCACAATGATCCCCCCACCGCACACCACAAACTTAGACCACACAGGTGAGTTATATCAAAAATAATATATCTTTATCTAGTTTCCGCAGTTGAAATCAAGCATCACAGGTTTACACAATAATCGCTTTCTTGGTTGGTCGGGATCGTCAGACGATAGTCTCAAGTCTCTTGAGTGATTCGATACTCACTGAGAATGAATCAATTTGTAGGCCCTCGATGTTTTAGGCAGCTACGCTGCTCCGGCGGTGTCACTGCGCTCGTTGCACGAGCGCTCCTCGGGCTGTTCGATGCAAGGATTCCACAACTCCCCCGACGAGCCCCCAGTGACGATGTCGACGTCACCGGCGTCAGCCACTCACTGCGCGGCTTCGTAGAGCAGGGAAATACGACTCTCGGTCTGCTTCAGGCCTCCGGGTCGCGGCAAGGCACGTGCCGATGAGCACGTCGATCTTCTTGATGCGGCAACCGGTGTCAGGCCCGGCTCGGTGCGGTACTCTCCAGCAAGACAGAGAGCAGCCAGCCCACCTCACAGGCAGATGTTGAGAAGCTTGGTAGAACAGTCCACGGTCCCTGCGGCACCCAGCAGCGCAGGTGGGACACAGCAGAGTCTTGAGTTCTTGGCAACCTTTCTATCCCTGGGTTGCGAAACAGGAGGCCAGCTCTTCTCAGGCCCTTGGAGATTCAGTTGAAGACACAGCACACAGCAAAGTCTTGTTTGGTCAAGTGGATAGGGTCAGCACACAGCAAGACCCCTTCTCCTCCTCAGCTTCAGTTGCACAGCAGAACAGGTCAGCCTTTAGAGCACACAGCACGGCAATCTTCCTTTAGTTCTTCAGCGGTCCGTCTTTCAGCAGAGGTTCCTCTTGATGGTCGAATCTAAAAATCTGTTGTCAGGGGTCTTGTACTTATACCCCTAAAAGTCTTTGAAGTCTTTGTGCAAGTGGGTCCTGAGCCCGGTCTGATCCAGTTCTGGGTGTTGTTGGAGCACTTTGTTTTCCTGGTCTCTACATTCTTTTCAGAGTGAGGGGCAGAGTCGTCAGCCGCCCAGCAGGAGGTGGAGCCAGCGGAGTGGCAGGCAGGCACAGCCCTATTCAATCCCAGGTGCTATCTCCTCCCTCCACTCTCCCTGCGATTGTCGCCATTCAGCAGAGGGCTGACTCGGCCAACCGCCCGGGGGATCCCCAGCCCCTGTCACTCTCAAACCAGACAGTCAATCCACAAGCGCGCCCAGGCACACAGAAGGGTCAGACAAGAGAACAGCTACTCTCTAAAAAGTACTGTTCTCCAACTCAGGATTTAAAAACAATCTCTCCTAAAAGATGTGTTATCAAATGCTGAGCTCAGGGATATCAACCACTCATGTCTTATCTTGTTCGTATGAGAAGATAGGCGGATAGCCATCGGCACCCGCCTCCCTCATGTTAGCCTATGGAACAAGATAGCCTTGCAGTAGTGAACACACAAAATGGCCGGTGTTCACTACCAGAACATGTTACCTGCACTAGTACATGCTCTACCTTCTACATACACTGCACCCTGCCCAGGGGGGTACCTTGGGCCTTCCATAGGGATGACTGACGTGTATGAAAAGGGAAGGGTTAGGCCCGGCCAGTGTGGACACTGGCCAGGGGGACATGGCAGTCCGGGGACTGCAGGCAGGCCTGCGGCGGCAGGCCTGAGACACTGTTTTAGGGCTACACAGGTGGGTGGCGCAATCAGCGCTGCAGACCCCCTAGTAGCATCCGTCATCACCAGCCCTGGCACACACAGTGCACTTTACTAGGGACTTCATGGTGATACAGATGTGCCAATCAGGTATATCCAATCAATGCGATATTTTACACAGGGAGCACTTACACTCTGGCACTGATTAGCAGTGACAGAGTGTCCAAAGCATCTAAACCAGCATATCGAAATCCAGCACAGCATCAAAAATCCAGGTAACAGAGGCAAAAGATAGGGGAAAAACCCACGCCAAGGATGTCAGGTCTAACACGTGTCCCCTCCAGCTGAAAGCGGGGAGAACTACCCACCCTCTTGGGAGTTCTCATCGCTAAGGCGGAAAAACCTGGACAGACCATCAGCATTGGCGTGCTCTGTACCGGGACGGTGTTCCATCGTAAAGTCCATTCCCTGTAGGGAGATGGACCACCTCAACAGTTTTGGATTCTCACCCCTCATCTGCATTAACCATCTGAGGGGCCTGTGGTCGGTCTGAACACGGAAGTGAGTCCCAAACAGGTAGGGCCTCAGCTTCTTCAGGGCCCAGACCACAGCAAATGCTTCCATTTCAATAGCGCTCCACCTCTGTTCCCTGGGAAGTAGCCTCCTACTAATGAAAGCTACGGGTTGGTCCCCGCCCTCGTCGTCCATCTGTGAGAGTACTGCTCCCACGCCTTGCTCTGAAGCGTCTGTCTGCACTACGAACTCACTCGAAAAGTCAGGCGCCTTAAGCACCGGTGCTGTGCACATTGCAGTTTTCAGGGCATCAAAAGCAGTTTGACAGGCCTCGGTCCAATTCACTTTCCTGGGCTGATTCCTAGAGGTTAGTTCCGTTAAGGGGGCAACAATGGTGCCGTATCCCTTGATGAACCGTCTGTAATACCCGGTGAGTCCTAGAAAGGCCCTCACCTCTGTCTGCGTCTTGGGGGGTTCCCAAGCCAGAATGGTATCGATCTTCGCCTGTAGGGGCGCCACCTGGCCGCTCCCCACCTGGTGTCCCAAATACACCACTGATCCCTGCCCTATCTGGCACTTACTAGCCTTGATAGTGAGGCCTGCCTTCTGCAGCGCCCTCAACACTTCACAGAGGTGTTGCAAGTGTTCCTCCCAAGTGGAGCTGAACACAGCAATGTCATCCAGGTATGCGGCGCTGAATTGCTCCAGCCCGGTCAGTACCCGGTTGACCAGTCTCTGGAAGGTGGCAGGGGCATTTTTCAATCCAAAGGGCATGACCCGAAACTGGAAGTGCCCCTCTGGCGTTGAAAATGCCGACCTCTCCTTTGCCCCGTCAGTTAAGGCAATCTGCCAGTACCCCGAAGTCAAATCGAAGGTGCTGAGGTACCGGGCAGCTCCTAACCGATCCACGAGCTCATCAGCTCTGGGGATGGGGTGCGCGTCAGTCTTGGTGACCGCATTGAGCCCGCGGTAGTCCACGCAAAACCGAAGTTCTGACGGGCCACCGGGTGTAGCAGATTTCTTGGGAACGAGGACCACTGGGCTAGCCCAGGGACTGCTAGAGGGCTCAATTACCCCTAACGCCAACATCCTGGAAACTTCTTCCTTGATGCTGGCCCTGACCTTGTCAGCTACTCTGTAAAACTTCTGTTTCACAGGCAGGCTATCTCCAGTGTCCACATCATGGACGCACCAATTGGTGACACCTGGTGTCAGGGAGAACAGGGAGGCAAACTGACCCAACACCTGGCGACAGTCGCTCTGCTGCTCTGGGGTCAGGGTGGGCGAGAGGACCACACCATCCACTGACCCGTCTTGCTCCTTGGTTGCCAGGAGGTCAGGGAGAGGATCACTATCCTCTTCCCCACCGTCGTCGGTAGCCATGAGCATCGTCACTTCAGACCTCTCTAAGTGGGGTTTGAGGCGGTTTACATGCAAGACTCTAAGGGGCTGCCTAGGAGTCTTCATGTTGATCAGGTAGGTCACCTCACTCTTGCGCTCTACCACCTCATATGGCCCGGTCCACTTGTCACGGAGCGCACAGGGCTCCACCGGCGCCTTTACCCACACTTTCTGCCCGGGATGAAATTCTACCAGAGTGGTATTCTGGTCGTACCATCTTTTCATCTCCTCCTGGCTGGCTTCTAGGTTCTCCTGAGCGAGCTTCCTGAAGCGCTGCATTTGGTTGCGGATGGCCAGCACATAGCTGAACACATCCTGGGGGGTCTTCCCACGGGATTTCTCCCACCCCTCCTTCACCAGTGTGAGAGGTCCTCTAACAGGGTGGCCATACAGCAGTTCAAAGGGGCTGAACCCTAAGGACTTCTGGGGCACCTCCCTGTAGGCAAACAACAGGCATGGTAACAAGACATCCCACTTCCGTCTCATGGGCTCCGCTAGGCCCATAATCATACCTTTCAGGGTGCGGTTGAACCTTTCAACCAACCCATTTCCTTGAGGGTGGTAAGGAGTGGTGAACTTATACGTTACTCCACACTCCTCCCACAGAGACTTCATGTACCTAGAGATGAAGTTGGTACCCCGGTCGGAGACCACTTCTCGAGGGAACCCTACACGGGAAAAGATCCCCATCAATGCACGGCCCACCACGGGTGCTGTGATTGTCCTGAGAGGGACTGCTTCCGGGTACCGAGTGGCGTGATCCACCAAGACCAGGATAAACCTGTTGCCTAAGGCGGTCTTGGGATCCAGGGGCCCTACGATATCAATGCCCACCCGCTCGAAAGGGGTGCTCACTACAGGAAACGGCTGGAGGGGCGCCACGCACTTCCCTCCGCTCTTACCACTGGCTTGACAGGTTTGGCATGACTTACAAAAGGTACCGACGTGCTTCTTCATCTGGGGCCAGTAGAAGTGGGTGACAAGCCTGTGATAGGTCTTGTCTTGCCCCAGATGTCCTGCGAGAGGCACGTCGTGAGCCAGACCCAGTAAGAAGTTCCTGAAGCGCTCGGGTACCACCAGCACACGGGCTGCACCGGGCTCAGCGAACTTAGGCTCACTATACAGTAAGTCATCTTCCCAGTAGATCAAATGTTCCTTGGACCCTAGGCCTGCTGCCTGGTCTGCAGCCTGCTGCCGCACACCACTGAGAGAAGGGCACTCCTTCTGAGCCTGGCAGAATTCCTCCCTGGAGGGGCCACCCTCTTGCTGCCAATGGGTCAGCTCAGGCAACTCCCCCAGTTCGGCCACCTGCTCCCCTGTAGGTTCCAGGGCATCCCCCTCAGGTTCTGCTTCCTCCTGGACCGTGGGAACAGCGGGGGCCGGTTTCCCGCGCCCTCTGCCCCTTCCTCTCCTGGCAGGTTCCTGGGCCATTGTTCCAGGCTCCAGTTCTACTAATTCACCCTTACTGGCTGTCATGGCACGTGTGGATACGCAGATCCACGCTGGCAGTCCTAACATCTCCAAGTGAGTTCTGCGCTCTACGTCCTTCCATGGAGAACTCTCCAGGTCGTTACCCAACAGACAATCTACCGGCAAGGCATCACTGACACAGACTTCCAAGGTACCAGAGACTCCCCCCCATGTAAAGGGAACACGCGCCATCTTGCAGAGGCGAACTGAAGTGTCAGCTGCCACTACTGGGCGGAGTACATTGGGAATGACTTGCTCTTCAGACACCCACTGACACCTGACAGATGTCACACTAGCCCCGGTGTCTCTCAGAGCCTCTATCTCCCTCCCATTGATGGTCACCTTCTGCCCGTATTTCTTAGTGTTAGCGGGTATCAAGGCATCCCGGACCATCTCTTGGTCTCCTAACGAGACAAGGGTCATCATAGCTAATCCCTCTTCCCCAATGGAAATCAAATCCCCTCCCAAAGCTACACTAGCTAACCCTGGGACTGGAGCAGCAGCTGGTGCTGGGGGTTTATTGGGACATTTAGGGGCGATGTGCCCCACTTCCCTACAAGCATAGCAAGTAGGCGGTGGTCTGTTGCCCTTAGGGGGCCAGGACCTCTTCGGCTTGGGGGCTTGGGACTCCTTCTCCTGGGAACTGTTTTGGGGCCCTTTAGAGAACTCCTTGCTGTTACCCTTGTCCTCCCCACCTTTCTGCTGGGGACCCTGTCCACCCTTGGCTGGCATACTTACCACCCCTTAGTTGACCCTGGTGCTAGTCCAGCGGTCTGCCTCCTTAGCAAGCTCACTGGGATCAGTTAACTTGCTGTCTAAAAGATGCTGGCGCAGCTCTGGAACACATAGACTACTCAAGTGCTCCCAACTAATCAAGTGACACAACCCCACATAATCAGTAACTTTGCTGCCCTTTATCCAACCTTCCAGTGCACGCGTGTACATACTCACACACTCCACCCATGTACTCGAATCAAGTTTCTTGAAGTTCCTAAACTTCTGTCGGTACTGTTCTGGTGTAAGCCCATACCTGAGGCATAAGGCCGCCTTCATTGTGGGGTAGGTTAAGGTCCCTGCTGCTTCTAAGGGTGCTAAGACATCCCTCCCAGAGGCCTCAAAATGCTTCCACAAACCCGCTCCCCAACTTTTCTCAGGCACTTCATTCATCTTCAAGGCAAGCTCATAGGATCTAAACCACGCATAGATATCCTCACCCCTCTGATAATTCTGCACCAAATCTTTCGGTATGTATACTTTACCCGCCTGTACTGGTTGTGCGCTGCCACCATTCGGACTGGACGCCACCTGTTTGGCTTTAATGTCCAGCTCCCTCATGCTCAACTCATGAGCCAACTGGAGTTTCTTCTCTTCTAACGCAAGAGCATTCCTCCTCTCCTCCGCCTCTTTCTCACTGTCAAGGCGCAGTTTCCTTTCTTCCGCTTGAGCTTTGAGCTTAAAAAGTTCAATCTCATGGGCTCTAACCCTCTGGTTTTCCTCCATCTCCTCTGGAGAGAGGCTCCTACTGGAATGGGTGCTGCCAGCCCCCGACGCTGGCCTATTCACTGGCAGATCATCGGATCCAAATCCGTTCTCCGGTGTGCCATCCCCTTCCGTAGTTTCCTCGGTTGCGCCATTCTTGGCCTCCCACCAGGGCCTTAGAGCTTTCTGTAGCTCCGTCTTGTTGGCGCTGCCCTTCGCTGGGCATCCAAGCTGCTTGCAGAATTGCTTTAGTTGCTCCTTCTTATACTCGAGCAACTTTTTCACCTCGAATTGCAACTCCGGTTCCTCGCCTACTCCGTTCAGAGACATGATGCTTCGTCGATCCTCCAAGAATAGTCTTCGCAAAAAACTTCGTGCGATGCAACTGCTTACTAGATTAGTGATGTACGAAGAATCACTGCAGGTCAAGTGCAAATACTGGTTCTAATCCGCACCGCTGACCACCAATGTTAGATCTGGGGGTCTCTAGTTGGCAGAGGTATACACCTTAGACCAAATAGGGACCCTTGCTTCTAGTCAGGGTACAGGGACACACACGGTAGATAACCCCTGCTCACCCTCTAGGTAGCTTGGCTCGAGCAGACAGGCTTATCCCAAAGGCTATGTGTAAGGTATTTGCACGTAGACACCACAATGATCCCCCCTCCGCACACCACAAACTTAGACCACACAGGTGAGTTATATCAAAAATAATATATCTTTATCTAGTTTCCGCAGTTGAAATCAAGCATCACAGGTTTACACAATAATCGCTTTCTTGGTTGGTCGGGATCGTCAGACGATAGTCTCAAGTCTCTTGAGTGATTCGATACTCACTGAGAATGAATCAATTTGTAGGCCCTCGATGTTTTAGGCAGCTACGCTGCTCCGGCGGTGTCACTGCGCTCGTTGCACGAGCGCTCCTCGGGCTGTTCGATGCAAGGATTCCACAACTCCCCCGACGAGCCCCCAATGACGATGTCGACGTCACCGGCGTCAGCCACTCACTGCGCGGCTTCGTAGAGCAGGGAAATACGACTCTCGGTCTGCTTCAGGCCTCCGGGTCGCGGCAAGGCACGTGCCGATGAGCACGTCGATCTTCTTGATGCGGCAACCGGTGTCAGGCCCGGCTCGGTGCGGTACTCTCCAGCAAGACAGAGAGCAGCCAGCCCACCTCACAGGCAGATGTTGAGAAGCTTGGTAGAACAGTCCACGGTCCCTGCGGCACCCAGCAGCGCAGGTGGGACACAGCAGAGTCTTGAGTTCTTGGCAACCTTTCTATCCCTGGGTTGCGAAACAGGAGGCCAGCTCTTCTCAGGCCCTTGGAGATTCAGTTGAAGACACAGCACACAGCAAAGTCTTGTTTGGTCAAGTGGATAGGGTCAGCACACAGCAAGACCCCTTCTCCTCCTCAGCTTCAGTTGCACAGCAGAACAGGTCAGCCTTTAGAGCACACAGCACGGCAATCTTCCTTTAGTTCTTCAGCGGTCCGTCTTTCAGCAGAGGTTCCTCTTGATGGTCGAATCTAAAAATCTGTTGTCAGGGGTCTTGTACTTATACCCCTAAAAGTCTTTGAAGTCTTTGTGCAAGTGGGTCCTGAGCCCGGTCTGATCCAGTTCTGGGTGTTGTTGGAGCACTTTGTTTTCCTGGTCTCTACATTCTTTTCAGAGTGAGGGGCAGAGTCGTCAGCCGCCCAGCAGGAGGTGGAGCCAGCGGAGTGGCAGGCAGGCACAGCCCTATTCAATCCCAGGTGCTATCTCCTCCCTCCACTCTCCCTGCGATTGTCGCCATTCAGCAGAGGGCTGACTCGGCCAACCGCCCGGGGGATCCCCAGCCCCTGTCACTCTCAAACCAGACAGTCAATCCACAAGCGCGCCCAGGCACACAGAAGGGTCAGACAAGAGAACAGCTACTCTCTAAAAAGTACTGTTCTCCAACTCAGGATTTAAAAACAATCTCTCCTAAAAGATGTGTTATCAAATGCTGAGCTCAGGGATATCAACCACTCATGTCTTATCTTGTTCGTATGAGAAGATAGGCGGATAGCCATCGGCACCCGCCTCCCTCATGTTAGCCTATGGAACAAGATAGCCTTGCAGTAGTGAACACACAAAATGGCCGGTGTTCACTACCAGAACATGTTACCTGCACTAGTACATGCTCTACCTTCTACATACACTGCACCCTGCCCAGGGGGGTACCTTGGGCCTTCCATAGGGATGACTGACGTGTATGAAAAGGGAAGGGTTAGGCCCGGCCAGTGTGGACACTGGCCAGGGGGACATGGCAGTCCGGGGACTGCAGGCAGGCCTGCGGCGGCAGGCCTGAGACACTGTTTTAGGGCTACACAGGTGGGTGGCGCAATCAGCGCTGCAGACCCCCTAGTAGCATCCGTCATCACCAGCCCTGGCACACACAGTGCACTTTACTAGGGACTTCATGGTGATACAGATGTGCCAATCAGGTATATCCAATCAATGCGATATTTTACACAGGGAGCACTTACACTCTGGCACTGATTAGCAGTGACAGAGTGTCCAAAGCATCTAAACCAGCATATCGAAATCCAGCACAGCATCAAAAATCCAGGTAACAGAGGCAAAAGATAGGGGAAAAACCCACGCCAAGGATGTCAGGTCTAACAGTCCCTATGGATCACCATTGACAGAGTCAGTGTTCAGTTGGATCTTATACTTTATTAGCATTACAGTGTCACTGCTCAAAACCTGGGAATAAATGCATTTTTACACAGGGCGTGGGAACTTTCTGAAACATCATTGATTTATTTTGGAATCCGGCTCTTCCTCTCACAGCTTCAAGCAAAGAGAATCACTATGAAAACAATTGAAAACTTTGTTATACAGTTTGGTGCTTCCTTGTAGCGCACTAAAGAAATGGCATAGTATACTCGGCAGCGCTGCAGTCAATCTATTTCTCATTTAACCTGTGTCCTCAGTCTTACATATATTCCTCCTCTCCTCTGTGCATACAAAATATGTGTTTGTTTAAAGCACTTCATTCTTGTGCAACGTAGAAACTATTTAATTTCTCCTTAAAACCTCTGCCTACGTGCAAAATGTATGAACCCTCGTTGCAGGTGAAAAAAGGCTGGCTCGAAGACTCAGGCCATTTTCGAACACAAAATGGCCTTTTCTGATATATTAAATTGATGGTACTTGAAAGGGACGTTTGGGTGTACCTTCCAAATACCAAATTGCAGTGGTATGTAGAAATGTTTTTCGTCCATCATTTGGCCCAAAACAATCATCCTTCACCACCATCTCGGTGATTGTGGTAACCAATCCGCGAAAGGATAAGGCGTCCCGTAAAAACCTCTTCCCCTTTGAGAATGTTTCAAAACAAGCATTTTATGTACAGGCATTGGTCCTATGGACCACTGCCTGTTCAAATAAAATAACAATGAAACATAAATAATATTAAGAACTACTTTTCCTGTTCCACAGTTTCAAGCTTGTACTTTCTGGCCCAACTGAGCATGATGCTCACACTCTTTCATGAGGTACTGATATATTTTCGTTCCGACTCTCACAAACTGGTGGGGATATAGCTCAGTGGTAGAGCATTTGACTGCAGATCAAGAGGTCCCTGGTTCAAATCCGAGTGTCCCCTAAACATATTTTGGTTCTGGTGTTTGTAGCTGGGATCTTTCATAAAGTCCCTATGGATCACCATTGACAGAGTCAGTGTTCAGTTGGATCTTATACTTTATTACCATTACAGTGTCACTGCTCAAAACCTGGGAATAAATGCATTTTTACACAGGGCGTGGGAACTTTCTGAAACATCATTGATTTATTTTGGAATCCGGCTCTTCCTTTCACAGCTTCAAGCAAAGAGAATGACTATGAAAACAATTGAAAACTTTGTTATACAGTTTGGTACTTCCTTGTAGTGCACTAAAGAAATGGCATAGTATACTCGGCAGCGCTGCAGTCAATCTATTTCTCATTTAACCTGTGTCCTCAGTCTTACATATATTCCTCCTCTCCTCTGTGCATACAAAATATGTGTTTGTTTAAAGCACTTCATTCTTGTGCAACGTAGAAACTATTAAATTTCTCCTTAAAACCTCTGCCTACGTGCAAAATGTATGAACCCTCGTTGCAGATGAAAAAAGGCTGGCTCGAAGACTCAGGCCATTTTCGAACACAAAATGGCCTTTTCTGATATATTAAATTGATGGTACTTGAAAGGGACGTTTGGGTGTACCTTCCAAATACCAAATTGCAGTGGTATGTAGAAATGTTTTTCGTCCATCATTTGGCCCAAAACAATCATACTTCACCACCATCTCGGTGATTGTGGTAAGCAATCCGCGAAAGGATAAGGCGTCCCATAAAAACCTCTTCCCCTTTGAGAATGTTTCAAAACAAGCATTTTATGTACAGGCATTGGTCCTATGGACCACTGCCTGATCAAATAAAATAACAATGAAACATATAAATATTTTTTTTAAACCATCCCGTTTTCCTTCAATAAATAATATTAAGAACTACTTCTCCTGTTCCACAGTTTCAAGCTTGTACTTTCCGGCCCAACTGAGCATGATGCTCACACTCTTTCATGAGGTACTGATATATTTTCATTCCGACTCTCACAAACAGGTGGGGACATAGCTCAGTGGTAGAGCATTTGACTGCAGATCAAGAAGTCCCTGGTTCAAATCCAGGTGTCCCCTTAGCCTGTTTTGGTTCTTGTGTTTGTAGCTGTGACTTTTCATAAAACCCCTTTGGATCATCATTGACAGAGTCAGTGTTCGCTTGGATCTTACACTTTAATAGCATTACAATGTCACTGCTCAAAACCTGAGAGTAAATGCATTTTTATACAGGGCGCGGTATTCCGTATGGGAAATGTCTGAAAAAGCATTGATTTATTTTGGAATCTGGCTCTTCCTTTCACAGCACCAAACAAAGGGAATGGACTATGAAAGCAATTGACAACTTTGTTTTACAGTTTGGTGCTTCCTATGATCGCACTACAGAAATTGCATAGAAAAGTGGGCAGAAATGCAGTCAATCTATTCCTCATTTAACCTGTGTCCTCAGTCTTACATGTATTCCACCTCTTCTCTGTGCATACAAAGTATGTGTTTGTTTGAAGCACTTCATTTTTGTGCAATGCATAATCTATTTACTTTGTACTAAAAAACGCTGCCCACGTACAAGATGTACGAACCCTAGTTGCAGGTGCAAGCAGGCTGGTCTGAGAAACCAGGCCATTTGCGAACACAAAATAGCTTTTTCTGATGTATTAAATCGAAGGTACATGAAATGGGTGTTTGGTTGTACCTTCAAATACCAAATTGTAGTGGTATGTAGAAATGTTTTTTCACCGTAATTTGGCCCAAAACAATCATACTTCACCACCATATCAGTGATTGTGGTAATCAACCCACAAAGATAAGTAGTCTCAAAAAAACCTCTTCCCCTTTGAGAATGTTTCAAAACAAACATTTTAATTACAGATATTGGTCCTATGGACCACTGCCTATCCAAATAAAATAACAATTAAACATATACATTTTGTTTTTTAAATGATCCTGCTTTCCTTTAATTAATAATATTAAGAACTACTTCTCCTTTTCCACAGTATCAAGCTCGTACTTTGTGGCCCAACTGAGCTTGAGCCTCTCACTCTTTCATGATGTACTGATATATTGTCATTCTGATCTTAAAAACCAGTTGGGGATATAGCTCAGTGGTAGAGCATTTGACTGCAGATCAAGAGGTCCCTGGTTCAAATCCGGGTGTCCCCTAAACCTATTTTGGTTCTGGTGTTTGTAGCTGGGATCTTTCATAAAGTCCCTTTGGATCACCATTGACAGAGTCAGTGTTCAGTTGGATCTTATACTTTATTAGCATTACAGTGTCACTGCTCAAAACCTGGGAATAAATGCATTTTTACACAGGGCGTGGGAACTTTCTGAAACATCATTGATTTATTTTGGAATCCGGCTCTTCCTTTCACAGCTTCAAGCAAAGAGAATGACTATGAAAACAATTGAAAACTTTGTTATACAGTTTGGTGCTTCCTTGTAGCACACTAAAGAAATGGCATAGTATACTCGGCAGCGCTGCAGTCAATCTATTTCTCATTTAACCTGTGTCCTCAGTCTTACATATCTTCCTCCTCTCCTCTGTGCTTACAAAATATTTGTTTGTTTAAATCACTTCATTGTTGTGCATCGTAGAATCTATTTAATTTCTCCTTAAAACCTCTGCCTACGTGCAAAATGTATGAACCCTGGTTGCAGATGAAAAAAGGCTGGCTCGGAGACTCAGGCCATTTTCGAACACAAAATGGCCTTTTCTGATATATTAAATTGATGGTACTTGAAAGGGACGTTTGGGTGTACCTTCCAAATACCAAATTGCAGTGGTATGTAGAAATGTTTTTCGTCCATCATTTGGCCCAAAACAATCATACTTCACCACCATCTCGGTGATTGTGGTAAGCAATCCGCGAAAGGATAAGGCGTCCCGTAAAAACCTCTTCCCCTTTGAGAATGTTTCAAAACAAGCATTTTATGTACAGGGATTGGTCCTATGGACCACTGCCTGTTCAAATAAAATAACAATGAAACATATAAATATTTTTTTTAAACGATACCGTTTTCCTTCAATAAATAATATTAAGAACTACTTCTCCTGTTCCACAGTTTCAAGCTTGTACTTTCCGGCCCAACTGAGCATGATGCTCACACTCTTTCATGAGGTACTGATATATTTTCATTCCGACACTCACAAACAGGTGGGGATATAGCTCAGTGGTAGAGCATTTGACTGCAGATCAAGAGGTCCCTTGTTCAAATCCAGGTGTCCCCGTAGCCTGTTTTGGTTCTTGTGTTTATAGCTGGGACTTTTCATAAAACCCCTTTGGATCATCATTGACAGAGTCAGTGTTCGCTTGGATCTTACACTTTAACAGCATTACAATGTCACTGCTCAAAACCTGAAAGTAAATGCATTTTTATACAGGGCTCGGTATTCCGTATGGGAAATGTCTGAAAAAGCATTGATTTATTTTGGAATCTGGCTCTTCCTTTCACAGCACCAAACAAAGGGAATGGACTATGAAAGCAATTGGCAACTTTGTTTTACAGTTTAGTGCTTCCTTCAATTGCACTACAGAAATTGCATAGAAAAGTGGGCAGCAATGCATTCAATCTATTCCTCATTTAACCTGTGTCCTCAGTCTTACATGTATTCCACCTCTTCTCTGTGCATAAAAAGTATGTGTTTGTTTGAAGCACTTCATTTTTGTGCAATGCATAATCTATTTACTTTCTACTAAAATACGCTGCCCACGTACAAGATGTACGAACCCTAGTTGCAGGTGCAAGCAGACTGGTCTGAGAAACCAGGCCATTTGCGAACACAAAATAGCTTTTTCTGATGTATTAAATCGAAGGTACATGAAAGGGGTGTTTGGTTGTACCTTCAAATACCAAATTGTAGTGGTATGCAGAAATGTTTTTTCACCGTAATTTGGCCCAAAACAATCATACTTCACCACCATATCAGTGATTGTGGTAATCAATCCACAAAGATAAGTAGTCTCGTAAAAACCTGTTCCTCTTTGAGAATGTTTCAAAACAAACATTTTAATTACAGATATTGGTCCTATGGACCACTGCCTATTCAAATAAAATAACAATTAAACATATACATTTTGTTTTTTAAATGATCCTGTTTTCCTTTAATTAATAATATTAAGAACTACTTCTCCTTTTCCACAGTTTCAAGCTCGTACTTTGTGGCCCTAACTGAGCTTGAGCCTCTCACTCTTTCATGATGTACTGATATATTGTCATTCTGATCTTTGAAAACAGTTGGGGATATAGCTCAGTGGTAGAGCATTTGACTGCAGATCAAGAGGTCCCTGGTTCAAATCCGGGTGTCCCCTAAACCTATTTTGGTTCTGGTGTTTGTAGCTAGGATCTTTCATAAAGTCCCTTTGGATCACCATTGACAGAGTCAGTGTTCAGTTAGATCTTATACTTTATTAGCATTACAGTGCCACTGCTCAAAACCTGGCAATAAATGCATTTTTACACAGGGCGTGGGAACTTTTTGAAACATCATTGATTTATTTTGGAATCCGGCTCTCCTTTCACAGCTTCAAACAAAGAGAATGAGTATGAAAACAATTGAAAACTTTGTTATACAGTTTGGTGCTTCCTTGTAGCGCACTAAAGAAATGGCATAGTATAGTCGGCAGCGCTGCAGTCAATCTATTTCTCATTTAACATGTGTCCTCAGTCTTACATATATTCCTCCTCTCCTCTGTGCATACAAAATATGTGTTTGTTTAAAGCACTTCATTCTTGTGCAACGTAGAAACTATTTAATTTATCCTTAAAACCTCTGCCTACGTGCAAAATGTATGAACCCTCGTTGCAGATGAAAAAAGGCTGGCTCGAAGACTCAGGCCATTTTCGAACACAAAATGGCCTTTTCTGATATATTAAATTGATGGTACTTGAAAAGGACGTTTGGGTGTACCTTCCAAATACCAAATTGCAGTGGTATGTAGAAATGTTTTTCGTCCATCATTTGGCCCAAAACAATCATACTTCACCACCATCTCGGTGATTGTGGTAACCAATCCGCGAAAGGATAAGGCGTCCCGTAAAAACCTCTTCCCCTTTGAGAATGTTTCAAAACAAGCATTTTATGTACAGGCATTGGTCCTATGGACCACTGCCTGTTCAAATAAAATAACAATGAAACATATAAATATTTTTTTTAAACGATCCCGTTTTCCTTCAATAAATAATATTAAGAACTACTTCTCCTGTTCCACAGTTTCAAGCTTGTACTTTCCGGCCCAACTGAGCATGATGCTCACACTCTTTCATGAGGTACTGATATATTTTCATTCCGACTCTCACAAACAGGTGGGGATATAGCATTTGACTGCAGATCAAGAGGTCACTGGTTCAAATCCAGGTGTCCCCTTGGCCTGTTTTGGTTCTTGTGTTTGTAGCTGGGACTTTTCATAAAACCCCTTTGGATCATCATTGACAGAGTCAGTGTTCGCTTGGATCTTACACTTTAACAGCATTACAATGTCACTGCTCAAAACCTGAGAGTAAATGCATTTTTATACAGGGCGCAGTATTCCCTATGGGAAATGTCTGAAAAAGCATTGATTTATTTTGGAATCTGGCTCTTCCTTTCACAGCACCAAACAAAGGGAATGGACTATGAAAGCAATTGGCAACTTTGTTTTACAGTTTAGTGCTTCCTTCAATCGCACTACAGAAATTGCATAGAAAAGTGGGCAGCAATGCAGTCAATCTATTCCTCATTTAACCTGTGTCCTCAGTCTTACATGTATTCCACCTCTTCTCTGTGCATACAAAGTATGTGTTTGTTTGAAGCACTTCATTTTTGTGCAATGCATAATCTATTTACTTTCTACTAAAATACGCTGCCCACGTACAAGATGTACGAACCCTAGTTGCAGGTGCAAGCAGGCTGGTCTGAGAAACCAGGCCATTTGCGAACATAAAATAGCTTTTTCTGATGTATTAAATCGAAGGTACATGAAAGGGGTGTTTGGTTGTACCTTCAAATACCAAATTGTAGTGGTATGCAGAAATGTTTTTTCACCGTAATTTGGCCCAAAACAATCATACTTCACCACCATATCAGTGATTGTGGTAATCAATCCACAAAGATAAGTAGTCTCGTAAAAACCTCTTCCCCTTTGAGAATGTTTCAAAACAAACATTTTAATTACAGATATTGGTCCTATGGACCACTGCCTATTCAAATAAAATACCAATTAAACATATACATTTTGTTTTTTAAATGATCCTGTTTTCCTTTAATTAATAATATTAAGAACTACTTCTCCTTTTCCACAGTTTCAAGCTCGTACTTTGTGGCCCAACTGAGCTTGAGCCTCTCACTCTTTCATGATGTACTGATATATTGTCATTCTGATCTTTATAAACAGTTGGGGATATAGCTCAGTGGTAGAGCATTTGACTGCAGATCAAGAGGTCCCTGGTTCAAATCCGAGTGTCCCCTAAACCTATTTTGGTTTTGGTGTTTGTAGCTGGGATCTTTCATAAAGTCCCTATGGATCTCCATTGACAGAGTCAGTGTTCAGTTGGATCTTATACTTTATTAGCATTACAGTGTCACTGCTCAAAACCTTGGAATAAATGCATTTTTACACAGGGCTTGGGAACTTTCTGAAACATCATTGATTTATTTTGGAATCCGGCTCTTCCTTTCACAGCTTCAAGCAAAGAGAATCACTATGAAAACAATTGAAAACTTTGTTATACAGTTTGGTGCTTCCTTGTAGCGCACTAAAGAAATGGCATAGTATACTCGGCAGCGCTGCAGTCAATCTATTTCTCATTTAACCTGTGTCCTCAGTCTTACATATATTCCTCCTTTCCTCTGTGCATACAAAATATGTGTTTGTTTAAAGCACTTCATTCTTGTGCAACGTAGAAACTATTTAATTTCTCCTTAAAACCTCTGCCTACGTGCAAAATGTATGAACCCTCGTTGCAGATGAAAAAAGGCTGGCTCGAAGACTCAGGCCATTTTCGAACACAAAATGGCCTTTTCTGATATATTAAATTGATGGTACTTGAAAGGGACGTTTGGGTGTACCTTCCAAATACCAAATTGCAGTGGTATGTAGAAATGTTTTTCGTCCATCATTTGGCCCAAAACAATCATACTTCACCACCATCTCGGTGATTGTGGTAACCAATCCGCGAAAGGATAAGGCGTCCCGTAAAAACCTCTTCCCCTTTGAGAATGTTTCAAAACAAGCATTTTATGTACAGGCATTGGTCCTATGGACCACTGCCTGTTCAAATAAAATAACAATGAAACATATAAATATTTTTTTTAAACGATCCCGTTTTCCTTCAATAAATAATATTAAGAACTACTTCTCCTGTTCCACAGTTTCAAGCTTGTACTTTCCGGCCCAACTGAGCATGATGCTCACACTCTTTCATGAGGTACTGATATATTTTCATTCCGACTCTCACAAACAGGTGGGGATATAGCTCAGTGGTAGAGCATTTGACTGCAGATCAAGAGGTCCCTGGTTCAAATCCAGGTGTCCCCTTGGCCTGTTTTGGTTCTTGTGTTTGTAGCTGGGACTTTTCATAAAACCCCTTTGGATCATCATTGACAGAGTCAGTGTTCGCTTGGATCTTACACTTTAACAGCATTACAATGTCACTGCTCAAAACCTGAGAGTAAATGCATTTTTATACAGGGCTCGGTATTCCGTATGGGAAATGTCTGAAACAGCATTGATTTATTTTGGAATCTGGCTCTTCCTTTCACAGCACCAAACAAAGGGAATGGACTATGAAAGCAATTGGCAACTTTGTTTTACAGTTTAGTGCTTCCTTCAATCGCACTACAGAAATTGAATAGAAAAGTGGGCAGCAATGCAGTCAATCTATTCCTCATTTAACCTGTGTCCTCAGTCTTACATGTATTCCACCTCTTCTCTGTGCATACAAAGTATGTGTTTGTTTGAAGCACTTCATTTTTGTGCAATGCATAATCTATTTACTTTCTACTAAAAAACGCTGCCCACGTACAAGATGTACGAACCCTAGTTGCAGGTGCAAGCAGGCTGGTCTGAGAAACCAGGCCATTTGGGAACACAAAATTGCTTTTTCTGATGTATTAAATCGAAGGTACATGAAATGGGTGTTTGGTTGTACCTTTAAATACCAAATTGTAGTGGTATGTAGAAATGTTTTTTCACCGTAATTTGGCCCAAAACAATCATACTTCACCACCATATCAGTGATTGTGGTAATCAATCCACAAAGATAAGTAGTCTCGTAAAAACCTGTTCCTCTTTGAGAATGTTTCAAAACAAACATTTTAATTACAGATATTGGTCCTATGGACCACTGCCTATTCAAATAAAATAACAATTAAACATATACATTTTGTTTTTTAAATGATCCTGTTTTCCTTTAATTAATAATATTAAGAACTACTTCTCCTTTTCCACAGTTTCAAGCTCGTACTTTGTGGCCCTAACTGAGCTTGAGCCTCTCACTCTTTCATGATGTACTGATATATTGTCATTCTGATCTTTGAAAACAGTTGGGGATATAGCTCAGTGGTAGAGCATTTGACTGCAGATTAAGAGGTCCCTGGTTCAAATCCGGGTGTCCCCTAAACCTATTTTGGTTCTGGTGTTTGTAGCTAGGATCTTTCATAAAGTCCCTTTGGATCACCATTGACAGAGTCAGTGTTCAGTTGGATCTTATACTTTATTAGCATTACAGTGTCACTGCTCAAAACCTGGGAATAAATGCATTTTTACACAGGGCGTGGGAACTTTCTGAAACATCATTGATTTATTTTGTAATCCGGCTCTCCTTTCACAGCTTCAAACAAAGAGAATGAGTATGAAAACAATTGAAAACTTTGTTATACAGTTTGGTGCTTCCTTGTAGCGCACTAAAGAAATGGCATAGTATAGTCGGCAGCGCTGCAGTCAATCTATTTCTCATTTAACATGTGTCCTCAGTCTTACATATATTCCTCCTCTCCTCTGTGCATACAAAATATGTGTTTGTTTAAAGCACTTCATTCTTGTGCAACGTAGAAACTATTTAATTTCTCCTTAAAACCTCTGCCTACGTGCAAAATGTATGAACCCTCGTTGCAGATGAAAAAAGGCTGGCTCGAAGACTCAGGTCATTTTCGAACACAAAATGGCCTTTTCTGATATATTACATTGATGGTACTTGAAAGGGACATTTGGGTGTACCTTCCAAATACCAAATTGCAGTGGTATGTAGAAATGTTTTTCGTCCATCATTTGGCCCAAAACAATCATACTTCACCACCATCTCGGTGATTGTGGTAACCAATCCGCGAAAGGATAAGGCGTCCCGTAAAAACCTCTTCCCCTTTGAGAATGTTTCAAAACAAGCATTTTATGTACAGGCATTGGTCCTATGGACCACTGCCTGTTCAAATAAAATAACAATGAAACATATAAATATTTTTTTTAAACAATCCCGTTTTCCTTCAATAAATAATATTAAGAACTACTTCTCCTGTTCCACAGTTTCAAGCTTGTACTTTCCGGCCCAAATGAGCATGATGCTCACACTCTTTCATGAGGTACTGATATATTTTCATTCCGAATCCCACAAACAGGTGGGGATATAGCTCAGTGGTAGAGCATTTGACTGCAGATCAGGAGGTCCCTGGTTCAAATCCAGGTGTCCCCTTAGCCTCTTTTGGTTCTTGTGTTTGTAGCTGGGACTTTTCATAAAACCCCTTTGGATCATCATTGACAGAGTCAGTGTTCGCTTGGATCTTACACTTTAACAGCATTACAATGTCACTGCTCAAAACCTGAGAGTAAATGCATTTTTATACAGGGCTCGGTATTCCGTATGGGAAATGTCTGAAAAAGCATTGATTTATTTTGGAATCCGGCTCTTCCTTTCACAGCACCAAACAAAGGGAATGGACTATGAAAGCAATTGGCAACTTTGTTTTACAGTTTAGTGCTTCCTTCAATCGCACTACAGAAATTGCATAGAAAAGTGGGCAGCGCTGCAGTCAATCTATTTCTCATTTAACCTGCGTCCTCAGTCTTCCATATATTCCTCCTCTCCTCTGTGCATACAAAATATGTGTTTGTTTAAAGCACTTCATTCTTGTGCAACGTAGAAACTATTTAATTTCTCCTTAAAACCTCTGCCTACGTGCAAAATGTATGAACCCTCATTGCAGATGAAAAAAGGCTGGCTCGAAGACTCAGGCCATTTTCGAACACAAAATGGCCTTTTCTGATATATTAAATTGATGGTACTTGAAAGGGACGTTTGGGTGTACCTTCCAAATACCAAATTGCAGTGGTATGTAGAAATGTTTTTCGTCCATCATTTGGCCCAAAACAATCATACTTCACCACCATCTCGGTGATTGTGGTAACCAATCCGCGAAAGGATAAGGCGTCCCGTAAAAACCTCTTCCCCTTTGAGAATGTTTCAAAACAAGCATTTTATGTACAGGCATTGGTCCTATGGACCACTGCCTGTTCAAATAAAATAACAATGAAACATATGATTATTTTTTTTAAACGATCCCGTTTTCCTTCAATAAATAATATTAAGAACTACTTCTCCTGTTCCACAGTTTCAAGCTTGTACTTTCCGGCCCAACTGAGCATGATGCTCACACTCTTTCATGAGGTACTGATATATTTTCATTCCGACTCTCACAAACAGGTGGGGATATAGCTCAGTGGTAGAGCATTTGACTGCAGATCAAGAGGTCCCTGGTTCAAATCCAGGTGTCCCCTCGGCCTGTTTTGGTTCTTGTGTTTGTAGCTGGGACTTTTCATAAAACCCCTTTGGATCATCATTGACAGAGTCAGTGTTCGCTTGGATCTTACACTTTAATAGCATTACAATGTCACTGCTCAAAACCTGAGAGTAAATGCATTTTTATACAGGGCTCGGTATTCCGTATGGGAAATGTCTGAAAAAGCATTGATTTATTTTGGAATCTGGCTCTTCCTTTCACAGCACCAAACAAAGGGAATGGACTATGAAAGCAATTGACAACTTTGTTTTACAGTTTGGTGCTTCCTTCGATCGCACTACAGAAATTGCATAGAAAAGTGGGCAGAAATGCAGTCAATCTATTCCTCATTTAACCTGTGTCCTCAGTCTTACATGTATTCCACCTCTTCTCTGTGCATACAAAGTATGTGTTTGTTTGAAGCACTTCATTTTTGTGCAATGCATAATCTATTTACTTTCTACTAAAAAACGCTGCCCACGTACAAGATGTACGAACCCTAGTTGCAGGTGCAAGCAGGCTGGTCTGAGAAACCAGGCCATTTGCGAACACAAAATTGCTTTTTCTGATGTATTAAATCGAAGGTACATGAAATGGGTGTTTGGTTGTACCTTCAAATACCAAATTGTAGTGGTATGTAGAAATGTTTTTTCACCGTAATTTGGCCCAAAACAATCATACTTCACCACCATATCAGTGATTGTGGTAATCAATCCACAAAGATAAGTAGTCTCGTAAAAACCTGTTCCTCTTTGAGAATGTTTCAAAACAAACATTTTAATTACAGATATTGGTCCTATGGACCACTGCCTATTCAAATAAAATAACAATTAAACATATACATTTTGTTTTTTAAATGATCCTGTTTTCCTTTAATTAATAATATTAAGAACTACTTCTCCTTTTCCACAGTTTCAAGCTCGTACTTTGTGGCCCTAACTGAGCTTGAGCCTCTCACTCTTTCATGATGTACTGATATATTGTCATTCTGAACTTTGAAAACAGTTGGGGATATAGCTCAGTGGTGGAGCATTTGACTGCAGATCAAGAGGTCCCTGGTTCAAATCTGGGTGTCCCTTAAACCTATTTTGGTTCTGGTGTTTGTAGCTAGGATCTTTCATAAAGTCCCTTTGGATCACCATTGACAGAGTCAGTGTTCAGTTGGATCTTATACTTTATTAGCATTACAGTGTCCCTGCTCAAAACCTGGGAATAAATGCATTTTTACACAGGGCGTGGGAACTTTCTGAAACATCATTGATTTATTTTGGAATCCGGCTCTCCTTTCACAGCTTCAAACAAAGAGAATGAGTATGAAAACAATTGAAAACTTTGTTATACAGTTTGGTGCTTCCTTGTAGCGCACTAAAGAAATGGCATAGTATAGTCGGCAGCGCTGCAGTCAATCTATTTCTCATTTAACATGTGTCCTCAGTCTTACATATATTCCTCCTCTCCTCTGTGCATACAAAATATGTGTTTGTTTAAAGCACTTCATTCTTGTGCAACGTAGAAACTATTTAATTTCTCCTTAAAACCTCTGCCTACGTGCAAAATGTATGAACCCTCGTTGCAGATGAAAAAAGGCTGGCTCGAAGACTCAGGCCATTTTCGAACACAAAATGGCCTTTTCTGATATATTAAATTGATGGTACTTGAAAGGGACGTTTGGGTGTACCTTCCAAATACCAAATTGCAGTGGTATGTAGAAATGTTATTCGTCCATCATTTGGCCCAAAACAATCATACTTCACCACCATCTCGGTGATTGTGGTAACCAATCCGCGAAAGGATAAGGCGTCCCGTAAAAACCTCTTCCCCTTTGAGAATGTTTCAAAACAAGCATTTTATGTATAGGCATTGGTCCTATGGACCACTGCCTGTTCAAATAAAATAACAATGAAACATATAAATATTTTTTTTAAACGATCCCGTTTTCCTTCAATAAATAATATTAAGAACTACTTCTCCTGTTCCACAGTTTCAAGCTTGTACTTTCCGGCCCAACTGAGCATGATGCTCACACTCTTTCATGAGGTACTGATATATTTTCATTCCGACTCTCAAAAACAGGTGGGGATATAGCTCACTGGTAGAGCATTTGACTGCAGATCAAGAGGTCCCTGGTTCAAATCCAGGTGTCCCCTTCGCCTGTTTTGGTTCTTGTGTTTGTAGCTGGGACTTTTCATAAAACCCCTTTGGATCATCATTGACAGAGTCAGTGTTCGCTTGGATCTTACACTTTAATAGCATTACAATGTCACTGCTCAAAACCTGAGAGTAAATGCATTTTTATACAGGGCTCGGTATTCCGTATGGGAAATGTCTGAAAAAGCATTGATTTATTTTGGAATCTGGCTCTTCCTTTCACAGCACCAAACAAAGGGAATGGACTATGAAAGCAATTGACAACTTTGTTTTACAGTTTGGTGCTTCCTTCGATCGCACTACAGAAATTGCATAGAAAAGTGGGCAGAAATGCAGTCAATCTATTCCTCATTTAACCTGTGTCCTCAGTCTTACATGTATTCCACCTCTTCTCTGTGCATACAAAGTATGTGTTTGTTTGAAGCACTTCATTTTTGTGCAATGCATAATCTATTTACTTTCTACTAAAAAACGCTGCCCACGTACAAGATGTACAAACCCTAGTTGCAGGTGCAAGCAGGCTGGTCTGAGAAACCAGGCCATTTGCGAACACAAAATTGCTATTTCTGATGTATTAAATCGAAGGTACATGAAATGGGTGTTTGGTTGTACCTTCAAATACCAAATTGTAGTGGTATGTAGAAATGTTTTTTCACCGTAATTTGGCCCAAAACAATCATACTTCACCACCATATCAGTGATTGTGGTAATCAATCCACAAAGATAAATAGTCTCGTAAAAACCTGTTCCTCTTTGAGAATGTTTCAAAACAAACATTTTAATTACAGATATTGGTCCTATGGACCACTGCCTATTCAAATAAAATAACAATTACACATATACATTTTGTTTTTTAAATGATCCTGTTTTCCTTTAATTAATAATATTAAGAACTACTTCTCCTTTTCCACAGTTTCAAGCTAGTACTTTGTGGCCCTAACTGAGCTTGAGCCTCTCACTCTTTCATGATGTACTGATATATTGTCATTCTGATCATTGAAAACAGTTGGGGATATAGCTCAGTGGTAGAGCATTTGACTGCAGATCAAGAGGTCCCTGGTTCAAATCTGGGTGTCCCCTAAACCTATTTTGGTTCTGGTGTTTGTAGCTAGGATCTTTCATAAAGTCCCTTTGGATCACCATTGACAGAGTCAGTGTTCAGTTGGATCTTATACTTTATTAGCATTACAGTGTCACTGCTCAAAACCTGGGAATAAATGCATTTTTACACAGGGCGTGGGAACTTTCTGAAACATCATTGATTTATTTTGGAATCCGGCTCTCCTTTCACAGCTTCAAACAAAGAGAATGAGTATGAAAACAATTGAAAACTTTGTTATACAGTTTGGTGCTTCCTTGTAGCGCACTAAAGAAATGGCATAGTATAGTCGGCAGCGCTGCAGTCAATCTATTTCTCATTTAACATGTGTCCTCAGTCTTACATATATTCCTCCTCTCCTCTGTGCATACAAAATATGTGTTTGTTTAAAGCACTTCATTCTTGTGCAACGTAGAAACTATTTAATTTCTCCTTAAAACCTCTGCCTACGTGCAAAATGTATGAACCCTCATTGCAGATGAAAAAAGGCTGGCTCGAAGACTCAGGTCATTTTCGAACACAAAATGGCCTTTTCTGATATATTAAATTGATGGTACTTGAAAGGGACATTTGGGTGTACCTTCCAAATACCAAATTGCAGTGGTATGTAGAAATGTTTTTCGTCCATCATTTGGCCCAAAACAATCATACTTCACCACCATCTCGGTGATTGTGGTAACCAATCCGCGAAAGGATAAGGCATCCCGTAAAAACCTCTTCCCCTTTGAGAATGTTTCAAAACAAGCATTTTATGTACAGGCATTGGTCCTATGGACCACTGCCTGTTCAAATAAAATAACAATGAAACATATAAATATTTTTTTTAAACAATCCCGTTTTCCTTCAATAAATAATATTAAGAACTACTTCTCCTGTTCCACAGTTTCAAGCTTGTACTTTCCGGCCCAACTGAGCATGATGCTCACACTCTTTCATGAGGTACTGATATATTTTCATTCCGACTCTCACAAACAGGTGGGGATATAGCTCAGTGGTAGAGCATTTGACTGCAGATCAAGAGGTCCCTGGTTCAAATCCAGGTGTCCCCTTGGCCTGTTTTGGTTCTTGTGTTTGTAGCTGGGACTTTTCATAAAACCCCTTTGGATCATCATTGACAGGGTCAGTGTTCGCTTGGATCTTACACTTTAACAGCATTACAATGTCACTGCTCAAAACCTGAGAGTAAATGCATTTTTATACAGGGCGCAGTATTCCGTATGGGAAATGTCTGAAAAAGTATTGATTTATTTTGGAATCTGGCTCTTCCTTTCACAGCACCAAACAAAGGGAATGGACTATGAAAGCAATTGGCAACTTTGTTTTACAGTTTAGTGCTTCCTTCAATCGCACTACAGAAATTGCATAGAAAAGTGGGCAGCAATGCAGTCAATCTATTCCTCATTTAACCTGTGTCCTCAGTCTTACATGTATTCCACCTCTTCTCTGTGCATACAAAGTATGTGTTTGTTTGAAGCACTTCATTTTTGTGCAATGCATAATCTATTTACTTTCTACTAAAATACGCTGCCCACGTACAAGATGTACGAACCCTAGTTGCAGGTGCAAGCAGGCTGGTCTGAGAAACCAGGCCATTTGCGAACACAAAATAGCTTTTTCTGATGTATTAAATCGAAGGTACATGAAAGGGGTGTTTGGTTGTACCTTCAAATACCAAATTGTAGTGGTATGCAGAAATGTTTTTTCAACGTAATTTGGCCCAAAACAATCATACTTCACCACCATATCAGTGATTGTGGTAATCAATCCACAAAGATAAGTAGTCTCGTAAAAACCTCTTCCCCTTTGAGAATGTTTCAAAACAAACATTTTAATTACAGATATTGGTCCTATGGACCACTGCCTATTCAAATAAAATAACAATTAAACATATACATTTTGTTTTTTAAATGACCCTGTTTTCCTTTAATTAATAATATTAAGAACTACTTCTCCTTTTCCACAGTTTCAAGCTCGTACTTTGTGGCCCAACTGAGCTTGAGCCTCTCACTCTTTCATGATGTACTGATATATTGTCATTCTGATCTTTGAAAACAGTTGGGGATATAGCTCAGTGGTAGAGCATTTGACTGCAGATCAAGAGGTCCCTGGTTCAAATCCGGGTGTCCCCTAAACCTATTTTGGTTTTGGTGTTTGTAGCTGGGATCTTTCATAAAGTCCCTATGGATCACCATTGACAGAGTCAGTGTTCAGTTGGATCTTATACTTTATTAGCATTACAGTGTCACTGCTCAAAACCTGGGAATAAATGCATTTTTACACAGGGCGTGGGAACTTTCTGAAACATCATTGATTTATTTTGGAATCCGGCTCTTCCTTTCACAGCTTCAAGCAAAGAGAATCACTATGAAAACAATTGAAAACTTTGTTATACAGTTTGGTGCTTCCTTGTAGCGCACTAAAGAAATGGAATAGTATACTCGGCAGCGCTGCAGTCAATCTATTTCTCATTTAACCTGTGTCCTCAGTCTTACATATATTCCTCCTCTCCTCTGTGCATACAAAATATGTGTTTGTTTAAAGCACTTCATTCTTGTGCAACGTAGAAACTATTTAATTTCTCCTTAAAACCTCTGCCTACGTGCAAAATGTATGAACCCTCGTTGCAGATGAAAAAAGGCTGGCTCGAAGACTCAGGCCATTTTCGAACACAAAATGGCCTTTTCTGATATATTAAATTGATGGTACTTGAAAGGGACGTTTGGGTGTACCTTCCAAATACCAAATTGCAGTGGTATGTAGAAATGTTTTTCATCCATCATTTGGCCCAAAACAATCATACTTCACCACCATCTCGGTGATTGTGGTAACCAATCCGCGAAAGGATAAGGCGTCCCGTAAAAACCTCTTCCCCTTTGAGAATGTTTCAAAACAAGCATTTTATGTACAGGCATTGGTCCTATGGACCACTGCCTGTTCAAATAAAATAACAATGAAACATATAAATATTTTTTTTAAACGATCCCGTTTTCCTTCAATAAATAATATTAAGAACTACTTCTCTTGTTCCACAGTTTCAAGCTTGTACTTTCCGGCCCAACTGAGCATGATGCTCACACTCTTTCATGAGGTACTGATATATTTTCATTCCGACTCTCACAAACAGGTGGGGATATAGCTCAGTGTTAGAGCATTTGACTGCAGATCAAGAGGTCCCTGGTTCAAATCCAGGTGTCCCCTTGGCCTGTTTTGGTTCTTGTGTTTGTAGCTGGGACTTTTCATAAAACCCCTTTGGATCATCATTGACAGAGTCAGTGTTCGCTTGGATCTTACACTTTAACAGCATTACAATGTCACTGCTCAAAACCTGAGAGTAAATGCATTTTTATACAGGGCTCGGTATTCCGTATGGGAAATGTCTGAAACAGCATTGATTTATTTTGGAATCTGGCTGTTCCTTTCACAGCACCAAACAAAGGGAATGGACTATGAAAGCAATTGACAACTTTGTTTTACAGTTTGGTGCTTCCTTCGATCGCACTACAGAAATTGCATAGAAAAGTGGGCAGCAATGCAGTCAATCTATTCCTCATTTAACCTGTGTCCTCAGTCTTACATGTATTCCACCTCTTCTCTGTGCATACAAAGTATGTGTTTGTTTGAAGCACTTCATTTTTGTGCAATGCATAATCTATTTACTTTCTACTAAAAAACGCTGCCCACGTACAAGATGTACGAACCCTAGTTGCAGGTGCAAGCAGGCTGGTCTGAGAAACCAGGCCATTTGCGAACACAAAATTGCTTTTTCTGATGTATTAAATCGAAGGTACATGAAATGGGTGTTTGGTTGTACCTTCAAATACCAAATTGTAGTGGTATGTAGAAATGTTTTTTCACCGTAATTTGGCCCAAAACAATCATACTTCACCACCATATCAGTGATTGTGGTAATCAATCCACAAAGATAAGTAGTCTCGTAAAAACCTGTTCCTCTTTGAGAATGTTTCAAAACAAACATTTTAATTACAGATATTGGTCCTATGGACCACTGCCTATGCAAATAAAATAACAATTAAACATATACATGTTGTTTTTTAAATGATCCTGTTTTCCTTTAATTAATAATATTAAGAACTACTTCTCCTTTTCCACAGTTTCAAGCTCGTACTTTGTGGCCCTAACTGAGCTTGAGCCTCTCACTCTTTCATGATGTACTGATATATTGTCATTCTGATCTTTGAAAACAGTTGGGGATATAGTTCAGTGGTAGAGCATTTGACTGCAGATCAAAAGGTCCCTGGTTCAAATCCGGGTGTCCCCTAAACCTATTTTGGTTCTGGTGTTTGTAGCTAGGATCTTTCATAAAGTCCCTTTGGATCACCATTGACAGAGTCAGTGTTCAGTTGGATCTTATACTTTATTAGCATTACAGTGTCACTGCTCAAAACCTGGGAATAAATGCATTTTTACACAGGGCGTGGGAACTTTCTGAAACATCATTGATTTATTTTGGAATCCGGCTCTCCTTTCACAGCTTCAAACAAAGAGAATGAGTATGAAAACAATTGAAAACTTTGTTATACAGTTTGGTGCTTCCTTGTAGCGCACTAAAGAAATGGCATAGTATAGTCGGCAGCGCTGCAGTCAATCTATTTCTCATTTAACATGTGTCCTCAGTCTTACATATATTCCTCCTCTCCTCTGTGCATACAAAATATGTGTTTGTTTAAAGCACTTCATTCTTGTGCAACGTAGAAACTATTTAATTTCTCCTTAAAACCTCTGCCTACGTGCAAAATGTATGAACCCTCGTTGCAGATGAAAAAAGGCTGGCTCGAAGACTCAGGCCATTTTCGAACACAAAATGGCCTTTTCTGATATATTAAATTGATGGTACTTGAAAGGGACGTTTGGGTGTACCTTCCAAATACCAAATTGCAGTGGTATGTAGAAATGTTTTTCGTCCATCATTTGGCCCAAAACAATCATACTTCACCACCATCTCGGTGATTGTGGTAACCAATCCGCGAAAGGATAAGGCGTCCCGTAAAAACCTCTTCCCCTTTGAGAATGTTTCAAAACAAGCATTTTATGAACAGGCATTGGTCCTATGGACCACTGCCTGTTCAAATAAAATAACAATGAAACATATAAATATTTTTTTTAAACGATCCCGTTTTCCTTCAATAAATAATATTAAGAACTACTTCTCCTGTTCCACAGTTTCAAGCTTGTACTTTCCGGCCCAACTGAGCATGATGCTCACACTCTTTCATGAGGTACTGATATATTTTCATTCCGACTCTCACAAACAGGTGGGGATATAGCTCAGTGGTAGAGCATTTAACTGCAGATCAAGAGGTCCCTGGTTCAAATCCAGGTGTCCCCTTGGCCTGTTTTGGTTCTTGTGTTTGTAGCTGGGACTTTTCATAAAACCCCTTTGGATCATCATTGACAGAGTCAGTGTTCGCTTGGATCTTACACTTTAATAGCATTACAATGTCACTGCTCAAAACCTGAGAGTAAATGCATTTTTATACAGGGCTCGGTATTCCGTATGGGAAATGTCTGAAAAAGCATTGATTTATTTTGGAATCTGGCTCTTCCTTTCACAGCACCAAACAAAGGGAATGGACTATGAAAGCAATTGACAACTTTGTTTTACAGTTTGGTGCTTCCTTCGATCGCACTACAGAAATTGCATAGAAAAGTGGGCAGAAATGCAGTCAATCTATTCCTCATTTAACCTGTGTCCTCAGTCTTACATGTATTCCACCTCTTCTCTGTGCATACAAAGTATGTGTTTGTTTGAAGCACTTCATTTTTGTGCAATGCATAATCTATTTACTTTCTACTAAAAAACGCTGCCCACGTACAAGATGTACGAACCCTAGTTGCAGGTGCAAGCAGGCTGGTCTGAGAAACCAGGCCATTTGCGAACACAAAATTGCTTTTTCTGATGTATTAAATCGAAGGTACATGAAATGGGTGTTTGGTTGTACCTTCAAATACCAAATTGTAGTGGTATGTAGAAATGTTTTTTCACCGTAATTTGGCCCAAAACAATCATACTTCACCACCATATCAGTGATTGTGGTAATCAATCCACAAAGATAAGTGGTCTCGTAAAAACCTGTTCCTCTTTGAGAATGTTTCAAAACAAACATTTTAATTACAGATATTGGTCCTATGGACCACTGCCTATTCAAATAAAATAACAATTAAACATATACATTTTGTTTTTTAAATGATCCTGTTTTCCTTTAATTAATAATATTAAGAACTACTTCTCCTTTTCCACAGTTTCAAGCTCGTACTTTGTGGCCCAACTGAGCTTGAGCCTCTCACTCTTTCATGATGTACTGATATATTGTCATTCTGATCTTTGAAAACAGTTGGGGATATAGCTCATTGGTAGAGCATTTGACTGCAGATCAAGAGGTCCCCGGTTCAAATCCGGGTGTCCCCTAAACCTATTTTGGTTCTGGTGTTTGTAGCTGGGATCTTTCATAAAGTCCCTTTGGATCACCATTGACAGAGTCAGTGTTCAGTTGGATCTTATACTTTATTAGCATTACAGTGTCACTGCTCAAAACCTGGGAATAAATGCATTTTTACACAGGGCGTGGGAACTTTCTGAAACATCATTGATTTATTTTGGAATCCGGCTCTTCCTTTCACAGCTTCAAGCAAAGAGAATGACTATGAAAACAATTGAAAACTTTGTTATACAGTTTGGTGCTTCCTTGTAGCGCACTAAAGAAATGGCATAGTATACTCGGCAGCGCTGCAGTCAATCTATTTCTCATTTAACCTGTGTCCTCAGTCTTACATATATTCCTCCTCTCCTCTGTGCATACAAAATATGTGTTTGTTTAAAGCACTTCATTCTTGTGCAACGTAGAAACTATTTAATTTCTCCTTAAAACCTCTGCCTACGTGCAAAATGTATGAACCCTCGTTGCAGATGAAAAAAGGCTGGCTCGAAGACTCAGGCCATTTTCGAACACAAAATGGCCTTTTCTGATATATTAAATTGATGGTACTTGAAAGGGACGTTTGGGTGTACCTTCCAAATACCAAATTGCAGTCGTATGTAGAAATGTTTTTCGTCCATCATTTGGCCCAAAACAATCATACTTCACCACGATCTCGGTGATTGTGGTAACCAATCCGCGAAAGGATAAGGCGTCCCGTAAAAACCTCTTCCCCTTTGAGAATGTTTCAAAACAAGCATTTTATGTACAGGCATTGGTCCTATGGACCACTGCCTGTTCAAATAAAATAACAATGAAACATATAAATATTTTTTTTAAACAATCCCGTTTTCCTTCAATAAATAATATTAAGAACTACTTCTCCTGTTCCACAGTTTCAAGCTTGTACTTTCCGGCCCAACTGAGCATGATGCTCACACTCTTTCATGAGGTACTGATATATTTTCAGTCCGACTCTCACAAACAGGTGGGGATATAGCTCAGTGGTAGAGCATTTGACTGCAGATCAAGAGGTCCCTGGTTCAAATCCAGGTGTCCCCTTGGCCTGTTTTGGTTCTTGTGTTTGTAGCTGGGACTTTTCATAAAACCCCTTTGGATCATCATTGACAGAGTCAGTGTTCGCTTGGATCTTACACTTTAACAGCATTACAATGTCACTGCTCAAAACCTGAAAGTAAATGCATTTTTATACAGGGCTCGGTATTCCGTATGGGAAATGTCTGAAAAAGCATTGATTTATTTTGGAATCTGGCTCTTCCTTTCACAGCACCAAACAAAGGGAATGGACTATGAAAGCAATTGGCAACTTTGTTTTACAGTTTAGTGCTTCCTTCAATCGCACTACAGAAATTGCATAGAAAAGTGGGCAGCAATGCATTCAATCTATTCCTCATTTAACCTGTGTCCTCAGTCTTACATGTATTCCACCTCTTCTCTGTGCATAAAAAGTATGTGTTTGTTTGAAGCACTTCATTTTTGTGCAATGCATAATCTATTTACTTTCTACTAAAATACGCTGCCCACGTACAAGATGTACGAACCCTAGTTGCAGGTGCAAGCAGACTGGTCTGAGAAACCAGGCCATTTGCGAACACAAAATAGCTTTTTCTGATGTATTAAATCGAAGGTACATGAAAGGGGTGTTTGGTTGTACCTTCAAATACCAAATTGTAGTGGTATGCAGAAATGTTTTTTCACCGTAATTTGGCCCAAAACAATCATACTTCACCACCATATCAGTGATTGTGGTAATCAATCCACAAAGATAAGTAGTCTCGTAAAAACCTCTTCCCCTTTGAGAATGTTTCAAAACAAACATTTTAATTACAGATATTGGTCCTATGGACCACTGCCTATTCAAATAAAATAACAATTAAACATATACATTTTGTTTTTTAAATGATCCTGTTTTCCTTTACTTAATAATATTAAGAACTACTTCTCCTTTTCCACAGTTTCAAGCTCGTACTTTGTGGCCCAACTAAGCTTGAGCCTCTCACTCTTTCATGATGTACTGATATATTGTCATTCTGATCTTTGAAAACAATTGGGGATATAGCTCAGTGGTAGAGCATTTGACTGCAGATCAAGAGGTCCCTGGTTCAAATCCGGGTGTCCCCTAAACCTATTTTGGTTTTGGTGTTTGTAGCTGGGATCTTTCATAAAGTCCCTATGGATCACCATTGACAGAGTCAGTGTTCAGTTGGATCTTATACTTTATTAGCATTACAGTGTCACTGCTCAAAACCTGGGAATAAATGCATTTTTACACAGGGCGTGGGAACTTTCTGAAACATCATTGATTTATTTTGGAATCCGGCTCTTCCTTTCACAGCTTCAAGCAAAGAGAATCACTATGAAAACAATTGAAAACTTTGTTATACAGTTTGGTGCTTCCTTGTAGCGCACTAAAGAAATTGCATAGTATACTCGGCAGCGCTGCAGAAAATCTATTTCTCATTTAACCTGTGTCCTCAGTCTTACATATATTCCTCCTCTCCTCTGTGCATACAAAATATGTGTTTGTTTAAAGCACTTCATTCTTGTGCAACGTAGAAACTATTTAATTTCTCCTTAAAACCTCTGCCTACGTGCAAAATGTATGAACCCTCGTTGCAGATGAAAAAAGGCTGGCTCGAAGACTCAGGCCATTTTCGAACACAAAATGGCCTTTTCTGATATATTAAATTGATGGTACTTGAAAGGGACGTTTGGGTGTACCTTCCAAATACCAAATTGCAGTGGTATGTAGAAATGTTTTTCATCCATCATTTGGCCCAAAACAATCATACTTCACCACCATCTCGGTGATTGTGGTAACCAATCCGCGAAAGGATAAGGCGTCCCGTAAAAACCTCTTCCCCTTTGAGAATGTTTCAAAACAAGCATTTTATGTACAGGCATTGGTCCTATGGACCACTGCCTGTTCAAATAAAATAACAATGAAACATATAAATATTTTTTTTAAACGATCCCGTTTTCCTTCAATAAATAATATTAAGAACTACTTCTCTTGTTCCACAGTTTCAAGCTTGTACTTTCCGGCCCAACTGAGCATGATGCTCACACTCTTTCATGAGGTACTGATATATTTTCATTCCGACTCTCACAAACAGGTGGGGATATAGCTCAGTGTTAGAGCATTTGACTGCAGATCAAGAGGTCCCTGGTTCAAATCCAGGTGTCCCCTTGGCCTGTTTTGGTTCTTGTGTTTGTAGCTGGGACTTTTCATAAAACCCCTTTGGATCATCATTGACAGAGTCAGTGTTCGCTTGGATCTTACACTTTAACAGCATTACAATGTCACTGCTCAAAACCTGAGAGTAAATGCATTTTTATACAGGGCTCGGTATTCCGTATGGGAAATGTCTGAAACAGCATTGATTTATTTTGGAATCTGGCTGTTCCTTTCACAGCACCAAACAAAGGGAATGGACTATGAAAGCAATTGACAACTTTGTTTTACAGTTTGGTGCTTCCTTCGATCGCACTACAGAAATTGCATAGAAAAGTGGGCAGCAATGCAGTCAATCTATTCCTCATTTAACCTGTGTCCTCAGTCTTACATGTATTCCACCTCTTCTCTGTGCATACAAAGTATGTGTTTGTTTGAAGCACTTCATTTTTGTGCAATGCATAATCTATTTACTTTCTACTAAAAAACGCTGCCCACGTACAAGATGTACGAACCCTAGTTGCAGGTGCAAGCAGGCTGGTCTGAGAAACCAGGCCATTTGCGAACACAAAATTGCTTTTTCTGATGTATTAAATCGAAGGTACATGAAATGGGTGTTTGGTTGTACCTTCAAATACCAAATTGTAGTGGTATGTAGAAATGTTTTTTCACCGTAATTTGGCCCAAAACAATCATACTTCACCACCATATCAGTGATTGTGGTAATCAATCCACAAAGATAAGTAGTCTCGTAAAAACCTGTTCCTCTTTGAGAATGTTTCAAAACAAACATTTTAATTACAGATATTGGTCCTATGGACCACTGCCTATTCAAATAAAATAACAATTAAACATATACATTTTGTTTTTTAAATGATCCTGTTTTCCTTTAATTAATAATATTAAGAACTACTTCTCCTTTTCCACAGTTTCAAGCTCGTACTTTGTGGCCCTAACTGAGCTTGAGCCTCTCACTCTTTCATGATGTACTGATATATTGTCATTCTGATCTTTGAAAACAGTTGGGGATATAGTTCAGTGGTAGAGCATTTGACTGCAGATCAAGAGGTCCCTGGTTCAAATCCGGGTGTCCCCTAAACCTATTTTGGTTCTGGTGTTTGTAGCTAGGATCTTTCATAAAGTCCCTTTGGATCACCATTGACAGAGTCAGTGTTCAGTTGGATCTTATACTTTATTAGCATTACAGTGTCACTGCTCAAAACCTGGGAATAAATGCATTTTTACACAGGGCGTGGGAACTTTCTGAAACATCATTGATTTATTTTGGAATCCGGCTCTCCTTTCACAGCTTCAAACAAAGAGAATGAGTATGAAAACAATTGAAAACTTTGTTATACAGTTTGGTGCTTCCTTGTAGCGCACTAAAGAAATGGCATAGTATAGTCGGCAGCGCTGCAGTCAATCTATTTCTCATTTAACATGTGTCCTCAGTCTTACATATATTCCTCCTCTCCTCTGTGCATACAAAATATGTGTTTGTTTAAAGCACTTCATTCTTGTGCAACGTAGAAACTATTTAATTTCTCCTTAAAACCTCTGCCTACGTGCAAAATGTATGAACCCTCGTTGCAGATGAAAAAAGGCTGGCTCGAAGACTCAGGCCATTTTCGAACACAAAATGGCCTTTTCTGATATATTAAATTGATGGTACTTGAAAGGGACGTTTGGGTGTACCTTCCAAATACCAAATTGCAGTGGTATGTAGAAATGTTTTTCGTCCATCATTTGGCCCAAAACAATCATACTTCACCACCATCTCGGTGATTGTGGTAACCAATCCGCGAAAGGATCAGGCGTCCCGTAAAAACCTCTTCCCCTTTGAGAATGTTTCAAAACAAGCATTTTATGAACAGGCATTGGTCCTATGGACCACTGCCTGTTCAAATAAAATAACAATGAAACATATAAATATTTTTTTTAAACGATCCCGTTTTCCTTCAATAAATAATATTAAGAACTACTTCTCCTGTTCCACAGTTTCAAGCTTGTACTTTCCGGCCCAACTGAGCATGATGCTCACACTCTTTCATGAGGTACTGATATATTTTCATTCCGACTCTCACAAACAGGTGGGGATATAGCTCAGTGGTAGAGCATTTAACTGCAGATCAAGAGGTCCCTGGTTCAAATCCAGGTGTCCCCTTGGCCTGTTTTGGTTCTTGTGTTTGTAGCTGGGACTTTTCATAAAACCCCTTTGGATCATCATTGACAGAGTCAGTGTTCGCTTGGATCTTACACTTTAATAGCATTACAATGTCACTGCTCAAAACCTGAGAGTTAATGCATTTTTATACAGGGCTCGGTATTCCGTATGGGAAATGTCTGAAAAAGCATTGATTTATTTTGGAATCTGGCTCTTCCTTTCACAGCACCAAACAAAGGGAATGGACTATGAAAGCAATTGACAACTTTGTTTTACAGTTTGGTGCTTCCTTCGATCGCACTACAGAAATTGCATAGAAAAGTGGGCAGAAATGCAGTCAATCTATTCCTCATTTAACCTGTGTCCTCAGTCTTACATGTATTCCACCTCTTCTCTGTGCATACAAAGTATGTGTTTGTTTGAAGCACTTCATTTTTGTGCAATGCATAATCTATTTACTTTCTACTAAAAAACGCTGCCCACGTACAAGATGTACGAACCCTAGTTGCAGGTGCAAGCAGGCTGGTCTGAGAAACCAGGCCATTTGCGAACACAAAATTGCTTTTTCTGATGTATTAAATCGAAGGTACATGAAATGGGTGTTTGGTTGTACCTTCAAATACCAAATTGTAGTGGTATGTAGAAATGTTTTTTCACCGTAATTTGGCCCAAAACAATCATACTTCACCACCATATCAGTGATTGTGGTAATCAATCCACAAAGATAAGTGGTCTCGTAAAAACCTGTTCCTCTTTGAGAATGTTTCAAAACAAACATTTTAATTACAGATATTGGTCCTATGGACCACTGCCTACTCAAATAAAATAACAATTAAACATATACATTTTGTTTTTTAAATGATCCTGTTTTCCTTTAATTAATAATATTAAGAACTACTTCTCCTTTTCCACAGTTTCAAGCTCGTACTTTGTGGCCCTAACTGAGCTTGAGCCTCTCACTCTTTCATGATGTACTGATATATTGTCATTCTGATCTTTGAAAACATTTGGGGATATAGCTCAGTGGTAGAGCATTTGACTGCAGATCAAGAGGTCCCTGGTTCAAATCCGGGTGTCCCCTAAACATTTTTTGGTTGTGGTGTTTGTAGCTGGGATCTTTCATAAAGTCCCTATGGATCACCATTGACAGAGTCAGTGTTCAGTTGGATCTTATACTTTATTAGCATTACAGTGTCACTGCTCAAAACCTGGGAATAAATGCATTTTTACACAGGGCGTGGGAACTTTCTGAAACATCATTGATTTATTTTGGAATCCGGCTCTTCCTTTCACAGCTTCAAGCAAAGAGAATCACTATGAAAACAATTGAAAACTTTGTTATACAGTTTGGTGCTTCCTTGTAGCGCACTAAAGAAATGGCATAGTATACTCGGCAGCGCTGCAGTCAATCTATTTCTCATTTAACCTGTGTCCTCAGTCTTACATATATTCCTCCTCTCCTCTGTGCATACAAAATATGTGTTTGTTTAAAGCACTTCATTCTTGTGCAACGTAGAAACTATTTAATTTCTCCTTAAAACCTCTGCCTACGTGCAAAATGTATGAACCCTCGTTGCAGATGAAAAAAGGCTGGCTCGAAGACTCAGGCCATTTTCGAACACAAAATGGCCTTTTCTGATATATTAAATTGATGGTACTTGAAAGGGACGTTTGGGTGTACCTTCCAAATACCAAATTGCAGTCGTATGTAGAAATGTTTTTTGTCCATCATTTGGCCCAAAACAATCATACTTCACCACGATCTCGGTGATTGTGGTAACCAATCCGCGAAAGGATAAGGCGTCCCGTAAAAACCTCTTCCCCTTTGAGAATGTTTCAAAACAAGCATTTTATGTACAGGCATTGGTCCTATGGACCACTGCCTGTTCAAATAAAATAACAATGAAACATATAAATATTTTTTTTAAACAATCCCGTTTTCCTTCAATAAATAATATTAAGAACTACTTCTCCTGTTCCACAGTTTCAAGCTTGTACTTTCCGGCCCAACTGAGCATGATGCTCACACTCTTTCATGAGGTACTGATATATTTTCAGTCCGACTCTCACAAACAGGTGGGGATATAGCTCAGTGGTAGAGCATTTGACTGCAGATCAAGAGGTCCCTGGTTCAAATCCAGGTGTCCCCTTGGCCTGTTTTGGTTCTTGTGTTTGTAGCTGGGACTTTTCATAAAACCCCTTTGGATCATCATTGACAGAGTCAGTGTTCGCTTGGATCTTACACTTTAACAGCATTACAATGTCACTGCTCAAAACCTGAAAGTAAATGCATTTTTATACAGGGCTCGGTATTCCGTATGGGAAATGTCTGAAAAAGCATTGATTTATTTTGGAATCTGGCTCTTCCTTTCACAGCACCAAACAAAGGGAATGGACTATGAAAGCAATTGGCAACTTTGTTTTACAGTTTAGTGCTTCCTTCAATCGCACTACAGAAATTGCATAGAAAAGTGGGCAGCAATGCATTCAATCTATTCCTCATTTAACCTGTGTCCTCAGTCTTACATGTATTCCACCTCTTCTCTGTGCATACAAAGTATGTGTTTGTTTGAAGCACTTCATTTTTGTGCAATGCATAATCTATTTACTTTCTACTAAAATACGCTGCCCACGTACAAGATGTACGAACCCTAGTTGCAGGTGCAAGCAGGCTGGTCTGAGAAACCAGGCCATTTGCGAACACAAAATAGCTTTTTCTGATGTATTAAATCGAAGGTACATGAAAGGGGTGTTTGGTTGTACCTTCAAATACCAAATTGTAGTGGTATGCAGAAATGTTTTTTCACCGTAATTTGGCCCAAAACAATCATACTTCACCACCATATCAGTGATTGTGGTAATCAATCCACAAAGATAAGTAGTCTCGTAAAAACCTCTTCCCCTTTGAGAATGTTTCAAAACAAACATTTTAATTACAGATATTGGTCCTATGGACCACTGCCTATTCAAATAAAATAACAATTAAACATATACATTTTGTTTTTTAAATGATCCTGTTTTCCTTTAATTAATAATATTAAGAACTACTTCTCCTTTTCCACAGTTTCAAGCTCGTACTTTGTGGCCCAACTAAGCTTGAGCCTCTCACTCTTTCATGATGTACTGATATATTGTCATTCTGATCTTTGAAAACAATTGGGGATATAGCTCAGTGGTAGAGCATTTGACTGCAGATCAAGAGGTCCCTGGTTCAAATCCGGGTGTCCCCTAAACCTATTTTGGTTTTGGTGTTTGTAGCTGGGATCTTTCATAAAGTCCCTATGGATCACCATTGACAGAGTCAGTGTTCAGTTGGATCTTATACTTTATTAGCATTACAGTGTCACTGCTCAAAACCTGGGAATAAATGCATTTTTACACAGGGCGTGGGAACTTTCTGAAACATCATTGATTTATTTTGGAATCCGGCTCTTCCTTTCACAGCTTCAAGCAAAGAGAATCACTATGAAAACAATTGAAAACTTTGTTATACAGTTTGGTGCTTCCTTGTAGCGCACTAAAGAAATGGCATAGTATACTCGGCAGCGCTGCAGAAAATCTATTTCTCATTTAACCTGTGTCCTCAGTCTTACATATATTCCTCCTCTCCTCTGTGCATACAAAATATGTGTTTGTTTAAAGCACTTCATTCTTGTGCAACGTAGAAACTATTTAATTTCTCCTTAAAACCTCTGCCTACGTGCAAAATGTATGAACCCTCGTTGCAGATGAAAAAAGGCTGGCTCGAAGACTCAGGCCATTTTCGAACACAAAATGGCCTTTTCTGATATATTAAATTGATGGTACTTGAAAGGGACGTTTGGGTGTACCTTCCAAATACCAAATTGCAGTGGTATGTAGAAATGTTTTTCGTCCATCATTTGGCCCAAAACAATCATACTTCACCACCATCTCGGTGATTGTGGTAACCAATCCGCGAAAGGATAAGGCGTCCCATAAAAACCTCTTCCCCTTTGAGAATGTTTCAAAACAAGCATTTTATGTACAGGCATTGGTCCTATGGACCACTGCCTGTTCAAATAAAATAACAATGAAACATATAAATATTTTTTTTAAACGATCCCGTTTTCCTTCAATAAATAATATTAAGAACTACTTCTCCTGTTCCACAGTTTCAAGCTTGTACTTTCCGGCCCAACTGAGCATGATGCTCACACTCTTTCATGAGGTACTGATATATTTTCATTCCGACTCTCACAAACAGGTGGGGATATAGCTCAGTGGTAGAGCATTTGACTGCAGATCAAGAGGTCCCTGGTTCAAATCCAGGTGTCCCCTTGGCCTGTTTTCGTTCTTGTGTTTGTAGCTGGGACTTTTCATAAAACCCCTTTGGATCATCATTGACAGAGTCAGTGTTCGCTTGGATCTTACACTTTAACAGCATTACAATGTCACTGCTCAAAACCTGAGAGTAAATGCATTTTTATACAGGGCTCGGTATTCCGTATGGGAAATGTCTGAAAAAGCATTGATTTATTTTGGAATCTGGCTCTTCCTTTCACAGCACCAAACAAAGGGAATGGACTATGAAAGCAATTGACAACTTTGTTTTACAGTTTGGTGCTTCCTTCGATCGCACTACAGAAATTGCATAGAAAAGTGGGCAGAAATGCAGTCAATCTATTCCTCATTTAACCTGTGTCCTCAGTCTTACATGTATTCCACCTCTTCTCTGTGCATACAAAGTATGAGTTTGTTTGAAGCACTTCATTTTTGTGCAATGCATAATCTATTTACTTTCTACTAAAAAACGCTGCCCACGTACAAGATGTATGAACCCTAGTTGCAGGTGCAAGCAGGCTGGTCTGAGAAACCAGGCCATTTGCGAACACAAAATTGCTTTTTCTGATGTATTAAATCGAAGGTACATGAAATGGGTGTTTGGTTGTACCTTCAAATACCAAATTGTAGTGGTATGTAGAAATGTTTTTTCACCGTAATTTGGCCCAAAACAATCATACTTCACCACCATATCAGTGATTGTGGTAATCATTCCACAAAGATGAGTAGTCTCGTAAAAACCTGTTCCTCTTTGAGAATGTTTCAAAACAAACATTTTAATTACAGATATTGGTCCTATGGACCACTGCCTATTCAAATAAAATAACAATTAAACATATACATTTTGTTTTTTAAATGATCCTGTTTTCCTTTAATTAATAATATTAAGAACTACTTCTCCTTTTCCACAGTTTCAAGCTCGTACTTTGTGGCCCAACTGAGCTTGAGCCTCTCACTCTTTCATGATGTACTGTTATATTGTCATTCTGATCTTTGAAAACAGTTGGGGATATAGCTCAGTGGTAGAGCATTTGACTGCAGATCAAGAGGTCCCTGGTTCAAATCCGGGTGTCCCCTAAATCTATTTTGGTTCTGGTGTTTGTAGCTAGGATCTTTCATAAAGTCCCTTTGGATCACCATTGACAGAGTCAGTGTTCAGTTGGATCTTATACTTTATTAGCATTACAGTGTCACTGCTCAAAACCTGGGAATAAATGCATTTTTACACAGGGCGTGGGAACTTTCTGAAACATCATTGATTTATTTTGGAATCCGGCTCTTCCTTTCACAGCTTCAAGCAAAGAGAATCACTATGAAAACAAATGAAAACTTTGTTAGACAGTTTGGTGCTTCCTTGTAGCGCACTAAAGAAATGGCATAGTATACTCGGCAGCGCTGCAGTCAATCTATTTCTCATTTAACCTGTGTCCTCACTCTTACATATATTCCTCCTCTCCTCTGTGCATACAAAATATGTGTTTGTTTAAAGCACTTCATTCTTGTGCAACGTAGAAACTATTTAATTTCTCCTTAAAACCTCTGCCTACGTGCAAAATGTATGAACCCTCGTTGCAGGTGAAAAAAGGCTGGCTCGAAGACTCAGGCCATTTTCGAACACAAAATGGCCTTTTCTGATATATTAAATTGATGGTACTTGAAAGGGACGTTTGGGTGTACCTTCCAAATACCAAATTGCAGTGGTATGTAGAAATGTTTTTCGTCCATCATTTGGCCCAAAACAATCATACTTCACCACCATCTCGGTGATTGTGGTAACCAATCCGCGAAAGGATAAGGCGTCCCGTAAAAACCTCTTCCCCTTTGAGAATGTTTCAAAACAAGCATTTTATGTACAGGCATTGGTCCTATGGACCACTGCCTGTTCAAATAAAATAACAATGAAACATATAAATATTTTTTTTAAACGATCCCGTTTTCCTTCAATAAATAATATTAAGAACTACTTCTCCTGTTCCACAGTTTCAAGCTTGTACTTTCCGGCCCAACTGAGCATGATGCTCACACTCTTTCATGAGGTACTGATATATTTTCATTCCGACTCTCACAAACAGGTGGGGATATAGCTCAGTGGTAGAGCATTTGACTGCAGATCAAGAGGTCCCTGGTTCAAATCCAGGTGTCCCCTTAGCCTGTTTTGGTTCTTGTGTTTGTAGCTGGGACTTTTCATAAAACCCCTTTGGATCATCATTGACAGAGTCAGTGTTCGCTTGGATCTTACACTTTAACAGCATTACAATGTCACTGCTCAAAACCTGAGAGTAAATGCATTTTTATACAGGGCTCGGTATTCCGTATGGGAAATGTCTGAAAAAGCATTGATTTATTTTGGAATCTGGCTCTTCCTTTCACAGCACCAAACAAAGGGAATGGACTATGAAAGCAATTGACAACTTTGTTTTACAGTTTGGTGCTTCCTTCGATCGCACTACAGAAATTGCATAGAAAAGTGGGCAGAAATGCAGTCCATCTATTCCTCATTTAACCTGTGTCCTCAGTCTTACATGTATTCCACCTCTTCTCTGTGCATACAAAGTATGAGTTTGTTTGAAGCACTTCATTTTTGTGCAATGCATAATCTATTTACTTTCTACTAAAAAACGCTGCCCACGTACAAGATGTATGAACCCTAGTTGCAGGTGCAAGCAGGCTGGTCTGAGAAACCAGGCCATTTGCGAACACAAAATTGCTTTTTCTGATGTATTAAATCGAAGGTACATGAAATGGGTGTTTGGTTGTACCTTCAAATACCAAATTGTAGTGGTATGTAGAAATGTTTTTTCACCGTAATTTGGCCCAAAACAATCATACTTCACCACCATATCAGTGATTGTGGTAATCATTCCACAAAGATGAGTAGTCTCGTAAAAACCTGTTCCTCTTTGAGAATGTTTCAAAACAAACATTTTAATTACAGATATTGGTCCTATGGACCACTGCCTATTCAAATAAAATAACAATTAAACATATACATTCTGTTTTTTAAATGATCCTGTTTTCCTTTAATTAATAATATTAAGAACTACTTCTCCTTTTCCACAGTTTCAAGCTCGTACTTTGTGGCCCAACTGAGCTTGAGCCTCTCACTCTTTCATGATGTACTGTTATATTGTCATTCTGATCTTTGAAAACAGTTGGGGATATAGCTCAGTGGTAGAGCATTTGGCTGCAGATCAAGAGGTCCCTGGTTCAAATCTGGGTGTCCCCTAAATCTATTTTGGTTCTGGTGTTTGTAGCTAGGATCTTTCATAAAGTCCCTTTGGATCACCATTGACAGAGTCAGTGTTCAGTTGGATCTTATACTTTATTAGCATTACAGTGTCACTGCTCAAAACCTGGGAATAAATGCATTTTTACACAGGGCGTGGGAACTTTCTGAAACATCATTAATTTATTTTGGAATCCGGCTCTTCCTTTCACAGCTTCAAACAAAGAGAATGACTATGAAAACAATTGAAAACTTTGTTGTACAGTTTGGTGCTTCCTTGTAGCACACTAAAGAAATGGCATAGTATACTCGGCAGCGCTGCAGAAAATCTATTTCTCATTTAACATGTGTCCTCAGTCTTACATATATTCCTCCTCTCCTCTGTGCATACAAAATATGTGTTTGTTTAAAGCACTTCATTCTTGTGCAACGTAGAAACTATTTAATTTCTCCTTAAAACCTCTGCCTACGTGCAAAATGTATGAACCCTCGTTGCAGATGAAAAAAGGCTGGCTCGAAGACTCAGGCCATTTTCGAACACAAAATGGCCTTTTCTGATATATTAAATTGATGGTACTTGAAAGGGACGTTTGGGTGTACCTTCCAAATACCAAATTGCAGTGGTATGTAGAAATGTTTTTCGTCCATCATTTGGCCCAAAACAATCATACTTCACCACCATCTCGGTGATTGTGGTAACCAATCCGCGAAAGGATAAGGCGTCCCGTAAAAACCTCTTCCCCTTTGAGAATGTTTCAAAACAAGCATTTTATGTACAGGCATTGGTCCTATGGACCACTGCCTGTTCAAATAAAATAACAATGAAACATATAAATATTCTTTTTAAACGATCCCGTTTTCCTTCAAAAAATAATATTAAGAACTACTTCTCCTGTTCCACAGTTTCAAGCTTGTACTTTCCGGCCCAACTGAGCATGATGCTCACACTCTTTCATGAGGTACTGATATATTTTCATTCCGACTCTCACAAACAGGTAGGGATATAGCTCAGTGGTAGAGCATTTGACTGCAGATCAAGAGGTCCCTGGTTCAAATCCGGGTGTCCCCTAAACCTATTTTGGTTCTGGTGTTTGTAGCTAGGATCTTTCATAAAGTCCCTTTGGATCACCATTGACAGAGTCAGTGTTCAGTTGGATCTTATACTTTATTAGCATTACAGTGTCACTGCTCAAAACCTGGGAATAAATGCATTTTTACACAGGGCGTGGGAACTTTCTGAAACATCATTGATTTATTTTGGAATCCGGCTCTTCCTTTCACAGCTTCAAACAAAGAGAATGACTATGAAAACAATTGAAAACTTTGTTGTACAGTTTGGTGCTTCCTTGTAGCGCACTAAAGAAATGGCATAGTATACTCGGCAGCGCTGCAGTCAATCTATTTCTCATTTAACATGTGTCCTCAGTCTTACATATATTCCTCCTCTCCTCTGTGCATACAAAATATGTGTTTGTTTAAAGCACTTGATTCTTGTGCAACGTAGAAACTATTTAATTTCTCCTTAAAACCTCTGCCTACGTGCAAAATGTATGAACCCTCGTTGCAGATGAAAAAAGGCTGGCTCGAAGACTCAGGCCATTTTCGAACACAAAATGGCCTTTTCTGATATATTAAATTGATGGTACTTGAAAGGGACGTTTGGGTGTACCTTCCAAATACCAAATTGCAGTGGTATGTAGAAATGTTTTTCGTCCATCATTTGGCCCAAAACAATCATACTTCACCACCATCTCGGTGATTGTGGTAACCAATCCGCGAAAGGATAAGGCGTCCCGTAAAAACGTCTTCCCCTTTGAGAATGTTTCAAAACAAGCATTTTATGTACTGGCATTGGTCCTATGGACCACTGCCTGTTCAAATAAAATAACAATGAAACATATAAATATTTTTTTTAAACGATCCCGTTTTCCTTCAATAAATAATATTAAGAACTACTTCTCCTGTTCCACAGTTTCAAGCTTGTACTTTCCGGCCCAACTGAGCATGATGCTCACACTCTTTCATGAGGTACTGATATATTTTCATTCCGACTCTCACAAACAGGTGGGGATATAGCTCAGTGGTAGAGCATTTGACTGCAGATCAAGAGGTCCCTGGTTCAAATCCAGGTGTCCCCTTGGCCTGTTTTGGTTCTTGTGTTTGTAGCTGGGACTTTTCATAAAACCCCTTTGGATCATCATTGACAGAGTCAGTGTTCGCTTGGATCTTACACTTTAATAGCATTACAATGTCACTGCTCAAAACCTGAGAGTAAATGCATTTTTATACAGGGCTCGGTATTTCATATGGGAAATGTCTGAAAAAGCATTGATTTATTTTGGAATCTGGCTCTTCCTTTCACAGCACCAAACAAAGGGAATGGACTATGAAAGCAATTGAGAACTTTGTTTTACAGTTTGGTGCTTCCTTCGATCGCACTACAGAAATTGCATAGAAAAGTGGGCAGAAATGCAGTCAATCTATTCCTCATTTAACCTGTGTCCTCAGTCTTACATGTATTCCACCTCTTCTCTGTGCATACAAAGTATGTGTTTGTTTGAAGCACTTCATTTTTGTGCAATGCATAATCTATTTACTTTCTACTAAAAAACGCTGCCCACGTACAAGATGTATGAACCCTAGTTGCAGGTGCAAGCAGGCTGGTCTGAGAAACCAGGCCATTTGCGAACACAAAATTGCTTTTTCTGATGTATTAAATCGAAGGTACATGAAATAGGTGTTTGGTTGTACCTTCAAATACCAAATTGTAGTGGTATGTAGAAATGTTTTTTCACCGTAATTTGGCCCAAAACAATCATACTTCAGTACCATATCAGTGATTGTGGTAATCATTCCACAAAGATAAGTAGTCTCGTAAAAACCTGTTCCTCTTTGAGAATGTTTCAAAACAAACATTTTAATTACAGATATTGGTCGTATGGACCACTGCCTATTCAAATAAAATAACAATTAAACATATACATTTTGTTTTTTAAATGATCCTGTTTTCCTTTAATTAATAATATTAAGAACTACTTCTCCTTTTCCACAGTTTCAAGCTCGTACTTTGTGGCCCAACTGAGCTTGAGCCTCTCACTCTTTCATGATGTACTGATATATTGTCATTCTGATCTTTGAAAACAGTTGGGGATATAGCTCAGTGGTAGAGCATTTGACTGCAGATCAAGAGGTCCCTGGTTCAAATCCGGGTGTCCCCTAAACCTATTTTGGTGTTTGTAACTGGGATCTTTCATAAAGTCCCTATGGATCACCATTGACAGAGTCAGTGTTCAGTTGGATCTTATACTTTATTAGCATTACAGTGTCACTGCTCAAAACCTGGGAATAAATGCATTTTTACACAGGGCGTGGGAACTTTCTGAAACATCATTGATTTATTTTGGAATCCGGCTCTTCCTTTCACAGCTTCAAGCAAAGAGAATCACTATGAAAACAATTGAAAACTTTGTTATACAGTTTGGTGCTTCCTTGTAGAGCACTAAAGAAATGGCATAGTATACTCGGCAGCGCTGCAGTCAATCTATTTCTCATTTAACCTGTGTCCTCAGTCTTACATATATTTCTCCTCTCCTCTGTGCATACAAAATATGTGTTTGTTTAAAGCACTTCATTCTTGTGCAACGTAGAAACTATTTAATTTCTCCTTAAAACCTCTGCCTACGTGCAAAATGTATGAACCCTCGTTGCAGGTGAAAAAAGGCTGGCTCGAAGACTCAGGCCATTTTCGAACACAAAATGGCCTTTTCTGATATATTAAATTGATGGTACTTGAAAGGGACGTTTGGGTGTACCTTCCAAATACCAAATTGCAGTGGTATGTAGAAATGTTTTTCGTCCATCATTTGGCCCAAAACAATCATACTTCACCACCATCTCGGTGATTGTGGTAACCAATCCGCGAAAGGATAAGGCGTCCCGTAAAAACCTCTTCCCCTTTGAGAATGTTTCAAAACAAGCATTTTATGTACAGGCATTGGTCCTATGGACCACTGCCTGTTCAAATAAAATAACAATGAAACATATAAATATTTTTTTTAAACGATCCCGTTTTCCTTCAATAAATAATATTAAGAACTACTTCTCCTGTTCCACAGTTTCAAGCTTGTACTTTCCGGCCCAACTGAGCATGATGCTCACACTCTTTCATGAGGTACTGATATATTTTCATTCCGACTCTCACAAACAGGTGGGGATATAGCTCAGTGGTAGAGCATTTGACTGCAGATCAAGAGGTCCCTGGTTCAAATCCAGGTGTCCCCTTAGCCTGTTTTGGTTCTTGTGTTTGTAGCTGGGACTTTTCATAAAACCCCTTTGGATCATCATTGACAGAGTCAGTGTTCGCTTGGATCTTACACTTTAACAGCATTACAATGTCACTGCTCAAAACCTGAGAGTAAATGCATTTTTATACAGGGCTCGGTATTCCGTATGGGAAATGTCTGAAAAAGCATTGATTTATTTTGGAATCTGGCTCTTCCTTTCACAGCACCAAACAAAGGGAATGGACTATGAAAGCAATTGACAACTTTGTTTTACAGTTTGGTGCTTCCTTCGATCGCACTACAGAAATTGCATAGAAAAGTGGGCAGAAATGCAGTCCATCTATTCCTCATTTAACCTGTGTCCTCAGTCTTACATGTATTCCACCTCTTCTCTGTGCATACAAAGTATGAGTTTGTTTGAAGCACTTCATTTTTGTGCATTGCATAATCTATTTACTTTCTACTAAAAAACGCTGCCCACGTACAAGATGTATGAACCCTAGTTGCAGGTGCAAGCAGGCTGGTCTGAGAAACCAGGCCATTTGCGAACACAAAATTGCTTTTTCTGATGTATTAAATCGAAGGTACATGAAATGGGTGTTTGGTTGTACCTTCAAATACCAAATTGTAGTGGTATGTAGAAATGTTTTTTCACCGTAATTTGGCCCAAAACAATCATACTTCACCACCATATCAGTGATTGTGGTAATCATTCCACAAAGATGAGTAGTCTCGTAAAAACCTGTTCCTCTTTGAGAATGTTTCAAAACAAACATTTTAATTACAGATATTGGTCCTATGGACCACTGCCTATTCAAATAAAATAACAATTAAACATATACATTCTGTTTTTTAAATGATCCTGTTTTCCTTTAATTAATAATATTAAGAACTACTTCTCCTTTTCCACAGTTTCAAGCTCGTACTTTGTGGCCCAACTGAGCTTGAGCCTCTCACTCTTTCATGATGTACTGTTATATTGTCATTCTGATCTTTGAAAACAGTTGGGGATATAGCTCAGTGGTAGAGCATTTGGCTGCAGATCAAGAGGTCCCTGGTTCAAATCTGGGTGTCCCCTAAATCTATATTGGTTCTGGTGTTTGTAGCTAGGATCTTTCATAAAGTCCCTTTGGATCACCATTGACAGAGTCAGTGTTCAGTTGGATCTTATACTTTATTAGCATTACAGTGTCACTGCTCAAAACCTGGGAATAAATGCATTTTTACACAGGGCGTGGGAACTTTCTGAAACATCATTGATTTATTTTGGAATCCGGCTCTTCCTTTCACAGCTTCAAACAAAGAGAATGACTATGAAAACAATTGAAAACTTTGTTGTACAGTTTGGTGCTTCCTTGTAGCACACTAAAGAAATGGCATAGTATACTCGGCAGCGCTGCAGTCAATCTATTTCTCATTTAACATGTGTCCTCAGTCTTACATATATTCCTCCTCTCCTCTGTGCATACAAAATATGTGTTTGTTTAAAGCACTTCATTCTTGTGCAACGTAGAAACTATTTAATTTCTCCTTAAAACCTCTGCCTACGTGCAAAATGTATGAACCCTCGTTGCAGATGAAAAAAGGCTGGCTCGAAGACTCAGGCCATTTTCGAACACAAAATGGCCTTTTCTGATATATTAAATTGATGGTACTTGAAAGGGACGTTTGGGTGTACCTTCCAAATACCAAATTGCAGTGGTATGTAGAAATGTTTTTCGTCCATCATTTGGCCCAAAACAATCATACTTCACCACCATCTCGGTGATTGTGGTAACCAATCCGCGAAAGGATAAGGCGTCCCGTAAAAACCTCTTCCCCTTTGAGAATGTTTCAAAACAAGCATTTTATGTACAGGCATTGGTCCTATGGACCACTGCCTGTTCAAATAAAATAACAATGAAACATATAAATATTTTTTTTAAACGATCCCGTTTTCCTTCAATAAATAATATTAAGAACTACTTCTCCTGTTCCACAGTTTCAAGCTTGTACTTTCCGGCCCAACTGAGCATGATGCTCACACTCTTTCATGAGGTACTGATATATTTTCATTCCGACTCTCACAAACAGGTAGGGATATAGCTCAGTGGTAGAGCGTTTGACTGCAGATCAAGAGGTCCCTGGTTCAAATCTGGGTGTCCCCTAAACCTATTTTGGTTCTGGTGTTTGTAGCTAGGATCTTTCATAAAGTCCCTTTGGATCACCATTGACAGAGTCAGTGTTCAGTTGGATCTTATACTTTATTAGCATTACAGTGTCACTGCTCAAAACCTGGGAATAAATGCATTTTTACACAGGGCGTGGGAACTTTCTGAAACATCATTGATTTATTTTGGAATCCGGCTCTTCCTTTCACAGCTTCAAACAAAGAGAATGACTATGAAAACAATTGAAAACTTTGTTGTACAGTTTGGTGCTTCCTTGTAGCGCACTAAAGAAATGGCATAGTATACTCGGCAGCGCTGCAGTCAATCTATTTCTCATTTAACATGTGTCCTCAGTCTTACATATATTCCTCCTCTCCTCTGTGCATACAAAATATGTGTTTGTTTAAAGCACTTCATTCTTGTGCAACGTAGAAACTATTTAATTTCTCCTTAAAACCTCTGCCTACGTGCAAAATGTATGAACCCTCGTTGCAGATGAAAAAAGGCTGGCTCGAAGACTCAGGCCATTTTCGAACACAAAATGGCCTTTTCTGATATATTAAATTGATGGTACTTGAAAGGGACGTTTGGGTGTACCTTCCAAATACCAAATTGCAGTGGTATGTACAAATGTTTTTCGTCCATCATTTGGCCCAAAATAATCATACTTCACCACCATCTCGGTGATTGTGGTAACCAATCCGCGAAAGGATAAGGTGTCCCGTAAAAACGTCTTCCCCTTTGAGAATGTTTCAAAACAAGCATTTTATGTACTGGCATTGGTCCTATGGACCACTGCCTGTTCAAATAAAATAACAATGAAACATATAAATATTTTTTTTAAACGATCCCGTTTTCCTTCAATAAATAATATTAAGAACTACTTCTCCTGTTCCACAGTTTCAAGCTTGTACTTTACGGCCCAACTGAGCATGATGCTCACACTCTTTCATGAGGTACTGATATATTTTCATTCCGACTTTCACAAACAGGTGGGGATATAGCTCAGTGGTAGAGCATTTGACTGCAGATCAAGAGGTCCCTGGTTCAAATCCAGGTGTCCCCTTGGCCTGTTTTGGTTCTTGTGTTTGTAGCTGGGACTTTTCATAAAACCCCTTTGGATCATCATTGACAGAGTCAGTGTTCGCTTGGATCTTACACTTTAATAGCATTACAATGTCACTGCTCAAAACCTGAGAGTAAATGCATTTTTATACAGGGCTCGGTATTTCATATGGGAAATGTCTGAAAAAGCATTGATTTATTTTGGAATCTGGCTCTTCCTTTCACAGCACCAAACAAAGGGAATGGACTATGAAAGCAATTGAGAACTTTGTTTTACAGTTTGGTGCTTCCTTCGATCGCACTACAGAAATTGCATAGAAAAGTGGGCAGAAATGCAGTCAATCTATTCCTCATTTAACCTGTGTCCTCAGTCTTACATGTATTCCACCTCTTCTCTGTGCATACAAAGTATGTGTTTGTTTGAAGCACTTCATTTTTGTGCAATGCATAATCTATTTACTTTCTACTAAAAAACGCTGCCCACGTACAAGATGTATGAACCCTAGTTGCAGGTGCAAGCAGGCTGGTCTGAGAAACCAGGCCATTTGCGAACACAAAATTGCTTTTTCTGATGTATTAAATCGAAGGTACATGAAATAGGTGTTTGGTTGTACCTTCAAATACCAAATTGTAGTGGTATGTAGAAATGTTTTTTCACCGTAATTTGGCCCAAAACAATCATACTTCAGTACCATATCAGTGATTGTGGTAATCATTCCACAAAGATAAGTAGTCTCGTAAAAACCTGTTCCTCTTTGAGAATGTTTCAAAACAAACATTTTAATTACAGATATTGGTCCTATGGACCACTGCCTATTCAAATAAAATAACAATTAAACATATACATTTTGTTTTTTAAATGATCCTGTTTTCCTTTAATTAATAATATTAAGAACTACTTCTCCTTTTCCACAGTTTCAAGCTCGTACTTTGTGGCCCAACTGAGCATGAGCCTCTCCCTCTTTCATGATGTACTGATATATTGTCATTCTGATCTTTGAAAACAGTTGGGGATATAGCTCAGTGGTAGAGCATTTGACTGCAGATCAAGAGGTCCCCGGTTCAAATCCGGGTGTCCCCTAAACCTATTTTGGTTCTGGTGTTTGTAGCTGGGATCTTTCATAAAGTCCCTTTGGATCACCATTGACAGAGTCAGTGTTCAGTTGGATCTTATACTTTATTAGCATTACAGTGTCACTGCTCAAAACCTGGGAATAAATGCATTTTTACACAGGGCGTGGGAACTTTCTGAAACATCATTGATTTATTTTGGAATCCGGCTCTTCCTTTCACAGCTTCAAGCAAAGAGAATGACTATGAAAACAATTGAAAACTTTGTTATACAGTTTGGTGCTTCCTTGTAGCGCACTAAAGAAATGGCATAGTATACTCGGCAGCGCTGCAGTCAATCTATTTCTCATTTAACCTGTGTCCTCAGTCTTACATATATTCCTCCTCTCCTCTGTGCATACAAAATATGTGTTTGTTTAAAGCACTTCATTCTTGTGCAACGTAGAAACTATTTAATTTCTCCTTAAAACCTCTGCCTACGTGCAAAATGTATGAACCCTCGTTGCAGATGAAAAAAGGCTGGCTCGAAGACTCAGGCCATTTTCGAACACAAAATGGCCTTTTCTGATATATTAAATTGATGGTACTTGAAAGGGACGTTTGGGTGTACCTTCCAAATACCAAATTGCAGTGGTATGTAGAAATGTTTTTCGTCCATCATTTGGCCCAAAACAATCATACTTCACCACCATCTCGGTGATTGTGGTAACCAATCCGCGAAAGGATAAGGCGTCCCGTAAAAACCTCTTCCCCTTTGAGAATGTTTCAAAACAAGCATTTTATGTACAGGCATTGGTCCTATGGACCACTGCCTGTTCAAATAAAATAACAATGAAACATATAAATATTTTTTTTAAACGATCCCGTTTTCCTTCAATAAATAATATTAAGAACTACTTCTCCTGTTCCACAGTTTCAAGCTTGTACTTTCCGGCCCAACTGAGCATGATGCTCACACTCTTTCATGAGGTACTGATATATTTTCATTCCGACTCTCACAAACAGGTGGGGATATAGCTCAGTGGTAGAGCATTTGACTGCAGATCAAGAGGTCCCTGGTTCAAATCCAGGTGTCCCCTTGGCCTGTTTTGGTTCTTGTGTTTGTGGCTGGGACTTTTCATAAAACCCCTTTGGATCATCATTGACAGAGTCAGTGTTCGCTTGGATCTTACACTTTAACAGCATTACAATGTCACTGCTCAAAACCTGAGAGTAAATGCATTTTTATACAGGGCTCGGTATTCCGTATGGGAAATGTCTGAAAAAGCATTGATTTATTTTGGAATCTGGCTCTTCCTTTCACAGCACCAAACAAAGGGAATGGACTATGAAAGCAATTGGCAACTTTGTTTTACAGTTTAGTGCTTCCTTCAATCGCACTACAGAAATTGCATAGAAAAGTGGGCAGCAATGCAGTCAATCTATTCCTCATTTAACCTGTGTCCTCAGTCTTACATGTATTCCACCTCTTCTCTGTGCATACAAAGTATGTGTTTGTTTGAAGCACTTCATTTTTGTGCAATGCATAATCTATTTACTTTCTACTAAAATACGCTGCCCACGTACAAGATGTACGAACCCTAGTTGCAGGTGCAAGCAGGCTGGTCTGAGAAACCAGGCCATTTGCGAACACAAAATAGCTTTTTCTGATGTATTAAATCGAAGGTACATGAAAGGGGTGTTTGGTTGTACCTTCAAATACCAAATTGAAGTGGTATGCAGAAATGTTTTTTCACCGTAATTTGGCCCAAAACAATCATACTTCACCACCATATCAGTGATTGTGGTAATCAATCCACAAAGATAAGTAGTCTCGTAAAAACCTCTTCCCCTTTGAGAATGTTTCAAAACAAACATTTTAATTACAGATATTGGTCGTATGGACCACTGCCTATTCAAATAAAATAACAATTAAACATATACATTTTGTTTTTTAAATGATCCTGTTTTCCTTTAATTAATAATATTAAGAACTACTTCTCCTTTTCCACAGTTTCAAGCTCGTACTTTGTGGCCCAACTGAGCTTGAGCCTCTCACTCTTTCATGATGTACTGATATATTGTCATTCTGATCTTTGAAAACAGTTGGGGATATAGCTCAGTGGTAGAGCATTTGACTGCAGATCAAGAGGTCCCTGGTTCAAATCCGGGTGTCCCCTAAACCTATTTTGGTGTTTGTAACTGGGATCTTTCATAAAGTCCCTATGGATCACCATTGACAGAGTCAGTGTTCAGTTGGATCTTATACTTTATTAGCATTACAGTGTCACTGCTCAAAACCTGGGAATAAATGCATTTTTACACAGGGCGTGGGAACTTTCTGAAACATCATTGATTTATTTTGGAATCCGGCTCTTCCTTTCACAGCTTCAAGCAAAGAGAATCACTATGAAAACAATTGAAAACTTTGTTATACAGTTTGGTGCTTCCTTGTAGAGCACTAAAGAAATGGCATAGTATACTCGGCAGCGCTGCAGTCAATCTATTTCTCATTTAACCTGTGTCCTCAGTCTTACATATATTCCTCCTCTCCTCTGTGCATACAAAATATGTGTTTGTTTAAAGCACTTCATTCTTGTGCAACGTAGAAACTATTTAATTTCTCCTTAAAACCTCTGCCTACGTGCAAAATGTATGAACCCTCGTTGCAGATGAAAAAAGGCTGGCTCGAAGACTCAGGCCATTTTCGAACACAAAATGGCCTTTTCTGATATATTAAATTGATGGTACTTGAAAGGGACGTTTGGGTGTACCTTCCAAATACCAAATTGCAGTGGTATGTAGAAATGTTTTTCGTCCATCATTTGGCCCAAAACAATCATACTTCACCACCATCTCGGTGATTGTGGTAACCAATCCGCGAAAGGATAAGGCGTCCCGTAAAAACGTCTTCCCCTTTGAGAATGTTTCAAAACAAGCATTTTATGTACAGGCATTGGTCCTATGGACCACTGCCTGTTCAAATAAAATAACAATGAAACATATAAATATTTTTTTTAAACGATCCCGTTTTCCTTCAATAAATAATATTAAGAACTACTTCTCCTGTTCCACAGTTTCAAGCTTGTACTTTCCGGCCCAACTGAGCATGATGCTCACACTCTTTCATGAGGTACTGATATATTTTCATTCCGACTCTCACAAACAGGTGGGGATATAGCTCAGTGGTAGAGCATTTGACTGCAGATCAAGAGGTCCCTGGTTCAAATCCAGGTGTCCCCTTGGCCTGTTTTGGTTCTTGTGTTTGTAGCTGTGACTTTTCATAAAACCCCTTTGGATCATCATTGACAGAGTCAGTGTTCGCTTGGATCTTACACTTTAATAGCATTACAATGTCACTGCTCAAAACCTGAGAGTAAATGCATTTTTATACAGGGCTCGGTATTTCATATGGGAAATGTCTGAAAAAGCATTGATTTATTTTGGAATCTGGCTCTTCCTTTCACAGCACCAAACAAAGGGAATGGACTATGAAAGCAATTGAGAACTTTGTTTTACAGTTTGGTGCTTCCTTCGATCGCACTACAGAAATTGCATAGAAAAGTGGGCAGAAATGCAGTCAATCTATTCCTCATTTAACCTGTGTCCTCAGTCTTACATGTATTCCACCTCTTCTCTGTGCATACAAAGTATGTGTTTGTTTGAAGCACTTCATTTTTGTGCAATGCATAATCTATTTACTTTCTACTAAAAAACGCTGCCCACGTACAAGATGTATGAACCCTAGTTGCAGGTGCAAGCAGGCTGGTCTGAGAAACCAGGCCATTTGCGAACACAAAATTGCTTTTTCTGATGTATTAAATCGAAGGTACATGAAATGGGTGTTTGGTTGTACCTTCAAATACCAAATTGTAGTGGTATGTAGAAATGTTTTTTCACCGTAATTTGGCCCAAAACAATCATACTTCAGTACCATATCAGTGATTGTGGTAATCATTCCACAAAGATAAGTAGTCTCGTAAAAACCTGTTCCTCTTTGAGAATGTTTCAAAACAAACATTTTAATTACAGATATTGGTCCTATGGACCACTGCCTATTCAAATAAAATAACAATTAAACATATACATTTTGTTTTTTAAATGATCCTGTTTTCCTTTAATTAATAATATTAAGAACTACTTCTCCTTTTCCACAGTTTCAAGCTCGTACTTTGTGGCCCAACTGAGCTTGAGCCTCTCACTCTTTCATGATGTACTGATATATTGTCATTCTGATCTTTGAAAACAGTTGGGGATATAGCTCATTGGTAGAGCATTTGACTGCAGATCAAGAGGTCCCCGGTTCAAATCCGGGTGTCCCCTAAACCTATTTTGGTTCTGGTGTTTGTAGCTGGGATCTTTCATAAAGTCCCTTTGGATCACCATTGACAGAGTCAGTGTTCAGTTGGATCTTATACTTTATTAGCATTACAGTGTCACTGCTCAAAACCTGGGAATAAATGCATTTTTACACAGGGCGTGGGAACTTTCTGAAACATCATTGATTTATTTTGGAATCCGGCTCTTCCTTTCACAGCTTCAAGCAAAGAGAATGACTATGAAAACAATTGAAAACTTTGTTATACAGTTTGGTGCTTCCTTGTAGCGCACTAAAGAAATGGCATAGTATACTCGGCAGCGCTGCAGTCAATCTATTTCTCATTTAACCTGTGTCCTCAGTCTTACATATATTCCTCCTCTCCTCTGTGCATACAAAATATGTGTTTGTTTAAAGCACTTCATTCTTGTGCAACGTAGAAACTATTTAATTTCTCCTTAAAACCTCTGCCTACGTGCAAAATGTATGAACCCTCGTTGCAGATGAAAAAAGGCTGGCTCGAAGACTCAGGCCATTTTCGAACACAAAATGGCCTTTTCTGATATATTAAATTGATGGTACTTGAAAGGGACGTTTGGGTGTACCTTCCAAATACCAAATTGCAGTGGTATGTAGAAATGTTTTTCGTCCATCATTTGGCCCAAAACAATCATACTTCACCACCATCTCGGTGATTGTGGTAACCAATCCGCGAAAGGATAAGGCGTCCCGTAAAAACCTCTTCCCCTTTGAGAATGTTTCAAAACAAGCATTTTATGTACAGGCATTGGTCCTATGGACCACTGCCTGTTCAAATAAAATAACAATGAAACATATAAATATTTTTTTTTAACGATCCCGTTTTCCTTCAATAAATAATATTAAGAACTACTTCTCCTGTTCCACAGTTTCAAGTTTGTACTTTCCGGCCCAACTGAGCATGATGCTCACACTCTTTCATGAGGTACTGATATATTTTCATTCCGACTCTCACAAACAGGTGGGGATATAGCTCAGTGGTAGAGCATTTGACTGCAGATCAAGAGGTCCCTGGTTCAAATCCAGGTGTCCCCTTGGCCTGTTTTGGTTCTTGTGTTTGTAGCTGGGACTTTTCATAAAACCCCTTTGGATCATCATTGACAGAGTCAGTGTTCGCTTGGATCTTACACTTTAACAGCATTACAATGTCACTGCTCAAAACCTGAGAGTAAATGCATTTTTATACAGGGCTCGGTATTCCGTATGGGAAATGTCTGAAAAAGCATTGATTTATTTTGGAATCTGGCTCTTCCTTTCACAGCACCAAACAAAGGGAATGGACTATGAAAGCAATTGGCAACTTTGTTTTACAGTTTAGTGCTTCCTTCAATCGCACTACAGAAATTGCATAGAAAAGTGGGCAGCAATGCATTCAATCTATTCCTCATTTAACCTGTGTCCTCAGTCTTACATGTATTCCACCTCTTCTCTGTGCATACAAAGTATGTGTTTGTTTGAAGCACTTCATTTTTGTGCAATGCATAATCTATTTACTTTCTACTATAATACGCTGCCCACGTACAAGATGTACAAACCCTAGTTGCAGGTGCAAGCAGGCTGGTCTGAGAAACTAGGCCATTTGGGAACACAAAATAGCTTTTTCTGATGTATTAAATCGAAGGTACATGAAAGGGGTGTTTGGTTGTACCTTCAAATACCAAATTGTAGTGGTATGCAGAAATGTTTTTTCACCGTAATTTGGCCCAAAACAATCATACTTCACCACCATATCAGTGATTGTGGTAATCAATCCACAAAGATAAGTAGTCTCGTAAAAACCTCTTCCCCTTTGAGAATGTTTCAAAACAAACATTTTAATTACAGATATTGGTCCTATGGACCACTGCCTATTCAAATAAAATAACAATTAAACATATACATTTTGTTTTTTAAATGATCCTGTTTTCCTTTAATTAATAATATTAAGAACTACTTCTCCTTTTCCACAGTTTCAAGCTCGTACTTTGTGGCCCAACTAAGCTTGAGCCTCTCACTCTTTCATGATGTACTGATATATTGTCATTCTGATCTTTGAAAACAATTGGGGATATAGCTCAGTGGTAGAGCATTTGACTGCAGATCAAGAGGTCCCTGGTTCAAATCCGGGTGTCCCCTAAACCTATTTTGGTTTTGGTGTTTGTAGCTGGGATCTTTCATAAAGTCCCTATGGATCACCATTGACAGAGTCAGTGTTCAGTTGGATCTTATACTTTATTAGCATTACAGTGTCACTGCTCAAAACCTGGGAATAAATGCATTTTTACACAGGGCGTGGGAACTTTCTGAAACATCATTGATTTATTTTGGAATCCGGCTCTTCCTTTCACAGCTTCAAGCAAAGAGAATCACTATGAAAACAATTGAAAACTTTGTTATACAGTTTGGTGCTTCCTTGTAGCGCACTAAAGAAATGGCATAGTATACTCGGCAGCGCTGCAGTCAATCTATTTCTCATTTAACCTGTGTCCTCAGTCTTACATATATTCCTCCTCTCCTCTGTGCATACAAAATATGTGTTTGTTTAAAGCACTTCATTCTTGTGCAACGTAGAAACTATTTAATTTCTCCTTAAAACCTCTGCCTACGTGCAAAATGTATGAACCCTCGTTGCAGATGAAAAAAGGCTGGCTCGAAGACTCAGGCCATTTTCGAACACAAAATGGCCTTTTCTGATATATTAAATTGATGGTACTTGAAAGGGACGTTTGGGTGTACCTTCCAAATACCAAATTGCAGTGGTATGTAGAAATGTTTTTCGTCCATCATTTGGCCCAAAACAATCATACTTCACCACCATCTCGGTGATTGTGGTAACCAATCCGCGAAAGGATAAGGCGTCCCGTAAAAACCTCTTCCCCTTTGAGAATGTTTCAAAACAAGCATTTTATGTACAGGCATTGGTCCTATGGACCACTGCCTGTTCAAATAAAATAACAATGAAACATATAAATATTTTTTTTAAACGATCCCGTTTTCCTTCAATAAATAATATTAAGAACTACTTCTCCTGTACCACAGTTTCAAGCTTGTACTTTCCGGCCCAACTGAGCATGATGCTCACACTCTTTCATGAGGTACTGATATATTTTCATTCCGACTCTCACAAACAGGTGGGGATATAGCTCAGTGGTAGAGCATTTGACTGCAGATCAAGAGGTCCTTGGTTCAAATCCAGGTGTCCCCTTGGCCTGTTTTGGTTCTTGTGTTTGTAGCTGGGACTTTTCATAAAACCCCTTTGGATCATCATTGACAGAGTCAGTGTTCGCTTGGATCTTACACTTTAATAGCATTACAATGTCACTGCTCAAAACCTGAGAGTAAATGCATTTTTATACAGGGCTCGGTATTCCGTATGGGAAATGTCTGAAAAAGCATTGATTTATTTTGGAATCTGGCTCTTCCTTTCACAGCACCAAACAAAGGGAATGGACTATGAAAGCAATTGGCAACTTTGTTTTACAGTTTAGTGCTTCCTTCAATCGCACTACAGAAATTGCATAGAAAAGTGGGCAGCAATGCAGTCAATCTATTCCTCATTTAACCTGTGTCCTCAGTCTTACATGTATTCCACCTCTTCTCTGTGCATACAAAGTATGTGTTTGTTTGAAGCACTCCATTTTTGTGCAATGCATAATCTATTTACTTTCTACTAAAATACGCTGCCCACGTACAAGATGTACGAATCCTAGTTGCAGGTGCAAGCAGGCTGGTCTGAGAAACCAGGCCATTTGCGAACACAAAATAGCTTTTTCTGATGTATTAAATCGAAGGTACATGAAAGGGGTGTTTGGTTGTACCTTCAAATACCAAATTGTAGTGGTATGCAGAAATGTTTTTTCACCGTAATTTGGCCCAAAACAATCATACTTCACCACCATATCAGTGATTGTGGTAATCAATCCACAAAGATAAGTAGTCTCGTAAAAACCTCTTCCCCTTTGAGAATGTTTCAAAACAAACATTTTAATTAGAGATATTGGTCCTATGGACCACTGCCTATTCAAATAAAATAACAATTAAACATATACATTTTGTTTTTTAAATGATCCTGTTTTCCTTTAATTAATAATGTTAAGAACTACTTCTCCTTTTCCACAGTTTCAAGCTCGTACTTTGTGGCCCAACTGAGCTGGAGCCTCTCACTCTTTCATGATGTACTGATATATTGTCATTCTGATCTTTGAAAACAGTTGGGGATATAGCTCAGTGGTAGAGCATTTGACTGCAGATCAAGAGGTCCCTGGTTCAAATCCGGGTGTCCCCTAAACCTATTTTGGTTTTGGTGTTTGTAGCTGGGATCTTTCATAAAGTCCCTATGGATCACCATTGACAGAGTCAGTGTTCAGTTGGATCTTATACTTTATTAGCATTACAGTGTCACTGCTCAAAACCTGGGAATAAATGCATTTTTACACAGGGCGTGGGAACTTTCTGAAACATCATTGATTTATTTTGGAATCCGGCTCTTCCTTACACAGCTTCAAGCAAAGAGAATGACTATGAAAACAATTGAAAACTTTGTTATACAGTTTGGTGCTTCCTTGTAGCGCACTAAAGAAATGGCATAGTATACTCGGCAGCGCTGCAGTCAATCTATTTCTCATTTAACCTGTGTCCTCAGTCTTACATATATTCCTCCTCTCCTCTGTGCATACAAAATATGTGTTTGTTTAAAGCACTTCATTCTTGTGCAACGTAGAAACTATTTAATTTCTCCTTAAAACCTCTGCCTACGTGCAAAATGTATGAACCCTCGTTGCAGATGAAAAAAGGCTGGCTCGAAGACTCAGGCCATTTTCGAACACAAAATGGCCTTTTCTGATATATTAAATTGATGGTACTTGAAAGGGACGTTTGGGTGTACCTTCCAAATACCAAATTGCAGTGGTATGTAGAAATGTTTTTCGTCCATCATTTGGCCCAAAACAATCATACTTCACCACCATCTCGGTGATTGTGGTAACCAATCCGCGAAAGGATAAGGCGTCCCGTAAAAACCTCTTCCCCTTTGAGAATGTTTCAAAACAAGCATTTTATGTACAGGCATTGGTCCTATGGACCACTGCCTGTTCAAATAAAATAACAATGAAACATATAAATATTTTTTTTAAACGATCCCGTTTTCCTTCAATAAATAATATTAAGAACTACTTCTCCTGTTCCACAGTTTCAAGCTTGTACTTTCCGGCCCAACTGAGCATGATGCTCACACTCTTTCATGAGGTACTGATATATTTTCATTCCGACTCTCACAAACAGGTGGGGATATAGCTCAGTGGTAGAGCATTTGACTGCAGATCAAGAGGTCCCTGGTTCAAATCCAGGTGTCCCCTTGGCCTGTTTTGGTTCTTGTGTTTGTAGCTGGGACTTTTCATAAAACCCCTTTGGATCATCATTGACAGAGTCAGTGTTCGCTTGGATCTTACACTTTAACAGCATTACAATGTCACTGCTCAAAACCTGAGAGTAAATGCATTTTTATACATGGCTCGGTATTCCGTATGGGAAATGTCTGAAAAAGCATTGATTTATTTTGGAATCTGGCTCTTCCTTTCACAGCACCAAACAAAGGGAATGGACTATGAAAGCAATTGACAACTTTGTTTTACAGTTTGGTGCTTCCTTCGATCGCACTACAGAAATTGCATAGAAAAGTGGGCAGAAATGCAGTCAATCTATTCCTCATTTAACCTGTGTCCTCAGTCTTACATGTATTCCACCTCTTCTCTGTGCATACAAAGTATGAGTTTGTTTGAAGCACTTCATTTTTGTGCAATGCATAATCTATTTACTTTCTACTAAAAAACGCTGCCCACGTACAAGATGTATGAACCCTAGTTGCAGGTGCAAGCAGGCTGGTCTGAGAAACCAGGCCATTTGCGAACACAAAATTGCTTTTTCTGATGTATTAAATCGAAGGTACATGAAATGGGTGTTTGGTTGTACCTTCAAATACCAAATTGTAGTGGTATGTAGAAATGTTTTTTCACCGTAATTTGGCCCAAAACAATCATACTTCACCACCATATCAGTGATTGTGGTAATCATTCCACAAAGATGAGTAGTCTCGTAAAAACCTGTTCCTCTTTGAGAATGTTTCAAAACAAACATTTTAATTACAGATATTGGTCCTATGGACCACTGCCTATTCAAATAAAATAACAATTAAACATATACATTTTGTTTTTTAAATGATCCTGTTTTCCTTTAATTAATAATATTAAGAACTACTTCTCCTTTTCCACAGTTTCAAGCTCGTACTTTGTGGCCCAACTGAGCTTGAGCCTCTCACTCTTTCATGATGTACTGTTATATTGTCATTCTGATCTTGGAAAACAGTTGGGGATATAGCTCAGTGGTAGAGCATTTGACTGCAGATCAAGAGGTCCCTGGTTCAAATCCGGGTGTCCCCTAAATCTATTTTGGTTCTGGTGTTTGTAGCTAGGATCTTTCATAAAGTCCCTTTGGATCACCATTGACAGAGTCAGTGTTCAGTTGGATCTTATACTTTATTAGCATTACAGTGTCACTGCTCAAAACCTGGGAATAAATGCATTTTTACACAGGGCGTGGGAACTTTCTGAAACATCATTGATTTATTTTGGAATCCGGCTCTTCCTTTCACAGCTTCAAGCAAAGAGAATCACTATGAAAACAATTGAAAACTTTGTTATACAGTTTGGTGCTTCCTTGTAGCGCACTAAAGAAATGGCATAGTATACTCGGCAGCGCTGCAGTCAATCTATTTCTCATTTAACCTGTGTCCTCAGTCTTACATATATTCCTCCTCTCCTCTGTGCATACAAAATATGTGTTTGTTTAAAGCACTTCATTCTTGTGCAACGTAGAAACTATTTAATTTCTCCTTAAAACCTCTGCCTACGTGCAAAATGTATGAACCCTCGTTGCAGATGAAAAAAGGCTGGCTCGAAGACTCAGGCCATTTTCGAACACAAAATGGCCTTTTCTGATATATTAAATTGATGGTACTTGAAAGGGACGTTTGGGTGTACCTTCCAAATACCAAATTGCAGTGGTATGTAGAAATGTTTTTCGTCCATCATTTGGCCCAAAACAATCATACTTCACCACCATCTCGGTGATTGTGGTAACCAATCCGCGAAAGGATAAGGCGTCCCGCAAAAACCTCTTCCCCTTTGAGAATGTTTCAAAACAAGCATTTTATGTACAGGCATTGGTCCTATGGACCACTGCCTGTTCAAATAAAATAACAATGAAACATATAAATATTTTTTTTAAACGATCCCGTTTTCCTTCAATAAATAATATTAAGAACTACTTCTCCTGTTCCACAGTTTCAAGCTTGTACTTTCCGGCCCAACTGAGCATGATGCTCACACTCTTTCATGAGGTACTGATATATTTTCATTCCGACTCTCACAAACAGGTGGGGATATAGCTCAGTGGTAGAGCATTTGACTGCAGATCAAGAGGTCCCTGGTTCAAATCCAGGTGTCCCCTTGGCCTGTTTTGGTTCTTGTGTTTGTAGCTGGGACTTTTCATAAAACCCCTTTGGATCATCATTGACAGAGTCAGTGTTCGCTTGGATCTTACACTTTAATAGCATTACAATGTCACTGCTCAAAACCTGAGAGTAAATGCATTTTTATACAGGGCTCGGTATTTCATATGGGAAATGTCTGAAAAAGCATTGATTTATTTTGGAATCTGGCTCTTCCTTTCACAGCACCAAACAAAGGGAATGGACTATGAAAGCAATTGAGAACTTTGTTTTACAGTTTGGTGCTTCCTTCGATCGCACTACAGAAATTGCATAGAAAAGTGGGCAGAAATGCAGTCAATCTATTCCTCATTTAACCTGTGTCCTCAGTCTTACATGTATTCCACCTCTTCTCTGTGCATACAAAGTATGTGTTTGTTTGAAGCACTTCATTTTTGTGCAATGCATAATCTATTTACTTTCTACTAAAAAACGCTGCCCACGTACAAGATGTATGAACCCTAGTTGCAGGTGCAAGCAGGCTGGTCTGAGAAACCAGGCCATTTGCGAACACAAAATTGCTTTTTCTGATGTATTAAATCGAAGGTACATGAAATGGGTGTTTGGTTGTACCTTCAAATACCAAATTGTAGTGGTATGTAGAAATGTTTTTTCACCGTCATTTGGCCCAAAACAATCATACTTCAGTACCATATCAGTGATTGTGGTAATCATTCCACAAAGATAAGTAGTCTCGTAAAAACCTGTTCCTCTTTGAGAATGTTTCAAAACAAACATTTTAATTACAGATATTGGTCCTATGGACCACTGCCTATTCAAATAAAATAACAATTAAACATATACATTTTGTTTTTTAAATGATCCTGTTTTCCTTTAATTAATAATATTAAGAACTACTTCTCCTTTTCCACAGTTTCAAGCTCGTACTTTGTGGCCCAACTGAGCTTGAGCCTCTCACTCTTTCATGATGTACTGATATATTGTCATTCTGATCTTTGAAAACAGTTGGGGATATAGCTCATTGGTAGAGCATTTGACTGCAGATCAAGAGGTCCCCGGTTCAAATCCGGGTGTCCCCTAAACCTATTTTGGTTCTGGTGTTTGTAGCTGGGATCTTTCATAAAGTCCCTTTGGATCACCATTGACAGAGTCAGTGTTCAGTTGGATCTTATACTTTATTAGCATTACAGTGTCACTGCTCAAAACCTGGGAATAAATGCATTTTTACACAGGGCGTGGGAACTTTCTGAAACATCATTGATTTATTTTGGAATCCGGCTCTTCCTTTCACAGCTTCAAGCAAAGAGAATGACTATGAAAACAATTGAAAACTTTGTTATACAGTTTGGTGCTTCCTTGTAGCGCACTAAAGAAATGGCATAGTATACTCGGCAGCGCTGCAGTCAATCTATTTCTCATTTAACCTGTGTCCTCAGTCTTACATATATTCCTCCTCTCCTCTGTGCATACAAAATATGTGTTTGTTTAAAGCACTTCATTCTTGTGCAACGTAGAAACTATTTAATTTCTCCTTAAAACCTCTGCCTACGTGCAAAATGTATGAACCCTCGTTGCAGATGAAAAAAGGCTGGCTCGAAGACTCAGGCCATTTTCGAACACAAAATGGCCTTTTCTGATATATTAAATTGATGGTACTTGAAAGGGACGTTTGGGTGTACCTTCCAAATACCAAATTGCAGTGGTATGTAGAAATGTTTTTCGTCCATCATTTGGCCCAAAACAATCATACTTCACCACCATCTCGGTGATTGTGGTAACCAATCCGCGAAAGGATAAGGCGTCCCGTAAAAACCTCTTCCCCTTTGAGAATGTTTCAAAACAAGCATTTTATGTACAGGCATTGGTCCTATGGACCACTGCCTGTTCAAATAAAATAACAATGAAACATATAAATATTTTTTTTTAACGATCCCGTTTTCCTTCAATAAATAATATTAAGAACTACTTCTCCTGTTCCACAGTTTCAAGTTTGTACTTTCCGGCCCAACTGAGCATGATGCTCACACTCTTTCATGAGGTACTGATATATTTTCATTCCGACTCTCACAAACAGGTGGGGATATAGCTCAGTGGTAGAGCATTTGACTGCAGATCAAGAGGTCCCTGGTTCAAATCCAGGTGTCCCCTTGGCCTGTTTTGGTTCTTGTGTTTGTAGCTGGGACTTTTCATAAAACCCCTTTGGATCATCATTGACAGAGTCAGTGTTCGCTTGGATCTTACACTTTAACAGCATTACAATGTCACTGCTCAAAACCTGAGAGTAAATGCATTTTTATACAGGGCTCGGTATTCCGTATGGGAAATGTCTGAAAAAGCATTGATTTATTTTGGAATCTGGCTCTTCCTTTCACAGCACCAAACAAAGGGAATGGACTATGAAAGCAATTGGCAACTTTGTTTTACAGTTTAGTGCTTCCTTCAATCGCACTACAGAAATTGCATAGAAAAGTGGGCAGCAATGCAGTCAATCTATTCCTCATTTAACCTGTGTCCTCAGTCTTACATGTATTCCACCTCTTCTCTGTGCATACAAAGTATGTGTTTGTTTGAAGCACTTCATTTTTGTGCAATGCATAATCTATTTACTTTCTACTAAAATACGCTGCCCACGTACAAGATGTACGAACCCTAGTTGCAGGTGCAAGCAGGCTGGTCTGAGAAACCAGGCCATTTGCGAACACAAAATAGCTTTTTCTGATGTATTAAATCGAAGGTACATGAAAGGGGTGTTTGGTTGTACCTTCAAATACCAAATTGAAGTGGTATGCAGAAATGTTTTTTCACCGTAATTTGGCCCAAAACAATCATACTTCACCACCATATCAGTGATTGTGGTAATCAATCCACAAAGATAAGTAGTCTCGTAAAAACCTCTTCCCCTTTGAGAATGTTTCAAAACAAACATTTTAATTACAGATATTGGTCCTATGGACCACTGCCTATTCAAATAAAATAACAATTAAACATATACATTTTGTTTTTTAAATGATCCTGTTTTCCTTTAATTAATAATATTAAGAACTACTTCTCCTTTTCCACAGTTTCAAGCTCGTACTTTGTGGCCCAACTGAGCTTGAGCCTCTCACTCTTTCATGATGTACTAATATATTGTCATTCTGATCTTTGAAAACAGTTGGGGATATAGCTCAGTGGTAGAGCATTTGACTGCAAATCAAGAGGTCCCTGGTTCAAATCCGGGTGTCCCCTAAACCTATTTTGGTTTTGGTGTTTGTAGCTGGAATCTTTCATAAAGTCCCTATGGATCACCATTGACAGAGTCAGTGTTCAGTTGGATCTTATACTTTATTAGCATTATAGTGTCACTGCTCAAAACCTGGGAATAAATGCATTTTTACACAGGGCGTGGGAACTTTCTGAAACATCATTGATTTATTTTGGAATCCGGCTCTTCCTTTCACAGCTTCAAGCAAAGAGAATGACTATGAAAACAATTGAAAACTTTGTTATACAGTTTGGTGCTTCCTTGTAGCGCACTAAAGAAATGGCATAGTATACTCGGCAGTGCTGCAGTCAATCTATTTCTCATTTAACCTGTGTCCTCAGTCTTACATATATTCCTCCTCTCCTCTGTGCATACAAAATATGTGTTTGTTTAAAGCACTTCATTCTTGTGCAACGTAGAAACTATTTAATTTCTCCTTAAAACCTCTGCCTACGTGCAAAATGTATGAACCCTCGTTGCAGATGAAAAAAGGCTGACTCGAAGACTCAGGCCATTTTCGAACACAAAATGGCCTTTTCTGATATATTAAATTGATGGTACTTGAAAGGGACGTTTGGGTGTACCTTCCAAATACCAAATTGCAGTGGTATGTAGAAATGTTTTTCGTCCATCATTTGGCCCAAAACAATCATACTTCACCACCATCTCGGTGATTGTGGTAACCAATCCGCGAAAGGATAAGGCGTCCCGTAAAAACCTCTTCCCCTTTGAGAATGTTTCAAAACAAGCATTTTATGTACAGGCATTGGTCCTATGGACCACTGCCTGTTCAAATAAAATAACAATGAAACATATAAATATTTTTTTTAAACGATCCCGTTTTCCTTCAATAAATAATATTAAGAACTACTTCTCCTGTTCCACAGTTTCAAGCTTGTACTTTCCGGCCCAACTGAGCATGATGCTCACACTCTTTCATGAGGTACTGATATATTTTCATTCCGACTCTCACAAACAGGTGGGGATATAGCTCAGTGGTAGAGCATTTGACTGCAGATCAAGAGGTCCCTGGTTCAAATCCAGGTGTCCCCTTGGCCTGTTTTGGTTCTTGTGTTTGTAGCTGGGACTTTTCATAAAACCCCTTTGGATCATCATTGACAGAGTCAGTGTTCGCTTGGATCTTACACTTTAACAGCATTACAATGTCACTGCTCAAAACCTGAGAGTAAATGCATTTTTATACAGGGCTCGGTATTCCGTATGGGAAATGTCTGAAAAAGCATTGATTTATTTTGGAATCTGGCTCTTCCTTTCACAGCACCAAACAAAGGGAATGGACTATGAAAGCAATTGGCAACTTTGTTTTACAGTTTAGTGCTTCCTTCAATCGCACTACAGAAATTGCATAGAAAAGTGGGCAGCAATGCAGTCAATCTATTCCTCATTTAACCTGTGTCCTCAGTCTTACATGTATTCCACCTCTTCTCTGTGCATACAAAGTATGTGTTTGTTTGAAGCACTTCATTTTTGTGCAATGCATAATCTATTTACTTTCTACTAAAATACGCTGCCCACGTACAAGATGTACGAACCCTAGTTGCAGGTGCAAGCAGGCTGGTCTGAGAAACCAGGCCATTTGCGAACACAAAATAGCTTTTTCTGATGTATTAAATCGAAGGTACATGAAAGGGGTGTTTGGTTGTACCTTCAAATACCAAATTGTAGTGGTATGCAGAAATGTTTTTTCACCGTAATTTGGCCCAAAACAATCATACTTCACCACCATATCAGTGATTGTGGTAATCAATCCACAAAGATAAGTAGTCTCGTAAAAACCTCTTCCCCTTTGAGAATGTTTCAAAACAAACATTTTAATTAGGGATATTGGTCCTATGGACCACTGCCTATTCAAATAAAATAACAATTAAACATATACATTTTGTTTTTTAAATGATCCTGTTTTCCTTTAATTAATAATATTAAGAACTACTTCTCCTTTTCCACAGTTTCAAGCTCGTACTTTGTGGCCCAACTGAGCTTGAGCCTCTCACTCTTTCATGATGTACTGATATATTGTCATTCTGATCTTTGAAAACAGTTGGGGATATCGCTTAGTGGTAGAGCATTTGACTGCAGATCAAGAGGTCCCTGGTTCAAATCCGGGTTTCCCCTAAACCTATTTTGGTTTTGGTGTTTGTAGCTGGGATCTTTCATAAAGTCCCTATGGATCACCATTGACAGAGTCAGTGTTCAGTTGGATCTTATACTTTATTAGCATTACAGTGTCACTGCTCAAAACCTGGGAATAAATGCATTTTTACACAGGGCGTGGGAACTTTCTGAAACATCATTGATTTATTTTGGAATCCGGCTCTTCCTTTCACAGCTTCAAGCAAAGAGAATCACTATGAAAACAATTGAAAACTTTGTTATACAGTTTGGTGCTTCCTTGTAGCGCACTAAAGAAATGGCATAGTATACTCGGCAGCGCTGCAGTCAATCTATTTCTCATTTAACCTGTGTCCTCAGTCTTACATATATTCCTCCTCTCCTCTGTGCATACAAAATATGTGTTTGTTTAAAGCACTTCATTCTTGTGCAACGTAGAAACTATTTAATTTCTCCTTAAAACCTCTGCCTACATGCAAAATGTATGAACCCTCGTTGCAGATGAAAAAAGGCTGGCTCGAAGACTCAGGCCATTTTCGAACACAAAATGGCCTTTTCTGATATATTAAATTGATGGTACTTGAAAGGGACGTTTGGGTGTACCTTCCAAATACCAAATTGCAGTGGTATGTAGAAATGTTTTTGGTCCATCATTTGGCCCAAAACAATCATACTTCACCACCATCTCGGTGATTGTGGTAACCAATCCGCGAAAGGATAAGGCGTCCCGTAAAAACCTCTTCCCCTTTGAGAATGTTTCAAAACAAGCATTTTATGTACAGGCATTGGTCCTATGGACCACTGCCTGTTCAAATAAAATAACAATGAAACATATAAATATTTATTTTAAACGATCCCGTTTTCCTTCAATAAATAATATTAAGAACTACTTCTCCTGTTCCACAGTTTCAAGCTTGTACTTTCCGGCCCAACTGAGCATGATGCTCACACTCTTTCATGAGGTACTGATATATTTTCATTCCGACTCTCACAAACAGGTGGGGATATAGCTCAGTGGTAGAGCATTTGACTGCAGATCAAGAGGTCCCTGGTTCAAATCCAGGTGTCCCCTTGGCCTGTTTTGGTTCTTGTGTTTGTAGCTGGGACTTTTCATAAAACCCCTTTGGATCATCATTGACAGAGTCAGTGTTCGCTTGGATCTTACACTTTAACAGCATTACAATGTCACTGCTCAAAACCTGAGAGTAAATGCATTTTTATACAGGGCTCGGTATTCCGTATGGGAAATGTCTGAAAAAGCATTGATTTATTTTGGAATCTGGCTCTTCCTTTCACAGCACCAAACAAAGGGAATGGACTATGAAAGCAATTGGCAACTTTGTTTTACAGTTTAGTGCTTCCTTCAATCGCACTACAGAAATTGCATAGAAAAGTGGGCAGCAATGCAGTCAATCTATTCCTCATTTAACCTGTGTCCTCAGTCTTACATGTATTCCACCTCTTCTCTGTGCATACAAAGTATGTGTTTGTTTGAAGCACTTCATTTTTGTGCAATGCATAATCTATTTACTTTCTACTAAAATACGCTGCCCACGTACAAGATGTACGAACCCTAGTTGCAGGTGCAAGCAGGCTGGTCTGAGAAACCAGGCCATTTGCGAACACAAAATAGCTTTTTCTGATGTATTAAATCAAAGGTACATGAAAGGGGTGTTTGGTTGTACCTTCAAATACCAAATTGTAGTGGTATGCAGAAATGTTTTTTCACCGTAATTTGGCCCAAAACAATCATACTTCACCACCATATCAGTGATTGTGGTAAACAATCCACAAAGATAAGTAGTCTCGTAAAAACCTCTTCCCCTTTGAGAATGTTTCAAAACAAACATTTTAATTACAGATATTGGTCGTATGGACCACTGCCTATTCAAATAAAATAACAATTGAACATATACATTTTGTTTTTTAAATGATCCTGTTTTCCTTTAATTAATAATATTAAGAACTACTTCTCCTTTTCCACAGTTTCAAGCTCGTACTTTGTGGCCCAACTGAGCTTGAGCCTCTCACTCTTTCATGATGTACTGATATATTGTCATTCTGATCTTTGAAAACAGTTGGGGATATAGCTCAGTGGTAGAGCATTTGACTGCAGATCAAAAGGTCCCTGGTTCAAATCTGGGTGTCCCCTAAACCTATTTTGGTGTTTGTAACTGGGATCTTTCATAAAGTCCCTATGGATCACCATTGACAGAGTCAGTGTTCAGTTGGATCTTATACTTTATTAGCATTACAGTGTCACTGCTCAAAACCTGGGAATAAATGCATTTTTACACAGGGCGTGGGAACTTTCTGAAACATCATTGATTTATTTTGGAATCCGGCTCTTCCTTTCACAGCTTCAAGCAAAGAGAATCACTATGAAAACAATTGAAAACTTTGTTATACAGTTTGGTGCTTCCTTGTAGCGCACTAAAGAAATGGCATAGTATACTCGGCAGCGCTGCAGTCAATCTATTTCTCATTTAACCTGTGTCCTCAGTCTTACATATATTCCTCCTCTCCTCTGTGCATACAAAATATGTGTTTGTTTAAAGCACTTCATTCTTGTGCAACGTAGAAACTATTTAATTTCTCCTTAAAACCTCTGCCTACGTGCAAAATGTATGAACCCTCGTTGCAGATGAAAAAAGGCTGACTCGAAGACTCAGGCCATTTTCGAACACAAAATGGCCTTTTCTGATATATTAAATTGATGGTACTTGAAAGGGACGTTTGGGTGTACCTTCCAAATACCAAATTGCAGTGGTATGTAGAAATGTTTTTGGTCCATCATTTGGCCCAAAACAATCATACTTCACCACCATCTCGGTGATTGTGGTAACCAATCCGCGAAAGGATAAGGCGTCCCGTAAAAACCTCTTCCCCTTTGAGAATGTTTCAAAACAAGCATTTTATGTACAGGCATTGGTCCTATGGACCACTGCCTGTTCAAATAAAATAACAATGAAACATATAAATATTTTTTTTAAACGATCCCGTTTTCCTTCAATAAATAATATTAAGAACTACTTCTCCTGTTCCACAGTTTCAAGCTTGTACTTTCCGGCCCAACTGAGCATGATGCTCACACTCTTTCATGAGGTACTGATATATTTTCATTCCGACTCTCACAAACAGGTGGGGATATAGCTCAGTGGTAGAGCATTTGACTGCAGATCAAGAGGTCCCTGGTTCAAATCCAGGTGTCCCCTTGGCCTGTTTTGGTTCTTGTGTTTGTAGCTGGGACTTTTCATAAAACCCCTTTGGATCATCATTGACAGAGTCAGTGTTCGCTTGGATCCTACACTTTAACAGCATTACAATGTCACTGCTCAAAACCTGAGAGTAAATGCATTTTTATACAGGGCTCGGTATTCCGTATGGGAAATGTCTGAAAAAGCATTGATTTATTTTGGAATCTGGCTCTTCCTTTCACAGCACCAAACAAAGGGAATGGACTATGAAAGCAATTGGCAACTTTGTTTTACAGTTTAGTGCTTCCTTCAATCGCACTACAGAAATTGCATAGAAAAGTGGGCAGCAATGCAGTCAATCTATTCCTCATTTAACCTGTGTCCTCAGTCTTACATGTATTCCACCTCTTCTCTGTGCATACAAAGTATGTGTTTGTTTGAAGCACTTCATTTTTGTGCAATGCATAATCTATTTACTTTCTACTAAAATACGCTGCCCACGTACAAGATGTACGAACCCTAGTTGCAGGTGCAAGCAGGCTGGTCTGAGAAACCAGGCCATTTGCGAACACAAAATAGCTTTTTCTGATGTATTAAATCGAAGGTACATGAAAGGGGTGTTTGGTTGTACCTTCAAATACCAAATTGTAGTGGTATGCAGAAATGTTTTTTCACCGTAATTTGGCCCAAAACAATCATACTTCACCACCATATCAGTGATTGTGGTAATCAATCCACAAAGATAAGTAGTCTCGTAAAAACCTCTTCCCCTTTGAGAATGTTTCAAAACAAACATTTTAATTAGAGATATTGGTCCTATGGACCACTGCCTATTCAAATAAAATAACAATTAAACATATACATTTTGTTTTTTAAATGATCCTGTTTTCCTTTAATTAATAATATTAAGAACTACTTCTCCTTTTCCACAGTTTCAAGCTCGTACTTTGTGGCCCAACTGAGCTTGAGCCTCTCACTCTTTCATGATGTACTGATATATTGTCATTCTGATCTTTGAAAACAGTTGGGGATATAGCTTAGTGGTAGAGCATTTGACTGCAGATCAAGAGGTCTCTGGTTCAAATCCGGGTGTCCCCTAAACCTATTTTGGTTTTGGTGTTTGTAGCTGGGATCTTTCATAAAGTCCCTATGGATCACCATTGACAGAGTCAGTGTTCAGTTGGATCTTATACTTTATTAGCATTACAGTGTCACTGCTCAAAACCTGGGAATAAATGCATTTTTACACAGGGCGTGGGAACTTTCTGAAACATCATTGATTTATTTTGGAATCCGGCTCTTCCTTTCACAGCTTCAAGCAAAGAGAATCACTATGAAAACAATTGAAAACTTTGTTATACAGTTTGGTGCTTCCTTGTAGCGCACTAAAGAAATGGCATAGTATACTCGGCAGCGCTGCAGTCAATCTATTTCTCATTTAACCTGTGTCCTCAGTCTTACATATATTCCTCCTCTCCTCTGTGCATACAAAATATGTGTTTGTTTAAAGCACTTCATTCTTGTGCAACGTAGAAACTGTTTAATTTCTCCTTAAAACCTCTGCCTACGTGCAAAATGTATGAACCCTCGGTGCAGAGGAAAAAAGGCTGGCTCGAAGACTCAGGCCATTTTCGAACACAAAATGGCCTTTTCTGATATATTAAATTGATGGTACTTGAAAGGGACGTTTGGGTGTACCTTCCAAATACCAAATTGCAGTGGTATGTAGAAATGTTTTTCGTCCATCATTTGGCCCAAAACAATCATACTTCACCACCATCTCGGTGATTGTGGTAACCAATCCGCGAAAGGATAAGGCGTCCCGTAAAAACCTCTTCCCCTTTGAGAATGTTTCAAAACAAGCATTTTATGTACAGGCATTGGTCCTATGGACCACTGCCTGTTCAAATAAAATAACAATGAAACATATAAATATTTTTTTTAAACGATCCCGTTTTCCTTCAATAAATAATATTAAGAACTACTTCTCCTGTTCCACAGTTTCAAGCTTGTCTTTCCGGCCCAACTGAGCATGATGCTCACACTCTTTCATGAGGTACTGATATATTTTCATTCCGACTCTCACAAACAGGTGGGGATATAGCTCAGTGGTAGAGCATTTGACTGCAGATCAAGAGGTCCCTGGTTCAAATCCAGGTGACCCCTTGGCCTGTTTTGGTTCTTGTGTTTGTAGCTGGGACTTTTCATAAAACCCCTTTGGATCATCATTGACAGAGTCAGTGTTCGCTTGGATCTTACACTTTAACAGCATTACAATGTCACTGCTCAAAACCTGAGAGTAAATGCATTTTTATACAGGGCTCGGTATTCCGTATGGGAAATGTCTGAAAAAGCATTGATTTATTTTGGAATCTGGCTCTTCCTTTCACAGCACCAAACAAAGGGAATGGACTATGAAAGCAATTGGCAACTTTGTTTTACAGGTTAGTGCTTCCTTCAATCGCACTACAGAAATTGCATAGAAAAGTGGGCAGCAATGCAGTCAATCTATTCCTCATTTAACCTGTGTCCTCAGTCTTACATGTATTCCACCTCTTCTCTGTGCATACAAAGTATGTGTTTGTTTGAAGCACTTCATTTTTGTGCAATGCATAATCTATTTACTTTCTACTAAAATACGCTGCCCACGTACAAGATGTACGAACCCTAGTTGCAGGTGCAAGCAGGCTGGTCTGAGAAACCAGGCCATTTGCGAACACAAAATAGCTTTTTCTGATGTATTAAATCGAAGGTACATGAAAGGGGTGTTTGGTTGTACCTTCAAATACCAAATTGTAGTGGTATGCAGAAATGTTTTTTCACCGTAATTTGGCCCAAAACAATCATACTTCACCACCATATCAGTGATTGTGGTAATCAATCCACAAAGATAAGTAGTCTCGTAAAAACCTCTTCCCCTTTGAGAATGTTTCAAAACAAACATTTTAATTACAGATATTGGTCCTATGGACCACTGCCTATTCAAATAAAATAACAATTAAACATATACATTTTGTTTTTTAAATGATCCTGTTTTCCTTTAATTAATAATATTAAGAACTACTTCTCCTTTTCCACAGTTTCAAGCTCGTTCTTTGTGGCCCAACTGAGCTTGAGCCTCTCACTCTTTCATGATGTACTGATATATTGTCATTCTGATCTTTGAAAACAGTTGGGGATATAGCTCAGTGGTAGAGCATTTGACTGCAGATCAAGAGGTCCCTGGTTCAAATCCGGGTGTCCCCTAAACCTATTTTGGTTTTGGTGTTTGTAGCTGGGATCTTTCATAAAGTCCCTATGGATCACCATTGACAGAGTCAGTGTTCAGTTGGATCTTATACTTTATTAGCATTACAGTGTCACTGCTCAAAACCTGGGAATAAATGCATTTTTACACAGGGCGTGGGAACTTTCTGAAACATCATTGATTTATTTTGGAATCCGGCTCTTCCTTTCACAGCTTCAAGCAAAGAGAATCACTATGAAAACAATTGAAAACTTTGTTATACAGTTTGGTGCTTCCTTGTAGCGCACTAAAGAAATGGCATAGTATACTCGGCAGCGCTGCAGTCAATCTATTTCTCATTTAACCTGTGTCCTCAGTCTTACATATATTCCTCCTCTCCTCTGTGCATACAAAATATGTGTTTGTTTAAAGCACTTCATTCTTGTGCAACGTAGAAACTATTTAATTTCTCCTTAAAACCTCTGCCTACGTGCAAAATGTATGAACCCTCGTTGCAGATGAAAAAAGGCTGGCTCGAAGACTCAGGCCATTTTCGAACACAAAATGGCCTTTTCTGATATATTAAATTGATGGTACTTGAAAGGGACGTTTGGGTGTACCTTCCAAATACCAAATTGCAGTGGTATGTAGAAATGTTTTTCGTCCATCATTTGGCCCAAAACAATCATACTTCACCACCATCTCGGTGATTGTGGTAACCAATCCGCGAAAGGATAAGGCGTCCCGTAAAAACGTCTTCCCCTTTGAGAATGTTTCAAAACAAGCATTTTATGTACAGGCATTGGTCCTATGGACCACTGCCTGTTCAAATAAAATAACAATGAAACATATAAATATTTTTTTTAAACGATCCCGTTTTCCTTCAATAAATAATATTAAGAACTACTTCTCCTGTTCCACAGTTTCAAGCTTGTACTTTCCGGCCCAACTGAGCATGATGCTCACACTCTTTCATGAGGTACTGATATATTTTCATTCCGACTCTCACAAACAGGTGGGGATATAGCTCAGTGGTAGAGCATTTGACTGCAGATCAAGTGGTCCCTGGTTCAAATCCAGGTGTCCCCTTGGCCTGTTTTGGTTCTTGTGTTTGTAGCTGGGACTTTTCATAAAACCCCTTTGGATCATCATTGACAGAGTCAGTGTTCGCTTGGATCTTACACTTTAATAGCATTACAATGTCACTGCTCAAAACCTGAGAGTAAATGCATTTTTATACAGGGCTCGGTATTTCATATGGGAAATGTCTGAAAAAGCATTGATTTATTTTGGAATCTGGCTCTTCCTTTCACAGCACCAAACAAAGGGAATGGACTATGAAAGCAATTGAGAACTTTGTTTTACAGTTTGGTGCTTCCTTCGATCGCACTACAGAAATTGCATAGAAAAGTGGGCAGCAATGCAGTCAATCTATTCCTCATTTAACCTGTGTCCTCAGTCTTACATGTATTCCACCTCTTCTCTGTGCATACAAAGTATGTGTTTGTTTGAAGCACTTCATTTTTGTGCAATGCATAATCTATTTACTTTCTACTAAAATACGCTGCCCACGTACAAGATGTACGAACCCTAGTTGCAGGTGCAAGCAGGCTGGTCTGAGAAACCAGGCCATTTGCGAACACAAAATAGCTTTTTCTGATGTATTAAATCGAAGGTACATGAAAGGGGTGTTTGGTTGTACCTTCAAATACCAAATTGAAGTGGTATGCAGAAATGTTTTTTCACCGTAATTTGGCCCAAAACAATCATACTTCACCACCATATCAGTGATTGTGGTAATCAATCCACAAAGATAAGTAGTCTCGTAAAAACCTCTTCCCCTTTGAGAATGTTTCAAAACAAACATTTTAATTACAGATATTGGTCGTATGGACCACTGCCTATTCAAATAAAATAACAATTAAACATATACATTTTGTTTTTTAAATGATCCTGTTTTCCTTTAATTAATAATATTAAGAACTACTTCTCCTTTTCCACAGTTTCAAGCTCGTACTTTGTGGCCCAACTGAGCTTGAGCCTCTCACTCTTTCATGATGTACTGATATATTGTCATTCTGATCTTTGAAAACAGTTGGGGATATAGCTCAGTGGTAGAGCATTTGACTGCAAATCAAGAGGTCCCTGGTTCAAATCCGGGTGTCCCCTAAACCTATTTTGGTTTTGGTGTTTGTAGCTGGAATCTTTCATAAAGTCCCTATGGATCACCATTGACAGAGTCAGTGTTCAGTTGGATCTTATACTTTATTAGCATTATAGTGTCACTGCTCAAAACCTGGGAATAAATGCATTTTTACACAGGGCGTGGGAACTTTCTGAAACATCATTGATTTATTTTGGAATCCGGCTCTTCCTTTCACAGCTTCAAGCAAAGAGAATGACTATGAAAACAATTGAAAACTTTTTTATACAGTTTGGTGCTTCCTTGTAGCGCACTAAAGAAATGGCATAGTATACTCGGCAGCGCTGCAGTCAATCTATTTCTCATTTAACCTGTGTCCTCAGTCTTACATATATTCCTCCTCTCCTCTGTGCATACAAAATATGTGTTTGTTTAAAGCACTTCATTCTTGTGCAACGTAGAAACTATTTAATTTCTCCTTAAAACCTCTGCCTACGTGCAAAATGTATGAACCCTCGTTGCAGATGAAAAAAGGCTGACTCGAAGACTCAGGCCATTTTCGAACACAAAATGGCCTTTTCTGATATATTAAATTGATGGTACTTGAAAGGGACGTTTGGGTGTACCTTCCAAATACCAAATTGCAGTGGTATGTAGAAATGTTTTTCGTCCATCATTTGGCCCAAAACAATCATACTTCACCACCATCTCGGTGATTGTGGTAACCAATCCGCGAAAGGATAAGGCGTCCCGTAAAAACGTCTTCCCCTTTGAGAATGTTTCAAAACAAGCATTTTATGTACAGGCATTGGTCCTATGGACCACTGCCTGTTCAAATAAAATAACAATGAAACATATAAATATTTTTTTTAAACGATCCCGTTTTCCTTCAATAAATAATATTAAGAACTACTTCTCCTGTTCCACAGTTTCAAGCTTGTACTTTCCGGCCCAACTGAGCATGATGCTCACACTCTTTCATGAGGTACTGATATATTTTCATTCCGACTCTCACAAACATGTGGGGATATAGCTCAGTGGTAGAGCATTTGACTGCAGATCAAGAGGTCCCTGGTTCAAATCCAGGAATCCCCTTGGCCTGTTTTGGTTCTTGTGTTTGTAGCTGGGACTTTTCATAAAACCCCTTTGGATCATCATTGACAGAGTCAGTGTTCGCTTGGATCCTACACTTTAACAGCATTACAATGTCACTGCTCAAAACCTGAGAGTAAATGCATTTTTATACAGGGCTCGGTATTCCGTATGGGAAATGTCTGAAAAAGCATTGATTTATTTTGGAATCTGGCTCTTCCTTTCACAGCACCAAACAAAGGGAATGGACTATGAAAGCAATTGGCAACTTTGTTTTACAGTTTAGTGCTTCCTTCAATCGCACTACAGAAATTGCATAGAAAAGTGGGCAGCAATGCAGTCAATCTATTCCTCATTTAACCTGTGTCCTCAGTCTTACATGTATTCCACCTCTTCTCTGTGCATACAAAGTATGTGTTTGTTTGAAGCACTTCATTTTTGTGCAATGCATAATCTATTTACTTTCTACTAAAATACGCTGCCCACGTACAAGATGTACGAACCCTAGTTGCAGGTGCAAGCAGGCTGGTCTGAGAAACCAGGCCATTTGCGAACACAAAATAGCTTTTTCTGATGTATTAAATCGAAGGTACATGAAAGGGGTGTTTGGTTGTACCTTCAAATACCAAATTGTAGTGGTATGCAGAAATGTTTCTTCACCGTAATTTGGCCCAAAACAATCATACTTCACCACCATATCAGTGATTGTGGTAATCAATCCACAAAGATAAGTAGTCTCGTAAAAACCTCTTCCCCTTTGAGAATGTTTCAAAACAAACATTTTAATTAGAGATATTGGTCCTATGGACCACTGCCTATTCAAATAAAATAACAATTAAACATATACATTTTGTTTTTTAAATGATCCTGTTTTCCTTTAATTAATAATATTAAGAACTACTTCTCCTTTTCCACAGTTTCAAGCTCGTACTTTGTGGCCCAACTGAGCTTGAGCCTCTCACTCTTTCATGATGTACTGATATATTGTCATTCTGATCTTTGAAAACAGTTGGGGATATAGCTTAGTGGTAGAGCATTTGACTGCAGATCAAGAGGTCCCTGGTTCAAATCCGGGTGTCCCCTAAACCTATTTTGGTTTTGGTGTTTGTAGCTGGGATCTTTCATAAAGTCCCTATGGATCACCATTGACAGAGTCAGTGTTCAGTTGGATCTTATACTTGATTAGCATTACAGTGTCACTGCTCAAAACCTGGGAATAAATGCATTTTTACACAGGGCGTGGGAACTTTCTGAAACATCATTGATTTATTTTGGAATCCGGCTCTTCCTTTCACAGCTTCAAGCAAAGAGAATCACTATGAAAACAATTGAAAACTCTGTTATACAGTTTGGTGCTTCCTTGTAGCGCACTAAAGAAATGGCATAGTATACTCGGCAGCGCTGCAGTCAATCTATTTCTCATTTAACCTGTGTCCTCAGTCTTACATATATTCCTCCTCTCCTCTGTGCATACAAAATATGTGTTTGTTTAAAGCACTTCATTCTTGTGCAACGTAGAAACTGTTTAATTTCTCCTTAAAACCTCTGCCTACGTGCAAAATGTATGAACCCTCGGTGCAGAGGAAAAAAGGCTGGCTCGAAGACTCAGGCCATTTTCGAACACAAAATGGCCTTTTCTGATATATTAAATTGATGGTACTTGAAAGGGACGTTTGGGTGTACCTTCCAAATACCAAATTGCAGTGGTATTGTTAGATCTGGGGGTCTCTAGTTGGCAGGGTAGGTTCCACTGTCCAAGTAGGGACCCTTGCTTCTAGTCAGGGAAAGGGGGATACACTGTTAAGATAACCCCTGCTCACCCTCTAGGTAGCTTGGCCTGAGCAGTCTAGGCTATCAAAGGCAATGTGTAAAGTATTTGTACCAACACTCACAGTAACACAGTGAAAACACCACAGATTTACTCCACACCAGTTTTAGAAAAATAAGGTATCTTTACTAAAAACTTCACAAGACCAAATATTACAGACAAACCAACATATAATTCAAAAAGGTTACTTTAAAGATAGTTCAAGAGTTTGCAGAAAGTACTCCAGGATGTCAAAATCAGTGTCCTGCACAGTGCGGCTCTCAATGCACAAAATGCGACACTTTCGTGCCCAACAGTACCTGTAGTTGCGATAAGGTTCCCAAAAGCTATAACAAGGAAGATGGCAAAGGCTATGCGATGCTCCTGAGATCCTGGGGAGGCTTTGCAGCAGCCCTGCTTCACGCAGCAGAGGTGGATGCGCCGGCTCCGATCTGTAGGGGGAGGATGCGATACCTTTGGCTTTCGTTGCGTAGGTTTCTTAGGGGGAAGCTTCACGCACAGGTTCGATGCGACACTCTTTGATGTGGTGCGATGCGTGGCGCAGCGTTGCCTTCCGGCGCCGCAACTCTCGATGCGCCACGGAACGGGACTCTGCGTCGACGCACGCAGCGATTGGAGACTTTTCACGCACCGGCAGTGGTGCAGCCCGCAAACTGGTTCTGCGACAACCCTCGCAATGGCAGGAAGCTTCACGCTTCGGGACGATGCTCGACGCACTCGGCGATGCGGAGACCCTGCGTGTTGCGATGGTGCCGCGATGAAATTTTCCACGCACTCTCGTCTTGCGACACGCAATCGGATGATGCGTTGGGTACCAGTCACTCTTGTTCACGCTTCTGCTTCCCAGCTCCCTAAACACAGCAAAACGACCTCCTGAAGCCCCAAGACTGGGCAAGCACTCCAAGGCAGGTCAGAACTCTCTCAGCAGAGTTCCAGGGGAGCTGGTGGTGAAGTCCTTTTGTTCCTGGGACTTCTTAACAGGGAGCCAGCTCTTCTCAGGCCCTTGGAGATCAGAATCAAAAGAAGGGGACACAGCAAAGTCCTTCCCCTCTCCTTGGCAGCAAAGCAAAACAGCAAGCAGGCAGTCTTCTCCTCTTCAGTTTCTTCCAGCTTTCTCCTTGGCAGAGGTTTCTTCTTAGTTCCAAAGTGATCTAAAGTTTTAGGTGTCTGGGGTCCTCTTCTTATACCCCTCCAAGTCTTTGTCTCTCTTTGTTCCAGTGGGGGGATTCCCCTGCTCAAACCGGTTCCTGGGTGTGCTCTGCTCTGGAGCACCTGGTTCCTTTCAGAGTGAGGGGCAGGGTCGTTAGACGCTCAGCAGGAGGTGGAGCCTTCTTTGTGCCAGCAGAGGCAGAGTCCTCAGCCTGGCCAGCAGGGGGTGGAGCCAGCTTTGTGTTTGTCAGGGGCAGCCCTATTCAGACCCAGGGACTACTCCTCCCACCCATCTAAAGCAGATCTCCCTATTCACCCTGCTGCTGACTCATCCAGGCTCCTGGAGCCACCTAGCACATCACCTGACACCAGTCAGCCAACCAGCACACAGGCACACAGGAAGGTTAAACAGGAGAATAGTTACTTTCTAAAAAGTGCTATTCCCACGCAGTGAATTTAAAAACCATCTTGCTAAAAAGATGTATAATTAAATTCTGAACACAGAGATACCAAACTTGGATTTTCTATCTTGCCCTTATGGGAAGATAGGCATGTAAACAGCCTTCCCCATTCTATCCTATGGGCAAGATAGCCTCTCAGCAGTGAAAAACGAAAATGGCTGTAATTCACTACCAGGGCATGTTACACACCTCAGTACATGCCCTACCTTTCAGATACACTGCACCCAGCCCAGGGGGGTACCTAGGGCCACCATAGGGATGCCTGACATGTACAGAAAGGGAAGGATAAGGCCTGGTCAGTGGGTGCACTGGCCAGGTCGACATGGCAGTCCGGGACTGCACATAGGCACTGCAAGCAGGCCTAAGACATCATTTTAGCGCTACTCCTGTGGGTGGCACAATCAGTGCTGCAGCCCACTAGTAGCATTTGAATCACCAGCCCTGGCACACGCAGTGCACTTTACTAGGGGCTAACAGGTGAAACAAATATACCAATCATGGATAACCAATCAATATCACAATTTATACAGAGAGCATATGCACTTTAGCACTGATCAGCAGTGGTAAAGTGCCCAGAGTCTTATTGCCAACAACCACGGGTCAGAAAAAATGAAGGAGGAAGAAGCAAAAAGTTTGGGGATAACCCTGCAAAAAGGGCCGTTTCCAACACAACCCCCTTCCAGCCTAAAGCCAGGGTAGACCAAGCGATACATCGATGGGATTCCCTGCTTAGGGCGATAGAACACGGAAACTGGCCCAACCAGCAGGGCACTATTCCTGTTCTACGCCTTCCTGAACCCGGTTGGATCTCTCCATCCATACTCTCAGGGTCCACCAAGCCAACCCATGTGGAACCCTTCTCTTCACCTGTGGACACCACCTGTGCAGCACCTAGCCTTAACTTGCTCACAGATGTGTCCCAACAGACAGACAGCAAGCCGCAGTGGCCAGTGACACTGGTCAGGGATGAGACCCAGGCCTTATGCCTCTCAGGGCCCTCAAACCCCTGTGGCATCAGAAGGTGGGGGGCAGTAGCCCCAGGTGCTGGGCACCCTTTGTCCACTTCCTTTCCTGTCAGGTCGGGTCTGACAACCTGGCACTGACCGACCAGCCCCGGGCCTGTATCCGGTGGCTGGACAGGAGGCTGGGGTAGGCTTTTCCATACCCAGTCCTCCTCTTCCTTGGGGTTCTGTACCCTCCCACCTGGAGCGGTACTCCCTTCTAGAACAGTCAGGGCACCTGTGGCATGTGTCCTGCACCATTCGCCCACCAGTTCAGGGGTTCTATCCTGCAACTGGGATCCCAGGTCAGGGGGGACACCCCGGACCTGGCCCTCCAACCTAGGGTCTAAACCCTCCAGGTGAACCGGGGTCAGAGGCGAGGACTCCCTCCCTCTGCACCCCCTTCCAGAGTGCTGCACCCTCCCCACTGGAGTGGTACCCCTGGAAGCCAAACCGGTCAGGACACTGGTTACAGATGTCCTTCCCTCCAGGTCAGGCAGATCCTGAACCTGGCCTCCCAACCCAGGGACTAAACCCTGTAGTTGCACACCTGCCTGGCATGCCAGGACTTCTGGGGACTCACACAGTATCTCCCCGAGGGTGACACATGACTCATGTGTCTCGTGACAGTCTGCCTGGCGCAGATCTCCCGACCCCTGTCCACCTGACAGTGCGCGAAGATCCCCCAGGACAGAAGTGGTGTCACCATGGTCACTCCTAGGGGACTCAGCCCTTCTGGCTGGTCCCTGACCCACTGGTTCTCCCACTGGGGAACACATCCCCCTCTCACCCCTCAGTCTGGACTTCTGCACCCTCCCAACTGGAGCGGTACCGCCAGACACCAGAACCACTGGAGCTCTGTTTACAGAGGCGCCAGGTTCTCCTGACACTAGGAGATCCTCCTCAAATGGCCTACTAGCACTGTCTAGGCCCCCAACCTGGTGTTCCCTTAAGGAACCCTCCAGGCCCTGAGACTGGGTTTCGGGCACCTTGGGACCCACAGTCCCACACTCACCCCTTCTCCACTGAGACAGGACGTGAGCCCCTACACCCCTCCCACTACACTGGGACCTAACTGGGCTACACTGAACCTCTTCCACCTCACAGATCTGGAAGATATCCGGGCCACTCCTTTTGGGATCACTCCCCAATGCCTCTCCAGACCTTTTGACATCCAACCAAAGGTCTGCCTCCAACGCAAGCTCTCTGGAACCAGAGAACTCACACTCCACCGGGTGTTGGCATAGCTCTGGAAAACAGGGACTTAAAATATGCTCTCCAACAAATGAATCACACAGCCCCCCACAGTTGTTAACCAAGCTACCGTTTGCCTCACCCTCCAGTGCCTCACACAAGTACCCCACACCACTCTCCTGAGATTGGCAAGACAGTACCTGACTGTATCTGTCACATAACTCACACTCTTCTGGGCGGTCTTCACACTCACACACCAAGGTTTCTACCATGGGGGAACCCCTCTCCCTGTACCTCTCATCTAGGGTCAGTAGAGTGTCCCTCCCACCACTAGGAATATGGTTCCCTGTGCCAGTTCCCCAATCCACTTCAGGGACACTGCACTCCACTGGAACTACATCATAAACCTGACCCCCCTGGTGTATGTCAACCCCCTCCCTCAAGTTAGGTGCCACATCTCTGGGTGTTTGTACCTTTCTCTCAGCACTAGAACTTACAATCTTGCTGCCACCATCTGAGCTGGACTCCACCTCCAACTCAGCAAAGCTCACTTCTTGAGCTAACCATTCTTCTTCAGCTGAGACACTCATGGCCTCAAGCCTCTCGAGCTCCAAATCAAGCTCCCTCATCCTCAACTCATGGGCCAGAAGCAATTTCTTCTCCTCCAAGGCACGGGCATTCCTGCTCTCCTCCGCCGCCTTGTCTACTTCCGATTGCTTCATTTTCATTTTCATTATTTCCAATTCATGGTTTCTCACCCTTTGATTCTCCTCCAACTCCTCTGGAGTGAGCCCCCTACTGGAATGGGAGCTGCCAGCCCTTGAGACTGCTCTGCCCACGGGCAGATCTTGGGGAATAAAACCATTCTCTTCATCTGCATCATCTTCCTCTTGGGCCTCCCAACAGGCCTTCAAGAATCTTTGTAGCACATCCTTTCTAGATCCGCTTTTCACAGGGCAACCAAGGTCTTTGCAGAATTGCTTGAGCTCCTCAACTTTGTACGAATACAAATCCTCAATGGAAAACTCCAATTCTGCCCTCTCACTTGTTGCCACCTGAGACATGATGCTCTTGAAGAGTTACTCAAAAATAGAATCAAAAATAATACAGTATGTGGTTGTCTATTGGTCTGCACTTAAACTAGTGATGTACACCAATTACTGTGGGTCAAGTACAAATACAAGTTCAATCCCACCGCTGCCACCAATGTTAGATCTGGGCGTCTCTAGTTGGCAGGGTAGGTTCCACTGTCCAAGTAGGGACCCTTGCTTCTAGTCAGGGAAAGGGGGATACACTGTTAAGATAACCCCTGCTCACCCTCTAGGTAGCTTGGCCTGAGCAGTCTAGGCTATCAAAGGCAATGTGTAAAGTATTTGTACCAACACTCACAGTAACACAGTGAAAACACCACAGATTTACTCCACACCAGTTTTAGAAAAATAAGGTATCTTTACTAAAAACTTCACAAGACCAAATATTACAGACAAACCAACATATAATTCAAAAAGGTTACTTTAAAGATAGTTCAAGAGTTTGCAGAAAGTACTCCAGGATGTCAAAATCAGTGTCCTGCACAGTGCGGCTCTCAATGCACAAAATGCGACACTTTCGTGCCCAACAGTACCTGTAGTTGCGATAAGGTTCCCAAAAGCTATAACAAGGAAGATGGCAAAGGCGATGCGATGCTCCTGAGATCCTGGGGAGGCTTTGCAGCAGCCCTGCTTCACGCAGCAGAGGTGGATGCGCCGGCTCCGATCTGTAGGGGGAGGATGCGATACCTTTGGCTTTCGTTGCGTAGGTTTCTTAGGGGGAAGCTTCACGCACAGGTTCGATGCGACACTCTTTGATGTGGTGCGATGCGTGGCGCAGCGTTGCCTTCCGGCGCCGCAACTCTCGATGCGCCACGGAACGGGACTCTGCGTCGACGCACGCAGCGATTGGAGACTTTTCACGCACCGGCAGTGGTGCAGCCCGCAAACTGGTTCTGCGACAACCCTCGCAATGGCAGGAAGCTTCACGCTTCGGGACGATGCTCGACGCACTCGGCGATGCGGAGACCCTGCGTGTTGCGATGGTGCCGCGATGAAATTTTCCACGCACTCTCGTCTTGCGACACGCAATCGGATGATGCGTTGGGTACCAGTCACTCTTGTTCACGCTTCTGCTTCCCAGCTCCCTAAACACAGCAAAACGACCTCCTGAAGCCCCAAGACTGGGCAAGCACTCCAAGGCAGGTCAGAACTCTCTCAGCAGAGTTCCAGGGGAGCTGGTGGTGAAGTCCTTTTGTTCCTGGGACTTCTTAACAGGGAGCCAGCTCTTCTCAGGCCCTTGGAGATCAGAATCAAAAGAAGGGGACACAGCAAAGTCCTTCCCCTCTCCTTGGCAGCAAAGCAAAACAGCAAGCAGGCAGTCTTCTCCTCTTCAGTTTCTTCCAGCTTTCTCCTTGGCAGAGGTTTCTTCTTAGTTCCAAAGTGATCTAAAGTTTTAGGTGTCTGGGGTCCTCTTCTTATACCCCTCCAAGTCTTTGTCTCTCTTTGTTCCAGTGGGGGGATTCCCCTGCTCAAACCGGTTCCTGGGTGTGCTCTGCTCTGGAGCACCTGGTTCCTTTCAGAGTGAGGGGCAGGGTCGTTAGACGCTCAGCAGGAGGTGGAGCCTTCTTTGTGCCAGCAGAGGCAGAGTCCTCAGCCTGGCCAGCAGGGGGTGGAGCCAGCTTTGTGTTTGTCAGGGGCAGCCCTATTCAGACCCAGGGACTACTCCTCCCACCCATCTAAAGCAGATCTCCCTATTCACCCTGCTGCTGACTCATCCAGGCTCCTGGAGCCACCTAGCACATCACCTGACACCAGTCAGCCAACCAGCACACAGGCACACAGGAAGGTTAAACAGGAGAATAGTTACTTTCTAAAAAGTGCTATTCCCACGCAGTGAATTTAAAAACCATCTTGCTAAAAAGATGTATAATTAAATTCTGAACACAGAGATACCAAACTTGGATTTTCTATCTTGCCCTTATGGGAAGATAGGCATGTAAACAGCCTTCCCCATTCTATCCTATGGGCAAGATAGCCTCTCAGCAGTGAAAAACGAAAATGGCTGTAATTCACTACCAGGGCATGTTACACACCTCAGTACATGCCCTACCTTTCAGATACACTGCACCCAGCCCAGGGGGGTACCTAGGGCCACCATAGGGATGCCTGACATGTACAGAAAGGGAAGGATAAGGCCTGGTCAGTGGGTGCACTGGCCAGGTCGACATGGCAGTCCGGGACTGCACATAGGCACTGCAAGCAGGCCTAAGACATCATTTTAGCGCTACTCCTGTGGGTGGCACAATCAGTGCTGCAGCCCACTAGTAGCATTTGAATCACCAGCCCTGGCACACGCAGTGCACTTTACTAGGGGCTAACAGGTGAAACAAATATACCAATCATGGATAACCAATCAATATCACAATTTATACAGAGAGCATATGCACTTTAGCACTGATCAGCAGTGGTAAAGTGCCCAGAGTCTTATTGCCAACAACCACGGGTCAGAAAAAATGAAGGAGGAAGAAGCAAAAAGTTTGGGGATAACCCTGCAAAAAGGGCCGTTTCCAACACAACCCCCTTCCAGCCTAAAGCCAGGGTAGACCAAGCGATACATCGATGGGATTCCCTGCTTAGGGCGATAGAACACGGAAACTGGCCCAACCAGCAGGGCACTATTCCTGTTCTACGCCTTCCTGAACCCGGTTGGATCTCTCCATCCATACTCTCAGGGTCCACCAAGCCAACCCATGTGGAACCCTTCTCTTCACCTGTGGACACCACCTGTGCAGCACCTAGCCTTAACTTGCTCACAGATGTGTCCCAACAGACAGACAGCAAGCCGCAGTGGCCAGTGACACTGGTCAGGGATGAGACCCAGGCCTTATGCCTCTCAGGGCCCTCAAACCCCTGTGGCATCAGAAGGTGGGGGGCAGTAGCCCCAGGTGCTGGGCACCCTTTGTCCACTTCCTTTCCTGTCAGGTCGGGTCTGACAACCTGGCACTGACCGACCAGCCCCGGGCCTGTATCCGGTGGCTGGACAGGAGGCTGGGGTAGGCTTTTCCATACCCAGTCCTCCTCTTCCTTGGGGTTCTGTACCCTCCCACCTGGAGCGGTACTCCCTTCTAGAACAGTCAGGGCACCTGTGGCATGTGTCCTGCACCATTCGCCCACCAGTTCAGGGGTTCTATCCTGCAACTGGGATCCCAGGTCAGGGGGGACACCCCGGACCTGGCCCTCCAACCTAGGGTCTAAACCCTCCAGGTGAACCGGGGTCAGAGGCGAGGACTCCCTCCCTCTGCACCCCCTTCCAGAGTGCTGCACCCTCCCCACTGGAGTGGTACCCCTGGAAGCCAAACCGGTCAGGACACTGGTTACAGATGTCCTTCCCTCCAGGTCAGGCAGATCCTGAACCTGGCCTCCCAACCCAGGGACTAAACCCTGTAGTTGCACACCTGCCTGGCATGCCAGGACTTCTGGGGACTCACACAGTATCTCCCCGAGGGTGACACATGACTCATGTGTCTCGTGACAGTCTGCCTGGCGCAGATCTCCCGACCCCTGTCCACCTGACAGTGTGCGAAGATCCCCCAGGACAGAAGTGGTGTCACCATGGTCACTCCTAGGGGACTCAGCCCTTCTGGCTGGTCCCTGACCCACTGGTTCTCCCACTGGGGAACACATCCCCCTCTCACCCCTCAGTCTGGACTTCTGCACCCTCCCAACTGGAGCGGTACCGCCAGACACCAGAACCACTGGAGCTCTGTTTACAGAGGCGCCAGGTTCTCCTGACACTAGGAGATCCTCCTCAAATGGCCTACTAGCACTGTCTAGGCCCCCAACCTGGTGTTCCCTTAAGGAACCCTCCAGGCCCTGAGACTGGGTTTCGGGCACCTTGGGACCCACAGTCCCACACTCACCCCTTCTCCACTGAGACAGGACGTGAGCCCCTACACCCCTCCCACTACACTGGGACCTAACTGGGCTACACTGAACCTCTTCCACCTCACAGATCTGGAAGATATCCGGGCCACTCCTTTTGGGATCACTCCCCAATGCCTCTCCAGACCTTTTGACATCCAACCAAAGGTCTGCCTCCAACGCAAGCTCTCTGGAACCAGAGAACTCACACTCCACCGGGTGTTGGCATAGCTCTGGAAAACAGGGACTTAAAATATGCTCTCCAACAAATGAATCACACAGCCCCCCACAGTTGTTAACCAAGCTACCGTTTGCCTCACCCTCCAGTGCCTCACACAAGTACCCCACACCACTCTCCTGAGATTGTCAAGACAGTACCTGACTGTATCTGTCACACAACTCACACTCTTCTGGGCGGTCTTCACACTCACACACCAAGGTTTCTACCATGGGGGAACCCCTCTCCCTGTACCTCTCATCTAGGGTCAGTAGAGTGTCCCTCCCACCACTAGGAATATGGTTCCCTGTGCCAGTTCCCCAATCCACTTCAGGGACACTGCACTCCACTGGAACTACATCATAAACCTGACCCCCCTGGTGTATGTCAACCCCCTCCCTCAAGTTAGGTGCCACATCTCTGGGTGTTTGTACCTTTCTCTCAGCACTAGAACTTACAATCTTGCTGCCACCATCTGAGCTGGACTCCACCTCCAACTCAGCAAAGCTCACTTCTTGAGCTAACCATTCTTCTTCAGCTGAGACACTCATGGCCTCAAGCCTCTCGAGCTCCAAATCAAGCTCCCTCATCCTCAACTCATGGGCCAGAAGCAATTTCTTCTCCTCCAAGGCACGGGCATTCCTGCTCTCCTCCGCCGCCTTGTCTACTTCCGATTGCTTCATTTTCATTTTCATTATTTCCAATTCATGGTTTCTCACCCTTTGATTCTCCTCCAACTCCTCTGGAGTGAGCCCCCTACTGGAATGGGAGCTGCCAGCCCTTGAGACTGCTCTGCCCACGGGCAGATCTTGGGGAATAAAACCATTCTCTTCATCTGCATCATCTTCCTCTTGGGCCTCCCAACAGGCCTTCAAGAATCTTTGTAGCACATCCTTTCTAGATCCGCTTTTCACAGGGCAACCAAGGTCTTTGCAGAATTGCTTGAGCTCCTCAACTTTGTACGAATACAAATCCTCAATGGAAAACTCCAATTCTGCCCTCTCACTTGTTGCCACCTGAGACATGATGCTCTTGAAGAGTTACTCAAAAATAGAATCAAAAATAATACAGTATGTGGTTGTCTATTGGTCTGCACTTAAACTAGTGATGTACACCAATTACTGTGGGTCAAGTACAAATACAAGTTCAATCCCACCGCTGCCACCAATGTTAGATCTGGGGGTCTCTAGTTGGCAGGGTAGGTTCCACTGTCCAAGTAGGGACCCTTGCTTCTAGTCAGGGAAAGGGGGATATACTGTTAAGATAACCCCTGCTCACCCTCTAGGTAGCTTGGCCTGAGCAGTCTAGGCTATCAAAGGCAATGTGTAAAGTATTTGTACCAACACTCACAGTAACACAGTGAAAACACCACAGATTTACTCCACACCAGTTTTAGAAAAATAAGGTATCTTTACTAAAAACTTCACAAGACCAAATATTACAGACAAACCAACATATAATTCAAAAAGGTTACTTTAAAGATAGTTCAAGAGTTTGCAGAAAGTACTCCAGGATGTCAAAATCAGTGTCCTGCACAGTGCGGCTCTCAATGCACAAAATGCGACACTTTCGTGCCCAACAGTACCTGTAGTTGCGATAAGGTTCCCAAAAGCTATAACAAGGAAGATGGCAAAGGCGATGCGATGCTCCTGAGATCCTGGGGAGGCTTTGCAGCAGCCCTGCTTCACGCAGCAGAGGTGGATGCGCCGGCTCCGATCTGTAGGGGGAGGATGCGATACCTTTGGCTTTCGTTGCGTAGGTTTCTTAGGGGGAAGCTTCACGCACAGGTTCGATGCGACACTCTTTGATGTGGTGCGATGCGTGGCGCAGCGTTGCCTTCCGGCGCCGCAACTCTCGATGCGCCACGGAACGGGACTCTGCGTCGACGCACGCAGCGATTGGAGACTTTTCACGCACCGGCAGTGGTGCAGCCCGCAAACTGGTTCTGCGACAACCCTCGCAATGGCAGGAAGCTTCACGCTTCGGGACGATGCTCGACGCACTCGGCGATGCGGAGACCCTGCGTGTTGCGATGGTGCCGCGATGAAATTTTCCACGCACTCTCGTCTTGCGACACGCAATCGGATGATGCGTTGGGTACCAGTCACTCTTGTTCACGCTTCTGCTTCCCAGCTCCCTAAACACAGCAAAACGACCTCCTGAAGCCCCAAGACTGGGCAAGCACTCCAAGGCAGGTCAGAACTCTCTCAGCAGAGTTCCAGGGGAGCTGGTGGTGAAGTCCTTTTGTTCCTGGGACTTCTTAACAGGGAGCCAGCTCTTCTCAGGCCCTTGGAGATCAGAATCAAAAGAAGGGGACACAGCAAAGTCCTTCCCCTCTCCTTGGCAGCAAAGCAAAACAGCAAGCAGGCAGTCTTCTCCTCTTCAGTTTCTTCCAGCTTTCTCCTTGGCAGAGGTTTCTTCTTAGTTCCAAAGTGATCTAAAGTTTTAGGTGTCTGGGGTCCTCTTCTTATACCCCTCCAAGTCTTTGTCTCTCTTTGTTCCAGTGGGGGGATTCCCCTGCTCAAACCGGTTCCTGGGTGTGCTCTGCTCTGGAGCACCTGGTTCCTTTCAGAGTGAGGGGCAGGGTCGTTAGACGCTCAGCAGGAGGTGGAGCCTTCTTTGTGCCAGCAGAGGCAGAGTCCTCAGCCTGGCCAGCAGGGGGTGGAGCCAGCTTTGTGTTTGTCAGGGGCAGCCCTATTCAGACCCAGGGACTACTCCTCCCACCCATCTAAAGCAGATCTCCCTATTCACCCTGCTGCTGACTCATCCAGGCTCCTGGAGCCACCTAGCACATCACCTGACACCAGTCAGCCAACCAGCACACAGGCACACAGGAAGGTTAAACAGGAGAATAGTTACTTTCTAAAAAGTGCTATTCCCACGCAGTGAATTTAAAAACCATCTTGCTAAAAAGATGTATAATTAAATTCTGAACACAGAGATACCAAACTTGGATTTTCTATCTTGCCCTTATGGGAAGATAGGCATGTAAACAGCCTTCCCCATTCTATCCTATGGGCAAGATAGCCTCTCAGCAGTGAAAAACGAAAATGGCTGTAATTCACTACCAGGGCATGTTACACACCTCAGTACATGCCCTACCTTTCAGATACACTGCACCCAGCCCAGGGGGGTACCTAGGGCCACCATAGGGATGCCTGACATGTACAGAAAGGGAAGGATAAGGCCTGGTCAGTGGGTGCACTGGCCAGGTCGACATGGCAGTCCGGGACTGCACATAGGCACTGCAAGCAGGCCTAAGACATCATTTTAGCGCTACTCCTGTGGGTGGCACAATCAGTGCTGCAGCCCACTAGTAGCATTTGAATCACCAGCCCTGGCACACGCAGTGCACTTTACTAGGGGCTAACAGGTGAAACAAATATACCAATCATGGATAACCAATCAATATCACAATTTATACAGAGAGCATATGCACTTTAGCACTGATCAGCAGTGGTAAAGTGCCCAGAGTCTTATTGCCAACAACCACGGGTCAGAAAAAATGAAGGAGGAAGAAGCAAAAAGTTTGGGGATAACCCTGCAAAAAGGGCCGTTTCCAACAGGTATGTAGAAATGTTTTTGGTCCATCATTTGGCCCAAAACAATCATACTTCACCACCATCTCGGTGATTGTGGTAACCAATCCGCGAAAGGATAAGGCGTCCCGTAAAAACGTCTTCCCCTTTGAGAATGTTTCAAAACAAGCATTTTATGTACAGGCATTGGTCCTATGGACCACTGCCTGTTCAAATAAAATAACAATGAAACATATAAATATTTTTTTTAAACGATCCCGTTTTCCTTCAATAAATAATATTAAGAACTACTTCTCCTGTTCCACAGTTTCAAGCTTGTACTTTCCGGCCCAACTGAGCATGATGCTCACACTCTTTCATGAGGTACTGATATATTTTCATTCCGACTCTCACAAACAGGTGGGGATATAGCTCAGTGGTAGAGCATTTGACTGCAGATCAAGAGGTCCCTGGTTCAAATCCAGGTGTCCCCTTGGCCTGTTTTGGTTCTTGTGTTTGTAGCTGGGACTTTTCATAAAACCCCTTTCGATCATCATTGACAGAGTCAGTGTTCGCTTGGATCTTACACTTTAACAGCATTACAATGTCACTGCTCAAAACCTGAGAGTAAATGCATTTTATACAGGGCTCGGTATTCCGTATGGGAAATGTCTGAAAAAGCATTGATTTATTTTGGAATCTGGCTCTTCCTTTCACAGCACCAAACAAAGGGAATGGACTATGAAAGAAATTGGCAACTTTGTTTTACAGTTTAGTGCTTCCTTCAATCGCACTACAGAAATTGCATAGAAAAGTGGGCAGCAATGCAGTCAATCTATTCCTCATTTAACCTGTGTCCTCAGTCTTACATGTATTCCACCTCTTCTCTGTGCATACAAAGTATGTGTTTGTTTGAAGCACTTCATTTTTGTGCAATGCATAATCTATTTACTTTCTACTAAAATACGCTGCCCACGTACAAGATGTACGAACCCTAGTTGCAGGTGCAAGCAGGCTGGTCTGAGAAACCAGGCCATTAGCGAACACAAAATAGCTTTTTCTGATGTATTAAATCGAAGGTACATGAAAGGGGTATTTGGTTGTACCTTCAAATACTAAATTGTAGTGGTATGCAGAAATGTTTTTTCACCGTAATTTGGCCAAAACAATCATACTTCACCACCATATCAGTGATTGTGGTAATCAATCCACAAAGATAAGTAGTCTCGTAAAAACCTCTTCCCCTTTGAGAATGTTTCAAAACAAACATTTTAATTACAGATATTGGTCCTATGGACCACTGCCTATTCAAATAAAATAACAATTAAACATATACATTTTGTTTTTTAAATGATCCTGTTTTCCTTTAATTAATAATATTAAGAACTACTTCTCCTTTTCCACAGTTTCAAGCTCGTACTTTGTGGCCCAACTGAGCTTGAGCCTCTCACTCTTTCATGATGTACTGATATATTGTCATTCTGATCTTTGAAAACAGTTGGGGATATAGCTCAGTGGTAGAGCATTTGACTGCAGATCAAGAGGTCCCTGGTTCAAATCCGGGTGTCCCCTAAACCTATTTTGGTTTTGGTGTTTGTAGCTGGGATCTTTCATAAAGTCCCTATGGATCACCATTGACAGAGTCAGTGTTCAGTTGGATCTTATACTTTATTAGCATTACAGTGTCACTGCTCAAAACCTGGGAATAAATGCATTTTTACACAGGGCGTGGGAACTTTCTGAAACATCATTGATTTATTTTGGAATCCGGCTCTTCCTTTCACAGCTTCAAGCAAAGAGAATCACTATGAAAACAATTGAAAACTTTGTTATACAGTTTGGTGCTTCCTTGTAGCGCACTAAAGAAATGGCATAGTATACTCGGCAGCGCTGCAGTCAATCTATTTCTCATTTAACCTGTGTCCTCAGTCTTATATATATTCCTCCTCTCCTCTGTGCATACAAAATATGTGTTTGTTTAAAGCACTTCATTCTTGTGCAACGTAGAAACTATTTAATTTCTCCTTAAAACCTCTGCCTACGTGCAAAATGTATGAACCCTCGTTGCAGATGAAAAAAGGCTGGCTCGAAGACTCAGGCCATTTTCGAACACAAAATGGCCTTTTCTGATATATTAAATTGATGGTACTTGAAAGGGACGTTTGGGTGTACCTTCCAAATACCAAATTGCAGTGGTATGTAGAAATGTTTTTCGTCCATCATTTGGCCCAAAACAATCATACTTCACCACCATCTCGGTGATTGTGGTAACCAATCCGCGAAAGGATAAGGCGTCCCGTAAAAACCTCTTCCCCTTTGAGAATGTTTCAAAACAAGCATTTTATGTACAGGCATTGGTCCTATGGACCACTGCCTGTTCAAATAAAATAACAATGAAACATATAAATATTTTTTTTAAACGATCCCGTTTTCCTTCAATAAATAATATTAAGAACTACTTCTCCTGTTCCACAGTTTCAAGCTTGTAATTTCCGGCCCAACTGAGCATGATGCTCACACTCTTTCATGAGGTACTGATATATTTTCATTCCGACTCTCACAAACAGGTGGGGATATAGCTCAGTGGTAGAGCATTTGACTGCAAATCAAGAGGTCCCTGGTTCAAATCCAGGTGTCCCCTTGGCCTGTTTTGGTTCTTGTGTTTGTAGCTGGGACTTTTCATAAAACCCCTTTGGATCATCATTGACAGAGTCAGTGTTCGCTTGGATCTTACACTTTAACAGCATTACAATGTCACTGCTCAAAACCTGAGAGTAAATGCATTTTATACAGGGCTCGGTATTCCGTATGGGAAATGTCTGAAAAAGCATTGATTTATTTTGGAATCTGGCTCTTCCTTTCACAGCACCAAACAAAGGGAATGGACTATGAAAGCAATTGGCAACTTTGTTTTACAGTTTAGTGCTTCCTTCAATCGCACTACAGAAATTGCATAGAAAAGTGGGCAGCAATGCAGTCAATCTATTCCTCATTTAACCTGTGTCCTCAGTCTTACATGTATTCCACCTCTTCTCTGTGCATACAAAGTATGTGTTTGTTTGAAGCACTTCATTTTTGTGCAATGCATAATCTATTTACTTTCTACTAAAATACGCTGCCCACGTACAAGATGTACGAACCCTAGTTGCAGGTGCAAGCAGGCTGGTCTGAGAAACCAGGCCATTTGCGAACACAAAATAGCTTTTTCTGATGTATTAAATCGAAGGTACATGAAAGGGGTGTTTGGTTGTACCTTCAAATACTAAATTGTAGTGGTATGCAGAAATGTTTTTTCACCGTAATTTGGCCCAAAACAATCATACTTCACCACCATATCAGTGATTGTGGTAATCAATCCACAAAGATAAGTAGTCTCGTAAAAACCTCTTCCCCTTTGAGAATGTTTCAAAACAAACATTTTAATTACAGATATTGGTCCTATGGACCACTGCCTATTCAAATAAAATAACAATTAAACATATACATTTTGTTTTTTAAATGATCCTGTTTTCCTTTAATTAATAATATTAAGAACTACTTCTCCTTTTCCACAGTTTCAAGCTCGTACTTTGTGGCCCAACTGAGCTTGAGCCTCTCACTCTTTCATGATGTACTGATATATTGTCATTCTGATCTTTGAAAACAGTTGGGGATATAGCTCAGTGGTAGAGCATTTGACTGCAAATCAAGAGGTCCCTGGTTCAAATCCGGGTGTCCCCTAAACCTATTTTGGTTTTGGTGTTTGTAGCTGGGATCTTTCATAAAGTCCCTATGGATCACCATTGACAGAGTCAGTGTTCAGTTGGATCTTATACTTTATTAGCATTACAGTGTCACTGCTCAAAACCTGGGAATAAATGCATTTTACACAGGGCGTGGGAACTTTCTGAAACATCATTGATTTATTTTGGAATCCGGCTCTTCCTTTCACAGCTTCAAGCAAAGAGAATCACTATGAAAACAATTGAAAACTTTGTTATACAGTTTGGTGCTTCCTTGTAGCGCACTAAAGAAATGGCATAGTATACTCGGCAGCGCTGCAGTCAATCTATTTCTCATTTAACCTGTGTCCTCAGTCTTACATATATTCCTCCTCTCCTCTGTGCATACAAAATATGTGTTTGTTTAAAGCACTTCATTCTTGTGCAACGTAGAAACTATTTAATTTCTCCGTAAAACCTCTGCCTACGTGCAAAATGTATGAGCCCTCGTTGCAGATGAAAAAAGGCTGGCTCGAAGACTCAGGCCATTTTCGAACACAAAATGGCCTTTTCTGATATATTAAATTGATGGTACTTGAAAGGGACGTTTGGGTGTACCTTCCAAATACCAACTTGCAGTGGTATGTAGAAATGTTTTTCGTCCATCATTTGGCCCAAAACAATCATACTTCACCACCATCTCGGTGATTGTGGTAACCAATCCGCGAAAGGATAAGGCGTCCCGTAAAAACCTCTTCCCCTTTGAGAATGTTTCAAAACAAGCATTTTATGTACAGGCATTGGTCCTATGGACCACTGCCTGTTCAAATAAAATAACAATGAAACATATAAATATTTTTTTTAAACGATCCCGTTTTCCTTCAATAAATAATATTAAGAACTACTTCTCCTGTTCCACAGTTTCAAGCTTGTACTTTCCGGCCCAACTGAGCATGATGCTCACACTCTTTCATGAGGTACTGATATATTTTCATTCCGACTCTCACAAACAGGTGGGGATATAGCTCAGTGGTAGAGCATTTGACTGCAGATCAAGAGGTCCCCTTGGCCTGTTTTGGTTCTTGTGTTTGTAGCTGGGACTTTTCATAAAACCCCTTTGGATCATCATTGACAGAGTCAGTGTTCGCTTGGATCTTACACTTTAATAGCATTACAATGTCACTGCTCAAAACCTGAGAGTAAATGCATTTTTATACAGGGCTCGGTATTTCGTATGGGAAATGTCTGAAAAAGCATTGATTTATTTTGGAATCTGGCTCTTCCTTTCACAGCACCAAACAAAGGGAATGGACTATGAAAGCAATTGACAACTTTGTTTTACAGTTTGGTGCTTCCTTCGATCGCACTACAGAAATTGCATAGAAAAGTGGGCAGAAATGCAGTCAATCTATTCCTCATTTAACCTGTGTCCTCAGTCTTACATGTATTCCACCTCTTCTCTGTGCATACAAAGTATGTGTTTGTTTGAAGCACTTCATTTTTGTGCAATGCATAATCTATTTACTTTCTACTAAAAAACGCTGCCCACGTACAAGATGTATGAACCCTAGTTGCAGGTGCAAGCAGGCTGGTCTGAGAAACCAGGCCATTTGCGAACACAAAATTGCTTTTTCTGATGTATTAAATCGAAGGTACATGAAATGGGTGTTTGGTTGTACCTTCAAATACCAAATTGTAGTGGTATGTAGAAATGTTTTTTCACCGTAATTTGGCCCAAAACAATCATACTTCACCACCATATCAGTGATTGTGGTAATCATTCCACAAAGATAAGTAGTCTCGTAAAAACCTGTTCCTCTTTGAGAATGTTTCAAAACAAACATTTTAATTACAGATATTGGTCCTATGGACCACTGCCTATTCAAATAAAATAACAATTAAACATATACATTTTGTTTTTTAAATGATCCTGTTTTCCTTTAATTAATAATATTAAGAACTACTTCTCCTTTTCCACAGTTTCAAGCTCGTACTTTGTGGCCCAACTGAGCTTGAGCCTCTCACTCTTTCATGATGTACTGTTATATTGTCATTCTGATCTTTGAAAACAGTTGGGGATATAGCTCAGTGGTAGAGCATTTGACTGCAGATCAAGAGGTCCCTGGTTCAAATCCGGGTGTCCCCTGAACCTATTTTGGTTCTGGTGTTTGTAGCTAGGATCTTTCATAAAGTCCCTTTGGATCACCATTGACAGAGTCAGTGTTCAGTTGGATCTTATACTTTATTAGCATTACAGTGTCACTGCTCAAAACCTGGGAATACATGCATTTTTACACAGGGCGTGGGAACTTTCTGAAACATCATTGATTTATTTTGGAATCCGGCTCTTCCTTTCACAGCTTCAAACAAAGAGAATGACTATGAAAACAATTGAAAACTTTGTTATACAGTTTGGTGCTTCCTTGTAGCGCACTAAAGAAATGGCATAGTATACTCGGCAGCGCTGCAGTCAATCTATTTCTCATTTAACATGTGTCCTCAGTCTTACATCTATTCCTCCTCTCCTCTGTGCATACAAAATATGTGTTTGTTTAAAGCACTTCATTCTTGTGCAACGTAGAAACTATTTAATTTCTCCTTGAAACCTCTGCCTTCGTGCAAAATGTATGAACCCTCGTTGCAGATGAAAAAAGGCTGGCTCGAAGACTCAGGCCATTTTCGAACACAAAATGGCCTTTTCTGATATATTAAATTGATGGTACTTGAAAGGGACGTTTGGGTGTACCTTCCAAATACCAAATTGCAGTGGTATGTAGAAATGTTTTTCGTCCATCATTTGGCCCAAAACAATCATACTTCACCACCATCTCGGTGATTGTGGTAACCAATCCGCGAAAGGATAAGGCGTCCCGTAAAAACCTCTTCCCCTTTGAGAATGTTTCAAAACAAGCATTTTATGTACAGGCATTGGTCCTATGGACCACTGCCTGTTCAAATAAAATAACAATGAAACATATAAATATTTTTTTTAAACGATCCCGTTTTCCTTCAATAAATAATATTAAGAACTACTTCTCCTGTTCCACAGTTTCAAGCTTGTACTTTCCGGCCCAACTGAGCATGATGCTCACACTCTTTCATGAGGTACTGATATATTTTCATTCCGACTCTCACAAACAGGTGGGGATATAGCTCAGTGGTAGAGCATTTGACTGCAGATCAAGAAGTCCCTGGTTCAAATCCAGGTGTCCCCTTGGCCTGTTTTGGTTCTTGTGTTTGTAGCTGGGACTTTTCATAAAAGCCCTGTGGATCATCATTGACAGAGTCAGTGTTCGCTTGGATCTTACACTTTAACAGCATTACAATGTCACTGCTCAAAACCTGAGAGTAAATGCATTTTTATACAGGGCTCGGTATTCCGTATGGGAAATGTCTGAAAAAGCATTGATTTATTTTGGAATCTGGCTCTTCCTTTCACAGCACCAAACAAAGGGAATGGACTATGAAAGCAATTGGCAACTTTGTTTTACAGTTTAGTGCTTCCTTCAATCGCACTACAGAAATTGCATAGAAAAGTGGGCAGCAATGCAGTCAATCTATTCCTCATTTAACCTGTGTCCTCAGTCTTACATGTATTCCACCTCTTCTCTGTGCATACAAAGTATGTGTTTGTTTGAAGCACTTCATTTTTGTGCAATGCATAATCTATTTACTTTCTACTAAAATACGCTGCCCACGTACAAGATGTACGAACCCTAGTTGCAGGTGCAAGCAGGCTGGTCTGAGAAACCAGGCCATTTGCGAACACAAAATAGCTTTTTCTGATGTATTAAATCGAAGGTACATGAAAGGGGTGTTTGGTTGTACCTTCAAATACCAAATTGTAGTGGTATGCAGAAATGTTTTTTCACCGTAATTTGGCCCAAAACAATCATACTTCACCACCACATCAGTGATTGTGGTAATCAATCCACAAAGATAAGTAGTCTCGTAAAAACCTCTTCCCCTTTGAGAATGTTTCAAAACAAACATTTTAATTACAGATATTGGTCCTATGGACCACTGCCTATTCAAATAAAATAACAATTAAACATATACATTTTGTTTTTTAAATGATCCTGTTTTCCTTTAATTAATAATATTAAGAACTACTTCTCCTTTTCCACAGTTTCAAGCTCGTACTTTGTGGCCCAACTGAGCTTGAGCCTCTCACTCTTTCATGATGTACTGATATATTGTCATTCTGATCTTTTAAAATAGTTGGGGATATAGCTCAGTGGTAGAGCGTTTGACTGCAGATCAAGAGGTCCCTGGTTCATATCCGGGTGTCCCCTAAACCTATTTTGGTTTTGGTGTTTGTAGCTGGGATCTTTCATAAAGTCCCTATGGATCACCATTGACAGAGTCAGTGTTCAGTTGGATCTTATACTTTATTAGCATTACAGTGTCACTGCTCAAAACCTGGGAATAAATGCATTTTTACACAGGGCGTGGGAACTTTCTGAAACATCATTGATTTATTTTGGAATCCGGCTCTTCCTTTCACAGCTTCAAGCAAAGAGAATCACTATGAAAACAATTAAAAACTTTGTTATACAGTTTGGTGCTTCCTTGTAGCGCACTAAAGAAATGGCATAGTATACTCGGCAGCGCTGCAGTCAATCTATTTCTCATTTAACCTGTGTCCTCAGTCTTACATATATTCCTCCTCTCCTCTGTGCATACAAAATATGTGTTTGTTTAAAGCACTTCATTCTTGTGCAACGTAGAAACTATTTAATTTCTCCTTAAAACCTCTGCCTACGTGCAAAATGTATGAACCCTCGTTGCAGATGAAAAAAGGCTGGCTCGAAGACTCAGGCCATTTTCGAACACAAAATGGCCTTTTCTGTTATATTAAATTGATGGTACTTGAAAGGGACGTTTGGGTGTACCTTCCAAATACCAAATTGCAGTGGTATGTAGAAATGTTTTTCGTCCATCATTTGGCCCAAAACAATCATACTTCACCACCATCTCGGTGATTGTGGTAACCAATCCGCGAAAGGATAAGGCGTCCCGTAAAAACCTCTTCCCCTTTGAGAATGTTTCAAAACAAGCATTTTATGTACAGGCATTGGCCTGTTCAAATAAAATAACAATGAAACATATAAATATTTTTTTTAAACGATCCCGTTTTCCTTCAATAAATAATATTAAGAACTACTTCTCCTGTTCCACAGTTTCAAGCTTGTACTTTCCGGCCCAACTGAGCATGATGCTCACACTCTTTCATGAGGTACTGATATATTTTCATTACGACTCTCACAAACAGGTGGGGATATAGCTCAGTGGTAGAGCATTTGACTGCAGATCAAGAGGTCCCTGGTTCAAATCCAGGTGTCCCCTTGGCCTGTTTTGGTTCTTGTGTTTGTAGCTGGGACTTTTCATAAAAGCCCTTTGGATCATCATTGACAGAGTCAGTGTTCGCTTGGATCTTACACTTTAACAGCATTACAATGTCACTGCTCAAAACCTGAGAGTAAATGCATTTTTATACAGGGCTCGGTATTCCGTATGGGAAATGTCTGAAAAAGCATTGATTTATTTTGGAATCTGGCTCTTCCTTTCACAGCACCAAACAAAGGGAATGGACTATGAAAGCAATTGGCAACTTTGTTTTACAGTTTAGTGCTTCCTTCAATCGCACTACAGATATTGCATAGAAAAGTGGGCAGCAATGCAGTCAATCTATTCCTCATTTAACCTGTGTCCTCAGTCTTACATGTATTCCACCTCTTCTCTGTGCATACAAAGTATGTGTTTGTTTGAAGCACTTCATTTTTGTGCAATGCATAATCTATTTACTTTCTACTAAAATACGCTGCCCACGTACAAGATGTACGAACCCTAGTTGCAGGTGCAAGCAGGCTGGTCTGAGAAACCAGGCCATTTGCGAACACAAAATAGCTTTTTCTGATGTATTAAATCGAAGGTACATGAAAGGGGTGTTTGGTTGTACCTTCAAATACCAAATTGTAGTGGTATGCAGAAATGTTTTTTCACCGTAATTTGGCCCAAAACAATCATACTTCACCACCACATCAGTGATTGTGGTAATCAATCCACAAAGATAAGTAGTCTCGTAAAAACCTCTTCCCCTTTGAGAATGTTTCAAAACAAACATTTTAATTACAGATATTGGTCCTATGGACCACTGCCTATTCAAATAAAATAACAATTAAACATATACATTTTGTTTTTTAAATGATCCTGTTTTCCTTTAATTAATAATATTAAGAACTACTTCTCCTTTTCCACAGTTTCAAGCTCGTACTTTGTGGCCCAACTGAGCTTGAGCCTCTCACTCTTTCATGATGTACTGATATATTGTCATTCTGATCTTTGAAAATAGTTGGGGATATAGCTCAGTGGTAGAGCATTTGACTGCAGATCAAGAGGTCCCTGGTTCAAATCCGGGTGTCCCCTAAACCTATTTTGGTTTTGGTGTTTGTAGCTGGGATCTTTCATAAAGTCCCTATGGATCACCATTGACAGAGTCAGTGTTCAGTTGGATCTTATACTTTATTAGCATTACAGTGTCACTGCTCAAAACCTGGGAATAAATGCATTTTTACACAGGGCGTGGGAACTTTCTGAAACATCATTGATTTATTTTGGAATCCGGCTCTTCCTTTCACAGCTTCAAGCAAAGAGAATCACTATGAAAACAATTGAAAACTTTGTTATACAGTTTGGTGCTTCCTTGTAGCGCACTAAAGAAATGGCATAGTATACTCGGCAGCGCTGCAGTCAATCTATTTCTCATTTAACCTGTGTCCTCAGTCTTACATATATTCCTCCTCTCCTCTGTGCATACAAAATATGTGTTTGTTTAAAGCACTTCATTCTTGTGCAACGTAGAAACTATTTAATTTCTCCTTAAAACCTCTGCCTACGTGCAAAATGTATGAACCCTCGTTGCAGATGAAAAAAGGCTGGCTCGAAGACTCAGGCCATTTTCGAACACAAAATGGCCTTTTCTGTTATATTAAATTGATGGTACTTGAAAGGGACGTTTGGGTGTACCTTCCAAATACCAAATTGCAGTGGTATGTAGAAATGTTTTTCGTCCATCATTTGGCCCAAAACAATCATACTTCACCACCATCTCGGTGATTGTGGTAACCAATCCGCGAAAGGATAAGGCGTCCCGTAAAAACCTCTTCCCCTTTGAGAATGTTTCAAAACAAGCATTTTATGTACAGGCATTGGTCCTATGGACCACTGCCTGTTCAAATAAAATAACAATGAAACATATAAATATTTTTTTTAAACGATCCCGTTTTCCTTCAATAAATAATATTAAGAACTACTTCTCCTGTTCCACAGTTTCAAGCTTGTACTTTCCGGCCCAACTGAGCATGATGCTCACACTCTTTCATGAGGTACTGATATATTTTCATTACGACTCTCACAAACAGGTGGGGATATAGCTCAGTGGTAGAGCATTTGACTGCAGATCAAGAGGTCCCTGGTTCAAATCCAGGTGTCCCCTTGGCCTGTTTTGGTTCTTGTGTTTGTAGCTGGGACTTTTCATAAAAGCCCTTTGGATCATCATTGACAGAGTCAGTGTTCGCTTGGATCTTACACTTTAACAGCATTACAATGTCACTGCTCAAAACCTGTGAGTAAATGCATTTTTATACAGGGCTCGGTATTCCGTATGGGAAATGTCTGAAAAAGCATTGATTTATTTTGGAATCTGGCTCTTCCTTTCACAGCACCAAACAAAGGGAATGGACTATGAAAGCAATTGGCAACTTTGTTTTACAGTTTAGTGCTTCCTTCAATCGCACTACAGAAATTGCATAGAAAAGTGGGCAGCAATGCAGTCAATCTATTCCTCATTTAACCTGTGTCCTCAGTCTTACATGTATTCCACCTCTTCTCTGTGCATACAAAGTATGTGTTTGTTTGAAGCACTTCATTTTTGTGCAATGCATAATCTATTTACTTTCTACTAAAATACGCTGCCCACGTACAAGATGTACGAACCCTAGTTGCAGGTGCAAGCAGGCTGGTCTGAGAAACCAGGCCATTTGCGAACACAAAATAGCTTTTTCTGATGTATTAAATCGAAGGTACATGAAAGGGGTGTTTGGTTGTACCTTCAAATACCAAATTGTAGTGGTATGCAGAAATGTTTTTTCACCGTAATTTGGCCCAAAACAATCATACTTCACCACCACATCAGTGATTGTGGTAATCAATCCACAAAGATAAGTAGTCTCGTAAAAACCTCTTCCCCTTTGAGAATGTTTCAAAACAAACATTTTAATTACAGATATTGGTCCTATGGACCACTGCCTATTCAAATAAAATAACAATTAAACATATACATTTTGTTTTTTAAATGATCCTGTTTTCCTTTAATTAATAATATTAAGAACTACTTCTCCTTTTCCACAGTTTCAAGCTCGTACTTTGTGGCCCAACTGAGCTTGAGCCTCTCACTCTTTCATGATGTACTGATATATTGTCATTCTGATCTTTTAAAATAGTTGGGGATATAGCTCAGTGGTAGAGCGTTTGACTGCAGATCAAGAGGTCCCTGGTTCATATCCGGGTGTCCCCTAAACCTATTTTGGTTTTGGTGTTTGTAGCTGGGATCTTTCATAAAGTCCCTATGGATCACCATTGACAGAGTCAGTGTTCAGTTGGATCTTATACTTTATTAGCATTACAGTGTCACTGCTCAAAACCTGGGAATAAATGCATTTTTACACAGGGCGTGGGAACTTTCTGAAACATCATTGATTTATTTTGGAATCCGGCTCTTCCTTTCACAGCTTCAAGCAAAGAGAATCACTATGAAAACAATTAAAAACTTTGTTATACAGTTTGGTGCTTCCTTGTAGCGCACTAAAGAAATGGCATAGTATACTCGGCAGCGCTGCAGTCAATCTATTTCTCATTTAACCTGTGTCCTCAGTCTTACATATATTCCTCCTCTCCTCTGTGCATACAAAATATGTGTTTGTTTAAAGCACTTCATTCTTGTGCAACGTAGAAACTATTTAATTTCTCCTTAAAACCTCTGCCTACGTGCAAAATGTATGAACCCTCGTTGCAGATGAAAAAAGGCTGGCTCGAAGACTCAGGCCATTTTCGAACACAAAATGGCCTTTTCTGTTATATTAAATTGATGGTACTTGAAAGGGACGTTTGGGTGTACCTTCCAAATACCAAATTGCAGTGGTATGTAGAAATGTTTTTCGTCCATCATTTGGCCCAAAACAATCATACTTCACCACCATCTCGGTGATTGTGGTAACCAATCCGCGAAAGGATAAGGCGTCCCGTAAAAACCTCTTCCCCTTTGAGAATGTTTCAAAACAAGCATTTTATGTACAGGCATTGGCCTGTTCAAATAAAATAACAATGAAACATATAAATATTTTTTTTAAACGATCCCGTTTTCCTTCAATAAATAATATTAAGAACTACTTCTCCTGTTCCACAGTTTCAAGCTTGTACTTTCCGGCCCAACTGAGCATGATGCTCACACTCTTTCATGAGGTACTGATATATTTTCATTACGACTCTCACAAACAGGTGGGGATATAGCTCAGTGGTAGAGCATTTGACTGCAGATCAAGAGGTCCCTGGTTCAAATCCAGGTGTCCCCTTGGCCTGTTTTGGTTCTTGTGTTTGTAGCTGGGACTTTTCATAAAAGCCCTTTGGATCATCATTGACAGAGTCAGTGTTCGCTTGGATCTTACACTTTAACAGCATTACAATGTCACTGCTCAAAACCTGAGAGTAAATGCATTTTTATACAGGGCTCGGTATTCCGTATGGGAAATGTCTGAAAAAGCATTGATTTATTTTGGAATCTGGCTCTTCCTTTCACAGCACCAAACAAAGGGAATGGACTATGAAAGCAATTGGCAACTTTGTTTTACAGTTTAGTGCTTCCTTCAATCGCACTACAGATATTGCATAGAAAAGTGGGCAGCAATGCAGTCAATCTATTCCTCATTTAACCTGTGTCCTCAGTCTTACATGTATTCCACCTCTTCTCTGTGCATACAAAGTATGTGTTTGTTTGAAGCACTTCATTTTTGTGCAATGCATAATCTATTTACTTTCTACTAAAATACGCTGCCCACGTACAAGATGTACGAACCCTAGTTGCAGGTGCAAGCAGGCTGGTCTGAGAAACCAGGCCATTTGCGAACACAAAATAGCTTTTTCTGATGTATTAAATCGAAGGTACATGAAAGGGGTGTTTGGTTGTACCTTCAAATACCAAATTGTAGTGGTATGCAGAAATGTTTTTTCACCGTAATTTGGCCCAAAACAATCATACTTCACCACCACATCAGTGATTGTGGTAATCAATCCACAAAGATAAGTAGTCTCGTAAAAACCTCTTCCCCTTTGAGAATGTTTCAAAACAAACATTTTAATTACAGATATTGGTCCTATGGACCACTGCCTATTCAAATAAAATAACAATTAAACATATACATTTTGTTTTTTAAATGATCCTGTTTTCCTTTAATTAATAATATTAAGAACTACTTCTCCTTTTCCACAGTTTCAAGCTCGTACTTTGTGGCCCAACTGAGCTTGAGCCTCTCACTCTTTCATGATGTACTGATATATTGTCATTCTGATCTTTGAAAATAGTTGGGGATATAGCTCAGTGGTAGAGCATTTGACTGCAGATCAAGAGGTCCCTGGTTCAAATCCGGGTGTCCCCTAAACCTATTTTGGTTTTGGTGTTTGTAGCTGGGATCTTTCATAAAGTCCCTATGGATCACCATTGACAGAGTCAGTGTTCAGTTGGATCTTATACTTTATTAGCATTACAGTGTCACTGCTCAAAACCTGGGAATAAATGCATTTTTACACAGGGCGTGGGAACTTTCTGAAACATCATTGATTTATTTTGGAATCCGGCTCTTCCTTTCACAGCTTCAAGCAAAGAGAATCACTATGAAAACAATTGAAAACTTTGTTATACAGTTTGGTGCTTCCTTGTAGCGCACTAAAGAAATGGCATAGTATACTCGGCAGCGCTGCAGTCAATCTATTTCTCATTTAACCTGTGTCCTCAGTCTTACATATATTCCTCCTCTCCTCTGTGCATACAAAATATGTGTTTGTTTAAAGCACTTCATTCTTGTGCAACGTAGAAACTATTTAATTTCTCCTTAAAACCTCTGCCTACGTGCAAAATGTATGAACCCTCGTTGCAGATGAAAAAAGGCTGGCTCGAAGACTCAGGCCATTTTCGAACACAAAATGGCCTTTTCTGTTATATTAAATTGATGGTACTTGAAAGGGACGTTTGGGTGTACCTTCCAAATACCAAATTGCAGTGGTATGTAGAAATGTTTTTCGTCCATCATTTGGCCCAAAACAATCATACTTCACCACCATCTCGGTGATTGTGGTAACCAATCCGCGAAAGGATAAGGCGTCCCGTAAAAACCTCTTCCCCTTTGAGAATGTTTCAAAACAAGCATTTTATGTACAGGCATTGGTCCTATGGACCACTGCCTGTTCAAATAAAATAACAATGAAACATATAAATATTTTTTTTAAACGATCCCGTTTTCCTTCAATAAATAATATTAAGAACTACTTCTCCTGTTCCACAGTTTCAAGCTTGTACTTTCCGGCCCAACTGAGCATGATGCTCACACTCTTTCATGAGGTACTGATATATTTTCATTACGACTCTCACAAACAGGTGGGGATATAGCTCAGTGGTAGAGCATTTGACTGCAGATCAAGAGGTCCCTGGTTCAAATCCAGGTGTCCCCTTGGCCTGTTTTGGTTCTTGTGTTTGTAGCTGGGACTTTTCATAAAAGCCCTTTGGATCATCATTGACAGAGTCAGTGTTCGCTTGGATCTTACACTTTAACAGCATTACAATGTCACTGCTCAAAACCTGTGAGTAAATGCATTTTTATACAGGGCTCGGTATTCCGTATGGGAAATGTCTGAAAAAGCATTGATTTATTTTGGAATCTGGCTCTTCCTTTCACAGCACCAAACAAAGGGAATGGACTATGAAAGCAATTGGCAACTTTGTTTTACAGTTTAGTGCTTCCTTCAATCGCACTACAGAAATTGCATAGAAAAGTGGGCAGCAATGCAGTCAATCTATTCCTCATTTAACCTGTGTCCTCAGTCTTACATGTATTCCACCTCTTCTCTGTGCATACAAAGTATGTGTTTGTTTGAAGCACTTCATTTTTGTGCAATGCATAATCTATTTACTTTCTACTAAAATACGCTGCCCACGTACAAGATGTACGAACCCTAGTTGCAGGTGCAAGCAGGCTGGTCTGAGAAACCAGGCCATTTGCGAACACAAAATAGCTTTTTCTGATGTATTAAATCGAAGGCACATGAAAGGGGTGTTTGGTTGTACCTTCAAATACCAAATTGTAGTGGTATGCAGAAATGTTTTTTCACCGTAATTTGGCCCAAAACAATCATACTTCACCACCACATCAGTGATTGTGGTAATCAATCCACAAAGATAAGTAGTCTCGTAAAAACCTCTTCCCCTTTGAGAATGTTTCAAAACAAACATTTTAATTACAGATATTGGTCCTATGGACCACTGCCTATTCAAATAAAATAACAATTAAACATATACATTTTGTTTTTTAAATGATCCTGTTTTCCTTTAATTAATAATATTAAGAACTACTTCTCCTTTTCCACAGTTTCAAGCTCGTACTTTGTGGCCCAACTGAGCTTGAGCCTCTCACTCTTTCATGATGTACTGATATATTGTCATTCTGATCTTTGAAAATAGTTGGGGATATAGCTCAGTGGTAGAGCATTTGACTGCAGATCAAGAGGTCCCTGGTTCAAATCCGGGTGTCCCCTAAACCTATTTTGGTTTTGGTGTTTGTAGCTGGGATCTTTCATAAAGTCCCTATGGATCACCATTGACAGAGTCAGTGTTCAGTTGGATCTTATACTTTATTAGCATTACAGTGTCACTGCTCAAAACCTGGGAATAAATGCATTTTTACACAGGGCGTGGGAACTTTCTGAAACATCATTGATTTATTTTGGAATCCGGCTCTTCCTTTCACAGCTTCAAGCAAAGAGAATCACTATGAAAACAATTGAAAACTTTGTTATACAGTTTGGTGCTTCCTTGTAGCGCACTAAAGAAATGGCATAGTATACTCGGCAGCGCTGCAGTCAATCTATTTCTCATTTAACCTGTGTCCTCAGTCTTACATATATTCCTCCTCTCCTCTGTGCATACAAAATATGTGTTTGTTTAAAGCACTTCATTCTTGTGCAACGTAGAAACTATTTAATTTCTCCTTAAAACCTCTGCCTACGTGCAAAATGTATGAACCCTCGTTGCAGATGAAAAAAGGCTGGCTCGAAGACTCAGGCCATTTTCGAACACAAACTGGCCTTTTCTGTTATATTAAATTGATGGTACTTGAAAGGGACGTTTGGGTGTACCTTCCAAATACCAAATTGCAGTGGTATGTAGAAATGTTTTTCGTCCATCATTTGGCCCAAAACAATCATACTTCACCACCATCTCGGTGATTGTGGTAACCAATCCGCGAAAGGATAAGGCGTCCCGTAAAAACCTCTTCCCCTTTGAGAATGTTTCAAAACAAGCATTTTATGTACAGGCATTGGTCCTATGGACCACTGCCTGTTCAAATAAAATAACAATGAAACATATAAATATTTTTTTTAAACGATCCCGTTTTCCTTCAATAAATAATATTAAGAACTACTTCTCCTGTTCCACAGTTTCAAGCTTGTACTTTCCGGCCCAACTGAGCATGATGCTCACACTCTTTCATGAGGTACTGATATATTTTCATTCCGACTCTCACAAACAGGTGGGGATATAGCTCAGTGGTAGAGCATTTGACTGCAGATCAAGAGATGCCTGGTTCAAATCCAGGTGTCCCCTTGGCCTGTTTTGGTTCTTGTGTTTGTAGCTGGGACTTTTCATAAAACCCCTTTGGATCATCATTGACAGAGTCAGTGTTCGCTTGGATCTTACACTTTAACAGCATTACAATGTCACTGCTCAAAACCTGAGAGTAAATGCATTTTATACAGGGCTTGGTATTCCGTATGGGAAATGTCTGAAAAAGCATTGATTTATTTTGGAATCTGGCTCTTCCTTTCACAGCACCAAACAAAGGGAATGGACTATGAAAGCAATTGGCAACTTTGTTTTACAGTTTAGTGCTTCCTTCAATCGCACTACAGAAATTGCATAGAAAAGTGGGCAGCAATGCAGTCAATCTATTCCTCATTTAACCTGTGTCCTCAGTCTTACATGTATTCCACCTCTTCTCTGTGCATACAAAGTATGTGTTTGTTTGAAGCACTTCATTTTTGTGCAATGCATAATCTATTTACTTTCTACTAAAATACGCTGCCCACGTACAAGATGTACGAACCCTAGTTGCAGGTGCAAGCAGGCTGGTCTGAGAAACCAGGCCATTTGCGAACACAAAATAGCTTTTTCTGATGTATTAAATCGAAGGTACATGAAAGGGGTGTTTGGTTGTACCTTCAAATACCAAATTGTAGTGGTATGCAGAAATGTTTTTTCACCATAATTTGGCCCAAAACAATCATACTTCACCACCACATCAGTGATTGTGGTAATCAATCCACAAAGATAAGTAGTCTCGTAAAAACCTCTTCCCCTTTGAGAATGTTTCAAAACAAACATTTTAATTACAGATATTGGTCCTATGGACCACTGCCTATTCAAATAAAATAACAATTAAACATATGCATTTTGTTTTTTAAATGATCCTGTTTTCCTTTAATTAATAATATTAAGAACTACTTCTCCTTTTCCACAGTTTCAAGCTCGTACTTTGTGGCCCAACTGAGCTTGAGCCTCTCACTCTTTCATGATGTACTGATATATTGTCATTCTGATCTTTGAAAACAGTTGGGGATATAGCTCAGTGGTAGAGCATTTGACTGCAGATCAAGAGGTCCCTGGTTCAAATCCGGGTGTCCCCTAAACCTATTTTGGTTTTGGTGTTTGTAGCTGGGATCTTTCATAAAGTCCCTATGGATCACCATTGACAGAGTCAGTGTTCAGTTGGATCTTATACTTTATTAGCATTACAGTGTCACTGCTCAAAACCTGGGAATAAATGCATTTTTACACAGGGCGTGGGAACTTTCTGAAACATCATTGATTTATTTTGGAATCCGGCTCTTCCTTTCACAGCTTCAAGCAAAGAGAATCACTATGAAAACAATTGAAAACTTTGTTATACAGTTTGGTGCTTCCTTGTAGCGCACTAAAGAAATGGCATAGTATACTCGGCAGCGCTGCAGTCAATCTATTTCTCATTTAACCTGTGTCCTCAGTCTTACATATATTCCTCCTCTCCTCTGTGCATACAAAATATGTGTTTGTTTAAAGCACTTCATTCTTGTGCAACGTAGAAACTATTTAATTTCTCCTTAAAACCTCTGCCTACGTGCAAAATGTATGAACCCTCGTTGCAGATGAAAAAAGGCTGGCTCGAAGACTCAGGCCATTTTCGAACACAAAATGGCCTTTTCTGATATATTAAATTGATGGTACTTGAAAGGGACGTTTGGGTGTACCTTCCAAATACCAAATTGCAGTGGTATGTAGAAATGTTTTTCGTCCATCATTTGGCCCAAAACAATCATACTTCACCACCATCTCGGTGATTGTGGTAATCAATCCGCAAAAGGATAAGGCGTCCCGTAAAAACCTCTTTCCCTTTGAGAATGTTTCAAAACAAGCATTTTATGTACAGGCATTGGTCCTATGGACCACTGCCTGTTCAAATAAAATAACAATGAAACATATAAATATTTTTTTTAAACGATCCCGTTTTCCTTCAATAAATAATATTAAGAACTACTTCTCCTGTTCCACAGTTTCAAGCTTGTACTTTCCGGCCCAACTGAGCATGATGCTCACACTCTTTCATGAGGTACTGATATATTTTCATTCCGACTCTCACAAACAGGTGGGGATATAGCTCAGTGGTAGAGCATTTGACTGCAGATCAAGAGGTCCCTGGTTCAAATCCAGGTGTCCCCTTGGCCTGTTTTGGTTCTTGTGTTTGTAGCTGGGACTTTTCATAAAACCCCTTTGGATCATCATTGACAGAGTCAGTGTTCGCTTGGATCTTACACTTTAACAGCATTACAATGTCACTGCTCAAAACCTGAGAGTAAATGCATTTTATACAGGGCTCGGTATTCCGTATGGGAAATGTCTGAAAAAGCATTGATTTATTTTGGAATCTGGCTCTTCCTTTCACAGCACCAAACAAAGGGAATGGACTATGAAAGCAATTGGCAACTTTGTTTTACAGTTTAGTGCTTCCTTCAATCGCACTACAGAAATTGCATAGAAAAGTGGGCAGCAATGCAGTCAATCTATTCCTCATTTAACCTGTGTCCTCAGTCTTACATGTATTCCACCTCTTCTCTGTGCATACAAAGTATGTGTTTGTTTGAAGCACTTCATTTTTGTGCAATGCATAATCTATTTACTTTCTACTAAAATACGCTGCCCACGTACAAGATGTACGAACCCTAGTTGCAGGTGCAAGCAGGCTGGTCTGAGAAACCAGGCCATTTGCGAAAACAAAATAGCTTTTTCTGATGTATTAAATCGAAGGTACATGAAAGGGTTGTTTGGTTGTACCTTCAAATACCAAATTGTAGTGGTATGCAGAAATGTTTTTTCACCGTAATTTGGCCCAAAACAATCATACTTCACCACCATATCAGTGATTGTGGTAATCAATCCACAAAGATAAGTAGTCTCGTAAAAACCTCTTCCCCTTTGAGAATGTTTCAAAACAAACATTTTAATTAGAGATATTGGTCCTATGGACCACTGCCTATTCAAATAAAATAACAATTAAACATATACATTTTGTTTTTTAAATGATCCTGTTTTCCTTTAATTAATAATATTAAGAACTACTTCTCCTTTTCCACAGTTTCAAGCTCGTACTTTGTGGCCCAACTGAGCTTGAGCCTCTCACTCTTTCATGATGTACTGATATATTGTCATTCTGATCTGTGAAAACAGTTGGGGATATAGCTCAGTGGTAGAGCATTTGACTGCAGATCAAGAGGTCCCTGGTTCAAATCCGGGTGTCCCCTAAACCTATTTTGGTTTTGGTGTTTGTAGCTGGGATCTTTCATAAAGTCCCTATGGATCACCATTGACAGAGTCAGTGTTCAGTTGGATCTTATACTTTATTAGCATTACAGTGTCACTGCTCAAAACCTGGGAATAAATGCATTTTTACACAGGGCGTGGGAACTTTCTGAAACATCATTGATTTATTTTGGAATCCGGCTCTTCCTTTCACAGCTTCAAGCAAAGAGAATGACTATGAAAACAATTGAAAACTTTGTTATACAGTTTGGTGCTTCCTTGTAGCGCACTAAAGAAATGGCATAGTATACTCGGCAGCGCTGCAGTCAATCTATTTCTCATTTAACCTGTGTCCTCAGTCTTACATATATTCCTCCTCTCCTCTGTGCATACAAAATATGTGTTTGTTTAAAGCACTTCATTCTTGTGCAACGTAGAAACTATTTAATTTCTCCTTAAAACCTCTGCCTACGTGCAAAATGTATGAACCCTCGTTGCAGATGAAAAAAGGCTGGCTCGAAGACTCAGGCCATTTTCGAACACAAAATGGCCTTTTCTGATATATTAAATTGATGGTACTTGAAAGGGACGTTTGGGTGTACCTTCCAAATACCAAATTGCAGTGGTATGTAGAAATGTTTTTCGTCCATCATTTGGCCCAAAACAATCATACTTCACCACCATCTCGGTGATTGTGGTAACCAATCCGCGAAAGGATAAGGTGTCCCGTAAAAACCTCTTCCCCTTTGAGAATGTTTCAAAACAAGCATTTTATGTACAGGCATTGGTCCTATGGACCACTGCCTGTTCAAATAAAATAACAATGAAACATATAAATATTTTTTTTAAACGATCCCGTTTTCCTTCAATAAATAATATTAAGAACTACTTCTCCTGTTCCACAGTTTCAAGCTTGTACTTTCCGGCCCAACTGAGCATGATGCTCACACTCTTTCATGAGGTACTGATATATTTTCATTCCGACTCTCACAAACAGGTGGGGATATAGCTCAGTGGTAGAGCATTTGACTGCAGATCAAGAGGTCCCTGGTTCAAATCCAGGTGTCCCCTTTGCCTATTTTGGTTCTTGTGTTTGTAGCTGGGACTTTTCATAAAAGCCCTTTGGATCATCATTGACAGAGTCAGTGTTCGCTTGGATCTTACACTTTAACAGCATTACAATGTCACTGCTCAAAACCTGAGAGTAAATGCATTTTTATACAGGGCTCGGTATTCCGTATGGGAAATGTCTGAAAAAGCATTGATTTATTTTGGAATCTGGCTCTTCCTTTCACAGCACCAAACAAAGGGAATGGACTATGAAAGCAATTGGCAAATTTGTTTTACAGTTTAGTGCTTCCTTCAATCGCACTACAGAAATTGCATAGAAAAGTGGGCAGCAATGCAGTCAATCTATTCCTCATTTAACCTGTGTCCTCAGTCTTACATGTATTCCACCTCTTCTCTGTGCATACAAAGTATGTGTTTGTTTGAAGCACTTCATTTTTGTGCAATGCATAATCTATTTACTTTCTACTAAAATACGCTGCCCACGTACAAGATGTACGAACCCTAGTTGCAGGTGCAAGCAGGCTGGTCTGAGAAACCAGGCCATTTGCGAACACAAAATAGCTTTTTCTGATGTATTAAATCGAAGGTACATGAAAGGGGTGTTTGGTTGTACCTTCAAATACCAAATTGTAGTGGTATGCAGAAATGTTTTTTCACCATAATTTGGCCCAAAACAATCATACTTCACCACCATATCAGTGATTGTGGTAATCAATCCACAAAGATAAGTAGTCTCGTAAAAACCTCTTCCCCTTTGAGAATGTTTCAAAACAAACATTTTAATTAGAGATATTGGTCCTATGGACCACTGCCTATTCAAATAAAATAACAATTAAACATATACATTTTGTTTTTTAAATGATCCTGTTTTCCTTTAATTAATAATATTAAGAACTACTTCTCCTTTTCCACAGTTTCAAGCTCGTACTTTGTGGCCCAACTGAGCTTGAGCCTCTCACTCTTTCATGATGTACTGATATATTGTCATTCTGATCTTTGAAAACAGTTGGGGATATAGCTCAGTGGTAGAGCATTTGACTGCAGATCAAGAGGTCCCTGGTTCAAATCCGGGTTTCCCCTAAACCTATTTTGGTTTTGGTGTTTGTAGCTGGGATCTTTCATAAAGTCCCTATGGATCACCATTGACAGAGTCAGTGTTCAGTTGGATCTTATACTTTATTAGCATTACAGTGTCACTGCTCAAAACCTGGGAATAAATGCATTTTTACACAGGGCGTGGGAACTTTCTGAAACATCATTGATTTATTTTGGAATCCGGCTCTTCCTTTCACAGCTTCAAGCAAAGAGAATCACTATGAAAACAATTGAAAACTTTGTTATACAGTTTGGTGCTTCCTTGTAGCGCACTAAAGAAATGGCATAGTATACTCGGCAGCGCTGCAGTCAATCTATTTCTCATTTAACCTGTGTCCTCAGTCTTACATATATTCCTCCTCTCCTCTGTGCATACAAAATATGTGTTTGTTTAAAGCACTTCATTCTTGTGCAACGTAGAAACTTTTTAATTTCTCCTTAAAACCTCTGCCTACGTGCAAAATGTATGAACCCTCGTTGCAGATGAAAAAAGGCTGGCTCGAAGACTCAGGCCATTTTCGAACACAAAATGGCCTTTTCTGATATATTAAATTGATGGTACTTGAAAGGGACGTTTGGGTGTACCTTCCAAATACCAAATTGCAGTGGTATGTAGAAATGTTTTTCGTCCATCATTTGGCCCAAAACAATCATACTTCACCACCATCTCGGTGATTGTGGTAATCAATCCGCAAAAGGATAAGGCGTCCCGTAAAAACCTCTTCCCCTTTGAGAATGTTTCAAAACAAGCATTTTATGTACAGGCATTGGTCCTATGGACCACTGCCTGTTCAAATAAAATAACAATGAAACATATAAATATTTTTTTTAAACGATCCCGTTTTCCTTCAATAAATAATATTAAGAACTACTTCTCCTGTTCCACAGTTTCAAGCTTGTACTTTCCGGCCCAACTGAGCATGATGCTCACACTCTTTCATGAGGTACTGATATACTTTCATTCCGACTCTCACAAACAGGTGGGGATATAGCTCAGTGGTAGAGCATTTGACTGCAGATCAAGAGGTCCCTGGTTCAAATCCAGGTGTCCCCTTGGCCTGTTTTGGTTCTTTTGTTTGTAGCTGGGACTTTTCATAAAACCCCTTTGGATCATCATTGACAGAGTCAGTGTTCGCTTGGATCTTACACTTTAACAGCATTACAATGTCGCTGCTCAAAACCTGAGAGTAAATGCATTTTATACAGGGCTCGGTATTCCGTATGGGAAATGTCTGAAAAAGCATTGATTTATTTTGGAATCTGGCTCTTCCTTTCACAGCACCAAACAAAGGGAATGGACTATGAAAGCAATTGGCAACTTTGTTTTACAGTTTAGTGCTTCCTTCAATCGCACTACAGAAATTGCATAGAAAAGTGGGCAGCAATGCAGTCAATCTATTCCTCATTTAACCTGTGTCCTCAGTCTTACATGTATTCCACCTCTTCTCTGTGCATACAAAGTATGTGTTTGTTTGAAGCACTTCATTTTTGTGCAATGCATAATCTATTTACTTTCTACTAAAATACGCTGCCCACGTACAAGATGTACGAACCCTAGTTGCAGGTGCAAGCAGGCTGGTCTGAGAAACCAGGCCATTTGCGAACACAAAATAGCTTTTTCTGATGTATTAAATCGAAGGTACATGAAAGGGTTGTTTGGTTGTACCTTCAAATACCAAATTGTAGTGGTATGCAGAAATGTTTTTTCACCGTAATTTGGCCCAAAACAATCATACTTCACCACCATATCAGTGATTGTGGTAATCAATCCACAAAGATAAGTAGTCTCGTAAAAACCTCTTCCCCTTTGAGAATGTTTCAAAACAAACATTTTAATTACAGATATTGGTCCTATGGACCACTGCCTATTCAAATAAAATAACAATTAAACATATACATTTTGTTTTTTAAATGATCCTGTTTTCCTTTAATTAATAATATTAAGAACTACTTCTCCTTTTCCACAGTTTCAAGCTCGTACTTTGTGGCCCAACTGAGCTTGAGCCTCTCACTCTTTCATGATGTACTGATATATTGTCATTCTGATCTGTGAAAACAGTTGGGGATATAGCTCAGTGGTAGAGCATTTGACTGCAGATCAAGAGGTCCCTGGTTCAAATCCGGGTGTCCCCTAAACCTATTTTGGTTTTGGTGTTTGTAGCTGGGATCTTTCATAAAGTCCCTATGGATCACCATTGACAGAGTCAGTGTTCAGTTGGATCTTATACTTTATTAGCATTACAGTGTCACTGCTCAAAACCTGGGAATAAATGCATTTTTACACAGGGCGTGGGAACTTTCTGAAACATCATTGATTTATTTTGGAATCCGGCTCTTCCTTTCACAGCTTCAAGCAAAGAGAATCACTATGAAAACAATTGAAAACTTTGTTATACAGTTTGGTGCTTCCTTGTAGCGCATTAAAGAAATGGCATAGTATACTCGGCAGCGCTGCAGTCAATCTATTTCTCATTTAACCTGTGTCCTCAGTCTTACATATATTCCTCCTCTCCTCTGTGCATACAAAATATGTGTTTGTTTAAAGCACTTCATTCTTGTGCAACGTAGAAACTATTTAATTTCTCCTTAAAACCTCTGCCTACGTGCAAAATGTATGAACCCTCGTTGCAGATGAAAAAAGGCTGGCTCAAAGACTCAGGCCATTTTCGAACACAAAATGGCCTTTTCTGATATATTAAATTGATGGTACTTGAAAGGGACGTTTGGGTGTACCTTCCAAATACCAAATTGCAGTGGTATGTAGAAATGTTTTTCGTCCATCATTTGGCCCAAAACAATCATACTTCACCACCATCTCGGTGATTGTGGTAACCAATCCGCGAAAGGATAAGGCGTGCCGTAAAAACCTCTTCCCCTTTGAGAATGTTTCAAAACAAGCATTTTATGTACAGGCATTGGTCCTATGGACTACTGCCTGTTCAAATAAAATAACAATGAAACATATAAATATTTTTTTAAACGATCCTGTTTTCCTTCAATAAATAATATTAAGAACTACTTCTCCTGTTCCACAGTTTCAAGCTTGTACTTTCCGGCCCAACTGAGCATGATGCTCACACTCTTTCATGAGGTACTGATATATTTTCATTCCGACTCTCACAAACAGGTGGGGATATAGCTCAGTGGTAGAGCATTTGACTGCAGATCAAGAGGTCCCTGGTTCAAATCCAGGTGTCCCCTTGGCCTGTTTTGGTTCTTGTGTTTGTAGCTGGGACTTTTCATAAAACTCCTTTGGATCATCATTGACAGAGTCAGTGTTCGCTTGGATCTTACACTTTAATAGCATTACAATGTCACTGCTCAAAACCTGAGAGTAAATGCATTTTTATACAGGGCTCGGTATTTCGTATGGGAAATGTCTGAAAAAGCATTGATTTATTTTGGAATCTGGCTCTTCCTTTCACAGCACCAAACAAAGGGAATGGACTATGAAAGCAATTGACAACTTTGTTTTACAGTTTGGTGCTTCCTTCAATCGCACTACAGAAATTGCATAGAAAAGTGGGCAGAAATGCAGTCAATCTATTCCTCATTTAACCTGTGTCCTCAGTCTTACATGTATTCCACCTCTTCTCTGTGCATACAAAGTATGTGTTTGTTTGAAGCACTTCATTTTTGTGCAATGCATAATCTATTTACTTTCTACTAAAATACGCTGCCCACGTACAAGATGTACGAACCCTAGTTGCAGGTGCAAGCAGGCTGGTCTGAGAAACCAGGCCATTTGCGAACACAAAATAGCTTTTTCTGATGTATTAAATCGAAGGTACATGAAAGGGGTGTTTGGTTGTACCTTCAAATACCAAATTGTAGTGGTATGCAGAAATGTTTTTTCACCGTAATTTGGCCCAAAACAATCATACTTCACCACCATATCAGTGATTGTGGTAATCAATCCACAAAGATAAGTAGTCTCGTAAAAACCTCTTCCCCTTTGAGAATGTTTCAAAACAAACATTTTAATTACAGATATTGGTCCTATGGACCACTGCCTATTCAAATAAAATAACAATTAAACATATACATATTGTTTTTTAAATGATCCTGTTTTCCTTTAATTAATAATATTAAGAACTACTTCTCCTTTTCCACAGTTTCAAGCTCGTACTTTGTGGCCCAACTGAGCTTGAGCCTCTCACTCTTTCATGATGTACTGATATATTGTCATTCTGATCTTTGAAAACAGTTGGGGATATAGCTCAGTGGTAGAGCATTTGACTGCAGATCAAGAGGTCCCTGGTTCAAATCCGGGTGTCCCCTAAACCTATTTTGGTTTTGGTGTTTGTAGCTGGGATCTTTCATAAAGTCCCTATGGATCACCATTGACAGAGTCAGTGTTCAGTTGGATCTTATACTTTATTAGCATTACAGTGTCACTGCTCAAAACCTGGGAATAAATGCATTTTTACACAGGGCGTGGGAACTTTCTGAAACATCATTGATTTATTTTGGAATCCGGCTCTTCCTTTCACAGCTTCAAGCAAAGAGAATGACTATGAAAACAATTGAAAACTTTGTTATACAGTTTGGTGCTTCCTTGTAGCGCACTAAAGAAATGGCATAGTATACTCGGCAGCGCTGCAGTCAATCTATTTCTCATTTAACCTGTGTCCTCAGTCTTACATATATTCCTCCTCTCCTCTGTGCATACAAAATATGTGTTTGTTTAAAGCACTTCATTCTTGTGCAACGTAGAAACTTTTTAATTTCTCCTTAAAACCTCTGCCTACGTGCAAAATGTATGAACCCTCGTTGCAGATGAAAAAAGGCTGGCTCGAAGACTCAGGCCATTTTCGAACACAAAATGGCCTTTTCTGATATATTAAATTGATGGTACTTGAAAGGGACGTTTGGGTGTACCTTCCAAATACCAAATTGCAGTGGTATGTAGAAATGTTTTTCGTCCATCATTTGGCCCAAAACAATCATACTTCACCACCATCTCGGTGATTGTGGTAATCAATCCGCAAAAGGATAAGGCGTCCCGTAAAAACCTCTTCCCCTTTGAGAATGTTTCAAAACAAGCATTTTATGTACAGGCATTGGTCCTATGGACCACTGCCTGTTCAAATAAAATAACAATGAAACATATAAATATTTTTTTTAAACGATCCCGTTTTCCTTCAATAAATAATATTAAGAACTACTTCTCCTGTTCCACAGTTTCAAGCTTGTACTTTCCGGCCCAACTGAGCATGATGCTCACACTCTTTCATGAGGTACTGATATACTTTCATTCCGACTCTCACAAACAGGTGGGGATATAGCTCAGTGGTAGAGCATTTGACTGCAGATCAAGAGGTCCCTGGTTCAAATCCAGGTGTCCCCTTGGCCTGTTTTGGTTCTTGTGTTTGTAGCTGGGACTTTTCATAAAACCCCTTTCGATCATCATTGACAGAGTCAGTGTTCGCTTGGATCTTACACTTTAACAGCATTACAATGTCACTGCTCAAAACCTGAGAGTAAATGCATTTTATACAGGGCTCGGTATTCCGTATGGGAAATGTCTGAAAAAGCATTGATTTATTTTGGAATCTGGCTCTTCCTTTCACAGCACCAAACAAAGGGAATGGACTATGAAAGCAATTGGCAACTTTGTTTTACAGTTTAGTGCTTCCTTCAATCGCACTACAGAAATTGCATAGAAAAGTGGGCAGCAATGCAGTCAATCTATTCCTCATTTAACCTGTGTCCTCAGTCTTACATGTATTCCACCTCTTCTCTGTGCATACAAAGTATGTGTTTGTTTGAAGCACTTCATTTTTGTGCAATGCATAATCTATTTACTTTCTACTAAAATACGCTGCCCACGTACAAGATGTACGAACCCTAGTTGCAGGTGCAAGCAGGCTGGTCTGAGAAACCAGGCCATTTGCGAACACAAAATAGCTTTTTCTGATGTATTAAATCGAAGGTACATGAAAGGGGTGTTTGGTTGTACCTTCAAATACCAAATTGTAGTGGTATGCAGAAATGTTTTTTCACCGTAATTTGGCCCAAAACAATCATACTTCACCACCATATCAGTGATTGTGGTAATCAATCCACAAAGATAAGTAGTCTCGTAAAAACCTCTTCCCCTTTGAGAATGTTTCAAAACAAACATTTTAATTACAGATATTGGTCCTATGGACCACTGCCTATTCAAATAAAATAACAATTAAACATATACATTTTGTTTTTTAAATGATCCTGTTTTCCTTTAATTAATAATATTAAGAACTACTTCTCCTTTTCCACAGTTTCAAGCTCGTACTTTGTGGCCCAACTGAGCTTGAGCCTCTCACTCTTTCATGATGTACTGATATATTGTCATTCTGATCTGTGAAAACAGTTGGGGATATAGCTCAGTGGTAGAGCATTTGACTGCAGATCAAGAGGTCCCTGGTTCAAATCCGGGTGTCCCCTAAACCTATTTTGGTTTTGGTGTTTGTAGCTGGGATCTTTCATAAAGTCCCTATGGATCACCATTGACAGAGTCAGTGTTCAGTTGGATCTTATACTTTATTAGCATTACAGTGTCACTGCTCAAAACCTGGGAATAAATGCATTTTTACACAGGGCGTGGGAACTTTCTGAAACATCATTGATTTATTTTGGAATCCGGCTCTTCCTTTCACAGCTTCAAGCAAAGAGAATCACTATGAAAACAATTGAAAACTTTGTTATACAGTTTGGTGCTTCCTTGTAGCGCATTAAAGAAATGGCATAGTATACTCGGCAGCGCTGCAGTCAATCTATTTCTCATTTAACCTGTGTCCTCAGTCTTACATATATTCCTCCTCTCCTCTGTGCATACAAAATATGTGTTTGTTTAAAGCACTTCATTCTTGTGCAACGTAGAAACTATTTAATTTCTCCTTAAAACCTCTGCCTACGTGCAAAATGTATGAACCCTCGTTGCAGATGAAAAAAGGCTGGCTCGAAGACTCAGGCCATTTTCGAACACAAAATGGCCTTTTCTGATATATTAAATTGATGGTACTTGAAAGGGACGTTTGGGTGTACCTTCCAAATACCAAATTGCAGTGGTATGTAGAAATGTTTTTCGTCCATCATTTGGCCCAAAACAATCATACTTCACCACCATCTCGGTGATTGTGGTAACCAATCCGCGAAAGGATAAGGCGTCCCGTAAAAACCTCTTCCCCTTTGAGAATGTTTCAAAACAAGCATTTTATGTACAGGCATTGGTCCTATGGACCACTGCCTGTTCAAATAAAATAACAATGAAACATATAAATATTTTTTTAAACGATCCCGTTTTCCTTCAATAAATAATATTAAGAACTACTTCTCCTGTTCCACAGTTTCAAGCTTGTACTTTCCGGCCCAACTGAGCATGATGCTCACACTCTTTCATGAGGTACTGATATATTTTCATTCCGACTCTCACAAACAGGTGGGGATATAGCTCATTGGTAGAGCATTTGACTGCAGATCAAGAGGTCCCTGGTTCAAATCCAGGTGTCCCCTTGGCCTGTTTTGGTTCTTGTGTTTGTAGCTGGGACTTTTCATAAAACTCCTTTGGATCATCATTGACAGAGTCAGTGTTCGCTTGGATCTTACACTTTAATAGCATTACAATGTCACTGCTCAAAACCTGAGAGTAAATGCATTTTTATACAGGGCTCGGTATTTCGTATGGGAAATGTCTGAAAAAGCATTGATTTATTTTGGAATCTGGCTCTTCCTTTCACAGCACCAAACAAAGGGAATGGACTATGAAAGCAATTGACAACTTTGTTTTACAGTTTGGTGCTTCCTTCGATTGCACTACAGAAATTGCATAGAAAAGTGGGCAGAAATGCAGTCAATCTATTCCTCATTTAACCTGTGTCCTCAGTCTTACATGTATTCCACCTCTTCTCTGTGCATACAAAGTATGTGTTTGTTTGAAGCACTTCATTTTTGTGCAATGCATAATCTATTTACTTTCTACTAAAAAAACGCTGCCCACGTACAAGATGTATGAACCCTAGTTGCAGGTGCAAGCAGGCTGGTCTGAGAAACCAGGCCATTTGTGAACACAAAATTGCTTTTTCTGATGTATTAAATCGAAGGTACATGAAAGGGGTGTTTGGTTGTACCTTCAAATACCAAATTGTAGTGGTATGCAGAAATGTTTTTTCACCGTAATTTGGCCCAAAACAATCATACTTCACCACCATATCAGTGATTGTGGTAATCAATCCACAAAGATAAGTAGTCTCGTAAAAACCTCTTCCCATTTGAGAATGTTTCAAAACAAACATTTTAATTACAGATATTGGTCCTATGGACCACTGCCTATTCAAATAAAATAACAATTAAACATATACAGTTTGTTTTTTAAATGATCCTGTTTTCCTTTAATTAATAATATTAAGAACTACTTCTCCTTTTCCACAGTTTCAAGCTCGTACTTTGTGGCCCAACTGAGCTTGAGCCTCTCACTCTTTCATGATGTACTGATATATTGTCATTCTGATCTGTGAAAACAGTTGGGGATATAGCTCAGTGGTAGAGCATTTGACTGCAGATCAAGAGGTCCCTGGTTCAAATCCGGGTGTCCCCTAAACCTATTTTGGTTTTGGTGTTTGTAGCTGGGATCTTTCATAAAGTCCCTATGGATCACCATTGACAGAGTCAGTGTTCAGTTGGATCTTATACTTTATTAGCATTACAGTGTCACTGCTCAAAACCTGGGAATAAATGCATTTTTACACAGGGCGTGGGAACTTTCTGAAACATCATTGATTTATATTGGAATCCGGCTCTTCCTTTCACAGCTTCAAGCAAAGAGAATCACTATGAAAACAATTGAAAACTTTGTTATACAGTTTGGTGCTTCCTTGTAGCGCATTAAAGAAATGGCATAGTATACTCGGCAGCGCTGCAGTCAATCTATTTCTCATTTAACCTGTGTCCTCAGTCTTACATATATTCCTCCTCTCCTCTGTGCATACAAAATATGTGTTTGTTTAAAGCACTTCATTCTTGTGCAACGTAGAAACTATTTAATTTCTCCTTAAAACCTCTGCCTACGTGCAAAATGTATGAACCCTCGTTGCAGATGAAAAAAGGCTGGCTCGAAGACTCAGGCCATTTTCGAACACAAAATGGCCTTTTCTGATATATTAAATTGATGGTACTTGAAAGGGACGTTTGGGTGTACCTTCCAAATACCAAATTGCAGTGGTATGTAGAAATGTTTTTCGTCCATCATTTGGCCCAAAACAATCATACTTCACCACCATCTCGGTGATTGTGGTAACCAATCCGCGAAAGGATAAGGCGTCCCGTAAAAACCTCTTCCCCTTTGAGAATGTTTCAAAACAAGCATTTTATGTACAGGCATTGGTCCTATGGACCACTGCCTGTTCAAATAAAATAACAATGAAACATATAAATATTTTTTTTAAACGATCCCGTTTTCCTTCAATAAATAATATTAAGAACTACTTCTCCTGTTCCACAGTTTCAAGCTTGTACTTTCCGGCCCAACTGAGCATGATGCTCACACTCTTTCATGAGGTACTGATATATTTTCATTCCGACTCTCACAAACAGGTGGGGATATAGCTCAGTGGTAGAGCATTTGACTGCAGATCAAGAGGTCCCTGGTTCAAATCCAGGTGTCCCCTTGGCCTGTTTTGGATCTTGTGTTTGTAGCTGGGACTTTTCATAAAACTCCTTTGGATCATCATTGACAGAGTCAGTGTTCGCTTGGATCTTACACTTTAATAGCATTACAATGTCACTGCTCAAAACCTGAGAGTAAATGCATTTTTATACAGGGCTCGGTATTTCGTATGGGAAATGTCTGAAAAAGCATTGATTTATTTTGGAATCTGGCTCTTCCTTTCACAGCACCAAACAAAGGGAATGGACTATGAAAGCAATTGACAACTTTGTTTTACAGTTTGGTGCTTCCTTCGATTGCACTACAGAAATTGCATAGAAAAGTGGGCAGAAATGCAGTCAATCTATTCCTCATTTAACCTGTGTCCTCAGTCTTACATGTATTCCACCTCTTCTCTGTGCATACAAAGTATGTGTTTGTTTGAAGCACTTCATTTTTGTGCAATGCATAATCTATTTACTTTCTACTAAAAAACGCTGCCCACGTACAAGATGTATGAACCCTAGTTGCAGGTGCAAGCAGGCTGGTCTGAGAAACCAGGCCATTTGTGAACACAAAATTGCTTTTTCTGATGTATTAAATCGAAGGTACATGAAATAGGTGTTTGGTTGTACCTTCAAATACCAAATTGTAGTGGTATGTAGAAATGTTTTTTCACCGTAATTTGGCCCAAAACAATCATACTTCAGTACCATATCAGTGATTGTGGTAATCATTCCACAAAGATAAGTAGTCTCGTAAAAACCTGTTCCTCTTTGAGAATGTTTCAAAACAAACATTTTAATTACAGATTTTGGTCCTATGGACCACTGCCTATTCAAATAAAATAACAATTAAACATATACATTTTGTTTTTTAAATGATCCTGTTTTCCTTTAATTAATAATATTAAGAACTACTTCTCCTTTTCCACAGTTTCAAGCTCGTACTTTGTGGCCCAACTGAGCTTGAGCCTCTCACTCTTTCATGATGTACTGTTATACTGTCCTTCTGATCTTTGAAAACAGTTGGGGATATAGCTCAGTGGTAGAGCATTTGACTGCAGTTCAAGAGGTCCCTGGTTCAAATCCGGGTGTCCCCTAAACCTATTTTGGTTCTGGTGTTTGTAGCTAGGATCTTTCATAAAGTCCCTTTGGATCACCATTGACAGAGTCAGTGTTCAGTTGGATCTTATACTTTATTAGCATTACAGTGTCACTGCTCAAAACCTGGGAATAAATGCATTTTTACACCGGGCGTGGGAACTTTCTGAAACATCATTGATTTATTTTGGAATCCGGCTCTTCCTTTCACAGCTTCAAACAAAGAGAATGACTATGAAAGCAATTGAAAACTTTGTTATACAGTTTGGTGTTTCCTTGTAGCGCACTAAAGAAATGGCATAGTATACTCGCAGCGCTGCAGTCAATCTATTTCTCATTTAACCTGTGTCCTCAGTCTTACATATATTCCTCCTCTCCTCTGTGCATACAAAATATGTGTTTGTTTAAAGCACTTCATTCTTGTGCAACGTAGAAACTATTTAATTTCTCCTTAAAACCTCTGCCTACGTGCAAAATGTATGAACCCTCGTTGCAGATGAAAAAATGCTGGCTCGAAGACTCAGGCCATTTTCGAACACAAAATGGCCTTTTCTGATATATTAAATTGATGGTACTTGAAAGGGACGTTTGGGTGTACCTTCCAAATACCAAATTGCAGTGGTATGTAGAAATGTTTTTCGTCCATCATTTGGCCCAAAACAATCATACTTCACCACCATCTCGGTGATTGTGGTAACCAATCCGCGAAAGGATAAGGCATCCCGTAAAAACCTCTTCCCCTTTGAGAATGTTTCAAAACAAGCATTTTATGTACAGGCATTGGCCCTATGGACCACTGCCTGTTCAAATAAAATAACAATGAAACATATAAATATTTTTTTTAAACGATCCCGTTTTCCTTCAATAAATAATATTAAGAACTACTTCTCCTGTTCCACAGTTTCAAGCTTGTACTTTCCGGCCCAACTGAGCATGATGCTCACACTCTTTCATGAGGTACTGATATATTTTCATCCCGACTCTCACAAACAGGTGGGGATATAGCTCAGTGGTAGAGCATTTGACTGCAGATCAAGAGGTCCCTGGTTCAAATCCAGGTGTCCCCTTGGCCTGTTTTGGTTCTTGTGTTTGTAGCTGGGACTTTTCATAAAACCCCTTTGGATCATCATTGACAGAGTCAGTGTTCGCTTGGATCTTACACTTTAACAGCATTACAATGTCACTGCTCAAAACCTGAGAGTAAATGCATTTTTATACAGGGCTCGGTATTCCGTATGGGAAATGTCTGAAAAAGCATTGATTTATTTTGGAATCTGGCTCTTCCTTTCACAGCACCAAACAAAGGGAATGGACTATGAAAGCAATTGGCAACTTTGTTTTACAGTTTAGTGCTTCCTTCAATCGCACTACAGAAATTGCATAGAAAAGTGGGCAGCAATGCAGTCAATCTATTCCTCATTTAACCTGTGTCCTCAGTCTTACATGTATTCCACCTCTTCTCTGTGCATACAAAGTATGTGTTTGTTTGAAGCACTTCATTTTTGTGCAATGCATAATCTATTTACTTTCTACTAAAATACGCTGCCCACGTACAAGATGTACGAACCCTAGTTGCAGGTGCAAGCAGGCTGGTCTGAGGAACCAGGCCATTTGCGAACACAAAATAGCTTTTTCTGATGTATTAAATCGAAGATACATGAAAGGGGTGTTTGGTTGTACCTTCAAATACCAAATTGTAGTGGTATGCAGAAATGTTTTTTCACCGTAATTTGGCCCAAAACAATCATACTTCACCACCATATCAGTGATTGTGGTAATCAATCCACAAAGATAAGTAGTCTCGTAAAAACCTCTTCCCCTTTGAGAATGTTTCAAAACAAACATTTTAATTAGAGATATTGGTCCTATGGACCACTGCCTATTCAAATAATATAACAATTAAACATATACATTTTGTTTTTTAAATGATCCTGTTTTCCTTTAATTAATAATATTAAGAACTACTTCTCCTTTTCCACAGTTTCAAGCTCGTACTTTGTGGCCCAACTGAGCTTGAGCCTCTCACTCTTTCATGATGTACTGATATATTGTCATTCTGATCTTTGAAAACAGTTGGGGATATAGCTCAGTGGTAGAGCATTTGACTGCAGATCAAGTGGTCCCTGGTTCAAATCCGGGTGTCCCCTAAACCTATTTTGGTTTTGGTGTTTGCAGCTGGGATCTTTCATAAAGTCCCTATGGATCACCATTGACAGAGTCAGTGTTCAGTTGGATCTTATACTTTATTAGCATTACAGTGTCACTGCTCAAAACCTGGGAATAAATGCATTTTTACACAGGGCGTGGGAACTTTCTGAAACATCATTGATTTATTTTGGAATCCGGCTCTTCCTTTCACAGCTTCAAGCAAAGAGAATCACTATGAAAACAATTGAAAACTTTGTTATACAGTTTGGTGCTTCCTTGTAGCGCACTAAAGAAATGGCATAGTATACTCGGCAGCGCTGCAGTCAATCTATTTCTCATTTAACCTGTGTCCTCAGTCTTACATATATTCCTCCTCTCCTCTGTGCATACAAAATATGTGTTTGTTTAAAGCACTTCATTCTTGTGCAACGTAGAAACTTTTTAATTTCTCCTTAAAACCTCTGCCTACGTGCAAAATGTATGAACCCTCGTTGCAGATGAAAAAAGGCTGGCTCGAAGACTCAGGCCATTTTCGAACACAAAATGGCCTTTTCTGATATATTAAATTGATGGTACTTGAAAGGGACGTTTGGGTGTACCTTCCAACTACCAAATTGCAGTGGTATGTAGAAATGTTTTTCGTCCATCATTTGGCCCAAAACAATCATACTTCACCACCATCTCGGTGATTGTGGTAATCAATCCGCAAAAGGATAAGGCGTCCCGTAAAAACCTCTTCCCCTTTGAGAATGTTTCAAAACAAGCATTTTATGTACAGGCATTGGTCCTATGGACCACTGCCTGTTCAAATAAAATAACAATGAAACATATAAATATTTTTTTTAAACGATCCCGTTTTCCTTCAATAAATAATATTAAGAACTACTTCTCCTGTTCCACAGTTTCAAGCTTGTCCTTTCCGGCCCAACTGAGCATGATGCTCACACTCTTTCATGAGGTACTGATATATTTTCATTCCGACTCTCACAAACAGGTGGGGATATAGCTCAGTGGTAGAGCATTTGACTGCAGATCAAGAGGTCCCTGGTTCAAATCCAGGTGTCCCCTTGGCCTGATTTGGTTCTTGTGTTTGTAGCTGGGACTTTTCATAAAACCCCTTTGGATCATCATTGACAGAGTCAGTGTTCGCTTGGATCTTACACTTTAACAGCATTACAATGTCACTGCTCAAAACCTGAGAGTAAATGCATTTTATACAGGGCTCGGTATTCCGTATGGGAAATGTCTGAAAAAGCATTGATTTATTTTGGAATCTGGCTCTTCCTTTCACAGCACCAAACAAAGGGAATGGACTATGAAAGCAATTGGCAACTTTGTTTTACAGTTTAGTGCTTCCTTCAATCGCACTACAGAAATTGCATAGAAAAGTGGGCAGCAATGCAGTCAATCTATTCCTCATTTAACCTGTGTCCTCAGTCTTACATGTATTCCACCTCTTCTCTGTGCATACAAAGTATGTGTTTGTTTGAAGCACTTCATTTTTGTGCAATGCATAATCTATTTACTTTCTACTAAAATACGCTGCCCACGTACAAGATGTACGAACCCTAGTTGCAGGTGCAAGCAGGCTGGTCTGAGAAACCAGGCCATTTGCGAACACAAAATAGCTTTTTCTGATGTATTAAATCGAAGGTACATGAAAGGGGTGTTTGGTTGTACCTTCAAATACCAAATTGTAGTGGTATGCAGAAATGTTTTTTCACCGTAATTTGGCCCAAAACAATCATACTTCACCACCATATCAGTGATTGTGGTAATCAATCCACAAAGATAAGTAGTCTCGTAAAAACCTCTTCCCCTTTGAGAATGTTTCAAAACAAACATTTTAATTACAGATATTGGTCCTATGGACCACTGCCTATTCAAATAAAATAACAATTAAACATATACATTTTGTTTTTTAAATGATCCTGTTTTCCTTTAATTAATAATATTAAGAACTACTTCTCCTTTTCCACAGTTTCAAGCTCGTACTTTGTGGCCCAACTGAGCTTGAGCCTCTCACTCTTTCATGATGTACTGATATATTGTCATTCTGATCTGTGAAAACAGTTGGGGATATAGCTCAGTGGTAGAGCATTTGACTGCAGCTCAAGAGGTCCCTGGTTCAAATCCGGGTGTCCCCTAAACCTATTTTGGTTTTGGTGTTTGTAGCTGGGATCTTTCATAAAGTCCCTATGGATCACCATTGACAGAGTCAGTGTTCAGTTGGATCTTATACTTTATTAGCATTACAGTGTCACTGCTCAAAACCTGGGAATAAATGCATTTTTACACAGGGCGTGGGAACTTTCTGAAACATCATTGATTTATTTTGGAATCCGGCTCTTCCTTTCACAGCTTCAAGCAAAGAGAATCACTATGAAAACAATTGAAAACTTTGTTATACAGTTTGGTGCTTCCTTGTAGCGCATTAAAGAAATGGCATAGTATACTCGGCAGCGCTGCAGTCAATCTATTTCTCATTTAACCTGTGTCCTCAGTCTTACATATATTCCTCCTCTCCTCTGTGCATACAAAATATGTGTTTGTTTAAAGCACTTCATTCTTGTGCAACGTAGAAACTATTTAATTTCTCCTTAAAACCTCTGCCTACGTGCAAAATGTATGAACCCTCGTTGCAGATGAAAAAAGGCTGGCTCGAAGACTCAGGCCATTTTCGAACACAAAATGGCCTTTTCTGATATATTAAATTGATGGTACTTGAAAGGGACGTTTGGGTGTACCTTCCAAATACCAAATTGCAGTGGTATGTAGAAATGTTTTTCGTCCATCATTTGGCCCAAAACAATCATACTTCACCACCATCTCGGTGATTGTGGTAACCAATCCGCGAAAGGATAAGGCGTCCCGTAAAAACCTCTTCCCCTTTGAGAATGTTTCAAAACAAGCATTTTATGTACAGGCATTGGTCCTATGGACCACTGCCTGTTCAAATAAAATAACAATGAAACATATAAATATTTTTTTAAACGATCCCGTTTTCCTTCAATAAATAATATTAAGAACTACTTCTCCTGTTCCACAGTTTCAAGCTTGTACTTTCCGGCCCAACTGAGCATGATGCTCACACTCTTTCATGAGGTACTGATATATTTTCATTCCGACTCTCACAAACAGGTGGGGATATAGCTCATTGGTAGAGCATTTGACTGCAGATCAAGAGGTCCCGGGTTCAAATCCAGGTGTCCCCTTGGCCTGTTTTGGTTCTTGTGTTTGTAGCTGGGACTTTTCATAAAACTCCTTTGGATCATCATTGACAGAGTCAGTGTTCGCTTGGATCTTACACTTTAATAGCATTACAATGTCACTGCTCAAAACCTGAGAGTAAATGCATTTTTATACAGGGCTCGGTATTTCGTATGGGAAATGTCTGAAAAAGCATTGATTTATTTTGGAATCTGGCTCTTCCTTTCACAGCACCAAACAAAGGGAATGGACTATGAAAGCAATTGACAACTTTGTTTTACAGTTTGGTGCTTCCTTCGATTGCACTACAGAAATTGCATAGAAAAGTGGGCAGAAATGCAGTCAATCTATTCCTCATTTAACCTGTGTCCTCAGTCTTATATGTATTCCACCTCTTCTCTGTGCATACAAAGTATGTGTTTGTTTGAAGCACTTCATTTTTGTGCAATGCATAATCTATTTACTTTCTACTAAAAAACGCTGCCCACGTACAAGATGTATGAACCCTAGTTGCAGGTGCAAGCAGGCTGGTCTGAGAAACCAGGCCCTTTGTGAACACAAAATTGCTTTTTCTGATGTATTAAATCGAAGGTACATGAAAGGGGTGTTTGGTTGTACCTTCAAATACCAAATTGTAGTGGTATGCAGAAATGTTTTTTCACCGTAATTTGGCCCAAAACAATCATACTTCACCACCATATCAGTGATTGTGGTAATCAATCCACAAAGATAAGTAGTCTCGTAAAAACCTCTTCCCCTTTGAGAATGTTTCAAAACAAACATTTTAATTACAGATATTGGTCCTATGGACCACTGCCTATTCAAATAAAATAACAATTAAACATATACAGTTTGTTTTTTAAATGATCCTGTTTTCCTTTAATTAATAATATTAAGAACTACTTCTCCTTTTCCACAGTTTCAAGCTCGTACTTTGTGGCCCAACTGAGCTTGAGCCTCTCGCTCTTTCATGATGTACTGATATATTGTCATTCTGATCTGTGAAAACAGTTGGGGATATAGCTCAGTGGTAGAGCATTTGACTGCAGATCAAGAGGTCCCTGGTTCAAATCTGGGTGTCCCCTAAACCTATTTTGGTTTTGGTGTTTGTAGCTGGGATCTTTCATAAAGTCCCTATGGATCACCATTGACAGAGTCAGTGTTCAGTTGGATCTTATACTTTATTAGCATTACAGTGTCACTGCTCAAAACCTGGGAATAAATGCATTTTTACACAGGGCGTGGGAACTTTCTGAAACATCATTGATTTATTTTGGAATCCGGCTCTTCCTTTCACAGCTTCAAGCAAAGAGAATCACTATGAAAACAATTGAAAACTTTGTTATACAGTTTGGTGCTTCCTTGTAGCGCATTAAAGAAATGGCATAGTATACTCGGCAGCGCTGCAGTCAATCTATTTCTCATTTAACCTGTGTCCTCAGTCTTACATATATTCCTCCTCTCCTCTGTGCATACAAAATATGTGTTTGTTTAAAGCACTTCATTCTTGTGCAACGTAGAAACTATTTAATTTCTCCTTAAAACCTCTGCCTACGTGCAAAATGTATGAACCCTCGTTGCAGATGAAAAAAGGCTGGCTCGAAGACTCAGGCCATTTTCGAACACAAAATGGCCTTTTCTGATATATTAAATTGATGGTACTTGAAAGGGACGTTTGGGTGTACCTTCCAAATACCAAATTGCAGTGGTATGTAGAAATGTTTTTCGTCCATCATTTGGCCCAAAACAATCATACTTCACCACCATCTCGGTGATTGTGGTAACCAATCCGCGAAAGGATAAGGCGTCCCGTAAAAACCTCTTCCCCTTTGAGAATGTTTCAAAACAAGCATTTTATGTACAGGCATTGGTCCTATGGACCACTGCCTGTTCAAATAAAATAACAATGAAACATATAAATATTTTTTTTAAACGATCCCGTTTTCCTTCAATAAATAATATTAAGAACTACTTCTCCTGTTCCACAGTTTCAAGCTTGTACTTTCCGGCCCAACTGAGCATGATGCTCACACTCTTTCATGAGGTACTGATATATTTTCATTCCGACTCTCACAAACAGGTGGGGATATAGCTCAGTGGTAGAGCATTTGACTGCAGATCAAGAGGTCCCTGGTTCAAATCCAGGTGTCCCCTTGGCCTGTTTTGGATCTTGTGTTTGTAGCTGGGACTTTTCATAAAACTCCTTTGGATCATCATTGACAGAGTCAGTGTTCGCTTGGATCTTACACTTTAATAGCATTACAATGTCACTGCTCAAAACCTGAGAGTAAATGCATTTTTATACAGGGCTCGGTATTTCGTATGGGAAATGTCTGAAAAAGCATTGATTTATTTTGGAATCTGGCTCTTCCTTTCACAGCACCAAACAAAGGGAATGGACTATGAAAGCAATTGACAACTTTGTTTTACAGTTTGGTGCTTCCTTCGATTGCACTACAGAAATTGCATAGAAAAGTGGGCAGAAATGCAGTCAATCTATTCCTCATTTAACCTGTGTCCTCAGTCTTACATGTATTCCACCTCTTCTCTGTGCATACAAAGTATGTGTTTGTTTGAAGCACTTCATTTTTGTGCAATGCATAATCTATTTACTTTCTACTAAAAAACGCTGCCCACGTACAAGATGTATGAACCCTAGTTGCAGGTGCAAGCAGGCTGGTCTGAGAAACCAGGCCATTTGTGAACACAAAATTGCTTTTTCTGATGTATTAAATCGAAGGTACATGAAATGGGTGTTTGGTTGTACCTTCAAATACCAAATTGTAGTGGTATGTAGAAATGTTTTTTCACCGTAATTTGGCCCAAAACAATCATACTTCAGTACCATATCAGTGATTGTGGTAATCATTCCACAAAGATAAGTAGTCTCGTAAAAACCTGTTCCTCTTTGAGAATGTTTCAAAACAAACATTTTAATTACAGATTTTGGTCCTATGGACCACTGCCTATTCAAATAAAATAACAATTAAACATATACATTTTGTTTTTTAAATGATCCTGTTTTCCTTTAATTAATAATATTAAGAACTACTTCTCCTTTTCCACAGTTTCAAGCTCGTACTTTGTGGCCCAACTGAGCTTGAGCCTCTCACTCTTTCATGATGTACTGTTATACTGTCCTTCTGATCTTTGAAAACAGTTGGGGATATAGCTCAGTGGTAGAGCATTTGACTGCAGTTCAAGAGGTCCCTGGTTCAAATCCGGGTGTCCCCTAAACCTATTTTGGTTCTGGTGTTTGTAGCTAGGATCTTTCATAAAGTCCCTTTGGATCACCATTGACAGAGTCAGTGTTCAGTTGGATCTTATACTTTATTAGCATTACAGTGTCACTGCTCAAAACCTGGGAATAAATGCATTTTTACACCGGGCGTGGGAACTTTCTGAAACATCATTGATTTATTTTGGAATCCGGCTCTTCCTTTCACAGCTTCAAACAAAGAGAATGACTATGAAAGCAATTGAAAACTTTGTTATACAGTTTGGTGTTTCCTTGTAGCGCACTAAAGAAATGGCATAGTATACTCGCAGCGCTGCAGTCAATCTATTTCTCATTTAACCTGTGTCCTCAGTCTTACATATATTCCTCCTCTCCTCTGTGCATACAAAATATGTGTTTGTTTAAAGCACTTCATTCTTGTGCAACGTAGAAACTATTTAATTTCTCCTTAAAACCTCTGCCTATGTGCAAAATGTATGAACCCTCGTTGCAGATGAAAAAATGCTGGCTCGAAGACTCAGGCCATTTTCGAACACAAAATGGCCTTTTCTGATATATTAAATTGATGGTACTTGAAAGGGACGTTTGGGTGTACCTTCCAAATACCAAATTGCAGTGGTATGTAGAAATGTTTTTCGTCCATCATTTGGCCCAAAACAATCATACTTCACCACCATCTCGGTGATTGTGGTAACCAATCCGCGAAAGGATAAGGCATCCCGTAAAAACCTCTTCCCCTTTGAGAATGTTTCAAAACAAGCATTTTATGTACAGGCATTGTCCCTATGGACCACTGCCTGTTCAAATAAAATAACAATGAAACATATAAATATTTTTTTTAAACGATCCCGTTTTCCTTCAATAAATAATATTAAGAACTACTTCTCCTGTTCCACAGTTTCAAGCTTGTACTTTCCGGCCCAACTGAGCATGATGCTCACACTCTTTCATGAGGTACTGATATATTTTCATCCCGACTCTCACAAACAGGTGGGGATATAGCTCAGTGGTAGAGCATTTGACTGCAGATCAAGAGGTCCCTGGTTCAAATCCAGGTGTCCCCTTGGCCTGTTTTGGTTCTTGTGTTTGTAGCTGGGACTTTTCATAAAACCCCTTTGGATCATCATTGACAGAGTCAGTGTTCGCTTGGATCTTACACTTTAACAGCATTACAATGTCACTGCTCAAAACCTGAGAGTAAATGCATTTTTATACAGGGCTCGGTATTCCGTATGGGAAATGTCTGAAAAAGCATTGATTTATTTTGGAATCTGGCTCTTCCTTTCACAGCACCAAACAAAGGGAATGGACTATGAAAGCAATTGGCAACTTTGTTTTACAGTTTAGTGCTTCCTTCAATCGCACTACAGAAATTGCATAGAAAAGTGGGCAGCATTGCAGTCAATCTATTCCTCATTTAACCTGTGTCCTCAGTCTTACATGTATTCCACCTCTTCTCTGTGCATACAAAGTATGTGTTTGTTTGAAGCACTTCATTTTTGTGCAATGCATAATCTATTTACTTTCTACTAAAATACGCTGCCCACGTACAAGATGTACGAACCCTAGTTGCAGGTGCAAGCAGGCTGGTCTGAGGAACCAGGCCATTTGCGAACACAAAATAGCTTTTTCTGATGTATTAAATCGAAGATACATGAAAGGGGTGTTTGGTTGTACCTTCAAATACCAAATTGTAGTGGTATGCAGAAATGTTTTTTCACCGTAATTTGGCCCAAAACAATCATACTTCACCACCATATCAGTGATTGTGGTAATCAATCCACAAAGATAAGTAGTCTCGTAAAAACCTCTTCCCCTTTGAGAATGTTTCAAAACAAACATTTTAATTAGAGATATTGGTCCTATGGACCACTGCCTATTCAAATAATATAACAATTAAACATATACATTTTGTTTTTTAAATGATCCTGTTTTCCTTTAATTAATAATATTAAGAACTACTTCTCCTTTTCCACAGTTTCAAGCTCGTACTTTGTGGCCCAACTGAGCTTGAGCCTCTCACTCTTTCATGATGTACTGATATATTGTCATTCTGATCTTTGAAAACAGTTGGGGATATAGCTCAGTGGTAGAGCATTTGACTGCAGATCAAGTGGTCCCTGGTTCAAATCCGGGTGTCCCCTAAACCTATTTTGGTTTTGGTGTTTGCAGCTGGGATCTTTCATAAAGTCCCTATGGATCACCATTGACAGAGTCAGTGTTCAGTTGGATCTTATACTTTATTAGCATTACAGTGTCACTGCTCAAAACCTGGGAATAAATGCATTTTTACACAGGGCGTGGGAACTTTCTGAAACATCATTGATTTATTTTGGAATCCGGCTCTTCCTTTCACAGCTTCAAGCAAAGAGAATCACTATGAAAACAATTGAAAACTTTGTTATACAGTTTGGTGCTTCCTTGTAGCGCACTAAAGAAATGGCATAGTATACTCGGCAGCGCTGCAGTCAATCTATTTCTCATTTAACCTGTGTCCTCAGTCTTACATATATTCCTCCTCTCCTCTGTGCATACAAAATATGTGTTTGTTTAAAGCACTTCATTCTTGTGCAACGTAGAAACTTTTTAATTTCTCCTTAAAACCTCTGCCTACGTGCAAAATGTATGAACCCTCGTTGCAGATGAAAAAAGGCTGGCTCGAAGACTCAGGCCATTTTCGAACACAAAATGGCCTTTTCTGATATATTAAATTGATGGTACTTGAAAGGGACGTTTGGGTGTACCTTCCAAATACCAAATTGCAGTGGTATGTAGAAATGTTTTTCGTCCATCATTTGGCCCAAAACAATCATACTTCACCACCATCTCGGTGATTGTGGTAATCAATCCGCAAAAGGATAAGGCGTCCCGTAAAAACCTCTTCCCCTTTGCGAATGTTTCAAAACAAGCATTTTATGTACAGGCATTGGTCCTATGGACCACTGCCTGTTCAAATAAAATAACAATGAAACATATAAATATTTTTTTTAAACGATCCCGTTTTCCTTCAATAAATAATATTAAGAACTACTTCTCCTGTTCCACAGTTTTAAGCTTGTCCTTTCCGGCCCAACTGAGCATGATGCTCACACTCTTTCATGAGGTACTGATATATTTTCATTCCGACTCTCACAAACAGGTGGGGATATAGCTCAGTGGTAGAGCATTTGACTGCAGATCAAGAGGTCCCTGGTTCAAATCCAGGTGTCCCCTTGGCCTGATTTGGTTCTTGTGTTTGTAGCTGGGACTTTTCATAAAACCCCTTTGGATCATCATTGACAGAGTCAGTGTTCGCTTGGATCTTACACTTTAACAGCATTACAATGTCACTGCTCAAAACCTGAGAGTAAATGCATTTTATACAGGGCTCGGTATTCCGTATGGGAAATGTCTGAAAAAGCATTGATTTATTTTGGAATCTGGCTCTTCCTTTCACAGCACCAAACAAAGGGAATGGACTATGAAAGCAATTGGCAACTTTGTTTTACAGTTTAGTGCTTCCTTCAATCGCACTACAGAAATTGCATAGAAAAGTGGGCAGCAATGCAGTCAATCTATTCCTCATTTAACCTGTGTCCTCAGTCTTACATGTATTCCACCTCTTCTCTGTGCATACAAAGTATGTGTTTGTTTGAAGCACTTCATTTTTGTGCAATGCATAATCTATTTACTTTCTACTAAAATACGCTGCCCACGTACAAGATGTACGAACCCTAGTTGCAGGTGCAAGCAGGCTGGTCTGAGAAACCAGGCCATTTGCGAACACAAAATAGCTTTTTCTGATGTATTAAATCGAAGGTACATGAAAGGGGTGTTTGGTTGTACCTTCAAATACCAAATTGTAGTGGTATGCAGAAATGTTTTTTCACCGTAATTTGGCCCAAAACAATCATACTTCACCACCATATCAGTGATTGTGGTAATCAATCCACAAAGATAAGTAGTCTCGTAAAAACCTCTTCCCCTTTGAGAATGTTTCAAAACAAACATTTTAATTACAGATATTGGTCCTATGGACCACTGCCTATTCAAATAAAATAACAATTAAACATATACATTTTGTTTTTTAAATGATCCTGTTTTCCTTTAATTAATAATATTAAGAACTACTTCTCCTTTTCCACAGTTTCAAGCTCGTACTTTGTGGCCCAACTGAGCTTGAGCCTCTCACTCTTTCATGATGTACTGATATATTGTCATTCTGATCTGTGAAAACAGTTGGGGATATAGCTTAGTGGTAGAGCATTTGACTGCAGATCAAGAGGTCCCTGGTTCAAATCCGGGTGTCCCCTAAACCTATTTTGGTTTTGGTGTTTGTAGCTGGGATCTTTCATAAAGTCCCTATGGATCACCATTGACAGAGTCAGTGTTCAGTTGGATCTTATACTTTATTAGCATTACAGTGTCACTGCTCAAAACCTGGGAATAAATGCATTTTTACACAGGGCGTGGGAACTTTCTGAAACATCATTGATTTATTTTGGAATCCGGCTCTTCCTTTCACAGCTTCAAGCAAAGAGAATCACTATGAAAACAATTGAAAACTTTGTTATACAGTTTGGTGCTTCCTTGTAGCGCATTAAAGAAATGGCATAGTATACTCAGCAGCGCTGCAGTCAATCTATTTCTCATTTAACCTGTGTCCTCAGTCTTACATATATTCCTCCTCTCCTCTGTGCATACAAAATATGTGTTTGTTTAAAGCACTTCATTCTTGTGCAACGTAGAAACTATTTAATTTCTCCTTAAAACCTCTGCCTACGTGCAAAATGTATGAACCCTCGTTGCAGATGAAAAAAGGCTGGCTCGAAGACTCAGGCCATTTTCGAACAAAAAATGGCCTTTTCTGATATATTAAATTGATGGTACTTGAAAGGGACGTTTGGGTGTACCTTCCAAATACCAAATTGCAGTGGTATGTAGAAATGTTTTTCGTCCATCATTTGGCCCAAAACAATCATACTTCACCACCATCTCGGTGATTGTGGTAACCAATCCGCGAAAGGATAAGGCGTCCCGTAAAAACCTCTTCCCCTTTGAGAATGTTTCAAAACAAGCATTTTATGTACAGGCATTGGTCCTATGGACCACTGCCTGTTCAAATAAAATAACAATGAAACATATAAATATTTTTTTTAAACGATCCCGTTTTCCTTCAATAAATAATATTAAGAACTACTTCTCCTGTTCCACAGTTTCAAGCTTGTACTTTCCGGCCCAACTGAGCATGATGCTCACACTCTTTCATGAGGTACTGATATATTTTCATTCCGACTCTCACAAACAGGTGGGGATATAGCTCAGTGGTAGAGCATTTGACTGCAGATCAAGAGGTCCCTGGTTCAAATCCAGGTGTCCCCTTGGCCTGTTTTGGTTCTTGTGTTTGTAGCTGGGACTTTTCATAAAACTCCTTTGGATCATCATTGACAGAGTCAGTGTTCGCTTGGATCTTACACTTTAATAGCATTACAATGTCACTGCTCAAAACCTGAGAGTAAATGCATTTTTATACAGGGCTCGGTATTTCGTATGGGAAATGTCTGAAAAAGCATTGATTTATTTTGGAATCTGGCTCTTCCTTTCACAGCACCAAACAAAGGGAATGGACTATGAAAGCAATTGACAACTTTGTTTTACAGTTTGGTGCTTCCTTCGATTGCACTACAGAAATTGCATAGAAAAGTGGGCAGAAATGCAGTCAATCTATTCCTCATTTAACCTGTGTCCTCAGTCTTACATGTATTCCACCTCTTCTCTGTGCATACAAAGTATGTGTTTGTTTGAAGCACTTCATTTTTGTGCAATGCATAATCTATTTACTTTCTACTAAAAAACGCTGCCCACGTACAAGATGTATGAACCCTAGTTGCAGGTGCAAGCAGGCTGGTCTGAGAAACCAGGCCATTTGTGAACACAAAATTGCTTTTTCTGATGTATTAAATCGAAGGTACATGAAATGGGTGTTTGGTTGTACCTTCAAATACCAAATTGTAGTGGTATGTAGAAATGTTTTTTCACCGTAATTTGGCCCAAAACAATCATACTTCAGTACCATATCAGTGATTGTGGTAATCATTCCACAAAGATAAGTAGTCTCGTAAAAACCTGTTCCTCTTTGAGAATGTTTCAAAACAAACATTTTAATTACAGATATTGGTCCTATGGACCACTGCCTATTCAAATAAAATAACAATTAAACATATACATTTTGTTTTTTAAATGATCCTGTTTTCCTTTAATTAATAATATTAAGAACTACTTCTCCTTTTCCACAGTTTCAAGCTCGTACTTTGTGGCCCAACTGAGCTTGAGCCTCTCACTCTTTCATGATGTACTGTTATACTGTCATTCTGATCTTTGAAAACAGTTGGGGATATAGCTCAGTGGTAGAGCATTTGACTGCAGTTCAAGAGGTCCCTGGTTCAAATCCGGGTGTCCCCTAAACCTATTTTGGTTCTGGTGTTTGTAGCTAGGATCTTTCATAAAGTCCCTTTGGATCACCATTGACAGAGTCAGTGTTCAGTTGGATCTTATACTTTATTAGCATTACAGTGTCACTGCTCAAAACCTGGGAATAAATGCATTTTAACACCGGGCGTGGGAACTTTCTGAAACATCATTGATTTATTTTGGAATCCGGCTCTTCCTTTCACAGCTTCAAACAAAGAGAATGACTATGAAAGCAATTGAAAACTTTGTTATACAGTTTGGTGTTTCCTTGTAGCGCACTAAAGAAATGGCATAGTATACTCGCAGCGCTGCAGTCAATCTATTTCTCATTTAACCTTTTTCCTCAGTCTTACATATATTCCTCCTCTCCTCTGTGCATACAAAATATGTGTTTGTTTAAAGCACTTCATTCTTGTGCAACGTAGAAACTATTTAATTTCTCCTTAAAACCTCTGCCTACGTGCAAAATGTATGAACCCTCGTTGCAGATGAAAAAATGCTGGCTCGAAGACTCAGGCCATTTTCGAACACAAAATGGCCTTTTCTGATATATTAAATTGATGGTACTTGAAAGGGACGTTTGGGTGTACCTTCCAAATACCAAATTGCAGTGGTATGTAGAAATGTTTTTCGTCCATCATTTGGCCCAAAACAATCATACTTCACCACCATCTCGGTGATTGTGGTAACCAATCCGCGAAAGGATAAGGCATCCCGTAAAAACCTCTTCCCCTTTGAGAATGTTTCAAAACAAGCATTTTATGTAGAGGCATTGGCCCTATGGACCACTGCCTGTTCAAATAAAATAACAATGAAACATATAAATATTTTTTTTAAACGATCCCGTTTTCCTTCAATAAATAATATTAAGAACTACTTCTCCTGTTCCACAGTTTCAAGCTTGTACTTTCCGGCCCAACTGAGCATGATGCTCACACTCTTTCATGAGGTACTGATATATTTTCATTCCGACTCTCACAAACAGGTGGGGATATAGCTCAGTGGTAGAGCATTTGACTGCAGATCAAGAGGTCCCTGGTTCAAATCCAGGTGTCCCCTTGGCCTGTTTTGGTTCTTGTGTTTGTAGCTGGGACTTTTCATAAAACCCCTTTGGATCATCATTGACAGAGTCAGTGTTCGCTTGGATCTTACACTTTAACAGCATTACAATGTCACTGCTCAAAACCTGAGAGTAAATGCATTTTTATACAGGGCTCGGTATTCCGTATGGGAAATGTCTGAAAAAGCATTGATTTATTTTGGAATCTGGCTCTTCCTTTCACAGCACCAAACAAAGGGAATGGACTATGAAAGCAATTGGCAACTTTGTTTTACAGTTTAGTGCTTCCTTCAATCGCACTACAGAAATTGCATAGAAAAGTGGGCAGCAATGCAGTCAATCTATTCCTCATTTAACCTGTGTCCTCAGTCTTACATGTATTCCACCTCTTCTCTGTGCATACAAAGTATGTGTTTGTTCATTTTTGTGCAATGCATAATCTATTTACTTTCTACTAAAATACGCTGCCCACGTACAAGATGTACGAACCCTAGTTGCAGGTGCAAGCAGGCTGGTCTGAGAAACCAGGCCATTTGCGAACACAAAATAGCTTTTTCTGATGTATTAAATCGAAGGTACATGAAAGGGGTGTTTGGTTGTACCTTCAAATACCAAATTGTAGTGGTATGCAGAAATGTTTTTTCACCGTAATTTGGCCCAAAACAATCATACTTCACCACCATATCAGTGATTGTGGTAATCAATCCACAAAGATAAGTAGTCTCGTAAAAACCTCTTCCCCTTTGAGAATGTTTCAAAACAAACATTTTAATTAGAGATATTGGTCCTATGGACCACTGCCTATTCAAATAAAATAACAATTAAACATATACATTTTGTTTTTTAAATGATCCTGTTTTCCTTTAATTAATAATATTAAGAACTACTTCTCCTTTTCCACAGTTTCAAGCTCGTACTTTGTGGCCCAACTGAGCTTGAGCCTCTCACTCTTTCATGATGTACTGATATATTGTCATTCTGATCTTTGAAAACAGTTGGGGATATAGCTCAGTGGTAGAGCATTTGACTGCAAATCAAGTGGTCCCTGGTTCAAATCCGGGTGTCCCCTAAACCTATTTTGGTTTTGGTGTTTGCAGCTGGGATCTTTCATAAAGTCCCTATGGATCACCATTGACAGAGTCAGTGTTCAGTTGGATCTTATACTTTATTAGCATTACAGTGTCACTGCTCAAAACCTGGGAATAAATGCATTTTTACACAGGGCGTGGGAACTTTCTGAAACATCATTGATTTATTTTGGAATCCGGCTCTTCCTTTCACAGCTTCAAGCAAAGAGAATCACTATGAAAACAATTGAAAACTTTGTTATACAGTTTTGTGCTTCCTTGTAGCGCACTAAAGAAATGGCATAGTATACTCGGCAGCGCTGCAGTCAATCTATTTCTCATTTAACCTGTGTCCTCAGTCTTACATATATTCCTCCTCTCCTCTGTGCATACAAAATATGTGTTTGTTTAAAGCACTTCATTCTTGTGCAACGTAGAAACTATTTAATTTCTCCTTAAAACCTCTGCCTACGTGCAAAATGTATGAACCCTCGTTGCAGATGAAAAAAGGCTGGCTCGAAGACTCAGGCCATTTTCGAACACAAAATGGCCTTTTCTGATATATTAAATTGATGGTACTTGAAAGGGACGTTTGGGTGTACCTTCCAAATACCAAATTGCAGTGGTATGTAGAAATGTTTTTCGTCCATCATTTGGCCCAAAACAATCATACTTCACCACCATCTCGGTGATTGTGGTAACCAATCCGCGAAAGGATAAGGCGTCCCGTAAAAACCTCTTCCCCTTTGAGAATGTTTCAAAACAAGCATTTTATGTACAGGCATTGGTCCTATGGACCACTGCCTGTTCAAATAAAATAACAATGAAACATATAAATATTTTTTTTAAACGATCCCGTTTTCCTTCAATAAATAATATTAAGAACTACTTCTCCTGTTCCACAGTTTCAAGCTTGTACTTTCCGGCCCAACTGAGCATGATGCTCACACTCTTTCATGAGGTACTGATATATTTTCATTCCGACTCTCACAAACAGGTGGGGATATAGCTCAGTGGTAGAGCATTTGACTGCAGATCAAGAGGTCCCTGGTTCAAATCCAGGTGTCCCCTTGGCCTGTTTTGGTTCTTGTGTTTGTAGCTGGGACTTTTCATAAAACCCCTTTGGATCATCATTGACAGAGTCAGTGTTCGCTTGGATCTTACACTTTAATAGCATTACAATGTCACTGCTCAAAACCTGAGAGTAAATGCATTTTTATACAGGGCTCGGTATTCCGTATGGGAAATGTCTGAAAAAGCATTGATTTATTTTGGAATCTGGCTCTTCCTTTCACAGCACCAAACAAAGGGAATGGACTATGAAAGCAATTGGCAACTTTGTTTTACAGTTTAGTGCTTCCTTCAATCGCACTACAGAAATTGCATAGAAAAGTGGGCAGCAATGCAGTCAATCTATTCCTCATTTATCCTGTGTCCTCAGTCTTACATGTATTCCACCTCTTCTCTGTGCATACAAAGTATGTGTTTGTTTGAAGCACTTCATTTTTGTGCAATGCATAATCTATTTACTTTCTACTAAAATACGCTGCCCACGTACAAGATGTACGAACCCTAGTTGCAGGTGCAAGCAGGCTGGTCTGAGAAACCAGGCCATTTGCGAACACAAAATAGCTTTTTCTGATGTATTAAATCGAAGGTACATGAAAGGGGTGTTTGGTTGTACCTTCAAATACCAAATTGTAGTGGTATGCAGAAATGTTTTTTCACCGTAATTTGGCCCAAAACAATCATACTTCACCACCATATCAGTGATTGTGGTAATCAATCCACAAAGATAAGTAGTCTCGTAAAAACCTCTTCCCCTTTGAGAATGTTTCAAAACAAACATTTTAATTAGAGATATTGGTCCTATGGACCACTGCCTATTCAAATAAAATAACAATTAAACATATACATTTTGTTTTTTAAATGATCCTGTTTTCCTTTAATTAATAATATTAAGAACTACTTCTCCTTTTCCACAGTTTCAAGCTCGTACTTTGTGGCCCAACTGAGCTTGAGCCTCTCACTCTTTCATGATGTACTGATATATTGTCATTCTGATCTTTGAAAACAGTTGGGGATATAGCTCAGTGGTAGAGCATTTGACTGCAGATCAAGAGGTCCCTGGTTCAAATCCGGGTGTCCCCTAAACCTATTTTGGTTTTGGTGTTTGTAGCTGGGATCTTTCATAAAGTCCCTATGGATCACCATTGACAGAGTCAGTGTTCAGTTGGATCTTATACTTTATTAGCATTACAGTGTCACTGCTCAAAACCTGGGAATAAATGCATTTTTACACAGGGCGTGGGAACTTTCTGAAACATCATTGATTTATTTTGGAATCCGGCTCTTCCTTTCACAGCTTCAAGCAAAGAGAATCACTATGAAAACAATTGAAAACTTTGTTATACAGTTTGGTGCTTCCTTGTAGCGCACTAAAGAAATGGCATAGTATACTCGGCAGCGCTGCAGTCAATCTATTTCTCATTTAACCTGTGTCCTCAGTCTTACATATATTCCTCCTCTCCTCTGTGCATACAAAATATGTGTTTGTTTAAAGCACTTTATTCTTGTGCAACCTAGAAACTATTTAATTTCTCCTTAAAACCTCTGCCTACGTGCAAAATGTATGAACCCTCGTTGCAGATGAAAAAAGGCTGGCTCGAAGACTCAGGCCATTTTCGAACACAAAATGGCCTTTTCTGATATATTAAATTGATGGTACTTGAAAGGGACGTTTGGGTGTACCTTCCAAATACCAAATTGCAGTGGTATGTAGAAATGTTTTTCGTCCATCATTTGGCCCAAAACAATCATACTTCACCACCATCTCGGTGATTGTGGTAACCAATCCGCGAAAGGATAAGGCGTCCCGTAAAAACCTCTTCCCCTTTGAGAATGTTTCAAAACAAGCATTTTATGTACAGGCATTGGTCCTATGGACCACTGCCTGTTCAAATAAAATAACAATGAAACATATAAATATTTTTTTTAAACGATCCCGTTTTCCTTCAATAAATAATATTAAGAACTACTTCTCCTGTTCCACAGTTTCAAGCTTGTACTTTCCGGCCCAACTGAGCATGATGCTCACACTCTTTCATGAGGTACTGATATATTTTCATTCCGACTCTCACGAACAGGTGGGGATATAGCTCAGTGGTAGAGCATTTGACTGCAGATCAAGAGGTCCCTGGTTCAAATCCAGGTGTCCCCTTGGCCTGTTTTGGTTCTTGTGTTTGTAGCTGGGACTTTTCATAAAACCCCTTTGGATCATCATTGACAGAGTCAGTGTTCGCTTGGATCTTACACTTTAATAGCATTACAATGTCACTGCTCAAAACCTGAGAGTAAATGCATTTTTATACAGGGCTCGGTATTCCGTATGGGAAATGTCTGAAAAAGCATTGATTTATTTTGGAATCTGGCTCTTCCTTTCACAGCACCAAACAAAGGGAATGGACTATGAAAGCAATTGGCAACTTTGTTTTACAGTTTAGTGCTTCCTTCGATCGCACTACAGAAATTGCATAGAAAAGTGGGCAGCAATGCAGTCAATCTATTCCTCATTTATCCTGTGTCCTCAGTCTTACATGTATTCCACCTCTTCTCTGTGCATACAAAGTATGTGTTTGTTTGAAGCACTTCATTTTTGTGCAATGCATAATCTATTTACTTTCTACTAAAATACGCTGCCCACGTACAAGATGTACGAACCCTAGTTGCAGGTGCAAGCAGGCTGGTCTGAGGAACCAGGCCATTTGCGAACACAAAATAGCTTTTTCTGATGTATTAAATCGAAGATACATGAAAGGGGTGTTTGGTTGTACCTTCAAATACCAAATTGTAGTGGTATGCAGAAATGTTTTTTCACCGTAATTTGGCCCAAAACAATCATACTTCACCACCATATCAGTGATTGTGGTAATCAATCCACAAAGATAAGTAGTCTCGTAAAAACCTCTTCCCCTTTGAGAATGTTTCAAAACAAACATTTTAATTAGAGATATTGGTCCTATGGACCACTGCCTATTCAAATAATATAACAATTAAACATATACATTTTGTTTTTTAAATGATCCTGTTTTCCTTTAATTAATAATATTAAGAACTACTTCTCCTTTTCCACAGTTTCAAGCTCGTACTTTGTGGCCCAACTGAGCTTGAGCCTCTCACTCTTTCATGATGTACTGATATATTGTCATTCTGATCTTTGAAAACAGTTGGGGATATAGCTCAGTGGTAGAGCATTTGACTGCAGATCAAGTGGTCCCTGGTTCAAATCCGGGTGTCCCCTAAACCTATTTTGGTTTTGGTGTTTGCAGCTGGGATCTTTCATAAAGTCCCTATGGATCACCATTGACAGAGTCAGTGTTCAGTTGGATCTTATACTTTATTAGCATTACAGTGTCACTGCTCAAAACCTGGGAATAAATGCATTTTTACACAGGGCGTGGGAACTTTCTGAAACATCATTGATTTATTTTGGAATCCGGCTCTTCCTTTCACAGCTTCAAGCAAAGAGAATCACTATGAAAACAATTGAAAACTTTGTTATACAGTTTGGTGCTTCCTTGTAGCGCACTAAAGAAATGGCATAGTATACTCGGCAGCGCTGCAGTCAATCTATTTCTCATTTAACCTGTGTCCTCAGTCTTACATATATTCCTCCTCTCCTCTGTGCATACAAAATATGTGTTTGTTTAAAGCACTTCATTCTTGTGCAACGTAGAAACTTTTTAATTTCTCCTTAAAACCTCTGCCTACGTGCAAAATGTATGAACCCTCGTTGCAGATGAAAAAAGGCTGGCTCGAAGACTCAGGCCATTTTCGAACACAAAATGGCCTTTTCTGATATATTAAATTGATGGTACTTGAAAGGGACGTTTGGGTGTACCTTCCAAATACCAAATTGCAGTGGTATGTAGAAATGTTTTTCGTCCATCATTTGGCCCAAAACAATCATACTTCACCACCATCTCGGTGATTGTGGTAATCAATCCGCAAAAGGATAAGGCGTCCCGTAAAAACCTCTTCCCCTTTGCGAATGTTTCAAAACAAGCATTTTATGTACAGGCATTGGTCCTATGGACCACTGCCTGTTCAAATAAAATAACAATGAAACATATAAATATTTTTTTTAAACGATCCCGTTTTCCTTCAATAAATAATATTAAGAACTACTTCTCCTGTTCCACAGTTTTAAGCTTGTCCTTTCCGGCCCAACTGAGCATGATGCTCACACTCTTTCATGAGGTACTGATATATTTTCATTCCGACTCTCACAAACAGGTGGGGATATAGCTCAGTGGTAGAGCATTTGACTGCAGATCAAGAGGTCCCTGGTTCAAATCCAGGTGTCCCCTTGGCCTGATTTGGTTCTTGTGTTTGTAGCTGGGACTTTTCATAAAACCCCTTTGGATCATCATTGACAGAGTCAGTGTTCGCTTGGATCTTACACTTTAACAGCATTACAATGTCACTGCTCAAAACCTGAGAGTAAATGCATTTTATACAGGGCTCGGTATTCCGTATGGGAAATGTCTGAAAAAGCATTGATTTATTTTGGAATCTGGCTCTTCCTTTCACAGCACCAAACAAAGGGAATGGACTATGAAAGCAATTGGCAACTTTGTTTTACAGTTTAGTGCTTCCTTCAATCGCACTACAGAAATTGCATAGAAAAGTGGGCAGCAATGCAGTCAATCTATTCCTCATTTAACCTGTGTCCTCAGTCTTACATGTATTCCACCTCTTCTCTGTGCATACAAAGTATGTGTTTGTTTGAAGCACTTCATTTTTGTGCAATGCATAATCTATTTACTTTCTACTAAAATACGCTGCCCACGTACAAGATGTACGAACCCTAGTTGCAGGTGCAAGCAGGCTGGTCTGAGAAACCAGGCCATTTGCGAACACAAAATAGCTTTTTCTGATGTATTAAATCGAAGGTACATGAAAGGGGTGTTTGGTTGTACCTTCAAATACCAAATTGTAGTGGTATGCAGAAATGTTTTTTCACCGTAATTTGGCCCAAAACAATCATACTTCACCACCATATCAGTGATTGTGGTAATCAATCCACAAAGATAAGTAGTCTCGTAAAAACCTCTTCCCCTTTGAGAATGTTTCAAAACAAACATTTTAATTACAGATATTGGTCCTATGGACCACTGCCTATTCAAATAAAATAACAATTAAACATATACATTTTGTTTTTTAAATGATCCTGTTTTCCTTTAATTAATAATATTAAGAACTACTTCTCCTTTTCCACAGTTTCAAGCTCGTACTTTGTGGCCCAACTGAGCTTGAGCCTCTCACTCTTTCATGATGTACTGATATATTGTCATTCTGATCTGTGAAAACAGTTGGGGATATAGCTTAGTGGTAGAGCATTTGACTGCAGATCAAGAGGTCCCTGGTTCAAATCCGGGTGTCCCCTAAACCTATTTTGGTTTTGGTGTTTGTAGCTGGGATCTTTCATAAAGTCCCTATGGATCACCATTGACAGAGTCAGTGTTCAGTTGGATCTTATACTTTATTAGCATTACAGTGTCACTGCTCAAAACCTGGGAATAAATGCATTTTTACACAGGGCGTGGGAACTTTCTGAAACATCATTGATTTATTTTGGAATCCGGCTCTTCCTTTCACAGCTTCAAGCAAAGAGAATCACTATGAAAACAATTGAAAACTTTGTTATACAGTTTGGTGCTTCCTTGTAGCGCATTAAAGAAATGGCATAGTATACTCAGCAGCGCTGCAGTCAATCTATTTCTCATTTAACCTGTGTCCTCAGTCTTACATATATTCCTCCTCTCCTCTGTGCATACAAAATATGTGTTTGTTTAAAGCACTTCATTCTTGTGCAACGTAGAAACTATTTAATTTCTCCTTAAAACCTCTGCCTACGTGCAAAATGTATGAACCCTCGTTGCAGATGAAAAAAGGCTGGCTCGAAGACTCAGGCCATTTTCGAACAAAAAATGGCCTTTTCTGATATATTAAATTGATGGTACTTGAAAGGGACGTTTGGGTGTACCTTCCAAATACCAAATTGCAGTGGTATGTAGAAATGTTTTTCGTCCATCATTTGGCCCAAAACAATCATACTTCACCACCATCTCGGTGATTGTGGTAACCAATCCGCGAAAGGATAAGGCGTCCCGTAAAAACCTCTTCCCCTTTGAGAATGTTTCAAAACAAGCATTTTATGTACAGGCATTGGTCCTATGGACCACTGCCTGTTCAAATAAAATAACAATGAAACATATAAATATTTTTTTTAAACGATCCCGTTTTCCTTCAATAAATAATATTAAGAACTACTTCTCCTGTTCCACAGTTTCAAGCTTGTACTTTCCGGCCCAACTGAGCATGATGCTCACACTCTTTCATGAGGTACTGATATATTTTCATTCCGACTCTCACAAACAGGTGGGGATATAGCTCAGTGGTAGAGCATTTGACTGCAGATCAAGAGGTCCCTGGTTCAAATCCAGGTGTCCCCTTGGCCTGTTTTGGTTCTTGTGTTTGTAGCTGGGACTTTTCATAAAACTCCTTTGGATCATCATTGACAGAGTCAGTGTTCGCTTGGATCTTACACTTTAATAGCATTACAATGTCACTGCTCAAAACCTGAGAGTAAATGCATTTTTATACAGGGCTCGGTATTTCGTATGGGAAATGTCTGAAAAAGCATTGATTTATTTTGGAATCTGGCTCTTCCTTTCACAGCACCAAACAAAGGGAATGGACTATGAAAGCAATTGACAACTTTGTTTTACAGTTTGGTGCTTCCTTCGATTGCACTACAGAAATTGCATAGAAAAGTGGGCAGAAATGCAGTCAATCTATTCCTCATTTAACCTGTGTCCTCAGTCTTACATGTATTCCACCTCTTCTCTGTGCATACAAAGTATGTGTTTGTTTGAAGCACTTCATTTTTGTGCAATGCATAATCTATTTACTTTCTACTAAAAAACGCTGCCCACGTACAAGATGTATGAACCCTAGTTGCAGGTGCAAGCAGGCTGGTCTGAGAAACCAGGCCATTTGTGAACACAAAATTGCTTTTTCTGATGTATTAAATCGAAGGTACATGAAATGGGTGTTTGGTTGTACCTTCAAATACCAAATTGTAGTGGTATGTAGAAATGTTTTTTCACCGTAATTTGGCCCAAAACAATCATACTTCAGTACCATATCAGTGATTGTGGTAATCATTCCACAAAGATAAGTAGTCTCGTAAAAACCTGTTCCTCTTTGAGAATGTTTCAAAACAAACATTTTAATTACAGATATTGGTCCTATGGACCACTGCCTATTCAAATAAAATAACAATTAAACATATACATTTTGTTTTTTAAATGATCCTGTTTTCCTTTAATTAATAATATTAAGAACTACTTCTCCTTTTCCACAGTTTCAAGCTCGTACTTTGTGGCCCAACTGAGCTTGAGCCTCTCACTCTTTCATGATGTACTGTTATACTGTCATTCTGATCTTTGAAAACAGTTGGGGATATAGCTCAGTGGTAGAGCATTTGACTGCAGTTCAAGAGGTCCCTGGTTCAAATCCGGGTGTCCCCTAAACCTATTTTGGTTCTGGTGTTTGTAGCTAGGATCTTTCATAAAGTCCCTTTGGATCACCATTGACAGAGTCAGTGTTCAGTTGGATCTTATACTTTATTAGCATTACAGTGTCACTGCTCAAAACCTGGGAATAAATGCATTTTAACACCGGGCGTGGGAACTTTCTGAAACATCATTGATTTATTTTGGAATCCGGCTCTTCCTTTCACAGCTTCAAACAAAGAGAATGACTATGAAAGCAATTGAAAACTTTGTTATACAGTTTGGTGTTTCCTTGTAGCGCACTAAAGAAATGGCATAGTATACTCGCAGCGCTGCAGTCAATCTATTTCTCATTTAACCTTTTTCCTCAGTCTTACATATATTCCTCCTCTCCTCTGTGCATACAAAATATGTGTTTGTTTAAAGCACTTCATTCTTGTGCAACGTAGAAACTATTTAATTTCTCCTTAAAACCTCTGCCTACGTGCAAAATGTATGAACCCTCGTTGCAGATGAAAAAATGCTGGCTCGAAGACTCAGGCCATTTTCGAACACAAAATGGCCTTTTCTGATATATTAAATTGATGGTACTTGAAAGGGACGTTTGGGTGTACCTTCCAAATACCAAATTGCAGTGGTATGTAGAAATGTTTTTCGTCCATCATTTGGCCCAAAACAATCATACTTCACCACCATCTCGGTGATTGTGGTAACCAATCCGCGAAAGGATAAGGCATCCCGTAAAAACCTCTTCCCCTTTGAGAATGTTTCAAAACAAGCATTTTATGTAGAGGCATTGGCCCTATGGACCACTGCCTGTTCAAATAAAATAACAATGAAACATATAAATATTTTTTTTAAACGATCCCGTTTTCCTTCAATAAATAATATTAAGAACTACTTCTCCTGTTCCACAGTTTCAAGCTTGTACTTTCCGGCCCAACTGAGCATGATGCTCACACTCTTTCATGAGGTACTGATATATTTTCATTCCGACTCTCACAAACAGGTGGGGATATAGCTCAGTGGTAGAGCATTTGACTGCAGATCAAGAGGTCCCTGGTTCAAATCCAGGTGTCCCCTTGGCCTGTTTTGGTTCTTGTGTTTGTAGCTGGGACTTTTCATAAAACCCCTTTGGATCATCATTGACAGAGTCAGTGTTCGCTTGGATCTTACACTTTAACAGCATTACAATGTCACTGCTCAAAACCTGAGAGTAAATGCATTTTTATACAGGGCTCGGTATTCCGTATGGGAAATGTCTGAAAAAGCATTGATTTATTTTGGAATCTGGCTCTTCCTTTCACAGCACCAAACAAAGGGAATGGACTATGAAAGCAATTGGCAACTTTGTTTTACAGTTTAGTGCTTCCTTCAATCGCACTACAGAAATTGCATAGAAAAGTGGGCAGCAATGCAGTCAATCTATTCCTCATTTAACCTGTGTCCTCAGTCTTACATGTATTCCACCTCTTCTCTGTGCATACAAAGTATGTGTTTGTTCATTTTTGTGCAATGCATAATCTATTTACTTTCTACTAAAATACGCTGCCCACGTACAAGATGTACGAACCCTAGTTGCAGGTGCAAGCAGGCTGGTCTGAGAAACCAGGCCATTTGCGAACACAAAATAGCTTTTTCTGATGTATTAAATCGAAGGTACATGAAAGGGGTGTTTGGTTGTACCTTCAAATACCAAATTGTAGTGGTATGCAGAAATGTTTTTTCACCGTAATTTGGCCCAAAACAATCATACTTCACCACCATATCAGTGATTGTGGTAATCAATCCACAAAGATAAGTAGTCTCGTAAAAACCTCTTCCCCTTTGAGAATGTTTCAAAACAAACATTTTAATTAGAGATATTGGTCCTATGGACCACTGCCTATTCAAATAAAATAACAATTAAACATATACATTTTGTTTTTTAAATGATCCTGTTTTCCTTTAATTAATAATATTAAGAACTACTTCTCCTTTTCCACAGTTTCAAGCTCGTACTTTGTGGCCCAACTGAGCTTGAGCCTCTCACTCTTTCATGATGTACTGATATATTGTCATTCTGATCTTTGAAAACAGTTGGGGATATAGCTCAGTGGTAGAGCATTTGACTGCAAATCAAGTGGTCCCTGGTTCAAATCCGGGTGTCCCCTAAACCTATTTTGGTTTTGGTGTTTGCAGCTGGGATCTTTCATAAAGTCCCTATGGATCACCATTGACAGAGTCAGTGTTCAGTTGGATCTTATACTTTATTAGCATTACAGTGTCACTGCTCAAAACCTGGGAATAAATGCATTTTTACACAGGGCGTGGGAACTTTCTGAAACATCATTGATTTATTTTGGAATCCGGCTCTTCCTTTCACAGCTTCAAGCAAAGAGAATCACTATGAAAACAATTGAAAACTTTGTTATACAGTTTTGTGCTTCCTTGTAGCGCACTAAAGAAATGGCATAGTATACTCGGCAGCGCTGCAGTCAATCTATTTCTCATTTAACCTGTGTCCTCAGTCTTACATATATTCCTCCTCTCCTCTGTGCATACAAAATATGTGTTTGTTTAAAGCACTTCATTCTTGTGCAACGTAGAAACTATTTAATTTCTCCTTAAAACCTCTGCCTACGTGCAAAATGTATGAACCCTCGTTGCAGATGAAAAAAGGCTGGCTCGAAGACTCAGGCCATTTTCGAACACAAAATGGCCTTTTCTGATATATTAAATTGATGGTACTTGAAAGGGACGTTTGGGTGTACCTTCCAAATACCAAATTGCAGTGGTATGTAGAAATGTTTTTCGTCCATCATTTGGCCCAAAACAATCATACTTCACCACCATCTCGGTGATTGTGGTAACCAATCCGCGAAAGGATAAGGCGTCCCGTAAAAACCTCTTCCCCTTTGAGAATGTTTCAAAACAAGCATTTTATGTACAGGCATTGGTCCTATGGACCACTGCCTGTTCAAATAAAATAACAATGAAACATATAAATATTTTTTTTAAACGATCCCGTTTTCCTTCAATAAATAATATTAAGAACTACTTCTCCTGTTCCACAGTTTCAAGCTTGTACTTTCCGGCCCAACTGAGCATGATGCTCACACTCTTTCATGAGGTACTGATATATTTTCATTCCGACTCTCACAAACAGGTGGGGATATAGCTCAGTGGTAGAGCATTTGACTGCAGATCAAGAGGTCCCTGGTTCAAATCCAGGTGTCCCCTTGGCCTGTTTTGGTTCTTGTGTTTGTAGCTGGGACTTTTCATAAAACCCCTTTGGATCATCATTGACAGAGTCAGTGTTCGCTTGGATCTTACACTTTAATAGCATTACAATGTCACTGCTCAAAACCTGAGAGTAAATGCATTTTTATACAGGGCTCGGTATTCCGTATGGGAAATGTCTGAAAAAGCATTGATTTATTTTGGAATCTGGCTCTTCCTTTCACAGCACCAAACAAAGGGAATGGACTATGAAAGCAATTGGCAACTTTGTTTTACAGTTTAGTGCTTCCTTCAATCGCACTACAGAAATTGCATAGAAAAGTGGGCAGCAATGCAGTCAATCTATTCCTCATTTATCCTGTGTCCTCAGTCTTACATGTATTCCACCTCTTCTCTGTGCATACAAAGTATGTGTTTGTTTGAAGCACTTCATTTTTGTGCAATGCATAATCTATTTACTTTCTACTAAAATACGCTGCCCACGTACAAGATGTACGAACCCTAGTTGCAGGTGCAAGCAGGCTGGTCTGAGAAACCAGGCCATTTGCGAACACAAAATAGCTTTTTCTGATGTATTAAATCGAAGGTACATGAAAGGGGTGTTTGGTTGTACCTTCAAATACCAAATTGTAGTGGTATGCAGAAATGTTTTTTCACCGTAATTTGGCCCAAAACAATCATACTTCACCACCATATCAGTGATTGTGGTAATCAATCCACAAAGATAAGTAGTCTCGTAAAAACCTCTTCCCCTTTGAGAATGTTTCAAAACAAACATTTTAATTAGAGATATTGGTCCTATGGACCACTGCCTATTCAAATAAAATAACAATTAAACATATACATTTTGTTTTTTAAATGATCCTGTTTTCCTTTAATTAATAATATTAAGAACTACTTCTCCTTTTCCACAGTTTCAAGCTCGTACTTTGTGGCCCAACTGAGCTTGAGCCTCTCACTCTTTCATGATGTACTGATATATTGTCATTCTGATCTTTGAAAACAGTTGGGGATATAGCTCAGTGGTAGAGCATTTGACTGCAGATCAAGAGGTCCCTGGTTCAAATCCGTGTGTCCCCTAAACCTATTTTGGTTTTGGTGTTTGTAGCTGGGATCTTTCATAAAGTCCCTATGGATCACCATTGACAGAGTCAGTGTTCAGTTGGATCTTATACTTTATTAGCATTACAGTGTCACTGCTCAAAACCTGGGAATAAATGCATTTTTACACAGGGCGTGGGAACTTTCTGAAACATCATTGATTTATTTTGGAATCCGGCTCTTCCTTTCACAGCTTCAAGCAAAGAGAATCACTATGAAAACAATTGAAAACTTTGTTATACAGTTTGGTGCTTCCTTGTAGCGCACTAAAGAAATGGCATAGTATACTCGGCAGCGCTGCAGTCAATCTATTTCTCATTTAACCTGTGTCCTCAGTCTTACATATATTCCTCCTCTCCTCTGTGCATACAAAATATGTGTTTGTTTAAAGCACTTCATTCTTGTGCAACCTAGAAACTATTTAATTTCTCCTTAAAACCTCTGCCTACGTGCAAAATGTATGAACCCTCGTTGCAGATGAAAAAAGGCTGGCTCGAAGACTCAGGCCATTTTCGAACACAAAATGGCCTTTTCTGATATATTAAATTGATGGTACTTGAAAGGGACGTTTGGGTGTACCTTCCAAATACCAAATTGCAGTGGTATGTAGAAATGTTTTTCGTCCATCATTTGGCCCAAAACAATCATACTTCACCACCATCTCGGTGATTGTGGTAACCAATCCGCGAAAGGATAAGGCGTCCCGTAAAAACCTCTTCCCCTTTGAGAATGTTTCAAAACAAGCATTTTATGTACAGGCATTGGTCCTATGGACCACTGCCTGTTCAAATAAAATAACAATGAAACATATAAATATTTTTTTTAAACGATCCCGTTTTCCTTCAATAAATAATATTAAGAACTACTTCTCCTGTTCCACAGTTTCAAGCTTGTACTTTCCGGCCCAACTGAGCATGATGCTCACACTCTTTCATGAGGTACTGATATATTTTCATTCCGACTCTCACAAACAGGTGGGGATATAGCTCAGTGGTAGAGCATTTGACTGCAGATCAAGAGGTCCCTGGTTCAAATCCAGGTGTCCCCTTGGCCTGTTTTGGTTCTTGTGTTTGTAGCTGGGACTTTTCATAAAACCCCTTTGGATCATCATTGACAGAGTCAGTGTTCGCTTGGATCTTACACTTTAATAGCATTACAATGTCACTGCTCAAAACCTGAGAGTAAATGCATTTTTATACAGGGCTCGGTATTCCGTATGGGAAATGTCTGAAAAAGCATTGATTTATTTTGGAATCTGGCTCTTCCTTTCACAGCACCAAACAAAGGGAATGGACTATGAAAGCAATTGGCAACTTTGTTTTACAGTTTAGTGCTTCCTTCGATCGCACTACAGAAATTGCATAGAAAAGTGGGCAGCAATGCAGTCAATCTATTCCTCATTTATCCTGTGTCCTCAGTCTTACATGTATTCCACCTCTTCTCTGTGCATACAAAGTATGTGTTTGTTTGAAGCACTTCATTTTTGTGCAATGCATAATCTATTTACTTTCTACTAAAATACGCTGCCCACGTACAAGATGTACGAACCCTAGTTGCAGGTTCAAGCAGGCTGGTCTAAGAAACCAGGCCATTTGCGAACACAAAATAGCTTTTTCTGATGTATTAAATCGAAGGTACATGAAAGGGGTGTTTGGTTGTACCTTCAAATACCAAATTGTAGTGGTATGCAGAAATGTTTTTTCACCGTAATTTGGCCCAAAACAATCATACTTCACCACCATATCAGTGATTGTGGTAATCAATCCACAAAGATAAGTAGTCTCGTAAAAACCTCTTCCCCTTTGAGAATGTTTCAAAACAAACATTTTAATTACAGATATTGGTCCTATGGACCACTGCCTATTCAAATAAAATAACAATTAAACATATACATTTTGTTTTTTAAATGATCCTGTTTTCCTTTAATTAATAATATTAAGAACTACTTCTCCTTTTCCACAGTTTCAAGCTCGTACTTTGTGGCCCAACTGAGCTTGAGCCTCTCACTCTTTCATGATGTACTGATATATTGTCATTCTGATCTTTGAAAACAGTTGGGGATATAGCTCAGTGGTAGAGCATTTGACTGCAGATCAAGAGGTCCCTGGTTCAAATCCGGGTGTCCCCTAAACCTATTTTGGTTTTGGTGTTTGTAGCTGGGATCTTTCATAAAGTCCCTTTGGATCACCATTGACAGAGTCAGTGTTCAGTTGGATCTTATACTTTATTAGCATTACAGTGTCACTGCTCAAAACCTGGGAATAAATGCATTTTTACACAGGGCGTGGGAACTTTCTGAAACATCATTGATTTATTTTGGAATCCGGCTCTTCCTTTCACAGCTTCAAGCAAAGAGAATCACTATGAAAACAATTGAAAACTTTGTTATACAGTTTGGTGCTTCCTTGTAGCGCACTAAAGAAATGGCATAGTATACTCGGCAGCGCTGCAGTCAATCTATTTCTCATTTAACCTGTGTCCTCAGTCTTACATATATTCCTCCTCTCCTCTGTGCATACAAAATATGTGTTTGTTTAAAGCACTTCATTCTTGTGCAACGTAGAAACTATTTAATTTCTCCTTAAAACCTCTGCCTACGTGCAAAATGTATGAACCCTCGTTGCAGATGAAAAAAGGCTGGCTCGAAGACTCAGGCCATTTTCGAACACAAAATGGCCTTTTCTGATATATTAAATTGATGGTACTTGAAAGGGACGTTTGGGTGTACCTTCCAAATACCAAATTGCAGTGGTATGTAGAAATGTTTTTCGTCCATCATTTGGCCCAAAACAATCATACTTCACCACCATCTCGGTGATTGTGGTAACCAATCCGCGAAAGGATAAGGCGTCCCGTAAAAACCTCTTCCCCTTTGAGAATGTTTCAAAACAAGCATTTTATGTACAGGCATTGGTCCTATGGACCACTGCCTGTTCAAATAAAATAACAATGAAACATATAAATATTTTTTTTAAACAATCCCGTTTTCCTTCAATAAATAATATTAAGAACTACTTCTCCTGTTCCACAGTTTCAAGCTTGTACTTTCCGGCCCAACTGAGCATGATGCTCACACTCTTTCATGAGGTACTGATATATTTTCATTCCGACTCTCACAAACAGGTGGGGATATAGCTCAGTGGTAGAGCATTTGACTGCAGATCAAGAGGTCCCTGGTTCAAATCCAGGTGTCCCCTTGGCCTGTTTTGGTTCTTGTGTTTGTAGCTGGGACTTTTCATAAAACCCCTTTGGATCATCATTGACAGAGACAGTGTTCGCTTGGATCTTACACTTTAATAGCATTACAATGTCACTGCTCAAAACCTGAGAGTAAATGCATTTTTATACAGGGCTCGGTATTCCGTATGGGAAATGTCTGAAAAAGCATTGATTTATTTTGGAATCTGGCTCTTCCTTTCACAGCACCAAACAAAGGGAATGGACTATGAAAGCAATTGGCAACTTTGTTTTACAGTTTAGTGCTTCCTTCAATCGCACTACAGAAATTGCATAGAAAAGTGGGCAGCAATGCAGTCAATCTATTCCTCATTTAACCTGTGTCCTCAGTCTTACATGTATTCCACCTCTTCTCTGTGCATACAAAGTATGTGTTTGTTTGAAGCACTTCATTTTTGTGCAATGCATAATCTATTTACTTTCTACTAAAATACGCTGCCCACGTACAAGATGTACGAACCCTAGTTGCAGGTGCAAGCAGGCTGGTCTGAGAAACCAGGCCATTTGCGAACACAAAATAGCTTTTTCTGATGTATTAAATCGAAGGTACATGCAAGGGGTGTTTGGATGTACCTTCAAATACCAAATTGTAGTGGTATGCAGAAATGTTTTTTCACCGTAATTTGGCCCAAAACAATCATACTTCACCACCATATCAGTGATTGTGGTAATCAATCCACAAAGATAAGTAGTCTCGTAAAAACCTCTTCCCCTTTGAGAATGTTTCAAAACAAACATTTTAATTACAGATATTGGTCCTATGGACCACTGCCTATTCAAATAAAATAACAATTAAACATATACATTTTGTTTTTTAAATGATCCTGTTTTCCTTTAATTAATAATATTAAGAACTACTTCTCCTTTCCCACAGTTTCAAGCTCGTACTTTGTGGCCCAACTGAGCTTGAGCCTCTCACTCTTTCATGATGTACTGATATATTGTCATTCTGATCTTTGAAAACAGTTGGGGATATAGCTCAGTGGTAGAGCATTTGACTGCAGATCAAGAGGTCCCTGGTTCAAATCCGGGTGTCCCCTAAACCTATTTTGGTTTTGGTGTTTGTAGCTGGGATCTTTCATAAAGTCCCTATGGATCACCATTGACAGAGTCAGTGTTCAGTTGGATCTTATACTTTATTAGCATTACAGTGTCACTGCTCAAAACCTGGGAATAAATGCATTTTTACACAGGGCGTGGGAACTTTCTGAAACATCATTGATTTATTTTGGAATCCGGCTCTTCCTTTCACAGCTTCAAGCAAAGAGAATCACTATGAAAACAATTGAAAACTTTGTTATACAGTTTGGTGCTTCCTTGTAGCGCACTAAAGAAATGGCATAGTATACTCGGCAGCGCTGCAGTCAATCTATTTCTCATTTAACCTGTGTCCTCAGTCTTACATATATTCCTCCTCTCCTCTGTGCATACAAAATATGTGTTTGTTTAAAGCACTTCATTCTTGTGCAACGTAGAAACTATTTAATTTCTCCTTAAAACCTCTGCCTACGTGCAAAATGTATGAACCCTCGTTGCAGATGAAAAAAGGCTGGCTCGAAGACTCAGGCCATTTTCGAACACAAAATGGCCTTTTCTGATATATTAAATTGATGGTACTTGAAAGGGACGTTTGGGTGTACCTTCCAAATACCAAATTGCAGTGGTATGTAGAAATGTTTTTCGTCCATCATTTGGCCCAAAACAATCATACTTCACCACCATCTCGGTGATTGTGGTAACCAATCCGCGAAAGGATAAGGCGTCCCGTAAAAACCTCTTCCCCTTTGAGAATGTTTCAAAACAAGCATTTTATGTACAGGCATTGGTCCTATGGACCACTGCCTGTTCAAATAAAATAACAATGAAACATATAAATATTTTTTTTAAACGATCCCGTTTTCCTTCAATAAATAATATTAAGAACTACTTCTCCTGTTCCACAGTTTCAAGCTTGTACTTTCCGGCCCAACTGAGCATGATGCTCACACTCTTTCATGAGGTACTGATATATTTTCATTCCGACTCTCACAAACAGGTGGGGATATAGCTCAGTGGTAGATCATTTGACTGCAGATCAAGAGGTCCCTGGTTCAAATCCAGGTGTCCCCTTGGCCTGTTTTGGTTCTTGTGTTTGTAGCTGGGACTTTTCATAAAACCCATTTGGATCATCATTGACAGAGTCAGTGTTCGCTTGGATCTTACACTTTAACAGCATTACAATGTCACTGCTCAAAACCTGAGAGTAAATGCATTTTTATACAGGGCTCGGTATTCCGTATGGGAAATGTCTGAAAAAGCATTGATTTATTTTGGAATCTGGCTCTTCCTTTCACAGCACCAAACAAAGGGAATGGACTATGAAAGCAATTGGCAACTTTGTTTTACAGTTTAGTGCTTCCTTCAATCGCACTACAGAAATTGGATAGAAAAGTGGGCAGCAATGCAGTCAATCTATTCCTCATTTAACCTGTGTCCTCAGTCTTACATGTATTCCACCTCTTCTCTGTGCATACAAAGTATGTGTTTGTTTGAAGCACTTCATTTTTGTGCAATGCATAATCTATTTACTTTCTACTAAAATACGCTGCCCACGTACAAGATGTACGAACCCTAGTTGCAGGTGCAAGCAGGCTGGTCTGAGAAACCAGGCCATTTGCGAACACAAAATAGCTTTTTCTGATGTATTAAATCGAAGGTACATGAAAGGGGTGTTTGGTTGTACCTTCAAATACCAAATTGTAGTGGTATGCAGAAATGTTTTTTCACCGTAATTTGGCCTAAAACAATCATACTTCACCACCATATCAGTGATTGTGGTAATCAATCCACAAAGATAAGTAGTCTCGTAAAAACCTCTTCCCCTTTGAGAATGTTTCAAAACAAACATTTTAATTACAGATATTGGTCCTATGGACCACTGCCTATTCAAATAAAATAACAATTAAACATATACATTTTGTTTTTTAAATGATCCTGTTGTCCTTTAATTAATAATATTAAGAACTACTTCTCCTTTTCCACAGTTTCAAGCTCGTACTTTGTGGCCCAACTGAGCTTGAGCCTCTCACTCTTTCATGATGTACTGATATATTGTCATTCTGATCTTTGAAAACAGTTGGGGATATAGCTCAGTGGTATAGCATTTGACTGCAGATCAAGAGGTCCCTGGTTCAAATCCGGGTGTCCCCTAAACCTATTTTGGTTTTGGTGTTTGTAGCTGGGATCTTTCATAAAGTCCCTATGGATCACCATTGACAGAGTCAGTGTTCAGTTGGATCTTATACTTTATTAGCATTACAGTGTCACTGCTCAAAACCTGGGAATAAATGCATTTTTACACAGGGCGTGGGAACTTTCTGAAACATCATTGATTTATTTTGGAATCCGGCTCTTCCTTTCACAGCTTCAAGCAAAGAGAATCACTATGAAAACAATTGAAAACTTTGTTATACAGTTTGTTGCTTCCTTGTAGCGCACTAAAGAAATGGCATAGTATACTCGGCAGCGCTGCAGTCAATCTATTTCTCATTTAACCTGTGTCCTCAGTCTTACATATATTCCTCCTCTCCTCTGTGCATACAAAATATGTGTTTGTTTAAAGCACTTCATTCTTGTGCAACGTAGAAACTATTTAATTTCTCCTTAAAACCTCTGCCTACGTGCAAAATGTATGAACCCTCGTTGCAGATGAAAAAAGGCTGGCTCGAAGACTCAGGCCATTTTCGAACACAAAATGGCCTTTTCTGATATATTAAATTGATGGTACTTGAAAGGGACGTTTGGGTGTACCTTCCAAATACCAAATTGCAGTGGTATGTAGAAATGTTTTTCGTCCATCATTTGGCCCAAAACAATCATACTTCACCACCATCTCGATGATTGTGGTAACCAATCCGCGAAAGGATAAGGCGTCCCGTAAAAACCTCTTCCCCTTTGAGAATGTTTCAAAACAAGCATTTTATGTACAGGCATTGGTCCTATGGACCACTGCCTGTTCAAATAAAATAACAATGAAACATATAAATATTTTTTTAAAACGATCCCGTTTTCCTTCAATAAATAATATTAAGAACTACTTCTCCTGTTCCACAGTTTCAAGCTTGTACTTTCCGGCCCAACTGAGCATGATGCTCACACTCTTTCATGAGGTACTGATATATTTTCATTCCGACTCTCACAAACAGGTGGGGATATAGCTCAGTGGTAGAGCATTTGACTGCAGATCAAGAGGTCCCTGGTTCAAATCCAGGTGTCCCCTTGGCCTGTTTTCGTTCTTGTGTTTGTAGCTGGGACTTTTCATAAAACCCCTTTGGATCATCATTGACAGAGTCAGTGTTCGCTTGGATCTTACACTTTAACAGCATTACAATGTCACTGCTCAAAACCTGAGAGTAAATGCATTTTTATACAGGGCTCGGTATTCCGTATGGGAAATGTCTGAAAAAGCATTGATTTATTTTGGAATCTGGCTCTTCCTTTCACAGCACCAAACAAAGGGAATGGACTATGAAAGCAATTGGCAACTTTGTTTTACAGTTTAGTGCTTCCTTCGATCGCACTACAGAAATGGCATAGAAAAGTGGGCAGCAATGCAGTCAATCTATTCCTCATTTAACCTGTGTCCTCAGTCTTACATGTATTCCACCTCTTCTCTGTGCATACAAAGTATGTGTTTGTTTGAAGCACTTCATTTTTGTGCAATGCATAATCTATTTACTTTCTACTAAAATACGCTGCCCACGTACAAGATGTACGAACCCTAGTTGCAGGTGCAAGCAGGCTGGTCTGAGAAACCAGGCCATTTGCGAACACAAAATAGCTTTTTCTGATGTATTAAATCGAAGGTACATGAAAGGGGTGTTTGGTTGTACCTTCAAATACCAAATTGTAGTGGTATGCAGAAATGTTTTTTCACCGTAATTTGGCCCAAAACAATCATACTTCACCACCATATCAGTGATTGTGGTAATCAATCCACAAAGATAAGTAGTCTCGTAAAAACCTCTTCCCCTTTGAGAATGTTTCAAAACAAACATTTTAATTACAGATATTGGTCCTATGGACCACTGCCTATTCAAATAAAATAACAATTAAACATATACATTTTGTTTTTTAAATGATCCTGTTTTCCTTTAATTAATAATATTAAGAACTACTTCTCCTTTTCCACAGTTTCAAGCTCGTACTTTGTGGCCCAACTGAGCTTGAGCCTCTCACTCTTTCATGATGTACTGATATATTGTCATTCTGATCTTTGAAAACAGTTGGGGATATAGCTCAGTGGTAGAGCATTTGACTGCAGATCAAGAGGTCCCTGGTTCAAATCCGGGTGTCCCCTAAGCCTATTTTGGTTTTGGTGTTTGTAGCTGGGATCTTTCATAAAGTCCCTATGGATCACCATTGACAGAGTCAGTGTTCAGTTGGATCTTATACTTTATTAGCATTACAGTGTCACTGCTCAAAACCTGGGAATAAATGCATTTTTACACAGGGCGTGGGAACTTTCTGAAACATCATTGATTTATTTTGGAATCCGGCTCTTCCTTTCACAGCTTCAAGCAAAGAGAATCACTATGAAAACAATTGAAAACTTTGTTATACAGTTTGGTGCTTCCTTGTAGCGCACTAAAGAAATGGCATAGTATACTCGGCAGCGCTGCAGTCAATCTATTTCTCATTTAACCTGTGTCCTCAGTCTTACATATATTCCTCCTCTCCTCTGTGCATACAAAATATGTGTTTGTTTAAAGCACTTCATTCTTGTGCAACGTAGAAACTATTTAATTTCTCCTTAAAACCTCTGCCTACGTGCAAAATGTATGAACCCTCGTTGCAGATGAAAAAAGGCTGGCTCGAAGACTCAGGCCATTTTCGAACACAAAATGGCCTTTTCTGATATATTAAATTGATGGTACTTGAAAGGGACGTTTGGGTGTACCTTCCAAATACCAAATTGCAGTGGTATGTAGAAATGTTTTTCGTCCATCATTTGGCCCAAAACAATCATACTTCACCACCATCTCGGTGATTGTGGTAACCAATCCGCGAAAGGATAAGGCGTCCCGTAAAAACCTCTTCCCCTTTGAGAATGTTTCAAAACAAGCATTTTATGTACAGGCATTGGTCCTATGGACCACTGCCTGTTCAAATAAAATAACAATGAAACATATAAATATTTTTTTTAAACGATCCCGTTTTCCTTCAATAAATAATATTAAGAACTACTTCTCCTGTTCCACAGTTTCAAGCTTGTACTTTCCGGCCCAACTGAGCATGATGCTCACACTCTTTCATGAGGTACTGATATATTTTCATTCCGACTCTCACAAACAGGTGGGGATATAGCTCAGTGGTAGAGCATTTGACTGCAGATCAAGAGGTCCCTTGTTCAAATCCAGGTGTCCCCTTGGCCTGTTTTCGTTCTTGTGTTTGTAGCTGGGACTTTTCATAAAACCCCTTTGGATCATCATTGACAGAGTCAGTGTTCGCTTGGATCTTACACTTTAACAGCATTACAATGTCACTGCTCAAAACCTGAGAGTAAATGCATTTTTATACAGGGCTCGGTATTCCGTATGGGAAATGTCTGAAAAAGCATTGATTTATTTTGGAATCTGGCTCTTCCTTTCACAGCACCAAACAAAGGGAATGGACTATGAAAGCAATTGGCAACTTTGTTTTACAGTTTAGTGCTTCCTTCAATCGCACTACAGAAATTGCATAGAAAAGTGGGCAGCAATGCAGTCAATCTATTCCTCATTTAACCTGTGTCCTCAGTCTTACATGTATTCCACCTCTTCTCTGTGCATACAAAGTATGTGTTTGTTTGAAGCACTTCATTTTTGTGCAATGCATAATCTATTTACTTTCTACTAAAATACGCTGCCCACGTACAAGATGTACGAACCCTAGTTGCAGGTGCAAGCAGGCTGGTCTGAGAAACCAGGCCATTTGCGAACACAAAATAGCTTTTTCTGATGTATTAAATCGAAGGTACATGCAAGGGGTGTTTGGTTGTACCTTCAAATACCAAATTGTAGTGGTATGCAGAAATGTTTTTTCACCGTAATTTGGCCCAAAACAATCATACTTCACCACCATATCAGTGATTGTGGTAATCAATCCACAAAGATAAGTAGTCTCGTAAAAACCTCTTCCCCTTTGAGAATGTTTCAAAACAAACATTTTAATTACAGATATTGGTCCTATGGACCACTGCCTATTCAAATAAAATAACAATTAAACATATACATTTTGTTTTTTTAAATGATCCTGTTTTCCTTTAATTAATAATATTAAGAACTACTTCTCCTTTTCCACAGTTTCAAGCTCGTACTTTGTGGCCCAACTGAGCTTGAGCCTCTCACTCTTTCATGATGTACTGATATATTGTCATTCTGATCTTTGAAAACAGTTGGGGATATAGCTCAGTGGTAGAGCATTTGACTGCAGATCAAGAGGTCCCTGGTTTAAATCCGGGTGTCCCCTAAACCTATTTTGGTTTTGGTGTTTGTAGCTGGGATCTTTCTTAAAGTCCCTATGGATCACCATTGACAGAGTCAGTGTTCAGTTGGATCTTATACTTTATTAGCATTACAGTGTCACTGCTCAAATCCTGGGAATAAATGCATTTTTACACAGGGCGTGGGAACTTTCTGAAACATCATTGATTTATTTTGGAATCCGGCTCTTCCTTTCACAGCTTCAAGCAAAGAGAATCACTATGAAAACAATTGAAAACTTTGTTATACAGTTTGTTGCTTCCTTGTAGCGCACTAAAGAAATGGCATAGTATACTCGGCAGCGCTGCAGTCAATCTATTTCTCATTTAACCTGTGTCCTCAGTCTTACATATATTCCTCCTCTCCTCTGTGCATACAAAATATGTGTTTGTTTAAAGCACTTCATTCTTGTGCAACGTAGAAACTATTTAATTTCTCCTTAAAACCTCTGCCTACGTGCAAAATGTATGAACCCTCGTTGCAGATGAAAAAAGGCTGGCTCGAAGACTCAGGCCATTTTCGAACACAAAATGGCCTTTTCTGATATATTAAATTGATGGTACTTGAAAGGGACGTTTGGGTGTACCTTCCAAATACCAAATTGCAGTGGTATGTAGAAATGTTTTTCGTCCATCATTTGGCCCAAAACAATCATACTTCACCACCATCTCGGTGATTGTGGTAACCAATCCGCGAAAGGATAAGGCGTCCCGTAAAAACCTCTTCCCCTTTGAGAATGTTTCAAAACAAGCATTTTATGTACAGGCATTGGTCCTATGGACCACTGCCTGTTCAAATAAAATAACAATGAAACATATAAATATTTTTTTTAAACGATCCCGTTTTCCTTCAATAAATAATATTAAGAACTACTTCTCCTGTTCCACAGTTTCAAGCTTGTACTTTCCGGCCCAACTGAGCATGATGCTCACACTCTTTCATGAGGTACTGATATATTTTCATTCCGACTCTCACAAACAGGTGGGGATATAGCTCAGTGGTAGAGAATTTGACTGCAGATCAAGAGGTCCCTGGTTCAAATCCAGGTGTCCCCTTGGCCTGTTTTCGTTCTTGTGTTTGTAGCTGGGACTTTTCATAAAACCCCTTTGGATCATCATTGACAGAGTCAGTGTTCGCTTGGATCTTACACTTTAACAGCATTACAATGTCACTGCTCAAAACCTGAGAGTAAATGCATTTTTATACAGGGCTCGGTATTCCGTATGGGAAATGTCTGAAAAAGCATTGATTTATTTTGGAATCTGGCTCTTCCTTTCACAGCACCAAACAAAGGGAATGGACTATGAAAGCAATTGGCAACTTTGTTTTACAGTTTAGTGCTTCCTTCGATCGCACTACAGAAATGGCATAGAAAAGTGGGCAGCAATGCAGTCAATCTATTCCTCATTTAACCTGTGTCCTCAGTCTTACATGTATTCCACCTCTTCTCTGTGCATACAAAGTATGTGTTTGTTTGAAGCACTTCATTTTTGTGCAATGCATAATCTATTTACTTTCTACTAAAATACGCTGCCCACGTACAAGATGTACGAACCCTAGTTGCAGGTGCAAGCAGGCTGGTCTGAGAAACCAGGCCATTTGCGAACACAAAATAGCTTTTTCTGATGTATTAAATCGAAGGTACATGAAAGGGGTGTTTGGTTGTACCTTCAAATACCAAATTGTAGTGGTATGCAGAAATGTTTTTTCACCGTAATTTGGCCCAAAACAATCATACTTCACCACCATATCAGTGATTGTGGTAATCAATCCACAAAGATAAGTAGTCTCGTAAAAACCTCTTCCCCTTTGAGAATGTTTCAAAACAAACATTTTAATTACAGATATTGGTCCTATGGACCACTGCCTATTCAAATAAAATAACAATTAAACATATACATTTTGTTTTTTAAATGATCCTGTTTTCCTTTAATTAATAATATTAAGAACTACTTCTCCTTTTCCACAGTTTCAAGCTCGTACTTTGTGGCCCAACTGAGCTTGAGCCTCTCACTCTTTCATGATGTACTGATATATTGTCATTCTGATCTTTGAAAACAGTTGGGGATATAGCTCAGTGGTAGAGCATTTGACTGCAGATCAAGAGGTCCCTGGTTCAAATCCGGGTGTCCCCTAAACCTATTTTGGTTTTGGTGTTTGTAGCTGGGATCTTTCATAAAGTCCCTATGGATCACCATTGACAGAGTCAGTGTTCAGTTGGATCTTATACTTTATTAGCATTACAGTGTCACTGCTCAAAACCTGGGAATAAATGCATTTTTACACAGGGCGTGGGAACTTTCTGAAACATCATTGATTTATTTTGGAATCCGGCTCTTCCTTTCACAGCTTCAAGCAAAGAGAATCACTATGAAAACAATTGAAAACTTTGTTATACAGTTTGGTGCTTCCTTGTAGCGCACTAAAGAAATGGCATAGTATACTCGGCAGCGCTGCAGTCAATCTATTTCTCATTTAACCTGTGTCCTCAGTCTTACATATATTCCTCCTCTCCTCTGTGCATACAAAATATGTGTTTGTTTAAAGCACTTCATTCTTGTGCAACGTAGAAACTATTTAATTTCTCCTTAAAACCTCTGCCTACGTGCAAAATGTATGAACCCTCGTTGCAGATGAAAAAAGGCTGGCTCGAAGACTCAGGCCATTTTCGAACACAAAATGGCCTTTTCTGATATATTAAATTGATGGTACTTGAAAGGGACGTTTGGGTGTACCTTCCAAATACCAAATTGCAGTGGTATGTAGAAATGTTTTTCGTCCATCATTTGGCCCAAAACAATCATACTTCACCACCATCTCGGTGATTGTGGTAACCAATCCGCGAAAGGATAAGGCGTCCCGTAAAAACCTCTTCCCCTTTGAGAATGTTTCAAAACAAGCATTTTATGTACAGGCATTGGTCCTATGGACCACTGCCTGTTCAAATAAAATAACAATGAAACATATAAATATTTTTTTTAAACGATCCCGTTTTCCTTCAATAAATAATATTAAGAACTACTTCTCCTGTTCCACAGTTTCAAGCTTGTACTTTCCGGCCCAACTGAGCATGATGCTCACACTCTTTCATGAGGTACTGATATATTTTCATTCCGACTCTCACAAACAGGTGGGGATATAGCTCAGTGGTAGAGCATTTGACTGCAGATCAAGAGGTCCCTTGTTCAAATCCAGGTGTCCCCTTGGCCTGTTTTCGTTCTTGTGTTTGTAGCTGGGACTTTTCATAAAACCCCTTTGGATCATCATTGACAGAGTCAGTGTTCGCTTGGATCTTACACTTTAACAGCATTACAATGTCACTGCTCAAAACCTGAGAGTAAATGCATTTTTATACAGGGCTCGGTATTCCGTATGGGAAATGTCTGAAAAAGCATTGATTTATTTTGGAATCTGGCTCTTCCTTTCACAGCACCAAACAAAGGGAATGGACTATGAAAGCAATTGGCAACTTTGTTTTACAGTTTAGTGCTTCCTTCAATCGCACTACAGAAATTGCATAGAAAAGTGGGCAGCAATGCAGTCAATCTATTCCTCATTTAACCTGTGTCCTCAGTCTTACATGTATTCCACCTCTTCTCTGTGCATACAAAGTATGTGTTTGTTTGAAGCACTTCATTTTTGTGCAATGCATAATCTATTTACTTTCTACTAAAATACGCTGCCCACGTACAAGATGTACGAACCCTAGTTGCAGGTGCAAGCAGGCTGGTCTGAGAAACCAGGCCATTTGCGAACACAAAATAGCTTTTTCTGATGTATTAAATCGAAGGTACATGCAAGGGGTGTTTGGTTGTACCTTCAAATACCAAATTGTAGTGGTATGCAGAAATGTTTTTTCACCGTAATTTGGCCCAAAACAATCATACTTCACCACCATATCAGTGATTGTGGTAATCAATCCACAAAGATAAGTAGTCTCGTAAAAACCTCTTCCCCTTTGAGAATGTTTCAAAACAAACATTTTAATTACAGATATTGGTCCTATGGACCACTGCCTATTCAAATAAAATAACAATTAAACATATACATTTTGTTTTTTTAAATGATCCTGTTTTCCTTTAATTAATAATATTAAGAACTACTTCTCCTTTTCCACAGTTTCAAGCTCGTACTTTGTGGCCCAACTGAGCTTGAGCCTCTCACTCTTTCATGATGTACTGATATATTGTCATTCTGATCTTTGAAAACAGTTGGGGATATAGCTCAGTGGTAGAGCATTTGACTGCAGATCAAGAGGTCCCTGGTTTAAATCCGGGTGTCCCCTAAACCTATTTTGGTTTTGGTGTTTGTAGCTGGGATCTTTCATAAAGTCCCTATGGATCACCATTGACAGAGTCAGTGTTCAGTTGGATCTTATACTTTATTAGCATTACAGTGTCACTGCTCAAATCCTGGGAATAAATGCATTTTTACACAGGGCGTGGGAACTTTCTGAAACATCATTGATTTATTTTGGAATCCGGCTCTTCCTTTCACAGCTTCAAGCAAAGAGAATCACTATGAAAACAATTGAAAACTTTGTTATACAGTTTGTTGCTTCCTTGTAGCGCACTAAAGAAATGGCATAGTATACTCGGCAGCGCTGCAGTCAATCTATTTCTCATTTAACCTGTGTCCTCAGTCTTACATATATTCCTCCTCTCCTCTGTGCATACAAAATATGTGTTTGTTTAAAGCACTTCATTCTTGTGCAACGTAGAATCTATTTAATTTCTCCTTAAAACCTCTGCCTACGTGCAAAATGTATGAACCCTCGTTGCAGATGAAAAAAGGCTGGCTCGAAGACTCAGGCCATTTTCGAACACAAAATGGCCTTTTCTGATATATTAAATTGATGGTACTTGAAAGGGACGTTTGGGTGTACCTTCCAAATACCAAATTGCAGTGGTATGTAGAAATGTTTTTCGTCCATCATTTGGCCCAAAACAATCATACTTCACCACCATCTCGGTGATTGTGGTAACCAATCCGCGAAAGGATAAGGCGTCCCGTAAAAACCTCTTCCCCTTTGAGAATGTTTCAAAACAAGCATTTTATGTACAGGCATTGGTCCTATGGACCACTGCCTGTTCAAATAAAATAACAATGAAACATATAAATATTTTTTTTAAACGATCCCGTTTTCCTTCAATAAATAATATTAAGAACTACTTCTCCTGTTCCACAGTTTCAAGCTTGTACTTTCCGGCCCAACTGAGCATGATGCTCACACTCTTTCATGAGGTACTGATATATTTTCATTCCGACTCTCACAAACAGGTGGGGATATAGCTCAGTGGTAGAGCATTTGACTGCAGATCAAGAGGTCCCTGGTTCAAATCCAGGTGTCCCCTTGGCCTGTTTTCGTTCTTGTGTTTGTAGCTGGGACTTTTCATAAAACCCCTTTGGATCATCATTGACAGAGTCAGTGTTCGCTTGGATCTTACACTTTAACAGCATTACAATGTCACTGCTCAAAACCTGTCAGGAATCACGGGAGGTTTCCTCCTTCTACTCCCACTGTGGCTACCATTTTCTCATTACAAACCCATTTGAAAGCAAGTAACCTTTTTAGTTGGAGCAATTGCTGGCATCGCAGAAATTCCAACATGGCTGCCAACTTTCCGATTTCTGCAACTGCTTACTGCAGTTTAGCAGTCTAGTGTTTCTTAGTACCAACTGCCTGAAGAATGTTCTTCAACATTCCTCAGTGCACTTCACTGAAGAGATTAACCGGAGAACACCTGTTTACCAGTCGTCGTGGAAGATAGGGTAGAAGCGGCACCTCGGGATTAGATTCGCCGGTCACCTTACACTTCAAGAATCAGGTTAGCATTGTAACCAGTTGTGAAATAACATTATTCTGAGAGAGGCCTTTTTCGTGATAAAAATTAACTAATTAAAAATCTAGTCATGTAATAAAAATCGTTAAGGAAATCAAGAAACTGAAGTCCTTGCTAAGAACCTCTCTAGGTACTCTATAGTATTTTATGACGCATTTCTCAAGTGTGAGCGTTCCGTTATTATTTAACGCTGCACACACACGGAAGTACCTTGGAGATAGAGTTCAAGGTTATCTCCTGTAAATTAGTACCATTTGACCAGAGCGAGCTTCACGAACAGCTGGCGCTTGTTTGTTCTAGTCTTTGAAACTTGAGACGGAGGCAGCTGAGTCAGTCTCCTCACAGCCCTAAACACGAACAACAGGAAAACGCTTGCGTATTTTCAAGCAGCGTTACACAGACTATTATTCGAAGCCTTGCTTGAGGGAAGGTTATTCCAAACTAAAATTGTCCTTCATATTTACTGAAACGCGAGGGAGACTCGGCGTTAGTCACCATAGAACTTCCAAGTTCAAAAGGTGACATTAGTACGCGTCAGCAGCAAATAAACGCGTTACCCCTAAGAACCTCCTAATTGTTTGAGGCGCTTTTCTAGCTTAAAAAGATAAAAGGAAAAGTCCAATTAAAACTCCAATAGGTCAGCACTTTCACTTCTTGGGCCATAACGCTAAAAAGTAGCCAACTAAGCAATAGAGGAGTATTCTTGGACATTACTAAATAGAAGTCAGAATCAAACTCCCGGCAACTTTCATACAAAGGCTTCACCAGATTCTCATACAGTGAGTGGAAAGAGAGAAGGGTTAAAGCGGCCACATACACACGATAGAATTAGGAAATACTCACCATAATTTTTTCTCTCGCTTCAGTATCGAATCATAACCAGAGAGACACAACCTGAAAAAGAAAAAGAATAGAGAACAGTGTGAAGACGTCTCCTCATACAAGCTACACATGAGAGAGATAGAAGAGAGGCAAGCCCAAAAACACCATCCTGGTAAGATAAGTTATCTATAGTTAAAAATACAGTAAGTTATAAAAGCAAAAGGACAGTTAATGATATGAGATAAATGTTATAGCCTGAAGAAAAGAACAATAGAAGACGAAGCAGACTTGGCAGAGTTTTTGGAGCTGTCTCTTCTCGTCCCATTCCCCTTTCCCCCCTGGGAACTTACCTGCGAAGGATGTCTAAAAATACCTAGCGGGAAGTTCTTAGAGGGGCATTGGTACCTAGCTTCATTCTGCTCCTGTGCAGTCCGGTGCCTGTAGAAGACACCTCCTGACAAAACCTGAGAGTAAATGCATTTTTATACAGGGCTCGGTATTCCGTATGGGAAATGTCTGAAAAAGCATTGATTTATTTTGGAATCTGGCTCTTCCTTTCACAGCACCAAACAAAGGGAATGGACTATGAAAGCAATTGGCAACTTTGTTTTACAGTTTAGTGCTTCCTTCAATCGCACTACAGAAATTGCATAGAAAAGTGGGCAGCAATGCAGTCAATCTATTCCTCATTTAACCTGTGTCCTCAGTCTTACATGTATTCCACCTCTTCTCTGTGCATACAAAGTATGTGTTTGTTTGAAGCACTTCATTTTTGTGCAATGCATAATCTATTTACTTTCTACTAAAATACGCTGCCCACGTACAAGATGTACGAACCCTAGTTGCAGGTGCAAGCAGGCTGGTCTGAGAAACCAGGCCATTTGCGAACACAAAATAGCTTTTTCTGATGTATTAAATCGAAGGTACATGCAAGGGGTGTTTGGTTGTACCTTCAAATACCAAATTGTAGTGGTATGCAGAAATGTTTTTTCACCGTAATTTGGCCCAAAACAATCATACTTCACCACCATATCAGTGATTGTGGTAATCAATCCACAAAGATAAGTAGTCTCGTAAAAACCTCTTCCCCTTTGAGAATGTTTCAAAACAAACATTTTAATTACAGATATTGGTCCTATGGACCACTGCCTATTCAAATAAAATAACAATTAAACATATACATTTTGTTTTTTTAAATGATCCTGTTTTCCTTTAATTAATAATATTAAGAACTACTTCTCCTTTTCCACAGTTTCAAGCTCGTACTTTGTGGCCCAACTGAGCTTGAGCCTCTCACTCTTTCATGATGTACTGATATATTGTCATTCTGATCTTTGAAAACAGTTGGGGATATAGCTCAGTGGTAGAGCATTTGACTGCAGATCAAGAGGTCCCTGGTTTAAATCCGGGTGTCCCCTAAACCTATTTTGGTTTTGGTGTTTGTAGCTGGGATCTTTCATAAAGTCCCTATGGATCACCATTGACAGAGTCAGTGTTCAGTTGGATCTTATACTTTATTAGCATTACAGTGTCACTGCTCAAAACCTGGGAATAAATGCATTTTTACACAGGGCGTGGGAACTTTCTGAAACATCATTGATTTATTTTGGAATCCCGCTCTTCCTTTCACAGCTTCAAGCAAAGAGAATCACTATGAAAACAATTGAAAACTTTGTTATACAGTTTGGTGCTTCCTTGTAGCGCACTAAAGAAATGGCATAGTATACTCGGCAGCGCTGCAGTCAATCTATTTCTCATTTAACCTGTGTCCTCAGTCTTACATATATTCCTCCTCTCCTCTGTGCATACAAAATATGTGTTTGTTTAAAGCACTTCATTCTTGTGCAACGTAGAAACTATTTAATTTCTCCTTAAAACCTCTGCCTACGTGCAAAATGTATGAACCCTCGTTGCAGATGAAAAAAGGCTGGCTCGAAGACTCAGGCCATTTTCGAACACAAAATGGCCTTTTCTGATATATTAAATTGATGGTACTTGAAAGGGACGTTTGGGTGTACCTTCCAAATACCAAATTGCAGTGGTATGTATAAATGTTTTTCGTCCATCATTTGGCCCAAAACAATCATACTTCACCACCATCTCGGTGATTGTGGTAACCAATCCGCGAAAGGATAAGGCGTCCCGTAAAAACCTCTTCCCCTTTGAGAATGTTTCAAAACAAGCATTTTATGTACAGGCATTGGTCCTATGGACCACTGCCTGTTCAAATAAAATAACAATGAAACATATAAATATTTTTATTAAACGATCCCGTTTTCCTTCAATAAATAATATTAAGAACTACTTCTCCTGTTCCACAGTTTCAAGCTTGTACTTTCCGGCCCAACTGAGCATGATGCTCACACTCTTTCATGAGGTACTGATATATTTTCATTCCGACTCTCACAAACAGGTGGGGATATAGCTCAGTGGTAGAGCATTTGACTGCAGATCAAGAGGTCCCTGGTTCAAATCCAGGAGTCCCCTTGGTCTGTTTTGGTTCTTGTGTTTGTAGGTGGGACTTTTCATAAAACCCCTTTGGATCATCATTGACAGAGTCAGTGTTCGCTTGGATCTTACACTTTAACAGCATTACAATGTCACTGCTCAAAACCTGAGAGTAAATGCATTTTTATACAGGGCTCGGTATTCCGTATGGGAAATGTCTGAAAAAGCATTGATTTATTTTGGAATCTGGCTCTTCCTTTCACAGCACCAAACAAAGGGAATGGACTATGAAAGCAATTGGCAACTTTGTTTTACAGTTTAGTGCTTCCTTCAATCGCACTACAGAAATTGCATAGAAAAGTGGGCAGCAATGCAGTCAATCTATTCCTCATTTAACCTGTGTCCTCAGTCTTACATGTATTCCACCTCTTCTCTGTGCATACAAAGTATGTGTTTGTTTGAAGCACTTCATTTTTGTGCAATGCATAATCTATTTACTTTCTACTAAAATACGCTGCCCACGTACAAGATGTACGAACCCTAGTTGCAGGTGCAAGCAGGCTGGTCTGAGAAACCAGGCCATTTGCGAACACAAAATAGCTTTTTCTGATGTATTAAATCGAAGGTACATGAAAGGGGTGTTTGGTTGTACCTTCAAATACCAAATTGTAGTGGTATGCAGAAATGTTTTTTCACCGTAATTTGGCCCAAAACAATCATACTTCACCACCATATCAGTGATTGTGGTAATCAATCCACAAAGATAAGTAGTCTCGTAAAAACCTCTTCCCCTTTGAGAATGTTTCAAAACAAACATTTTAATTACAGATATTGGTCCTATGGACCACTGCCTATTCAAATAAAATAACAATTAAACATATACATTTTGTTTTTTAAATGATCCTGTTTTCCTTTAATTAATAATATTAAGAACTACTTCTCCTTTTCCACAGTTTCAAGCTCGTACTTTGTGGCCCAACTGAGCTTGAGCCTCTCACTCTTTCATGATGTACTGATATATTGTCATTCTGATTTTTGAAAACAGTTGGGGATATAGCTCAGTGGTAGAGCATTTGACTGCAGATCAAGAGGTCCCTGGTTCAAATCCGGGTGTCCCCTAAACCTATTTTGGTTTTGGTGTTTGTAGCTGGGATCTTTCATAAAGTCCCTATGGATCACCATTGACAGAGTCAGTGTTCAGTTGGATCTTATACTTTATTAGCATTACAGTGTCACTGCTCAAAACCTGGGAATAAATGCATTTTTACACAGGGCGTGGGAACTTTCTGAAACATCATTGATTTATTTTGGAATCCGGCTCTTCCTTTCACAGCTTCAAGCAAAGAGAATCACTATGAAAACAATTGAAAACTTTGTTATACAGTTTGGTGCTTCCTTGTAGCGCACTAAAGAAATGGCATAGTATACTCGGCAGCGCTGCAGTCAATCTATTTCTCATTTAACCTGTGTCCTCAGTCTTACATATATTCCTCCTCTCCTCTGTGCATACAAAATATGTGTTTGTTTAAAGCACTTCATTCTTGTGCAACGTAGAAACTATTTAATTTCTCCTTAAAACCTCTGCCTACGTGCAAAATGTATGAACCCTCGTTGCAGATGAAAAAAGGCTGGCTCGAAGACTCAGGCCATTTTCGAACACAAAATGGCCTTTTCTGATATATTAAATTGATGGTACTTGAAAGGGACGTTTGGGTGTACCTTCCAAATACCAAATTGCAGTGGTATGTAGAAATGTTTTTCGTCCATCATTTGGCCCAAAACAATCATACTTCACCACCATCTCGGTGATTGTGGTAACCAATCCGCGAAAGGATAAGGCGTCCCGTAAAAACCTCTTCCCCTTTGAGAATGTTTCAAAACAAGCATTTTATGTACAGGCATTGGTCCTATGGACCACTGCCTGTTCAAATAAAATAACAATGAAACATATAAATATTTTTTTTAAACGATCCCGTTTTCCTTCAATAAATAATATTAAGAACTACTTCTCCTGTTCCACAGTTTCAAGCTTGTACTTTCCGGCCCAACTGAGCATGATGCTCACACTCTTTCATGAGGTACTGATATATTTTCATTCCGACTCTAACAAACAGGTGGGGATATAGCTCAGTGGTAGAGCATTTGACTGCAGATCTAGAGGTCCCTGGTTCAAATCCAGGTGTCCCCTTGGCCTGTTTTGGTTCTTGTGTTTGTAGTTGGGACTTTTCATAAAACCCCTTTGGATCATCATTGACAGAGTCAGTGTTCGCTTGGATCTTACACTTTAACAGCATTACAATGTCACTGCTCAAAACCTGAGAGTAAATGCATTTTTATACAGGGCTCGGTATTCCGTATGGGAAATGTCTGAAAAAGCATTGATTTATTTTGGAATCTGGCTCTTCCTTTCACAGCACCAAACAAAGGGAATGGACTATAAAAGCAATTGGCAACTTTGTTTTACAGTTTAGTGCTTCCTTCAATCGCACTACAGAAATTGCATAGAAAAGTGGGCAGCAATGCAGTCAATCTATTCCTCATTTAACCTGTGTCCTCAGTCTTACATGTATTCCACCTCTTCTCTGTGCATACAAAGTATGTGTTTGTTTGAAGCACTTCATTTTTGTGCAATGCATAATCTATTTACTTTCTACTAAAATACGCTGCCCACGTACAAGATGTACGAACCCTAGTTGCAGGTGCAAGCAGGCTGGTCTGAGAAACCAGGCCATTTGCGAACACAAAATAGCTTTTTCTGATGTATTAAATCGAAGGTACATGCAAGGGGTGTTTGGTTGTACCTTCAAATACCAAATTGTAGTGGTATGCAGAAATGTTTTTTCACCGTAATTTGGCCCAAAACAATCATACTTCACCACCATATCAGTGATTGTGGTAATCAATCCACAAAGATAAGTAGTCTCGTAAAAACCTCTTCCCCTTTGAGAATGTTTCAAAACAAACATTTTAATTACAGATATTGGTCCTATGGACCATTGCCTATTCAAATAAAATAACAATTAAACATATACATTTTGTTTTTTTAAATGATCCTGTTTTCCTTTAATTAATAATATTAAGAACTACTTCTCCTTTTCCACAGTTTCAAGCTCGTACTTTGTGGCCCAACTGAGCTTGAGCCTCTCACTCTTTCATGATGTACTGATATATTGTCATTCTGATCTTTGAAAACAGTTGGGGATATAGCTCAGTGGTAGAGCATTTGACTGCAGATCAAGAGGTCCCTGGTTCAAATCCGGGTGTCCCCTAAACCTATTTTGGTTTTGGTGTTTGTAGCTGGGATCTTTCATAAAGTCCCTATGGATCACCATTGACAGAGTCAGTGTTCAGTTGGATCTTATACTTTATTAGCATTACAGTGTCACTGCTCAAAACCTGGGAATAAATGCATTTTTACACAGGGCGTGGGAACTTTCTGAAACATCATTGATTTATTTTGGAATCCGGCTCTTCCTTTCACAGCTTCAAGCAAAGAGAATCACTATGAAAACAATTGAAAACTTTGTTATACAGTTTGGTGCTTCCTTGTAGCGCACTAAAGAAATGGCATAGTATACTCGGCAGCGCTGCAGTCAATCTATTTCTCATTTAACCTGTGTCCTCAGTCTTACATATATTCCTCCTCTCCTCTGTGCATACAAAATATGTGTTTGTTTAAAGCACTTCATTCTTGTGCAACGTAGAAACTATTTAATTTCTCCTTAAAACCTCTGCCTACGTGCAAAATGTATGAACCCTCGTTGCAGATGAAAAAAGGCTGGCTCGAAGACTCAGGCCACTTTCGAACACAAAATGGCCTTTTCTGATATATTAAATTGATGGTACTTGAAAGGGACGTTTGGGTGTACCTTCCAAATACCAAATTGCAGTGGTATGTAGAAATGTTTTTCGTCCATCATTTGGCCCAAAACAATCATACTTCACCACCATCTCGGTGATTGTGGTAACCAATCCGCGAAAGGATAAGGCGTCCCGTAAAAACCTCTTCCCCTTTGAGAATGTTTCAAAACAAGCATTTTATGTACAGGCATTGGTCCTATGGACCACTGCCTGTTCAAATAAAATAACAATGAAACATATAAATATTTTTTTTAAACGATCCCGTTTTCCTTCAATAAATAATATTAAGAACTACTTCTCCTGTTCCACAGTTTCAAGCTTGTACTTTCCGGCCCAACTGAGCATGATGCTCACACTCTTTCATGAGGTACTGATATATTTTCATTCCGACACTCACAAACAGGTGGGGATATAGCTCAGTGGTAGAGCATTTGACTGCAGATCAAGAGGTCCCTGGTTCAAATCCAGGTGTCCCCTTGGCCTGTTTTGGTTCTTGTGTTTGTAGTTGGGACTTTTCATAAAACCCCTTTGGATCATCATTGACAGAGTCAGTGTTCGCTTGGATCTTACACTTTAACAGCATTACAATGTCACTGCTCAAAACCTGAGAGTAAATGCATTTTTATACAGGGCTCGGTATTCCGTATGGGAAATGTCTGAAAAAGCATTGATTTATTTTGGAATCTGGCTCTTCCTTTCACAGCACCAAACAAAGGGAATGGACTATAAAAGCAATTGGCAACTTTGTTTTACAGTTTAGTGCTTCCTTCAATCGCACTACAGAAATTGCATAGAAAAGTGGGAAGCAATGCAGTCAATCTATTCCTCATTTAACCTGTGTCCTCAGTCTTACATGTATTCCACCTCTTCTCTGTGCATACAAAGTATGTGTTTGTTTGAAGCACTTCATTTTTGTGCAATGCATAATCTATTTACTTTCTACTAAAATACGCTGCCCACGTACAAGATGTACGAACCCTAGTTGCAGGTGCAAGCAGGCTGGTCTGAGAAACCAGGCCATTTGCGAACACAAAATAGCTTTTTCTGATGTATTAAATCGAAGGTACATGCAAGGGGTGTTTGGTTGTACCTTCAAATACCAAATTGTAGTGGTATGCAGAAATGTTTTTTCACCGTAATTTGGCCCAAAACAATCATACTTCACCACCATATCAGTGATTGTGGTAATCAATCCACAAAGATAAGTAGTCTCGTAAAAACCTCTTCCCCTTTGAGAATGTTTCAAAACAAACATTTTAATTACAGATATTGGTCCTATGGACCACTGCCTATTCAAATAAAATAACAATTAAACATATACATTTTGTTTTTTTAAATGATCCTGTTTTCCTTTAATTAATAATATTAAGAACTACTTCTCCTTTTCCACAGTTTCAAGCTCGTACTTTGTGGCCCAACTGAGCTTGAGCCTCTCACTCTTTCATGATGTACTGATATATTGTCATTCTGATCTTTGAAAACAGTTGGGGATATAGCTCAGTGGTAGAGCATTTGACTGCAGATCAAGAGGTCCCTGGTTCAAATCCGGGTGTCCCTAAACCTATTTTGGTTTTGGTGTTTGTAGCTGGGATCTTTCATAAAGTCCCTATGGATCACCATTGACAGAGTCAGTGTTCAGTTGGATCTTATACTTTATTAACATTACAGTGTCACTGCTCAAAACCTGGGAATAAATGCATTTTTACACAGGGCGTGGGAACTTTCTGAAACATCATTGATTTATTTTGGAATCCGGCTCTTCCTTTCACAGCTTCAAGCAAAGAGAATCACTATGAAAACAATTGAAAACTTTGTTATACAGTTTGGTGCTTCCTTGTAGCGCACTAAAGAAATGGCATAGTATACTCGGCAGCGCTGCAGTCAATCTATTTCTCATTTAACCTGTGTCCTCAGTCTTACATATATTCCTCCTCTCCTCTGTGCATACAAAATATGTGTTTGTTTAAAGCACTTCATTCTTGTGCAACGTAGAAACTATTTAATTTCTCCTTAAAACCTCTGCCTACGTGCAAAATGTATGAACCCTCGTTGCAGATGAAAAAAGGCTGGCTCGAAGACTCAGGCCATTTTCGAACACAAAATGGCCTTTTCTGATATATTAAATTGATGGTACTTGAAAGGGACGTTTGGGTGTACCTTCCAAATACCAAATTGCAGTGGTATGTAGAAATGTTTTTCGTCCATCATTTGGCCCAAAACAATCATACTTCACCACCATCTCGGTGATTGTGGTAACCAATCCGCGAAAGGATAAGATGTCCCGTAAAAACCTCTTCCCCTTTGAGAATGTTTCAAAACAAGCATTTTATGAACAGGCATTGGTCCTATGGACCACTGCCTGTTCAAATAAAATAACAATGAAACATATAAATATTTTTATTAAACGATCCCGTTTTCCTTCAATAAATAATATTAAGAACTACTTCTCCTGTTCCACAGTTTCAAGCTTGTACTTTCCGGCCCAACTGAGCATGATGCTCACACTCTTTCATGAGGTACTGATATATTTTCATTCCGACTCTCACAAACAGGTGGGGATATAGCTCAGTGGTAGAGCATTTGACTGCAGATCAAGAGGTCCCTGGTTCAAATCCAGGTGTCCCCTTGGCCTGTTTTGGTTCTTGTGTTTGTAGTTGGGACTTTTCATAAAACCCCTTTGGATCATCATTGACAGAGTCAGTGTTCGCTTGGATCTTACACTTTAACAGCATTACAATGTCACTGCTCAAAACCTGAGAGTAAATGCATTTTTATACAGGGCTCGGTATTCCGTATGGGAAATGTCTGAAAAAGCATTGATTTATTTTGGAATCTGGCTCTTCCTTTCACAGCACCAAACAAAGGGAATGGACTATGAAAGCAATTGGCAACTTTGTTTTACAGTTTAGTGCTTCCTTCAATCGCACTACAGAAATTGCATAGAAAAGTGGGCAGCAATGCAGTCAATCTATTCCTCATTTAACCTGTGTCCTCAGTCTTACATGTATTCCACCTCTTCTCTGTGCATACAAAGTATGTGTTTGTTTGAAGCACTTCATTTTTGTGCAATGCATAATCTATTTACTTTCTACTAAAATACGCTGCCCACGTACAAGATGTACGAACCCTAGTTGCAGGTGCAAGCAGGCTGGTCTGAGAAACCAGGCCATTTGCGAACACAAAATAGCTTTTTCTGATGTATTAAATCGAAGGTACATGAAAGGGGTGTTTGGTTGTACCTTCAAATACCAAATTGTAGTGGTATGCAGAAATGTTTTTTCACCGTAATTTGGCCCAAAACAATCATACTTCACCACCATATCAGTGATTGTGGTAATCAATCCACAAAGATAAGTAGTCTCGTAAAAACCTCTTCCCCTTTGAGAATGTTTCAAAACAAACATTTTAATTACAGATATTGGTCCTATGGACCACTGCCTATTCAAATAAAATAACAATTAAACATATACATTTTGTTTTTTAAATGATCCTGTTTTCCTTTAATTAATAATATTGAGAACTACTTCTCCTTTTCCACAGTTTCAAGCTCGTACTTTGTGGCCCAACTGAGCTTGAGCCTCTCACTCTTTCATGATGTACTGATATATTGTCATTCTGATCTTTGAAAACAGTTGGGGATATAACTCAGTGGTAGAGCATTTGACTGCAGATCAAGAGGTCCCTGGTTCAAATCCGGGTGTCCCCTAAACCTATTTTGGTTTTGGTGTTTGTAGCTGGGATCTTTCATAAAGTCCCTATGGATCACCATTGAGAGAGTCAGTGTTCAGTTGGATCTTATACTTTATTAGCATTACAGTGTCACTGCTCAAAACCTGGGAATAAATGCATTTTTACACAGGGCGTGGGAACTTTCTGAAACATCATTGATTTATTTTGGAATCCGGCTCTTCCTTTCACAGCTTCAAGCAAAGAGAATCACTATGAAAACAATTGAAAACTTTGTTATACAGTTTGGTGCTTCCTTGCAGCGCACTAAAGAAATGGCATAGTATACTCGGCAGCGCTGCAGTCAATCTATTTCTCATTTAACCTGTGTCCTCAGTCTTACATATATTCCTCCTCTCCTCTGTGCATACAAAATATGTGTTTGTTTAAAGCACTTCATTCTTGTGCAACGTAGAAACTATTTAATTTCTCCTTAAAACCTCTGCCTACGTGCAAAATGTATGAACCCTCGTTGCAGATGAAAAAAGGCTGGCTCGAAGACTCAGGCCATTTTCGAACACAAAATGGCCTTTTCTGATATATTAAATTGATGGTACTTGAAAGGGACGTTTGGGTGTACCTTCCAAATACCAGATTGCAGTGGTATGTAGAAATGTTTTTCGTCCATCATTTGGCCCAAAACAATCATACTTCACCACCATCTCGGTGATTGTGGTAACCAATCCGCGAAAGGATAAGGCGTCCCGTAAAAACCTCTTCCCCTTTGAGAATGTTTCAAAACAAGCATTTTATGTACAGGCATTGGTCCTATGGACCACTGCCTGTTCAAATAAAATAACAATGAAACATATAAATATTTTTTTTAAACGATCCCGTTTTCCTTCAATAAATAATATTAAGAACTACTTCTCCTGTTCCACAGTTTCAAGCTTGTACTTTCCGGCCCAACTGAGCATGATGCTCACACTCTTTCATGAGGTACTGATATATTTTCATTCCGACTCTCACAAACAGGTGGGGATATAGCTCAGTGGTAGAGCATTTGACTGCAGATCAAGAGGTCCCTGGTTCAAATCCAGGTGTCCCCTTGGCCTGTTTTGGTTCTTGTGTTTGTAGTTGGGACTTTTCATAAAACCCCTTTGGATCATCATTGACAGAGTCAGTGTTCGCTTGGATCTTACACTTTAACAGCATTACAATGTCACTGCTCAAAACCTGAGAGTAAATGCATTTTTATACAGGGCTCGGTATTCCGTATGGGAAATGACTGAAAAACCATTGATTTATTTTGGAATCTGGCTCTTCCTTTCACAGCACCAAACAACGGGAATGGACTATAAAAGCAATTGGCAACTTTGTTTTACAGTTTAGTGCTTCCTTCAATCGCACTACAGAAATTGCATAGAAAAGTGGGCAGCAATGCAGTCAATCTATTCCTCATTTAACCTGTGTCCTCAGTCTTACATGTATTCCACCTCTTCTCTGTGCATACAAAGTATGTGTTTGTTTGAAGCACTTCATTTTTGTGCAATGCATAATCTATTTACTTTCTACTAAAATACGCTGCCCACGTACAAGATGTACGAACCCTAGTTGCAGGTGCAAGCAGGCTGGTCTGAGAAACCAGGCCATTTGCGAACACAAAATAGCTTTTTCTGATGTATTAAATCGAAGGTACATGCAAGGGGTGTTTGGTTGTACCTTCAAATACCAAATTGTAGTGGTATGCAGAAATGTTTTTTCACCGTAATTTGGCCCAAAACAATCATACTTCACCACCATATCAGTGATTGTGGTAATCAATCCACAAAGATAAGTAGTCTCGTAAAAACCTCTTCCCCTTTGAGAATGTTTCAAAACAAACATTTTAATTACAGATATTGGTCCTATGGACCACTGCCTATTCAAATAAAATAACAATTAAACATATACATTTTGTTTTTTAAATGATCCTGTTTTCCTTTAATTAATAATATTGAGAACTACTTCTCCTTTTCCACAGTTTCAAGCTCGTACTTTGTGGCCCAACTGAGCTTGAGCCTCTCACTCTTTCATGCTGTACTGATATATTGTCATTCTGATCTTTGAAAACAGTTGGGGATATAGCTCAGTGGTAGAGCATTTGACTGCAGATCAAGAGGTCCCTGGTTCAAATCCGGGTGTCCCCTAAACCTATTTTGGTTTTGGTGTTTGTAGCTGGGATCTTTCATAAAGTCCCTATGGATCACCATTGACAGAGTCAGTGTTCAGTTGGATCTTATACTTTATTAGCATTACAGTGTCACTGCTCAAAACCTGGGAATAAATGCATTTTTACACAGGGCGTGGGAACTTTCTGAAACATCATTGATTTATTTTGGAATCCGGCTCTTCCTTTCACAGCTTCAAGCAAAGAGAATCACTATGAAAACAATTGAAAACTTTGTTATACAGTTTGGTGCTTCCTTGTAGCGCACTAAAGAAATGGCATAGTATACTCGGCAGCGCTGCAGTCAATCTATTTCTCATTTAACCTGTGTCCTCAGTCTTACATATATTCCTCCTCTCCTCTGTGCATACAAAATATGTGTTTGTTTAAAGCACTTCATTCTTGTGCAACGTAGAAACTTTAATTTCTCCTTAAAACCTCTGCCTACGTGCAAAATGTATGAACCCTCGTTGCAGATGAAAAAAGGCTGGCTCGAAGACTCAGGCCATTTTCGAACACAAAATGGCCTTTTCTGATATATTAAATTGATGGTACTTGAAAGGGACGTTTGGGTGTACCTTCCAAATACCAAATTGCAGTGGTATGTAGAAATGTTTTTCGTCCATCATTTGGCCCAAAACAATCATACTTCACCACCATCTCGGTGATTGTGGTAACCAATCCGCGAAAGGATAAGGCGTCCCGTAAAAACCTCTTCCCCTTTGAGAATGTTTCAAAACAAGCATTTTATGTACAGGCATTGGTCCTATGGACCATTGCCTGTTCAAATAAAATAACAATGAAACATATAAATATTTTTATTAAACGATCCCGTTTTCCTTCAATAAATAATATTAAGAACTACTTCTCCTGTTCCACAGTTTCAAGCTTGTACTTTCCGGCCCAACTGAGCATGATGCTCACACTCTTTCATGAGGTACTGATATATTTTCATTCCGACTCTCACAAACAGGTGGGGATATAGCTCAGTGGTAGAGCATTTGACTGCAGATCAAGAGGTCCCTGGTTCAAATCCAGGTGTCCCCTTGGTCTGTTTTGGTTCTTGTGTTTGTAGGTGGGACTTTTCATAAAACCCCTTTGGATCATCATTGACAGAGTCAGTGTTCGCTTGGATCTTACACTTTAACAGCATTACAATGTCACTGCTCAAAACCTGAGAGTAAATGCATTTTTATACAGGGCTCGGTATTCCGTATGGGAAATGTCTGAAAAAGCATTGATTTATTTTGGAATCTGGCTCTTCCTTTCACAGCACCAAACAAAGGGAATGGACTATGAAAGCAATTGGCAACTTTGTTTTACAGTTTAGTGCTTCCTTCAATCGCACTACAGAAATTGCATAGAAAAGTGGGCAGCAATGCAGTCAATCTATTCCTCATTTAACCTGTGTCCTCAGTCTTACATGTATTCCACCTCTTCTCTGTGCATACAAAGTATGTGTTTGTTTGAAGCACTTCATTTTTGTGCAATGCATAATCTATTTACTTTCTACTAAAATACGCTGCCCACGTACAAGATGTACGAACCCTAGTTGCAGGTGCAAGCAGGCTGGTCTGAGAAACCAGGCCATTTGCGAACACAAAATAGCTTTTTCTGATGTATTAAATCGAAGGTACATGAAAGGGGTGTTTGGTTGTACCTTCAAATACCAAATTGTAGTGGTATGCAGAAATGTTTTTTCACCGTAATTTGGCCCAAAACAATCATACTTCACCACCATATCAGTGATTGTGGTAATCAATCCACAAACATAAGTAGTCTCGTAAAAACCTCTTCCCCTTTGAGAATGTTTCAAAACAAACATTTTAATTACAGATATTGGTCCTATGGACCACTGCCTATTCAAATAAAATAACAATTAAACATATACATTTTGTTTTTTAAATGATCCTGTTTTCCTTTAATTAATAATATTAAGAACTACTTCTCCTTTTCCACAGTTTCAAGCTCGTACTTTGTGGCCCAACTGAGCTTGAGCCTCTCACTCTTTCATGATGTACTGATATATTGTCATTCTGATCTTTGAAAACAGTTGGGGATATAGCTCAGTGGTAGAGCATTTGACTGCAGATCAAGAGGTCCCTGGTTCAAATCCGGGTGTCCCCTAAACCTATTTTGGTTTTGGTGTTTGTAGCTGGGATCTTTCATAAAGTCCCTATGGATCACCATTGACAGAGTCAGTGTTCAGTTGGATCTTATACTTTATTAGCATTACAGTGTCACTGCTCAAAACCTGGGAATAAATGCATTTTTACACAGGGCGTGGGAACTTTCTGAAACATCATTGATTTATTTTGGAATCCGGCTCTTCCTTTCACAGCTTCAAGCAAAGAGAATCACTATGAAAACAATTGAAAACTTTGTTATACAGTTTGGTGCTTCCTTGTAGCGCACTAAAGAAATGGCATAGTATACTCGGCAGCGCTGCAGTCAATCTATTTCTCATTTAACCTGTGTCCTCAGTCTTACATATATTCCTCCTCTCCTCTGTGCATACAAAATATGTGTTTGTTTAAAGCACTTCATTCTTGTGCAACGTAGAAACTATTTAATTTCTCCTTAAAACCTCTGCCTACGTGCAAAATGTATGAACCCTCGTTGCAGATGAAAAAAGGCTGGCTCGAAGACTCAGGCCATTTTCGAACACAAAATGGCCTTTTCTGATATATTAAATTGATGGTACTTGAAAGGGACGTTTGGGTGTACCTTCCAAATACCAAATTGCAGTGGTATGTAGAAATGTTTTTCGTCCATCATTTGGCCCAAAACAATCATACTTCACCACCATCTCGGTGATTGTGGTAACCAATCCGCGAAAGGATAAGGCGTCCCGTAAAAACCTCTTCCCCTTTGAGAATGTTTCAAAACAAGCATTTTATGTACAGGCATTGGTCCTATGGACCACTGCCTGTTCAAATAAAATAACAATGAAACATATAAATATTTTTTTTAAACGATCCCGTTTTCCTTCAATAAATAATATTAAGAACTACTTCTCCTGTTCCACAGTTTCAAGCTTGTACTTTCCGGCCCAACTGAGCATGATGCTCACACTCTTTCATGAGGTACTGATATATTTTCATTCCGACTCTCACAAACAGGTGGGGATATAGCTCAGTGGTAGAGCATTTGACTGCAGATCAAGAGGTCCCTGGTTCAAATCCAGGTGTCCCCTTGGTCTGTTTTGGTTCTTGTGTTTGTAGGTGGGACTTTTCATAAAACCCCTTTGGATCATCATTGACAGAGTCAGTGTTCGCTTGGATCTTACACTTTAACAGCATTACAATGTCACTGCTCAAAACCTGAGAGTAAATGCATTTTTATACAGGGCTCGGTATTCCGTATGGGAAATGTCTGAAAAAGCATTGATTTATTTTGGAATCTGGCTCTTCCTTTCACAGCACCAAACAAAGGGAATGGACTATGAAAGCAATTGGCAACTTTGTTTTACAGTTTAGTGCTTCCTTCAATCGCACTACAGAAATTGCATAGAAAAGTGGGCAGCAATGCAGTCAATCTATTCCTCATTTAACCTGTGTCCTCAGTCTTACATGTATTCCACCTCTTCTCTGTGCATACAAAGTATGTGTTTGTTTGAAGCACTTCATTTTTGTGCAATGCATAATCTATTTACTTTCTACTAAAATACGCTGCCCACGTACAAGATGTACGAACCCTAGTTGCAGGTGCAAGCAGGCTGGTCTGAGAAACCAGGCCATTTGCGAACACAAAATAGCTTTTTCTGATGTATTAAATCGAAGGTACATGAAAGGGGTGTTTGGTTGTACCTTCAAATACCAAATTGTAGTGGTATGCAGAAATGTTTTTTCACCGTAATTTGGCCCAAAACAATCATACTTCACCACCATATCAGTGATTGTGGTAATCAATCCACAAACATAAGTAGTCTCGTAAAAACCTCTTCCCCTTTGAGAATGTTTCAAAACAAACATTTTAATTACAGATATTGGTCCTATGGACCACTGCCTATTCAAATAAAATAACAATTAAACATATACATTTTGTTTTTTAAATGATCCTGTTTTCCTTTAATTAATAATATTAAGAACTACTTCTCCTTTTCCACAGTTTCAAGCTCGTACTTTGTGGCCCAACTGAGCTTGAGCCTCTCACTCTTTCATGATGTACTGATATATTGTCATTCTGATCTTTGAAAACAGTTGGGGATATAGCTCAGTGGTAGAGCATTTGACTGCAGATCAAGAGGTCCCTGGTTCAAATCCGGGTGTCCCCTAAACCTATTTTGGTTTTGGTGTTTGTAGCTGGGATCTTTCATAAAGTCCCTATGGATCACCATTGACAGAGTCAGTGTTCAGTTGGATCTTATACTTTATTAGCATTACAGTGTCACTGCTCAAAACCTGGGAATAAATGCATTTTTACACAGGGCGTGGGAACTTTCTGAAACATCATTGATTTATTTTGGAATCCGGCTCTTCCTTTCACAGCTTCAAGCAAAGAGAATCACTATGAAAACAATTGAAAACTTTGTTATACAGTTTGGTGCTTCCTTGTAGCGCACTAAAGAAATGGCATAGTATACTCGGCAGCGCTGCAGTCAATCTATTTCTCATTTAACCTGTGTCCTCAGTCTTACATATATTCCTCCTCTCCTCTGTGCATACAAAATATGTGTTTGTTTAAAGCACTTCATTCTTGTGCAACGTAGAAACTATTTAATTTCTCCTTAAAACCTCTGCCTACGTGCAAAATGTATGAACCCTCGTTGCAGATGAAAAAAGGCTGGCTCGAAGACTCAGGCCATTTTCGAACACAAAATGGCCTTTTCTGATATATTAAATTGATGGTACTTGAAAGGGACGTTTGGGTGTACCTTCCAAATACCAAATTGCAGTGGTATGTAGAAATGTTTTTCGTCCATCATTTGGCCCAAAACAATCATACTTCACCACCATCTCGGTGATTGTGGTAACCAATCCGCGAAAGGATAAGGCGTCCCGTAAAAACCTCTTCCCCTTTGAGAATGTTTCAAAACAAGCATTTTATGTACAGGCATTGGTCCTATGGACCACTGCCTGTTCAAATAAAATAACAATGAAACATATAAATATTTTTTTTAAACGATCCCGTTTTCCTTCAATAAATAATATTAAGAACTACTTCTCCTGTTCCACAGTTTCAAGCTTGTACTTTCCGGCCCAACTGAGCATGATGCTCACACTCTTTCATGAGGTACTGATATATTTTCATTCCGACTCTCACAAACAGGTGGGGATATAGCTCAGTGGTAGAGCATTTGACTGCAGATCAAGAGGTCCCTGGTTCAAATCCAGGTGTCCCCTTGGCCTGTTTTGGTTCTTGTGTTTGTAGTTGGGACTTTTCATAAAACCCCTTTGGATCATCATTGACAGAGTCAGTGTTCGCTTGGATCTTACACTTTAACAGCATTACAATGTCACTGCTCAAAACCTGAGAGTAAATGCATTTTTATACAGGGCTCGGTATTCCGTATGGGAAATGTCTGAAAAAGCATTGATTTATTTTGGAATCTGGCTCTTCCTTTCACAGCACCAAACAAAGGGAATGGACTATGAAAGCAATTGGCAACTTTGTTTTACAGTTTAGTGCTTCCTTCAATCGCACTACAGAAATTGCATAGAAAAGTGGGCAGCAATGCAGTCAATCTATTCCTCATTTAACCTGTGTCCTCAGTCTTACATGTATTCCACCTCTTCTCTGTGCATACAAAGTATGTGTTTGTTTGAAGCACTTCATTTTTGTGCAATGCATAATCTATTTACTTTCTACTAAAATACGCTGCCCACGTACAAGATTTACGAACCCTAGTTGCAGGTGCAAGCAGGCTGGTCTGAGAAACCAGGCCATTTGCGAACACAAAATAGCTTTTTCTGATGTATTAAATCGAAGGTACATGAAAGGGGTGTTTGGTTGTACCTTCAAATACCAAATTGTAGTGGTATGCAGAAATGTTTTTTCACCGTAATTTGGCCCAAAACAATCATACTTCACCACCATATCAGTGATTGTGGTAATCAATCCACAAAGATAAGTAGTCTCGTAAAAACCTCTTCCCCTTTGAGAATGTTTCAAAACAAACATTTTAATTACAGATATTGGTCCTATGGACCACTGCCTATTCAAATAAAATAACAATTAAACATATACATTTTGTTTTTTAAATGATCCTGTTTTCCTTTAATTAATAATATTGAGAACTACTTCTCCTTTTCCACAGTTTCAAGCTCGTACTTTGTGGCCCAACTGAGCTTGAGCCTCTCACTCTTTCATGATGTACTGATATATTGTCATTCTGATCTTTGAAAACAGATGGGGATATAACTCAGTGGTAGAGCATTTGACTGCAGATCAAGAGGTCCCTGGTTCAAATCCGGGTGTCCCCTAAACCTATTTTGGTTTTGGTGTTTGTAGCTGGGATCTTTCATAAAGTCCCTATGGATCACCATTGAGAGAGTCAGTGTTCAGTTGGATCTTATACTTTATTAGCATTACAGTGTCACTGCTCAAAACCTGGGAATAAATGCATTTTTACACAGGGCGTGGGAACTTTCTGAAACATCATTGATTTATTTTGGAATCCGGCTCTTCCTTTCACAGCTTCAAGCAAAGAGAATCACTATGAAAACAATTGAAAACTTTGTTATACAGTTTGGTGCTTCCTTGCAGCGCACTAAAGAAATGGCATAGTATACTCGGCAGCGCTGCAGTCAATCTATTTCTCATTTAACCTGTGTCCTCAGTCTTACATATATTCCTCCTCTCCTCTGTGCATACAAAATATGTGTTTGTTTAAAGCACTTCATTCTTGTGCAACGTAGAAACTATTTAATTTCTCCTTAAAACCTCTGCCTACGTGCAAAATGTATGAACCCTCGTTGCAGATGAAAAAAGGCTGGCTCGAAGACTCAGGCCATTTTCGAACACAAAATGGCCTTTTCTGATATATTAAATTGATGGTACTTGAAAGGGACGTTTGGGTGTACCTTCCAAATACCAGATTGCAGTGGTATGTAGAAATGTTTTTCGTCCATCATTTGGCCCAAAACAATCATACTTCACCACCATCTCGGTGATTGTGGTAACCAATCCGCGAAAGGATAAGGCGTCCCGTAAAAACCTCTTCCCCTTTGAGAATGTTTCAAAACAAGCATTTTATGTACAGGCATTGGTCCTATGGACCACTGCCTGTTCAAATAAAATAACAATGAAACATATAAATATTTTTTTTAAACGATCCCGTTTTCCTTCAATAAATAATATTAAGAACTACTTCTCCTGTTCCACAGTTTCAAGCTTGTACTTTCCGGCCCAACTGAGCATGATGCTCACACTCTTTCATGAGGTACTGATATATTTTCATTCCGACTCTCACAAACAGGTGGGGATATAGCTCAGTGGTAGAGCATTTGACTGCAGATCAAGAGGTCCCTGGTTCAAATCCAGGTGTCCCCTTGGCCTGTTTTGGTTCTGGTGTTTGTAGTTGGGACTTTTCATAAAACCCCTTTGGATCATCATTGACAGAGTCAGTGTTCGCTTGGATCTTACACTTTAACAGCATTACAATGTCACTGCTCAAAACCTGAGAGTAAATGCATTTTTATACAGGGCTCGGTATTCCGTATGGGAAATGTCTGAAAAAGCATTGATTTATTTTGGAATCTGGCTCTTCCTTTCACAGCACCAAACAACGGGAATGGACTATAAAAGCAATTGGCAACTTTGTTTTACAGTTTAGTGCTTCCTTCAATCGCACTACAGAAATTGCATAGAAAAGTGGGCAGCAATGCAGTCAATCTATTCCTCATTTAACCTGTGTCCTCAGTCTTACATGTATTCCACCTCTTCTCTGTGCATACAAAGTATGTGTTTGTTTGAAGCACTTCATTTTTGTGCAATGCATAATCTATTTACTTTCTACTAAAATACGCTGCCCACGTATAAGATGTACGAACCCTAGTTGCAGGTGCAAGCAGGCTGGTCTGAGAAACCAGGCCATTTGCGAACACAAAATAGCTTTTTCTGATGTATTAAATCGAAGGTACATGCAAGGGGTGTTTGGTTGTACCTTCAAATACCAAATTGTAGTGGTATGCAGAAATGTTTTTTCACCGTAATTTGGCCCAAAACAATCATACTTCACCACCATATCAGTGATTGTGGTAATCAATCCACAAAGATAAGTAGTCTCGTAAAAACCTCTTCCCCTTTGAGAATGTTTCAAAACAAACATTTTAATTACAGATATTGGTCCTATGGACCACTGCCTATTCAAATAAAATAACAATTAAACATATACATTTTGTTTTTTAAATGATCCTGTTTTCCTTTAATTAATAATATTGAGAACTACTTCTCCTTTTCCACAGTTTCAAGCTCGTACTTTGTGGCCCAACTGAGCTTGAGCCTCTCACTCTTTCATGCTGTACTGATATATTGTCATTCTGATCTTTGAAAACAGTTGGGGATATAGCTCAGTGGTAGAGCATTTGACTGCAGATCAAGAGGTCCCTGGTTCAAATCCGGGTGTCCCCTAAACCTATTTTGGTTTTGGTGTTTGTAGCTGGGATCTTTCATAAAGTCCCTATGGATCACCATTGACAGAGTCAGTGTTCAGTTGGATCTTATACTTTATTAGCATTACAGTGTCACTGCTCAAAACCTGGGAATAAATGCATTTTTACACAGGGCGTGGGAACTTTCTGAAACATCATTGATTTATTTTGGAATCCGGCTCTTCCTTTCACAGCTTCAAGCAAAGAGAATCACTATGAAAACAATTGAAAACTTTGTTATACAGTTTGGTGCTTCCTTGTAGCGCACTAAAGAAATGGCATAGTATACTCGGCAGCGCTGCAGTCAATCTATTTCTCATTTAACCTGTGTCCTCAGTCTTACATATATTCCTCCTCTCCTCTGTGCATACAAAATATGTGTTTGTTTAAAGCACTTCATTCTTGTGCAACGTAGAAACTATTTAATTTCTCCTTAAAACCTCTGCCTACGTGCAAAATGTATGAACCCTCGTTGCAGATGAAAAAAGGCTGGCTCGAAGACTCAGGCCATTTTCGAACACAAAATGGCCTTTTCTGATATATTAAATTGATGGTACTTGAAAGGGACGTTTGGGTGTACCTTCCAAATACCAAATTGCAGTGGTATGTAGAAATGTTTTTCGTCCATCATTTGGCCCAAAACAATCATACTTCACCACCATCTCGGTGATTGTGGTAACCAATCCGCGAAAGGATAAGGCGTCCCGTAAAAACCTCTTCCCCTTTGAGAATGTTTCAAAACAAGCATTTTATGTACAGGCATTGGTCCTATGGACCACTGCCTGTTCAAATAAAATAACAATGAAACATATAAATATTTTTATTAAACGATCCCGTTTTCCTTCAATAAATAATATTAAGAACTACTTCTCCTGTTCCACAGTTTCAAGCTTGTACTTTCCGGCCCAACTGAGCATGATGCTCACACTCTTTCATGAGGTACTGATATATTTTCATTCCGACTCTCACAAACAGGTGGGGATATAGCTCAGTGGTAGAGCATTTGACTGCAGATCAAGAGGTCCCTGGTTCAAATCCAGGTGTCCCCTTGGTCTGTTTTGGTTCTTGTGTTTGTAGGTGGGACTTTTCATAAAACCCCTTTGGATCATCATTGACAGAGTCAGTGTTCGCTTGGATCTTACACTTTAACAGCATTACAATGTCACTGCTCAAAACCTGAGAGTAAATGCATTTTTATACAGGGCTCGGTATTCCGTATGGGAAATGTCTGAAAAAGCATTGATTTATTTTGGAATCTGGCTCTTCCTTTCACAGCACCAAACAAAGGGAATGGACTATGAAAGCAATTGGCAACTTTGTTTTACAGTTTAGTGCTTCCTTCAATCGCACTACAGAAATTGCATAGAAAAGTGGGCAGCAATGCAGTCAATCTATTCCTCATTTAACCTGTGTCCTCAGTCTTACATGTATTCCACCTCTTCTCTGTGCATACAAAGTATGTGTTTGTTTGAAGCACTTCATTTTTGTGCAATGCATAATCTATTTACTTTCTACTAAAATACGCTGCCCACGTACAAGATGTACGAACCCTAGTTGCAGGTGCAAGCAGGCTGGTCTGAGAAACCAGGCCATTTGCGAACACAAAATAGCTTTTTCTGATGTATTAAATCGAAGGTACATGAAAGGGGTGTTTGGTTGTACCTTCAAATACCAAATTGTAGTGGTATGCAGAAATGTTTTTTCACCGTAATTTGGCCCAAAACAATCATACTTCACCACCATATCAGTGATTGTGGTAATCAATCCACAAAGATAAGTAGTCTCGTAAAAACCTCTTCCCCTTTGAGAATGTTTCAAAACAAACATTTTAATTACAGATATTGGTCCTATGGACCACTGCCTATTCAAATAAAATAACAATTAAACATATACATTTTGTTTTTTAAATGATCCTGTTTTCCTTTAATTAATAATATTAAGAACTACTTCTCCTTTTCCACAGTTTCAAGCTCGTACTTTGTGGCCCAACTGAGCTTGAGCCTCTCACTCTTTCATGATGTACTGATATATTGTCATTCTGATCTTTGAAAACAGTTGGGGATATAGCTCAGTGGTAGAGCATTTGACTGCAGATCAAGAGGTCCCTGGTTCAAATCCGGGTGTCCCCTAAACCTATTTTGGTTTTGGTGTTTGTAGCTGGGATCTTTCATAAAGTCCCTATGGATCACCATTGACAGAGTCAGTGTTCAGTTGGATCTTATACTTTATTAGCATTACAGTGTCACTGCTCAAAACCTGGGAATAAATGCATTTTTACACAGGGCGTGGGAACTTTCTGAAACATCATTGATTTATTTTGGAATCCGGCTCTTCCTTTCACAGCTTCAAGCAAAGAGAATCACTATGAAAACAATTGAAAACTTTGTTATACAGTTTGGTGCTTCCTTGTAGCGCACTAAAGAAATGGCATAGTATACTCGGCAGCGCTGCAGTCAATCTATTTCTCATTTAACCTGTGTCCTCAGTCTTACATATATTCCTCCTCTCCTCTGTGCATACAAAATATGTGTTTGTTTAAAGCACTTCATTCTTGTGCAACGTAGAAACTATTTAATTTCTCCTTAAAACCTCTGCCTACGTGCAAAATGTATGAACCCTCGTTGCAGATGAAAAAAGGCTGGCTCGAAGACTCAGGCCATTTTCGAACACAAAATGGCCTTTTCTGATATATTAAATTGATGGTACTTGAAAGGGACGTTTGGGTGTACCTTCCAAATACCAAATTGCAGTGGTATGTAGAAATGTTTTTCGTCCATCATTTGGCCCAAAACAATCATACTTCACCACCATCTCGGTGATTGTGGTAACCAATCCGCGAAAGGATAAGGCGTCCCGTAAAAACCTCTTCCCCTTTGAGAATGTTTCAAAACAAGCATTTTATGTACAGGCATTGGTCCTATGGACCACTGCCTGTTCAAATAAAATAACAATGAAACATATAAATATTTTTTTTAAACGATCCCGTTTTCCTTCAATAAATAATATTAAGAACTACTTCTCCTGTTCCACAGTTTCAAGCTTGTACTTTCCGGCCCAACTGAGCATGATGCTCACACTCTTTCATGAGGTACTGATATATTTTCATTCCGACTCTCACAAACAGGTGGGGATATAGCTCAGTGGTAGAGCATTTGACTGCAGATCAAGAGGTCCCTGGTTCAAATCCAGGTGTCCCCTTGGCCTGTTTTGGTTCTTGTGTTTGTAGTTGGGACTTTTCATAAAACCCCTTTGGATCATCATTGACAGAGTCAGTGTTCGCTTGGATCTTACACTTTAACAGCATTACAATGTCACTGCTCAAAACCTGAGAGTAAATGCATTTTTATACAGGGCTCGGTATTCCGTATGGGAAATGTCTGAAAAAGCATTGACTTATTTTGGAATCTGGCTCTTCCTTTCACAGCACCAAACAAAGGGAATGGACTATAAAAGCAATTGGCAACTTTGTTTTACAGTTTAGTGCTTCCTTCAATCGCACTACAGAAATTGCATAGAAAAGTGGGCAGCAATGCAGTCAATCTATTCCTCATTTAACCTGTGTCCTCAGTCTTACATGTATTCCACCTCTTCTCTGTGCATACAAAGTATGTGTTTGTTTGAAGCACTTCATTTTTGTGCAATGCATAATCTATTTACTTTCTACTAAAATACGCTGCCCACGTACAAGATGTACGAACCCTAGTTGCAGGTGCAAGCAGGCTGGTCTGAGAAACCAGGCCATTTGCGAACACAAAATAGCTTTTTCTGATGTATTAAATCGAAGGTACATGCAAGGGTGTTTGGTTGTACCTTCAAATACCAAATTGTAGTGGTATGCAGAAATGTTTTTTCACCGTAATTTGGCCCAAAACAATCATACTTCACCACCATATCAGTGATTGTGGTAATCAATCCACAAAGATAAGTAGTCTCGTAAAAACCTCTTCCCCTTTGAGAATGTTTCAAAACAAACATTTTAATTACAGATATTGGTCCTATGGACCACTGCCTATTCAAATAAAATAACAATTAAACATATACATTTTGTTTTTTAAATGATCCTGTTTTCCTTTAATTAATAATATTGAGAACTACTTCTCCTTTTCCACAGTTTCAAGCTCGTACTTTGTGGCCCAACTGAGCTTGAGCCTCTCACTCTTTCATGCTGTACTGATATATTGTCATTCTGATCTTTGAAAACAGTTGGGGATATAGCTCAGTGGTAGAGCATTTGACTGCAGATCAAGAGGTCCCTGGTTCAAATCGGGTGTCCCCTAAACCTATTTTGGTTTTGGTGTTTGTAGCTGGGATCTTTCATAAAGTCCCTATGGATCACCATTGACAGAGTCAGTGTTCAGTTGGATCTTATACTTTATTAGCATTACAGTGTCACTGCTCAAAACCTGGGAATAAATGCATTTTTACACAGGGCGTGGGAACTTTCTGAAACATCATTGATTTATTTTGGAATCCGGCTCTTCCTTTCACAGCTTCAAGCAAAGAGAATCACTATGAAAACAATTGAAAACTTTGTTATACAGTTTGGTGCTTCCTTGTAGCGCACTAAAGAAATGGCATAGTATACTCGGCAGCGCTGCAGTCAATCTATTTCTCATTTAACCTGTGTCCTCAGTCTTACATATATTCCTCCTCTCCTCTGTGCATACAAAATATGTGTTTGTTTAAAGCACTTCATTCTTGTGCAACGTAGAAACTATTTAATTTCTCCTTAAAACCTCTGCCTACGTGCAAAATGTATGAACCCTCGTTGCAGATGAAAAAAGGCTGGCTCGAAGACTCAGGCCATTTTCGAACACAAAATGGCCTTTTCTGATATATTAAATTGATGGTACTTGAAAGGGACGTTTGGGTGTACCTTCCAAATACCAAATTGCAGTGGTATGTAGAAATGTTTTTCGTCCATCATTTGGCCCAAAACAATCATACTTCACCACCATCTCGGTGATTGTGGTAACCAATCCGCGAAAGGATAAGGCGTCCCGTAAAAACCTCTTCCCCTTTGAGAATGTTTCAAAACAAGCATTTTATGTACAGGCATTGGTCCTATGGACCACTGCCTGTTCAAATAAAATAACAATGAAACATATAAATATTTTTATTAAACGATCCCGTTTTCCTTCAATAAATAATATTAAGAACTACTTCTCCTGTTCCACAGTTTCAAGCTTGTACTTTCCGGCCCAACTGAGCATGATGCTCACACTCTTTCATGAGGTACTGATATATTTTCATTCCGACTCTCACAAACAGGTGGGGATATAGCTCAGTGGTAGAGCATTTGACTGCAGATCAAGAGGTCCCTGGTTCAAATCCAGGTGTCCCCTTGGTCTGTTTTGGTTCTTGTGTTTGTAGGTGGGACTTTTCATAAAACCCCTTTGGATCATCATTGACAGAGTCAGTGTTCGCTTGGATCCTACACTTTAACAGCATTACAATGTCACTGCTCAAAACCTGAGAGTAAATGCATTTTTATACAGGGCTCGGTATTCCGTATGGGAAATGTCTGAAAAAGCATTGATTTATTTTGGAATCTGGCTCTTCCTTTCACAGCACCAAACAAAGGGAATGGACTATGAAAGCAATTGGCAACTTTGTTTTACAGTTTAGTGCTTCCTTCAATCGCACTACAGAAATTGCATAGAAAAGTGGGCAGCAATGCAGTCAATCTATTCCTCATTTAACCTGTGTCCTCAGTCTTACATGTATTCCACCTCTTCTCTGTGCATACAAAGTATGTGTTTGTTTGAAGCACTTCATTTTTGTGCAATGCATAATCTATTTACTTTCTACTAAAATACGCTGCCCACGTACAAGATGTACGAACCCTAGTTGCAGGTGCAAGCAGGCTGGTCTGAGAAACCAGGCCATTTGCGAACACAAAATAGCTTTTTCTGATGTATTAAATCGAAGGTACATGAAAGGGGTGTTTGGTTGTACCTTCAAATACCAAATTGTAGTGGTATGCAGAAATGTTTTTTCACCGTAATTTGGCCCAAAACAATCATACTTCACCACCATATCAGTGATTGTGGTAATCAATCCACAAAGATAAGTAGTCTCGTAAAAACCTCTTCCCCTTTGAGAATGTTTCAAAACAAACATTTTAATTACAGATATTGGTCCTATGGACCACTGCCTATTCAAATAAAATAACAATTAAACATATACATTTTGTTTTTTAAATGATCCTGTTTTCCTTTAATTAATAATATTAAGAACTACTTCTCCTTTTCCACAGTTTCAAGCTCGTACTTTGTGGCCCAACTGAGCTTGAGCCTCTCACTCTTTCATGATGTACTGATATATTGTCATTCTGATCTTTGAAAACAGTTGGGGATATAGCTCAGTGGTAGAGCATTTGACTGCAGATCAAGAGGTCCCTGGTTCAAATCCGGGTGTCCCCTAAACCTATTTTGGTTTTGGTGTTTGTAGCTGGGATCTTTCATAAAGTCCCTATGGATCACCATTGACAGAGTCAGTGTTCAGTTGGATCTTATACTTTATTAGCATTACAGTGTCACTGCTCAAAACCTGGGAATAAATGCATTTTTACACAGGGCGTGGGAACTTTCTGAAACATCATTGATTTATTTTGGAATCCGGCTCTTCCTTTCACAGCTTCAAGCAAAGAGAATCACTATGAAAACAATTGAAAACTTTGTTATACAGTTTGGTGCTTCCTTGTAGCGCACTAAAGAAATGGCATAGTATACTCGGCAGCGCTGCAGTCAATCTATTTCTCATTTAACCTGTGTCCTCAGTCTTACATATATTCCTCCTCTCCTCTGTGCATACAAAATATGTGTTTGTTTAAAGCACTTCATTCTTGTGCAACGTAGAAACTATTTAATTTCTCCTTAAAACCTCTGCCTACGTGCAAAATGTATGAACCCTCGTTGCAGATGAAAAAAGGCTGGCTCGAAGACTCAGGCCATTTTCGAACACAAAATGGCCTTTTCTGATATATTAAATTGATGGTACTTGAAAGGGACGTTTGGGTGTACCTTCCAAATACCAAATTGCAGTGGTATGTAGAAATGTTTTTCGTCCATCATTTGGCCCAAAACAATCATACTTCACCACCATCTCGGTGATTGTGGTAACCAATCCGCGAAAGGATAAGGCGTCCCGTAAAAACCTCTTCCCCTTTGAGAATGTTTCAAAACAAGCATTTTATGTACAGGCATTGGTCCTATGGACCACTGCCTGTTCAAATAAAATAACAATGAAACATATAAATATTTTTTTTAAACGATCCCGTTTTCCTTCAATAAATAATATTAAGAACTACTTCTCCTGTTCCACAGTTTCAAGCTTGTACTTTCCGGCCCAACTGAGCATGATGCTCACACTCTTTCATGAGGTACTGATATATTTTCATTCCGACTCTCACAAACAGGTGGGGATATAGCTCAGTGGTAGAGCATTTGACTGCAGATCAAGAGGTCCCTGGTTCAAATCCAGGTGTCCCCTTGGCCTGTTTTGGTTCTTGTGTTTGTAGTTGGGACTTTTCATAAAACCCCTTTGGATCATCATTGACAGAGTCAGTGTTCGCTTGGATCTTACACTTTAACAGCATTACAATGTCACTGCTCAAAACCTGAGAGTAAATGCATTTTTATACAGGGCTCGGTATTCCGTATGGGAAATGTCTGAAAAAGCATTGACTTATTTTGGAATCTGGCTCTTCCTTTCACAGCACCAAACAAAGGGAATGGACTATAAAAGCAATTGGCAACTTTGTTTTACAGTTTAGTGCTTCCTTCAATCGCACTACAGAAATTGCATAGAAAAGTGGGCAGCAATGCAGTCAATCTATTCCTCATTTAACCTGTGTCCTCAGTCTTACATGTATTCCACCTCTTCTCTGTGCATACAAAGTATGTGTTTGTTTGAAGCACTTCATTTTTGTGCAATGCATAATCTATTTACTTTCTACTAAAATACGCTGCCCACGTACAAGATGTACGAACCCTAGTTGCAGGTGCAAGCAGGCTGGTCTGAGAAACCAGGCCATTTGCGAACACAAAATAGCTTTTTCTGATGTATTAAATCGAAGGTACATGCAAGGGTGTTTGGTTGTACCTTCAAATACCAAATTGTAGTGGTATGCAGAAATGTTTTTTCACCGTAATTTGGCCCAAAACAATCATACTTCACCACCATATCAGTGATTGTGGTAATCAATCCACAAAGATAAGTAGTCTCGTAAAAACCTCTTCCCCTTTGAGAATGTTTCAAAACAAACATTTTAATTACAGATATTGGTCCTATGGACCACTGCCTATTCAAATAAAATAACAATTAAACATATACATTTTGTTTTTTTAAATGATCCTGTTTTCCTTTAATTAATAATATTAAGAACTACTTCTCCTTTTCCACAGTTTCAAGCTCGTACTTTGTGGCCCAACTGAGCTTGAGCCTCTCACTCTTTCATGATGTACTGATATATTGTCATTCTGATCTTTGAAAACAGTTGGGGATATAGCTCAGTGGTAGAGCATTTGACTGCAGATCAAGAGGTCCCTGGTTCAAATCCGGGTGTCCCCTAAACCTATTTTGGTTTTGGTGTTTGTAGCTGGGATCTTTCATAAAGTCCCTATGGATCACCATTGACAGAGTCAGTGTTCAGTTGGATCTTATACTTTATTAACATTACAGTGTCACTGCTCAAAACCTGGGAATAAATGCATTTTTACACAGGGCGTGGGAACTTTCTGAAACATCATTGATTTATTTTGGAATCCGGCTCTTCCTTTCACAGCTTCAAGCAAAGAGAATCACTATGAAAACAATTGAAAACTTTGTTATACAGTTTAGTGCTTCCTTGTAGCGCACTAAAGAAATGGCATAGTATACTCGGCAGCGCTGCAGTCAATCTATTTCTCATTTAACCTGTGTCCTCAGTCTTACATATATTCCTCCTCTCCTCTGTGCATACAAAATATGTGTTTGTTTAAAGCACTTCATTCTTGTGCAACGTAGAAACTATTTAATTTCTCCTTAAAACCTCTGCCTACGTGCAAAATGTATGAACCCTCGTTGCAGATGAAAAAAGGCTGGCTCGAAGACTCAGGCCATTTTCGAACACAAAATGGCCTTTTCTGATATATTAAATTGATGGTACTTGAAAGGGACGTTTGGGTGTACCTTCCAAATACCAAATTGCAGTGGTATGTAGAAATGTTTTTCGTCCATCATTTGGCCTAAAACAATCATACTTCACCACCATCTCGGTGATTGTGGTAACCAATCCGCGAAAGGATAAGGCGTCCCGTAAAAACCTCTTCCCCTTTGAGAATGTTTCAAAACAAGCATTTTATGAACAGGCATTGGTCCTATGGACCACTGCCTGTTCAAATAAAATAACAATGAAACATATAAATATTTTTATTAAACGATCCCGTTTTCCTTCAATAAATAATATTAAGAACTACTTCTCCTGTTCCACAGTTTCAAGCTTGTACTTTCCGGCCCAACTGAGCATGATGCTCACACTCTTTCATGAGGTACTGATATATTTTCATTCCGACTCTTACAAACAGGTGGGGATATAGCTCAGTGGTAGAGCATTTGACTGCAGATCAAGAGGTCCCTGGTTCAAATCCAGGTGTCCCCTTGGTCTGTTTTGGTTCTTGTGTTTGTAGGTGGGACTTTTCATAAAACCCCTTTGGATCATCATTGACAGAGTCAGTGTTCGCTTGGATCTTACACTTTAACAGCATTACAATGTCACTGCTCAAAACCTGAGAGTAAATGCATTTTTATACAGGGCTCGGTATTCCGTATGGGAAATGTCTGAAAAAGCATTGATTTATTTTGGAATCTGGCTCTTCCTTTCACAGCACCAAACAAAGGGAATGGACTATGAAAGCAATTGGCAACTTTGTTTTACAGTTTAGTGCTTCCTTCAATCGCACTACAGAAATTGCATAGAAAAGTGGGCAGCAATGCAGTCAATCTATTCCTCATTTAACCTGTGTCCTCAGTCTTACATGTATTCCACCTCTTCTCTGTGCATACAAAGTATGTGTTTGTTTGAAGCACTTCATTTTTGTGCAATGGATAATCTATTTACTTTCTACTAAAATACGCTGCCCACGTACAAGATGTACGAACCCTAGTTGCAGGTGCAAGCAGGCTGGTCTGAGAAACCAGGCCATTTGCGAACACAAAATAGCTTTTTCTGATGTATTAAATCGAAGGTACATGAAAGGGGTGTTTGGTTGTACCTTCAAATACCAAATTGTAGTGGTATGCAGAAATGTTTTTTCACCGTAATTTGGCCCAAAACAATCATACTTCACCACCATATCAGTGATTGTGGTAATCAATCCACAAAGATAAGTAGTCTCGTAAAAACCTCTTCCCCTTTGAGAATGTTTCAAAACAAACATTTTAATTACAGATATTGGTCCTATGGACCACTGCCTATTCAAATAAAATAACAATTAAACATATACATTTTGTTTTTTAAATGATCCTGTTTTCCTTTAATTAATAATATTGAGAACTACTTCTCCTTTTCCACAGTTTCAAGCTCGTACTTTGTGGCCCAACTGAGCTTGAGCCTCTCACTCTTTCATGATGTACTGATATATTGTCATTCTGATCTGTGAAAACAGTTGGGGATATAGCTCAGTGGTAGAGCATTTGACTGCAGATCAAGAGGTCCCTGGTTCAAATCCGGGTGTCCCCTAAACCTATTTTGGTTTTGGTGTTTGTAGCTGGGATCTTTCATAAAGTCCCTATGGATCACCATTGACAGAGTCAGTGTTCAGTTGGATCTTATACTTTATTAGCATTACAGTGTCACTGCTCAAAACCTGGGAATAAATGCATTTTTACACAGGGCGTGGGAACTTTCTGAAACATCATTGATTTATTTTGGAATCCGGCTCTTCCTTTCACAGCTTCAAGCAAAGAGAATCACTATGAAAACAATTGAAAACTTTGTTATACAGTTTGGTGCTTCCTTGTAGCGCACTAAAGAAATGGCATAGTATACTCGGCAGCGCTGCAGTCAATCTATTTCTCATTTAACCTGTGTCCTCAGTCTTACATATATTCCTCCTCTCCTCTGTGCATACAAAATATGTGTTTGTTTAAAGCACTTCATTCTTGTGCAACGTAGAAACTATTTAATTTCTCCTTAAAACCTCTGCCTACGTGCAAAATGTATGAACCCTCGTTGCAGATGAAAAAAGGCTGGCTCGAAGACTCAGGCCATTTTCGAACACAAAATGGCCTTTTCTGATATATTAAATTGATGGTACTTGAAAGGGACGTTTGGGTGTACCTTCCAAATACCAGATTGCAGTGGTATGTAGAAATGTTTTTCGTCCATCATTTGGCCCAAAACAATCATACTTCACCACCATCTCGGTGATTGTGGTAACCAATCCGCGAAAGGATAAGGCGTCCCGTAAAAACCTCTTCCCCTTTGAGAATGTTTCAAAACAAGCATTTTATGTACAGGCATTGGTCCTATGGACCACTGCCTGTTCAAATAAAATAACAATGAAACATATAAATATTTTTTTAAACGATCCCGTTTTCCTTCAATAAATAATATTAAGAACTACTTCTCCTGTTCCACAGTTTCAAGCTTGTACTTTCCGGCCCAACTGAGCATGATGCTCACACTCTTTCCTGAGGTACTGATATATTTTCATTCCGACTCTCACAAACAGGTGGGGATATAGCTCAGTGGTAGAGCATTTGACTGCAGATCAAGAGGTCCCTGGTTCAAATCCAGGTGTCCCCTTGGCCTGTTTTGGTTCTTGTGTTTGTAGTTGGGACTTTTCATAAAACCCCTTTGGATCATCATTGACAGAGTCAGTGTTCGCTTGGATCTTACACTTTAACAGCATTACAATGTCACTGCTCAAAACCTGAGAGTAAATGCATTTTTATACAGGGCTCGGTATTCCGTATGGGAAATGTCTGAAAAAGCATTGATTTATTTTGGAATCTGGCTCTTCCTTTCACAGCACCAAACAAAGGGAATGGACTATAAAAGCAATTGGCAACTTTGTTTTACAGTTTAGTGCTTCCTTCAATCGCACTACAGAAATTGCATAGAAAAGTGGGCAGCAATGCAGTCAATCTATTCCTCATTTAACCTGTGTCCTCAGTCTTACATGTATTCCACCTCTTCTCTGTGCATACAAAGTATGTGTTTGTTTGAAGCACTTCATTTTTGTGCAATGCATAATCTATTTACTTTCTACTAAAATACGCTGCCCACGTACAAGATGTACGAACCCTAGTTGCAGGTGCAAGCAGGCTGGTCTGAGAAACCAGGCCATTTGCGAACACAAAATAGCTTTTTCTGATGTATTAAATCGAAGGTACATGCAAGGGGTGTTTGGTTGTACCTTCAAATACCAAATTGTAGTGGTATGCAGAAATGTTTTTTCACCGTAATTTGGCCCAAAACAATCATACTTCACCACCATATCAGTGATTGTGGTAATCAATCCACAAAGATAAGTAGTCTCGTAAAAACCTCTTCCCCTTTGAGAATGTTTCAAAACAAACATTTTAATTACAGATATTGGTCCTATGGACCACTGCCTATTCAAATAAAATAACAATTAAACATATACATTTTGTTTTTTTAAATGATCCTGTTTTCCTTTAATTAATAATATTAAGAACTACTTCTTCTTTTCCACAGTTTCAAGCTCGTACTTTGTGGCCCAACTGAGCTTGAGCCTCTCACTCTTTCATGATGTACTGATATATTGTCATTCTGATCTTTGAAAACAGTTGGGGATATAGCTCAGTGGTAGAGCATTTGACTGCAGATCAAGAGGTCCCTGGTTCAAATCCGGGTGTCCCCTAAACCTATTTTGGTTTTGGTGTTTGTAGCTGGGATCTTTCATAAAGTCCCTATGGATCACCATTGACAGAGTCAGTGTTCAGTTGGATCTTATACTTTATTAACATTACAGTGTCACTGCTCAAAACCTGGGAATAAATGCATTTTTACACAGGGCGTGGGAACTTTCTGAAACATCATTGATTTATTTTGGAATCCGGCTCTTCCTTTCACAGCTTCAAGCAAAGAGAATCACTATGAAAACAATTGAAAACTTTGTTATACAGTTTGGTGCTTCCTTGTAGCGCACTAAAGAAATGGCATAGTATACTCGGCAGCGCTGCAGTCAATCTATTTCTCATTTAACCTGTGTCCTCAGTCTTACATATATTCCTCCTCTCCTCTGTGCATACAAAATATGTGTTTGTTTAAAGCACTTCATTCTTGTGCAACGTAGAAACTATTTAATTTCTCCTTAAAACCTCTGCCTACGTGCAAAATGTATGAACCCTCGTTGCAGATGAAAAAAGGCTGGCTCGAAGACTCAGGCCATTTTCGAACACAAAATGGCCTTTTCTGATATATTAAATTGATGGTACTTGAAAGGGACGTTTGGGTGTACCTTCCAAATACCAAATTGCAGTGGTATGTAGAAATGTTTTTCGTCCATCATTTGGCCCAAAACAATCATACTTCACCACCATCTCGGTGATTGTGGTAACCAATCCGCGAAAGGATAAGGCGTCCCGTAAAAACCTCTTCCCCTTTGAGAATGTTTCAAAACAAGCATTTTATGAACAGGCATTGGTCCTATGGACCACTGCCTGTTCAAATAAAATAACAATGAAACATATAAATATTTTTATTAAACGATCCCGTTTTCCTTCAATAAATAATATTAAGAACTACTTCTCCTGTTCCACAGTTTCAAGCTTGTACTTTCCGGCCCAACTGAGCATGATGCTCACACTCTTTCATGAGGTACTGATATATTTTCATTCCGACTCTCACAAACAGGTGGGGATATAGCTCAGTGGTAGAGCATTTGACTGCAGATCAAGAGGTCCCTGGTTCAAATCCAGGTGTCCCCTTGGTCTGTTTTGGTTCTTGTGTTTGTAGGTGGGACTTTTCATAAAACCCCTTTGGATCATCATTGACAGAGTCAGTGTTCGCTTGGATCTTACACTTTAACAGCATTACTATGTCACTGCTCAAAACCTGAGAGTAAATGCCTTTTTATACAGGGCTCGGTATTCCGTATGGGAAATGTCTGAAAAAGCATTGATTTATTTTGGAATCTGGCTCTTCCTTTCACAGCACCAAACAAAGGGAATGGACTATGAAAGCAATTGGCAACTTTGTTTTACAGTTTAGTGCTTCCTTCAATCGCACTACAGAAATTGCATAGAAAAGTGGGCAGCAATGCAGTCAATCTATTCCTCATTTAACCTGTGTCCTCAGTCTTACATGTATTCCACCTCTTCTCTGTGCATACAAAGTATGTGTTTGTTTGAAGCACTTCATTTTTGTGCAATGCATAATCTATTTACTTTCTACTAAAATACGCTGCCCACGTACAAGATGTACGAACCCTAGTTGCAGGTGCAAGCAGGCTGGTCTGAGAAACCAGGCCATTTGCGAACACAAAATAGCTTTTTCTGATGTATTAAATCGAAGGTACATGAAAGGGGTGTTTGGTTGTACCTTCAAATACCAAATTGTAGTGGTATGCAGAAATGTTTTTTCACCGTAATTTGGCCCAAAACAATCATACTTCACCACCATATCAGTGATTGTGGTAATCAATCCACAAAGATAAGTAGTCTCGTAAAAACCTCTTCCCCTTTGAGAATGTTTCAAAACAAACATTTTAATTACAGATATTGGTCCTATGGACCACTGCCTATTCAAATAAAATAACAATTAAACATATACATTTTGTTTTTTAAATGATCCTGTTTTCCTTTAATTAATAATATTGAGAACTACTTCTCCTTTTCCACAGTTTCAAGCTCGTACTTTGTGGCCCAACTGAGCTTGAGCCTCTCACTCTTTCATGATGTACTGATATATTGTCATTCTGATCTTTGAAAACAGTTGGGGATATAACTCAGTGGTAGAGCATTTGACTGCAGATCAAGAGGTCCCTGGTTCAAATCCGGGTGTCCCCTAAACCTATTTTGGTTTTGGTGTTTGTAGCTGGGATCTTTCATAAAGTCCCTATGGATCACCATTGAGAGAGTCAGTGTTCAGTTGGATCTTATACTTTATTAGCATTACAGTGTCACTGCTCAAAACCTGGGAATAAATGCATTTTTACACAGGGCGTGGGAACTTTCTGAAACATCATTGATTTATTTTGGAATCCGGCTCTTCCTTTCACAGCTTCAAGCAAAGAGAATCACTATGAAAACAATTGAAAACTTTGTTATACAGTTTGGTGCTTCCTTGTAGCGCACTAAAGAAGTGGCATAGTATACTCGGCAGCGCTGCAGTCAATCTATTTCTCATTTAACCTGTGTCCTCAGTCTTACATATATTCCTCCTCTCCTCTGTGCATACAAAATATGTGTTTGTTTAAAGCACTTCATTCTTGTGCAACGTAGAAACTATTTAATTTCTCCTTAAAACCTCTGCCTACGTGCAAAATGTATGAACCCTCGTTGCAGATGAAAAAAGGCTGGCTCGAAGACTCAGGCCATTTTCGAACACAAAATGGCCTTTTCTGATATATTAAATTGATGGTACTTGAAAGGGACGTTTGGGTGTACCTTCCAAATACCAGATTGCAGTGGTATGTAGAAATGTTTTTCGTCCATCATTTGGCCCAAAACAATCATACTTCACCACCATCTCGGTGATTGTGGTAACCAATCCGCGAAAGGATAAGGCGTCCCGTAAAAACCTCTTCCCCTTTGAGAATGTTTCAAAACAAGCATTTTATGTACAGGCATTGGTCCTATGGACCACTGCCTGTTCAAATAAAATAACAATGAAACATATAAATATTTTTTTTAAACGATCCCGTTTTCCTTCAATAAATAATATTAAGAACTACTTCTCCTGTTCCACAGTTTCAAGCTTGTACTTTCCGGCCCAACTGAGCATGATGCTCACACTCTTTCATGAGGTACTGATATATTTTCATTCCGACTCTCACAAACAGGTGGGGATATAGCTCAGTGGTAGAGCATTTGACTGCAGATCAAGAGGTCCCTGGTTCAAATCCAGGTGTCCCCTTGGCCTGTTTTGGTTCTTGTGTTTGTAGTTGGGACTTTTCATAAAACCCCTTTGGATCATCATTGACAGAGTCAGTGTTCGCTTGGATCTTACACTTTAACAGCATTACAATGTCACTGCTCAAAACCTGAGAGTAAATGCATTTTTATACAGGGCTCGGTATTCCGTATGGGAAATGTCTGAAAAAGCATTGATTTATTTTGGAATCTGGCTCTTCCTTTCACAGCACCAAACAAAGGGAATGGACTATAAAAGCAATTGGCAACTTTGTTTTACAGTTTAGTGCTTCCTTCAATCGCACTACAGAAATTGCATAGAAAAGTGGGCAGCAATGCAGTCAATCTATTCCTCATTTAACCTGTGTCCTCAGTCTTACATGTATTCCACCTCTTCTCTGTGCATACAAAGTATGTGTTTGTTTGAAGCACTTCATTTTTGTGCAATGCATAATCTATTTACTTTCTACTAAAATACGCTGCCCACGTACAAGATGTACGAACGCTAGTTGCAGGTGCAAGCAGGCTGGTCTGAGAAACCAGGCCATTTGCGAACACAAAATAGCTTTTTCTGATGTATTAAATCGAAGGTACATGCAAGGGGTGTTTGGTTGTACCTTCAAATACCAAATTGTAGTGGTATGCAGAAATGTTTTTTCACCGTAATTTGGCCCAAAACAATCATACTTCACCACCATATCAGTGATTGTGGTAATCAATCCACAAAGATAAGTAGTCTCGTAAAAACCTCTTCCCCTTTGAGAATGTTTCAAAACAAACATTTTAATTACAGATATTGGTCCTATGGACCACTGCCTATTCAAATAAAATAACAATTAAACATATACATTTTGTTTTTTAAATGATCCTGTTTTCCTTTAATTAATAATATTGAGAACTACTTCTCCTTTTCCACAGTTTCAAGCTCGTACTTTGTGGCCCAACTGAGCTTGAGCCTCTCACTCTTTCATGATGTACTGATATATTGTCATTCTGATCTTTGAAAACAGTTGGGGATATAGCTCAGTGGTAGAGCATTTGACTGCAGATCAAGAGGTCCCTGGTTCAAATCCGGGTGTCCCCTAAACCTATTTTGGTTTTGGTGTTTGTAGCTGGGATCTTTCATAAAGTCCCTATGGATCACCATTGACAGAGTCAGTGTTCAGTTGGATCTTATACTTTATTAGCATTACAGTGTCACTGCTCAAAACCTGGGAATAAATGCATTTTTACACAGGGCGTGGGAACTTTCTGAAACATCATTGATTTATTTTGGAATCCGGCTCTTCCTTTCACAGCTTCAAGCAAAGAGAATCACTATGAAAACAATTGAAAACTTTGTTATACAGTTTGGTGCTTCCTTGTAGCGCACTAAAGAAATGGCATAGTATACTCGGCAGCGCTGCAGTCAATCTATTTCTCATTTAACCTGTGTCCTCAGTCTTACATATATTCCTCCTCTCCTCTGTGCATACAAAATATGTGTTTGTTTAAAGCACTTCATTCTTGTGCAACGTAGAAACTATTTAATTTCTCCTTAAAACCTCTGCCTACGTGCAAAATGTATGAACCCTCGTTGCAGATGAAAAAAGGCTGGCTCGAAGACTCAGGCCATTTTCGAACACAAAATGGCCTTTTCTGATATATTAAATTGATGGTACTTGAAAGGGACGTTTGGGTGTACCTTCCAAATACCAAATTGCAGTGGTATGTAGAAATGTTTTTCGTCCATCATTTGGCCCAAAACAATCATACTTCACCACCATCTCGGTGATTGTGGTAACCAATCCGCGAAAGGATAAGGCGTCCCGTAAAAACCTCTTCCCCTTTGAGAATGTTTCAAAACAAGCATTTTATGTACAGGCATTGGTCCTATGGACCACTGCCTGTTCAAATAAAATAACAATGAAACATATAAATATTTTTATTAAACGATCCCGTTTTCCTTCAATAAATAATATTAAGAACTACTTCTCCTGTTCCACAGTTTCAAGCTTGTACTTTCCGGCCCAACTGAGCATGATGCTCACACTCTTTCATGAGGTACTGATATATTTTCATTCCGACTCTCACAAACAGGTGGGGATATAGCTCAGTGGTAGAGCATTTGACTGCAGATCAAGAGGTCCCTGGTTCAAATCCAGGTGTCCCCTTGGCCTGTTTTGGTTCTTGTGTTTGTAGGTGGGACTTTTCATAAAACCCCTTTGGATCATCATTGACAGAGTCAGTGTTCGCTTGGATCTTACACTTTAACAGCATTACAATGTCACTGCTCAAAACCTGAGAGTAAATGCATTTTTATACAGGGCTCCGTATTCCGTATGGGAAATGTCTGAAAAAGCATTGATTTATTTTGGAATCTGGCTCTTCCTTTCACAGCACCAAACAAAGGGAATGGACTATAAAAGCAATTGGCAACTTTGTTTTACAGTTTAGTGCTTCCTTCAATCGCACTACAGAAATTGCATAGAAAAGTGGGCAGCAATGCAGTCAATCTATTCCTCATTTAACCTGTGTCCTCAGTCTTACATGTATTCCACCTCTTCTCTGTGCATACAAAGTATGTGTTTGTTTGAAGCACTTCATTTTTGTGCAATGGATAATCTATTTACTTTCTACTAAAATACGCTGCCCACGTACAAGATGTACGAACCCTAGTTGCAGGTGCAAGCAGGCTGGTCTGAGAAACCAGGCCATTTGCGAACACAAAATAGCTTTTTCTGATGTATTAAATCGAAGGTACATGAAAGGGGTGTTTGGTTGTACCTTCAAATACCAAATTGTAGTGGTATGCAGAAATGTTTTTTCACCGTAATTTGGCCCAAAACAATCATACTTCACCACCATATCAGTGATTGTGGTAATCAATCCACAAAGATAAGTAGTCTCGTAAAAACCTCTTCCCCTTTGAGAATGTTTCAAAACAAACATTTTAATTACAGATATTGGTCCTATGGACCACTGCCTATTCAAATAAAATAACAATTAAACATATACATTTTGTTTTTTAAATGATCCTGTTTTCCTTTAATTAATAATATTGAGAACTACTTCTCCTTTTCCACAGTTTCAAGCTCGTACTTTGTGGCCCAACTGAGCTTGAGCCTCTCACTCTTTCATGATGTACTGATATATTGTCATTCTGATCTTTGAAAACAGTTGGGGATATAGCTCAGTGGTAGAGCATTTGACTGCAGATCAAGAGGTCCCTGGTTCAAATCCGGGTGTCCCCTAAACCTATTTTGGTTTTGGTGTTTGTAGCTGGGATCTTTCATAAAGTCCCTATGGATCACCATTGACAGAGTCAGTGTTCAGTTGGATCTTATACTTTATTAGCATTACAGTGTCACTGCTCAAAACCTGGGAATAAATGCATTTTTACACAGGGCGTGGGAACTTTCTGAAACATCATTGATTTATTTTGGAATCCGGCTCTTCCTTTCACAGCTTCAAGCAAAGAGAATCACTATCAAAACAATTGAAAACTTTGTTATACAGTTTGGTGCTTCCTTGTAGCGCACTAAAGAAATGGCATAGTATACTCGGCAGCGCTGCAGTCAATCTATTTCTCATTTAACCTGTGTACTCAGTCTTACATATATTCCTCCTCTCCTCTGTGCATACAAAATATGTGTTTGTTTAAAGCACTTCATTCTTGTGCAACGTAGAAACTATTTAATTTCTCCTTAAAACCTCTGCCTACGTGCAAAATGTATGAACCCTCGTTGCAGATGAAAAAAGGCTGGCTCGAAGACTCAGGCCATTTTCGAACACAAAATGGCCTTTTCTGATATATTAAATTGATGGTACTTGAAAGGGACGTTTGGGTGTACCTTCCAAATACCAGATTGCAGTGGTATGTAGAAATGTTTTTCGTCCATCATTTGGCCCAAAACAATCATACTTCACCACCATCTCGGTGATTGTGGTAACCAATCCGCGAAAGGATAAGGCGTCCCGTAAAAACCTCTTCCCCTTTGAGAATGTTTCAAAACAAGCATTTTATGTACAGGCATTGGTCCTATGGACCACTGCCTGTTCAAATAAAATAACAATGAAACAGATAAATATTTTTTTTAAACGATCCCGTTTTCCTTCAATAAATAATATTAAGAACTACTTCTCCTGTTCCACAGTTTCAAGCTTGTACTTTCCGGCCCAACTGAGCATGATGCTCACACTCTTTCATGAGGTACTGATATATTTTCATTCCGACTCTCACAAACAGGTGGGGATATAGCTCAGTGGTAGAGCATTTGACTGCAGATCAAGAGGTCCCTGGTTCAAATCCAGGTGTCCCCTTGGCCTGTTTTGGTTCTTGTGTTTGTAGTTGGGACTTTTCATAAAACCCCTTTGGATCATCATTGACAGAGTCAGTGTTCGCTTGGATCTTACACTTTAACAGCATTACAATGTCACTGCTCAAAACCTGAGAGTAAATGCATTTTTATACAGGGCTCGGTATTCCGTATGGGAAATGTCTGAAAAAGCATTGATTTATTTTGGAATCTGGCTCTTCCTTTCACAGCACCAAACAAAGGGAATGGACTATAAAAGCAATTGGCAACTTTGTTTTACAGTTTAGTGCTTCCTTCAATCGCACTACAGAAATTGCATAGAAAAGTGGGCAGCAATGCAGTCAATCTATTCCTCATTTAACCTGTGTCCTCAGTCTTACATGTATTCCACCTCTTCTCTGTGCATACAAAGTATGTGTTTGTTTGAAGCACTTCATTTTTGTGCAATGCATAATCTATTTACTTTCTACTAAAATACGCTGCCCACGTACAAGATGTACGAACCCTAGTTGCAGGTGCAAGCAGGCTGGTCTGAGAAACCAGGCCATTTGCGAACACAAAATAGCTTTTTCTGATGTATTAAATCGAAGGTACATGCAAGGGGTGTTTGGTTGTACCTTCAAATACCAAATTGTAGTGGTATGCAGAAATGTTTTTTCACCGTAATTTGGCCCAAAACTATCATACTTCACCACCATATCAGTGATTGTGGTAATCAATCCACAAAGATAAGTAGTCTCGTAAAAACCTCTTCCCCTTTGAGAATGTTTCAAAACAAACATTTTAATTACAGATATTGGTCCTATGGACCACTGCCTATTCAAATAAAATAACAATTAAACATATACATTTTGTTTTTTAAATGATCCTGTTTTCCTTTAATTAATAATATTAAGAACTACTTCTCCTTTTCCACAGTTTCAAGCTCGTACTTTGTGGCCCAACTGAGCTTGAGCCTCTCACTCTTTCATGATGTACTGATATATTGTCATTCTGATCTTTGAAAACAGTTGGGGATATAGCTCAGTGGTAGAGCATTTGACTGCAGATCAAGAGGTCCCTGGTTCAAATCCGGGTGTCCCCTAGACCTATTTTGGTGTTTGTAGCTGGGATCTTTCATAAAGTCCCTATGGATCACCATTGACAGAGTCAGTGTTCAGTTGGATCTTATACTTTATTAGCATTACAGTGTCACTGCTCAAAACCTGGGAATAAATGCATTTTTACACAGGGCGTGGGAACTTTCTGAAAAATCATTGATTTATTTTGGAATCCGGCTCTTCCTTTCACAGCTTCAAGCAAAGAGAATCACTATGAAAACAATTGAAAACTTTGTTATACAGTTTGGTGCTTCCTTGTAGCGCACTAAAGAAATGGCATAGTATACTCGGCAGCGCTGCAGTCAATCTATTTCTCATTTAACCTGTGTCCTCAGTCTTACATATATTCCTCCTCTCCTCTGTGCATACAAAATATGTGTTTGTTTAAAGCACTTCATTCTTGTGCAACGTAGAAACTATTTAATTTCTCCTTAAAACCTCTGCCTACGTGCAAAATGTATGAACCCTCGTTGCAGATGAAAAAAGGCTGGCTCGAAGACTCAGGCCATTTTCGAACACAAAATGGCCTTTTCTGATATATTAAATTGATGGTACTTGAAAGGGACGTTTGGGTGTACCTTCCAAATACCAGATTGCAGTGGTATGTAGAAATGTTTTTCGTCCATCATTTGGCCCAAAACAATCATACTTCACCACCATCTCGGTGATTGTGGTAACCAATCCGCGAAAGGATAAGGCGTCCCGTAAAAACCTCTTCCCCTTTGAGAATGTTTCAAAACAAGCATTTTATGTACAGGCATTGGTCCTATGGACCACTGCCTGTTCAAATAAAATAACAATGAAACATATAAATATTTTTTTTAAACGATCCCGTTTTCCTTCAATAAATAATATTAAGAACTACTTCTCCTGTTCCACAGTTTCAAGCTTGTACTTTCCGGCCCAACTGAGCATGATGCTCACACTCTTTCATGAGGTACTGATATATTTTCATTCCGACTCTCACAAACAGGTGGGGATATAGCTCAGTGGTAGAGCATTTGACTGCAGATCAAGAGGTCCCTGGTTCAAATCCAGGTGTCCCCTTGGCCTGTTTTGGTTCTTGTGTTTGTAGTTGGGACTTTTCATAAAACCCCTTTGGATCATCATTGACAGAGTCAGTGTTCGCTTGGATCTTACACTTTAACAGCATTACAATGTCACTGCTCAAAACCTGAGAGTAAATGCATTTTTATACAGGGCTCGGTATTCCGTATGGGAAATGTCTGAAAAAGCATTGATTTATTTTGGAATCTGGCTCTTCCTTTCACAGCACCAAACAAAGGGAATGGACTATAAAAGCAATTGGCAACTTTGTTTTACAGTTTAGTGCTTCCTTCAATCGCACTACAGAAATTGCATAGAAAAGTGGGCAGCAATGCAGTCAATCTATTCCTCATTTAACCTGTGTCCTCAGTCTTACATGTATTCCACCTCTTCTCTGTGCATACAAAGTATGTGTTTGTTTGAAGCACTTCATTTTTGTGCAATGCATAATCTATTTACTTTCTACTAAAATACGCTGCCCACGTACAAGATGTACGAACCCTAGTTGCAGGTGCAAGCAGGCTGGTCTGAGAAACCAGGCCATTTGCGAACACAAAATAGCTTTTTCTGATGTATTAAATCGAAGGTACATGCAAGGGGTGTTTGGTTGTACCTTCAAATACCAAATTGTAGTGGTATGCAGAAATGTTTTTTCACCGTAATTTGGCCCAAAACAATCATACTTCACCACCATATCAGTGATTGTGGTAATCAATCCACAAAGATAAGTAGTCTCGTAAAAACCTCTTCCCCTTTGAGAATGTTTCAAAACAAACATTTTAATTACAGATATTGGTCCTATGGACCACTGCCTATTCAAATAAAATAACAATTAAACATATACATTTTGTTTTTTAAATGATCCTGTTTTCCTTTAATTAATAATATTGAGAACTACTTCTCCTTTTCCACAGTTTCAAGCTCGTACTTTGTGGCCCAACTGAGCTTGAGCTTCTCACTCTTTCATGATGTACTGATATATTGTCATTCTGATCTTTGAAAACAGTTGGGGATATAGCTCAGTGGTAGAGCATTTGACTGCAGATCAAGAGGTCCCTGGTTCAAATCCGGGTGTCCCCAAAACTATTTTGGTTTTGGTGTTTGTAGCTGGGATCTTTCATAAAGTCCCTATGGATCACCATTGACAGAGTCAGTGTTCAGTTGGATCTTATACTTTATTAGCATTACAGTGTCACTGCTCAAAACCTGGGAATAAATGCATTTTTACACAGGGCGTGGGAACTTTCTGAAACATCATTGATTTATTTTGGAATCCGGCTCTTCCTTTCACAGCTTCAAGCAAAGAGAATCACTATGAAAACAATTGAAAACTTTGTTATACAGTTTGGTGCTTCCTTGTAGCGCACTAAAGAAATGGCATAGTATACTCGGCAGCGCTGCAGTCAATCTATTTCTCATTTAACCTGTGTCCTCAGTCTTACATATATTCCTCCTCTCCTCTGTGCATACAAAATATGTGTTTGTTTAAAGCACTTCATTCTTGTGCAACGTAGAAACTATTTAATTTCTCCTTAAAACCTCTGCCTACGTGCAAAATGTATGAACCCTCGTTGCAGATGAAAAAAGGCTGGCTCGAAGACTCAGGCCATTTTCGAACACAAAATGGCCTTTTCTGATATATTAAATTGATGGTACTTGAAAGGGACGTTTGGGTGTACCTTCCAAATACCAAATTGCAGTGGTATGTAGAAATGTTTTTCGTCCATCATTTGGCCCAAAACAATCATACTTCACCACCATCTCGGTGATTGTGGTAACCAATCCGCGAAAGGATAAGGCGTCCCGTAAAAACCTCTTCCCCTTTGAGAATGTTTCAAAACAAGCATTTTATGTACAGGCATTGGTCCTATGGACCACTGCCTGTTCAAATAAAATAACAATGAAACATATAAATATTTTTTTTAAACGATCCCGTTTTCCTTCAATAAATAATATTAAGAACTACTTCTCCTGTTCCACAGTTTCAAGCTTGTACTTTCCGGCCCAACTGAGCATGATGCTCACACTCTTTCATGAGGTACTGATATATTTTCATTCCGACTCTCACAAACAGGTGGGGATATAGCTCAGTGGTAGAGCATTTGACTGCAGATCAAGAGGTCCCTGGTTCAAATCCAGGTGTCCCCTTGGCCTGTTTTGGTTCTTGTGTTTGTAGTTGGGACTTTTCATAAAACCCCTTTGGATCATCATTGACAGAGTCAGTGTTCGCTTGGATCTTACACTTTAACAGCATTACAATGTCACTGCTCAAAACCTGAGAGTAAATGCATTTTTATACAGGGCTCGGTATTCCGTATGGGAAATGTCTGAAAAAGCATTGATTTATTTTGGAATCTGGCTCTTCCTTTCACAGCACCAAACAAAGGGAATGGACTATAAAAGCAATTGGCAACTTTGTTTTACAGTTTAGTGCTTCCTTCAATCGCACTACAGAAATTGCATAGAAAAGTGGGCAGCAATGCAGTCAATCTATTCCTCATTTAACCTGTGTCCTCAGTCTTACATGTATTCCACCTCTTCTCTGTGCATACAAAGTATGTGTTTGTTTGAAGCACTTCATTTTTGTGCAATGCATAATCTATTTACTTTCTACTAAAATACGCTGCCCACGTACAAGATGTACGAACCCTAGTTGCAGGTGCAAGCAGGCTGGTCTGAGAAACCAGGCCATTTGCGAACACAAAATAGCTTTTTCTGATGTATTAAATCGAAGGTACATGCAAGGGGTGTTTGGTTGTACCTTCAAATACCAAATTGTAGTGGTATGCAGAAATGTTTTTTCACCGTAATTTGGCCCAAAACTATCATACTTCACCCCCATATCAGTGATTGTGGTAATCAATCCACAAAGATAAGTAGTCTCGTAAAAACCTCTTCCCCTTTGAGAATGTTTCAAAACAAACATTTTAATTACAGATATTGGTCCTATGGACCACTGCCTATTCAAATGAAATAACAATTAAACATATACATTTTGTTTTTTTAAATGATCCTGTTTTCCTTTAATTAATAATATTAAGAACTACTTCTCCTTTTCCACAGTTTCAAGCTCGTACTTTGTGGCCCAACTGAGCTTGAGCCTCTCACTCTTTCATGATGTACTGATATATTGTCATTCTGATCCTTGAAAACAGTTGGGGATATAGCTCAGTGGTAGAGCATTTGACTGCAGATCAAGAGGTCCCTGGTTCAAATCCGGGTGTCCCCTAAACCTATTTTGGTTTTGGTGTTTGTAGCTGGGATCTTTCATAAAGTCCCTATGGATCACCATTGACAGAGTCAGTGTTCAGTTGGATCTTATACTTTATTAGCATTACAGTGTCACTGCTCAAAACCTGGGAATAAATGCATTTTTACACAGGGCGTGGGAACTTTCTGAAACATCATTGATTTATTTTGGAATCCGGCTCTTCCTTTCACAGCTTCAAGCAAAGAGAATCACTATGAAAACAATTGAAAACTTTGTTATACAGTTTGGTGCTTCCTTGTAGCGCACTAAAGAAATGGCATAGTATACTCGGCAGCGCTGCAGTCAATCTATTTCTCATTTAACCTGTGTCCTCAGTCTTACATATATTCCTCCTCTCCTCTGTGCATACAAAATATGTGTTTGTTTAAAGCACTTCATTCTTGTGCAACGTAGAAACTATTTAATTTCTCCTTAAAACCTCTGCCTACGTGCAAAATGTATGAACCCTCGTTGCAGATGAAAAAAGGCTGGCTCGAAGACTCAGGCCATTTTCGAACACAAAATGGCCTTTTCTGATATATTAAATTGATGGTACTTGAAAGGGACGTTTGGGTGTACCTTCCAAATACCAAATTGCAGTGGTATGTAGAAATGTTTTTCGTCCATCATTTGGCCCAAAACAATCATACTTCACCACCATCTCGGTGATTGTGGTAACCAATCCGCGAAAGGATAAGGCGTCCCGTAAAAACCTCTTCCCCTTTGAGAATGTTTCAAAACAAGCATTTTATGTACAGGCATTGGTCCTATGGACCACTGCCTGTTCAAATAAAATAACAATGAAACATATAAATATTTTTATTAAACGATCCCGTTTTCCTTCAATAAATAATATTAAGAACTACTTCTCCTGTTCCACAGTTTCAAGCTTGTACTTTCCGGCCCAACTGAGCATGATGCTCACAATCTTTCATGAGGTACTGATATATTTTCATTCCGACTCTCACAAACAGGTGGGGATATAGCTCAGTGGTAGAGCATTTGACTGCAGATCAAGAGGTCCCTGGTTCAAATCCAGGTGTCCCCTTGGTCTGTTTTGGTTCTTGTGTTTGTAGGTGGGACTTTTCATAAAACCCCTTTGGATCATCATTGACAGAGTCAGTGTTCGCTTGGATCTTACACTTTAACAGCATTACAATGTCACTGCTCAAAACCTGAGAGTAAATGCATTTTTATACAGGGCTCGGTATTCCGTATGGGAAATGTCTGAAAAAGCATTGATTTATTTTGGAATCTGGCTCTTCCTTTCACAGCACCAAACAAAGGGAATGGACTATGAAAGCAATTGGCAACTTTGTTTTACAGTTTGGTGCTTCCTTTGATCGCACTACAGAAATTGCATAGAAAAGTGGGCAGCAATGCAGTCAATCTATTCCTCATTTAACCTGTGTCCTCAGTCTTACATGTATTCCACCTCTTCTCTGTGCATACAAAGTATGTGTTTGTTTGAAGCACTTCATTTTTGTGCAATGCATAATCTATTTACTTTCTACTAAAATACGCTGCCCACGTACAAGATGTACGAACCCTAGTTGCAGGTGCAAGCAGGCTGGTCTGAGAAACCAGGCCATTTGCGAACACAAAATAGCTTTTTCTGATGTATTAAATCGAAGGTACATGAAAGGGGTGTTTGGTTGTACCTTCAAATACCAAATTGTAGTGGTATGCAGAAATGTTTTTTCACCGTAATTTGGCCCAAAACAATCATACTTCACCACCATATCAGTGATTGTGGTAATCAATCCACAAAGATAAGTAGTCTCGTAAAAACCTCTTCCCCTTTGAGAATGTTTCAAAACAAACATTTTAATTACAGATATTGGTCCTATGGACCACTGCCTATTCAAATAAAATAACAATTAAACATATACATTTTGTTTTTTAAATGATCCTGTTTTCCTTTAATTAATAATATTAAGAACTACTTCTCCTTTTCCACAGTTTCAAGCTCGTACTTTGTGGCCCAACTGAGCTTGAGCCTCTCACTCTTTCATGATGTACTGATATATTGTCATTCTGATCTTTGAAAACAGTTGGGGATATAGCTCAGTGGTAGAGCATTTGACTGCAGATCAAGAGGTCCCTGGTTCAAATCCGGGTGTCCCCTAAACCTATTTTGGTTTTGGTGTTTGTAGCTGGGATCTTTCATAAAGTCCCTATGGATCACCATTGACAGAGTCAGTGTTCAGTTGGATCTTATACTTTATTAGCATTACAGTGTCACTGCTCAAAACCTGGGAATAAATGCATTTTTACACAGGGCGTGGGAACTTTCTGAAACATCATTGATTTATTTTGGAATCCGGCTCTTCCTTTCACAGCTTCAAGCAAAGAGAATCACTATGAAAACAATTGAAAACTTTGTTATACAGTTTGGTGCTTCCTTGTAGCGCACTAAAGAAATGGCATAGTATACTCGGCAGCGCTGCAGTCAATCTATTTCTCATTTAACCTGTGTCCTCAGTCTTACATATATTCCTCCTCTCCTCTGTGCATACAAAATATGTGTTTGTTTAAAGCACTTCATTCTTGTGCAACGTAGAAACTATTTAATTTCTCCTTAAAACCTCTGCCTACGTGCAAAATGTATGAACCCTCGTTGCAGATGAAAAAAGGCTGGCTCGAAGACTCAGGCCATTTTCGAACACAAAATGGCCTTTTCTGATATATTAAATTGATGGTACTTGAAAGGGACGTTTGGGTGTACCTTCCAAATACCAAATTGCAGTGGTATGTAGAAATGTTTTTCGTCCATCATTTGGCCCAAAACAATCATACTTCACCACCATCTCGGTGATTGTGGTAACCAATCCGCGAAAGGATAAGGCGTCCCGTAAAAACCTCTTCCCCTTTGAGAATGTTTCAAAACAAGCATTTTATGTACAGGCATTGGTCCTATGGACCACTGCCTGTTCAAATAAAATAACAATGAAACATATAAATATTTTTTTTAAACGATCCCGTTTTCCTTCAATAAATAATATTAAGAACTACTTCTCCTGTTCCACAGTTTCAAGCTTGTACTTTCCGGCCCAACTGAGCATGATGCTCACACTCTTTCATGAGGTACTGATATATTTTCATTCCGACTTTCACAAACAGGTGGGGATATAGCTCAGTGGTAGAGCATTTGACTGCAGATCAAGAGGTCCCTGGTTCAAATCCAGGTGTCCCCTTGGCCTGTTTTGGTTCTTGTGTTTGTAGTTGGGACTTTTCATAAAACCCCTTTGGATCATCATTGACAGAGTCAGTGTTCGCTTGGATCTTACACTTTAACAGCATTACAATGTCACTGCTCAAAACCTGAGAGTAAATGCATTTTTATACAGGGCTCGGTATTCCGTATGGGAAATGTCTGAAAAAGCATTGATTTATTTTGGAATCTAGCTCTTCCTTTCACAGCACCAAACAAAGGGAATGGACTATAAAAGCAATTGGCAACTTTGTTTTACAGTTTAGTGCTTCCTTCAATCGCACTACAGAAATTGCATAGAAAAGTGGGCAGCAATGCAGTCAATCTATTCCTCATTTAACCTGTGTCCTCAGTCTTACATGTATTCCACCTCTTCTCTGTGCATACAAAGTATGTGTTTGTTTGAAGCACTTCATTTTTGTGCAATGCATAATCTATTTACTTTCTACTAAAATACGCTGCCCACGTACAAGATGTACGAACCCTAGTTGCAGGTGCAAGCAGGCTGGTCTGAGAAACCAGGCCATTTGCGAACACAAAATAGCTTTTTCTGATGTATTAAATCGAAGGTACATGCAAGGGGTGTTTGGTTGTACCTTCAAATACCAAATTGTAGTGGTATGCAGAAATGTTTTTTCACCGTAATTTGGCCCAAAACAATCATACTTCACCACCATATCAGTGATTGTGGTAATCAATCCACAAAGATAAGTAGTCTCGTAAAAACCTCTTCCCCTTTGAGAATGTTTCAAAACAAACATTTTAATTACAGATATTGGTCCTATGGACCACTGCCTATTCAAATAAAATAACAATTAAACATATACATTTTGTTTTTTAAATGATCCTGTTTTCCTTTAATTAATAATATTAAGAACTACTTCTCCTTTTCCACAGTTTCAAGCTCGTACTTTGTGGCCCAACTGAGCTTGAGCCTCTCACTCTTTCATGATGTACTGATATATTGTCATTCTGATCTTTGAAAACAGTTGGGGATATAGCTCAGTGGTAGAGCATTTGACTGCAGATCAAGAGGTCCCTGGTTCAAATCCGGGTGTCCCCTAAACCTATTTTGGTTTTGGTGTTTGTAGCTGGGATCTTTCATAAAGTCCCTATGGATCACCATTGACAGAGTCAGTGTTCAGTTGGATCTTATACTTTATTAGCATTACAGTGTCACTGCTCAAAACCTGGGAATAAATGCATTTTTACACAGGGCGTGGGAACTTTCTGAAACATCATTGATTTATTTTGGAATCCGGCTCTTCCTTTCACAGCTTCAAGCAAAGAGAATCACTATGAAAACAATTGAAAACTTTGTTATACAGTTTGGTGCTTCCTTGTAGCGCACTAAAGAAATGGCATAGTATACTCGGCAGCGCTGCAGTCAATCTATTTCTCATTTAACCTGTGTCCTCAGTCTTACATATATTCCTCCTCTCCTCTGTGCATACAAAATATGTGTTTGTTTAAAGCACTTCATTCTTGTGCAACGTAGAAACTATTTAATTTCTCCTTAAAACCTCTGCCTACGTGCAAAATGTATGAACCCTCGTTGCAGATGAAAAAAGGCTGGCTCGAAGACTCAGGCCATTTTCGAACACAAAATGGCCTTTTATGATATATTAAATTGATGGTACTTGAAAGGGACGTTTGGGTGTACCTTCCAAATACCAAATTGCAGTGGTATGTAGAAATGTTTTTCGTCCATCATTTGGCCCAAAACAATCATACTTCACCACCATCTCGGTGATTGTGGTAACCAATCCGCGAAAGGATAAGGCGTCCCGTAAAAACCTCTTCCCCTTTGAGAATGTTTCAAAACAAGCATTTTATGTACAGGCATTGGTCCTATGGACCACTGCCTGTTCAAATAAAATAACAATGAAACATATAAATACTTTTTTTAAACGATCCCGTTTTCCTTCAATAAATAATATTAAGAACTACTTCTCCTGTTCCACAGTTTCAAGCTTGTACTTTCCGGCCCAACTGAGCATGATGCTCACACTCTTTCATGAGGTACTGATATATTTTCATTCCGACTCTCACAAACAGGTGGGGATATAGCTCAGTGGTAGAGCATTTGACTGCAGATCAAGAGGTCCGTGGTTCAAATCCAGGTGTCCCCTTGGCCTGTTTTGGTTCTTGTGTTTGTAGTTGGGACTTTTCATAAAACCCCTTTGGATCATCATTGACAGAGTCAGTGTTCGCTTGGATCTTACACTTTAACAGCATTACAATGTCACTGCTCAAAACCTGAGAGTAAATGCATTTTTATACAGGGCTCGGTATTCCGTATGGGAAATGTCTGAAAAAGCATTGATTTATTTTGGAATCTGGCTCTTCCTTTCACAGCACCAAACAAAGGGAATGGACTATAAAAGCAATTGGCAACTTTGTTTTACAGTTTAGTGCTTCCTTCAATCGCACTACAGAAATTGCATAGAAAAGTGGGCAGCAATGCAGTCAATCTATTCCTCATTTAACCTGTGTCCTCAGTCTTACATGTATTCCACCTCTTCTCTGTGCATACAAAGTATGTGTTTGTTTGAAGCACTTCATTTTTGTGCAATGCATAATCTATTTACTTTCTACTAAAATACGCTGCCCACGTACAAGATGTACGAACCCTAGTTGCAGGTGCAAGCAGGCTGGTCTGAGAAACCAGGCCATTTGCGAACACAAAATAGCTTTTTCTGATGTATTAAATCGAAGGTACATGCAAGGGGTGTTTGGTTGTACCTTCAAATACCAAATTGTAGTGGTATGCAGAAATGTTTTTTCACCGTAATTTGGCCCAAAACAATCATACTTCACCACCATATCAGTGATTGTGGTAATCAATCCACAAAGATAAGTAGTCTCGTAAAAACCTCTTCCCCTTTGAGAATGTTTCAAAACAAACATTTTAATTACAGATATTGGTCCTATGGACCACTGCCTATTCAAATAAAATAACAATTAAACATATACATTTTGTTTTTTTAAATGATCCTGTTTTCCTTTAATTAATAATATTAAGAACTACTTCTCCTTTTCCACAGTTTCAAGCTCGTACTTTGTGGCCCAACTGAGCTTGAGCCTCTCACTCTTTCATGATGTACTGATATATTGTCATTCTGATCTTTGAAAACAGTTGGGGATATAGCTCAGTGGTAGAGCATTTGACTGCAGATCAAGAGGTCCCTGGTTCAAATCCGGGTGTCCCCTAAACCTATTTTGGTTTTGGTGTTTGTAGCTGGGATCTTTCATAAAGTCCCTATGGATCACCATTGACAGAGTCAGTGTTCAGTTGGATCTTATACTTTATTAGCATTACAGTGTCACTGCTCAAAACCTGGGAATAAATGCATTTTTACACAGGGCGTGGGAACTTTCTGAAACATCATTGATTTATTTTGGAATCCGGCTCTTCCTTTCACAGCTTCAAGCAAAGAGAATCACTATGAAAACAATTGAAAACTTTGTTATACAGTTTGGTGCTTCCTTGTAGCGCACTAAAGAAATGGCATAGTATACTCGGCAGCGCTGCAGTCAATCTATTTCTCATTTAACCTGTGTCCTCAGTCTTACATATATTCCTCCTCTCCTCTGTGCATTCAAAATATGTGTTTGTTTAAAGCACTTCATTCTTGTGCAACGTAGAAACTATTTAATTTCTCCTTAAAACCTCTGCCTACGTGCAAAATGTATGAACCCTCGTTGCAGATGAAAAAAGGCTGGCTCGAAGACTCAGGCCATTTTCGAACACAAAATGGCCTTTTCTGATATATTAAATTGATGGTACTTGAAAGGGACGTTTGGGTGTACCTTCCAAATACCAAATTGCAGTGGTATGTAGAAATGTTTTTCGTCCATCATTTGGCCCAAAACAATCATACTTCACCACCATCTCGGTGATTGTGGTAACCAATCCGCGAAAGGATAAGGCGTCCCGTAAAAACCTCTTCCCCTTTGAGAATGTTTCAAAACAAGCATTTTATGTACAGGCATTGGTCCTATGGACCACTGCCTGTTCAAATAAAATAACAATGAAACATATAAATATTTTTTTTAAACGATCCCGTTTTCCTTCAATAAATAATATTAAGAACTACTTCTCCTGTTCCACAGTTTCAAGCTTGTACTTTCCGGCCCAACTGAGCATGATGCTCACACTCTTTCATGAGGTACTGATATATTTTCATTCCGACTCTCACAAACAGGTGGGGATATAGCTCAGTGGTAGAGCATTTGACTGCAGATCAAGAGGTCCCTGGTTCAAATCCAGGTGTCCCCTTGGCCTGTTTTGGTTCTTGTGTTTGTAGTTGGGACTTTTCATAAAACCCCTTTGGATCATCATTGACAGAGTCAGTGTTCGCTTGGATCTTACACTTTAACAGCATTACAATGTCACTGCTCAAAACCTGAGAGTAAATGTATTTTTATACAGGGCTCGGTATTCCGTATGGGAAATGTCTGAAAAAGCATTGATTTATTTTGGAATCTGGCTCTTCCTTTCACAGCACCAAACAAAGGGAATGGACTATAAAAGCAATTGGCAACTTTGTTTTACAGTTTAGTGCTTCCTTCAATCGCACTACAGAAATTGCATAGAAAAGTGGGCAGCAATGCAGTCAATCTATTCCTCATTTAACCTGTGTCCTCAGTCTTACATGTATTCCACCTCTTCTCTGTGCATACAAAGTATGTGTTTGTTTGAAGCACTTCATTTTTGTGCAATGCATAATCTATTTACTTTCTACTAAAATACGCTGCCCACGTACAAGATGTACGAACCCTAGTTGCAGGTGCAAGCAGGCTGGTCTGAGAAACCAGGCCATTTGCGAACACAAAATAGCTTTTTCTGATGTATTAAATCGAAGGTACATGCAAGGGGTGTTTGGTTGTACCTTCAAATACCAAATTGTAGTGGTATGCAGAAATGTTTTTTCACCGTAATTTGGCCCAAAACAATCATACTTCACCACCATATCAGTGATTGTGGTAATCAATCCACAAAGATAAGTAGCCTCGTAAAAACCTCTTCCCCTTTGAGAATGTTTCAAAACAAACATTTTAATTACAGATATTGGTCCTATGGACCACTGCCTATTCAAATAAAATAACAATTAAACATATACATTTTGTTTTTTTAAATGATCCTGTTTTCCTTTAATTAATAATATTAAGAACTACTTCTCCTTTTCCACAGTTTCAAGCTCGTACTTTGTGGCCCAACTGAGCTTGAGCCTCTCACTCTTTCATGATGTACTGATATATTGTCATTCTGATCTTTGAAAACAGTTGGGGATATAGCTCAGTGGTAGAGCATTTGACTGCAGATCAAGAGGTCCCTGGTTCAAATCCGGGTGTCCCCTAAACCTATTTTGGTTTTGGTGTTTGTAGCTGGGATCTTTCATAAAGTCCCTATGGATCACCATTGACAGAGTCAGTGTTCAGTTGGATCTTATACTTTATTAGCATTACAGTGTCACTGCTCAAAACCTGGGAATAAATGCATTTTTACACAGGGCGTGGGAACTTTCTGAAACATCATTGATTTATTTTGGAATCCGGCTCTTCCTTTCACAGCTTCAAGCAAAGAGAATCACTATGAAAACAATTGAAAACTTTGTTATACAGTTTGGTGCTTCCTTGTAGCGCACTAAAGAAATGGCATAGTATACTCGGCAGCGCTGCAGTCAATCTATTTCTCATTTAACCTGTGTCCTCAGTCTTACATATATTCCTCCTCTCCTCTGTGCATACAAAATATGTGTTTGTTTAAAGCACTTCATTCTTGTGCAACGTAGAAACTATTTAATTTCTCCTTAAAACCTCTGCCTACGTGCAAAATGTATGAACCCTCGTTGCAGATGAAAAAAGGCTGGCTCGAAGACTCAGGCCATTTTCGAACACAAAATGGCCTTTTCTGATATATTAAATTGAAGGTACTTGAAAGGGACGTTTGGGTGTACCTTCCAAATACCAAATTGCAGTGGTATGTAGAAATGTTTTTCGTCCATCATTTGGCCCAAAACAATCATACTTCACCACCATCTCGGTGATTGTGGTAACCAATCCGCGAAAGGATAAGGTGTCCCGTAAAAACCTCTTCCCCTTTGAGAATGTTTCAAAACAAGCATTTTATGTACAGGCATTGGTCCTATGGACCACTGCCTGTTCAAATAAAATAACAATGAAACATATAAATATTTTGTTTAAACGATCCCGTTTTCCTTCAATAAATAATATTAAGAACTACTTCTCCTGTTCCACAGTTTCAAGCTTGTACTTTCCGGCCCAACTGAGCATGATGCTCACACTCTTTCATGAGGTACTGATATATTTTCATTCCGACTCTCACAAACAGGTGGGGATATAGCTCAGTGGTAGAGCATTTGACTGCAGATCAAGAGGTCCCTGGTTCAAATCCAGGTGCCCCCTTGGCCTGTTTTGGTTCTTGTGTTTGTAGCTGGGACTTTTCATAAAACCCCTTTGGATCATCATTGACAGAGTCAGTGTTCGCTTGGATCTTACACTTTAATAGCATTTCAATGTCACTGCTCAAAACCTGAGAGTAAATGCATTTTTATACAGGGCTCGGTATTTCGTATGGGAAATGTCTGAAAAAGCATTGATTTATTTTGGAATCTGGCTCTTCCTTTCACAGCACCAAACAAAGGGAATGGACTATGAAAGCAATTGACAACTTTGTTTTACAGTTTGGTGCTTCCTTCGATCGCACTACAGAAATTGCATAGAAAAGTGGGCAGAAATGCAGTCAATCTATTCCTCATTTAACCTGTGTCCTCAGTCTTACATGTATTCCACCTCTTCTCTGTGCATACAAAGTATGTGTTTGTTTGAAGCACTTCATTTTTGTGCAATGCATAATCTATTTACTTTCTACTAAAAAACGCTGCCCACGTACAAGATGTATGAACCCTAGTTGCAGGTGCAAGCAGGCTGGTCTGAGAAACCAGGCCATTTGCGAACACAAAATTGCTTTTTCTGATGTATTAAATCGAAGGTACATGAAATGGGTGTTTGGTTGTACCTTCAAATACCAAATTGTAGTGGTATGTAGAAATGTTTTTTCACCGTAATTTGGCCCAAAACAATCATACTTCACCACCATATCAGTGATTGTGGTAATCAATCCACAAAGATAAGTAGTCTCGTAAAAACCACTTCCCCTTTGAGAATGTTTCAAAACAAACATTTTAATTACAGATATTGGTCCTATGGACCACTGCCTATTCAAATAAAATAACAATTAAACATATACATTTTGTTTTTTAAATGATCCTGTTTTCCTTTAATTAATAATATTAAGAACTACTTCTCCTTTTCCACAGTTTCAAGCTCGTACTTTGTGGCCCAACTGAGCTTGAGCCTCTCACTCTTTCATGATGTACTGATATATTGTCATACTGATCTTTGAAAACAGTTCTGGATATAGCTCAGTGGTAGAGCATTTGACTGCAGATCAAGAGGTCCCTGGTTCAAATCCGGGTGTCCCCTAGACCTATTTTGGTTTTGGTGTTTGTAGCTGGGATCTTTCATAAAGTCCCTATGGATCACCATTGACAGAGTCAGTGTTCAGTTGGATCTTATACTTTATTAGCATTACAGTGTCACTGCTCAAAACCTGGGAATAAATGCATTTTTACACAGGGCGTGGGAACTTTCTGAAACATCATTGATTTATTTTGGAATCCGGCTCTTCCTTTCACAGCTTCAAGCAAAGAGAATCACTATGAAAACAATTGAAAACTTTGTTATACAGTTTGGTGCTTCCTTGTAGCGCACTAAAGAAATGGCATAGTATACTCGGCAGCGCTGCAGTCAATCTATTTCTCATTTAACCTGTGTCCTCAGTCTTACATATATTCCTCCTCTCCTCTGTGCATACAAAATATGTGTTTGTTTACAGCACTTCATTCTTGTGCAACGTAGAAACTATTTAATTTCTCCTTAAAACCTCTGCCTACGTGCAAAATGTATGAACCCTCGTTGCAGATGAAAAAAGGCTGGCTCGAAGACTCAGGCCATTTTCGAACACAAAATGGCCTTTTCTGATATATTAAATTGATGGTACTTGAAAGGGACGTTTGGGTGTACCTTCCAAATACCAAATTGCAGTGGTATGTAGAAATGTTTTTCGTCCATCATTTGGCCCAAAACAATCATACTTCACCACCATCTCGGTGATTGTGGTAACCAATCCGCGAAAGAATAAGGCGTCCCGTAAAAACCTCTTCCCCTTTGAGAATGTTTCAAAACAAGCATTTTATGTACAGGCATTGGTCCTATGGACCACTGCCTGTTCAAATAAAATAACAATCAAACATATAAATATTTTTTTTAAACGATCCCGTTTTCCTTCAATAAATAATATTAAGAACTACTTCTCCTGTTCCACAGTTTCAAGCTTGTACTTTCCGGCCCAACTGAGCATGATGCTCACACTCTTTCATGAGGTACTGATATATTTTCATTCCGACTCTCACAAACAGGTGGGGATATAGCTCAGTGGTAGAGAATTTGACTGCAGATCAAGAGGTCCCTGGTTCAAATCCAGGTGTCCCCTTGGCCTGTTTTGGTTCTTGTGTTTGTAGCTGGGACTTTTCATAAAACCCCTTTGGATCATCATTGACAGAGTCAGTGTTCGCTTGGATCTTACACTTTAATAGCATTACAATGTCACTGCTCAAAACCTGAGAGTAAATGCATTTTTATACAGGGCTCGGTATTTCGTATGGGAAATGTCTGAAAAAGCATTGATTTATTTTGGAATCTGGCTCTTCCTTTCACAGCACCAAACAAAGGGAATGGACTATGAAAGCAATTGACAACTTTGTTTTACAGTTTGGTGCTTCCTTCGATCGCACTACAGAAATTGCATAGAAAAGTGGGCAGCAATGCAGTCAATCTATTCCTCATTTAACCTGTGTCCTCAGTCTTACATGTATTCCACCTCTTCTCTGTGCATACAAAGTATGTGTTTGTTTGAAGCACTTCATTTTTGTGCAATGCATAATCTATTTACTTTCTACTAAAAAACGCTGCCCACGTACAAGATGTATGAACCCTAGTTGCAGGTGCAAGCAGGCTGGTCTGAGAAACCAGGCCATTTGCGAACACAAAATTGCTTTTTCTGATGTATTAAATCGAAGGTACATGAAATGGGTGTTTGGTTGTACCTTCAAATACCAAATTGTAGTGGTATGTAGAAATGTTTTTTCACCGTAATTTGGCCCAAAACAATCATACTTCACCACCATATCAGTGATTGTGGTAATCATTCCACAAAGATAAGTAGTCTCGTAAAAACCTGTTCCTCTTTGAGAATGTTTCAAAACAAACATTTTAATTACAGATATTGGTCCTATGGACCACTGCCTATTCAAATAAAATAACAATTAAACATATACATTTTGTTTTTTAAATGATCCTGTTTTCCTTTAATTAATAATATTAAGAACTACTTCTCCTTTTCCACAGTTTCAAGCTCGTACTTTGTGGCCCAACTGAGCTTGAGCCTCTCACTCTTTCATGATGTACTGTTATATTGTCATTCTGATCTTTGAAAACAGTTGGGGATATACCTCAGTGGTAGAGCATTTGACTGCAGATCAAGAGGTCCCTGGTTCAAATCCGGGTGTCCCCTAAACCTATTTTGGTTCTGGTGTTTGTAGCTAGGATCTTTCATAAAGTCCCTTTGGATCACCATTGACAGAGTCAGTGTTCAGTTGGATCTTATACTTTATTAGCATTACAGTGTCACTGCTCAAAACCTGGGAATAAATGCATTTTTACACAGGGCGTGGGAACTTTCTGAAACATCATTGATTTATTTTGGAATCCGGCTCTTCCTTTCACAGCTTCAAGCAAAGAGAATCACTATGAAAACAATTGAAAACTTTGTTATACAGTTTGATGCTTCCTTGTAGCGCACTAAAGAAATGGCATAGTATACTCGGCAGCGCTGCAGTCAATCTATTTCTCATTTAACCTGTGTCCTCAGTCTTACATATATTCCTCCTCTCCTCTGTGCATACAAAATATGTGTTTGTTTACAGCACTTCATTCTTGTGCAACGTAGAAACTATTTAATTTCTCCTTAAAACCTCTGCCTACGTGCAAAATGTATGAACCCTCGTTGCAGATGAAAAAAGGCTGGCTCGAAGACTCAGGCCATTTTCGAACACAAAATGGCCTTTTCTGATATATTAAATTGATGGTACTTGAAAGGGACGTTTGGGTGTACCTTCCAAATACCAAATTGCAGTGGTATGTAGAAATGTTTTTCGTCCATCATTTGGCCCAAAACAATCATACTTCACCACCATCTCGGTGATTGTGGTAACCAATCCGCGAAAGAATAAGGCGTCCCGTAAAAACCTCTTCCCCTTTGAGAATGTTTCAAAACAAGCATTTTATGTACAGGCATTGGTCCTATGGACCACTGCCTGTTCAAATAAAATAACAATCAAACATATAAATATTTTTTTTAAACGATCCCGTTTTCCTTCAATAAATAATATTAAGAACTACTTCTCCTGTTCCACAGTTTCAAGCTTGTACTTTCCGGCCCAACTAAGCATGATGCTCACACTCTTTCATGAGGTACTGATATATTTTCATTCCGACTCTCACAAACAGGTGGGGATATAGCTCAGTGGTAGAGAATTTGACTGCAGATCAAGAGGTCCCTGGTTCAAATCCAGGTGTCCCCTTGGCCTGTTTTGGTTCTTGTGTTTGTAGCTGGGACTTTTCATAAAACCCCTTTGGATCATCATTGACAGAGTCAGTGTTCGCTTGGATCTTACACTTTAATAGCATTACAATGTCACTGCTCAAAACCTGAGAGTAAATGCATTTTTATACAGGGCTCGGTATTTCGTATGGGAAATGTCTGAAAAAGCATTGATTTATTTTGGAATCTGGCTCTTCCTTTCACAGCACCAAACAAAGGGAATGGACTATGAAAGCAATTGACAACTTTGTTTTACAGTTTGGTGCTTCCTTCGATCGCACTACAGAAATTGCATAGAAAAGTGGGCAGCAATGCAGTCAATCTATTCCTCATTTAACCTGTGTCCTCAGTCTTACATGTATTCCACCTCTTCTCTGTGCATACAAAGTATGTGTTTGTTTGAAGCACTTCATTTTTGTGCAATGCATAATCTATTTACTTTCTACTAAAAAACGCTGCCCACGTACAAGATGTATGAACCCTAGTTGCAGGTGCAATCAGGCTGGTCTGAGAAACCAGGCCATTTGCGAACACAAAATTGCTTTTTCTGATGTATTAAATCGAAGGTACATGAAATGGGTGTTTGGTTGTACCTTCAAATACCAAATTGTAGTGGTATGTAGAAATGTTTTTTCACCGTAATTTGGCCCAAAACAATCATACTTCACCACCATATCAGTGATTGTGGTAATCATTCCACAAAGATAAGTAGTCTCGTAAAAACCTGTTCCTCTTTGAGAATGTTTCAAAACAAACATTTTAATTACAGATATTGGTCCTATGGACCACTGCCTATTCAAATAAAATAACAATTAAACATATACATTTTGTTTTTTAAATGATCCTGTTTTCCTTTAATTAATAATATTAAGAACTACTTCTCCTTTTCCACAGTTTCAAGCTCGTACTTTGTGGCCCAACTGAGCTTGAGCCTCTCACTCTTTCATGATGTACTGTTATATTGTCATTCTGATCTTTGAAAACAGTTGGGGATATACCTCAGTGGTAGAGCATTTGACTGCAGATCAAGAGGTCCCTGGTTCAAATCCGGGTGTCCCCTAAACCTATTTTGGTTCTGGTGTTTGTAGCTAGGATCTTTCATAAAGTCCCTTTGGATCACCATTGACAGAGTCAGTGTTCAGTTGGATCTTATACTTTATTAGCATTACAGTGTCACTGCTCAAAACCTGGGAATAAATGCATTTTTACACAGGGCGTGGGAACTTTCTGAAACATCATTGATTTATTTTGGAATCCGGCTCTTCCTTTCACAGCTTCAAACAAAGAGAATGACTATGAAAACAATTGAAAACTTTGTTATACAGTTTGGTGCTTCCTTGTAGCGCACTAAAGAAATGGCATAGTATACTCGGCAGCGCTGCAGTCAATCTATTTCTCATTTAACATGTGTCCTCAGTCTTACATATATTCCTCCTCTCCTCTGTGCATACAAAATATGTGTTTGTTTAAAGCACTTCATTCTTGTGCAACATAGAAACTATTTAATTTCTCCTTAAAAACTCTGCCTACGTGCAAAATGTATGAACCCTCGTTGCAGATGAAAAAAGGCTGGCTCGAAGACTCAGGTCATTTTCGAACACAAAATGGCCTTTTCTGATATATTAAATTGATGGTACTTGAAAGGGACGTTTGGGTGTACCTTCCAAATACCAAATTGCAGTGGTATGTAGAAATGTTTTTCGTCCATCATTTGGCCCAAAACAATCATACTTCACCACCATCTCGGTGATTGTGGTAACCAATCCGCGAAAGGATAAGGCGTCCCGTAAAAACCTCTTCCCCTTTGAGAATGTTTCAAAACAAGCATTTTATGTACAGGCATTGGTCCTATGGACCACTGCCTGTTCAAATAAAATAACAATGAAACATATAAATATTTTTTTTAAACGATCCCGTTTTCCTTCAATAAATAATATTAAGAACTACTTCTCCTGTTCCACAGTTTCAAGCTTGTACTTTCCGGCCCAACTGAGCATGATGCTCACACTCTTTCATGAGGTACTGATATATTTTCATTCCGACTCTCACAAACAGGTGGGGATATAGCTCAGTGGTAGAGCATTTGACTGCAGATCAAGAGGTCCCTGGTTCAAATCCAGGTGTCCCCTTGGCCTGTTTTGGTTCTTGTGTTTGTAGCTGGGACTTTTCATAAAACCCCTTTGGATCATCATTGACAGAGTCAGTGTTCGCTTGGATCTTACACTTTAACAGCATTACAATGTCACTGCTCAAAACCTGAGAGTAAATGCATTTTTATACAGGGCTCGGTATTCCGTATGGGAAATGTCTGAAAAAGCATTGATTTATTTTGGAATCTGGCTCTTCCTTTCACAGCACCAAACAAAGGGAATGGACTATGAAAGCAATTGGCAACTTTGTTTTACAGTTTAGTGCTTCCTTCAATCGCACTACAGAAATTGCATAGAAAAGTGGGCAGCAATGCAGTCAATCTATTCCTCATTTAACCTGTGTCCTCAGTCTTACATGTATTCCACCTCTTATCTGTGCATACAAAGTATGTGTTTGTTTGAAGCACTTCATTTTTGTGCAATGCATAATCTATTTACTTTCTACTAAAATACGCTGCCCACGTACAAGATGTACGAACCCTAGTTGCAGGTGCAAGCAGGCTGGTCTGAGAAACCAGGCCATTTGCGAACACAAAATAGCTTTTTCTGATGTATTAAATCGAAGGTACATGAAAGGGGTGTTTGGTTGTACCTTCAAATACCAAATTGTAGTGGTATGCAGAAATGTTTTTTCACCGTAATTTGGCCCAAAACAATCATACTTCACCACCATATCAGTGATTGTGGTAATCAATCCACAAAGATAAGTAGTCTCGTAAAAACCTCTTCCCCTTTGAGAATGTTTCAAAACAAACATTTTAATTACAGATATTGGTCCTATGGACCACTGCCTATTCAAATAAAATAACAATTAAACATATACATTTTGTTTTTTAAATGATCCTGTTTTCCTTTAATTAATAATATTAAGAACTACTTCTCCTTTTCCACAGTTTCAAGCTCGTACTTTGTGGCCCAACTGAGCTTGAGCCCCTCACTCTTTCATGATGTACTGATATATTGTCATTCTGATCTTTGAAAACAGTTGGGGATATAGCTCAGTGGTAGAGCATTTGACTGCAGATCAAGAGGTCCCTGGTTCAAATCCGGGTGTCCCCTAGACCTATTTTGGTTTTGGTGTTTGTAGCTGGGATCTTTCATAAAGTCCCTATGGATCACCATTGACAGAGTCAGTGTTCAGTTGGATCTTATACTTTATTAGCATTACAGTGTCACTGCTCAAAACCTGGGAATAAATGCATTTTTACACAGGGCGTGGGAACTTTCTGAAAAATCATTGATTTATTTTGGAATCCGGCTCTTCCTTTCACAGCTTCAAGCAAAGAGAATCACTATGAAAACAATTGAAAACTTTGTTATACAGTTTGGTGCTTCCTTGTAGCGCACTAAAGAAATGGCATAGTATACTCGGCAGCGCTGCAGTCAATCTATTTCTCATTTAACCTGTGTCCTCAGTCTTACATATATTCCTCCTCTCCTCTGTGCATACAAAATATGTGTTTGTTTAAAGCACTTCATTCTTTTGCAACGTAGAAACTATTTAATTTCTCCTTAAAACCTCTGCCTACGTGCAAAATGTATGAACCCTCGTTGCAGATGAAAAAAGGCTGGCTCGAAGACTCAGGCCATTTTCGAACACAAAATGGCCTTTTCTGATATATTAAATTGATGGTACTTGAAAGGGACGTTTGGGTGTACCTTCCAAATACCAAATTGCAGTGGTATGTAGAAATGTTTTTCGTCCATCATTTGGCCCAAAACAATCATACTTCACCACCATCTCGGTGATTGTGGTAACCAATCCGCGAAAGGATAAGGCGTCCCGTGAAAACCTCTTCCCCTTTGAGAATGTTTCAAAACAAGCATTTTATGTACAGGCATTGGTCCTATGGACCACTGCCTGTTCAAATAAAATAACAATGAAACATATACATATTTTTTTTAAACGATCCCGTTTTCCTTCAATAAATAATATTAAGAACTACTTCTCCTGTTCCACAGTTTCAAGCTTGTACTTTCCGGCCCAACTGAGCATGATGCTCACACTCTTTCATGAGGTACTGATATATTTTCATTCCGACTCTCACAAACAGGTGGGGATATAGCTCAGTGGTAGAGAATTTGACTGCAGATCAAGAGGTCCCTGGTTCAAATCCAGGTGTCCCCTTGGCCTGTTTTGGTTCTTGTGTTTGTAGCTGGGACTTTTCATAAAACCCCTTTGGATCATCATTGACAGAGTCAGTGTTCGCTTGGATCTTACACTTTAATAGCATTACAATGTCACTGCTCAAAACCTGAGAGTAAATGCATTTTTATACAGGGCTCGGTATTTCGTATGGGAAATGTCTGAAAAAGCATTGATTTATTTTGGAATCTGGCTCTTCCTTTCACAGCACCAAACAAAGGGAATGGACTATGAAAGCAATTGACAACTTTGTTTTACAGTTTGGTGCTTCCTTCGATCGCACTACAGAAATTGCATAGAAAAGTGGGCAGAAATGCAGTCAATCTATTCCTCATTTAACCTGTGTCCTCAGTCTTACATGTATTTAAGCTGTCCGGTTTTAGGTTTAAACCTATAATAACTGATAAAACCCCACTGAAAGAGAAATAGCCCACACCAGTGAAAACATATAAACACTGAAAAAACACCTGCACAACCACAAACTAAATGCCATTCAAAGAAAGGAAAAAGGGACTGAAAATCATTTTTTTCCTTCCTGAAGGGGCCAATACAATGTAACTTTGTTATACAAGCTAGCAGTAAGAAAGTCTGGGCTAACATTATTCTGCTTGAGTTTTGTTGTTTAGGGATGCCACTAAAATATTGTTTCTTCTTCCTTTTGTTCTTTTCAGTTCTGTGGTCTTTGGTCTCAAGATGCAGAGTTTAGAAGCATGTTTTAGGTGTTGTTTAATTATTTTATAAACTGTAGAGAATCAGGAAATATCAAAATCATATTTGATTCTTTCACTGATAGGTAAAATGGCTGGTTTCATAAGAATCTTTCTCAATATGTGTTATCACATTTACCCACAGAGAAGGGGTAAAAACCCTCAATACATCAGCCCCCAGTTTCTAGTGAGTCAGTATTGACCTCAGGCTTTAAACATTCAATGCAAGGTATAGTGACAAGTATATGTGAAAAGAGCGCTATCACCAAGCATCTGGGATAGTGGTTAAAACATGACACTACAGTGGAACGCAGTGTCACTGCTCTGCAAAAAAGGTTCTTTCCAAGTTCAACAAAGATTGGAGTGATATTGTTTGTATTTGCAGTGATTCAGCTACGTATATGAAAAAGTTGTGTGATGACCTGTCAAAATTGATGCCTGAGCTGAAGTGCTTCCCTATAAGAGATCCTTCCCACTTGGTAGATGGTATGCTGAAAGCATCTTAACAATTTTCAGAGTTAATGAGGAATTCTAATGACTTTAGTCCATTCTGGTGCACTGTTTTCTTATGCACAGGAGCTAAAACGCAAATATTTATCATTTCGTGCTTTGTGTGGCATCAAAGAAAGAGTCATCCCATCTATGTCCCTTAACTGATGGTTCTCAGTCCAAGGGGCAATGAATGCTACATGATCCATGTGGCAACCGTTTACAGAATTGTTGCGGAGTGATGATGTCAAAGGCAAGAAATGTGAGGATCTTTGGTCACACATTGATAGTGATGTGAAAAAAAACTACACTCTACTGCATTTTTAGATTTTTACAGGAAAACGTAACTGCTGTAGTGGACATAATAAAAACTAGAGTCTGAAAACACCCTTGTCTGCCAAGTGTTCAGCATAATTGGTGTAGATGTGAAACATCTCATTGAGAGTAGGCTGGGCGACACCTTAGGGACTTTGGCACTGCAACATGTTCCGTGTTAGAGTGCTTGCCACTTGGTAAGCAAAGCAATGATGAAGAGCAATTCAGGAACTTTTATTTTACAATGTATGAGAAATGGTTTGCAATGATCCATAGAAATGTCCCTTCACCACCAATGGCATTTGAAGTCAATGAAACCTCACTGTGGTACTCTGTTCTAGATCTCTTCTGTAAAGGGGAATTTCCTCAGTAGTGTCAAAAGTGCTGCTTAATTTTTGACCCCTTCAATAATTCTGAGGGCATAAGCGCCCAGATCAGCGAAATGCTGCAACACCTGCCCTGAGAATTGCGATCTTTAAGTGAACCAGTATTGGCATGGAAAGCTATGTCAGTGGCCGGAGTTAACAAATTGTGTACTGGCTGTTTTGGTGTTGCCCATCTCAAGTGCCAATGTTGAGTCGGCCTTTTCACAGAAGTTTACATGGGAAGGAAAGAATACGCACACATGACCAAAGACTCACTGAAGAAGTATTGTATGGTGTACTACAATAAGTTTAATTTGCAAAAATCTATTTGGACCTCATATACACTATACTTACACTGTCTATATACCATGTGCTATCAGTGCAGAAAGCAAGCAATAATAAAAGCAACATTTTCCATAAACACTGGAAAAACACTGTTTCTGTAGTTTTTAATGGCGCGAGAATGTGTAACCACTGATAACCACTGTTTTTTAAAGGTATTGAAATCACTTGAAAACACTGAAAAAAACCCACCAGAATTTACCAAAAATAGAAACTGAAAACAGGAAAGCCTACATGTATTCCACCTCTTCTCTGTGCATACAAAGTATGTGTTTGTTTGAAGCACTTCATTTTTGTGCAATGCATAATCTATTTACTTTCTACTAAAAAACGCTGCCCACGTACAAGATGTATGAACCCTAGTTGCAGGTGCAAGCAGGCTGGTCTGAGAAACCAGGCCATTTGCGAACACAAAATTGCTTTTTCTGATGTATTAAATCGAAGGTACATGAAATGGGTGTTTGGTTGTACCTTCAAATACCAAATTGTAGTGGTATGTAGAAATGTTTTTTCACCGTAATTTGGCCCAAAACAATCATACTTCACCACCATATCAGTGATTGTGGTAATCATTCCACAAAGATAAGTAGTCTCGTAAAAACCTGTTCCTCTTTGAGAATGTTTCAAAACAAACATTTTAATTACAGATATTGGTCCTATGGACCACTGCCTATTCAAATAAAATAACAATTAAACATATACATTTTGTTTTTTAAATGATCCTGTTTTCCTTTAATTAATAATATTAAGAACTACTTCTCCTTTTCCACAGTTTCAAGCTCGTACTTTGTGGCCCAACTGAGCTTGAGCCTCTCACTCTTTCATGATGTACTGTTATATTGTCATTCTGATCTTTGAAAACAGTTGGGGATATAGCTCAGTGGTAGAGCATTTGACTGCAGATCAAGAGGTCCCTGGTTCAAATCCGGGTGTCCCCTAATCCTATTTTGGTTCTGGTGTTTGTAGCTAGGATCTTTCATAAAGTCCCTTTGGATCACCATTGACAGAGTCAGTGTTCAGTTGGATCTTATACTTTATTAGCATTACAGTGTCACTGCTCAAAACCTGGGAATAAATGCATTTTTACACAGGGCGTGGGAACTTTCTGAAACATCATTGATTTATTTTGGAATCCGGCTCTTCCTTTCACAGCTTCAAGCAAAGAGAATCACTATGAAAACAATTGAAAACTTTGTTATACAGTTTGGTGCTTCCTTGTAGCGCACTAAAGAAATGGCATAGTATACTCGGCAGCGCTGCAGTCAATCTATTTCTCATTTAACATGTGTCCTCAGTCTTACATATATTCCTCCTCTCCTCTGTGCATACAAAATATGTGTTTGTTTAAAGCACTTCATTCTTGTGCAACGTAGAAACTATTTAATTTCTCCTTAAAACCTCTGCCTACGTGCAAAATGTATGAACCCTCGTTGCAGATGAAAAAAGGCTGGCTCGAAGACTCAGGCCATTTTCGAACACAAAATGGCCTTTTCTGATATATTAAATTGATGGTACTTGAAAGGGACGTTTGGGTGTACCTTCCAAATACCAAATTGCAGTGGTATGTAGAAATGTTTTTCGTCCATCATTTGGCCCAAAACAATCATACTTCACCACCATCTCGGTGAATGTGGTAACCAATCCGCGAAAGGATAAGGCGTCCCGTAAAAACCTCTTCCCCTTTGAGAATGTTTCAAAACAAGCATTTTATGTACAGGCATATGGACCACTGCCTGTTCAAATAAAATAACAATGAAACATATAAATATTTTTTTTAAACGATCCCGTTTTCCTTCAATAAATAATATTAAGAACTACTTCTCCTGTTCCACAGTTTCAAGCTTGTACTTTCCGGCCCAACTGACCATGATGCTCACACTCTTTCATGAGGTACTGATATATTTTCATTCCGACTCTCACAAACAGGTGGGGATATAGCTCAGTGGTAGAGAATTTGACTGCTGATCAAGAGGTCCCTGGTTCAAATCCAGGTGTCCCCTTGGCCTGTTTTGGTTCTTGTGTTTGTAGCTGGGACTTTTCACAAAACCCCTTTAGATCATCATTGACAGAGTCAGTGTTCGCTTGGATCTTACACTTTAATAGCATTACAATGTCACTGCTCAAAACCTGAGAGTAAATGCATTTTTATACAGGGCTCGGTATTTCGTATGGGAAATGTCTGAAAAAGCATTGATTTATTTTGGAATCTGGCTCTTCCTTTCACAGCACCAAACAAAGGGAATGGACTATGAAAGCAATTGACAACTTTGTTTTACAGTTTGGTGCTTCCTTCGATCGCACTACAGAAATTGCATAGAAAAGTGGGCAGCAATGCAGTCAATCTATTCCTCATTTAACCTGTGTCCTCAGTCTTACATGTATTCCACCTCTTCTCTGTGCATACAAAGTATGTGTTTGTTTGAAGCACTTCATTTTTGTGCAATGCATAATCTATTTACTTTCTACTAAAATACGCTGCCCACGTACAAGATGTACGAACCCTAGTTGCAGGTGCAAGCAGGCTGGTCTGAGAAACCAGGCCATTTGCGAACACAAAATTGCTTTTTCTGATGTATTAAATCGAAGGTACATGAAATGGGTGTTTGGTTGTACCTTCAAATACCAAATTGTAGTGGTATGTAGAAATGTTTTTTCACCGTAATTTGGCCCAAAACAATCATACTTCACCACCATATCAGTGATTGTGGTAATCATTCCACAAAGATAAGTAGTCTCGTAAAAACCACTTCCCCTTTGAGAATGTTTCAAAACAAACATTTTAATTACAGATATTGGTCCTATGGACCACTGCCTATTCAAATAAAATAACAATTAAACATATACATTTTGTTTTTTAAATGATCCTGTTTTCCTTTAATTAATAATATTAAGAACTACTTCTCCTTTTCCACAGTTTCAAGCTCGTACTTTGTGGCCCAACTGAGCTTGAGCCTCTCACTCTTTCATGATGTACTGATATATTGTCATTCTGATGTTTGATAACAGTTCTGGATATAGCTCAGTGGTAGAGCATTTGACTGCAGATCAAGAGGTCCCTGGTTCAAATCCGGGTGTCCCCTAGACCTATTTTGGTTTTGGTGTTTGTAGCTGGGATCTTTCATAAAGTCCCTATGGATCACCATTGACAGAGTCAGTGTTCAGTTGGATCTTATACTTTATTAGCATTACAGTGTCACTGCTCAAAACCTGGGAATAAATGCATTTTTACACAGGGCGTGGGAACTTTCTGAAACATCATTGATTTATTTTGGAATCCGGCTCTTCCTTTCACAGCTTCAAGCAAAGAGAATCACTATGAAAACAATTGAAAACTTTGTTATACAGTTTGGTGCTTCCTTGTAGCGCACTAAAGAAATGGCATAGTATACTCGGCAGCGCTGCAGTCAATCTATTTCTCATTTAACCTGTGTCCTCAGTCTTACATATATTCCTCCTCTCCTCTGTGCATACAAAATATGTGTTTGTTTACAGCACTTCATTCTTGTGCAACGTAGAAACTATTTAATTTCTCCTTAAAACCTCTGCCTACGTGCAAAATGTATGAACCCTCGTTGCAGATGAAAAAAGGCTGGCTCGAAGACTCAGGCCATTTTCGAACACAAAATGGCCTTTTCTGATATATTAAATTGATGGTACTTGAAAGGGACGTTTGGGTGTACCTTCCAAATACCAAATTGCAGTGGTATGTAGAAATGTTTTTCGTCCATCATTTGGCCCAAAACAATCATACTTCACCACCATCTCGGTGATTGTGGTAACCAATCCGCGAAAGAATAAGGCGTCCCGTAAAAACCTCTTCCCCTTTGAGAATGTTTCAAAACAAGCATTTTATGTACAGGCATTGGTCCTATGGACCACTGCCTGTTCAAATAAAATAACAATCAAACATATAAATATTTTTTTTAAACGATCCCGTTTTCCTTCAATAAATAATATTAAGAACTACTTCTCCTGTTCCACAGTTTCAAGCTTGTACTTTCCGGCCCAACTGAGCATGATGCTCACACTCTTTCATGAGGTACTGATATATTTTCATTCCGACTCTCACAAACAGGTGGGGATATAGCTCAGTGGTAGAGAATTTGACTGCAGATCAAGAGGTCCCTGGTTCAAATCCAGGTGTCCCCTTGGCCTGTTTTGGTTCTTGTGTTTGTAGCTGGGACTTTTCATAAAACCCCTTTGGATCATCATTGACAGAGTCAGTGTTCGCTTGGATCTTACACTTTAATAGCATTACAATGTCACTGCTCAAAACCTGAGAGTAAATGCATTTTTATACAGGGCTCGGTATTTCGTATGGGAAATGTCTGAAAAAGCATTGATTTATTTTGGAATCTGGCTCTTCCTTTCACAGCACCAAACAAAGGGAATGGACTATGAAAGCAATTGACAACTTTGTTTTACAGTTTGGTGCTTCCTTCGATCGCACTACAGAAATTGCATAGAAAAGTGGGCAGCAATGCAGTCAATCTATTCCTCATTTAACCTGTGTCCTCAGTCTTACATGTATTCCACCTCTTCTCTGTGCATACAAAGTATGTGTTTGTTTGAAGCACTTCATTTTTGTGCAATGCATAATCTATTTACTTTCTACTAAAAAACGCTGCCCACGTACAAGATGTATGAACCCTAGTTGCAGGTGCAAGCAGGCTGGTCTGAGAAACCAGGCCATTTGCGAACACAAAATTGCTTTTTCTGATGTATTAAATCGAAGGTACATGAAATGGGTGTTTGGTTGTACCTTCAAATACCAAATTGTAGTGGTATGTAGAAATGTTTTTTCACCGTAATTTGGCCCAAAACAATCATACTTCACCACCATATCAGTGATTGTGGTAATCATTCCACAAAGATAAGTAGTCTCGTAAAAACCTGTTCCTCTTTGAGAATGTTTCAAAACAAACATTTTAATTACAGATATTGGTCCTATGGACCACTGCCTATTCAAATAAAATAACAATTAAACATATACATTTTGTTTTTTAAATGATCCTGTTTTCCTTTAATTAATAATATTAAGAACTACTTCTCCTTTTCCACAGTTTCAAGCTCGTACTTTGTGGCCCAACTGAGCTTGAGCCTCTCACTCTTTCATGATGTACTGTTATATTGTCATTCTGATCTTTGAAAACAGTTGGGGATATACCTCAGTGGTAGAGCATTTGACTGCAGATCAAGAGGTCCCTGGTTCAAATCCGGGTGTCCCCTAAACCTATTTTGGTTCTGGTGTTTGTAGCTAGGATCTTTCATAAAGTCCCTTTGGATCACCATTGACAGAGTCAGTGTTCAGTTGGATCTTATACTTTATTAGCATTACAGTGTCACTGCTCAAAACCTGGGAATAAATGCATTTTTACACAGGGCGTGGGAACTTTCTGAAACATCATTGATTTATTTTGGAATCCGGCTCTTCCTTTCACAGCTTCAAGCAAAGAGAATCACTATGAAAACAATTGAAAACTTTGTTATACAGTTTGATGCTTCCTTGTAGCGCACTAAAGAAATGGCATAGTATACTCGGCAGCGCTGCAGTCAATCTATTTCTCATTTAACCTGTGTCCTCAGTCTTACATATATTCCTCCTCTCCTCTGTGCATACAAAATATGTGTTTGTTTACAGCACTTCATTCTTGTGCAACGTAGAAACTATTTAATTTCTCCTTAAAACCTCTGCCTACGTGCAAAATGTATGAACCCTCGTTGCAGATGAAAAAAGGCTGGCTCGAAGACTCAGGCCATTTTCGAACACAAAATGGCCTTTTCTGATATATTAAATTGATGGTACTTGAAAGGGACGTTTGGGTGTACCTTCCAAATACCAAATTGCAGTGGTATGTAGAAATGTTTTTCGTCCATCATTTGGCCCAAAACAATCATACTTCACCACCATCTCGGTGATTGTGGTAACCAATCCGCGAAAGAATAAGGCGTCCCGTAAAAACCTCTTCCCCTTTGAGAATGTTTCAAAACAAGCATTTTATGTACAGGCATTGGTCCTATGGACCACTGCCTGTTCAAATAAAATAACAATCAAACATATAAATATTTTTTTTAAACGATCCCGTTTTCCTTCAATAAATAATATTAAGAACTACTTCTCCTGTTCCACAGTTTCAAGCTTGTACTTTCCGGCCCAACTAAGCATGATGCTCACACTCTTTCATGAGGTACTGATATATTTTCATTCCGACTCTCACAAACAGGTGGGGATATAGCTCAGTGGTAGAGAATTTGACTGCAGATCAAGAGGTCCCTGGTTCAAATCCAGGTGTCCCCTTGGCCTGTTTTGGTTCTTGTGTTTGTAGCTGGGACTTTTCATAAAACCCCTTTGGATCATCATTGACAGAGTCAGTGTTCGCTTGGATCTTACACTTTAATAGCATTACAATGTCACTGCTCAAAACCTGAGAGTAAATGCATTTTTATACAGGGCTCGGTATTTCGTATGGGAAATGTCTGAAAAAGCATTGATTTATTTTGGAATCTGGCTCTTCCTTTCACAGCACCAAACAAAGGGAATGGACTATGAAAGCAATTGACAACTTTGTTTTACAGTTTGGTGCTTCCTTCGATCGCACTACAGAAATTGCATAGAAAAGTGGGCAGCAATGCAGTCAATCTATTCCTCATTTAACCTGTGTCCTCAGTCTTACATGTATTCCACCTCTTCTCTGTGCATACAAAGTATGTGTTTGTTTGAAGCACTTCATTTTTGTGCAATGCATAATCTATTTACTTTCTACTAAAAAACGCTGCCCACGTACAAGATGTATGAACCCTAGTTGCAGGTGCAAGCAGGCTGGTCTGAGAAACCAGGCCATTTGCGAACACAAAATTGCTTTTTCTGATGTATTAAATCGAAGGTACATGAAATGGGTGTTTGGTTGTACCTTCAAATACCAAATTGTAGTGGTATGTAGAAATGTTTTTTCACCGTAATTTGGCCCAAAACAATCATACTTCACCACCATATCAGTGATTGTGGTAATCATTCCACAAAGATAAGTAGTCTCGTAAAAACCTGTTCCTCTTTGAGAATGTTTCAAAACAAACATTTTAATTACAGATATTGGTCCTATGGACCACTGCCTATTCAAATAAAATAACAATTAAACATATACATTTTGTTTTTTAAATGATCCTGTTTTCCTTTAATTAATAATATTAAGAACTACTTCTCCTTTTCCACAGTTTCAAGCTCGTACTTTGTGGCCCAACTGAGCTTGAGCCTCTCACTCTTTCATGATGTACTGTTATATTGTCATTCTGATCTTTGAAAACAGTTGGGGATATACCTCAGTGGTAGAGCATTTGACTGCAGATCAAGAGGTCCCTGGTTCAAATCCAGGTGTCCCCTAAACCTATTTTGGTTCTGGTGTTTGTAGCTAGGATCTTTCATAAAGTCCCTTTGGATCACCATTGACAGAGTCAGTGTTCAGTTGGATCTTATACTTTATTAGCATTACAGTGTCACTGCTCAAAACCTGGGAATAAATGCATTTTTACACAGGGCGTGGGAACTTTCTGAAACATCATTGATTTATTTTGGAATCCGGCTCTTCCTTTCACAGCTTCAAACAAAGAGAATGACTATGAAAACAATTGAAAACTTTGTTATACAGTTTGGTGCTTCCTTGTAGCGCACTAAAGAAATGGCATAGTATACTCGGCAGCGCTGCAGTCAATCTATTTCTCATTTAACATGTGTCCTCAGTCTTACATATATTCCTCCTCTCCTCTGTGCATACAAAATATGTGTTTGTTTAAAGCACTTCATTCTTGTGCAACATAGAAACTATTTAATTTCTCCTTAAAAACTCTGCCTACGTGCAAAATGTATGAACCCTCGTTGCAGATGAAAAAAGGCTGGCTCGAAGACTCAGGTCATTTTCGAACACAAAATGGCCTTTTCTGATATATTAAATTGATGGTACTTGAAAGGGACGTTTGGGTGTACCTTCCAAATACCAAATTGCAGTGGTATGTAGAAATGTTTTTCGTCCATCATTTGGCCCAAAACAATCATACTTCACCACCATCTCGGTGATTGTGGTAACCAATCCGCGAAAGGATAAGGCGTCCCGTAAAAACCTCTTCCCCTTTGAGAATGTTTCAAAACAAGCATTTTATGTACAGGCATTGGTCCTATGGACCACTGCCTGTTCAAATAAAATAACAATGAAACATATAAATATTTTTTTTAAACGATCCCGTTTTCCTTCAATAAATAATATTAAGAACTACTTCTCCTGTTCCACAGTTTCAAGCTTGTACTTTCCGGCCCAACTGAGCATGATGCTCACACTCTTTCATGAGGTACTGATATATTTTCATTCCGACTCTCACAAACAGGTGGGGATATAGCTCAGTGGTAGAGCATTTGACTGCAGATCAAGAGGTCCCTGGTTCAAATCCAGGTGTCCCCTTGGCCTGTTTTGGTTCTTGTGTTTGTAGCTGGGACTTTTCATAAAACCCCTTTGGATCATCATTGACAGAGTCAGTGTTCGCTTGGATCTTACACTTTAACAGCATTACAATGTCACTGCTCAAAACCTGAGAGTAAATGCATTTTTATACAGGGCTCGGTATTCCGTATGGGAAATGTCTGAAAAAGCATTGATTTATTTTGGAATCTGGCTCTTCCTTTCACAGCACCAAACAAAGGGAATGGACTATGAAAGCAATTGGCAACTTTGTTTTACAGTTTAGTGCTTCCTTCAATCGCACTACAGAAATTGCATAGAAAAGTGGGCAGCAATGCAGTCAATCTATTCCTCATTTAACCTGTGTCCTCAGTCTTACATGTATTCCTCCTCTTCTCTGTGCATACAAAGTATGTGTTTGTTTGAAGCACTTCATTTTTGTGCAATGCATAATCTATTTACTTTCTACTAAAATACGCTGCCCACGTACAAGATGTACGAACCCTAGTTGCAGGTGCAAGCAGGCTGGTCTGAGAAACCAGGCCATTTGCGAACACAAAATAGCTTTTTCTGATGTATTAAATCGAAGGTACATGAAAGGGGTGTTTGGTTGTACCTTCAAATACCAAATTGTAGTGGTATGCAGAAATGTTTTTTCACCGTAATTTGGCCCAAAACAATCATACTTCACCACCATATCAGTGATTGTGGTAATCAATCCACAAAGATAAGTAGTCTCGTAAAAACCTCTTCCCCTTTGAGAATGTTTCAAAACAAACATTTTAATTACAGATATTGGTCCTATGGACCACTGCCTATTCAAATAAAATAACAATTAAACATATACATTTTGTTTTTTAAATGATCCTGTTTTCCTTTAATTAATAATATTAAGAACTACTTCTCCTTTTCCACAGTTTCAAGCTCGTACTTTGTGGCCCAACTGAGCTTGAGCCCCTCACTCTTTCATGATGTACTGATATATTGTCATTCTGATCTTTGAAAACAGTTGGGGATATAGCTCAGTGGTAGAGCATTTGACTGCAGATCAAGAGGTCCCTGGTTCAAATCCGGGTGTCCCCTAGACCTATTTTGGTTTTGGTGTTTGTAGCTGGGATCTTTCATAAAGTCCCTATGGATCACCATTGACAGAGTCAGTGTTCAGTTGGATCTTATACTTTATTAGCATTACAGTGTCACTGCTCAAAACCTGGGAATAAATGCATTTTTACACAGGGCGTGGGAACTTTCTGAAAAATCATTGATTTATTTTGGAATCCGGCTCTTCCTTTCACAGCTTCAAGCAAAGAGAATCACTATGAAAACAATTGAAAACTTTGTTATACAGTTTGGTGCTTCCTTGTAGCGCACTAAAGAAATGGCATAGTATACTCGGCAGCGCTGCAGTCAATCTATTTCTCATTTAACCTGTGTCCTCAGTCTTACATATATTCCTCCTCTCCTCTGTGCATACAAAATATGTGTTTGTTTAAAGCACTTCATTCTTTTGCAACGTAGAAACTATTTAATTTCTCCTTAAAACCTCTGCCTACGTGCAAAATGTATGAACCCTCGTTGCAGATGAAAAAAGGCTGGCTCGAAGACTCAGGCCATTTTCGAACACAAAATGGCCTTTTCTGATATATTAAATTGATGGTACTTGAAAGGGACGTTTGGGTGTACCTTCCAAATACCAAATTGCAGTGGTATGTAGAAATGTTTTTCGTCCATCATTTGGCCCAAAACAATCATACTTCACCACCATCTCGGTGATTGTGGTAACCAATCCGCGAAAGGATAAGGCGTCCCGTGAAAACCTCTTCCCCTTTGAGAATGTTTCAAAACAAGCATTTTATGTACAGGCATTGGTCCTATGGACCACTGCCTGTTCAAATAAAATAACAATGAAACATATACATATTTTTTTTAAACGATCCCGTTTTCCTTCAATAAATAATATTAAGAACTACTTCTCCTGTTCCACAGTTTCAAGCTTGTACTTTCCGGCCCAACTGAGCATGATGCTCACACTCTTTCATGAGGTACTGATATATTTTCATTCCGACTCTCACAAACAGGTGGGGATATAGCTCAGTGGTAGAGAATTTGACTGCAGATCAAGAGGTCCCTGGTTCAAATCCAGGTGTCCCCTTGGCCTGTTTTGGTTCTTGTGTTTGTAGCTGGGACTTTTCATAAAACCCCTTTGGATCATCATTGACAGAGTCAGTGTTCGCTTGGATCTTACACTTTAATAGCATTACAATGTCACTGCTCAAAACCTGAGAGTAAATGCATTTTTATACAGGGCTCGGTATTTCGTATGGGAAATGTCTGAAAAAGCATTGATTTATTTTGGAATCTGGCTCTTCCTTTCACAGCACCAAACAAAGGGAATGGACTATGAAAGCAATTGACAACTTTGTTTTACAGTTTGGTGCTTCCTTCGATCGCACTACAGAAATTGCATAGAAAAGTGGGCAGAAATGCAGTCAATCTATTCCTCATTTAACCTGTGTCCTCAGTCTTACATGTATTTAAGCTGTCCGGTTTTAGGTTTAAACCTATAATAACTGATAAAACCCCACTGAAAGAGAAATAGCCCACACCAGTGAAAACATATAAACACTGAAAAAACACCTGCACAACCACAAACTAAATGCCATTCAAAGAAAGGAAAAAGGGACTGAAAATCATTTTTTTCCTTCCTGAAGGGGCCAATACAATGTAACTTTGTTATACAAGCTAGCAGTAAGAAAGTCTGGGCTAACATTATTCTGCTTGAGTTTTGTTGTTTAGGGATGCCACTAAAATATTGTTTCTTCTTCCTTTTGTTCTTTTCAGTTCTGTGGTCTTTGGTCTCAAGATGCAGAGTTTAGAAGCATGTTTTAGGTGTTGTTTAATTATTTTATAAACTGTAGAGAATCAGGAAATATCAAAATCATATTTGATTCTTTCACTGATAGGTAAAATGGCTGGTTTCATAAGAATCTTTCTCAATATGTGTTATCACATTTACCCACAGAGAAGGGGTAAAAACCCTCAATACATCAGCCCCCAGTTTCTAGTGAGTCAGTATTGACCTCAGGCTTTAAACATTCAATGCAAGGTATAGTGACAAGTATATGTGAAAAGAGCGCTATCACCAAGCATCTGGGATAGTGGTTAAAACATGACACTACAGTGGAACGCAGTGTCACTGCTCTGCAAAAAAGGTTCTTTCCAAGTTCAACAAAGATTGGAGTGATATTGTTTGTATTTGCAGTGATTCAGCTACGTATATGAAAAAGTTGTGTGATGACCTGTCAAAATTGATGCCTGAGCTGAAGTGCTTCCCTATAAGAGATCCTTCCCACTTGGTAGATGGTATGCTGAAAGCATCTTAACAATTTTCAGAGTTAATGAGGAATTCTAATGACTTTAGTCCATTCTGGTGCACTGTTTTCTTATGCACAGGAGCTAAAACGCAAATATTTATCATTTCGTGCTTTGTGTGGCATCAAAGAAAGAGTCATCCCATCTATGTCCCTTAACTGATGGTTCTCAGTCCAAGGGGCAATGAATGCTACATGATCCATGTGGCAACCGTTTACAGAATTGTTGCGGAGTGATGATGTCAAAGGCAAGAAATGTGAGGATCTTTGGTCACACATTGATAGTGATGTGAAAAAAAACTACACTCTACTGCATTTTTAGATTTTTACAGGAAAACGTAACTGCTGTAGTGGACATAATAAAAACTAGAGTCTGAAAACACCCTTGTCTGCCAAGTGTTCAGCATAATTGGTGTAGATGTGAAACATCTCATTGAGAGTAGGCTGGGCGACACCTTAGGGACTTTGGCACTGCAACATGTTCCGTGTTAGAGTGCTTGCCACTTGGTAAGCAAAGCAATGATGAAGAGCAATTCAGGAACTTTTATTTTACAATGTATGAGAAATGGTTTGCAATGATCCATAGAAATGTCCCTTCACCACCAATGGCATTTGAAGTCAATGAAACCTCACTGTGGTACTCTGTTCTAGATCTCTTCTGTAAAGGGGAATTTCCTCAGTAGTGTCAAAAGTGCTGCTTAATTTTTGACCCCTTCAATAATTCTGAGGGCATAAGCGCCCAGATCGACGAAATGCTGCAACACCTGCCCTGAGAATTGCGATCTTTAAGTGAACCAGTATTGGCATGGAAAGCTATGTCAGTGGCCGGAGTTAACAAATTGTGTACTGGCTGTTTTGGTGTTGCCCATCTCAAGTGCCAATGTTGAGTCGGCCTTTTCACAGAAGTTTACATGGGAAGGAAAGAATACGCACACATGACCAAAGACTCACTGAAGAAGTATTGTATGGTGTACTACAATAAGTTTAATTTGCAAAAATCTATTTGGACCTCATATACACTATACTTACACTGTCTATATACCATGTGCTATCAGTGCAGAAAGCAAGCAATAATAAAAGCAACATTTTCCATAAACACTGGAAAAACACTGTTTCTGTAGTTTTTAATGGCGCGAGAATGTGTAACCACTGATAACCACTGTTTTTTAAAGGTATTGAAATCACTTGAAAACACTGAAAAAAACCCACCAGAATTTACCAAAAATAGAAACTGAAAACAGGAAAGCCTACATGTATTCCACCTCTTCTCTGTGCATACAAAGTATGTGTTTGTTTGAAGCACTTCATTTTTGTGCAATGCATAATCTATTTACTTTCTACTAAAAAACGCTGCCCACGTACAAGATGTATGAACCCTAGTTGCAGGTGCAAGCAGGCTGGTCTGAGAAACCAGGCCATTTGCGAACACAAAATTGCTTTTTCTGATGTATTAAATCGAAGGTACATGAAATGGGTGTTTGGTTGTACCTTCAAATACCAAATTGTAGTGGTATGTAGAAATGTTTTTTCACCGTAATTTGGCCCAAAACAATCATACTTCACCACCATATCAGTGATTGTGGTAATCATTCCACAAAGATAAGTAGTCTCGTAAAAACCTGTTCCTCTTTGAGAATGTTTCAAAACAAACATTTTAATTACAGATATTGGTCCTATGGACCACTGCCTATTCAAATAAAATAACAATTAAACATATACATTTTGTTTTTTAAATGATCCTGTTTTCCTTTAATTAATAATATTAAGAACTACTTCTCCTTTTCCACAGTTTCAAGCTCGTACTTTGTGGCCCAACTGAGCTTGAGCCTCTCACTCTTTCATGATGTACTGTTATATTGTCATTCTGATCTTTGAAAACAGTTGGGGATATAGCTCAGTGGTAGAGCATTTGACTGCAGATCAAGAGGTCCCTGGTTCAAATCCGGGTGTCCCCTAATCCTATTTTGGTTCTGGTGTTTGTAGCTAGGATCTTTCATAAAGTCCCTTTGGATCACCATTGACAGAGTCAGTGTTCAGTTGGATCTTATACTTTATTAGCATTACAGTGTCACTGCTCAAAACCTGGGAATAAATGCATTTTTACACAGGGCGTGGGAACTTTCTGAAACATCATTGATTTATTTTGGAATCCGGCTCTTCCTTTCACAGCTTCAAGCAAAGAGAATCACTATGAAAACAATTGAAAACTTTGTTATACAGTTTGGTGCTTCCTTGTAGCGCACTAAAGAAATGGCATAGTATACTCGGCAGCGCTGCAGTCAATCTATTTCTCATTTAACATGTGTCCTCAGTCTTACATATATTCCTCCTCTCCTCTGTGCATACAAAATATGTGTTTGTTTAAAGCACTTCATTCTTGTGCAACGTAGAAACTATTTAATTTCTCCTTAAAACCTCTGCCTACGTGCAAAATGTATGAACCCTCGTTGCAGATGAAAAAAGGCTGGCTCGAAGACTCAGGCCATTTTCGAACACAAAATGGCCTTTTCTGATATATTAAATTGATGGTACTTGAAAGGGACGTTTGGGTGTACCTTCCAAATACCAAATTGCAGTGGTATGTAGAAATGTTTTTCGTCCATCATTTGGCCCAAAACAATCATACTTCACCACCATCTCGGTGAATGTGGTAACCAATCCGCGAAAGGATAAGGCGTCCCGTAAAAACCTCTTCCCCTTTGAGAATGTTTCAAAACAAGCATTTTATGTACAGGCATATGGACCACTGCCTGTTCAAATAAAATAACAATGAAACATATAAATATTTTTTTTAAACGATCCCGTTTTCCTTCAATAAATAATATTAAGAACTACTTCTCCTGTTCCACAGTTTCAAGCTTGTACTTTCCGGCCCAACTGAGCATGATGCTCACACTCTTTCATGAGGTACTGATATATTTTCATTCCGACTCTCACAAACAGGTGGGGATATAGCTCAGTGGTAGAGAATTTGACTGCTGATCAAGAGGTCCCTGGTTCAAATCCAGGTGTCCCCTTGGCCTGTTTTGGTTCTTGTGTTTGTAGCTGGGACTTTTCACAAAACCCCTTTGGATCATCATTGACAGAGTCAGTGTTCGCTTGGATCTTACACTTTAATAGCATTACAATGTCACTGCTCAAAACCTGAGAGTAAATGCATTTTTATACAGGGCTCGGTATTTCGTATGGGAAATGTCTGAAAAAGCATTGATTTATTTTGGAATCTGGCTCTTCCTTTCACAGCACCAAACAAAGGGAATGGACTATGAAAGCAATTGACAACTTTGTTTTACAGTTTGGTGCTTCCTTCGATCGCACTACAGAAATTGCATAGAAAAGTGGGCAGCAATGCAGTCAATCTATTCCTCATTTAACCTGTGTCCTCAGTCTTACATGTATTCCACCTCTTCTCTGTGCATACAAAGTATGTGTTTGTTTGAAGCACTTCATTTTTGTGCAATGCATAATCTATTTACTTTCTACTAAAATACGCTGCCCACGTACAAGATGTACGAACCCTAGTTGCAGGTGCAAGCAGGCTGGTCTGAGAAACCAGGCCATTTGCGAACACAAAATTGCTTTTTCTGATGTATTAAATCGAAGGTACATGAAATGGGTGTTTGGTTGTACCTTCAAATACCAAATTGTAGTGGTATGTAGAAATGTTTTTTCACCGTAATTTGGCCCAAAACAATCATACTTCACCACCATATCAGTGATTGTGGTAATCAATCCACAAAGATAATTAGTCTCGTAAAAACCTCTTCCCCTTTGAGAATGTTTCAAAACAAACATTGTAATTACAGATATTGGTCCTATGGACCACTGCCTATTCAAATAAAATAACAATTAAACATATACATTTTGTTTTTTAAATGATCCTGTTTTCCTTTAATTAATAATATTAAGAACTACTTCTCCTTTTCCACAGTTTCAAGCTCGTACTTTGTGGCCCAACTGAGCTTGAGCCTCTCACTCTTTCATGATGTACTGATATATTGTCATTCTGATCTTTGAAAACAGTTGGGGATATAGCTCAGTGGTAGAGCATTTGACTGCAGATCAAGAGGTCCCTGGTTCAAATGCGGGTGTCCCCTAAACCTATTTTGGTTTTGGTGTTTGTAGCTGGGATCTTTCATAAAGTCCCTATGGATCACCATTGACAGAGTCAGTGTTCAGTTGGATCTTATACTTTATTAGCATAACAGTGTCACTGCTCAAAACCTGGGAATAAATGCATTTTTACACAGGGCGTGGGAACTTTCTGAAACATCATTGATTTATTTTGGAATCCGGCTCTTCCTTTCACAGCTTCAAGCAAAGAGAATCACTATGAAAACAATTGAAAACTTTGTTATACAGTTTGGTGCTTCCTTGCAGCGCACTAAAGAAATGGCATAGAATACTCGGCAGCACTGCAGTCAATCTATTTCTCATTTAACCTGTGTCCTCAGTCTTACATATATTCCTCCTCTCCTCTGTGCATACAAAATATGTGTTTGTTTAAAGCACTTCATTCTTGTGCAACGTAGAAACTATTTAATTTCTCCTTAAAACCTCTGCCTACGTGCAAAATGTATGAACCCTCGTTGCAGATGAAAAAAGGCTGGCTCGAAGACTCAGGCCATTTTCGAACACAAAATGGCCTTTTCTGATATATTAAATTGATGGTACTTGAAAGGGACGTTTGGGTGTACCTTCCAAATACCAAATTGCAGTGGTATGTAGAAATGTTTTTCGTCCATCATTTGGCCCAAAACAATCATACTTCACCACCATCTCGGTGATTGTGGTAACCAATCCGCGAAAGGATAAGGCGTCCCGTAAAAACCTCTTCCCCTTTGAGAATGTTTCAAAACAAGCATTTTATGTACAGGCATTGGTCCTATGGACCACTGCCTGTTCAAATAAAATAACAATGAAACATATAAATATTTTTTTTAAACGATCCCGTTTTCCTTCAATAAATAATATTAAGAACTACTTCTCCTGTTCCACAGTTTCAAGCTTGTACTTTCCGGCCCAACTGAGCATGATGCTCACACTCTTTCATGAGGTACTGATATATTTTCATTCCGACTCTCACAAACAGGTGGGGATATAGCTCAGTGGTAGAGCATTTGACTGCAGATCAAGAGGTCCCTGGTTCAAATCCAGGTGTCCCCTTGGCATGTTTTGGTTCTTGTGTTTGTAGCTGGGACTTTTCATAAAACCCCTTTGGATCATCATTGACAGTCAGTGTTCGCTTGGATCTTACACTTTAACAGCATTACAATGTCACTGCTCAAAACCTGAGAGTAAATGCATTTTTATACAGGGCTCGGTATTGCGTATGGGAAATGTCTGAAAAGGCATTGATTTATTTTGGAATCTGGCTCTTCCTTTCACAGCACCAAACAAAGGGAATGGACTATGAAAGCAATTGGCAACTTTGTTTTACAGTTTAGTGCTTCCTTCAATCGCACTACAGAAATTGCATAGAAAAGTGGGCAGCAATGCAGTCAATCTATTCCTCATTTAACCTGTGTCCTCAGTCTTACATGTATTCCACCTCTTCTCTGTGCATACAAAGTATGTGTTTGTTTGAAGCACTTCATTTTTGTGCAATGCATAATCTATTTACTTTCTACTAAAATACGCTGCCCACGTACAAGATGTATGAACCCTAGTTGCAGGTGCAAGCAGGCTGGTCTGAGAAACCAGGCCATTTGCGAACACAAAATAGCTTTTTCTGATGTATTAAATCGAAGGTACATGAAAGGGGTGTTTAGTTGTACCTTCAAATACCAAATTGTAGTGGTATGCAGAAATGTTTTTTCACCGTAATTTGGCCCAAAACAATCATACTTCACCACCATATCAGTGATTGTGGTAATCAATCCACAAAGATAATTAGTCTCGTAAAAACCTCTTCCCCTTTGAGAATGTTTCAAAACAAACATTTTAATTACAGATATTGGTCCTATGGACCACTGCCTATTCAAATAAAATAACAATTAAACATATACATTTTGTTTTTTAAATGATCCTGTTTTCCTTTAATTAATAATATTAAGAACTACTTCTCTTTTTCCACAGTTTCAAGCTCGTACTTTGAGGCCCAACTGAGCCTGAGCCTCTCACTCTTTCATGATGTACTGATATATTGTCATTCTGATCTTTGAAAACAGTTGGGGATATAGCTCAGTGGTAGAGCATTTGACTGCAGATCAAGAGGTCCCTGGTTCAAATCCGGGTGTCCCCTAAACCTATTTTGGTTTTGGTGTTTGTAGCTGGGATCTTTCATAAAGTCCCTATGGATCACCATTGACAGAGTCAGTGTTCAGTTGGATCTTATACTTTATTAGCATTACAGTGTCACTGCTCAAAACCTGGGAATAAATGCATTTTTACACAGGGCGTGGGAACTTTCTGAAACATCATTGATTTATTTTGGAATCCGGCTCTTCCTTTCACAGCTTCAAGCAAAGAGAATCACTATGAAAACAATTGAAAACTTTGTTATACAGTTTGGTGCTTCCTTGTAGCGCACTAAAGAAATGGCATAGTATACTCGGCAGCGCTGCAGTCAATCTATTTCTCATTTAACCTGTGTCCTCAGTCTTACATATATTCCTCCTCTCCTCTGTGCATACAAAATATGTGTTTGTTTAAAGCACTTCATTCTTGTGCAACGTAGAAACTATTTAATTTCTCCTTAAAACCTCTGCCTACGTGCAAAATGTATGAACCCTCGTTGCAGATGAAAAAAGGCTGGCTCGAAGACTCAGGCCATTTTCGAACACAAAATGGCCTTTTCTGATATATTAAATTGATGGTACTTGAAAGGGACGTTTGGGTGTACCTTCCAAATACCAAATTGCAGTGGTATGTAGAAATGTTTTTCGTCCATCATTTGGCCCAAAACAATCATACTTCACCACCATCTCGGTGATTGTGGTAACCAATCCGCGAAAGGATAAGGCGTCCCGTAAAAACCTCTTCCCCTTTGAGAATGTTTCAAAACAAGCATTTTATGTACAGGCATTGGTCCTATGGACCACTGCCTGTTCAAATAAAATAACAATGAAACATATAAATATTTTTTTTAAACGATCCCGTTTTCCTTCAATAAATAATATTAAGAACTACTTCTCCTGTTCCACAGTTTCAAGCTTGTACTTTCCGGCCCAACTGAGCATGATGCTCACACTCTTTCATGAGGTACTGATATATTTTCATTCCGACTCTCACAAACAGGTGGGGATATAGCTCAGTGGTAGAGCATTTGACTGCAGATCAAGAGGTCCCTCGTTCAAATCCAAGTGTCCCCTTGGCATGTTTTGGTTCTTGTGTTTGTAGCTGGGACTTTTCATAAAACCCCTTTGGATCATCATTGACAGAGTCAGTGTTCGCTTGGATCTTACACTTTAACAGCATTACAATGTCACTGCTCAAAACCTGAGAGTAAATGCATTTTTATACAGGGCTCGGTATTCCGTATGGGAAATGTCTGAAAAAGCATTGATTTATTTTGGAATCTGGCTCTTCCTTTCACAGCACCAAACAAAGGGAATGGACTATGAAAGCAATTGGCAACTTTGTTTTACAGTTTAGTGCTTCCTTCAATCGCACTACAGAAATTGCATAGAAAAGTGGGCAGCAATGCAGTCAATCTATTCCTCATTTAACCTGTGTCCTCAGTCTTACATGTATTCCACCTCTTCTCTGTGCATACAAAGTATGTGTTTGTTTGAAGCACTTCATTTTTGTGCAATGCATAATCTATTTACTTTCTACTAAAATACGCTGCCCACGTACAAGATGTACGAACCCTAGTTGCAGGTGCAAGCAGGCTGGTCTGAGAAACCAGGCCATTTGCGAACACAAAATAGCTTTTTCTGATGTATTAAATCGAAGGTACATGAAAGGGGTGTTTGGTTGTACCTTCAAATACCAAATTGTAGTGGTATGCAGAAATGTTTTTTCACCGTAATTTGGCCCAAAACAATCATACTTCACCACCATATCAGTGATTGTGGTAATCAATCCACAAAGATAAGTAGTCTCGTAAAAACCTCTTCCCCTTTGAGAATGTTTCAAAACAAACATTTTAATTAGAGATATTGGTCCTATGGACCACTGCCTATTCAAATAAAATAACAATTAAACATATACATTTTGTTTTTTAAATGATCCTGTTTTCCTTTAATTAATAATATTAAGAACTACTTCTCCTTTTCCACAGTTTCAAGCTCGTACTTTGTGGCCCAACTGAGCTTGAGCCTCTCACTCTTTCATGATGTACTGATATATTGTCATTCTGATCTTTGAAAACAGTTGGGGATATAGCTCAGTGGTAGAGCATTTGACTGCAGATCAAGAGGTCCCTGGTTCAAATCCGGGTGTCCCCTAAACCTATTTTGGTTTTGGTGTTTGTAGCTGGGATCTTTCATAAAGTCCCTATGGATCACCATTGACAGAGTCAGTGTTCAGTTGGATCTTATACTTTATTAGCATTACAGTGTCACTGCTCAAAACCTGGGAATAAATGCATTTTTACACAGGGCGTGGGAACTTTCTGAAACATCATTGATTTATTTTGGAATCCGGCTCTTCCTTTCACAGCTTCAAGCAAAGAGAATCACTATGAAAACAATTGAAAACTTTGTTATACAGTTTGGTGCTTCCTTGTAGCGCACTAAAGAAATGGCATAGTATACTCGGCAGCGCTGCAGTCAATCTATTTCTCATTTAACCTGTGTCCTCAGTCTTACATATATTCCTCCTCTCCTCTGTGCATACAAAATATGTGTTTGTTTAAAGCACTTCATTCTTGTGCAACGTAGAAACTATTTAATTTCTCCTTAAAACCTCTGCCTACGTGCAAAATGTATGAACCCTCGTTGCAGATGAAAAAAGGCTGGCTCGAAGACTCAGGCCATTTTCGAACACAAAATGGCCTTTTCTGATATATTAAATTGATGGTACTTGAAAGGGACGTTTGGGTGTACCTTCCAAATACCAAATTGCAGTGGTATGTAGAAATGTTTTTCGTCCATCATTTGGCCCAAAACAATCATACTTCACCACCATCTCGGTGATTGTGGTAACCAATCCGCGAAAGGATAAGGCGTCCCGTAAAAACCTCTTCCCCTTTGAGAATGTTTCAAAACAAGCATTTTATGTACAGGCATTGGTCCTATGGACCACTGCCTGTTCAAATAAAATAACAATGAAACATATAAATATTTTTTTTAAACGATCCCGTTTTCCTTCAATAAATAATATTAAGAACTACTTCTCCTGTTCCACAGTTTCAAGCTTGTACTTTCCGGCCCAACTGAGCATGATGCTCACACTCTTTCATGAGGTACTGATATATTTTCATTCCGACTCTCACAAACAGGTGGGGATATAGCTCAGTGGTAGAGCATTTGACTGCAGATCAAGAGGTCCCTCGTTCAAATCCAAGTGTCCCCTTGGCATGTTTTGGTTCTTGTGTTTGTAGCTGGGACTTTTCATAAAACCCCTTTGGATCATCATTGACAGAGTCAGTGTTCGCTTGGATCTTACACTTTAACAGCATTACAATGTCACTGCTCAAAACCTGAGAGTAAATGCATTTTTATACAGGGCTCGGTATTCCGTATGGGAAATGTCTGAAAAAGCATTGATTTATTTTGGAATCTGGCTCTTCCTTTCACAGCACCAAACAAAGGGAATGGACTATGAAAGCAATTGGCAACTTTGTTTTACAGTTTAGTGCTTCCTTCAATCGCACTACAGAAATTGCATAGAAAAGTGGGCAGCAATGCAGTCAATCTATTCCTCATTTAACCTGTGTCCTCAGTCTTACATGTATTCCACCTCTTCTCTGTGCATACAAAGTATGTGTTTGTTTGAAGCACTTCATTTTTGTGCAATGCATAATCTATTTACTTTCTACTAAAATACGCTGCCCACGTACAAGATGTACGAACCCTAGTTGCAGGTGCAAGCAGGCTGGTCTGAGAAACCAGGCCATTTGCGAACACAAAATAGCTTTTTCTGATGTATTAAATCGAAGGTACATGAAAGGGGTGTTTGGTTGTACCTTCAAATACCAAATTGTAGTGGTATGCTGAAATGTTTTTTCACCGTAATTTGGCCCAAAACAATCATACTTCACCACCATATCAGTGATTGTGGTAATCAATCCACAAAGATAAGTAGTCTCGTAAAAACCTCTTCCCCTTTGAGAATGTTTCAAAACAAACATTTTAATTAGAGATATTGGTCCTATGGACCACTGCCTATTCAAATAAAATAACAATTAAACATATACATTTTGTTTTTTAAATGATCCTGTTTTCCTTTAATTAATAATATTAAGAACTACTTCTCCTTTTCCACAGTTTCAAGCTCGTACTTTGTGGCCCAACTGAGCTTGAGCCTCTCACTCTTTCATGATGTACTGTTATATTGTCATTCTGATCTTTGAAAAGAGTTGGGGATATAGCTCAGTGGTAGAGCATTTGACTGCAGATCAAGAGGTCCCTGGTTCAAATCCGGGTGTCCCCTAAACCTATTTTGGTTCTGGTGTTTGTAGCTAGGATCTTTCATAAAGTCCCTTTGGATCACCATTGACAGAGTCAGTGTTCAGTTGGATCTTATACTTTATTAGCATTACAGTGTCACTGCTCAAAACCTGGGAATAAATTCATTTTTACACAGGGCGTGGGAACTTTCTGAAACATCATTGATTTATTTTGGAATCCGGCTCTTCCTTTCACAGCTTCAAACAAAGACAATGACTATGAAAACAATTGAAAACTTTGTTATACAGTTTGGTGCTTCCTTGTAGCGCACTAAAGAAATGGCATAGTATACTCGGCAGCGCTGCAGTCAATCTATTTCTCATTTAACATGTGTCCTCAGTCTTACATATATTCCTCCTCTCCTCTGTGCATACAAAATATGTGTTTGTTTAAAGCACTTCATTCTTGTGCAACGTAGAAACTATTTAATTTCTCCTTAAAACCTCTGCCTACGTGCAAAATGTATGAACCCTCGTTGCAGATGAAAAAAGGTTGGCTCGAAGACTCAGGTCATTTTCGAACACAAAATGGCCTTTTCTGATATATTAAATTGATGGCACTTGAAAGGGACGTTTGGGTGTACCTTCCAAATACCAAATTGCAGTGGTATGTAGAAATGTTTTTGGTCCATCATTTGGCCCAAAACAATCATACTTCACCACCATCTCGGTGATTGTGGTAACCAATCCGCGAAAGGATAAGGCGTCCCGTAAAAACCTCTTCCCCTTTGAGAATGTTTTAAAAACAAGCATTTTATGTACAGGCATTGGTCCTATGGACCACTGCCTGTTCAAATAAAATAACAATGAAACATATAAATATTTTTTTTAAACGATCCCGTTTTCCTTCAATAAATAATATTAAGAACTACTTCTCCTGTTCCACAGTTTCAAGCTTGTACTTTCCGGCCCAACTGAGCATGATGCTCACACTCTTTCATGAGGTACTGATATATTTTCATTCCGACTCTCACAAACAGGTGGGGATATAGCTCAGTGGTAGAGCATTTGACTGCAGATCAAGAGGTCCCTGGTTCAAATCCAGGTGTCCCCTTGGCCTGTTTTGGTTCTTGTGTTTGTATCTGGGACTTTTCATAAAACCCCTTTGGATCATCATTGACAGAGTCAGTGTTCGCTTGGATCTTACACTTTAACAGCATTACAATGTCACTGCTCAAAACCTGAGAGTAAATGCATTTTTATACAGGGCTCGGTATTCCGTATGGGAAATGTCTGAAAAAGCATTGATTTATTTTGGAATCTGGCTCTTCCTTTCACAGCACCAAACAAAGGGAATGGACTATGAAAGCAATTGGCAACTTTGTTTTACAGTTTAGTGCTTCCTTCAATCGCACTACAGAAATTGCATAGAAAAGTGGGCAGCAATGCAGTCAATCTATTCCTCATTTAACCTGTGTCCTCAGTCTTACATGTATTCCACCTCTTCTCTGTGCATACAAAGTATGTGTTTGTTTGAAGCACTTCATTTTTGTGCAATGCATAATCTATTTACTTTCTACTAAAATACGCTGCCCACGTACAAGATGTACGAACCCTAGTTGCAGGTGCAAGCAGGCTGGTCTGAGAAACCAGGCCATTTGCGAACACAAAATAGCTTTTTCTGATGTATTAAATCGAAGGTACATGAAAGGGGTGTTTGGTTGTACCTTCAAATACCAAATTGTAGTGGTATGCTGAAATGTTTTTTCACCGTAATTTGGCCCAAAACAATCATACTTCACCACCATATCAGTGATTGTGGTAATCAATCCACAAAGATAAGTAGTCTCGTAAAAACCTCTTCCCCTTTGAGAATGTTTCAAAACAAACATTTTAATTAGAGATATTGGTCCTATGGACCACTGCCTATTCAAATAAAATAACAATTAAACATATACATTTTGTTTTTTAAATGATCCTGTTTTCCTTTAATTAATAATATTAAGAACTACTTCTCCTTTTCCACAGTTTCAAGCTCGTACTTTGTGGCCCAACTGAGCTTGAGCCTCTCACTCTTTCATGATGTACTGATATATTGTCATTCTGATCTTTGAAAACAGTTGGGGATATAGCTCAGTGGTAGAGCATTTGACTGCAGATCAAGAGGTCCCTGGTTCAAATCCGGGTGTCCCCTAAACCTATTTTGTTTTTGGTGTTTGTAGCTGGGATCTTTCATAAAGTCCCTATGGATCACCATTGACAGAGTCAGTGTTCAGTTGGATCTTATACTTTATTAGCATTACAGTGTCACTGCTCAAAACCTGGGAATAACTGCATTTTTACACAGGGCGTGGGAACTTTCTGAAACATCATTGATTTATTTTGGAATCCGGCTCTTCCTTTCACAGCTTCAAGCAAAGAGAATCACTATGGAAACAATTGAAAACTTTGTTATACAGTTTGGTGCTTCCTTGTAGCGCACTAAAGAAATGGCATAGTATACTCGGCAGCGCTGCAGTCAATCTATTTCTCATTTAACCTGTGTCCTCAGTCTTACATATATTCCTCCTCTCCTCTGTGCATACAAAATATGTGTTTGTTTAAAGCACTTCATTCTTGTGCAACGTAGAAACTATTTAATTTCTCCTTAAAACCTCTGCCTACGTGCAAAATGTATGAACCCTCGTTGCAGATGAAAAAAGGCTGGCTCGAAGACTCAGGCCATTTTCGAACACAAAATGGCCTTTTCTGATATATTAAATTGATGGTACTTGAAAGGGACGTTTGGGTGTACCTTCCAAATACCAAATTGCAGTGGTATGTAGAAATGTTTTTGGTCCATCATTTGGCCCAAAACAATCATACTTCACCACCATCTCGGTGATTGTGGTAACCAATCCGCGAAAGGATAAGGCGTCCCGTAAAAACCTCTTCCCCTTTGAGAATGTTTCAAAACAAGCATTTTATGTACAGGCATTGGTCCTATGGACCACTGCCTGTTCAAATAAAATAACAATGAAACATATAAATATTTTTTTTAAACGATCCCGTTTTCCTTCAATAAATAATATTAAGAACTACTTCTCCTGTTCCACAGTTTCAAGCTTGTACTTTCCGGCCCAACTGAGCATGATGCTCACACTCTTTCATGAGGTACTGATATATTTTCATTCCGACTCTCACAAACAGGTGGGGATATAGCTCAGTGGTAGAGCATTTGACTGCAGATCAAGAGGTCCCTGGTTCAAATCCAGGTGTCCCCTTGGCCTGTTTTGGTTCTTGTGTTTGTAGCTGGGACTTTTCATAAAACCCCTTTGGATCATCATTGACAGAGTCAGTGTTCGCTTGGATCTTACACTTTAACAGCATTACAATGTCACTGCTCAAAACCAGAGAGTAAATGCATTTTTATACAGGGCTCGGTATTCCGTATGGGAAATGTCTGAAAAAGCATTGATTTATTTTGGAATCTGGCTCTTCCTTTCACAGCACCAAACAAAGGGAATGGACTATGAAAGCAATTGGCAACTTTGTTTTACAGTTTAGTGCTTCCTTCAATCGCACTACAGAAATTGCATAGAAAAGTGGGCAGCAATGCAGTCAATCTATTCCTCATTTAACCTGTGTCCTCAGTCTTACATGTATTCCACCTCTTCTCTGTGCATACAAAGTGTGTGTTTGTTTGAAGCACTTCATTTTTGTGCAATGCATAATCTATTTACTTTCTACTAAAATACGCTGCCCACGTACAAGATGTACTAACCCTAGTTGCAGGTGCAAGCAGGCTGGTCTGAGAAACCAGGCCATTTGCGAACACAAAATAGCTTTTTCTGATGTATTAAATCCAAGGTACATGAAAGGGGTGTTTGGTTGTACCTTCAAATACCAAATTGTAGTGGTATGCAGAAATGTTTTTTCACCGTAATTTGGCCCAAAACAATCATACTTCACCACCATATCAGTGATTGTGGTAATCAATCCACAAAGATAAGTAGTCTCGTAAAAACCTCTTCCCCTTTGAGAATGTTTCAAAACAAACATTTTAATTACAGATATTGGTCCTATGGACCACTGCCTATTCAAATAAAATAACAATTAAACATATACATTTTGTTTTTTAAATGATCCTGTTTTCCTTTAATTAATAATATTAAGAACTACTTCTCCTTTTCCACAGTTTCAAGCTCGTACTTTGTGGCCCAACTGAGCTTGAGCCTCTCACTCTTTCATGATGTACTGATATATTGTCATTCTGATCTTTGAAAACAGTTGGGGATATAGCTCAGTGGTAGAGCATTTGACTGCAGATCAAGAGGTCCCTGGTTCAAATCCGGGTGTCCCCTAAACCTATTTTGGTTTTGGTGTTTGTAGCTGGGATCTTTCATAAAGTCCCTATGGATCACCATTGACAGAGTCAGTGTTCAGTTGGATCTTATACTTTATTAGCATTACAGTGTCACTGCTCAAAACCTGGGAATAACTGCATTTTTACACAGGGCGTGGGAACTTTCTGAAACATCATTGATTTATTTTGGAATCCGGCTCTTCCTTTCACAGCTTCAAGCAAAGAGAATCACTATGGAAACAATTGAAAACTTTGTTATACAGTTTGGTGCTTCCTTGTAGCGCACTAAAGAAATGGCATAGTATACTCGGCAGCGCTGCAGTCAATCTATTTCTCATTTAACCTGTGTCCTCAGTCTTACATATATTCCTCCTCTCCTCTGTGCATACAAAATATGTGTTTGTTTAAAGCACTTCATTCTTGTGCAACGTAGAAACTATTTAATTTCTCCTTAAAACCTCTGCCTACGTGCAAAATGTATGAACCCTCGTTGCAGATGAAAAAAGGCTGGCTCGAAGACTCAGGCCATTTTCGAACACAAAATGGCCTTTTCTGATATATTAAATTGATGGTACTTGAAAGGGACGTTTGGGTGTACCTTCCAAATACCAAATTGCAGTGGTATGTAGAAATGTTTTTCGTCCATCATTTGGCCCAAAACAATCATACTTCACCACCATCTCGGTGATTGTGGTAACCAATCCGCGAAAGGATAAGGCGTCCCGTAAAAACCTCTTCCCCTTTGAGAATGTTTCAAAACAAGCATTTTATGTACAGGCATTGGTCCTATGGACCACTGCCTGTTCAAATAAAATAACAATGAAACATATAAATATTTTTTTTAAACGATCCCGTTTTCCTTCAATAAATAATATTAAGAACTACTTCTCCTGTTCCACAGTTTCAAGCTTGTACTTTCCGGCCCAACTGAGCATGATGCTCACACTCTTTCATGAGGTACTGATATATTTTCATTCCGACTCTCACAAACAGGTGGGGATATAGCTCAGTGGTAGAGCATTTGACTGCAGATCAAGAGGTCCCTGGTTCAAATCCAGGTGTCCCCTTGGCCTGTTTTCGTTCTTGTGTTTGTAGCTGGGACTTTTCATAAAACCCCTTTGGATCATCATTGACAGGGTCAGTTTTCGCTTGGATCTTACACTTTAACAGCATTACAATGTCACTGCTCAAAACCTGAGAGTAAATGCATTTTTATACAGGGCTCGGTATTCCGTATGGGAAATGTCTGAAAAAGCATTGATTTATTTTGGAATCTGGCTCTTCCTTTCACAGCACCAAACAAAGGGAATGGACTATGAAAGCAATTGGCAACTTTGTTTTACAGTTTAGTGCTTCCTTCAATCGCACTACAGAAATTGCATAGAAAAGTGGGCAGCAATGCAGTCAATCTATTCCTCATTTAACCTGTGTCCTCAGTCTTACATGTATTCCACCTCTTCTCTGTGCATACAAAGTGTGTGTTTGTTTGAAGCACTTCATTTTTGTGCAATGCATAATCTATTTACTTTCTACTAAAATACGCTGCCCACGTACAAGATGTACTAACCCTAGTTGCAGGTGCAAGCAGGCTGGTCTGAGAAACCAGGCCATTTGCGAACACAAAATAGCTTTTTCTGATGTATTAAATCCAAGGTACATGAAAGGGGTGTTTGGTTGTACCTTCAAATACCAAATTGTAGTGGTATGCAGAAATGTTTTTTCACCGTAATTTGGCCCAAAACAATCATACTTCACCACCATATCAGTGATTGTGGTAATCAATCCACAAAGATAAGTAGTCTCGTAAAAACCTCTTCCCCTTTGAGAATGTTTCAAAACAAACATTTTAATTACAGATATTGGTCCTATGGACCACTGCCTATTCAAATAAAATAACAATTAAACATATACATTTTGTTTTTTAAATGATCCTGTTTTCCTTTAATTAATAATATTAAGAACTACTTCTCCTTTTCCACAGTTTCAAGCTCGTACTTTGTGGCCCAACTGAGCTTGAGCCTCTCACTCTTTCATGATGTACTGATATATTGTCATTCTGATCTTTGAAAACATTTGGGGATATAGCTCAGTGGTAGAGCATTTGACTGCAGATCAAGAGGTCCCTGGTTCAAATCCGGGTGTCCCCTAAACCTATTTTGGTTTTGGTGTTTGTAGCTGGGATCTTTCATAAAGTCCCTATGGATCACCATTGACAGAGTCAGTGTTCAGTTGGATCTTATACTTTATTAGCATTACAGTGTCACTGCTCAAAACCTGGGAATAAATGCATTTTTACACAGGGCGTGGGAACTTTCTGAAACATCATTGATTTATTTTGGAATCCGGCTCTTCCTTTCACAGCTTCAAGCAAAGAGAATCACTATGAAAACAATTGAAAACTTTGTTATACAGTTTGGTGCTTCCTTGTAGCGCACTAAAGAAATGGCATAGTATACTCGGCAGCGCTGCAGTCAATCTATTTCTCATTTAACCTGTGTCCTCAGTCTTACATATATTCCTCCTCTCCTCTGTGCATACAAAATATGTGTTTGTTTAAAGCACTTCATTCTTGTGCAACGTAGAAACTATTTAATTTCTCCTTAAAACCTCTGCCTACGTGCAAAATGTATGAACCCTCGTTGCAGATGAAAAAAGGCTGGCTCGAAGACTCAGGCCATTTTCGAACACAAAATGGCCTTTTCTGATATATTAAATTGATGGTACTTGAAAGGGACGTTTGGGTGTACCTTCCAAATACCAAATTGCAGTGGTATGTAGAAATGTTTTTGGTCCATCATTTGGCCCAAAACAATCATACTTCACCACCATCTCGGTGATTGTGGTAACCAATCCGCGAAAGGATAAGGCGTCCCGTAAAAACCTCTTCCCCTTTGAGAATGTTTCAAAACAAGCATTTTATGTACAGGCATTGGTCCTATGGACCACTGCCTGTTCAAATAAAATAACAATGAAACATATAAATATTTTTTTTAAACGATCCCGTTTTCCTTCAATAAATAATATTAAGAACTACTTCTCCTGTTCCACAGTTTCAAGCTTGTACTTTCCGGCCCAACTGAGCATGATGCTCACACTCTTTCATGAGGTACTGATATATTTTCATTCCGACTCTCACAAACAGGTGGGGATATAGCTCAGTGGTAGAGCATTTGACTGCAGATCAAGAGGTCCCTGGTTCAAATCCAGGTGTCCCCTTGGCCTGTTTTGGTTCTTGTGTTTGTAGCTGGGACTTTTCATAAAACCCCTTTGGATCATCTTGACAGAGTCAGTGTTCGCTTGGATCTTACACTTTAATAGCATTACAATGTCACTGCTCAAAACCTGAGAGTAAATGCATTTTTATACAGGGCTCGGTATTTCGTATGGGAAATGTCTGAAAAAGCATTGATTTATTTTGGAATCTGGCTCTTCCTTTCACAGCACCAAACAAAGGGAATGGACTATGAAAGCAAATGACAACTTTGTTTTACAGTTTGGTGCTTCCTTCGATCGCACTACAGAAATTGCATAGAAAAGTGGGCAGAAATGCAGTCAATCTATTCCTCATTTAACCTGTGTCCTCAGTCTTACATGTATTCCACCTCTTCTCTGTGCATACAAAGTATGTGTTTGTTTGAAGCACTTCATTTTTGTGAAATGCATAATCTATTTACTTTCTACTAAAAAACGCTGCCCACGTACAAGATGTATGAACCCTAGTTGCAGGTGCAAGCAGGCTGGTCTGAGAAACCAGGCCATTTGCGAACACAAAATTGCTTTTTCTGATGTATTAAATCGAAGGTACATGAAATGGGTGTTTGGTTGTACCTTCAAATACCAAATTGTAGTGGTATGTAGAAATGTTTTTTCACCGTAATTTGGCCCAAAACAATCATACTTCACCACCATATCAGTGATTGTGGTAATCATTACACAAAGATAAGTAGTCTCGTAAAAACCTGTTCCTCTTTGAGAATGTTTCAAAACAAACATTTTAATTACAGATATTGGTCCTATGGACCACTGCCTATTCAAATAAAATAACAATTAAACATATACATTTTGTTTTTTAAATGATCCTGTTTTCCTTTAATTAATAATATTCAGAACTACTTCTCCTTTTCCACAGTTTCAAGCTCGTACTTTGTGGCCCAACTGAGCTTGAGCCTCTCACTCTTTCATGATGTACTGTTATATTGTCATTCTGATCTTTGAAAAGAGTTGGGGATATAGCTCAGTGGTAGAGCATTTGACTGCAGATCAAGATGTCCTTGGTTCAAATCCGGGTGTCCCCTAAACCTATTTTGGTTCTGGTGTTTGTAGCTAGGATCTTTCATAAAGTCCCTTTGGATCACCATTGACAGAGTCAGTGTTCAGTTGGATCTTATACTTTATTAGCATTACAGTGTCACTGCTCAAAACCAGGGAATAAATGCATTTTTACACAGGGCGTGGGAACTTTCTGAAACATCATTGATTTATTTTGGAATCCGGCTCTTCCTTTCACAGCTTCAAACAAAGACAATGACTATGAAAACAATTGAAAACTTTGTTATACAGTTTGGTGCTTCCTTGTAGCGCACTAAAGAAATGGCATAGTATACTCGGCAGCGCTGCAGTCAATCTATTTCTCATTTAACATGTGTCCTCAGTCTTACATATATTCCTCCTCTCCTCTGTGCATACAAAATATGTGTTTGTTTAAAGCACTTCATTCTTGTGCAACGTAGAAACTATTTAATTTCTCCTTAAAACCTCTGCCTACGTGCAAAATGTATGAACCCTCGTTGCAGATGAAAAAAGGCTGGCTCGAAGACTCAGGTCATTTTCGCACACAAAATGGCCTTTTCTGATATATTAAATTGATGGCACTTGAAAGGGACGTTTGGGTGTACCTTCCAAATACCAAATTGCAGTGGTATGTAGAAATGTTTTTGGTCCATCATTTGGCCCAAAACAATCATACTTCACCACCATCTCGGTGATTGTGGTAACCAATCCGCGAAAGGATAAGGCGTCCCGTAAAAACCTCTTCCCCTTTGAGAATGTTTCAAAACAAGCATTTTATGTACAGGCATTGGTCCTATGGACCACTGCCTGTTCAAATAAAATAACAATGAAACATATAAATATTTTTTTTAAACGATCCCGTTTTCCTTCAATAAATAATATTAAGAACTACTTCTCCTGTTCCACAGTTTCAAGCTTGTACTTTCCGGCCCAACTGAGCATGATGCTCACACTCTTTCATGAGGTACTGATATATTTTCATTCCGACTCTCACAAACAGGTGGGGATATAGCTCAGTGGTAGAGCATTTGACTGCAGATCAAGAGGTCCCTGGTTCAAATCCAGGTGTCCCCTTGGCCTGTTTTGGTTCTTGTGTTTGTATCTGGGACTTTTCATAAAACCCCTTTGGATCATCATTGACAGAGTCAGTGTTCGCTTGGATCTTACACTTTAACAGCATTACAATGTCACTGCTCAAAACCTGAGAGTAAATGCATTTTTATACAGGGCTCGGTATTCCGTATGGGAAATGTCTGAAAAAGCATTGATTTATTTTGGAATCTGGCTCTTCCTTTCACAGCACCAAACAAAGGGAATAGACTATGAAAGCAATTGGCAACTTTGTTTTACAGTTTAGTGCTTCCTTCAATCGCACTACAGAAATTGCATAGAAAAGTGGGCAGCAATGCAGTCAATCTATTCCTCATTTAACCTGTGTCCTCAGTCTTACATGTATTCCACCTCTTCTCTGTGCATACAAAGTATGTGTTTGTTTGAAGCACTTCATTTTTGTGCAATGCATAATCTATTTACTTTCTACTAAAATACGCTGCCCACGTACAAGATGTACGAACCCTAGTTGCAGGTGCAAGCAGGCTGGTCTGAGAAACCAGGCCATTTGCGAACACAAAATAGCTTTTTCTGATGCATTAAATCGAAGGTACATGAAAGGGGTGTTTGGTTGTACCTTCAAATACCAAATTGTAGTGGTATGCAGAAATGTTTTTTCACCGTAATTTGGCCCAAAACAATCATACTTCACCACCATATCAGTGATTGTGGTAATCAATCCACAAAGATAAGTAGTCTCGTAAAAACCTCTTCCCCTTTGAGAATGTTTCAAAACAAACATTTTAATTACAGATATTGGTCCTATGGACCACTGCCTATTCAAATAAAATAACAATTAAACATATACATTTTGTTTTTTAAATGATCCTGTTTTCCTTTAATTAATAATATTAAGAACTACTTCTCCTTTTCCACAGTTTCAAGCTCGTACTTTGTGGCCCAACTGAGCTTGAGCCTCTCACTCTTTCATGATGTACTGATATATTGTCATTCTGACCTTTGAAAACAGTTGGGGATATAGCTCAGTGGTAGAGCATTTGACTGCAGATCAAGAGGTCCCTGGTTAAAAACCGGGTGTCCCCTAGACCTATTTTGGTTTTGGTGTTTGTAGCTGGGATCTTTCATAAAGTCCCTATGGATCACCATTGACAGAGTCAGTGTTCAGTTGGATCTTATACTTTATTAGCATTACAGTGTCACTGCTCAAAACCTGGGAATAAATGCATTTTTACACAGGGCGTGGGAACTTTCTGAAAAATCATTGATTTATTTTGGAATCCGGCTCTTCCTTTCACAGCTTCAAGCAAAGAGAATCACTATGAAAACAATTGAAAACTTTGTTATACAGTTTGGTGCTTCCTTGTAGCGCACTAAAGAAATGGCATAGTATACTCGGCAGCGCTGCAGTCAATCTATTTCTCATTTAACCTGTGTCCTCAGTCTTACATATATTCCTCCTCTCCTCTGTGCATACAAAATATGTGTTTGTTTAAAGCACTTCATTCTTTTGCAACGTAGAAACTATTTAATTTCTCCTTAAAACCTCTGCCTACGTGCAAAATGTATGAACCCTCGTTGCAGATGAAAAAAGGCTGGCTCGAAGACTCAGGCCATTTTCGAACACAAAATGGCCTTTTCTGATATATTAAATTGATGGTACTTGAAAGGGACGTTTGGGTGTACCTTCCAAATACCATATTGCAGTGGTATGTAGAAATGTTTTTCGTCCATCATTTGGCCCAAAACAATCATACTTCACCACCATCTCGGTGATTGTGGTAACCAATCCGCGAAAGGATAAGGCGTCCCGTAAAAACCTCTTCCCCTTTGAGAATGTTTCAAAACAAGCATTTTATGTACAGGCATTGGTCCTATGGACCACTGCCTGTTCAAATAAAATAACAATGAAACATATAAATATTTTTTTTAAACGATCCCGTTTTCCTTCAATAAATAATATTAAGAACTACTTCTCCTGTTCCACAGTTTCAAGCTTGTACTTTCCGGCCCAACTGAGCATGATGCTCACACTCTTTCATGAGGTACTGATATATTTTCATTCCGACTCTCACAAACAGGTGGGGATATAGCTCAGTGGTAGAGCATTTGACTGCAGATCAAGAGGTCCCTGGTTCAAATCCAGGTGTCCCCTTGGCCTGTTTTGGTTCTTGTGTTTGTAGCTGGGACTTTTCATAAAACCCCTTTGGATCATCATTGACAGAGTCAGTGTTCGCTTGGATCTTACACTTTAACAGCATTACAATGTCACTGCTCAAAACCAGAGAGTAAATGCATTTTTATACAGGGCTCGGTATTCCGTATGGGAAATGTCTGAAAAAGCATTGATTTATTTTGGAATCTGGCTCTTCCTTTCACAGCACCAAACAAAGGGAATGGACTATGAAAGCAATTGGCAACTTTGTTTTACAGTTTAGTGCTTCCTTCAATCGCACTACAGAAATTGCATAGAAAAGTGGGCAGCAATGCAGTCAATCTATTCCTCATTTAACCTGTGTCCTCAGTCTTACATGTATTCCACCTCTTCTCTGTGCATACAAAGTGTGTGTTTGTTTGAAGCACTTCATTTTTGTGCAATGCATAATCTATTTACTTTCTACTAAAATACGCTGCCCACGTACAAGATGTACTAACCCTAGTTGCAGGTGCAAGCAGGCTGGTCTGAGAAACCAGGCCATTTGCGAACACAAAATAGCTTTTTCTGATGTATTAAATCCAAGGTACATGAAAGGGGTGTTTGGTTGTACCTTCAAATACCAAATTGTAGTGGTATGCAGAAATGTTTTTAACCGTAATTTGGCCCAAAACAATCATACTTCACCACCATATCAGTGATTGTGGTAATCAATCCACAAAGATAAGTAGTCTCGTAAAAACCTCTTCCCCTTTGAGAATGTTTCAAAACAAACATTTTAATTACAGATATTGGTCCTATGGACCACTGCCTATTCAAATAAAATAACAATTAAACATATACATTTTGTTTTTTAAATGATCCTGTTTTCCTTTAATTAATAATATTAAGAACTACTTCTCCTTTTCCACAGTTTCAAGCTCGTACTTTGTGGCCCAACTGAGCTTGAGCCTCTCACTCTTTCATGATGTACTGATATATTGTCATTCTGATCTTTGAAAACATTTGGGGATATAGCTCAGTGGTAGAGCATTTGACTGCAGATCAAGAGGTCCCTGGTTCAAATCCGGTTGTCCCCTAAACCTATTTTGGTTTTGGTGTTTGTAGCTGGGATCTTTCATAAAGTCCCTATGGATCACCATTGACAGAGTCAATGTTCAGTTGGATCTTATACTTTATTAGCATTACAGTGTCACTGCTCAAAACCTGGGAATAAATGCATTTTTACACAGGGCGTGGGAACTTTCTGAAACATCATTGATTTATTTTGGAATCCGGCTCTTCCTTTCACAGCTTCAAGCAAAGAGAATCACTATGAAAACAATTGAAAACTTTGTTATACAGTTTGGTGCTTCCTTGTAGCGCACTAAAGAAATGGCATAGTATACTCGGCAGCGCTGCAGTCAATCTATTTCTCATTTAACCTGTGTCCTCAGTCTTACATATATTCCTCCTCTCCTCTGTGCATACAAAATATGTGTTTGTTTAAAGCACTTCATTCTTGTGCAACGTAGAAACTATTTAATTTCTCCTTAAAACCTCTGCCTACGTGCAAAATGTATGAACCCTCGTTGCAGATGAAAAAAGGCTGGCTCGAAGACTCAGGCCATTTTCGAACACAAAATGGCCTTTTCTGATATATTAAATTGATGGTACTTGAAAGGGACGTTTGGGTGTACCTTCCAAATACCAAATTGCAGTGGTATGTAGAAATGTTTTTGGTCCATCATTTGGCCCAAAACAATCATACTTCACCACCATCTCGGTGATTGTGGTAACCAATCCGCGAAAGGATAAGGCGTCCCGTAAAAACCTCTTCCCCTTTGAGAATGTTTCAAAACAAGCATTTTATGTACAGGCATTGGTCCTATGGACCACTGCCTGTTCAAATAAAATAACAATGAAACATATAAATATTTTTTTTAAACGATCCCGTTTTCCTTCAATAAATAATATTAAGAACTACTTCTCCTGTTCCACAGTTTCAAGCTTGTACTTTCCGGCCCAACTGAGCATGATGCTCACACTCTTTCATGAGGTACTGATATATTTTCATTCCGACTCTCACAAACAGGTGGGGATATAGCTCAGTGGTAGAGCATTTGACTGCAGATCAAGAGGTCCCTGGTTCAAATCCAGGTGTCCCCTTGGCCTGTTTTGGTTCTTGTGTTTGTAGCTGGGACTTTTCATAAAACCCCTTTGGATCATCATTGACAGAGTCAGTGTTCGCTTGGATCTTACACTTTAATAGCATTACAATGTCACTGCTCAAAACCTGAGAGTAAATGCATTTTTATACAGGGCTCGGTATTTCGTATGGGAAATGTCTGAAAAAGCATTGATTTATTTTGGAATCTGGCTCTTCCTTTCACAGCACCAAACAAAGGGAATGGACTATGAAAGCAAATGACAACTTTGTTTTACAGTTTGGTGCTTCCTTCGATCGCACTACAGAAATTGCATAGAAAAGTGGGCAGAAATGCAGTCAATCTATTCCTCATTTAACCTGTGTCCTCAGTCTTACATGTATTCCACCTCTTCTCTGTGCATACAAAGTATGTGTTTGTTTGAAGCACTTCATTTTTGTGAAATGCTTAATCTATTTACTTTCTACTAAAAAACGCTGCCCACGTACAAGATGTATGAACCCTAGTTGCAGGTGCAAGCAGGCTGGTCTGAGAAACCAGGCCATTTGCGAACACAAAATTGCTTTTTCTGATGTATTAAATCGAAGGTACATGAAATGGGTGTTTGGTTGTACCTTCAAATACCAAATTGTAGTGGTATGTAGAAATGTTTTTTCACCGTAATTTGGCCCAAAACAATCATACTTCACCACCATATCAGTGATTGTGGTAATCATTACACAAAGATAAGTAGTCTCGTAAAAACCTGTTCCTCTTTGAGAATGTTTCAAAACAAACATTTTAATTACAGATATTGGTCCTATGGACCACTGCCTATTCAAATAAAATAACAATTAAACATATACATTTTGTTTTTTAAATGATCCTGTTTTCCTTTAATTAATAATATTAAGAACTACTTCTCCTTTTCCACAGTTTCAAGCTCGTACTTTGTGGCCCAACTGAGCTTGAGCCTCTCACTCTTTCATGATGTACTGTTATATTGTCATTCTGATCTTTGAAAAGAGTTGGGGATATAGCTCAGTGGTAGAGCATTTGACTGCAGATCAAGAGGTCCCTGGTTTCAAATCCGGGTGTCCCCTAAACCTATTTTGGTTCTGGTGTTTGTAGCTAGGATCTTTCATAAAGTCCCTTTGGATCACCATTGACAGAGTCAGTGTTCAGTTGGATCTTATACTTTATTAGCATTACAGTGTCACTGCTCAAAACCTGGGAATAAATGCATTTTTACACAGGGCGTGGGAACTTTCTGAAACATCATTGATTTATTTTGGAATCCGGCTCTTCCTTTCACAGCTTCAAACAAAGAGAATCACTATGAAAACAATTGAAAACTTTGTTATACAGTTTGGTGCTTCCTTGTAGCGCACTAAAGAAATGGCATAGTATACTCGGCAGCGCTGCAGTCAATCTATTTCTCATTTAACCTGTGTCCTCAGTCTTACATATATTCCTCCTCTCCTCTGTGCATACAAAATATGTGTTTGTTTAAAGCACTTCATTCTTTTGCAACGTAGAAACTATTTAATTTCTCCTTAAAACCTCTGCCTACGTGCAAAATGTATGAACCCTCGTTGCAGATGAAAAAAGGCTGGCTCGAAGACTCAGGCCATTTTCGAACACAAAATGGCCTTTTCTGATATATTAAATTGATGGTACTTGAAAGGGACGTTTGGGTGTACCTTCCAAATACCAAATTGCAGTGGTATGTAGAAATGTTTTTCGTCCATCATTTGGCCCAAAACAATCATACTTCACCACCATCTCGGTGATTGTGGTAACCAATCCGCGAAAGGATAAGGCGTCCCGTAAAAACCTCTTCCCCTTTGAGAATGTTTCAAAACAAGCATTTTATGTACAGGCATTGGTCCTATGGACCACTGCCTGTTCTAATAAAATAACAATGAAACATATAAATATTTTTTTTTAAACAATCCCGTTTTCCTTCAATAAATAATATTAAGAACTACTTCTCCTGTTCCACAGTTTCAAGCTTGTACTTTCCGGCCCAACTGAGCATGATGCTCACACTCTTTCATGAGGTACTGATATATTTTCATTCCGACTCTCACAAACAGGTGGGGATATAGCTCAGTGGTAGAGAATTTGACTGCAGATCAAGAGGTCCCTGGTTCAAATCCAGGTGTCCCCTTGGCCTGTTTTGGTTCTTGTGTTTGTAGCTGGGACTTTTCATAAAACCCCTTTGGATCATCATTGACAGAGTCAGTGTTCGCTTGGATCTTACACTTTAATAGCATTACAATGTCACTGCTCAAAACCTGAGAGTAAATGCATTTTTATACAGGGCTCGGTATTTCGTATGGGAAATGTCTGAAAAAGCATTGATTTATTTTGGAATCTGGCTCTTCCTTTCACAGCACCAAACAAAGGGAATGGACTATGAAAGCAATTGACAACTTTGTTTTACAGTTTGGTGCTTCCTTCGATCGCACTACAGAAATTGCATAGAAAAGTGGGCAGAAATGCAGTCAATCTATTCCTCATTTAACCTGTGTCCTCAGTCTTACATGTATTCCACCTCTTCTCTGTGCATACAAAGTATGTGTTTGTTTGAAGCACTTCATTTTTGTGCAATGCATAATCTATTTACTTTCTACTAAAAAACGCTGCCCACGTACAGGATGTATGAACCCTAGTTGCAGGTGCAAGCAGGCTGGTCTGAGAAACCAGGCCATTTGCGAACACAAAATTGCTTTTTCTGATGTATTAAATCGAAGGTACGCGAAATGGGTGTTTGGTTGTACCTTCAAATACCAAATTGTAGTGGTATGTAGAAATGTTTTTTCACCGTAATTTGGCCCAAAACAATCATACTTCACCACCATATCAGTGATTGTGGTAATCAATCCACAAAGATAAGTAGTCTCGTAAAAACCTCTTCCCATTTGAGAATGTTTCAAAACAAACATTTTAATCACAGATATTGGTCCTATGGACCACTGCCTATTCAAATAAAATAACAATTAAACATATACATTTTGTTTTTTAAATGATCCTGTTTTCCTTTAATTAATAATATTAAGAACTACTTCTCCTTTTCCATAGTTTCAAGCTCGTACTTTGTGGCCCAACTGAGCTTGAGCCTCTCACTCTTTCATGATGTACTGATATATTGTCATTCTGATCTTTGAAAACAGTTGGGGATATAGCTCAGTGGTAGAGCATTTGACTGCAGATCAAGAGGTCCCTGGTTCAAATCCGGGTGTCCCCTAGACCTATTTTGGTTTTGGTGTTTGTAGCTGGGATCTTTCATAAAGTCCCTATGGATCACCATTGACAGAGTCAGTGTTCAGTTGGATCTTATACTTTATTAGCATTACAGTGTCACTGCTCAAAACCTGGGAATAAATGCATTTTTACACAGGGCGTGGGAACTTTCTGAAACATCATTGATTTATTTTGGAATCCGGCTCTTCCTTTCACAGCTTCAAGCAAAGAGAATCACTATGAAAACTATTGAAAACTTTGTTATACAGTTTGGTGCTTCCTTGTAGCGCACTAAAGAAATGGCATAGTATACTCGGCAGCGCTGCAGTCAATCTATTTCTCATTTAACCTGTGTCCTCAGTCTTACATATATTCCTCCTCTCCTCTGTGCATACAAAATATGTGTTTGTTTAAAGCACTTCATTGTTGTGCAACGTAGAAACTATTTAATTTCTCCTTAAAACCTCTGCCTACGTGCAAAATGTATGAACCCTCGTTGCAGATGAAAAAAGGCTGGCTCGAAGACTCAGGCCATTTTCGAACACAAAATGGCCTTTTCTGATATATTAAATTGATGGTACTTGAAAGGGACGTTTGGGTGTACCTTCCAAATACCAAATTGCAGTGGTATGTAGAAATGTTTTTCGTCCATCATTTGGCCCAAAACAATCATACTTCACCACCATCTCGGTGATTGTGGTAACCAATCCGCGAAAGGATAAGGCGTCCCGTAAAAACCACTTCCCCTTTGAGAATGTTTCAAAACAAGCATTTTATGTACAGGCATTGGTCCTATGGACCACTGCCTGTTCAAATAAAATACCAATGAAACATATAAATATTTTTTTTAAACGATCCCGTTTTCCTTCAATAAATAATATTAAGAACTACTTCTCCTGTTCCACAGTTTCAAGCTTGTACTTTCCGGCCCAACTGAGCATGATGCTCACACTCTTTCATGAGGTACTGATATATTTTCATTCCGACTCTCACAAACAGGTGGGGATATAGCTCAGTGGTAGAGAATTTGACTGCTGATCAAGAGGTCCCTGGTTCAAATCCAGGTGTCCCCTTGGCCTGTTTTGGTTCTTGTGTTTGTAGCTGGGACTTTTCATAAAACCCCTTTGGATCATCATTGACAGAGTCAGTGTTCGCTTGGATCTTACACTTTAATAGCATTACAATGTCACTGCTCAAAACCTGAGAGTAAATGCATTTTTATACAGGGCTCGGTATGTGGTATGGGAAATGTCTGAAAAAGCATTGATTTATTTTGGAATCTGGCTCTTCCTTTCACAGCACCAAACAAAGGGAATGGACTATGAAAGCAATTGACAACTTTGTTTTACAGTTTGGTGCTTCCTTCGATCGCACTACAGAAATTGCATAGAAAAGTGGGCAGAAATGCAGTCAATCTATTCCTCATTTAACCTGTGTCCTCAGTCTTACATGTATTCCACCTCTTCTCTGTGCATACAAAGTATGTGTTTGTTTGAAGCACTTCATTTTTGTGCAATGCATAATCTATTTACTTTCTACTAAAATACGCTGACCACGTACAAGATGTACGAACCCTAGTTGCAGGTGCAAGCAGGCTGGTCTGAGAAACCAGGCCATTTGCGAACACAAAATAGCTTTTTCTGATGTATTAAATCGAAGGTACATGAAAGGGGTGTTTGGTTGTACCTTCAAATACCAAATTGTAGTGGTATGCAGAAATGTTTTTTCACCGTAATTTGGCCCAAAACAATCATACTTCACCACCATATCAGTGATTGTGGTAATCAATCCACAAAGATAAGTAGTCTCGTAAAAACCTCTTCCCCTTTGAGAATGTTTCAAAACAAACATTTTAATTACAGATATTGGTCCTATGGACCACTGCCTATTCAAATAAAATAACAATTAAACATATACATTTTGTTTTTTAAATGATCCTGTTTTCCTTTAATTAATAATATTAAGAACTACTTCTCCTTTTCCACAGTTTCAAGCTCGTACTTTGTGGCCCAACTGAGCTTGAGCCTCTCACTCTTTCATGATGTACTGATATATTGTCATTCTGATCTTTGAAAACAGTTGGGGATATAGCTCAGTGGTAGAGCATTTGACTGCAGGTCAAGAGGTCCCTGGTTCAAATCCGGGTGTCCCCTAAACCTATTTTGGTTTTGGTGTTTGTAGCTGGGATATTTCATAAAGTCCCTATGGATCACCATTGACAGAGTCAGTGTTCAGTTGGATCTTATATTTTATTAGCATTACAGTGTCACTGCTCAAAACCTGGGAATAAATGCATTTTTACACAGGGCGTGGGAACTTTCTGAAACATCATTGATTTATTTTGGAATCCGGCTCTTCCTTTCACAGCTTCAAGCAAAGAGAATCACTATGAAAACAATTGAAAACTTTGTTATACAGTTTGGTGCTTCCTTGTAGCGCACTAAAGAAATGGCATAGTATACTCGGCAGCGCTGCAGTCAATCTATTTCTCATTTAACCTGTGTCCTCAGTCTTACATATATTCCTCCTCTCCTCTGTGCATACAAAATATGTGTTTGTTTAAAGCACTTCATTCTTGTGCAACGTAGAAACTATTTAATTTCTCCTTAAAACCTCTGCCTACGTGCAAAATGTATGAACCCTCGTTGCAGATGAAAAAAGGCTGGCTCGAAGACTCAGGCCATTTTCGAACACAAAATGGCCTTTTCTGATATATTAAATTGATGGTACTTGAAAGGGACGTTTGGGTGTACCTTCCAAATACCAAATTGCAGTGGTATGTAGAAATGTTTTTCGTCCATCATTTGGCCCAAAACAATCATACTTCACCACCATCTCGGTGATTGTGGTAACCAATCCGCGAAAGGATAAGGCGTCCCGTAAAAACCTCTTCCCCTTTGAGAATGTTTCAAAACAAGCATTTTATGTACAGGCATTGGTCCTATGGACCACTGCCTGTTCAAATAAAATAACAATGAAACATATAAATATTTTTTTTAAACGATCCCGTTTTCCTTCAATAAATAATATTAAGAACTACTTCTCCTGTTCCACAGTTTCAAGCTTGTACTTTCCGGCCCAACTGAGCATGATGCTCACACTCTTTCATGAGGTACTGATATATTTTCATTCCGACTCTCACAAACAGGTGGGGATATAGCTCAGTGGTAGAGCATTTGACTGCAGATCAAGAGGTCCCTGGTTCAAATCCAGATGTCCCCTTGGCATGTTTTGGTTCTTGTGTTTGTAGCTGGGACTTTTCATAAAACCCCTTTGGATCATCATTGACAGAGTCAGTGTTCGCTTGGATCTTACACTTTAACAGCATTACAATGTCACTGCTCAAAACCTGAGAGTAAATGCATTTTTATACAGGGCTCGGTATTGCGTATGGGAAATGTCTGAAAAGGCATTGATTTATTTTGGAATCTGGCTCTTCCTTTCACAGCACCAAACAAAGGGAATGGACTATGAAAGCAATTGGCAACTTTGTTTTACAGTTTAGTGCTTCCTTCAATCGCACTACAGAAATTGCATAGAAAAGTGGGCAGCAATGCAGTCAATCTATTCCTCATTTAACCTGTGTCCTCAGTCTTACATGTATTCCACCTCTTCTCTGTGCATACAAAGTATGTGTTTGTTTGAAGCACTTCATTTTTGTGCAATGCATAATCTATTTACTTTCTACTAAAATACGCTGCCCACGTACAAGATGTACGAACCCTAGTTGCAGGTGCAAGCAGGCTGGTCTGAGAAACCAGGCCATTTGCGAACACAAAATAGCTTTTTCTGATGTATTAAATCTAAGGTACATGAAAGGGGTGTTTGGTTGTACCTTCAAATACCAAATTGTAGTGGTATGCAGAAATGTTTTTTCACCGTAATTTGGCCCAAAACAATCATACTTCACCACCATATCAGTGATTGTGGTAATCAATCCACAAAGATAATTAGTCTCGTAAAAACCTCTTCCCCTTTGAGAATGTTTCAAAACAAACATTTTAATTACAGATATTGGTCCTATGGACCACTGCCTATTCAAATAAAATAACAATTAAACATATACATTTTGTTTTTTAAATGATCCTGTTTTCCTTTAATTAATAATATTAAGAACTACTTCTCCTTTTCCACAGTTTCAAGCTCGTACTTTGTGGCCCAACTGAGCTTGAGCCTCTCACTCTTTCATGATGTACTGATATATTGTCATTCTGATCTTTGAAAACAGTTGGGGATATAGCTCAGTGGTAGAGCATTTGACTGCAGATCAAGAGGTCCCTGGTTCAAATGCGGGTGTCCCCTAAACCTATTTTGGTTTTGGTGTTTGTAGCTGGGATCTTTCATAAAGTCCCTATGGATCACCATTGACAGAGTCAGTGTTCAGTTGGATCTTATACTTTATTAGCATTACAGTGTCACTGCTCAAAACCTGGGAATAAATGCATTTTTACACAGGGCGTGGGAACTTTCTGAAACATCATTGATTTATTTTGGAATCCGGCTCTTCCTTTCACAGCTTCAAGCAAAGAGAATCACTATGAAAACAATTGAAAACTTTGTTATACAGTTTGGTGCTTCCTTGTAGCGCACTAAAGAAATGGCATAGTATACTCGGCAGCACTGCAGTCAATCTATTTCTCATTTAACCTGTGTCCTCAGTCTTACATATATTCCTCCTCTCCTCTGTGCATACAAAATATGTGTTTGTTTAAAGCACTTCATTCTTGTGCAACGTAGAAACTATTTAATTTCTCCTTAAAACCTCTGCGTACGTGCAAAATGTATGAACCCTCGTTGCAGATGAAAAAAGGCTGGCTCGAAGACTCAGGCCATTTTCGAACACAAAATGGCCTTTTCTTTTTTTTTTTTTTTTTTTGAAACCGTTTATTGCACGTTGAAAAAATTACAGGCATGGGCCTACAACCATCCGGCCGGCCGCTAGAGTAGCAAAAGGCATATAGCATACATACAGTGAGAGTCTCTCGGCGGAGCAGATTGGCAAAGCAGGTAAAATCAATGGCGTAGGCCGCATAACTCCTAGCCCACAATGCGGTTTCCTTTTGTCAAACAGAACAACACAAAAAACCACACCCGCAAGGCAACCCGCGAACCAAGTGACAGTACGTGCTCCGTAAATGGGGGATCCTAACCAGCAGCAAAACTCTGAAGAGGGGAATGGGAGTATAGCAGGGACTGGGGAGCCACGTGCCCACGGCTGAGGGAGGGGGTCGGCTAAGGAGATGGGGCCGGCGAGGCTACCGGTAGCAGTGGCAGCTCACAAATACCCGAACGGTAGGCATTCCAGGGGCTCCAGATTTTCACCCACGCCCCAGGCTTACCCCTCACCATATACACTACTTTTTCACGAAACATACACCAATCCATATGTTCTTTCCAGGCCAACACCGCCGGGGGCCTCTGGGATCCCCACAATTGGGCAATGTCACGCTTCGCTATCATGTATCCCAGAGTCACCCACCGCGTCTGCGGGACCGAATAATCATTTGGTTCCCACACATTCAGCAAGCATCTCCTCGCTTCAGGCAGCAATGCGACACGCGTAACCACACGCAAAACCTCATGCACACCACGCCAGAATCGCTCCACTTTCGGGCACTCCCACAGTATATGCATGAAAGTTGCCAAAGCACCACAGCCGCGCTTACACAATCCGTCACCAGCAAAGCCCATACGTAGAAGCCTCGGCCCCGTGACGTAAACCCGGTGAAGGATCTTAAGCTGGACAAAGCGAAGGCGAGCCGGGATGGCCACCTCCTTCGGAGAGGCCACCGCGGAGATCCAGTCCTCGTCGTCCAGCTCCAGCCCATCGGCAACCCAGGCCTCGCGGAGGCCATTCAGCAGGCACGATCTGTCATTGATCAGTTTTTTATATATAAGGGAGATCGTGCTGTCTGGTACATGGCCATCTAGCACCCTGTCCTCCAGGGGGGAAGACTCCGGAATGGACGCAACATCCGGGAAGACGGAGGCCAGCGCGTGGCGGACCTGCAAGTATCGAAAGTACTCACTGCCTCGCAGCTGAAACTCCGTCTGCAGAGTCTCAAAAGTCTTGAAACCCCCCCTCGTCCAGAGGTCTCCCACCGTGCTGATTCCGATCGTGTCCCACTTCTCGAAGCCCTTCGATGTCCACAGGGAGCCCAATCTCTCAGACGCATACAGCGGTGACGCCCGGGTCAAACGGTCCTTCCACCCCATAGCTGCATTAGCCGCGTGCCATACACGCACCATGACACGCGTCGGTCCCGTCAGACGGGAGTCGGGCGTGCCAGAGTAGAGCGCTCGATTATAGTCGCCACCGGGCAGGAGCATCTTGTCCATTTCAAATGCCGGGTTCAAGGCGGGCCCGTAAAGGCCATGATTAATTGCAGCTAGCTGGGAGGCCCAGTAATACCGCTTAATGTCCGGGAGGGCGACCCCCCCATCGTACCACGGGAGCGTCAATTTGGCCAGAGCAATACGCGGCCTCCCGTCCCAGAACAGGCGCCGTTGCAGGCCCTCCACCTCGCGGAAGTAGCGCGCTGGTACCAAGTCCATAGTGTTCTGGAGGGCGTACAGAAAGCGCGGCAAGGACATCATCTTAAACAAGGCCGCTCGGCCGAGTGGCGAGAGCGGAAGACGCCGCCAACGCGCCACATCCTCTCGCAAGCGCTGGAGGGGGGGCAACAAGTTCCGCTCATAGCGGGCCTCCGGGTCTAGAGTGATATATATACCCAGGTACCGGAACCCCTGGGAGGCAATCTGGATCGGGCAGTCACGCGGTAGGGCCGGAGCCTCCCCGGAAAGCACATATACGCAGGATTTCGCCCAGTTGATGACAAGGCCTGAGTTACGCCCGAAGGAGCGCAAAACATCAACCAGGACAATCAGCGATTTGCGCGGGGAGGCCAGATACAAAAGGATATCATCGGCGTAGAGGGACACGCGGTCCTCATACTCAGGGGTCCAACGGAGACCACGGATAGAAGGGTGCCACCGTAGCCACTCCGCCAAGGGCTCCAAGGCCAGTGCAAACAGGAGCGGCGACAAGGGGCAACCCCGGCGCGTGCCCCGCCCCAGCTCGAATGGGGCCGAGACTCGCCCATTCACCACCACCTGCGCCAATGGGCCCGAATACAACAATTTGACCCAGCTAATGAACCCCGGGCCAAATCCGAATTTCGCCAGCATCGCCCAGATGTATGGCCATTCAAGCGTGTCAAACGCCATGGTGGCGTCTAAGGATGCCAAGATGGCCGGCTCCCGCACAAACGGGACACGCGCGAGCACCCCGTGCAAGCGTCGCAGATTAAGAGCCGTGTTGCGATGGGGTATAAATCCCGATTGGTCTTGGTGGACCAAATCGCCCACCACACCGACCAACCGGTTGGCCAACACCTTGGCGAGGATTTTGGGTTCCGCGTTCAAGAGCGAAATTGGCCTGTAGGATGTGACCCGCTCACGGGGCCTCCCCTCCTTGTGTATCACCACGATCGTGGCCAGACGCTGGTCCGGCGGGAGGGAACCCTGCAAGTGGGCCGCCAGGAACATCGCGCGCAGGTGGGGCGCTAGTACGTCCGGGCGCAGCTTGTAAAGCTCGACGGGGAGACCATTAGGGCCCATGGCCTTGCCGGACGCGACCGAGCGAATAGCCAGGGCAATTTCGTCCGAGGTGGGAGGAGCGTCCAGCGAATCCCTGTCCTCCACCGAAAGGGAGGGCAGCGCTATGTCCCGAAGCAGGGAATGGGAATCCTCCTCCGAGCAGGGGGAAACCGGGGAGTACACCTCGCGGAAGTAATCCGCGAAGCAGGAGACGATGGCTTCTGGCTCGGTGACACGCGTACCATCCATCCTCTCAATCAAAGGAACCACACGACTCGCTCTCTCCCTCTTATCCAACCACGCAATCAGTTTACCCGCCTTATCGCCCACATCATACAATCGTCCCTGTTGCTCTCTACTGAGGCCCCTGGCCGCCTCCGTGACGAGGGCCCTATAGGCCGCCTGCTTGAGGTGCAAAACATGCAACTTGGCGTCCGTTACCCCGCTCCCCAGGTCACCCTCCAATTCCACAATCTCGGCCTCCACCCGGGTCACCTCCTCCCGCTCACGCCTCCGGGCATGGGAGATAAAGGAGAGGGCCTCCCCTCTGAAGACTACCTTAAAGGCCTCCCACAGGGAGATGGCCGAAGAGACAGACCCCACATTCTCGTCAAAATATCGCTGTAAGGATTTGATCAAGTCGGCACGAATAGTGGGGTCTCGCAAGTACCATGCATTGATTGGGGCCACCCTGCCCTCCCCCCTTGGGAAGACATCAAAATGTAACAGTAATGGGGAGTGATCCGAAATACCCCGCGCCAGATGGCACACCTCTCCTACCCTCCCAGCGTGGGCCGCCGGGACCAGGATGTAGTCAAGTCGAGAGAGGCTACCATGGGCACCCGAGTGGAAAGTGTATTGCAGCTGCGTAGGGTGCTTTAGTCGCCAGCAATCCACCAGGCCCAGTGTGTCTAAGAGGCCGGACAGCCACGCCTGTGCCCGGGGGAGGTCCCTAGGGGGGTGACGATCCATAGACCCAGAAACTACCGCATTGAAGTCCCCCCAACCACCAGCAGGCCACCCGGGAGGTCCAAGAGGAGGCGCCCCAGGTCCGCAAATGTAGTAGCTTGTAACCCAGGCGGGACGTACACTGACATGAAAACAATCACTCTACCCTCCATTCGACCCACCAGGACAGTGTAGCGTCCCCTCTCGTCATGGCGCACCTCATCAATCTCCAGCGGGAGCGAGTTCTTGATCATGATACCCACCCCCCGCGACCCCGAAGTGAAGCCCGAGTGGGCCACCAAACGATAGCCTCGCCGATTCATGGCATGGAAGGAGTTACCTATAAGGTGTGTCTCCTGCAAAAAGACAACATCTGGCGATATGCGTTTCAGGAACTGCAGGACCACACCACGCTTAATCCGGTCCCCCAGGCCGTTAACATTCCAGGACAACACAGCCAAGTCCCTACCCCCCATCATACATAGTAGCAATCAGTCGTCCCCCACAGAGCATTTCGAGTACAGCTATACAGTAAAGGGTTTGCCTTGCGGTGCGAACAAACAACACACCCCCCCACCCCCCCATCCCAACAGAACTCCCCCCTCCCTGCACCCCTGCATGAGCCCAGTCAGCCCCCCCAAAGTGCAGTGTGCCTGTCGCCCCATAGAGAAAGACTAACTAGTACCCCAGAGGAGGAGGGAAGCCCCCAACAGACCCCGTACGACCTCCATAGGAGGGGAACATACACGATCGAAAAATGGTAAGGAAATATTGTCCCGAGCGGGGCCTATTATTCACCCCTTAATTCTGATCCGGCAGGCCCTCTCCACCGCCCGCACCCCCCCCACCCCCCCGGCCCCGATCATCAGGCAGAGTGTCCAACCAGTCCCCAGCCGCCTCGGGGCGATCAAAGAAGTGCGTGCGACCTTCCACCTCCACCCTTAGCTTAGCTGGAAAAAGCATTGAGTACTTTAGGTTCAGGTCCCGCAGGCGACGTTTAACACCGAGAAAACTCAGTCTCTGCTTTTGGACCGTCGGAGTAAAGTCTGGGTAGAAACGCACATCCATGTTGTCAAGCTTGACCGGTCCCTGTTGCCTGGAGGTCTGCAGGATAGCGTCCCTGTCCCGAAAGTTAAAAACCCGGGCAATGATAGGCCGCGGCGGGGCACCGGTCTTCGGCCTGCCACCAGGGACCCGGTGAGCACGCTCCACCGCAAAAAGCTTACTCAGGCCCCGGGGCTGCAGATGGGTGAGGATTAGATCTTCCACAAAAAGGTCGGCGGCCTCCGCCTCTCGTCCCTCCGGCACCCCCACAATCCGAACATTATTCCTCCTGGCCCGACCCTCGGAATCCTCCAGTCGCCGGTCCATCAGGGCGCTCGCCTGGCCAAGCCGGCGCACCTCCTTTTGGAGGGCCGCCACATCTGTCTCGAGGCCCGTTGTGGTGTGGGTCAGGGAATCGACCCGGTCATTCGTCTTAGACAGGTCTGCCCGCACCAGGCTCACATCCACAAGAACCGAGTCTATTTTTTGCGCTAGGGTGTCGAAGCGCTGGTCCACCGAGGCCTTCATCTCCGCGATGGCGCCCATGACGTCCCGGAGGGTCAGGTCCACCGGCTGGGCAGGCGCCTCCGTCAGGCCCGCCGGGGACGTGCGCGATGTCTCCGGAGATCCCTTCTGGAGAGTGTAGCGGTCCATACTGTTGGATTGGTGCGCCGGGCCACGGCGGGTTGTCTTCACCTTCGCCCGGTCGCCATCTTGTTTGGTGGACATGCTTGCTCTCCCACCGTCGTGCCAATCTCCTCAAGAGGGCCGATAGACCCGTTCACTGGGTCCGGGGGGGGGAGGGCGGCCACCGCACCGCAGGACGATCCACAGCTGGCGGGTCAGCCGGGCACCTGGACAAGACCACACCGCCGCACCCCGCTTCGCAACCCTACCTCGCTGGAGGCGAGGAGGGCGCAAAAGTGAAAGTGAAAGCGCGGGGTACGCGAGCCGCCCAGCCGTGCCCGCCGCTGTTGTTCACTTTGTCCCCGGATCGCCCCACTACTCCAATCCGGGGGGCCGGCGCGGGGAAGGCCGCAACCGTCGATCGGCGCTCCCGCCGGTGCTCGGGGTCCGATTCGAACACGGAAAACGGGTAGCGCCTCAGCTCGGGTTCACCGACACAGTCCCCTCAAAAAAAACAGGATATAGCCAGGATTAATTCAGGAGGTCGCGGAGGTCCTCGGGAGCCTTGCACCTACGCGGCCATCTTGGTTGCGCGCTAGGCTCCTCCCCATGGCCTTTTCTGATATATTAAATTGATGGTACTTGAAAGGGACGTTTGGGTGTACCTTCCAAATACCAAATTGCAGTGGTATGTAGAAATGTTTTTCGTCCATCATTTGGCCCAAAACAATCATACTTCACCACCATCTCGGTGATTGTGGTAACCAATCCGCGAAAGGATAAGGCGTCCCGTAAAAACCTCTTCCCCTTTGAGAACGTTTCAAAACAAGCATTTTATGTACAGGCATTGGTCCTATGGACCACTGCCTGTTCAAATAAAATAACAATGAAACATATAAATATTTTTTTTAAACGATCCCGTTTTCCTTCAATAAATAATATTAAGAACTACTTCTCCTGTTCCACAGTTTCAAGCTTGTACTTTCCGGCCCAACTGAGCATGATGCTCACACTCTTTCATGAGGTACTGATATATTTTCATTCCGACTCTCACAAACAGGTGGGGATATAGCTCAGTGGTAGAGCATTTGACTGCAGATCAAGAGGTCCCTGGTTCAAATCCAGGTGTCCCCTTGGCATGTTTTGGTTCTTGTGTTTGTAGCTGGGACTTTTCATAAAACCCCTTTGGATCATCATTGACAGTCAGTGTTCGCTTGGATCTTACACTTTAACAGCATTACAATGTCACTGCTCAAAACCTGAGAGTAAATGCATTTTTATACAGGGCTCGGTATTGCGTATGGGAAATGTCTGAAAAGGCATTGATTTATTTTGGAATCTGGCTCTTCCTTTCACAGCACCAAACAAAGGGAATGGACTATGAAAGCAATTGGCAACTTTGTTTTACAGTTTAGTGCTTCCTTCAATCGCACTACAGAAATTGCATAGAAAAGTGGGCAGCAATGCAGTCAATCTATTCCTCATTTAACCTGTGTCCTCAGTCTTACATGTATTCCACCTCTTCTCTGTGCATACAAAGTATGTGTTTGTTTGAAGCACTTCATTTTTGTGCAATGCATAATCTATTTACTTTCTACTAAAATACGCTGCCCACGTACAAGATGTATGAACCCTAGTTGCAGGTGCAAGCAGGCTGGTCTGAGAAACCAGGCCATTTGCGAACACAAAATAGCTTTTTCTGATGTATTAAATCGAAGGTACATGAAAGGGGTGTTTGGTTGTACCTTCAAATACCAAATTGTAGTGGTATGCAGAAATGTTTTTTCACCGTAATTTGGCCCAAAACAATCATACTTCACCACCATATCAATGATTGTGGTAATCAATCCACAAAGATAATTAGTCTCGTAAAAACCTCTTCCCCTTTGAGAATGTTTCAAAACAAACATTTTAATTACAGATATTGGTCCTATGGACCACTGCCTATTCAAATAAAATAACAATTAAACATATACATTTTGTTTTTTAAATGATCCTGTTTTCCTTTAATTAATAATATTAAGAACTACTTCTCCTTTTCCACAGTTTCAAGCTCGTACTTTGTGGCCCAACTGAGCTTGAGCCTCTCACTCTTTCATGATGTACTGATATATTGTCATTCTGATCTGTGAAAACAGTTGGGGATATAGCTCAGTGGTAGAGCATTTGACTGCAGATCAAGAGGTCCCTGGTTCAAATCCGGGTGTCCCCTAAACCTATTTTGGTTTTGGTGTTTGTAGCTGGGATCTTTCATAAAGTCCCTATGGATCACCATTGACAGAGTCAGTGTTCAGTTGGATCTTATACTTTATTAGCATTACAGTGTCACTGCTCAAAACCTGGGAATAAATGCATTTTTACACAGGGCGTGGGAACTTTCTGAAACATCATTGATTTATTTTGGAATCCGGCTCTTCCTTTCACAGCTTCAAGCAAAGAGAATCACTATGAAAACAATTGAAAACTTTGTTATACAGTTTGGTGCTTCCTTGTAGCGCACTAAAGAAATGGCATAGTATACTCGGCAGCGCTGCAGTCAATCTATTTCTCACTTAACCTGTGTCCTCAGTCTTACATATATTCCTCCTCTCCTCTGTGCATACAAAATATGTGTTTGTTTAAAGCACTTCATTCTTGTGCAACGTAGAAACTATTTAATTTCTCCTTAAAACCTCTGCCTACGTGCAAAATGTATGAACCCTCGTTGCAGATGAAAAAAGGCTGGCTCGAAGACTCAGGCCATTTTCGAACACAAAATGGCCTTTTCTGATATATTAAATTGATGGTACTTGAAAGGGACGTTTGGGTGTACCTTCCAAATACCAAATTGCAGTGGTATGTAGAAATATTTTTCGTCCCTCATTTGGCCCAAAACAATCATACTTCACCACCATCTCGGTGATTGTGGTAACCAATCCGCGAAAGGATAAGGCGTTCCGTAAAAACCTCTTCCCCTTTGAGAATGTTTCAAAACAAGCATTTTATGTACAGGCATTGGTCCTATGGACCACTGCCTGTTCAAATAAAATAACAATGAAACATATAAATATTTTTTTTAAACGATCCCGTTTTCCTTCAATAAATAATATTAAGAACTACTTCTCCTGTTCCACAGTTTCAAGCTTGTACTTTCCGGCCCAACTGAGCATGATGCTCACACTCTTTCATGAGGTACTGATATATTTTCATTCCGACTCTCACAAACAGGTGGGGATATAGCTCAGTGGTAGAGCATTTGACTGCAGATCAAGTGGTCCCTGGTTCAAATCCAGGTGTCCCCTTGGCATGTTTTGGTTCTTGTGTTTGTAGCTGGGACTTTTCATAAAACCCCTTTGGATCATCATTGACAGAGTCAGTGTTCGCTTGGATCTTACACTTTAACAGCATTACAATGTCACTGCTCAAAACCTGAGAGTAAATGCATTTTTATACAGGGCTCGGTATTCCGTATGGGAAATGTCTGAAAAAGCATTGATTTATTTTGGAATCTGGCTCTTCCTTTCACAGCACCAAACAAAGGGAATGGACTATGAAAGCAATTGGCAACTTTGTTTTACAGTTTAGTGCTTCCTTCAATCGCACTACAGAAATTGCATAGAAAAGTGGGCAGCAATGCAGTCAATCTATTCCTCATTTAACCTGTGTCCTCAGTCTTACATGTATTCCACCTCTTCTCTGTGCATACAAAGTATGTGTTTGTTTGAAGCACTTCATTTTTGTGCAATGCATAATCTATTTACTTTCTACTAAAATACGCTGCCCACGTACAAGATGTACGAACCCTAGTTGCAGGTGCAAGCAGGCTGGTCTGAGAAACCAGGCCATTTGCGAACACAAAATAGCTTTTTCTGATGTATTAAATCGAAGGTACATGAAAGGGGTGTTTGGTTGTACCTTCAAATAGCAAATTGTAGTGGTATGCAGAAATGTTTTTTCACCGTAATTTGGCACAAAACAATCATACTTCACCACCATATCAGTGATTGTGGTAATCAATCCACAAAGATAAGTAGTCTCGTAAAAACCTCTTCCCCTTTGAGAATGTTTCAAAACAAACATTTTAATTAGAGATATTGGTCCTATGGACCACTGCCTATTCAAATAAAATAACAATTAAACATATACATTTTGTTTTTTAAATGATCCTGTTTTCCTTTAATTAATAATATTAAGAACTACTTCTCCTTTTCCACAGTTTCAAGCTCGTACTTTGTGGCCCAACTGAGCTTGAGCCTCTCACTCTTTCATGATGTACTGATATATTGTCATTCTGATCTTTGAAAACAGTTGGGGATATAGCTCAGTGGTAGAGCATTTGACTGCAGATCAAGAGGTCCCTGGTTCAAGTCCGGGTGTCCCCTAAACCTATTTTGGTTTTGGTGTTTGTAGCTGGGATCTTTCATAAAGTCCCTATGGATCACCATTGACAGAGTCAGTGTTCAGTTGGATCTTATACTTTATTAGCATTACAGTGTCACTGCTCAAAACCTGGGAATAACTGCATTTTTACACAGGGCGTGGGAACTTTCTGAAACATCATTGATTTATTTTGGAATCCGGCTCTTCCTTTCACAGCTTCAAGCAAAGAGAATCACTATGGAAACAATTGAAAACTTTGTTATACAGTTTGGTGCTTCCTTGTAGCGCACTAAAGAAATGGCATAGTATACTCGGCAGCGCTGCAGTCAATCTATTTCTCATTTAACCTGTGTCCTCAGTCTTACATATATTCCTCCTCTCCTCTGTGCATACAAAATATGTGTTTGTTTAAAGCACTTCATTCTTGTGCAACGTAGAAACTATTTAATTTCTCCTTAAAACCTCTGCCTACGTGCAAAATGTATGAACCCTCGTTGCAGATGAAAAAAGGCTGGCTCGAAGACTCAGGCCATTTTCGAACACAAAATGGCCTTTTCTGATATATTAAATTGATGGTACTTGAAAGGGACGTTTGGGTGTACCTTCCAAATACCAAATTGCAGTGGTATGTAGAAATGTTTTTCGTCCATCATTTGGCCCAAAACAATCATACTTCACCACCATCTCGGTGATTGTGGTAACCAATCCGCGAAAGGATAAGGCGTCCCGTAAAAACCTCTTCCCCTTTGAGAATGTTTCAAAACAAGCATTTTATGTACAGGCATTGGTCCTATGGACCACTGCCTGTTCAAATAAAATAACAATGAAACGTATAAATATTTTTTTTAAACGATCCCGTTTTCCTTCAATAAATAATATTAAGAACTACTTCTCCTGTTCCACAGTTTCAAGCTTGTACTTTCCGGCCCAATTGAGCATGATGCTCACACTCTTTCATGAGGTACTGATATATTTTCATTCCGACTCTCACAAACAGGTGGGGATATAGCTCAGTGGTAGAGCATTTGACTGCAGATCAAGAGGTCCCTGGTTCAAATCCAGGTGTCCCCTTGGCCTGTTTTGGTTCTTGTGTTTGTAGCTGGGACTTTTCATAAAACCCCTTTGGATCATCATTGACAGAGTCAGTGTTCGCTTGGATCTTACACTTTAACAGCATTACAATGTCACTGCTCAAAACCAGAGAGTAAATGCATTTTTATACAGGGCTCGGTATTCCGTATGGGAAATGTCTGAAAAAGCATTGATTTATTTTGGAATCTGGCTCTTCCTTTCACAGCACCAAACAAAGGGAATGGACTATGAAAGCAATTGGCAACTTTGTTTTACAGTTTAGTGCTTCCTTCAATCGCACTACAGAAATTGCATAGAAAAGTGGGCAGCAATGCAGTCAATCTATTCCTCATTTAACCTGTGTCCTCAGTCTTACATGTATTCCACCTCTTCTCTGTGCATACAAAGTATGTGTTTGTTTGAAGCACTTCATTTTTGTGCAATGCATAATCTATTTACTTTCTACTAAAATACGCTGCCCACGTACAAGATGTACGAACCCTAGTTGCAGGTGCAAGCAGGCTGGTCTGAGAAACCAGGCCATTTGCGAACACAAAATAGCTTTTTCTGATGTATTAAATCGAAGGTACATGAAAGGGGTGTTTGGTTGTACCTTCAAATACCAAATTGTAGTGGTATGCAGAAATGTTTTTTCACCGTAATTTGGCCCAAAACAATCATACTTCACCACCATATCAGTGATTGTGGTAATCAATCCACAAAGATAAGTAGTCTCGTAAAAACCTCTTCCCCTTTGAGAATGTTTCAAAACAAACATTTTAATTACAGATATTGGTCCTATGGACCACTGCCTATTCAAATAAAGTAACAATTAAACATATACATTTTGTTTTTTAAATGATCCTGTTTTCCTTTAATTAATAATATTAAGAACTACTTCTCCTTTTCCACAGTTTCAAGCTCGTACTTTGTGGCCCAACTGAGCTTGAGCCTCTCACTCTTTCATGATGTACTGATATATTGTCATTCTGATCTTTGAAAACAGTTGGGGATATAGCTCAGTGGTAGAGCATTTGACTGCAGATCAAGAGGTCCCTGGTTCAAATCCGGGTGTCCCCTAAACCTATTTTGGTTTTGGTGTTTGTAGCTGGGATCTTTCATAAAGTCCCTATGGATCACCATTGACAGAGTCAGTGTTCAGTTGGATCTTATACTTTATTAGCATTACAGTGTCACTGCTCAAAACCTGGGAATAAATGCATTTTTACACAGGGCGTGGGAACTTTCTGAAACATCATTTATTTATTTTGGAATCCGGCTCTTCCATTCACAGCTTCAAGCAAAGAGAATCACTATGAAAACAATTGAAAACTTTGTTATACAGTTTGGTGCTTCCTTGTAGCGCACTAAAGAAATGGCATAGTATACTCGGCAGCGCTGCAGTCAATCTATTTCTCATTTAACCTGTGTCCTCAGTCTTACATATATTCCTCCTCTCCTCTGTGCATACAAAATATGTGTTTGTTTAAAGCACTTCATTCTTGTGCAACGTAGAAACTATTTAATTTCTCCTTAAAACCTCTGCCTACGTGCAAAATGTATGAACCCTCGTTGCAGATGAAAAAAGGCTGGCTCGAAGACTCAGGCCATTTTCGAACACAAAATGGCCTTTTCTGATATATTAAATTGATGGTACTTGAAAGGGACGTTTGGGTGTACCTTCCAAATACCAAATTGCAGTGGTATGTAGAAATGTTTTTCGTCCATCATTTGGCCCAAAACAATCATACTTCACCACCATCTCGGTGATTGTGGTAACCAATCCGCGAAAGGATAAGGCGTCCCGTAAAAACCTCTTCCCCTTTGAGAATGTTTCAAAACAAGCATTTTATGTACAGGCATTGGTCCTATGGACCACTGCCTGTTCAAATAAAATAACAATGAAACATATAAATATTTTTTTTAAACGATCCCGTTTTCCTTCAATAAATAATATTAAGAACTACTTCTCGTGTTCCACAGTTTCAAGCTTGTACTTTCCGGCCCAACTGAGCATGATGCTCACACTCTTTCATGAGGTACTGATATATTTTCATTCCGACTCTCACAAACAGGTGGGGATATAGCTCAGTGGTAGAGCATTTGACTGCAGATCAAGAGGTCCCTGGTTCAAATCCATGTGTCCCCTTGGCCTGTTTTGGTTCTTGTGTTTGTAGCTGGGACTTTTCATAAAACCCCTTTGGATCATCATTGACAGAGTCAGTGTTCGCTTGGATCTTACACTTTAATAGCATTACAATGTCACTGCTCAAAACCTGAGAGTAAATGCATTTTTATACAGGGCTCGGTATTTCGTATGGGAAATGTCTGAAAAAGCATTGATTTATTTTGGAATCTGGCTCTTCCTTTCACAGCACCAAACAAAGGGAATGGACTATGAAAGCAAATGACAACTTTGTTTTACAGTTTGGTGCTTCCTTCGATCGCACTACAGAAATTGCATAGAAAAGTGGGCAGAAATGCAGTCAATCTATTCCTCATTTAACCTGTGTCCTCAGTCTTACATGTATTCCACCTCTTCTCTGTGCATACAAAGTATGTGTTTGTTTGAAGCACTTCATTTTTGTGAAATGCATAATCTATTTACTTTCTACTAAAAAACGCTGCCCACGTACAAGATGTATGAACCCTAGTTGCAGGTGCAAGCAGGCTGGTCTGAGAAACCAGGCCATTTGCGAACACAAAATTGCTTTTTCTGATGTATTAAATCGAAGGTACATGAAATGGGTGTTTGGTTGTACCTTCAAATACCAAATTGTAGTGGTATGTAGAAATGTTTTTTCACCGTAATTTGGCCCAAAACAATCATACTTCACCACCATATCAGTGATTGTGGTAATCATTCCACAAAGATAAGTAGTCTCGTAAAAACCTGTTCCTCTTTGAGAACGTTTCAAAACAAACATTTTAATTACAGATATTGGTCCTATGGACCACTGCCTATTCAAATAAAATAACAATTAAACATATACATTTTGTTTTTTAAATGATCCTGTTTTCCTTTAATTAATAATATTAAGAACTACTTCTCCTTTTCCACAGTTTCAAGCTCGTACTTTGTGGCCCAACTGAGCTTGAGCCTCTCACTCTTTCATGATGTACTGTTATATTGTCATTCTGATCTTTGAAAACAGTTGGGGATATAGCTCAGTGGTAGAGCATTTGACTGCAGATCAAGAGGTCCCTGGTTCAAATCCGGGTGTCCCCTAAACCTATTTTGGTTCTGGTGTTTGTAGCTAGGATCTTTCATAAAGTCCCTTTGGATCACCATTGACAGAGTCAGTGTTCAGTTGGATCTTATACTTTATTAGCATTACAGTGTCACTGCTCAAAACCTGGGAATAAATGCATTTTTACACAGGGCGTGGGAACTTTCTGAAACATCATTGATTTATTTTGGAATCCGGCTCTTCCTTTCACAGCTTCAAACAAAGAGAATGACTATGAAAACAATTGAAAACTTTGTTATACAGTTTGGTGCTTCCTTGTAGCGCACTAAAGAAATGGCATAGTATACTCGGCAGCGCTGCAGTCAATCTATTTCTCATTTAACATGAATCCTCAGTCTTACATATATTCCTCCTCTCCTCTGTGCATACAAAATATGTGTTTGTTTAAAGCACTTCATTCTTGTGCAACGTAGAAACTATTTAATTTCTCCTTAAAACCTCTGCCTACGTGCAAAATGTATGAACCCTCGTTGCAGATGAAAAAAGGCTGGCTCGAAGACTCAGGTCATTTTCGAACACAAAATGGCCTTTTCTGATATATTAAATTGATGGCACTTGAAAGGGACGTTTGGGTGTACCTTCCAAATACCAAATTGCAGTGGTATGTAGAAATGTTTTTGGTCCATCATTTGGCCCAAAACAATCATACTTCACCACCATCTCGGTGATTGTGGTAACCAATCCGCGAAAGGATAAGGCGTCCCGTAAAAACCTCTTCCCCTTTGAGAATGTTTCAAAACAAGCATTTTATGTACAGGCATTGGTCCTATGGACCACTGCCTGTTCAAATAAAATAACAATGAAACATATAAATATTTTTTTTAAACGATCCCGTTTTCCTTCAATAAATAATATTAAGAACTACTTCTCCTGTTCCACACTTTCAAGCTTGTACTTTCCGGCCCAACTGAGCATGATGCTCACACTCTTTCATGAGGTACTGATATATTTTCATTCCGACTCTCACAAACAGGTGGGGATATAGCTCAGTGGTAGAGCATTTGACTGCAGATCAAGAGGTCCCTGGTTCAAATCCAGGTGTCCCCTTGGCCTGTTTTGGTTCTTGTGTTTGTAGCTGGGACTTTTCATAAAACCCCTTTGGATCATCATTGACAGAGTCAGTGTTCGCTTGGATCTTACATTTTAACAGCATTACAATGTCACTGCTCAAAACCTGAGAGTAAATGCATTTTCATACAGGGCTCGGTATTCCGTATGGGAAATGTCTGAAAAAGCATTGATTTATTTTGGAATCTGGCTCTTCCTTTCACAGCACCAAACAAAGGGAATGGACTATGAAAGCAATTGGCAACTTTGTTTTACAGTTTAGTGCTTCCTTCAATCGCACTACAGAAATTGCATAGAAAAGTGGGCAGCAATGCAGTCAATCTATTCCTCATTTAACCTGTGTCCTCAGTCTTACATGTATTCCACCTCTTCTCTGTGCATACAAAGTATGTGTTTGTTTGAAGCACTTCATTTTTGTGCAATGCATAATCTATTTACTTTCTACTAAAATACGCTGCCCACGTACAAGATGTACGAACCCTAGTTGCAGGTGCAAGCAGGCTGGTCTGAGAAACCAGGCCATTTGCGAACACAAAATAGCTTTTTCTGATGTATTAAATCGAAGGTACATGAAAGGGGTGTTTGGTTGTACCTTCAAATACCAAATTGTAGTGGTATGCAGAAATGTTTTTTCACCCTAATTTGGCCCAAAACAATCATACTTCACCACCATATCAGTGATTGTGGTAATCAATCCACAAAGATAAGTAGTCTCGTAAAAACCTCTTCCCCTTTGAGAATGTTTCAAAACAAACATTTTAATTAGAGATATTGGTCCTATGGACCACTGCCTATTCAAATAAAATAACAATTAAACATATACATTTTGTTTTTTAAATGATCCTGTTTTCCTTTAATTAATAATATTAAGAACTACTTCTCCTTTTCCACAGTTTCAAGCTCGTACTTTGTGGCCCAACTGAGCTTGAGCCTCTCACTCTTTCATGATGTACTGATATATTGTCATTCTGATCTTTGAAAACAGTTGGGGATATAGCTCAGTGGTAGAGCATTTGACTGCAGATCAAGAGGTCTCTGGTTCAAATCCGGGTGTCCCCTAAACCTATTTTGGTTTTGGTGTTTGTAGCTGGGATCTTTCATAAAGTCCCTATGGATCACCATTGACAGAGTCAGTGTTCAGTTGGATCTTATACTTTATTAGCATTACAGTGTCACTGCTCAAAACCTGGGAATAAATGCATTTTTACACAGGGCGTGGGAACTTTCTGAAACATCATTGATTTATTTTGGAATCCGGCTCTTCCTTTCACAGCTTCAAGCAAAGAGAATCACTATGAAAACAATTGAAAACTTTGTTATACAGTTTGGTGCTTCCTTGTAGCGCACTAAAGAAATGGCATAGTATACTCGGCAGCGCTGCAGTCAATCTATTTCTCATTTAACCTGTGTCCTCAGTCTTACATATATTCCTCCTCTCCTCTGTGCATACAAAATATGTGTTTGTTTAAAGCACTTCATTCTTGTGCAACGTAGAAACTATTTAATTTCTCCTTAAAACCTCTGCCTACGTGCAAAATGTATGAACCCTCGTTGCAGATGAAAAAAGGCTGGCTCGAAGACTCAGGCCATTTTCGAACACAAAATGGCCTTTTCTGATATATTAAATTGATGGTACTTGAAAGGGACGTTTGGGTGTACCTTCCAAATACCAAATTGCAGTGGTATGTAGAAATGTTTTTCGTCCATCATTTGGCCCAAAACAATCATACTTCACCACCATCTCGGTGATTGTGGTAACCAATCCGCGAAAGGATAAGGCGTCTCGTAAAAACCTCTTCCCCTTTGAGAATGTTTCAAAACAAGCATTTTATGTACAGGCATTGGTCCTATGGACCACTGCCTGTTCAAATAAAATAACAATGAAACATATAAATATTTTTTTTAAACGATCCCGTTTTCCTACAATAAATAATATTAAGAACTACTTCTCCTGTTCCACAGTTTCAAGCTTGTACTTTCCGGCCCAACTGAGCATGATGCTCACACTCTTTCATGAGGTACTGATATATTTTCATTCCGACTCTCACAAACAGGTGGGGATATAGCTCAGTGGTAGAGCATTTGACTGCAGATCAAGAGGTCCTTGGTTCAAATCCAGGTGTCCCCTTGGCCTGTTTTGGTTCTTGTGTTTGTAGCTGGGACTTTTCATAAAACCCCTTTGGATCATCATTGACAGAGTCAGTGTTCGCTTGGATCTTACACTTTAATAGCATTACAATGTCACTGCTCAAAACCTGAGAGTAAATGCATTTTTATACAGGGCTCGGTATTCCGTATGGGAAATGTCTGAAAAAGCATTGATTTATTTTGGAATCTGGCTCTTCCTTTCACAGCACCAAACAAAGGGAATGGACTATGAAAGCAATTGGCAACTTTGTTTTACAGTTTAGTGCTTCCTTCAATCGCACTACAGAAATTGCATAGAAAAGTGGGCAGCAATGCAGTCAATCTATTCCTCATTTAACCTGTGTCCTCAGTCTTACATGTATTCCACCTCTTCTCTGTGCATACAAAGTATGTGTTTGTTTGAAGCACTTCATTTTTGTGCAATGCATAATCTATTTACTTTCTACTAAAATACGCTGCCCACGTACAAGATGTACGAACCCTAGTTGCAGGTGCAAGCAGGCTGGTCTGAGAAACCAGGCCATTTGCGAACACAAAATAGCTTTTTCTGATGTATTAAATCGAAGGTACATGAAAGGGGTGTTTGGTTGTACCTTCAAATACCAAATTGTAGTGGTATGCAGAAATGTTTTTTCACCGTAATTTGGCCCAAAACAATCATACTTCACCACCATATCAGTGATTGTGGTAATCAATCCACAAAGATAAGTAGTCTCGTAAAAACCTCTTCCCCTTTGAGAGTGTTTCAAAACAAACATTTTAATTACAGATATTGGTCCTATGGACCACTGCCTATTCAAATAAAATAACAATTAAACATATACATTTTGTTTTTTAAATGATCCTGTTTTCCTTTAATTAATAATATTAAGAACTACTTCTCCTTTTCCACAGTTTCAAGCTCGTACTTTGTGGCCCAACTGAGCTTGAGCCTCTCACTCTTTCATGATGTACTGATATATTGTCATTCTGATCTTTGAAAACAGTTGGGGATATAGCTCAGTGGTAGAGCATTTGACTGCAGATCAAGAGGTCCCTGGTTCAAATCCGGGAGTCCCCTAAACCTATTTTGGTTTTGGTGTTTGTAGCTGGGATCTTTCATAAAGTCCCTATGGATCACCATTGACAGAGTCAGTGTTCAGTTGGATCTTATACTTTATTAGCATTACAGTGTCACTGCTCAAAACCTGGGAATAAATGCATTTTTACACAGGGCGTGGGAACTTTCTGAAACATCATTGATTTATTTTGGAATCCGGCTCTTCCTTTCACAGCTTCAAGCAAAGAGAATCACTATGAAAACAATTGAAAACTTTGTTATACAGTTTGGTGCTTCCTTGTAGCGCACTAAAGAAATGGCATAGTATACTCGGCAGCGCTGCAGTCAATCTATTTCTCATTTAACCTGTGTCCTCAGTCTTACATATATTCCTCCTCTCCTCTGTGCATACAAAATATGTGTTTGTTTAAAGCACTTCATTCTTGTGCAACGTAGAAACTATTTAATTTCTCCTTAAAACCTCTGCCTACGTGCAAAATGTATGAACCCTCGTTGCAGATGAAAAAAGGCTGGCTCGAAGACTCAGGCCATTTTCGAACACAAAATGGCCTTTTCTGATATATTAAATTGATGGTACTTGAAAGGGACGTTTGGGTGTACCTTCCAAATACCAAATTGCAGTGGTATGTAGAAATGTTTTTGGTCCATCATTTGGCCCAAAACAATCATACTTCACCACCATCTCGGTGATTGTGGTAACCAATCCGCGAAAGGATAAGGCGTCCTGTAAAAACCTCTTCCCCTATGAGAATGTTTCAAAACAAGCATTTTATGTACAGGCATTGGTCCTATGGACCACTGCCTGTTCAAATAAAATAACAATGAAACATATAAATATTTTTTTTAAACGATCCCGTTTTCCTTCAATAAATAATATTAAGAACTACTTCTCCTGTTCCACAGTTTCAAGCTTGTACTTTCCGGCCCAACTGAGCATGATGCTCACACTCTTTCATGAGGTACTGATATATTTTTATTCCGACTCTCACAAACAGGTGGGGATATAGCTCAGTGGTAGAGCATTTGACTGCAGATCAAGAGGTCCCTGGTTCAAATCCAGGTGTTCTCTTGGCCTGTTTTGGTTCTTGTGTTTGTAGCTGGGACTTTTCATAAAACCCCTTTGGATCATCATTGACAGAGTCAGTGTTCACTTGGATCTTACACTTTAATAGCATTACAATGTCACTGCTCAAAACCTGAGAGTAAATGCATTTTTATACAGGGCTCGGTATTTCGTATGGGAAATGTCTGAAAAAGCATTGATTTATTTTGGAATCTGGCTCTTCCTTTCACAGCACCAAACAAAGGGAATGGACTATGAAAGCAATTGACAACTTTGTTTTACAGTTTGGTGCTTCCTTCGATCGCACTACAGAAATTGCATAGAAAAGTGGGCAGAAATGCAGTCAATCTATTCCTCATTTAACCTGTGTCCTCAGTCTTACATGTATTCCACCTCTTCTCTGCGCATACAAAGTATGTGTTTGTTTGAAGCACTTCATTTTTGCGCAATGCATAATCTGTTTACTTTCTACTAAAAAACGCTGCCCACGTACAAGATGTATGAACCCTAGTTGCAGGTGCAAGCAGGCTGGTCTGAGAAACCAGGCCATTTGCGAACACAAAATTGCTTTTTCTGATGTTTTAAATCGAAGGTACATGAAATGGGTGTTTGGTTGTACCTTCAAATACCAAATTGTAGTGGTATGTAGAAATGTTTTTTCACCGTAATTTGGCCCAAAACAATCATACTTCACCACCATATCAGTGATTGTGGTAATCATTCCACAAAGATAAGTAGTCTCGTAAAAACCTGTTCCTCTTTGAGAATGTTTCAAAACAAACATTTTAATTACAGATATTGGTCCTATGGACCACTGCCTATTCAAATAAAATAACAATTAAACATATACATTTTGTTTTTTAAATGATCCTGTTTTCCTTTAATTAATAATATTAAGAACTACTTCTCCTTTTCCACAGTTTCAAGCTCGTACTTTGTGGCCCAACTGAGCTTGAGCCTCTCACTCTTTCATGATGTACTGTTATATTGTCATTCTGATATTTGAAAACAGTTGGGGATATAGCTCAGTGGTAGAGCATTTGACTGCAGATCAAGAGGTCCCTGGTTCAAATCCGGGTGCCCCTAAACCTATTTTGGTTCTGGTGTTTGTAGCTAGGATCTTTCATAAAGTCCCTTTGGATCACCATTGACAGAGTCAGTGTTCAGTTGGATCTTATACTTTATTAGCATTACAGTGTCACTGCTCAAAACCTGGGAATAAATGCATTTTTACACAGGGCGTGGGAACTTTCTGAAACATCATTGATTTATTTTGGAATCCGGCTCTTCCTTTCACAGCTTCAAACAAAGAGAATGACTATGAAAACAATTGAAAACTTTGTTATACAGTTTGGTGCTTCCTTGTAGCGCACTAAAGAAATGGCATAGTATACTCGGCAGCGCTGCAGTCAATCTATTTCTCATTTAACATGTGTCCTCAGTCTTACATATATTCCTCCTCTCCTCTGTGCATACAAAATATGTGTTTGTTTAAAGCACTTCATTCTTGTGCAACGTAGAAACTATTTAATTTCTCCTTAAAACCTCTGCCTACGTGCAAAATGTATGAACCCTCGTTGCAGATGAAAAAAGGCTGGCTCGAAGACTCAGGTCATTTTCGAACACAAAATGGCCTTTTCTGATATATTAAATTGATGGTACTTGAAAGGGACGTTTGGGTGTACCTTCCAAATACCAAATTGCAGTGGTATGTAGAAATGTTTTTGGTCCATCATTTGGCCCAAAACAATCATACTTCACCACCATCTCGGTGATTGTGGTAACCAATCCGCGAAAGGATAAGGCGTCCTGTAAAAACCTCTTCCCCTTTGAGAATGTTTCAAAACAAGCATTTTATGTACAGGCATTGGTCCTATGGACCACTGCCTGTTCAAATAAAATAACAATGAAACATATACATATTTTTTTTAAACGATCCCGTTTTCCTTCAATAAATAATATTAAGAACTACTTCTCCTGTTCCACAGTTTCAAGCTTGTACTTTCCGGCCCAACTGAGCATGATGCTCACACTCTTTCATGAGGTACTGATATATTTTCATTCCGACTCTCACAAACAGGTGGGGATATAGCTCAGTGGTAGAGCATTTGACTGCAGATCAAGAGGTCCCTGGTTCAAATCCAGGTGTCCCCTTGGCCTGTTTTGGTTCTTGTGTTTGTAGCTGGGACTTTTCATAAACCCCTTTGGATCATCATTGACAGAGTCAGTGTTCGCTTGGATCTTACACTTTAACAGCATTACAATGTCACTGCTCAAAACCTGAGAGTAAATGAATTTTTATACAGGGCTCGGTATTCCGTATGGGAAATGTCTGAAAAAGCATTGATTTATTTTGGAATCTGGCTCTTCCTTTCACAGCACCAAACAAAGGGAATGGACTATGAAAGCAATTGGCAACTTTGTTTTCCAGTTTAGTGCTTCCTTCAATCGCACTACAGAAATTGCATAGAAAAGTGGGCAGCAATGCAGTCAATCTATTCCTCATTTAACCTGTGTCCTCAGTCTTACATGTATTCCACCTCTTCTCTGTGCATACAAAGTATGTGTTTGTTTGAAGCACTTCATTTTTGTGCAATGCATAATCTATTTACTTTCTACTAAAATACGCTGCCCACGTACAAGATGTACGAACCCTAGTTGCAGGTGCAAGCAGGCTGGTCTGAGAAACCAGGCCATTTGCGAACACAAAATAGCTTTTTCTGATGTATTAAATCGAAGGTACATGAAAGGGGTGTTTGGTTGTACCTTCAAATACCAAATTGTAGTGGTATGCAGAAATGTTTTTTCACCGTAATTTGGCCCAAAACAATCATACTTCACCACCATATCAGTGATTGTGGTAATCAATCCACAAAGATAAGTAGTCTCGTAAAAACCTCTTCCCCTTTGAGAATGTTTCAAAACAAACATTTTAATTACAGATATTGGTCCTATGGACCACTGCCTATTCAAATAAAATAACAATTAAACATATACATTTTGTTTTTTAAATGATCCTGTTTTCCTTTAATTAATAATATTAAGAACTACTTCTCCTTTTCCACAGTTTCAAGATCGTACTTTGTGGCCCAACTGAGCTTGAGCCTCTCACTCTTTCATGATGTACTGATATATTGTCATTCTGATCTTTGAAAACAGTTGGGGATATAGCTCAGTGGTAGAGCATTTGACTGCAGATCAAGAGGTCCCTGGTTCAAATCTGGGTGTCCCCTAAACCTATTTTGGTTTTGTTGTTTGTAGCTGGGATCTTTCATAAAGTCCCTATGGATCACCATTGACAGAGTCAGTGTTCAGTTGGATCTTATACTTTATTAGCATTACAGTGTCACTGCTCAAAACCTGGGAATAAATGCATTTTTACACAGGGCGTGGGAACTTTCTGAAACATCATTGATTTATTTTGGAATCCGGCTCTTCATTTCACAGCTTCAAACAAAGAGAATGACTATGAAAACAATTGAAAACTTTGTTATACAGTTTGGTGCTTCCTTGTAGCGCACTAAAGAAATGGCATAGTATACTCGGCAGCGCTGCAGTCAATCTATTTCTCATTTAACCTGTGTCCTCAGTCTTACATATATTCCTCCTCTCCTCTGTGCATACAAAATATGTGTTTGTTTAAAGCACTTCATTCTTGTGCAACGTAGAAACTATTTAATTTCTCCTTAAAACCTCTGCCTACGTGCAAAATGTATGAACCCTCGTTGCAGATGAAAAAAGGCTGGCTCGAAGACTCAGGCCATTTTCGAACACAAAATGGCCTTTTCTGATATATTAAATTGATGGTACTTGAAAGGGACGTTTGGGTGTACCTTCCAAATACCAAATTGCAGTGGTATGTAGAAATGTTTTTGGTCCATCATTTGGCCCAAAACAATCATACTTCACCACCATCTCGGTGATTGTGGTAACCAATCCGCGAAAGGATAAGGCGTCCCGTAAAAACCTCTTCCCCTTTGAGAATGTTTCAAAACAAGCATTTTATGTACAGGCATTGGTCCTATGGACCACTGCCTGTTCAAATAAAATAACAATGAAACATATAAATATTTTTTTTAAACGATCCCGTTTTCCTTCAATAAATAATATTAAGAACTACTTCTCCTGTTCCACAGTTTCAAGCTTGTACTTTCCGGCCCAACTGAGCATGATGCTCACACTCTTTCATGAGGTACTGATATATTTTCATTCCGACTCTCACAAACAGGTGGGGATATAGCTCAGTGGTAGAGCATTTGACTGCAGATCAAGAGGTCCCTGGTTCAAATCCAGGTGTCCCCTTTGCCTGTTTTGGTTCTTGTGTTTGTAGCTGGGACTTTTCATAAAACCCCTTTGGATCATCATTGACAGAGTCAGTGTTCGCTTTGATCTTACACTTTAACAGCATTACAATGTCACTGCTCAAAACCTGAGAGTAAATGCATTTTTATACAGGGCTCGGTATTCCGTATGGGAAATGTCTGAAAAAGCATTGATTTATTTTGGAATCTGGCTATTCCTTTCACAGCACCAAACAAAGGGAATGGACTATGAAAGCAATTGGCAACTTTGTTTTACAGTTTAGTGCTTCCTTCAATCGCACTACAGAAATTGCATAGAAAAGTGGGCAGCAATGCAGTCAATCTATTCCTCATTTAACCTGTGTCCTCAGTCTTACATGTATTCCACCTCTTCTCTGTGCATACAAAGTATGTGTTTGTTTGAAGCACTTCATTTTTGTGCAATGCATAATTGTTAGATCTGGGGGTCTCTAGTTGGCAGGGTAGGTACCACTGTCCAAGTAGGGACCCTTGCTTCTAGTCAGGGAAAGGGGGATACACTGTTAAGATAACCCCTGCTCACCCTCTAGGTAGCTTGGCCTGAGCAGTCTAGGCTATCAAAGGCAATGTGTAAAGTATTTGTACCAACACTCACAGTAACACAGTGAAAACACCACAGATTTACTCCACACCAGTTTTAGAAAAATAATGTATCTTTACTAAAAACCTCACAAGACCAAATATTACAGACAAACCAACATATAATTCAAAAAGGTTACTTTAAGGATAGTTCAAGAGTTTGCAGAAAGTACTCCAGGATGTCAAAGTCAGTGTCCTGCACAATGCGGCTCTCAATGCACAAAATGCGACACTTTCGTGCCCAACAGTACCTGTGGTTGCGATAAGGTTCCCAAAAGCTATAACAAGGAAGATGGCAAAGGCGATGCGATGCTCCTGAGATCCTGGGGAGGCTTTGCAGCAGCCCTGCTTCACGCAGCAGAGGTGGATGCGCCGGCTCCGATCTGTAGGGGGAGGATGCGATACCTTTGGCTTTCGTTGCGTAGGTTTCTTAGGGGGAAGCTTCACGCACAGGTTCGATGCGACACTCTTCGATGTGGTGCGATGCGTGGCGCAGCGTTGCCTTCCGGCGCCGCAACTCTCGATGCGCCACGGAACGGGACTCTGCGTCGACGCACGCAGCGATTGGAGACTTTTCACGCACCGGCAGTGGTGCGGCCCGCAAACTGGTTCTGCGACAACCCTCGCAATGGCAGGAAGCTTCACGCTTCGGGACGATGCTCGACGCACTCGGCGATGCGGAGACCCTGCGTGTTGCGATGGTGCCGCGATGAAATTTTCCACGCACTCTCGTCTTGCGACACGCAATCGGATGATGCGCTGGGTACCAGTCACTCTTGTTCACGCTTCTGCTTCCCAGCTCCCTCAACACAGCAAAACGACCTCCTGAAGCCCCAAGACTGGGCAAGCACTCCAAGGCAGGTCAGAACTCTCTCAGCAGAGTTCCAGGGGAGCTGGTGGTGAAGTCCTTTTGTTCCTGGGACTTCTTAACAGGGAGCCAGCTCTTCTCAGGCCCTTGGAGATCAGAATCAAAAGAAGGGGACACAGCAAAGTCCTTCCCCTCTCCTTGGCAGCAAAGCAAAACAGCAAGCAGGCAGTCTTCTCCTCTTCAGTTTCTTCCAGCTTTCTCCTTGGCAGAGGTTTCTTCTTAGTTCCAAAGTGATCTAAAGTTTTAGGTGTCTGGGGTCCTCTTCTTATACCCCTCCAAGTCTTTGTCTCTCTTTGTTCCAGTGGGGGGATTCCCCTGCTCAAACCGGTTCCTGGGTGTGCTCTGCTCTGGAGCACCTGGTTCCTTTCAGAGTGAGGGGCAGGGTCGTTAGACGCTCAGCAGGAGGTGGAGCCTTCTTTGTGCCAGCAGAGGCAGAGTCCTCAGCCTGGCCAGCAGGGGGTGGAGCCAGCTTTGTGTTTGTCAGGGGCAGCCCTATTCAGACCCAGGGACTACTCCTCCCACCCATCGAAAGCAGATCTCCCTATTCACCCTGCTGCTGACTCATCCAGGCTCCTGGAGCCACCTAGCACATCACCTGACACCAGTCAGCCAACCAGCACACAGGCACCCAGGAAGGTTAAACAGGAGAATAGCTACTTTCTAAAAAGTGCTATTCTCACACAGTGAATTTAAAAACCATCTTGCTAAAAAGATGTATAATTAAATTCTGAACACAGAGATACCAAACTTGGATTTTCTATCTTGCCCTTATGGGAAGATAGGCATGTAAACAGCCTTCCCCATTCTATCCTATGGGCAAGATAGCCTCTCAGCAGTGTAAAACGAAAATGGCTGTAATTCACTACCAGGGCATGTTACACACCTCAGTACATGCCCTACCTTTCAGATACACTGCACCCAGCCCAGGGGGGTACCTAGGGCCACCATAGGGATGCCTGACATGTACAGAAAGGGAAGGATAAGGCCTGGTCAGTGGGTGCACTGGCCAGGTCGACATGGCAGTCCTGGACTGCACATAGGCACTGCAAGCAGGCCTAAGACATCATTTTAACGCTACTCCTGTGGGTGGCACAATCAGTGCTGCAGCCCACTAGTAGCATTTGAATCACCAGCCCTGGCACACGCGGTGCACTTTACTAGGGGCTAACAGGTGAAACAAATATCCCAATCATGGATAACCAATCAATACAACAATTTACCAAGGGAGCACTTGCACTTTGACACTGATCAGCAGTGGCAAAGTACCCAAAGCATCTAAACCAGCAAAATCGAAATCCAGCATAGCATCAAAAATACAGGAGGTAGAGGCAAAAAGTCAGGGGTAACCACGCCAAAGATGCCAGGTCTAACACGTGTCCCCTCCAGCTGAAAGTGGGGAGAACTACCCACCCTCTTGGGAGTTCTCATCGCTAAGGCGGAAAAACCTGGACAGACCATCAGCGTTGGCGTGTTCTGTACCGGGGCGGTGTTCCACCATAAAGTCCATCCCCTGTAGGGAAATGGACCACCTCAACAGCTTAGGATTCTCACCCCTCATCTGCATCAACCATCTGAGGGGCCTGTGGTCCGTCTGAACCCGGAAGTGAGTCCCAAACAAGTAGGGTCTCAGCTTCTTCAGCGCCCAGACCACAGCAAAAGCTTCCCTTTCAATCGCACTCCACCTCTGTTCCCTGGGAAGTAGCCTCCTGCTAATGAAAGCTACAGGTTGGTCCAAGTCCTCATCATTTAGTTGTGAGAGCACCGCTCCCACTCCATGCTCAGAAGCGTCTGTCTGCACTATGAATTCCTTGGAGAAGTCAGGCGCCTTGAGTACAGGTGCTGTACACATGGCCTCCTTCAGGGCATCAAAAGCTTCTTGGCAGGCACTGGTCCAAATCACTTTCTTCGGTAACTTCTTGGAAGTTAGTTCTGTCAAGGGAGCCACAATGGTGCCATACCCCTTGACAAAACGGCGATAGTACCCGGTGAGTCCTAAGAAGGCTCTCACCGCTGTCTGGGTTTTGGGGGGTTCCCAAGCCCGGATGGTATCTATCTTGGCTTGTAGGGGCGCCACCTGGCCGCTTCCTACCTGGTGTCCCAAATACACCACCGAACCCTGCCCTATCTGGCACTTACTGGCCTTGATAGTGAGGCCTGCACTATGCAGAGCCTTCAACACTGCGCAGAGGTGTTGCAAGTGTTCTTCCCAAGTGGAGCTGAACACAGCGATGTCATCCAGATATGCGGCGCTGAATTACTCCAGCCCGGACAGTACCTGGTTGACCAGTCTCTGGAATGTGGCAGGGGCGTTCTTCAACCCAAAGGGCATGACACGGAACTGGAAGTGCCCCTCTGGCGTTGAAAACGCAGACCTCTCCTTGGCCCCATCAGTTAAGGCAATCTGCCAGTACCCAGACGTTAAATCAAACGTACTGAGGTAGTTGGCAGCTCCCAACCGATCCACGAGCTCATCAGCTCTGGGGATGGGGTTTGCGTCAGTCTTCGTGACCGCATTGAGCCCACGGTAGTCCACACAAAACCTAAGTTCTGGAGTGGCACCTGGCGCAGCAGCTTTCGGTACAAGTACCACTGGGCTAGCCCAGGGGCTGCTGGAGGGCTCAATCACCCCTAGCTCCAACATCTTAGAAACCTCCTTCTTGATGCTGGCCCTGACCTTGTCAGCCACCCGGTAAAACTTCTGTTTCACAGGCATGCTATCTCCCGTGTCCACGTCATGGACACACCAGTTGGTGATACCGGGGGTCAGGGAGAACAGAGATGCAAACTGACCCAACACATGGCGACAGTCCCTCTGCTGTTCTGGGGTCAGGGTGGGCGAGAGGACCACTCCATCCACTGACCCATCTTGCTCCTTAGCTGCCAGGAGGTCAGGAAGAGGATCACTATCCTCCTCCATACCTGCATCTGTAGCAAGTAGCATTGTTATTTCAGACCTCTCAAAATGGGGTTTGAGGCGGTTCACGTGTAGGACCCTCATGGGGTTCCTGGGAGATCGCAAGTTGACCAGGTAGGTCACCTCACTCTTGCGCTCCACCACCTCATATGGCCCAGTCCACTTGTCCTGGAGCGCGCAAGGCTCCACTGGCGCCATCACCCACACCATCTGCCCAGGTTGAAATTCCATCAGAGTGGTATGCTGGTCATACCACCTCTTCATCTCATCCTGGCTGGCTTCCAGGTTCGCCTGAGCGAGGGCCCGGAAGCGCTGTGTCTGGTTGCGGATGGCCAGCACATAGCTGAACACATCCTGAGGGGTTTTCCCCGGGGATTTCTCCCAACCCTCCTTCACCAGACTGAGAGGTCCTCTAACAGGGTGCCCGTACAAAAGCTCAAAGGGACTGAACCCTAGAGACTTTTGTGGTACCTCCCTGTAGGCAAATAATAGGCATGGCAAAAAGACGTCCCACTTCCGTCTCATGGGCTCTGTCAGCCCCATGATCATGCCTTTCAGGGTCCGGTTGAACCTTTCAACCAACCCATTTCCTTGAGGGTGGTAAGGAGTGGTGAACTTATAAGTTACCCCACACTCCTCCCACAGAGACTTCATATACCTGGAGATGAAGTTGGTACCCCGGTCAGATACCACCTCTTTGGGGAAACCCACACGGGAAAAGATCCCCATCAACGCACGGCCCACCACCGGGGCTGTGGTTGTCCTGAGAGGGATAGCCTCCGGGTACCGGGTGGCATGATCCACCAGGACCAGGATGAACCTGTTGCCTAAGGCGGTCCTGGGGTCCAGTGGCCCCACAATATCTATTCCCACCCGCTCGAAAGGGGTGCTCACTACCGGAAAAGGCTGGAGAGGGCCTTTGCATTTTCCTCCAGCCTTGCCACTTGCCTGGCAAGTCTGGCATGATTTACAAAAGGAAGCGACGTCCGTCTTCATCCCGGGCCAGTAAAAGTGGGTGGCAAGCCTTTGTCGGGTCTTGTCCTGCCCGAGATGTCCTGCAAGCGGCACGTCGTGAGCCAGACCCAGTAGGAAGTCTCTGAACCCGGCGGGTACCACCAGGGTACGTGATCCACTGGGCTCAGCAAACCTAGGCTCACTGTACAACAAGTCATTCTCCCAGTAGAGAAAAAAGTTCTTCGGATCAGCACCTGCTGCCTGGTCTGCAGCCTGGTGCCGCAGACCTTCAAGAGTAGGGCATGTCTTCTGCGCACGGCAGAACTCCTCTCTGGAGGGACCACCCTCTTGCTGCCAATGGGTCAGCTCAGGTATGTCTCCCAGCTCAGCGACCTGTTCCCCTGTAGGCTCCAGGGCATCCCCCGTAGGTTCTGCTCCTTCCTGGACCGTGGGAACAGCTGGGGTGGACGCACCACGCCCCTTGCCCTTCCTCTTTCTGGCAGGGACCTGGGCCACTGTTTCAGGCTCCAGGTCTGCTTCACAACCCTGTCTGGCTGCCATGGACCGGGTGGTCACACAGACCCACTCAGGCAAACCCAACATCTCCAAATGAGCCTGGCGTTCCACCTCCTTCCACGGGGAACTCTCCAGGTCATTACCTAGCAGACAGTCAACTGGCATGGATGGACTCACAACAACTTTGAGAGGTCCTGAGACCCCCCCCCCACTCAAAGGGAACATGTGCTACCTTGCAAAGGCGCACAGAGTTGTCAGCTGACACCACTGGGTGAAGTACGTCTGGAATGATCAGCTCCTCAGGGACCCACTGACACCTGACCGTAGTCACACTGGCTCCAGTGTCCCTGAGAGCCTCCACCCTCCTCCCATTGATGGTCACCCACTGCCTGTACTTCTTAGTGTTATCAGGGACAGGGGTTTCCTGGACCATCTCTGTGTCTCCTAAAGAGACAAGGGACATAACTGCTAAACCCTCCAAATCACTAGAAATTAAATCCCCCCCAAAAGCTACACTAGCTATCCCCGGTGTTGGAGCACCAGTGGGTGCCAGGGATTTCTTGGGACACACAGGAGACTTGTGACCCAATTCCTGACAGTGATAACACTTAATGGGACCCTTGTTATCCGACCTGCCCTTAGGGGGCCAGGTTGGTTTGGGTTTGGACTTGGGGGGCTGGGACTGGTTACCCTGGGAACTATTTTTGGGCCCTTGTGAGAACTCCTTTTGGTTACCCTTGTCCCCCCCACTCTTCTGCTGGGGACCCTGCCCACCTTTGGCAATGGTACCCACAATTCCTCTGTGGACCCTGGTACTGGTCCAGTGGTCCGCCTCCTTAGCAAGCTCAATGGGGTCCGTCAACTTGCTATCTAAAAGATGCTGGCGCAGCTCTGGAACACATAGACTACTCAAGTGCTCCCAACTAATTAAATGTAACAACCCCTTATAATCAGTTACCTTGCTGCCCTTCATCCAACCTTCCAGTGCCCGCGAGTACAGATTCACACACTCCATCCAAGTCTCAGACTCTTTCTTCTTGGAATTTCTAAACTGCAGTCTATACTGCTCTGGAGTAAGTCCATACCTGAGACATAGGGCCTCCTTCATATTGGGATAGGTCATGGCACCTGCTAATTCTAAGGGCTCTAGAGCTCTCCTCCCAGAAGCCTCAAAATGTTTCCACAGGCCCGCCCCCCAATGCTGTTCAGGCACACCATTCATTCTCAATGCAATTTCATACGATGTGAACCAGGCATAGATATCCTCACTCCTATTGTAATTCTGTACTAAATCTTTGGGGATATATACTTTACCCCCTTGCACTGGCTGTGCGCTGCCACCATTTGAACCGGACTCCACCTGCTTGGTCTTGATGTCCAGTTCTCTCATGCTCACTTCATGAGCCAGAAGCAATTTCTTCTCTTCCAAGGCACGGGCATTCTTGCTCTCCTCCGCCGCCTTGTCCTTCTCTACTTCCAATTGCTTCATTTTCATTTTCATCATTTCCATTTCATGGTTTCTCACCCTTTGATTCTCCTCCAGCTCCTCTGGAGTGAGCCCCCTACTGGAATGGGAGCTGCTAGCCCTTGAGACTGGTCTGCTCACAGGCAGATCTTGGGGAACAAAACCATCCTCTTCATTTGCATCACTTTCCTCTTGGGCCTCCCACCAGGCCTTCAGGACTCTTTGTAGCACATCTTTTCTAGCTCCGCTTTTAAAAGAGCAACCACGGTCTTTGCAGAATTGCTTGAGATCTTCAACTTTGTATGAATATAAATCCGCAATGGAAAACTCCAATTCTGCCTTCTCGCTTGTTGCCACCTGAGACATGATGCTCTTGAAGAGTTACTCAAAAATAGAATCAAAAAAAATATAGTATGTGGTTGTCTATTGGTCTGCACTTAAACTAGTGATGTACACCAATTACTGTGGGTCAAGTACAAATACAAGTTCAATCCTCACCGCTGACCACCAATGTTAGATCTGGGGGTCTCTAGTTGGCAGGGTAGGTACCACTGTCCAAGTAGGGACCCTTGCTTCTAGTCAGGGAAAGGGGGATACACTGTTAAGATAACCCCTGCTCACCCTCTAGGTAGCTTGGCCTGAGCAGTCTAGGCTATCAATGGCAATGTGTAAAGAATTTGTACCAACACTCACAGTAACACAGTGAAAACACCACAGATTTACTCCACACCAGTTTTAGAAAAATAATGTATCTTTACTAAAAACCTCACAAGACCAAATATTACAGACAAACCAACATATAATTCAAAAAGGTTACTTTAAGGATAGTTCAAGAGTTTGCAGAAAGTACTCCAGGATGTCAAAGTCAGTGTCCTGCACAATGCGGCTCTCAATGCACAAAATGCGACACTTTCGTGCCCAACAGTACCTGTAGTTGCGATAAGGTTCCCAAAAGCTATAACAAGGAAGATGGCAAAGGCGATGCGATGCTCCTGAGATCCTGGGGAGGCTTTGCAGCAGCCCTGCTTCACGCAGCAGAGGTGGATGCGCCGGCTCCGATCTGTAGGGGGAGGATGCGATACCTTTGGCTTTCGTTGCGTAGGTTTCTTAGGGGGAAGCTTCACGCACAGGTTCGATGCGACACTCTTCGATGTGGTGCGATGCGTGGCGCAGCGTTGCCTTCCGGCGCCGCAACTCTCGATGCGCCACGGAACGGGACTCTGCGTCGACGCACGCAGCGATTGGAGACTTTTCACGCACCGGCAGTGGTGCGGCCCGCAAACTGGTTCTGCGACAACCCTCGCAATGGCAGGAAGCTTCACGCTTCGGGACGATGCTCGACGCACTCGGCGATGCGGAGACCCTGCGTGTTGCGATGGTGCCGCGATGAAACTTTCCACGCACTCTCGTCTTGCGACACGCAATCGGATGATGCGCTGGGTACCAGTCACTCTTGTTCACGCTTCTGCTTCCCAGCTCCCTCAACACAGCAAAACGACCTCCTGAAGCCCCAAGACTGGGCAAGCACTCCAAGGCAGGTCAGAACTCTCTCAGCAGAGTTCCAGGGGAGCTGGTGGTGAAGTCCTTTTGTTCCTGGGACTTCTTAACAGGGAGCCAGCTCTTCTCAGGCCCTTGGAGATCAGAATCAAAAGAAGGGGACACAGCAAAGTCCTTCCCCTCTCCTTGGCAGCAAAGCAAAACAGCAAGCAGGCAGTCTTCTCCTCTTCAGTTTCTTCCAGCTTTCTCCTTGGCAGAGGTTTCTTCTTAGTTCCAAAGTGATCTAAAGTTTTAGGTGTCTGGGGTCCTCTTCTTATACCCCTCCAAGTCTTTGTCTCTCTTTGTTCCAGTGGGGGGATTCCCCTGCTCAAACCGGTTCCTGGGTGTGCTCTGCTCTGGAGCACCTGGTTCCTTTCAGAGTGAGGGGCAGGGTCGTTAGACGCTCAGCAGGAGGTGGAGCCTTCTTTGTGCCAGCTGAGGCAGAGTCCTCAGCCTGGCCAGCAGGGGGTGGAGCCAGCTTTGTGTTTGTCAGGGGCAGCCCCATTCAGACCCAGGGACTACTCCTCCCACCCATCGAAAGCAGATCTCCCTATTCACCCTGCTGCTGACTCATCCAGGCTCCTGGAGCCACCTAGCACATCACCTGACACCAGTCAGCCAACCAGCACACAGGCACCCAGGAAGGTTAAACAGAAGAATAGCTACTTTCTAAAAAGTGCTATTCTCACACTGTGAATTTAAAAACCATCTTGCTAAAAAGATGTATAATTAAATTCTGAACACAGAGATACCAAACTTGGATTTTCTATCTTGCCCTTATGGGAAGATAGGCATGTAAACAGCCTTCCCCATTCTATCCTATGGGCAAGATAGCCTCTCCGCAGTGAAAAACGAAAATGGCTGTAATTCACTACCAGGGCATGTTACACACCTCAGTACATGCCCTACCTTTCAGATACACTGCACCCAGCCCAGGGGGGTACCTAGGGCCACCATAGGGATGCCTGACATGTACAGAAAGGGAAGGATAAGGCCTGGTCAGTGGGTGCACTGGCCAGGTCGACATGGCAGTCCTGGACTGCACATAGGCACTGCAAGCAGGCCTAAGACATCATTTTAACGCTACTCCTGTGGGTGGCACAATCAGTGCTGCAGCCCACTAGTAGCATTTGAATCACCAGCCCTGGCACACGCAGTGCACTTTACTAGGGGCTAACAGGTGAAACAAATATCCCAATCATGGATAACCAATCAATACAACAATTTACCAAGGGAGCACTTGCACTTTGACACTGATCAGCAGTGGCAAAGTGCCCAAAGCATCTAAACCAGCAAAATCGAAATCCAGCATAGCATCAAAAATACAGGAGGTAGAGGCAAAAAGTCAGGGGTAACCACGCCAAAGATGCCAGGTCTAACAATAATCTATTTACTTTCTACTAAAAAACGCTGCCCACGTACAAGATGTACGAACCCTAGTTGCAGGTGCAAGCAGGCTGGTCTGAGAAACCAGGCCATTTGCGAACACAAAATTGCTTTTTCTGATGTATTAAATCGAAGGTACATGAAATGGGTGTTTGGTTGTACCTTCAAATACCAAATTGTAGTGGTATGTAGAAATGTTTTTTCACCGTAATTTGGCCCAAAACAATCATACTTCACCACCATATCAGTGATTGTGGTAATCATTCCACAAAGATAAGTAGTCTCGTAAAAACCTGTTCCTCTTTGAGAATGTTTCAAAACAAACATTTTAATTACAGATATTGGTCCTATGGACCACTGCCTATTCAAATAAAATAACAATTAAACATATACATTTTGTTTTTTAAATGATCCTGTTTTCCTTTAATTAATAATATTAAGAACTACTTCTCCTTTTCCACAGTTTCAAGCTCGTACTTTGTGGCCCAACTGAGCTTGAGCCTCTCACTCTTTCATGATGTACTGTTATATTGTCATTCTGATCTTTGAAAACAGTTGGGGATATAGCTCAGTGGTAGAGCATTTGACTGCAGATCAAGAGGTCCCTGGTTCAAATCCGGGTGTCCCCTAAACCTATTTTGTTCTGGAGTTTGTAGCTAGGATCTTTCATAAAGTCCCTTTGGATCACCATTGACAGAGTCAGTGTTCAGTTGGATCTTATACTTTATTAGCATTACAGTGTCACTGCTCAAAACCTGGGAATAAATGCATTTTTACACAGGGCGTGGGAACTTTCTGAAACATCATTGATTTATTTTGGAATCCGGCTCTTCCTTTCACAGCTTCAAACAAAGAGAATGACTATGAAAACAATTGAAAACTTTGTTATACAGTTTGGTGCTTCCTTGTAGCGCACTAAAGAAATGGCATAGTATACTCGGCAGCGCTGCAGTCAATCTATTTCTCATTTAACATGTGTCCTCAGTCTTACATATATTCCTCCTCTCCTCTGTGCATACAAAATATGTGTTTGTTTAAAGCACTTCATTCTTGTGCAACGTAGAAACTATTTAATTTCTCCTTAAAACCTCTGCCTACGTGCAAAATGTATGAACCCTCGTTGCAGATGAAAAAAGGCTGGCTCGAAGACTCAGGCCATTTTCGAACACAAAATGGCCTTTTCTGATATATTAAATTGATGGTACTTGAAAGGGACGTTTGGGTGTACCTTCCAAATACCAAATTGCAGCGGTATGTAGAAATGTTTTTGGTCCATCATTTGGCCCAAAACAATCATACTTCACCACCATCTCGGTGATTGTGGTAACCAATCCGCGAAAGGTTAAGGCGTCCCGTAAAAACCTCTTCCCCTTTGAGAATGTTTCAAAACAAGCATTTTATGTACAGGCATTGGTCCTATAGACCACTGCCTGTTCAAATAAAATAACAATGAAACATATAAATATTTTTTTTAAACGATCCCGTTTTCCTTCAATAAATAATATTAAGAACTACTTCTCCTGTTCCACAGTTTCAAGCTTGTACTTTCCGGCCCAACTGAGCATGATGCTCACACTCTTTCATGAGGTACTGATATATTTTCATTACGACTCTCACAAACAGGTGGGGATATAGCTCAGTGGTAGAGCATTTGACTGCAGATCAAGAGGTCCCTGGTTCAAATACAGGTGTCCCCTTGGCCTGTTTTGGTTCTTGTGTTTGTAGCTGGGACTTTTCATAAAACCCCTTTGGATCATCATTGACAGAGTCAGTGTTAGCTTGGATCTTACACTTTAACAGCATTACAATGTCACTGCTCAAAACCTGAGAGTAAATGCATTTTTATACAGGGCTCGGTATTCCGTATGGGAAATGTCTGAAAAAGCATTGATTTATTTTGGAATCTGGCTCTTCCTTTCACAGCACCAAACAAAGGGAATGGACTATGAAAGCAATTGGCAACTTTGTTTTACAGTTTAGTGCTTCCTTCAATCGCACTACAGAAATTGCATAGAAAAGTGGGCAGCAATGCAGTCAATCTATTCCTCATTTAACCTGTGTCCTCAGTCTTACATGTATTCCACCTCTTCTCTGTGCATACAAAGTATGTGTTTGTTTGAAGCACTTCATTTTTGTGCAATGCATAATCTATTTACTTTCTACTAAAATACGCTGCCCACGTACAAGATGTACGAACCCTAGTTGCAGGTGCAAGCAGGCTGGTCTGAGAAACCAGGCCATTTGCGAACACAAAATAGCTTTTGCTGATGTATTAAATCGAAGGTACATGAAAGGGGTGTTTGGTTGTACCTTCAAATACCAAATTGTAGTGGTATGCAGAAATGTTTTTTCACCGTAATTTGGCCCAAAACAATCATACTTCACCACCATATCAGTGATTGTGGTAATCAATCCACAAAGATAAGTTGTCTCGTAAAAACCTCTTCCCCTTTGAGAATGTTTCAAAATAAACATTTTAATTACAGATATTGGTCCTATGGACCACTGCCTATTCAAATAAAATAACAATTAAACATATACATTTTGTTTTTTAAATGATCCTGTTTTCCTTTAATTAATAATATTAAGAACTACTTCTCCTTTTCCACAGTTTCAAGCTCGTACTTTGTGGCCCAACTGAGCTTGAGCCTCTCACTCTTTCATGATGTACTGATATATTGTCATTCTGATCTTTGAAAACAGTTGGGGATATAGCTCAGTGGTAGAGCATTTGACTGCAGATCAAGAGGTCCCTGGTTCAAATCCGGGTGTCCCCTAAACCTATTTTGGTTTTGGTGTTTGTAGCTGGGATCTTTCATAAAGTCCCTATGGATCACCATTGACAGAGTCAGTGTTCAGTTGGATCTTATACTTTATTAGCATTACAGTGTCACTGCTCAAAACCTGGGAATAAATGCATTTTTACACAGGGCGTGGGAACTTTCTGAAACATCATTGATTTATTTTGGAATCCGGCTATTCCTTTCACAGCTTCACGCAAAGAGAATCACTATGAAAACAATTGAAAACTTTGTTATACAGTTTGGTGCTTCCTTGTAGCGCACTAAAGAAATGGCATAGTATACTCGGCAGCGCTGCAGTCAATCTATTTCTCATTTAACCTGTGTCCTCAGTCTTACATATATTCCTCCTCTCCTCTGTGCATACAAAATATGTGTTTGTTTAAAGCACTTCATTCTTGTGCAACGTAGAAACTATTTAATTTCTCCTTAAAACCTCTGCCTACGTGCAAAATGTATGAACCCTCGTTGCAGATGAAAAAAGGCTGGCTCGAAGACTCAGGCCATTTTCGAACACAAAATGGCCTTTTCTGATATATTAAATTGATGGTACTTGAAAGGGACGTTTGGGTGTACCTTCCAAATACCAAATTGCAGTGGTATGTAGAAATGTTTTTCGTCCATCATTTGGCCCAAAACAATCATACTTCACCACCATCTCGATGATTGTGGTAACCAATCCGCGAAAGGATAAGGCGTCCCGTAAAAACCTCTTCCCCTTTGAGAATGTTTCAAAACAAGCATTTTATGTACAGGCATTGGTCCTATGGACCACTGCCTGTTCAAATAAAATAACAATGAAACATATAAATATTTTTTTTAAACGATCCCGTTTTCCTTCAATAAATAATATTAAGAATTACTTCTCGTGTTCCACAGTTTCAAGCTTGTACTTTCCGGCCCAACTGAGCATGATGCTCACACTCTTTCATGAGGTACTGATATATTTTCATTCCGACTCTCACAAACAGGTGGGGATATAGCTCAGTGGTAGAGCATTTGACTGCAGATCAAGAGGTCCCTGGTTCAAATCCAGGTGTCCCCTTGGCCTGTTTTGGTTCTTGTGTTTGTAGCTGGGACTTTTCATAAAACCCCTTTGGATCATCATTGACAGAGTCAGTGTTCGCTTGGATCTTACACTTTAATAGCATTACAATGTCACTGCTCAAAACCTGAGAGTAAATGCATTTTTATACAGGGCTCGGTATTTCGTATGGGAAATGTCTGAAAAAGCATTGATTTATTTTGGAATCTGGCTCTTCCTTTCACAGCACCAAACAAAGGGAATGGACTATGAAAGCAAATGACAACTTTGTTTTACAGTTTGGTGCTTCCTTCGATCGCACTACAGAAATTGCATAGAAAAGTGGGCAGAAATTCAGTCAATCTATTCCTCATTTAACCTGTGTCCTCAGTCTTACATGTATTCCACCTCTTCTCTGTGCATACAAAGTATGTGTTTGTTTGAAGCACTTCATTTTTGTGCAATGCATAATCTGTTTACTTTCTACTAAAAAACGCTGCCCACGTACAAGATGTATGAACCCTAGTTGCAGGTGCAAGCAGGCTGGTCTGAGAAACCAGGCCATTTGCGAACACAAAATTGCTTTTTCTGATGTATTAAATCAAAGGTACATGAAATGGGTGTTTGGTTGTACCTTCAAATACCAAATTGTAGTGGTATGTAGAAATGTTTTTTCACCGTAATTTGGCCCAAAACAATCATACTTCACCACCATATCAGTGATTGTGGTAATCATTCCACAAAGATAAGTAGTCTCGTAAAAACCTGTTCCTCTTTGAGAATGTTTCAAAACAAACATTTTAATTACAGATATTGGTCCTATGGACCACTGCCTATTCAAATAAAATAACAATTAAACATATACATTTTGTTTTTTAAATGATCCTGTTTTCCTTTAATTAATAATATTAAGAACTACTTCTCCTTTTCCACAGTTTCAAGCTCGTACTTTGTGGCCCAACTGAGCTTGAGCCTCTCACTCTTTCATGATGTACTGTTATATTGTCATTCTGATCTTTGAAAACAGTTGGGGATATAGCTCAGTGGTAGAGCATTTGACTGCAGATCAAGAGGTCCCTGGTTCAAATCCGGGTGTCCCCTAAACCTATTTTGGTTCTGGTGTTTGTAGCTGGGATCTTTCATAAAGTCCCTTTGGATCACCATTGACAGAGTCAGTGTTCAGTTGGATCTTATACTTTATTAGCATTACAGTGTCACTGCTCAAAACCTGGGAATAAATGCATTTTTACACAGGGCGTGGGAACTTTCTGAAACATCATTGATTTATTTTGGAATCCGGCTTTTCCTTTCACAGCTTCAAACAAAGAGAATGACTATGAAAACAATTGAAAACTTTGTTATACAGTTTGGTGCTTCCTTGTAGCGCACTAAAGAAATGGCATAGTATACTCGGCAGCACTGCAGTCAATCTATTTCTCATTTAACATGTGTCCTCAGTCTTACATATATTCCTCCTCTCCTCTGTGCATACAAAATATGTGTTTGTTTAAAGCACTTCATTCTTGTGCAACGTAGAAACTATTTAATTTCTCCTTAAAACCTCTGCCTACATGCAAAATGTATGAACCCTCGTTGCAGATGAAAAAAGGCTGGCTCGAAGACTCAGGTCATTTTCGAACACAAAATGGCCTTTTCTGATATATTAAATTGATGGCACTTGAAAGGGACGTTTGGGTGTACCTTCCAAATACCAAATTGCAGTGGTATGTAGAAATGTTTTTAGTCCATCATTTGGCCCAAAACAATCATACTTCACCACCATCTCGGTGATTGTGGTAACCAATCCGCGAAAGGATAAGGCGTCCCGTAAAAACCTCTTCCCCTTTGAGAATGTTTCAAAACAAGCATTTTATGTACAGGCATTGGTCCTATGGACCACTGCCTGTTCAAATAAAATAACAATGAAACATATAAATATTTTTTTTAAACGATCCCGTTTTCCTTCAATAAATAATATTAAGAACTACTTCTCCTGTTCCACAGTTTCAAGCTTGTACTTTCCGGCCCAACTGAGCATGATGCTCACACTCTTTCATGAGGTACTGATATATTTTCATTCCGACTCTCACAAACTGGTGGGGATATAGCTCAGTGGTAGAGCATTTGACTGCAGATCAAGAGGTCCCTGGTTCAAATCCACGTGTCCCCTTGGCCTGTTTTGGTTCTTGTGTTTGTAGCTGGGACTTTTCATAAAACCCCTTTGGATCATCATTGACAGAGTCAGTGTTCGCTTGGATCTTACACTTTAACAGCATTACAATGTCACTGCTCAAAACCTGAGAGTAAATGCATTTTTATACAGGGCTCGGTATTCCGTATGGGAAATGTCTGAAAAAGCATTGATTTATTTTGGAATCTGGCTCTTCCTTTCACAGCACCAAACAAAGGGAATGGACTATGAAAGCAATTGGCAACTTTGTTTTACAGTTTAGTGCTTCCTTCAATCGCACTACAGAAATTGCATAGAAAAGTGGGCAGCAATGCAGTCAATCTATTCCTCATTTAACCTGTGTCCTCAGTCTTACATGTATTCCACCTCTTCTCTGTGCATACAAAGTATGTGTTTGTTTGAAGCACTTCATTTTTGTGCAATGCATAATCTATTTACTTTCTACTAAAATACGCTGCCCACGTACAAGATGTACGAACCCTAGTTGCAGGTGCAAGCAGGCTGGTCTGAGAAACCAGGCCATTTGCGAACACAAAATAGCTTTTTCTGATGTATTAAATCGAAGGTACATGAACGGGGTGTTTGGTTGTACCTTCAAATACCAAATTGTAGTGGTATGCAGAAATGTTTTTTCACCGTAATTTGGCCCAAAACAATCATACTTCACCACCATATCAGTGATTGTGGTAATCAATCCACAAAGATAAGTAGTCTCGTAAAAACCTCTTCCCCTTTGAGAATGTTTCAAAACAAACATTTTAATTAGAGATATTGGTCCTATGGACCACTGCCTATTCAAATAAAATAACAATTAAACATATACATGTTGTTTTTTAAATGTTCCTGTTTTCCTTTAATTAATAATATTAAGAACTACTTCTCCTTTTCCACAGTTTCAAGCTCGTACTTTGTGGCCCAACTGAGCTTGAGCCTCTCACTCTTTCATGATGTACTGATATATTGTCATTCTGATCTTTGAAAACAGTTGGGGATATAGCTCAGTGGTAGAGCATTTGACTGCAGATCAAGAGGTCCCTGGTTCAAATCCGGGTGTCCCCTAAACCTATTTTGGTTTTGGTGTTTGTAGCTGGGATCTTTCATAAAGTCCCTATGGATCACCATTGACAGAGTCAGTGTTCAGTTGGATCTTATACTTTATTAGCATTACAGTGTCACTGCTCAAAACCTGGGAATAAATGCATTTTTACACAGGGCGTGGGAACTTTCTGAAACATCATTGATTTATTTTGGAATCCGGCTCTTCCTTTCACAGCTTCAAGCAAAGAGAATCACTATGAAAACAATTGAAAACTTTGTTATACAGTTTGGTGCTTCCTTGTAGCGCACTAAAGAAATGGCATAGTATACTCGGCAGCGCTGCAGTCAATCTATTTCTCATTTAACCTGTGTCCTCAGTCTTACATATATTCCTCCTCTCCTCTGTGCATACAAAATATGTGTTTGTTTAAAGCACTTCATTCTTGTGCAACGTAGAAACTATTTAATTTCTCCTTAAAACCTCTGCCTACGTGCAAAATGTATGAACCCTCGTTGCAGATGAAAAAAGGCTGGCTCGAAGACTCAGGCCATTTTCGAACACAAAATGGCCTTTTCTGATATATTAAATTGATGGTACTTGAAAGGGACGTTTGGGTGTACCTTCCAAATACCAAATTGCAGTGGTATGTAGAAATGTTTTTGGTCCATCATTTGGCCCAAAACAATCATACTTCACCACCATCTCGGTGATTGTGGTAACCAATCCGCGAAAGGATAAGGCGTCCCGTAAAAACCTCTTCCCCTATGAGAATGTTTCAAAACAAGCATTTTATGTACAGGCATTGGTCCTATGGACCACTGCCTGTTCAAATAAAATAACAATGAAACATATAAATATTTTTTTTAAACGATCCCGTTTTCCTTCAATAAATAATATTAAGAACTACTTCTCCTGTTCCACAGTTTCAAGCTTGTACTTTCCGGCCCAACTGAGCATGATGCTCACACTCTTTCATGAGGTACTGATATATTTTCATTCCGACTCTCACAAACAGGTGGGGATATAGCTCAGTGGTAGAGCATTTGACTGCAGATCAAGAGGTCCCTGGTTCAAATCCAGGTGTTCCCTTTTCCTGTTTTGGTTCTTGTGTTTGTAGCTGGGACTTTTCATAAAACCCCTTTGGATCATCATTGACAGAGTCAGTGTTCGCTTGGATCTTACACTTTAATAGCATTACAATGTCACTGCTCAAAACCTGAGAGTAAATGCATTTTTATACAGGGCTCGGTATTTCGTATGGGAAATGTCTGAAAAAGCATTGATTTATTTTGGAATCTGGCTCTTCCTTTCACAGCACCAAACAAAGGGAATGGACTATGAAAGCAATTGACAACTTTGTTTTACAGTTTGGTGCTTCCTTCGATCGCACTACAGAAATTTCATAGAAAAGTGGGCAGAAATGCAGTCAATCTATTCCTCATTTAACCTGTGTCCTCAGTCTTACATGTATTCCACCTCTTCTCTGCGCATACAAAGTATGTGTTTGTTTGAAGCACTTCATTTTTGCGCAATGCATAATCTGTTTACGTTCTACTAAAAAACGCTGCCCACGTACAAGATGTATGAACCCTAGTTGCAGGTGCAAGCAGGCTGGTCTGAGAAACCAGGCCATTTGCGAACACAAAATTGCTTTTTCTGATGTATTAAATCGAAGGTACATGAAATGGGTGTTTGGTTGTACCTTCAAATACCAAATTGTAGTGGTATGTAGAAATGTTTTTTCACCGTAATTTGGCCCAAAACAATCATACTTCACCACCATATCAGTGATTGTGGTAATCATTCCACAAAGATAAGTAGTCTCGTAAAAACCTGTTCCTCTTTGAGAATGTTTCAAAACAAACATTTTAATTACAGATATTGGTCCTATGGACCACTGCCTATTCAAATAAAATAACAATTAAACATATACATTTTGTTTTTTAAATGATCCTGTTTTCCTTTAATTAATAATATTAAGAACTACTTCTCCTTTTCCACAGTTTCAAGCTCGTACTTTGTGGCCCAACTGAGCTTGAGCCTCTCACTCTTTCATGATGTACTGTTATATTGTCATTCTGATATTTGAAAACAGTTGGGGATATAAATCAGTGGTAGAGCGTTTGACTGCAGATCAAGAGGTCCCTGGTTCAAATCCGGGTGTCCCCTAAACCTATTTTGGTTCTGGTGTTTGTAGCTAGGATCTTTCATAAAGTCCTTTTGGATCACCATTGACAGAGTCAGTGTTCAGTTGGATCTTATACTTTATTAGAATTACAGTGTCACTGCTCAAAACCTGGGAATAAATGCATTTTTACACAGGGCGTGGGAACTTTCTGAAACATCATTGATTTATTTTGGAATCCGGCTCTTCCTTTCACAGCTTCAAACAAAGAGAATGACTATGAAAACAATTGAAAACTTTGTTATACAGTTTGGTGCTTCCTTGTAGCGCACTAAAGAAATGGCATAGTATACTCGGCAGCGCTGCAGTCAATCTATTTCTCATTTAACATGTGTCCTCAGTCTTACATATATTCCTCCTCTCCTCTGTGCATACAAAATATGTGTTTGTTTAAAGCACTTCATTCTTGTGCAACGTAGAAACTATTTAATTTCTCCTTAAAACCTCTGCCTACGTGCAAAATGTATGAACCCTCGTTGCAGATGAAAAAAGGCTGGCTCGAAGACTCAGGTCATTTTCGAACACAAAATTGCCTTTTCTGATATATTAAATTGATGGTACTTGAAAGGGACGTTTGGGTGTACCTTCCAAATACCAAATTGCAGTGGTATGTAGAAATGTTTTTGGTCCATCATTTGGCCCAAAACAATCATACTTCACCACCATCTCGGTGATTGTGGTAACCAATCCGCGAAAGGATAAGGCGTCCCGTAAAAACCTCTTCCCCTTTGAGAATGTTTCAAAACAAGCATTTTATGTACAGGCATTGGTCCTATGGACCACTGCCTGTTCAAATAAAATAACAATGAAACATATACATATTTTTTTTAAACGATCCCGTTTTCCTTCAATAAATAATATTAACAACTACTTCTCCTGTTCCACAGTTTCAAGCTTGTACTTTCCGGCCCAACTGAGCATGATGCTCACACTCTTTCATGAGGTACTGATATATTTTCATTCCGACTCTCACAAACAGGTGGGGATATAGCTCAGTGGTAGAGCATTTGACTGCAGTTCAAGAGGTCCCTGGTTCAAATCCAGGTGTCCCCTTGGCCTGTTTTGGTTCTTGTGTTTGTAGCTGGGACTTTTCATAAACCCCTTTGGATCATCATTGACAGAGTCAGTGTTCGCTTGGATCTTACACTTTAACAGCATTACAATGTCACTGCTCAAAACCTGAGAGTAAATGAATTTTTATACAGGGCTCGGTATTCCGTATGGGAAATGTCTGAAAAAGCATTGATTTATTTTGGAATCTGGCTCTTCCTTTCACAGCACCAAACAAAGGGAATGGACTATGAAAGCAATTGGCAACTTTGTTTTACAGTTTAGTGCTTCCTTCAATCGCACTACAGAAATTGCATAGAAAAGTGGGCAGCAATGCAGTCAATCTATTCCTCATTTAACCTGTGTCCTCAGTCTTACATGTATTCCACCTCTTCTCTGTGCATACAAAGTATGTGTTTGTTTGAAGCACTTCATTTTTGTGCAATGCATAATCTATTTACTTTCTACTAAAATACGCTGCCCACGTACAAGATGTACGAACCCTAGTTGCAGGTGCAAGCAGGCTGGTCTGAGAAACCAGGCCATTTGCGAACACAAAATAGCTTTTTCTGATGTATTAAATCGAAGGTACATGAAAGGGGTGTTTGGTTGTACCTTCAAATACCAAATTGTAGTGGTCTGCAGAAATGTTTTTTCACCGTAATTTGGCCCAAAACAATCATACTTCACCACCATATCAGTGATTGTGGTAATCAATCCACAAAGATAAGTAGTCTCGTAAAAACCTCTTCCCCTTTGAGAATGTTTCAAAACAAACATTTTAATTAGAGATATTGGTCCTATGGACCACTGCCTATTCAAATAAAATAACAATTAAACATATACATTTTGTTTTTTAAATGATCCTGTTTTCCTTTAATTAATAATATTAAGAACTACTTCTCCTTTTCCACAGTTTCAAGCTCGTACTTTGTGGCCCAACTGAGCTTGAGCCTCTCACTCTTTCATGATATACTGATATATTGTCATTCTGATCTTTGAAAACAGTTGGGGATATAGCTCAGTGGTAGAGCATTTGACTGCAGATCGAGAGGTCCCTGGTTCAAATCCGGGTGTCCCCTAAACCTATTTTGGTTTTGGTGTTTGTAGCTGGGATCTTTCATAAAGTCCCTATGGATCACCATTGACAGAGTCAGTGTTCAGTTGGATCTTATACTTTATTAGCATTACAGTGTCACTGCTCAAAACCTGGGAATAAATGCATTTTTACACAGGGCGTGGGAACTTTCTGAAAAATCATTGATTTATTTTGGAATCCGGCTCTTCCTTTCACAGCTTCAAGCAAAGAGAATCACTATGAAAACAATTGAAAACTTTGTTATACAGTTTGGTGCTTCCTTGTAGCGCACTAAAGAAATGGCATAGTATACTCGGCAGCGCTGCAGTCAATCTATTTCTCATTTAACCTGTGTCCTCAGTCTTACATATATTCCTCCTCTCCTCTGTGCATACAAAATATGTGTTTGTTTAAAGCACTTCATTCTTGTGCAACGTAGAAACTATTTAATTTCTCCTTAAAACCTCTGCCTACGTGCAAAATGTATGAACCCTCGTTGCAGATGAAAAAAGGCTGGCTCGAAGACTCAGGCCATTTTCGAACACAAAATGGCCTTTTCTGATATATTAAATTGATGGTACTTGAAAGGGACGTTTGGGTGTACCTTCCAAATACCAAATTGCAGTGGTATGTAGAAATGTTTTTCGTCCATCATTTGGCCCAAAACAATCATACTTCACCACCATCTCGGTGATTGTGGTAACCAATCCGCAAAAGGATAAGGCGTCTCGAAAAAACCTCTTCCCCTTTGAGAATGTTTCAAAACAAGCATTTTATGTACAGGCATTGGTCCTATGGACCACTGCCTGTTCAAATAAAATAACAATGAAACATATAAATATTTTTTTTAAACGATCCCGTTTTCCTTCAATAAATAATATTAAGAACTACTTCTCCTGTTCCACAGTTTCAAGCTTGTACTTTCCGGCCCAACTGAGCATGATGCTCACACTCTTTCATGAGGTACTGATATATTTTCATTCCGACTCTCACAAACAGGTGGGGATATAGCTCAGTGGTAGAGCATTTGACTGCAAATCAAGAGGTCCCTAGTTCAAATCCAGGTGTCCCCTTGGCCTGTTTTGGTTCTTGTGTTTGTAGCTGGGACTTTTCATAAAACCCCTTTGGATCATCATTGACAGAGTCAGTGTTCGCTTGTATCTTACACTTTAATAGCATTACAATGTCACTGCTCAAAACCTGAGAGTAAATGCATTTTTATACAGGGCTCGGTATTCCGTATGGGAAATGTCTGAAAAAGCATTGATTTATTTTGGAATCTGGCTCTTCCTTTCACAGCACCAAACAAAGGGAATGGACTATGAAAGCAATTGGCAACTTTGTTTTACAGTTTAGTGCTTCCTTCAATCGCACTACAGAAATTGCATAGAAAAGTGGGCAGCAATGCAGTCAATCTATTCCTCATTTAACCTGTGTCCTCAGTCTTACATGTATTCCACCTCTTCTCTGTGCATACAAAGTATGTGTTTGTTTGAAGCACTTCATTTTTGTGCAATGCATAATCTATTTACTTTCTACTAAAATACGCTGCCCACGTACAAGATGTACGAACCCTAGTTGCAGGTGCAAGCAGGCTGGTCTGAGAAACCAGGCCATTTGCGAACACAAAATAGCTTTTTCTGATGTATTAAATTGAAGGTACATGAAAGGGGTGTTTGGTTGTACCTTCAAATACCAAATTGTAGTGGTATGCAGAAATGTTTTTTCACCGTAATTTGGCCCAAAACAATCATACTTCACCACCATATCAGTGATTGTGGTAATCAATCCACAAAGATAAGTAGTCTCGTAAAAACCTCTTCCCCTTTGAGAGTGTTTCAAAACAAACATTTTAATTACAGATATTGGTCCTATGGACCACTGCCTATTCAAATAAAATAACAATTAAACATATACATTTTGTTTTTTAAATGATCCTGTTTTCCTTTAATTAATAATATTAAGAACTACTTCTCCTTTTCCACAGTTTCAAGCTCGTACTTTGTGGCCCAACTGAGCTTGAGCCTCTCACTCTTTCATGATGTACTGATATATTGTCATTCTGATCTTTGAAAACAGTTGGGGATATAGCTCAGTGGTAGAGCATTTGACTGCAGATCAAGAGGTCCCTGGTTCAAATCCGGGTGTCCCCTAAACCTATTTTGGTTTTGGTGTTTGTAGCTGGGATCTTTCATAAAGTCCCTATGGATCACCATTGACAGAGTCAGTGCTCAGTTGGATCTTATACTTTATTAGCATTACAGTGTCACTGCTCAAAACCTGGGAATAAATGCATTTTTACACAGGGCGTGGGAACTTTCTGAAACATCATTGATTTATTTTGGAATCCGGCTCTTCCTTTCACAGCTTCAAGCAAAGAGAATCACTATGAAAACAATTGAAAACTTTGTTATACAGTTTGGTGCTTCCTTGTAGCGCACTAAAGAAATGGCATAGTATACTCGGCAGCGCTGCAGTCAATCTATTTCTCATTTAACCTGTGTCCTCAGTCTTACATATATTCCTCCTCTCCTCTGTGCATACAAAATATGTGTTTGTTTAAAGCACTTCATTCTTGTGCAACGTAGAAACTATTTAATTTCTCCTTAAAACCTCTGCCTACGTGCAAAATGTATGAACCCTCGTTGCAGATGAAAAAAGGCTGGCTCGAAGACTCAGGCCATTTTCGAACACAAAATGGCCTTTTCTGATATATTAAATTGATGGTACTTGAAAGGGACGTTTGGGTGTACCTTCCAAATACCAAATTGCAGTGGTATGTAGAAATGTTTTTCGTCCATCATTTGGCCCAAAACAATCATACTTCACCACCATCTCGGTGATTGTGGTAACCAATCCGCGAAAGGATAAGGCGTCTCGAAAAAACCTCTTCCCCTTTGAGAATGTTTCAAAACAAGCATTTTATGTACAGGCATTGGTCCTATGGACCACTGCCTGTTCAAATAAAATAACAATGAAACATATAAATATTTTTTTTAAACGATCCCGTTTTCCTTCAATAAATAATATTAAGAACTACTTCTCCTGTTCCACAGTTTCAAGCTTGTACTTTCCGGCCCAACTGAGCATGATGCTCACACTCTTTCATGAGGTACTGATATATTTTCATTCCGACTCTCACAAACAGGTGGGGATATAGCTCAGTGGTAGAGCATTTGACTGCAGATCAAGAGGTCCCTAGTTCAAATCCAGGTGTCCCCTTGGCCTGTTTTGGTTCTTGTGTTTGTAGCTGGGACTTTTCATAAAACCCCTTTGGATCATCATTGACAGAGTCAGTGTTCGCTTGTATCTTACACTTTAATAGCATTACAATGTCACTGCTCAAAACCTGAGAGTAAATGCATTTTTATACAGGGCTCGGTATTCCGTATGGGAAATGTCTGAAAAAGCATTGATTTATTTTGGAATCTGGCTCTTCCTTTCACAGCACCAAACAAAGGGAATGGACTATGAAAGCAATTGGCAACTTTGTTTTACAGTTTAGTGCTTCCTTCAATCGCACTACAGAAATTGCATAGAAAAGTGGGCAGCAATGCAGTCAATCTATTCCTCATTTAACCTGTGTCCTCAGTCTTACATGTATTCCACCTCTTCTCTGTGCATACAAAGTATGTGTTTGTTTGAAGCACTTCATTTTTGTGCAATGCATAATCTATTTACTTTCTACTAAAATACGCTGCCCACGTACAAGATGTACGAACCCTAGTTGCAGGTGCAAGCAGGCTGGTCTGAGAAACCAGGCCATTTGCGAACACAAAATAGCTTTTTCTGATGTATTAAATCGAAGGTACATGAAAGGGGTGTTTGGTTGTACCTTCAAATACCAAATTGTAGTGGTATGCAGAAATGTTTTTTCACCGTAATTTGGCCCAAAACAATCATACTTCACCACCATATCAGTGATTGTGGTAATCAATCCACAAAGATAAGTAGTCTCGTAAAAACCTCTTCCCCTTTGAGAGTGTTTCAAAACAAACATTTTAATTACAGATATTGGTCCTATGGACCACTGCCTATTCAAATAAAATAACAATTAAACATATACATTTTGTTTTTTAAATGATCCTGTTTTCCTTTAATTAATAATATTAAGAACTACTTCTCCTTTTCCACAGTTTCAAGCTCGTACTTTGTGGCCCAACTGAGCTTGAGCCTCTCACTCTTTCATGATGTACTGATATATTGTCATTCTGATCTTTGAAAACAGTTGGGGATATAGCTCAGTGGTAGAGCATTTGACTGCAGATCAAGAGGTCCCTGGTTCAAATCCGGGTGTCCCCTAAACCTATTTTGGTTTTGGTGTTTGTAGCTGGGATCTTTCATAAAGTCCCTATGGATCACCATTGACAGAGTCAGTGCTCAGTTGGATCTTATACTTTATTAGCATTACAGTGTCACTGCTCAAAACCTGGGAATAAATGCATTTTTACACAGGGCGTGGGAACTTTCTGAAACATCATTGATTTATTTTGGAATCCGGCTCTTCCTTTCACAGCTTCAAGCAAAGAGAATCACTATGAAAACAATTGAAAACTTTGTTATACAGTTTGGTGCTTCCTTGTAGCGCACTAAAGAAATGGCATAGTATACTCGGCAGCGCTGCAGTCAATCTATTTCTCATTTAACCTGTGTCCTCAGTCTTACATATATTCCTCCTCTCCTCTGTGCATACAAAATATGTGTTTGTTTAAAGCACTTCATTCTTGTGCAACGTAGAAACTATTTAATTTCTCCTTAAAACCTCTGCCTACGTGCAAAATGTATGAACCCTCGTTGCAGATGAAAAAAGGCTGGCTCGAAGACTCAGGCCATTTTCGAACACAAAATGGCCTTTTCTGATATATTAAATTGATGGTACTTCAAAGGGACGTTTGGGTGTACCTTCCAAATACCAAATTGCAGTGGTATGTAGAAATGTTTTTGGTCCATCATTTGGCCCAAAACAATCATACTTCACCACCATCTCGGTGATTGTGGTAACCAATCCGCGAAAGGATAAGGCGTCCCGTAAAAACCTCTTCCCCTATGAGAATGTTTCAAAACAAGCATTTTATGTACAGGCATTGGTCCTATGGACCACTGCCTGTTCAAATAAAATAACAATGAAACATATAAATATTTTTTTTAAACGATCCCGTTTTCCTTCAATAAATAATATTAAGAACTACTTCTCCTGTTCCACAGTTTCAAGCTTGTACTTTCCGGCCCAACTGAGCATGATGCTCACACTCTTTCATGAGGTACTGATATATTTTCATTCCGACTCTCACAAACAGGTGGGGATATAGCTCAGTGGTAGAGCATTTGACTGCAGATCAAGAGGTCCCTGGTTCAAATCCAGGTGTTCCCTTGGCCTGTTTTGGTTCTTGTGTTTGTAGCTGGGACTTTTCATAAAACCCCTTTGGATCATCATTGACAGAGTCAGTGTTCGCTTGGATCTTACACTTTAATAGCATTACAATGTCACTGCTCAAAACCTGAGAGTAAATGCATTTTTATACAGGGCTCGGTATTTCGTATGGGAAATGTCTGAAAAAGCATTGATTTATTTTGGAATCTGGCTCTTCCTTTCACAGCACCAAACAAAGGGAATGGACTATGAAAGCAATTGACAACTTTGTTTTACAGTTTGGTGCTTCCTTCGATCGCACTACAGAAATTTCATAGAAAAGTGGGCAGAAATGCAGTCAATCTATTCCTCATTTAACCTGTGTCCTCAGTCTTACATGTATTCCACCTCTTCTCTGCGCATACAAAGTATGTGTTTGTTTGAAGCACTTCATTTTTGCGCAATGCATAATCTGTTTACTTTCTACTAAAAAACGCTGCCCACGTACAAGATGTATGAACCCTAGTTGCAGGTGCAAGCAGGCTGGTCTGAGAAACCAGGCCATTTGCGAACACAAAATTGCTTTTTCTGATGTATTAAATCGAAGGTACATGAAATGGGTGTTTGGTTGTACCTTCAAATACCAAATTGTAGTGGTATGTAGAAATGTTTTTTCACCGTAATTTGGCCCAAAACAATCATACTTCACCACCATATCAGTGATTGTGGTAATCATTCCACAAAGATAAGTAGTCTCGTAAAAACCTGTTCCTCTTTGAGAATGTTTCAAAACAAACATTTTAATTACAGATATTGGTCCTATGGACCACTGCCTATTCAAATAAAATAACAATTAAACATATACATTTTGTTTTTTAAATGATCCTGTTTTCCTTTAATTAATAATATTAAGAACTACTTCTCCTTTTCCACAGTTTCAAGCTCGTACTTTGTGGCCCAACTGAGCTTGAGCCTCTCACTCTTTCATGATGTACTGTTATGATGTCATTCTGATATTTGAAAACAGTTGGGGATATAGCTCAGTGGTAGAGCATTTGACTGCAGATCAAGAGGTCCCTGGTTCAAATCCGGGTGTCCCCTAAACCTATTTTGGTTCTGGTGTTTGTAGCTAGGATCTTTCATAAAGTCCCTTTGGATCACCATTGACAGAGTCAGTGTTCAGTTGGATCTTATACTTTATTAGCATTACAGTGTCACTGCTCAAATCCTGGGAATAAATGCATTTTTACACAGGGCGTGGGAACTTTCTGAAACATCATTGATTTATTTTGGAATCCGGCTCTTCCTTTCACAGCTTCAAACAAAGAGAATGACTATGAAAACAATTGAAAACTTTGTTATACAGTTTGGTGCTTCCTTGTAGCGCACTAAAGAAATGGCATAGTATACTCGGCAGCGCTGCAGTCAATCTATTTCTCATTTAACATGTGTCCTCAGTCTTACATATATTCCTCCTCTCCTCTGTGCATACAAAATATGTGTTTGTTTAAAGCACTTCATTCTTGTGCAACGTAGAAACTATTTAATTTCTCCTTAAAACCTCTGCCTACGTGCAAAATGTATGAACCCTCGTTGCAGATGAAAAAAGGCTGGCTCGAAGACTCAGGTCATTTTCGAACACAAAATGGCCTTTTCTGATATATTAAATTGATGGTACTTGAAAGGGACGTTTGGGTGTACCTTCCAAATACCAAATTGCAGTGGTATGTAGAAATGTTTTTGGTCCATCATTTGGCCCAAAACAATCATACTTCACCACCATCTCGGTGATTGTGGTAACCAATCCGCGAAAGGATAAGGCGTCCCGTAAAAACCTCTTCCCCTTTGAGAATGTTTCAAAACAAGCATTTTATGTACAGGCATTGGTCCTATGGACCACTGCCTGTTCAAATAAAATAACAATGAAACATATACATATTTTTTTTAAACGATCCCGTTTTCCTTCAATAAATAATATTAAGAACTACTTCTCCTGTTCCACAGTTTCAAGCTTGTACTTTCCGGCCCAACTGAGCATGATGCTCACACTCTTTCATGAGGTACTGATATATTTTCATTCCGACTCTCACAAACAGGTGGGGATATAGCTCAGTGGTAGAGCATTTGACTGCAAATCAAGAGGTCCCTGGTTCAAATCCAGGTGTCCCCTTGGCCTGTTTTGGTTCTTGTGTTTGTAGCTGGGACTTTTCATAAACCCCTTTGGATCATCATTGACAGAGTCAGTGTTCGCTTGGATCTTACACTTTAACAGCATTACAATGTCACTGCTCAAAACCTGAGAGTAAATGAATTTTTATACAGGGCTCGGTATTCCGTATGGGAAATGTCTGAAAAAGCATTGATTTACTTTGGAATCTGGCTCTTCCTTTCACAGCACCAAACAAAGGGAATGGACTATGAAAGCAATTGGCAACTTTGTTTTACAGTTTAGTGCTTCCTTCAATCGCACTACAGAAATTGCATAGAAAAGTGGGCAGCAATGCAGTCAATCTATTCCTCATTTAACCTGTGTCCTCAGTCTTACATATATTCCACCTCTTCTCTGTGCATACAAAGTATGTGTTTGTTTGAAGCACTTCATTTTTGTGCAATGCATAATCTATTTACTTTCTACTAAAATACGCTGCCCACGTACAAGATGTACGAACCCTAGTTGCAGGTGCAAGCAGGCTGGTCTGAGAAACCAGGCCATTTGCGAACACAAAATAGCTTTTTCTGATGTATTAAATCGAAGGTACATGAAAGGGGTGTTTGGTTGTACCTTCAAATACCAAATTGTAGTGGTATGCAGAAATGTTTTTTCACCGTAATTTGGCCCAAAACGATCATACTTCACCACCATATCAGTGATTGTGGTAATCAATCCACAAAGATAAGTAGTCTCGTAAAAACCTCTTCCCCTTTGAGAATGTTTCAAAACAAACATTTTAATTACAGATATTGGTCCTATGGACCACTGCCTATTCAAATAAAATAACAATTAAACATATACATTTTGTTTTTTAAATGATCCTGTTTTCCTTTAATTAATAATATTAAGAACTACTTCTCCTTTTCCACAGTTTCAAGCTCGTACTTTGTGGCCCAACTGAGCTTGAGCCTCTCACTCTTTCATGATGTACTGTTATATTGTCATTCTGATCTTTGAAAACAGTTGGGGATATAGCTCAGTGGTAGAGCATTTGACTGCAGATCAAGAGGTCCCTGGTTCAAATCCGGGTGTCCCCTAAACCTATTTTGGTTCTGGTGTTTGTAGCTAGGATCTTTCATAAAGTCCCTTTGGATCACCATTGACAGAGTCAGTGTTCAGTTGGTTCTTATAATTTATTAGCATTACAGTGTCACTGCTCAAAACCTGGGAATAAATGCATTTTTACACAGGGCGTGGGAACTTTCTGAAACATCATTGATTTATTTTGGAATCCGGCTCTTCCTTTCACAGCTTCAAACAAAGAGAATGACTATGAAAACAATTGAAAACTTTGTTATACAGTTTGGTGCTTCCTTGTAGCGCACTAAAGAAATGGCATAGTATTCTCGGCAGCGCTGCAGTCAATCTATTTCTCATTTAACATGTGTCCTCAGTCTTACATATATTCCTCCTCTCCTCTGTGCATACAAAATATGTGTTTGTTTAAAGCACTTCATTCTTGTGCAACGTAGAAACTATTTAATTTCTCCTTAAAACCTCTGCCTACGTGCAAAATGTATGAACCCTCGTTGCAGATGAAAAAAGGCTGGCTCGAAGACTCAGGTCATTTTCGAACACAAAATGGCCTTTTCTGATATATTAAATTGATGGTACTTGAAAGGGACGTTTGGGTGTACCTTCCAAATACCAAATTGCAGTGGTATGTAGAAATGTTTTTGGTCCATCATTTGGCCCAAAACAATCATACTTCACCACCATCTCGGTGATTGTGGTAACCAATCCGCGAAAGGATAAGGCGTCCCGTAAAAACCTCTTCCCCTTTGAGAATGTTTCAAAACAAGCATTTTATGTACAGGCATTGGTCCTATGGACCACTGCCTGTTCAAATAAAATAACAATGAAACATATACATATTTTTTTTAAACGATCCCGTTTTCCTTCAATAAATAATATTAAGAACTACTTCTCCTGTTCCACAGTTTCAAGCTTGTACTTTCCGGCCCAACTGAGCATGATGCTCACACTCTTTCATGAGGTACTGATATATTTTCATTCCGACTCTCACAAACAGGTGGGGATATAGCTCAGTGGTAGAGCATTTGACTGCAGATCAAGAGGTCCCTGGTTCAAATCCAGGTGTCCCTTTGGCCTGTTTTGGTTCTTGTGTTTGTAGCTGGGACTTTTCATAAAACCCCTTTGGATCATCATTGACAGAGTCAGTGTTCGCTTGGATCTTACACTTTAATAGCATTACAATGTCACTGCAGAAAAACCTGAGAGTAAATGCATTTTTATACAGGGCTCGGTATTCCGTATGGGAAATGTCTGAAAAAGCATTGATTTATTTTGGAATCTGGCTCTTCCTTTCACAGCACCAAACAAAGGGAATGGACTATGAAAGCAATTGGCAACTTTGTTTTACAGTTTAGTGCTTCCTTCAATCGCACTACAGAAATTGCATAGAAAAGTGGGCAGCAATGCAGTCAATCTATTCCTCATTTAACCTGTGTCCTCAGTCTTACATGTATTCCACCTCTTCTCTGTGCATACAAAGTATGTGTTTGTTTGAAGCACTTCATTTTTGTGCAATGCATAATCTATTTACTTTCTACTAAAATACGCTGCCCACGTACAAGATGTACGAACCCTAGTTGCAGGTGCAAGCAGGCTGGTCTGAGAAACCAGGCCATTTGCGAACACAAAATAGCTTTTTCTGATGTATTAAATCGAAGGTACATGAACGGGGTGTTTGGTTGTACCTTCAAATACCAAATTGTAGTGGTATGCAGAAATGTTTTTTCACCGTAATTTGGCCCAAAACAATCATACTTCACCACCATATCAGTGATTGTGGTAATCAATCCACAAAGATAAGTAGTCTCGTAAAAACCTCTTCCCCTTTGAGAATGTTTCAAAACAAACATTTTAATTAGAGATATTGGTCCTATGGACCACTGCCTATTCAAATAAAATAACAATTAAACATATACATGTTGTTTTTTAAATGTTCCTGTTTTCCTTTAATTAATAATATTAAGAACTACTTCTCCTTTTCCACAGTTTCAAGCTCGTACTTTGTGGCCCAACTGAGCTTGAGCCTCTCACTCTTTCATGATGTACTGATATATTGTCATTCTGATCTTTGAAAACAGTTGGGGATATAGCTCAGTGGTAGAGCATTTGACTGCAGATCAAGAGGTCCCTGGTTCAAATCCGGGTGTCCCCTAAACCTATTTTGGTTTTGGTGTTTGTAGCTGGGATCTTTCATAAAGTCCCTATGGATCACCATTGACAGAGTCAGTGTTCAGTTGGATCTTATACTTTATTAGCATTACAGTGTCACTGCTCAAAACCTGGGAATAAATGCATTTTTACACAGGGCGTGGGAACTTTCTGAAACATCATTGATTTATTTTGGAATCCGGCTCTTCCTTTCACAGCTTCAAGCAAAGAGAATCACTATGAAAACAATTGAAAACTTTGTTATACAGTTTGGTGCTTCCTTGTAGCGCACTAAAGAAATGGCATAGTATACTCGGCAGCGCTGCAGTCAATCTATTTCTCATTTAACCTGTGTCCTCAGTCTTACATATATTCCTCCTCTCCTCTGTGCATACAAAATATGTGTTTGTTTAAAGCACTTCATTCTTGTGCAACGTAGAAACTATTTAATTTCTCCTTAAAACCTCTGCCTACGTGCAAAATGTATGAACCCTCGTTGCAGATGAAAAAAGGCTGGCTCGAAGACTCAGGCCATTTTCGAACACAAAATGGCCTTTTCTGATATATTAAATTGATGGTACTTGAAAGGGACGTTTGGGTGTACCTTCCAAATACCAAATTGCAGTGGTATGTAGAAATGTTTTTCGTCCATCATTTGGCCCAAAACAATCATACTTCACCACCATCTCGGTGATTGTGGTAACCAATCCGCGAAAGGATAAGGCGTCTCGAAAAAACCTCTTCCCCTTTGAGAATGTTTCAAAACAAGCATTTTATGTACAGGCATTGGTCCTATGGACCACTGCCTGTTCAAATAAAATAACAATGAAACATATAAATATTTTTTTTAAACGATCCCGTTTTCCTTCAATAAATAATATTAAGAACTACTTCTCCTGTTCCACAGTTTCAAGCTTGTACTTTCCGGCCCAACTGAGCATGATGCTCACACTCTTTCATGAGGTACTGATATATTTTCATTCCGACTCTCACAAACAGGTGGGGATATAGCTCAGTGGTAGAGCATTTGACTGCAAATCAAGAGGTCCCTAGTTCAAATCCAGGTGTCCCCTTGGCCTGTTTTGGTTCTTGTGTTTGTAGCTGGGACTTTTCATAAAACCCCTTTGGATCATCATTGACAGAGTCAGTGTTCGCTTGTATCTTACACTTTAATAGCATTACAATGTCACTGCTCAAAACCTGAGAGTAAATGCATTTTTATACAGGGCTCGGTATTCCGTATGGGAAATGTCTGAAAAAGCATTGATTTATTTTGGAATCTGGCTCTTCCTTTCACAGCACCAAACAAAGGGAATGGACTATGAAAGCAATTGGCAACTTTGTTTTACAGTTTAGTGCTTCCTTCAATCGCACTACAGAAATTGCATAGAAAAGTGGGCAGCAATGCAGTCAATCTATTCCTCATTTAACCTGTGTCCTCAGTCTTACATGTATTCCACCTCTTCTCTGTGCATACAAAGTATGTGTTTGTTTGAAGCACTTCATTTTTGTGCAATGCATAATCTATTTACTTTCTACTAAAATACGCTGCCCACGTACAAGATGTACGAACCCTAGTTGCAGGTGCAAGCAGGCTGGTCTGAGAAACCAGGCCATTTGCGAACACAAAATAGCTTTTTCTGATGTATTAAATTGAAGGTACATGAAAGGGGTGTTTGGTTGTACCTTCAAATACCAAATTGTAGTGGTATGCAGAAATGTTTTTTCACCGTAATTTGGCCCAAAACAATCATACTTCACCACCATATCAGTGATTGTGGTAATCAATCCACAAAGATAAGTAGTCTCGTAAAAACCTCTTCCCCTTTGAGAGTGTTTCAAAACAAACATTTTAATTACAGATATTGGTCCTATGGACCACTGCCTATTCAAATAAAATAACAATTAAACATATACATTTTGTTTTTTAAATGATCCTGTTTTCCTTTAATTAATAATATTAAGAACTACTTCTCCTTTTCCACAGTTTCAAGCTCGTACTTTGTGGCCCAACTGAGCTTGAGCCTCTCACTCTTTCATGATGTACTGATATATTGTCATTCTGATCTTTGAAAACAGTTGGGGATATAGCTCAGTGGTAGAGCATTTGACTGCAGATCAAGAGGTCCCTGGTTCAAATCCGGGTGTCCCCTAAACCTATTTTGGTTTTGGTGTTTGTAGCTGGGATCTTTCATAAAGTCCCTATGGATCACCATTGACAGAGTCAGTGCTCAGTTGGATCTTATACTTTATTAGCATTACAGTGTCACTGCTCAAAACCTGGGAATAAATGCATTTTTACACAGGGCGTGGGAACTTTCTGAAACATCATTGATTTATTTTGGAATCCGGCTCTTCCTTTCACAGCTTCAAGCAAAGAGAATCACTATGAAAACAATTGAAAACTTTGTTATACAGTTTGGTGCTTCCTTGTAGCGCACTAAAGAAATGGCATAGTATACTCGGCAGCGCTGCAGTCAATCTATTTCTCATTTAACCTGTGTCCTCAGTCTTACATATATTCCTCCTCTCCTCTGTGCATACAAAATATGTGTTTGTTTAAAGCACTTCATTCTTGTGCAACGTAGAAACTATTTAATTTCTCCTTAAAACCTCTGCCTACGTGCAAAATGTATGAACCCTCGTTGCAGATGAAAAAAGGCTGGCTCGAAGACTCAGGCCATTTTCGAACACAAAATGGCCTTTTCTGATATATTAAATTGATGGTACTTGAAAGGGACGTTTGGGTGTACCTTCCAAATACCAAATTGCAGTGGTATGTAGAAATGTTTTTCGTCCATCATTTGGCCCAAAACAATCATACTTCACCACCATCTCGGTGATTGTGGTAACCAATCCGCGAAAGGATAAGGCGTCTCGAAAAAACCTCTTCCCCTTTGAGAATGTTTCAAAACAAGCATTTTATGTACAGGCATTGGTCCTATGGACCACTGCCTGTTCAAATAAAATAACAATGAAACATATAAATATTTTTTTTAAACGATCCCGTTTTCCTTCAATAAATAATATTAAGAACTACTTCTCCTGTTCCACAGTTTCAAGCTTGTACTTTCCGGCCCAACTGAGCATGATGCTCACACTCTTTCATGAGGTACTGATATATTTTCATTCCGACTCTCACAAACAGGTGGGGATATAGCTCAGTGGTAGAGCATTTGACTGCAGATCAAGAGGTCCCTAGTTCAAATCCAGGTGTCCCCTTGGCCTGTTTTGGTTCTTGTGTTTGTAGCTGGGACTTTTCATAAAACCCCTTTGGATCATCATTGACAGAGTCAGTGTTCGCTTGTATCTTACACTTTAATAGCATTACAATGTCACTGCTCAAAACCTGAGAGTAAATGCATTTTTATACAGGGCTCGGTATTCCGTATGGGAAATGTCTGAAAAAGCATTGATTTATTTTGGAATCTGGCTCTTCCTTTCACAGCACCAAACAAAGGGAATGGACTATGAAAGCAATTGGCAACTTTGTTTTACAGTTTAGTGCTTCCTTCAATCGCACTACAGAAATTGCATAGAAAAGTGGGCAGCAATGCAGTCAATCTATTCCTCATTTAACCTGTGTCCTCAGTCTTACATGTATTCCACCTCTTCTCTGTGCATACAAAGTATGTGTTTGTTTGAAGCACTTCATTTTTGTGCAATGCATAATCTATTTACTTTCTACTAAAATACGCTGCCCACGTACAAGATGTACGAACCCTAGTTGCAGGTGCAAGCAGGCTGGTCTGAGAAACCAGGCCATTTGCGAACACAAAATAGCTTTTTCTGATGTATTAAATCGAAGGTACATGAAAGGGGTGTTTGGTTGTACCTTCAAATACCAAATTGTAGTGGTATGCAGAAATGTTTTTTCACCGTAATTTGGCCCAAAACAATCATACTTCACCACCATATCAGTGATTGTGGTAATCAATCCACAAAGATAAGTAGTCTCGTAAAAACCTCTTCCCCTTTGAGAGTGTTTCAAAACAAACATTTTAATTACAGATATTGGTCCTATGGACCACTGCCTATTCAAATAAAATAACAATTAAACATATACATTTTGTTTTTTAAATGATCCTGTTTTCCTTTAATTAATAATATTAAGAACTACTTCTCCTTTTCCACAGTTTCAAGCTCGTACTTTGTGGCCCAACTGAGCTTGAGCCTCTCACTCTTTCATGATGTACTGATATATTGTCATTCTGATCTTTGAAAACAGTTGGGGATATAGCTCAGTGGTAGAGCATTTGACTGCAGATCAAGAGGTCCCTGGTTCAAATCCGGGTGTCCCCTAAACCTATTTTGGTTTTGGTGTTTGTAGCTGGGATCTTTCATAAAGTCCCTATGGATCACCATTGACAGAGTCAGTGCTCAGTTGGATCTTATACTTTATTAGCATTACAGTGTCACTGCTCAAAACCTGGGAATAAATGCATTTTTACACAGGGCGTGGGAACTTTCTGAAACATCATTGATTTATTTTGGAATCCGGCTCTTCCTTTCACAGCTTCAAGCAAAGAGAATCACTATGAAAACAATTGAAAACTTTGTTATACAGTTTGGTGCTTCCTTGTAGCGCACTAAAGAAATGGCATAGTATACTCGGCAGCGCTGCAGTCAATCTATTTCTCATTTAACCTGTGTCCTCAGTCTTACATATATTCCTCCTCTCCTCTGTGCATACAAAATATGTGTTTGTTTAAAGCACTTCATTCTTGTGCAACGTAGAAACTATTTAATTTCTCCTTAAAACCTCTGCCTACGTGCAAAATGTATGAACCCTCGTTGCAGATGAAAAAAGGCTGGCTCGAAGACTCAGGCCATTTTCGAACACAAAATGGCCTTTTCTGATATATTAAATTGATGGTACTTCAAAGGGACGTTTGGGTGTACCTTCCAAATACCAAATTGCAGTGGTATGTAGAAATGTTTTTGGTCCATCATTTGGCCCAAAACAATCATACTTCACCACCATCTCGGTGATTGTGGTAACCAATCCGCGAAAGGATAAGGCGTCCCGTAAAAACCTCTTCCCCTATGAGAATGTTTCAAAACAAGCATTTTATGTACAGGCATTGGTCCTATGGACCACTGCCTGTTCAAATAAAATAACAATGAAACATATAAATATTTTTTTTAAACGATCCCGTTTTCCTTCAATAAATAATATTAAGAACTACTTCTCCTGTTCCACAGTTTCAAGCTTGTACTTTCCGGCCCAACTGAGCATGATGCTCACACTCTTTCATGAGGTACTGATATATTTTCATTCCGACTCTCACAAACAGGTGGGGATATAGCTCAGTGGTAGAGCATTTGACTGCAGATCAAGAGGTCCCTGGTTCAAATCCAGGTGTTCCCTTGGCCTGTTTTGGTTCTTGTGTTTGTAGCTGGGACTTTTCATAAAACCCCTTTGGATCATCATTGACAGAGTCAGTGTTCGCTTGGATCTTACACTTTAATAGCATTACAATGTCACTGCTCAAAACCTGAGAGTAAATGCATTTTTATACAGGGCTCGGTATTTCGTATGGGAAATGTCTGAAAAAGCATTGATTTATTTTGGAATCTGGCTCTTCCTTTCACAGCACCAAACAAAGGGAATGGACTATGAAAGCAATTGACAACTTTGTTTTACAGTTTGGTGCTTCCTTCGATTGCACTACAGAAATTTCATAGAAAAGTGGGCAGAAATGCAGTCAATCTATTCCTCATTTAACCTGTGTCCTCAGTCTTACATGTATTCCACCTCTTCTCTGCGCATACAAAGTATGTGTTTGTTTGAAGCACTTCATTTTTGCGCAATGCATAATCTGTTTACTTTCTACTAAAAAACGCTGCCCACGTACAAGATGTATGAACCCTAGTTGCAGGTGCAAGCAGGCTGGTCTGAGAAACCAGGCCATTTGCGAACACAAAATTGCTTTTTCTGATGTATTAAATCGAAGGTACATGAAATGGGTGTTTGGTTGTACCTTCAAATACCAAATTGTAGTGGTATGTAGAAATGTTTTTTCACCGTAATTTGGCCCAAAACAATCATACTTCACCACCATATCAGTGATTGTGGTAATCATTCCACAAAGATAAGTAGTCTCGTAAAAACCTGTTCCTCTTTGAGAATGTTTCAAAACAAACATTTTAATTACAGATATTGGTCCTATGGACCACTGCCTATTCAAATAAAATAACAATTAAACATATACATTTTGTTTTTTAAATGATCCTGTTTTCCTTTAATTAATAATATTAAGAACTACTTCTCCTTTTCCACAGTTTCAAGCTCGTACTTTGTGGCCCAACTGAGCTTGAGCCTCTCACTCTTTCATGATGTACTGTTATATTGTCATTCTGATATTTGAAAACAGTTGGGGATATAGCTCAGTGGTAGAGCATTTGACTGCAGATCAAGAGGTCCCTGGTTCAAATCCGGGTGTCCCCTAAACCTATTTTGGTTCTGGTGTTTGTAGCTAGGATCTTTCATAAAGTCCCTTTGGATCACCATTGACAGAGTCAGTGTTCAGTTGGATCTTATACTTTATTAGCATTACAGTGTCACTGCTCAAATCCTGGGAATAAATGCATTTTTACACAGGGCGTGGGAACTTTCTGAAACATCATTGATTTATTTTGGAATCCGGCTCTTCCTTTCACAGCTTCAAACAAAGAGAATGACTATGAAAACAATTGAAAACTTTGTTATACAGTTTGGTGCTTCCTTGTAGCGCACTAAAGAAATGGCATAGTATACTCGGCAGCGCTGCAGTCAATCTATTTCTCATTTAACATGTGTCCTCAGTCTTACATATATTCCTCCTCTCCTCTGTGCATACAAAATATGTGTTTGTTTAAAGCACTTCATTCTTGTGCAACGTAGAAACTATTTAATTTCTCCTTAAAACCTCTGCCTACGTGCAAAATGTATGAACCCTCGTTGCAGATGAAAAAAGGCTGGCTCGAAGACTCAGGTCATTTTCGAACACAAAATGGCCTTTTCTGATATATTAAATTGATGGTACTTGAAAGGGACGTTTGGGTGTACCTTCCAAATACCAAATTGCAGTGGTATGTAGAAATGTTTTTGGTCCATCATTTGGCCCAAAACAATCATACTTCACCACCATCTCGGTGATTGTGGTAACCAATCCGCGAAAGGATAAGGCGTCCCGTAAAAACCTCTTCCCCTTTGAGAATGTTTCAAAACAAGCATTTTATGTACAGGCATTGGTCCTATGGACCACTGCCTGTTCAAATAAAATAACAATGAAACATATACATATTTTTTTTAAACGATCCCGTTTTCCTTCAATAAATAATATTAAGAACTACTTCTCCTGTTCCACAGTTTCAAGCTTGTACTTTCCGGCCCAACTGAGCATGATGCTCACACTCTTTCATGAGGTACTGATATATTTTCATTCCGACTCTCACAAACAGGTGGGGATATAGCTCAGTGGTAGAGCATTTGACTGCAGATCAAGAGGTCCCTGGTTCAAATCCAGGTGTCCTCTTGGCCTATTTTGGTTCTTGTGTTTGTAGCTGGGACTTTTCATAAACCCCTTTGGATCATCATTGACAGAGTCAGTGTTCGCTTGGATCTTACACTTTAACAGCATTACAATGTCACTGCTCAAAACCTGAGAGTAAATGAATTTTTATACAGGGCTCGGTATTCCGTATGGGAAATGTCTGAAAAAGCATTGATTTATTTTGGAATCTGGCTCTTCCTTTCACAGCACCAAACAAAGGGAATGGACTATGAAAGCAATTGGCAACTTTGTTTTACAGTTTAGTGCTTTCTTCAATCGCACTACAGAAATTGCATAGAAAAGTGGGCAGCAATGCAGTCAATCTATTCCTCATTTAACCTGTGTCCTCAGTCTTACATGTATTCCACCTCTTCTCTGTGCATACAAAGTATGTGTTTGTTTGAAGCACTTCATTTTTGTGCAATGCATAATCTATTTACTTTCTACTAAAATACGCTGCCCACGTACAAGATGTACAAACCCTAGTTGCAGGTGCAAGCAGGCTGGTCTGAGAAACCAGGCCATTTGCGAACACAAAATAGCTTTTTCTGATGTATTAAATCGAAGGTACATGAAAGGGGTGTTTGGTTGTACCTTGAAATACCAAATTGTAGTGGTATGCAGAAATGTTTTTTCACCGTAATTTGGCCCAAAACAATCATACTTCACCACCATATCAGTGATTGTGGTAATCAATCCACAAAGATAAGTAGTCTCGTAAAAACCTCTTCCCCTTTGAGAATGTTTCAAAACAAACATTTTAATTACAGATATTGGTCCTATGGACCACTGCCTATTCAAATAAAATAACAATTAAACATATACATTTTGTTTTTTAAATGATCCTGTTTTCCTTTAATTAATAATATTAAGAACTACTTCTCCTTTTCCACAGTTTCAAGCTCGTACTTTGTGGCCCAACTGAGCTTGAGCCTCTCACTCTTTCATGATGTACTGATATATTGTCATTCTGATCTGTGAAAACAGTTGGGGATATAGCTCAGTGGTAGAGCATTTGACTGCAGATCAAGAGGTCCCTGGTTCAAATCCGGGTGTCCCCTAAACCTATTTTGGTTTTGTTGTTTGTAGCTGGGATCTTTCATAAAGTCCCTATGGATCACCATTGACAGAGTCAGTGTTCAGTTGGATCTTATACTTTATTAGCATTACAGTGTCACTGCTCAAAACCTGGGAATAAATGCATTTTTACACAGGGCGTGGGAACTTTCTGAAACATCATTGATTTATTTTGGAATCCGGCTCTTCCTTTCACAGCTTCAAGCAAAGAGAATCACTATGAAAACAATTGAAAACTTTGTTATACAGTTTGGTGCTTCCTTGTAGCGCACTAAAGAAATGGCATAGTATACTCGGCAGCGCTGCAGTCAATCTATTTCTCATTTAACCTGTGTCCTCAGTCTTACATATATTCCTGCTCTCCTCTGTGCATACAAAATATGTGTTTGTTTAAAGCACTTCATTCTTGTGCAACGTAGAAACTATTTAATTTCTCCTTAAAACCTCTGCCTACGTGCAAAATGTATGAACCCTCGTTGCAGATGAAAAAAGGCTGGCTCGAAGACTCAGGCCATTTTCGAACACAAAATGGCCTTTTCTGATATATTAAATTGATGGTACTTGAAAGGGACGTTTGGGTGTACCTTCCAAATACCAAATTGCAGTGGTATGTAGAAATGTTTTTCGTCCATCATTTGGCCCAAAACAATCATACTTCACCACCATCTCGGTGATTGTGGTAACCAATCCGCGAAAGGATAAGGCGTCCCGTAAAAACCTCTTCCCCTTTGAGAATGTTTCAAAACAAGCATTTTATGTACAAGCATTGGTCCTATGGATGACTGCCTGTTCAAATAAAATAACAATGAAACATATAAATATTTTTTTTAAACGATCCCGTTTTCCTTCAATAAATAATATTAAGAACTACTTCTCCTGTTCCACAGTTTCAAGCTTGTACTTTCCGGCCCAACTGAGCATGATGCTCACACTCTTTCATGAGGTACTGATATTTTTTCATTCCGACTCTCACAAACAAGTGGGGATATAGCTCAGTGGTAGAGCATTTGACTGCAAATCAAGAGGTCCCTGGTTCAAATCCAGGTGTCCCCTTGGCCTGTTTTGGTTCTTGTGTTTGTAGCTGGGACTTTTCATAAACCCCTTTGGATCATCATTGACAGAGTCAGTGTTCGCTTGGATCTTACACTTTAACAGCATTACAATGTCACTGCTCAAAACCTGAGAGTAAATGAATTTTTATACAGGGCTCGGTATTCCGTATGGGAAATGTCTGAAAAAGCATTGATTTACTTTGGAATCTGGCTCTTCCTTTCACAGCACCAAACAAAGGGAATGGACTATGAAAGCAATTGGCAACTTTGTTTTACAGTTTAGTGCTTCCTTCAATCGCACTACAGAAATTGCATAGAAAAGTGGGCAGCAATGCAGTCAATCTATTCCTCATTTAACCTGTGTCCTCAGTCTTACATATATTCCACCTCTTCTCTGTGCATACAAAGTATGTGTTTGTTTGAAGCACTTCATTTTTGTGCAATGCATAATCTATTTACTTTCTACTAAAATACGCTGCCCACGTACAAGATGTACGAACCCTAGTTGCAGGTGCAAGCAGGCTGGTCTGAGAAACCAGGCCATTTGCGAACACAAAATAGCTTTTTCTGATGTATTAAATCGAAGGTACATGAAAGGGGTGTTTGGTTGTACCTTCAAATACCAAATTGTAGTGGTATGCAGAAATGTTTTTTCACCGTAATTTGGCCCAAAACGATCATACTTCACCACCATATCAGTGATTGTGGTAATCAATCCACAAAGATAAGTAGTCTCGTAAAAACCTCTTCCCCTTTGAGAATGTTTCAAAACAAACATTTTAATTACAGATATTGGTCCTATGGACCACTGCCTATTCAAATAAAATAACAATTAAACATATACATTTTGTTTTTTAAATGATCCTGTTTTCCTTTAATTAATAATATTAAGAACTACTTCTCCTTTTCCACAGTTTCAAGCTCGTACTTTGTGGCCCAACTGAGCTTGAGCCTCTCACTCTTTCATGATGTACTGTTATATTGTCATTCTGATCTTTGAAAACAGTTGGGGATATAGCTCAGTGGTAGAGCATTTGACTGCAGATCAAGAGGTCCCTGGTTCAAATCCGGGTGTCCCCTAAACCTATTTTGGTTCTGGTGTTTGTAGCTAGGATCTTTCATAAAGTCCCTTTGGATCACCATTGACAGAGTCAGTGTTCAGTTGGTTCTTATAATTTATTAGCATTACAGTGTCACTGCTCAAAACCTGGGAATAAATGCATTTTTACACAGGGCGTGGGAACTTTCTGAAACATCATTGATTTATTTTGGAATCCGGCTCTTCCTTTCACAGCTTCAAACAAAGAGAATGACTATGAAAACAATTGAAAACTTTGTTATACAGTTTGGTGCTTCCTTGTAGCGCACTAAAGAAATGGCATAGTATTCTCGGCAGCGCTGCAGTCAATCTATTTCTCATTTAACATGTGTCCTCAGTCTTACATATATTCCTCCTCTCCTCTGTGCATACAAAATATGTGTTTGTTTAAAGCACTTCATTCTTGTGCAACGTAGAAACTATTTAATTTCTCCTTAAAACCTCTGCCTACGTGCAAAATGTATGAACCCTCGTTGCAGATGAAAAAAGGCTGGCTCGAAGACTCAGGTCATTTTCGAACACAAAATGGCCTTTTCTGATATATTAAATTGATGGTACTTGAAAGGGACGTTTGGGTGTACCTTCCAAATACCAAATTGCAGTGGTATGTAGAAATGTTTTTGGTCCATCATTTGGCCCAAAACAATCATACTTCACCACCATCTCGGTGATTGTGGTAACCAATCCGCGAAAGGATAAGGCGTCCCGTAAAAACCTCTTCCCCTTTGAGAATGTTTCAAAACAAGCATTTTATGTACAGGCATTGGTCCTATGGACCACTGCCTGTTCAAATAAAATAACAATGAAACATATACATATTTTTTTTAAACGATCCCGTTTTCCTTCAATAAATAATATTAAGAACTACTTCTCCTGTTCCACAGTTTCAAGCTTGTACTTTCCGGCCCAACTGAGCATGATGCTCACACTCTTTCATGAGGTACTGATATATTTTCATTCCGACTCTCACAAACAGGTGGGGATATAGCTCAGTGGTAGAGCATTTGACTGCAGATCAAGAGGTCCCTGGTTCAAATCCAGGTGTCCCTTTGGCCTGTTTTGGTTCTTGTGTTTGTAGCTGGGACTTTTCATAAAACCCCTTTGGATCATCATTGACAGAGTCAGTGTTCGCTTGGATCTTACACTTTAATAGCATTACAATGTCACTGCAGAAAAACCTGAGAGTAAATGCATTTTTATACAGGGCTCGGTATTCCGTATGGGAAATGTCTGAAAAAGCATTGATTTATTTTGGAATCTGGCTCTTCCTTTCACAGCACCAAACAAAGGGAATGGACTATGAAAGCAATTGGCAACTTTGTTTTACAGTTTAGTGCTTCCTTCAATCGCACTACAGAAATTGCATAGAAAAGTGGGCAGCAATGCAGTCAATCTATTCCTCATTTAACCTGTGTCCTCAGTCTTACATGTATTCCACCTCTTCTCTGTGCATACAAAGTATGTGTTTGTTTGAAGCACTTCATTTTTGTGCAATGCATAATCTATTTACTTTCTACTAAAATACGCTGCCCACGTACAAGATGTACGAACCCTAGTTGCAGGTGCAAGCAGGCTGGTCTGAGAAACCAGGCCATTTGCGAACACAAAATAGCTTTTTCTGATGTATTAAATCGAAGGTACATGAAAGGGGTGTTTGGTTGTACCTTCAAATACCAAATTGTAGTGGTATGCAGAAATGTTTTTTCACCGTAATTTGGCCCAAAACAATCATACTTCACCACCATATCAGTGATTGTGGTAATCAATCCACAAAGATAAGTAGTCTCGTAAAAACCTCTTCCCCTTTGAGAGTGTTTCAAAACAAACATTTTAATTACAGAAATTGGTCCTATGGACCACTGCCTATTCAAATAAAATAAGAATTAAACATATACATTTTGTTTTTTAAATGATCCTGTTTTCCTTTAATTAATAATATTAAGAACTACTTCTCCTTTTCCACAGTTTCAAGCTCGTACTTTGTGGCCCAACTGAGCTTGAGCCTCTCACTCTTTCATGATGTACTGATATATTGTCATTCTGATCTTTGAAAACAGTTGGGGATATAGCTCAGTGGTAGAGCATTTGACTGCAGATCAAGAGGTCCCTGGTTCAAATCCGGGTGTCCCCTAAACCTATTTTGGTTTTGGTGTTTGTAGCTGGGATCTTTCATAATGTCCCTATGGATCACCATTGACAGAGTCAGTGTTCAGTTGGATCTTATACTTTATTAGCATTACAGTGTCACTGCTCAAAACCTGGGAATAAATGCATTTTTACACAGGGCGTGGGAACTTTCTGAAACATCATTGATTTATTTTGGAATCCGGCTCTTCCTTTCACAGCTTCAAGCAAAGAGAATCACTATGAAAACAATTGAAAACTTTGTTCTACAGTTTGGTGCTTCCTTGTAGCGCACTAAAGAAATGGCATAGTATACTCGGCAGCGCTGCAGTCAATCTATTTCTCATTTAACCTGTGTCCTCAGTCTTACATATATTCCTCCTCTCCTCTGTGCATACAAAATATGTGTTTGTTTAAAGCACTTCATTCTTGTGCAACGTAGAAACTATTTAATTTCTCCTTAAAACCTCTGCCTACGTGCAAAATGTATGAACCCTCGTTGCAGATGAAAAAAGGCTGGCTCGAAGACTCAGGCCATTTTCGAACACAAAATGGCCTTTTCTGATATATTAAATTGATGGTACTTGAAAGGGACGTTTGGGTGTACCTTCCAAATACCAAATTGCAGTGGTATGTAGAAATGTTTTTGGTCCATCATTTGGCCCAAAACAATCATACTTCACCACCATCTCGGTGATTGTGGTAACCAATCCGCGAAAGGATAAGGCGTCCCGTAAAAACCTCTTCCCCTATGAGAATGTTTCAAAACAAGCATTTTATGTACAGGCATTGGTCCTATGGACCACTGCCTGTTCAAATAAAATAACAATGAAACATATAAATATTTTTTTTAAACGATCCCGTTTTCCTTCAATAAATAATATTAAGAACTACTTCTCCTGTTCCACAGTTTCAAGCTTGTACTTTCCGGCCCAACTGAGCATGATGCTCACACTCTTTCATGAGGTACTGATATATTTTCATTCCGACTCGCATAAACAGGTGGGGATATAGCTCAGTGGTAGAGCATTTGACTGCAGATCAAGAGGTCCCTGGTTCAAATCCAGGTGTTCCCTTGGCCTGTTTTGGTTCTTGTGTTTGTAGCTGGGACTTTTCATAAAACCCCTTTGGATCATCATTGACAGAGTCAGTGTTCGCTTGGATCTTACACTTTAATAGCATTACAATGTCACTGCTCAAAACCTGAGAGTAAATGCATTTTTATACAGGGCTCGGTATTTCGTATGGGAAATGTCTGAAAAAGCATTGATTTATTTTGGAATCTGGCTCTTCCTTTCACAGCACCAAACAAAGGGAATGGACTATGAAAGCAATTGACAACTTTGTTTTACAGTTTGGTGCTTCCTTCGATCGCACTACAGAAATTTCATAGAAAAGTGGGCAGAAATGCAGTCAATCTATTCCTCATTTAACCTGTGTCCTCAGTCTTACATGTATTCCACCTCTTCTCTGCGCATACAAAGTATGTGTTTGTTTGAAGCACTTCATTTTTGCGCAATGCATAATCTGTTTACTTTCTACTAAAAAACGCTGCCCACGTACAAGATGTATGAACCCTAGTTGCAGGTGCAAGCAGGCTGGTCTGAGAAACCAGGCCATTTGCGAACACAAAATTGCTTTTTCTGATGTATTAAATCGAAGGTACATGAAATGGGTGTTTGGTTGTACCTTCAAATACCAAATTGTAGTGGTATGTAGAAATGTTTTTTCACCGTAATTTGGCCCAAAACAATCATACTTCACCACCATATCAGTGATTGTGGTAATCATTCCACAAAGATAAGTAGTCTCGTAAAAACCTGTTCCTCTTTGAGAATGTTTCAAAACAAACATTTTAATTACAGATATTGGTCCTATGGACCACTGCCTATTCAAATAAAATAACAATTAAACATATACATTTTGTTTTTTAAATGATCCTGTTTTCCTTTAATTAATAATATTAAGAACTACTTCTCCTTTTCCACAGTTTCAAGCTCGTACTTTGTGGCCCAACTGAGCTTGAGCCTCTCACTCTTTCATGATGTACTGTTATATTGTCATTCTGATATTTGAAAACAGTTGGGGTTATAGCTCAGTGGTAGAGCATTTGACTGCAGATCAAGAGGTCCCTGGTTCAAATCCGGGTGTCCCCTAAACCTATTTTGGTTCTGGTGTTTGTAGCTAGGTTCTTTCATAAAGTCCCTTTGGATCACCATTGACAGAGTCAGTGTTCAGTTGGATCTTATACTTTATTAGCATTACAGTGTCACTGCTCAAAACCTGGGAATAAATGCATTTTTACACAGGGCGTGGGAACTTTCTGAAACATCATTGATTTATTTTGGAATCCGGCTCTTCCTTTCACAGCTTCAAACAAAGAGAATGACTATGAAAACAATTGAAAACTTTGTTATACAGTTTGGTGCTTCCTTGTAGCGCACTAAAGAAATGGCATAGTATACTCGGCAGCGCTGCAGTCAATCTATTTCTCATTTAACATGTGTCCTCAGTCTTACATATATTCCTCCTCTCCTCTGTGCATACAAAATATGTGTTTGTTTAAAGCACTTCATTCTTGTGCAACGTAGAAACTATTTAATTTCTCCTTAAAACCTCTGCCTACGTGCAAAATGTATGAACCCTCGTTGCAGATGAAAAAAGGCTGGCTCGAAGACTCAGGTCATTTTCGAACACAAAATGGCCTTTTCTGATATATTAAATTGATGGTACTTGAAAGGGACGTTTGGGTGTACCTTCCAAATACCAAATTGCAGTGGTATGTAGAAATGTTTTTGGTCCATCATTTGGCCCAAAACAATCATACTTCACCACCATCTCGGTGATTGTGGTAACCAATCCGCGAAAGGATAAGGCGTCCCGTAAAAACCTCTTCCCCTTTGAGAATGTTTCAAAACAAGCATTTTATGTACATGCATTGGTCCTATGGACCACTGCCTATTCAAATAAAATAACAATGAAACATATACATATTTTTTTTAAACGATCCCGTTTTCCTTCAATAAATAATATTAAGAACTACTTCTCCTGTTCCACAGTTTCAAGCTTGTAATTTCCGGCCCAACTGAGCATGATGCTCACACTCTTTCATGAGGTACTGATATATTTTCATTCCGACTCTCACAAACATGTGGGGATATAGCTCAGTGGTAGAGCATTTGACTGCAGATCAAGAGGTCCCTGGTTCAAATCCAGGTGTCCCCTATGCCTGTTTTGGTTCTTGTGTTTGTAGCTGGGACTTTTCATAAACCCCTTTGGATCATCATTGACAGAGTCAGTGTTCGCTTGGATCTTACACTTTAACAGCATTACAATGTCACTGCTCAAAATCTGAGAGTAAATGAATTTTTATACAGGGCTCGGTATTCCGTATGGGAAATGTCTGAAAAAGCATTGATTTATTTTGGAATCTGGCTCTTCCTTTCACAGCACCAAACAAAGGGAATGGACTATGAAAGCAATTGGCAACTTTGTTTTACAGTTTAGTGCTTCCTTCAATCACACTACAGAAATTGCATAGAAAAGTGGGCAGCAATGCAGTCAATCTATTCCTCATTTAACCTGTGTCCTCAGTCTTACATGTATTCCACCTCTTCTCTGTGCATGCAAAGTATGTGTTTGTTTGAAGCACTTCATTTTTGTGCAATGCATAATCTATTTACTTTCTACTAAAATACGCTGCCCACGTACAAGATGTACGAACCCTAGTTGCAGGTGCAAGCAGGCTGGTCTGAGAAACCAGGCCATTTGCGAACACAAAATAGCTTTTTCTGATGTATTAAATCGAAGGTACATGAAAGGGGTGTTTGGTTGTACCTTGAAATACCAAATTGTAGTGGTATGCAGAAATGTTTTTTCACCGTAATTTGGCCCAAAACAATCATACTTCACCACCATATCAGTGATTGTGGTAATCAATCCACAAAGATAAGTAGTCTCGTAAAAACCTCTTCCCCTTTGAGAATGTTTCAAAACAAACATTTTAATTACAGATATTGGTCCTATGGACCACTGCCTATTCAAATAAAATAACAATTAAACATATACATTTTGTTTTTTAAATGATCCTGTTTTCCTTTAATTAATAATATTAAGAACTACTTCTCCTTTTCCACAGTTTCAAGCTCGTACTTTGTGGCCCAACTGAGCTTGAGCCTCTCACTCTTTCATGATGTACTGATATATTGTCATTCTGATCTTTGAAAACAGTTGGGGATATAGCTCAGTGGTAGAGCATTTGACTGCAGATCAAGAGGTCCCTGGTTCAAATCCGGGTGTCCCCTAAACCTATTTTGGTTTTGTTGTTTGTAGCTGGGATCTTTCATAAAGTCCCTATGGATCACCATTGACAGAGTCAGTGTTCAGTTGGATCTTATACTTTATTAGCATTACAGTGTCACTGCTCAAAACCTGGGAATAAATGCATTTTTACACAGGGCGTGGGAACTTTCTGAAACATCATTGATTTATTTTGGAATCCGGCTCTTCCTTTCACAGCTTCAAGCAAAGAGAATCACTATGAAAACAATTGAAAACTTTGTTATACAGTTTGGTGCTTCCTTGTAGCGCACTAAAGAAATGGCATAGTATACTCGGCAGCGCTGCAGTCAATCTATTTCTCATTTAACCTGTGTCCTCAGTCTTACATATATTCCTCCTCTCCTCTGTGCATACAAAATATGTGTTTGTTTAAAGCACTTCATTCTTGTGCAACGTAGAAACTATTTAATTTCTCCTTAAAACCTCTGCCTACGTGCAAAATGTATGAACCCTCGTTGCAGATGAAAAAAGGCTGGCTCGAAGACTCAGGCCATTTTCGAACACAAAATGGCCTTTTCTGATATATTAAATTGATGGTACTTGAAAGGGACGTTTGGGTGTACCTTCCAAATACCAAATTGCAGTGGTATGTAGAAATGTTTTTGGTCCATCATTTGGCCCAAAACAATCATACTTCACCACCATCTCGGTGATTGTGGTAACCAATCCGCGAAAGGATAAGGCGTCCCGTAAAAACCTCTTCCCCTATGAGAATGTTTCAAAACAAGCATTTTATGTACAGGCATTGGTCCTATGGACCACTGCCTGTTCAAATAAAATAACAATGAAACATATAAATATTTTTTTTAAACGATCCCGTTTTCCTTCAATAAATAATATTAAGAACTACTTCTCCTGTTCCACAGTTTCAAGCTTGTACTTTCCGGCCCAACTGAGCATGATGCTCACACTCTTTCATGAGGTACTGATATATTTTCATTCCGACTCTCATAAACAGGTGGGGATATAGCTCAGTGGTAGAGCATTTGACTGCAGATCAAGAGGTCCCTGGTTCAAATCCAGGTGTTCCCTTGGCCTGTTTTGGTTCTTGTGTTTGTAGCTGGGACTTTTCATAAAACCCCTTTGGATCATCATTGACAGAGTCAGTGTTCGCTTGGATCTTACACTTTAATAGCATTACAATGTCACTGCTCAAAACCTGAGAGTAAATGCATTTTTATACAGGGCTCGGTATTTCGTATGGGAAATGTCTGAAAAAGCATTGATTTATTTTGGAATCTGGCTCTTCCTTTCACAGCACCAAACAAAGGGAATGGACTATGAAAGCAATTGACAACTTTGTTTTACAGTTTGGTGCTTCCTTCGATCGCACTACAGAAATTTCATAGAAAAGTGGGCAGAAATGCAGTCAATCTATTCCTCATTTAACCTGTGTCCTCAGTCTTACATGTATTCCACCTCTTCTCTGCGCATACAAAGTATGTGTTTGTTTGAAGCACTTCATTTTTGCGCAATGCATAATCTGTTTACTTTCTACTAAAAAACGCTGCCCACGTACAAGATGTATGAACCCTAGTTGCAGGTGCAAGCAGGCTGGTCTGAGAAACCAGGCCATTTGCGAACACAAAATTGCTTTTTCTGATGTATTAAATCGAAGGTACATGAAATGGGTGTTTGGTTGTACCTTCAAATACCAAATTGTAGTGGTATGTAGAAATGTTTTTTCACCGTAATTTGGCCCAAAACAATCATACTTCACCACCATATCAGTGATTGTGGTAATCATTCCACAAAGATAAGTAGTCTCGTAAAAACCTGTTCCTCTTTGAGAATGTTTCAAAACAAACATTTTAATTACAGATATTGGTCCTATGGACCACTGCCTATTCAAATAAAATAACAATTAAACATATACATTTTGTTTTTTAAATGATCCTGTTTTCCTTTAATTAATAATATTAAGAACTACTTCTCCTTTTCCACAGTTTCAAGCTCGTACTTTGTGGCCCAACTGAGCTTGAGCCTCTCACTCTTTCATGATGTACTGTTATATTGTCATTCTGATATTTGAAAACAGTTGGGGATATAGCTCAGTGGTAGAGCATTTGACTGCAGATCAAGAGGTCCCTGGTTCAAATCCGGGTGTCCCCTAAACCTATTTTGGTTCTGGTGTTTGTAGCTAGGTTCTTTCATAAAGTCCCTTTGGATCACCATTGACAGAGTCAGTGTTCAGTTGGATCTTATACTTTATTAGCATTACAGTGTCACTGCTCAAAACCTGGGAATAAATGCATTTTTACACAGGGCGTGGGAACTTTCTGAAACATCATTGATTTATTTTGGAATCCGGCTCTTCCTTTCACAGCTTCAAACAAAGAGAATGACTATGAAAACAATTGAAAACTTTGTTATACAGTTTGGTGCTTCCTTGTAGCGCACTAAAGAAATGGCATAGTATACTCGGCAGCGCTGCAGTCAATCTATTTCTCATTTAACATGTGTCCTCAGTCTTACATATATTCCTCCTCTCCTCTGTGCATACAAAATATGTGTTTGTTTAAAGCACTTCATTCTTGTGCAACGTAGAAACTATTTAATTTCTCCTTAAAACCTCTGCCTACGTGCAAAATGTATGAACCCTCGTTGCAGATGAAAAAAGGCTGGCTCGAAGACTCAGGTCATTTTCGAACACAAAATGGCCTTTTCTGATATATTAAATTGATGGTACTTGAAAGGGACGTTTGGGTGTACCTTCCAAATACCAAATTGCAGTGGTATGTAGAAATGTTTTTGGTCCATCATTTGGCCCAAAACAATCATACTTCACCACCATCTCGGTGATTGTGGTAACCAATCCGCGAAAGGATAAGGCGTCCCGTAAAAACCTCTTCCCCTTTGAGAATGTTTCAAAACAAGCATTTTATGTACATGCATTGGTCCTATGGACCACTGCCTATTCAAATAAAATAACAATGAAACATATACATATTTTTTTTAAACGATCCCGTTTTCCTTCAATAAATAATATTAAGAACTACTTCTCCTGTTCCACAGTTTCAAGCTTGTAATTTCCGGCCCAACTGAGCATGATGCTCACACTCTTTCATGAGGTACTGATATATTTTCATTCCGACTCTCACAAACAGGTGGGGATATAGCTCAGTGGTAGAGCATTTGACTGCAGCTCAAGAGGTCCCTGGTTCAAATCCAGGTGTCTCCTATACCTGTTTTGGTTCTTGTGTTTGTAGCTGGGACTTTTCATAAACCCCTTTGGATCATCATTGACAGAGTCAGTGTTCGCTTGGATCTTACACTTTAACAGCATTACAATGTCACTGCTCAAAACCTGAGAGTAAATGAATTTTTATACAGGGCTCGGTATTCCGTATGGGAAATGTCTGAAAAAGCATTGATTTATTTTGGAATCTGGCTCTTCCTTTCACAGCACCAAACAAAGGGAATGGACTATGAAAGCAATTGGCAACTTTGTTTTACAGTTTAGTGCTTCCTTCAATCACACTACAGAAATTGCATAGAAAAGTGGGCAGCAATGCAGTCAATCTATTCCTCATTTAACCTGTGTCCTCAGTCTTACATGTATTCCACCTCTTCTCTGTGCATGCAAAGTATGTGTTTGTTTGAAGCACTTCATTTTTGTGCAATGCATAATCTATTTACTTTCTACTAAAATACGCTGCCCACGTACAAGATGTACGAACCCTAGTTGCAGGTGCAAGCAGGCTGGTCTGAGAAACCAGGCCATTTGCGAACACAAAATAGCTTTTTCTGATGTATTAAATCGAAGGTACATGAAAGGGGTGTTTGGTTGTACCTTGAAATACCAAATTGTAGTGGTATGCAGAAATGTTTTTTCACCGTAATTTGGCCCAAAACAATCATACTTCACCACCATATCAGTGATTGTGGTAATCAATCCACAAAGATAAGTAGTCTCGTAAAAACCTCTTCCCCTTTGAGAATGTTTCAAAACAAACATTTTAATTACAGATATTGGTCCTATGGACCACTGCCTATTCAAATAAAATAACAATTAAACATATACATTTTGTTTTTTAAATGATCCTGTTTTCCTTTAATTAATAATATTAAGAACTACTTCTCCTTTTCCACAGTTTCAAGCTCGTACTTTGTGGCCCAACTGAGCTTGAGCCTCTCACTCTTTCATGATGTACTGATATATTGTCATTCTGATCTTTGAAAACAGTTGGGGATATAGCTCAGTGGTAGAGCATTTGACTGCAGATCAAGAGGTCCCTGGTTCAAATCCGGGTGTCCCCTAAACCTATTTTGGTTTTGTTGTTTGTAGCTGGGATCTTTCATAAAGTCCCTATGGATCACCATTGACAGAGTCAGTGTTCAGTTGGATCTTATACTTTATTAGCATTACAGTGTCACTGCTCAAAACCTGGGAATAAATGCATTTTTACACAGGGCGTGGGAACTTTCTGAAACATCATTGATTTATTTTGGAATCCGGCTCTTCCTTTCACAGCTTCAAGCAAAGAGAATCACTATGAAAACAATTGAAAACTTTGTTATACAGTTTGGTGCTTCCTTGTAGCGCACTAAAGAAATGGCATAGTATACTCGGCAGCGCTGCAGTCAATCTATTTATCATTTAACCTGTGTCCTCAGTCTTACATATATTCCTCCTCTCCTCTGTGCATACAAAATATGTGTTTGTTTAAAGCACTTCATTCTTGTGCAACGTAGAAACTATTTAATTTCTCCTTAAAACCTCTGCCTACGTGCAAAATGGATGAACCCTCGTTGCAGATGAAAAAAGGCTGGCTCGAAGACTCAGGCCATTTTCGAACACAAAATGGCCTTTTCTGATATATTAAATTGATGGTACTTGAAAGGGACGTTTGGGTGTACCTTCCAAATACCAAATTGCAGTGGTATGTAGAAATGTTTTTCGTCCATCATTTGGCCCAAAACAATCATACTTCACCACCATCTCGGTGATTGTGGTAACCAATCCGCGAAAGGATAAGGCGTCCCGTAAAAACCTCTTCCCCTTTGAGAATGTTTCAAAACAAGCATTTTATGTACAGGCATTGGTCCTGTTCAAATAAAATAACAATGAAACATATAAATATTCTTTTTAAACGATCCCGTTTTCCTTCAATAAATAATATTAAGAACTACTTCTCCTGTTCCACAGTTTCAAGCTTGTACTTTCTGGCCCAACTGAGCATGATGCTCACACTCTTTCATGAGGTACTGATATATTTTCATTCCGACTTTCACAAACAGGTGGGGATATAGCTCAGTGGAAGAGCATTTGACTGCAGATCAAGAGGTCCCTGGTTCAAATCCAGGTGTCCCCTTGGCCTGTTTTGGTTCTTGTGTTTGTAGCTGGGACTTTTCATAAAACCCCTTTGGATAATCATTGACAGAGTCAGTGTTCGCTTGGATCTTACACTTTAACAGCATTACAATGTCACTGCTCAAAACCTGAGAGTAAATGCATTTTTATACAGGGCTCGGTATTCCGTATGGGAAATGTCTGAAAAAGCATTGATTTATTTTGGAATCTGGCTCTTCTTTTCACAGCACCAAACAAAGGGAATGGACTATGAAAGCAATTGGCAACTTTGTTTTACAGTTTAGTGCTTCCTTCAATCGCACTACAGAAATTGCATAGAAAAGTGGGCAGCAATGCAGTCAATCTATTCCTCATTTAACCGGTGTCCTCAGTCTTACATGTATTCCACCTCTTCTCTGTGCATACAAAGTATGTGTCTGTTTGAAGCACTTCATTTTTGTGCAATGCATAATCTATTTACTTTCTACTAAAATACGCTGCCCACGTACAAGATGTACGAACCCTAGTTGCAGGTGCAAGCAGGCTGGTCTGAGAAACCAGGCCATTTGCGAACACAAAATAGCTTTTTCTGATGTATTAAATCGAAGGTACATGCAAGGGGTGTTTGGTTGTACCTTCAAATACCAAATTGTAGTGGTATGCAGAAATGCTTTTTTCACCGTAATTTGGCCCAAAACAATCAAACTTCACCACCATATCAGTGATTGTGGTAATCAATCCACAAAGATAAGTAGTCTCGTAAAAACCTCTTCCCCTTTGAGAATGTTTCAAAACAAACATTTTAATTACAGATATTGGTCCTATGGACCACTGCCTATTCAAATAAAATAACAATTAAACATATACATTTTGTTTTTTAAATGATCCTGTTTTCCTTTAATTAATAATATTAAGAACTACTTCTCCTTTTCCACAGTTTCAAGCTCGTACTTTGTGGCCCAACTGAGCTTGAGCCTCTCACTCTTTCATGATGTACTGATATATTGTCATTCTGATCTTTGAAAACAGTTGGGGATATAGCTCAGTGGTAGAGCATTTGACTGCAGATCAAGAGGTCCCTGGTTCAAATCCGGGTGTCCCCTAAACCTATTTTGGTTTTGGTGTTTGTAGCTGGGATCTTTCATAAAGTCCCTATGGATCACCATTGACAGAGTCAGTGTTCAGTTGGATCTTATACTTTATTAGCATTACAGTGTCACTGCTCAAAACCTGGGAATAAATGCATTTTTACACAGGGCGTGGGAACTTTCTGAAACATCATTGATTTATTTTGGAATCCGGCTCTTCCTTTCACAGCTTCAAGCAAAGAGAATCACTATGAAAACAATTGAAAACTTTGTTATACAGTTTGGTGCTTCCTTGTAGCGCACTAAAGAAATGGCATAGTATACTCGGCAGCGCTGCAGTCAATCTATTTCTCATTTAACCTGTGTCCTCAGTCTTACATATATTCCTCCTCTCCTCTGTGCATACAAAATATGTGTTTGTTTAAAGCATTCATTCTTGTGCAACGTAGAAACTATTTAATTTCTCCTTAAAACCTCTGCCTACGTGCAAAATGTATGAACCCTCGTTGCAGATGAAAAAAGGCTGGCTCGAAGACTCAGGCCATTTTCGAACACAAAATGGCCTTTTCTGATATATTAAATTGATGGTACTTGAAAGGGACGTTTGGGTGTACCTTCCAAATACCAAATTGCAGTGGTATGTAGAAATGTTTTTCGTCCATCATTTGGCCCAAAACAATCATACTTCACCACCATCTCGGTGATTGTGGTAACCAATCCGCGAAAGGATAAGGCGTCCCGTAAAAACCTCTTTCCCTTTGAGAATGTTTCAAAACAAGCATTTTATGTACAAGCATTGGTCCTATGGACCACTGCCTGTTCAAATAAAATAACAATGAAACATATAAATATTTTTTTTAAACGATCCCGTTTTCCTTCAATAAATAATATTAAGAACTACTTCTCCTGTTCCACAGTTTCAAGCTTGTACTTTCCGGCCCAACTGAGCATGATGCTCACACTCTTTCATGAGGTACTGATATATTTTCATTCCGATTCTCACAAACAGGTGGGGATATAGCTCAGAGGTAGAGCATTTGACTGCAGATCAAGAGGTCCCTGGTTCAAATCCAGGTGTCCCCTTGGCCTGTTTTGGTTCTTGTGTTTGTAGCTGGGACTTTTCATAAAACCCCTTTGGATCATCATTGACAGAGTCAGTGTTCGCTTGGATCTTACACTTTAACAGCATTACAATGTCACTGCTCAAAACCTGAGAGTAAATGCATTTTTATACAGGGCTCGGTATTCCGTATGGGAAATGTCTGAAAAAGCATTGATTTATTTTGGAATCTGGCTCTTCCTTTCACAGCACCAAACAAAGGGAATGGACTATGAAAGCAATTGGCAACTTTGTTTTACAGTTTAGTGCTTCCTTCAATCGCACTACAGAAATTGCATAGAAAAGTGGGCAGCAATGCAGTCAATCTATTCCTCATTTAACCTGTGTCCTCAGTCTTACATGTATTCCACCTCTTCTCTGTGCATGCAAAGTATGTGTTTGTTTGAAGCACTTCATTTTTGTGCAATGCATAATCTATTTACTTTCTACTAAAATACGCTGCCCACGTACAAGATGTACGAACCCTAGTTGCAGGTGCAAGCAGGCTGGTCTGAGAAACCAGGCCATTTGCGAACACAAAATAGCTTTTTCTGATGTATTAAATCGAAGGTACATGAAAGGGGTGTTTGGTTGTACCTTGAAATACCAAATTGTAGTGGTATGCAGAAATGTTTTTTCACCGTAATTTGGCCCAAAACAATCATACTTCACCACCATATCAGTGATTGTGGTAATCAATCCACAAAGATAAGTAGTCTCGTAAAAACCTCTTCCCCTTTGAGAATGTTTCAAAACAAACATTTTAATTACAGATATTGGTCCTATGGACCACTGCCTATTCAAATAAAATAACAATTAAACATATACATTTTGTTTTTTAAATGATCCTGTTTTCCTTTAATTAATAATAATAAGAACTACTTCTCCTTTTCCACAGTTTCAAGCTCGTACTTTGTGGCCCAACTGAGCTTGAGCCTCTCACTCTTTCATGATGTACTGATATATTGTCATTCTGATCTTTGAAAACAGTTGGGGATATAGCTCAGTGGTAGAGCATTTGACTGCAGATCAAGAGGTCCCTGGTTCAAATCCGGGTGTCCCCTAAACCTATTTTGGTTTTGTTGTTTGTAGCTGGGATCTTTCATAAAGTCCCTATGGATCACCATTGACAGAGTCAGTGTTCAGTTGGATCTTATACTTTATTAGCATTACAGTGTCACTGCTCAAAACCTGGGAATAAATGCATTTTTACACAGGGCGTGGGAACTTTCTGAAACATCATTGATTTATTTTGGAATCCGGCTCTTCCTTTCACAGCTTCAAGCAAAGAGAATCACTATGAAAACAATTGAAAACTTTGTTATACAGTTTGGTGCTTCCTTGTAGCGCACTAAAGAAATGGCATAGTATACTCGGCAGCGCTGCAGTCAATCTATTTCTCATTTAACCTGTGTCCTCAGTCTTACATATATTCCTCCTCTCCTCTGTGCATACAAAATATGTGTTTGTTTAAAGCACTTCATTCTTGTGCAACGTAGAAACTATTTAATTTCTCCTTAAAACCTCTGCCTACGTGCAAAATGTATGAACCCTCGTTGCAGATGAAAAAAGGCTGGCTCGAAGACTCAGGCCATATTCGAACACAAAATGGCCTTTTCTGATATATTAAATTGATGGTACTTGAAAGGGACGTTTGGGTGTACCTTCCAAATACCAAATTGCAGTGGTATGTAGAAATGTTTTTCGTCCATCATTTGGCCCAAAACAATCATACTTCACCACCATCTCGGTGATTGTGGTAACCAATCCGCGAAAGGATAAGGCGTCCCGTAAAAACCTCTTCCCCTTTGAGAATGTTTCAAAACAAGCATTTTATGTACAGGCATTGGTCCTGTTCAAATAAAATAACAATGAAACATATAAATATTCTTTTTAAACGATCCCGTTTTCCTTCAATAAATAATATTAAGAACTACTTCTCCTGTTCCACAGTTTCAAGCTTGTACTTTCTGGCCCAACTGAGCATGATGCTCACACTCTTTCATGAGGTACTGATATATTTTCATTCCGACTCTCACAAACAGGTGGGGATATAGCTCAGTGGTAGAGCATTTGACTGCAGATCAAGAGGTCCCTGGTTCAAATCCAGGTGTCCCCTTGGCCTGTTTTGGTTCTTGTGTTTGTAGCTGGAACTTTTCATAAAACCCCTTTGGATCATCATTGACAGAGTCAGTGTTCGCTTGGATCTTACACTTTAATAGCATTACAATGTCACTGCTCAAAACCTGAGAGTAAATGCATTTTTATACAGGGCTCGGTATTTCGTATGGGAAATGTCTGAAAAAGCATTGATTTATTTTGGAATCTGGCTCTTCCTTTCACAGCACCAAACAAAGGGAATGGACTATGAAAGCAATTGACAACTTTGTTTTACAGTTTGGTGCTTCCTTCGATCGCACTACAGAAATTGCATAGAAAAGTGGGCAGAAATGCAGTCAATCTATTCCTCATTTAACCTGTGTCCTCAGTCTTACATGTATTCCACCTCTTCTCTGTGCATACAAAGTATGTGTTTGTTTGAAGCACTTCATTTTTGTGCAATGCATAATCTATTTACTTTCTACTAAAAAACGCTGCCCACGTACAAGATGTATGAACCCTAGTTGCAGGTGCAAGCAGGCTGGTCTGAGAAACCAGGCCATTTGCGAACACAAAATTGCTTTTTCTGATGTATTAAATCGAAGGTACATGAAATGGGTGTTTGGTTGTACCTTCAAATACCAAATTGTAGTGGTATGTAGAAATGTTTTTTCACCGTAATTTGGCCCAAAACAATCATACTTCACCACCATATCAGTGATTGTGGTAATCATTCCACAAAGATAAGTAGTCTCGTAAAAACCTGTTCCTCTTTGAGAATGTTTCAAAACAAACATTTTAATTACAGATATTGGTCCTATGGAACACTGCCTATTCAAATAAAATAACAATTAAACATATACATTTTGTTTTTTAAATGATCCTGTTTTCCTTTAATTAATAATATTAAGAACTACTTCTCCTTTTCCACAGTTTCAAGCTCGTACTTTGTGGCCCAACTGAGCTTGAGCCTCTCACTCTTTCATGATGTACTGTTATATTGTCATTCTGATCTTTGAAAACAGTTGGGGATATAGCTCAGTGGTAGAGCATTTGACTGCAGATCAAGAGGTCCCAGGTTCAAATCCGGGTGTCCCCTAAACCTATTTTGGTTCTGGTGTTTGTAGCTAGGATCTTTCATAAAGTCCCTTTGGATCACCATTGACAGAGTCAGTGTTCAGTTGGATCTTATACTTTATTAGCATTACAGTGTCACTGCTCAAAACCTGGGAATAAATGCATTTTTACACAGGGCGTGGGAACTTTCTGAAACATCATTGATTTATTTTGGAATCCGGCTCTTCCTTTCACAGCTTCAAACAAAGAGAATGACTATGAAAACAATTGAAAACTTTGTTATACAGTTTGGTGCTTCCTTGTAGCGCACTAAAGAAATGGCATAGTATACTCGGCAGCGCTGCAGTCAATCTATTTCTCATTTAACATGTGTCCTCAGTCTTACATATATTCCTCCTCTCCTCTGTGCATACAAAATATGTGTTTGTTTAAAGCACTTCATTCTTGTGCAACGTAGAAACTATTTAATTTCTCCTTAAAAGCTCTGCCTTCGTGCAAAATGTATGAACCCTCGTTGCAGATGAAAAAAGGCTGGCTCGAAGACTCAGGCCATTTTCGAACACAAAATGGCCTTTTCTGATATATTAAATTGATGGTACTTGAAAGGGACGTTTGGGTGTACCTTCCAAATACCAAATTGCAGTGGTATGTAGAAATGTTTTTCGTCCATCATTTGGCCCAAAACAATCATACTTCACCACCATCTCGGTGATTGTGGTAACCAATCCGCGAAAGGATAAGGCGTCCCGTAAAAACCTCTTTCTCTTTGAGTATGTTTCAAAACAAGCATTTTATGTACAGGCATTGGTCCTATGGACCACTGCCTGTTCAAATAAAATAACAATGAAACATATAAATATTTTTTTTAAACGATCCCGTTTTCCTTCAATAAATAATATTAAGAACTACTTCTCCTGTTCCACAGTTTCAAGCTTGTACTTTCCGGCCCAACTGAGCATGATGCTCACACTCTTTCATGAGGTACTGATATATTTTCATTCCGACTTTCACAAACAGGTGGGGATATAGCTCAGTGGAAGAGCATTTGACTGCAGATCAAGAGGTCCCTGGTTCAAATCCAGGTGTCCCCTTGGCCTGTTTTGGTTCTTGTGTTTGTAGCTGGGACTTTTCATAAAACCCCTTTGGATAATCATTGACAGAGTCAGTGTTCGCTTGGATCTTACACTTTAACAGCATTACAATGTCACTGCTCAAAACCTGAGAGTAAATGCATTTTTATACAGGGCTCGGTATTCCGTATGGGAAATGTCTGAAAAAGCATTGATTTATTTTGGAATCTGGCTCTTCTTTTCACAGCACCAAACAAAGGGAATGGACTATGAAAGCAATTGGTAACTTTGTTTTACAGTTTAGTGCTTCCTTCAATCGCACTACAGAAATTGCATAGAAAAGTTGGCAGCAATGCAGTCAATCTATTCCTCATTTAACCGGTGTCCTCAGTCTTACATGTATTCCACCTCTTCTCTGTGCATACAAAGTATGTGTCTGTTTGAAGCACTTCATTTTTGTGCAATGCATAATCTATTTACTTTCTACTAAAATACGCTGCCCACGTACAAGATGTACGAACCCTAGTTGCAGGTGCAAGCAGGCTGGTCTGAGAAACCAGGCCATTTGCGAACACAAAATAGCTTTTTCTGATGTATTAAATCGAAGGTACATGCAAGGGGTGTTTGGTTGTACCTTCAAATACCAAATTGTAGTGGTATGCAGAAATGCTTTTTTCACCGTAATTTGGCCCAAAACAATCATACTTCACCACCATATCAGTGATTGTGGTAATCAATCCACAAAGATAAGTAGTCTCGTAAAAACCTCTTCCCCTTTGAGAATGTTTCAAAACAAACATTTTAATTACAGATATTGGTCCTATGGACCACTGCCTATTCAAATAAAATAACAATTAAACATATACATTTTGTTTTTTAAATGATCCTGTTTTCCTTTAATTAATAATATTAAGAACTACTTCTCCTTTTCCACAGTTTCAAGCTCGTACTTTGTGGCCCAACTGAGCTTGAGCCTCTCACTCTTTCATGATGTACTGATATATTGTCATTCTGATCTTTGAAAACAGTTGGGGATATAGCTCAGTGGTAGAGCATTTGACTGCAGATCAAGAGGTCCCTGGTTCAAATCCGGGTGTCCCCTAAACCTATTTTGGTTTTGGTGTTTGTAGCTGGGATCTTTCATAAAGTCCCTATGGATCACCATTGACAGAGTCAGTGTTCAGTTGGATCTTATACTTTATTAGCATTACAGTGTCACTGCTCAAAACCTGGGAATAAATGCATTTTTACACAGGGCGTGGGAACTTTCTGAAACATCATTGATTTATTTTGGAATCCGGCTCTTCCTTTCACAGCTTCAAGCAAAGAGAATCACTATGAAAACAATTGAAAACTTTGTTATACAGTTTGGTGCTTCCTTGTAGCGCACTAAAGAAATGGCATAGTATACTCGGCAGCGCTGCAGTCAATCTATTTCTCATTTAACCTGTGTCCTCAGTCTTACATATATTCCTCCTCTCCTCTGTGCATACAAAATATGTGTTTGTTTAAAGCATTCATTCTTGTGCAACGTAGAAACTATTTAATTTCTCCTTAAAACCTCTGCCTACGTGCAAAATGTATGAACCCTCGTTGCAGATGAAAAAAGGCTGGCTCGAAGACTCAGGCCATTTTCGAACACAAAATGGCCTTTTCTGATATATTAAATTGATGGTACTTGAAAGGGACGTTTGGGTGTACCTTCCAAATACCAAATTGCAGTGGTATGTAGAAATGTTTTTCGTCCATCATTTGGCCCAAAACAATCATACTTCACCACCATCTCGGTGATTGTGGTAACCAATCCGCGAAAGGATAAGGCGTCCCGTAAAAACCTCTTTCCCTTTGAGAATGTTTCAAAACAAGCATTTTATGTACAAGCATTGGTCCTATGGACCACTGCCTGTTCAAATAAAATAACAATGAAACATATAAATATTTTTTTTAAACGATCCCGTTTTCCTTCAATAAATAATATTAAGAACTACTTCTCCTGTTCCACAGTTTCAAGCTTGTACTTTCCGGCCCAACTGAGCATGATGCTCACACTCTTTCATGAGGTACTGATATATTTTCATTCCGATTCTCACAAACAGGTGGGGATATAGCTCAGAGGTAGAGCATTTGACTGCAGATCAAGAGGTCCCTGGTTCAAATCCAGGTGTCCCCTTGGCCTGTTTTGGTTCTTGTGTTTGTAGCTGGGACTTTTCATAAAACCCCTTTGGATCATCATTGACAGAGTCAGTGTTCGCTTGGATCTTACACTTTAACAGCATTACAATGTCACTGCTCAAAACCTGAGAGTAAATGCATTTTTATACAGGGCTCGGTATTCCGTATGGGAAATGTCTGAAAAAGCATTGATTTATTTTGGAATCTGGCTCTTCCTTTCACAGCACCAAACAAAGGGAATGGACTATGAAAGCAATTGGCAACTTTGTTTTACAGTTTAGTGCTTCCTTCAATCGCACTACAGAAATTGCATAGAAAAGTGGGCAGCAATGCAGTCAATCTATTCCTCATTTAACCTGTGTCCTCAGTCTTACATGTATTCCACCTCTTCTCTGTGCATACAAAGTATGTGTTTGTTTGAAGCACTTCATTTTTGTGCAATGCATAATCTATTTACTTTCTACTAAAATACGCTGCCCACGTACAAGATGTACGAACCCTAGTTGCAGGTGCAAGCAGGCTGGTCTGAGAAACCAGGCCATTTGCGAACACAAAATAGCTTTTTCTGATGTATTAAATCGAAGGTACATGAAAGGGGTGTTTGGTTGTACCTTCAAATACCAAATTGTAGTGGTATGCAGAAATGTTTTTTCACCGTAATTTGGCCCAAAACAATCATACTTCACCACCATATCAGTGATTGTGGTAATCAATCCACAAAGATAAGTAGTCTCGTAAAAACCTCTTCCCCTTTGAGAATGTTTCAAAACAAACATTTTAATTAGAGATATTGGTCCTATGGACCACTGCCTATTCAAATAAAATAACAATTAAACATATACATTTTGTTTTTTAAATGATCCTGTTTTCCTTTAATTAATAATATTAAGAACTACTTCTCCTTTTCCACAGTTTCAAGCTCGTACTTTGTGGCCCAACTGAGCTTGAGCCTCTCACTCTTTCATGATGTACTGATATATTGTCATTCTGATCTTTGAAAACAGTTGGGGATATAGCTCAGTGGTGGAGCATTTGACTTCAGATCAAGAGGTCCCTGGTTCAAATCCGGGTGTCCCCTAAACCTATTTTGGTTTTGGTGTTTGTAGCTGGGATCTTTCATAAAGTCCCTATGGATCACCATTGACAGAGTCAGTGTTCAGTTGGATCTTATACTTTATTAGCATTACAGTGTCACTGCTCAAAACCTGGGAATAAATGCATTTTTACACAGGGCGTGGGAACTTTCTGAAACATCATTGATTTATTTTGGAATCCGGCTCTTCCTTTCACAGCTTCAAACAAAGAGAATGACTATGAAAACAATTGAAAACTTTGTTATACAGTTTGGTGCTTCCTTGTAGCGCACTAAAGAAATGGCATAGTATACTCGGCAGCGCTGCAGTCAATCTATTTCTCATTTAACATGTGTCCTCAGTCTTACATATATTCCTCCTCTCCTCTGTGCATACAAAATATGTGTTTGTTTAAAGCACTTCATTCTTGTGCAACGTAGAAACTATTTAATTTCTCCTTAAAACCTCTGCCTTCGTGCAAAATGTATGAACCCTCGTTGCAGATGAAAAAAGGCTGGCTCGAAGACTCAGGCCATTTTCGAACACAAAATGGCCTTTTCTGATATATTAAATTGATGGTACTTGAAAGGGACGTTTGGGTGTACCTTCCAAATACCAAATTGCAGTGGTATGTAGAAATGTTTTTCGTCCATCATTTGGCCCAAAACAATCATACTTCACCACCATCTCGGTGATTGTGGTAACCAATCCGCGAAAGGATAAGGCGTCCCGTAAAAACCTCTTCCCCTTTGAGAATGTTTCAAAACAAGCATTTTATGTACAGGCATTGGTCCTATGGACCACTGCCTGTTCAAATAAAATAACAATGAAACATATAAATATTTTTTTTAAACGATCCCGTTTTCCTTCAATAAATAATATTAAGAACTACTTCTCCTGTTCCACAGTTTCAAGCTTGTACTTTCCGGCCCAACTGAGCATGATGCTCACACTCTTTCATGAGGTACTGATATATTTTCATTCCGACTCTCACAAACAGGTGGGGATATAGCTCAGTGGTAGAGCATTTGACTGCAGATCAAGAGGTCCCTGGTTCAAATCCAGGTGTCCCCTTGGCCTGTTTTGGTTCTTGTGTTTGTAGCTGGAACTTTTCATAAAACCCCTTTGGATCATCATTGACAGAGTCAGTGTTCGCTTGGATCTTACACTTTAATAGCATTACAATGTCACTGCTCAAAACCTGAGAGTAAATGCATTTTTATACAGGGCTCGGTATTTCGTATGGGAAATGTCTGAAAAAGCATTGATTTATTTTGGAATCTGGCTCTTCCTTTCACAGCACCAAACAAAGGGAATGGACTATGAAAGCAATTGGCAACTTTGTTTTACAGTTTAGTGCTTCCTTCAATCGCACTACAGAAATTGCATAGAAAAGTGGGCAGCAATGCAGTCAATCTATTCCTCATTTAACCTGTGTCCTCAGTCTTACATGCATTCCACCTCTTCTCTGTGCATACAAAGTATGTGTTTGTTTGAAGCACTTCATTTTTGTGCAATGCATAATCTATTTACTTTCTACTAAAATACGCTGCCCACGTACAAGATGTACGAACCCTAGTTGCAGGTGCAAGCAGGCTGGTCTGAGAAACCAGGCCATTTGCGAACACAAAATAGCTTTTTCTGATGTATTAAATCGAAGGTACATGCAAGGGGTGTTTGGTTGTACCTTCAAATACTAAATTGTAGTGGTATGCAGAAATGTTTTTTCACCGTAATTTGGCCCAAAACAATCATACTTCACCACCATATCAGTGATTGTGGTAATCAATCCACAAAGATAAGTAGTCTCGTAAAAACCTCTTCCCCTTTGAGAATGTTTCAAAACAAACATTTTAATTACAGATATTGGTCCTATGGACCACTGCCTATTCAAATAAAATAACAATTAAACATATACATTTTGTTTTTTAAATGATCCTGTTTTCCTTTAATTAATAATATTAAGAACTACTTCTCCTTTTCCACAGTTTCAAGCTCGTACTTTGTGGCCCAACTGAGCTTGAGCCTCTCACTCTTTCATGATGTACTGATATATTGTCATTCTGATCTTTGAAAACAGTTGGGGATATAGCTCAGTGGTAGAGCATTTGACTGCAGATCAAGAGGTCCCTGGTTCAAATCCGGGTGTCCCCTAAACCTATTTTGGTTTTGGTGTTTGTAGCTGGGATCTTTCATAAAGTCCCTATGGATCACCATTGACAGAGTCAGTGTTCAGTTGGATCTTATACTTTATTAGCATTACAGTGTCACTGCTCAAAACCTGGGAATAAATGCATTTTTACACAGGGCGTGGGAACTTTCTGAAACATCATTGATTTATTTTGGAATCCGGCTCTTCCTTTCACAGCTTCAAGCAAAGAGAATCACTATGAAAACAATTGAAAACTTTGTTATACAGTTTGGTGCTTCCTTGTAGCGCACTAAAGAAATGGCATAGTATACTCGGCAGCGCTGCAGTCAATCTATTTCTCATTTAACCTGTGTCCTCAGTCTTACATATATTCCTCCTCTCCTCTGTGCATACAAAATATGTGTTTGTTTAAAGCACTTCATTCTTGTGCAACGTAGAAACTATTTAATTTCTCCTTAAAACCTCTGCCTACGTGCAAAATGTATGAACCCTCGTTGCAGATGAAAAAAGGCTGGCTCGAAGACTCAGGCCATTTTCGAACACAAAATGGCCTTTTCTGATATATTAAATTGATGGTACTTGAAAGGGACGTTTGGGTGTACCTTCCAAATACCAAATTGCAGTGGTATGTAGAAATGTTTTTCGTCCATCATTTGGCCCAAAACAACCATACTTCACCACCATCTCGGTGATTGTGGTAACCAATCCGCGAAAGGATAAGGCGTCCCGTAAAAACCTCTTCCCCTTTGAGAATGTTTCAAAACAAGCATTTTATGTACAGGCATTGGTCCTTTGGACCACTGCCTGTTCAAATAAAATAACAATGAAACATATAAATATTTTTTTTAAACGATCCCGTTTTCCTTCAATAAATAATATTAAGAACTACTTCTCCTGTTCCACAGTTTCAAGCTTGTACTTTCCGGCCCAACTGAGCATGATGCTCACACTCTTTCATGAGGTACTGATATATTTTCATTCCGACTCTCACAAACAGGTGGGGATATAGCTCAGTGGTAGAGCATTTGACTGCAGATCAAGAGGTCCTTGGTTCAAATTCAGGTGTCCCCTTGGCCTGTTTTGGTTCTTGTGTTTGTAGCTGGGACTTTTCATAAAACCCCTTTGGATCATCATTGACAGAGTCAGTGTTCGCTTGGATCTTACACTTTAACAGCATTACAATGTCACTGCTCAAAACCTGAGAGTAAATGCATTTTTATACAGGGCTCGGTATTCCGTATGGGAAATGTCTGAAAAAGCATTGATTTATTTTGGAATCTGGCTCTTCCTTTCACAGCACCAAACAAAGGGAATGGACTATGAAAGCAATTGGCAACTTTGTTTTACAGTTTAGTGCTTCCTTCAATCGCACTACAGAAATTGCATAGAAAAGTGGGCAGCAATGCATTCAATCTATTCCTCATTTAACCGGTGTCCTCAGTCTTACATGTATTCCACCTCTTCTCTGTGCATACAAAGTATGTGTTTGTTTGAAGCACTTCATTTTTGTGCAATGCATAATCTCTTTACTTTCTACTAAAATACGCTGCCCACGTACAAGATGTACGAACCCTAGTCGCAGGTGCAAGCAGGCTGGTCTGAGAAACCAGGCCATTTGCGAACACAAAATAGCTTTTTCTGATGTATTAAATCGAAGGTACATGCAAGGGGTGTTTGGTTGTACCTTCAAATACCAAATTGTAGTGGTATGCAGAAATGTTTTTTCACCGTAATTTGGCCCAAAACAATCATACTTCACCACCATATCAGTGATTGTGGTAATCAATCCACAAAGATAAGTAGTCTCGTAAAAACCTCTTCCCCTTTGAGAATGTTTCAAAACAAACATTTTAATTACAGATATTGGTCCTATGGACCACTGCCTATTCAAATAAAATAACAATTAAACATATACATTTTGTTTTTTAAATGATCCTGTTTTCCTTTAATTAATAATATTAAGAACTACTTCTCCTTTTCCACAGTTTCAAGCTCGTACTTTGTGGCCCAACTGAGCTTGAGCCTCTCACTCTTTCATGATGTACTGATATATTGTCATTCTGATCTTTGAAAACAGTTGGGGATATAGCTCAGTGGTAGAGCATTTGACTGCAGATTAAGAGGTCCCTGGTTCAAATCCGGGTGTCCCCTAAACCTATTTTGGTTTTGGTGTTTGTAGCTGGGATCTTTCTTAAAGTCCCTATGGATCACCGTTGACAGAGTCAGTGTTCAGTTGGATCTTATACTTTATTAGCATTACAGTGTCACTGCTCAAAACCTGGGAATAAATGCATTTTTACACAGGGCGTGGGAACTTTCTGAAACATCATTGATTTATTTTGGAATCCGGCTCTTCCTTTCACAGCTTCAAGCAAAGAGAATCACTATGAAAACAATTGAAAACTTTGTTATACAGTTTGGTGCTTCCTTGTAGCGCACTAAAGAAATGGCATAGTATACTCGGCAGCGCTGCAGTCAATCTATTTCTCATTTAACCTGTGTCCTCAGTCTTACATATATTCCTCCTCTCCTCTGTGCATACAAAATATGTGTTTGTTTAAAGCATTCATTCTTGTGCAACGTAGAAACTATTTAATTTCTCCTTAAAACCTCTGCCTACGTGCAAAATGTATGAACCCTCGTTGCAGATGAAAAAAGGCTGGCTCGAAGACTCAGGCCATTTTCGAACACAAAATGGCCTTTTCTGATATATTAAATTGATGGTACTTGAAAGGGACGTTTGGGTGTACCTTCCAAATACCAAATTGCAGTGGTATGTAGAAATGTTTTTCGTCCATCATTTGGCCTAAAACAATCATACTTCACCACCATCTCGGTGATTGTGGTAACCAATCCGCGAAAGGATAAGGCGTCCCGTAAAAACCTCTTTCCCTTTGAGAATGTTTCAAAACAAGCATTTTATGTACAGGCATTGGTCCTATGGACCACTGCCTGTTCAAATAAAATAACAATGGAACATATAAATATATTTTTTAAACGATCCCGTTTTCCTTCAATAAATAATATTAAGAACTACTTCTCCTGTTCCACAGTTTCAAGCTTGTACTTTCCGGCCCAACTGAGCATGATGCTCACACTCTTTCATGAGGTACTGATATATTTTCATTCCGATTCTCACAAACAGGTGGGGATATAGCTCAGTGGTAGAGCATTTGACTGCAGATCAAGAGGTCCCTGGTTCAAATCCTGTTTTGGTTCTTGTGTTTGTAGCTGGGACTTTTCATAAAACCCCTTTGGATCATCATTGACAGAGTCAGTGTTCGCTTGGATCTTACACTTTAATAGCATTACAATGTCACTGCTCAAAACCTGAGAGTAAATGCATTTTTATACAGGGCTCGGTATTTCGTATGGGAAATGTCTGAAAAAGCATTGATTTATTTTGGAATCTGGCTCTTCCTTTCACAGCACCAAACAAAGGGAATGGACTATGAAAGCAATTGACAACTTTGTTTTACAGTTTGGTGCTTCCTTCGATCGCACTACAGAAATTGCATAGAAAAGTGGGCAGAAATGCAGTCAATCTATTCCTCATTTAACCTGTGTCCTCAGTCTTACATGTATTCCACCTCTTCTCTGTGCATACAAAGTATGTGTTTGTTTGAAGCACTTCATTTTTGTGCAATGCATAATCTATTTACTTTCTACTAAAAAACGCTGCCCACGTACAAGATGTATGAACCCTAGTTGCAGGTGCAAGCAGGCTGGTCTGGGAAACCAGGCCATTTGCGAACACAAAATTGCTTTTTCTGATGTATTAAATCGAAGGTACATGAAATGGGAGTTTGGTTGTACCTTCAAATACCAAATTGTAGTGGTATGTAGAAATGTTTTTTCACCGTAATTTGGCCCAAAACAATCATACTTCACCACCATATCAGTGATTGTGGTAATCATTCCACAAAGATAAGTAGTCTCGTAAAAACCTGTTCCTCTTTGAGAATATTTCAAAACAAACATTTTAATTAGAGATATTGGTCCTATGGACCACTGCCTCTTCAAATAAAATAACAATTAAACATATACATTTTGTTTTTTAAATTATCCTGTTTTCCTTTAATTAATAATATTAAGAACTACTTCTCCTTTTCCACAGTTTCAAGCTCGTACTTTGTTGCCCAACTGAGCTTGAGCCTCTCACTCTTTCATGGTGTACTGTTATATTGTCATTCTGATCTTTGAAAACGGTTGGGGATATAGCTCAGTGGTAGAGCATTTGACTGCAGATCAAGAGGTCCCTGGTTCAAATCCGGGTGTCCCCTAAACCTATTTTGGTTCTGGTGTTTGTAGCTAGGATCTTTCATAAAGTCCCTTTGGATCACCATTGACAGAGTCAGTGTTCAGTTGGATCTTATACTTTATTAGCATTACAGTGTCACTGCTCAAAACCTGGGAATAAATGCATTTTTACACAGGGCGTGGGAACTTTCTGAAACATCATTGATTTATTTTGGAATCCGGCTCTTCCTTTCACAGCTTCAAACAAAGAGAATGACTATGAAAACAATTGAAAACTTTGTTATACAGTTTGGTGCTTCCTTGTAGCGCACTAAAGAAATGGCATAGTATACTCGGCAGCGCTGCAGTCAATCTATTTCTCATTTAACATGTGTCCTCAGTCTTACATATATTCCTCCTCTCCTCTGTGCATACAAAATATGTGTTTGTTTAAAGCACTTCATTCTTGTGCAACGTAGAAACTATTTAATTTCTCCTTAAAACCTCTGCCTTCGTGCAAAATGTATGAACCCTCGTTGCAGATGAAAAAAGGCTGGCTCGAAGACTCAGGCCATTTTCGAACACAAAATGGCCTTTTCTGATATATTAAATTGATGGTACTTGAAAGGGACGTTTGGGTGTACCTTCCAAATACCAAATTGCAGTGGTATGTAGAAATGTTTTTCGTCCATCATTTGGCCCAAAACAATCATACTTCCCCACCATCTCGGTGATTGTGGTAACCAATCCGCGAAAGGATAAGGCGTCCCGTAAAAACCTCTTCCCCTTTGAGAATGTTTCAAAACAAGCATTTTATGTACAGGCATTGGTCCTATGGACCACTGCCTGTTCAAATAACATAACAATGAAACATATAAATATTTTTTTTAAACGATCCCGTTTTCCTTCAATAAATAATATTAAGAACTACTTCTCCTGTTCCACAGTTTCAAGCTTGTACTTTCCGGCCCAACTGAGCATGATGCTCACACTCTTTCATGAGGTACTGATATATTTTCATTCCGACTCTCACAAACAGGTGGGGATATAGCTCAGTGGTAGAGCATTTGACTGCAGATCAAGAGTTCCCTGGTTCAAATCCAGGTGTCCCCTTAGCCTGTTTTGGTTCTTGTGTTTGTAGCTGGGACTTTTCATAAAACCCCTTTGGATCATCATTGACAGAGTCAGTGTTCGCTTGGATCTTACACTTTAACAGCATTACAATGTCACTGCTCAAAACCTGAGAGTAAATGCATTTTTATACAGGGCTCGGTATTCCGTATGGGAAATGTCTGAAAAAGCATTGATTTATTTTGGAATCTGGCTCTTCCTTTCACAGCACCAAACAAAGGGAATGGACTATGAAAGCAATTGGCAACTTTGTTTTACAGTTTAGTGCTTCCTTCAATCGCACTACAGAAATTGCATAGAAAAGTGGGCAGCAATGCAGTCAATCTGTTCCTCATTTAACCGGTGTCCTCAGTCTTACATGTATTCCACCTCTTCTCTGTGCATACAAAGTATGTGTTTGTTTGAAGCACTTCATTTTTGTGCAATGCATAATCTATTTACTTTCTACTAAAATACGCTGCCCACGTACAAGATGTACGAACCCTAGTTGCAGGTGCAAGCAGGCTGGTCTGAGAAACCAGGCCATTTGCGAACACAAAATAGCTTTTTCTGATGTATTAAATCGAAGGTACATGCAAGGGGTGTTTGGTTGTACCTTCAAATACCAAATTGTAGTGGTATGCAGAAATGTTTTTTCACCGTAATTTGGCCCAAAACAATCATACTTCACCACCATATCAGTGATTGTGGTAATCAATCCACAAAGATAAGTAGTCTCGTAAAAACCTCTTCCCCTTTGAGAATGTTTCAAAACAAACATTTTAATTACAGATATTGGTCCTATGGACCACTGCCTATTCAAATAAAATAACAATTAAACATATACATTTTGTTTTTTAAATGATCCTGTTTTCCTTTAATTAATAATATTAAGAACTACTTCTCCTTTTCCACAGTTTCAAGCTCGTACTTTGTGGCCCAACTGAGCTTGAGCCTCTCACTCTTTCATGATGTACTGATATATTGTCATTCTGATCTTTGAAAACAGTTGGGGATATAGCTCAGTGGTAGAGCATTTGACTGCAGATCAAGAGGTCCCTGGTTCAAATCCGGGTGTCTCCTAAACCTATTTTGGTTTTGGTGTTTGTAGCTGGGATCTTTCATAAAGTCCCTATGGATCACCATTGACAGAGTCAGTGTTCAGTTGGATCTTATACTTTATTAGCATTACAGTGTCACTGCTCAAAACCTGGGAATAAATGCATTTTTACACAGGGCGTGGGAACTTTCTGAAACATCATTGATTTATTTTGGAATCCGGCTCTTCCTTTCACAGCTTCAAGCAAAGAGAATCACTATGAAAACAATTGAAAACTTTGTTATACAGTTTGGTGCTTCCTTGTAGCGCACTAAAGAAATGGCATAGTATACTCGGCAGCGCTGCAGTCAATCTATTTCTCATTTAACCTGTGTCCTCAGTCTTACATATATTACTCCTCTCCTCTGTGCATACAAAATATGTGTTTGTTTAAAGCATTCATTCTTGTGCAACGTAGAAACTATTTAATTTCTCCTTAAAACCTCTGCCTACGTGCAAAATGTATGAACCCTCGTTGCAGATGAAAAAAGGCTGGCTCGAAGACTCAGGCCATTTTCGAACACAAAATGGCCTTTTCTGATATATTAAATTGATGGTACTTGAAAGGGACGTTTGGGTGTACCTTCCAAATACCAAATTGCAGTGGTATGTAGAAATGTTTTTCGTCCATCATTTGGCCCAAAACAATCATACTTCACCACCATCTCGGTGATTGTGGTAACCAATCCGCGAAAGGATAAGGCGTCCCGTAAAAACCTCTTTCCCTTTGAGAATGTTTCAAAACAAGCATTTTATGTACAGGCATTGGTCCTATGGACCACTGCCTGTTCAAATAAAATAACAATGAAACATATAAATATTTTTTTTAAACGATCCAGTTTTCCTTCAATAAATAATATTAAGAACTACTTCTCCTGTTCCACAGTTTCAAGTTGGACTTTCCGGCCCAACTGAGCATGATGCTCACACTCTTTCATGAGGTACTGATATATTTTCATTCCGATTCTCACAAACAGGTGGGGATATAGCTCAGTGGTAGAGCATTTGACTGCAGATCAAGAGGTCCCTGGTTCAAATCCTGTTTTGGTTCTTGTGTTTGTAGCTCGGACTTTTCATAAAACCCCTTTGGATCATCATTGACAGAGTCAGTGTTCGCTTGGATCTTACACTTTAATAGCATTACAATGTCACTGCTCAAAACCTGAGAGTAAATGCATTTTTATACAGGGCTCGGTATTTCGTATGGGAAATGTCTGAAAAAGCATTGATTTATTTTGGAATCTGGCTCTTCCTTTCACAGCACCAAACAAAGGGAATGGACTATGAAAGCAATTGACAACTTTGTTTTACAGTTTGGTGCTTCCTTCGATCGCACTACAGAAATTGCATAGAAAAGTGGGCAGAAATGCAGTCAATCTATTCCTCATTTAACCTGTGTCCTCAGTCTTACATGTATTCCACCTCTTCTCTGTGCATACAAAGTATGTGTTTGTTTGAAGCACTTCATTTTTGTGCAATGCATAATCTATTTACTTTCTACTAAAAAACGCTGCCCACGTACAAGATGTATGAACCCTAGTTGCAGGTGCAAGCAGGCTGGTCTGAGAAACCAGGCCATTTGCGAACACAAAATTGCTTTTTCTGATGTATTAAATCGAAGGTACATGAAATGGGAGTTTGGTTGTACCTTCAAATACCAAATTGTAGTGGTATGTAGAAATGTTTTTTCACCGTAATTTGGCCCAAAACAATCATACTTCACCACCATATCAGTGATTGTGGTAATCATTCCACAAAGATAAGTAGTCTCGTAAAAACCTGTTCCTCTTTGAGAATGTTTCAAAACAAACATTTTAATTAGGGATATTGGTCCTATGGACCACTGCCTATTCAAATAAAATAACAATTAAACATATACATTTTGTTTTTTAAATGATCCTGTTTTCCTTTAATTAATAATATTAAGAACTACTTCTCCTTTTCCACAGTTTCAAGCTCGTACTTTGTGGCCCAACTGAGCTTGAGCCTCTCACTCTTTCATGATGTACTGTTATATTGTCATTCTGACCTTTGAAAACAGTTGGGGATATAGCTCAGTGGTAGAGCATTTGACTGCAGATCAAGAGGTCCCTGGTTCAAATCCAGGTGTCCCCTAAACCTATTTTGGTTCTGGTGTTTGTAGCTAGGATCTTTCATAAAGTCCCTTTGGATCACCATTGACAGAGTCAGTGTTCAGTTGGATCTTATACTTTATTAGCATTACAGTGTCACTGCTCAAAACCTGGGAATAAATGCATTTTTACACAGGGCGTGGGAACTTTCTGAAACATCATTGATTTATTTTGGAATCCGGCTCTTCCTTTCACAGCTTCAAACAAAGAGAATGACTATGAAAACAATTGAAAACTTTGTTATACAGTTTGGTGCTTCCTTGTAGCGCACTAAAGAAATGGCATAGTATACTCGGCAGCGCTGCAGTCAATCTATTTCTCATTTAACATGTGTCCTCAGTCTTACATATATTCCTCCTCTCCTCTGTGCATACAAAATATGTGTTTGTTTAAAGCACTTCATTCTTGTGCAACGTAGAAACTATTTAATTTCTCCTTAAAACCTCTGCCTTCGTGCAAAATGTATGAACCCTCGTTGCAGATGAAAAAAGCCTGGCTCGAAGACTCAGGCCATTTTCGAACACAAAATGGCCTTTTCTGATATATTAAATTGATGGTACTTGAAAGGGACGTTTGGGTGTACCTTCCAAATACCAAATTGCAGTGGTATGTAGAAATGTTTTTCGTCCATCATTTGGCCCAAAACAATCATACTTCACCACCATCTCGGTGATTGTGGTAACCAATCCGCGAAAGGATAAGGCGTCCCGTAAAAACCTCTTCCCCTTTGAGAATGTATCAAAACAAGCATTTTATGTACAGGCATTGGTCCTATGGACCACTGCCTGTTCAAATAAAATAACAATGAAACATATAAATATTTTTTTTAAACGATCCCGTTTTCCTTCAATAAATAATATTAAGAACTACTTCTCCTGTTCCACAGTTTCAAGCTTGTACTTTCCGGCCCAACTGAGCATGATGCTCACACTCTTTCATGAGGTACTGATATATTTTCATTCCGACTCTCACAAACAGGTGGGGATATAGCTCAGTGGTAGAGCATTTGACTGCAGATCAAGAGGTCCCTGGTTCAAATCCAGGTGTCCCCTTGGCCTGTTTTGGTTCTTGTGTTTGAAGCTGGGACTTTTCATAAAACCCCTTTGGATCATCATTGACAGAGTCAGTGTTCGCTTGGATCTTACACTTTAACAGCATTACAATGTCACTGCTCAAAACCTGAGAGTAAATGCATTTTTATACAGGGCTCGGTATTCCGTATGGGAAATGTCTGAAAAAGCATTGATTTATTTTGGAATCTGGCTCTTCCTTTCACAGCACCAAACAAAGGGAATGGACTATGAAAGCAATTGGCAACTTTGTTTTACAGTTTAGTGCTTCCTTCAATCGCACTACAGAAATTGCATAGAAAAGTGGGCAGCAATGCAGTCAATCTATTCCTCATTTAACCTGTGTCCTCAGTCTTACATGTATTCCACCTCTTCTCTGTGCATACAAAGTATGTGTTTGTTTGAAGCACTTCATTTTTGTGCAATGCATAATCTATTTACTTTCTACTAAAATACGCTGCCCACGTACAAGATGTACGAACCCTAGTTGCAGGTGCAAGCAGGCTGGTCTGAGAAACCAGGCCATTTGCGAACACAAAATAGCTTTTTCTGATGTATTAAATCGAAGGTACATGAAAGGGGTGTTTGGTTGTACCTTCAAATACCAAATTGTAGTGGTATGCAGAAATGTTTTTTCACCGTAATTTGGCCCAAAACAATCATACTTCACCACCATATCAGTGATTGTGGTAATCAATCCACAAAGATAAGTAGTCTCGTAAAAACCTCTTCCCCTTTGAGAATGTTTCAAAACAAACATTTTAATTACAGATATTGGTCCTATGGACCACTGCCTATTCAAATAAAATAACAATTAAACATATACATTTTGTTTTTTAAATGATCCTGTTTTCCTTTAATTAATAATATTAAGAACTACTTCTCCTTTTCCACAGTTTCAAGCTCGTACTTTGTGGCCCAACTGAGCTTGAGCCTCTCACTCTTTCATAATGTACTGATATATTGTTATTCTGATCTTTGAAAACAGTTGGGGATATAGCTCAGTGGTAGAGCATTTGACTGCAGATCAAGAGGTCCCTGGTTCAAATCCGGGTGTCCCCTAAACTTATTTTGGTTTTGGTGTTTGTAGCTGGGATCTTTCATAAAGTCCCTATGGATCACCATTGACAGAGTCAGTGTTCAGTTGGATCTTATACTTTATTAGCATTACAGTGTCACTGCTCAAAACCTGGGAATAAATGCATTTTTACACAGGGCGTGGGAACTTTCTGAAACATCATTGATTTATTTTGGAATCCGGCTCTTCCTTTCACAGCTTCAAGCAAAGAGAATCACTATGAAAACAATTGAAAACTTTGTTATACAGTTTGGTGCTTCCTTGTAGCGCACTAAAGAAATGGCATAGTATACTCTGCAGCGCTGCAGTCAATCTATTTCTCATTTAACTTGTGTCCTCAGTCTTACATATATTCCTCCTCCCCTCTGTGCATACAAAATATGTGTTTGTTTAAATCATTCATTCTTGTGCAACGTAGAAACTATTTAATTTCTCCTTAAAACCTCTGCCTACGTGCAAAAGGTATGAACCCTCGTTGCAGATGAAAAAAGGCTGGCTCGAAGACTCAGGCCATTTTCGAACACAAAATGGCCTTTTCTGATATATTAAATTGATGGTACTTGAAAGGGACGTTTGGGTGTACCTTCCAAATACCAAATTGCAGTGGTATGTAGAAATGTTTTTGGTCCATCATTTGGCCCAAAACAATCATACTTCACCACCATCTCGGTGATTGTGGTAACCAATCCGCGAAAGGATAAGGCGTCCCGTAAAAACCTCTTCCCCTTTGAGAATGTTTCAAAACAAGCATTTTATGTACAGGCATTGGTCCTATGGACCACTGCCTGTTCAAATAAAATAACAATGAAACATATAAATATTTTTTTTAAACGATCCCGTTTTCCTTCAATAAATAATATTAAGAACTACTTCTCCTGTTCCACAGTTTCAAGCTTGTACTTTCCGGCCCAACTGAGCATGATGCTCACACTCTTTCATGAGGTACTGATATATTTTCATTCCGACTCTCACACACAGGTGGGGATATAGCTCAGTGGTAGAGCATTTGACTGCAGATCAAGAGGTCCCTGGTTCAAATCCAGGTGTCCCCTTGGCCTGTTTTGGTTCTTGTGTTTGTAGCTGGGACTTTTCATAAAACCCCTTTGGATCATCATTGACAGAGTCAGTGTTCGCTTGGATCTTACACTTTAACAGCATTACAATGTCACTGCTCAAAACCTGAGAGTAAATGCATTTTTATACAGGGCTCGGTATTCCGTATGGGAAATGTCTGAAAAAGCATTGATTTATTTTGGAATCTGGCTCTTCCTTTCACAGCACCAAACAAAGGGAATGGACTATGAAAGCAATTGGCAACTTTGTTTTACAGTTTAGTGCTTCCTTCAATCGCACTACAGAAATTGCATAGAAAAGTGGGCAGCAATGCAGTCAATCTATTCCTCATTTAACCTGTGTCCTCGGTCTTACATGTATTCCACCTCTTCTCTGTGCATACAAAGTATGTGTTTGTTTGAAGCACTTCATTTTTGTGCAATGCATAATCTATTTACTTTCTACTAAAATACGCTGCCCATGTACAAGATGTACAAACCCTATTTGCAGGTGCAAGCAGGCTGGTCTGAGAAACCAGGCCATTTGCGAACACAAAATAGCTTTTTCTGATGTATTAAATCGAAGGTACATGAAAGGGGTGTTTGGTTGTACCTTCAAATACCAAATTGTAGTGGTATGCAGAAATGTTTTTTCACCGTAATGTGGCCCAAAACAATCATACTTCACCACCATATCAGTGATTGTGGTAATCAATCCACAAAGATAAGTAGTCTCGTAAAAACCTCTTCACCTTTGAGAATGTTTCAAAACAAACATTTAATTACAGATATTGGTCCTATGGACCACTGCCTATTCAAATAAAATAACAATTAAACATATACATTTTGTTTTTTAAATGATCCTGTTTTCCTTTAATTAATAATATTAAGAACTACTTCTCCTTTTCCACAGTTTCAAGCTCGTACTTTGTGGCCCAACTGAGCTTGAGCCTCTCACTCTTTCATGATATTCTGATATATTGTTATTCTGATCTTTGAAAACAGTTGGGGATATAGCTCAGTGGTAGAGCATTTGACTGCAGATCAAGAGGTCCCTGGTTCAAATCCGGGTGTCCCCTAAACCTATTTTGGTTTTGGTGTTTGTAGCTGGGATCTTTCATAAAGTCCCTATGGATCACCATTGACAGAGTCAGTGTTCAGTTGGATCTTATACTTTATTAGCATTACAGTGTCACTGCTCAAAACCTGGGAATAAATGCATTTTTACACAGGGCGTGGGAACTTTCTGAAACATCATTGATTTATTTTGGAATCCGGCTCTTCCTTTCACAGCTTCAAGCAAAGAGAATCACTATGAAAACAATTGAAAACTTTGTTATACAGTTTGGTGCTTCCTTGTAGCGCACTAAAGAAATGGCATAGTATACTCGGCAGCGCCGCAGTCAATCTATTTCTCATTTAACTTGTGTCCTCAGTCTTACATATATTCCTCCTCTCCTCTGTGCATACAAAATATGTGTTTGTTTAAAGCATTCATTCTTGTGCAACGTAGAAACTATTTAATTTCTCCTTAAAACCTCTGCCTACGTGCAAAATGTATGAACCCTCGTTGCAGATGAAAAAAGGCTGGCTCGAAGACTCAGGCCATTTTCGAACACAAAATGGCCTTTTCTGATATATTAAATTGATGGTACTTGAAAGGGACGTTTGGGTGTACCTTCCAAATACCAAATTGCAGTGGTATGTAGAAATGTTTTTCGTCCATCATTTGGCCCAAAACAATCATACTTCACCACCATCTCGGTGATTGTGGTAACCAATCCGCGAAAGGATAAGGCGTCCCGTAAAAACCTCTTCCCCTTTGAGAATGTTTCAAAACAAGCATTTTATGTACAGGCATTGGTCCTATGGACCACTGCCTGTTCAAATAAAATAACAATGAAACATGTAAATATTTTTTTTAAACAATCCCGTTTTCATTCAATAAATAATATTAAGAACTACTTCTCCTGTTCCACAGTTTCAAGCTTGTACTTTCCGGCCCAACTGAGCATGATGCTCACACTCTTTCATGAGGTACTGATATATTTTCATTCCGACTCTCACAAACAGGTGGGGATATAGCTCAGTGGTAGAGCATTTGACTGCAGATCAAGAGGTCCCTGGTTCAAATCCAGGTGTCCCCTTGGCCTGTTTTGGTTCTTGTGTTTGTAGCTGGGACTTTTCATAAAACCCCTTTGGATCATCATTGACAGAGTCAGTGTTCGCTTGGATCTTACACTTTAACAGCATTACAATGTCAACGCTCAAAACCTGAGAGTAAATGCATTTTTATACAGGGCTCGGTATTCTGTATGGGAAATGTCTGAAAAAGCATTGATTTATTTTGGAATCTGGCTCTTCCTTTCACAGCACCAAACAAAGGGAATGGACTATGAAAGCAATTGGCAACTTTGTTTTACAGTTTAGTGCTTCCTTCAATCGCACTACAGAAATTGCATAGAAAAGTGGGCAGCAATGCAGTCAATCTATTCCTCATTTAACCTGTGTCCTCAGTCTTACATGTATTCCACCTCTTCTCTGTGCATACAAAGTATGTGTTTGTTTGAAGCACTTCATTTTTGTGCAATGCATAATCTATTTACTTTCTACTAAAATACGCTGCCCACGTACAAGATGTATGAACCCTAGTTGCAGGTGCAAGCAGGCTGGTCTGAGAAACCAGGCCATTTGCGAACACAAAATTGCTTTTTCTGATGTATTAAATCGAAGGTACATGAAATGGGTGTTTGGTTGTACCTTCAAATACCAAATTGTAGTGGTATGTAGAAATGTTTTTTCACCGTAATTTGGCCCAAAACAATCATACTTCACCACCATATCAGTGATTGTGGTAATCATTCCACAAAGATAAGTAGTCTCGTAAAAACCTGTTCCTCTTTGAGAATGTTTCAAAACAAACATTTTAATTACAGATATTGGTCCTATGGACCACTGCCTATTCAAATAAAATAACAATTAAACATATACATTTTGTTTTTTAAATGATCCTGTTTTCCTTTAATTAATAATATTAAGAACTACTTCTCCTTTTCCACAGTTTCAAGCTCGTACTTTGTGGCCCAACTGAGCTTGAGCCTCTCACTCTTTCATGATGTACTGTTATATTGTCATTCTGATCTTTGAAAACAGTTGGGGATATAGCTCAGTGGTAGAGCATTTGACTGCAGATCAAGAGGTCCCTGGTTCAAATCCGGGTGTCCCCTAAACCTATTTTGGTTCTGGTGTTTGTAGCTAGGATCTTTCATAAAGTCCCTTTGGATCACCATTGACAGAGTCAGTGTTCAGTTGGATCTTATACTTTATTAGCATTACAGTGTCACTGCTCAAAACCTAGGAATAAATGCATTTTTACACAGGGCGTGGGAACTTTCTGAAACATCATTGATTTATTTTGGAATCCGGCTCTTCCTTTCACAGCTTCAAACAAAGAGAATGACTATGAAAACAATTGAAAACTTTGTTATACAGTTTGGTGCTTCCTTGTAGCGCACTAAAGAAATGGCATAGTATACTCGGCAGCGCTGCAGTCAATGTATTTCTCATTTAACATGTCTCCTCAGTCTTACATATATTCCTCCTCTCCTCTGTGCATACAAAATATGTGTTTGTTTAAAGCACTTCATTCTTGTGCAACGTAGAAACTATTTAATTTCTCCTTAAAACCTCTGCCTTCGTGCAAAATGTATGAACCCTCGTTGCAGATGAAAAAAGGCTGGCTCGAAGACTCAGGCCATTTTCGAACACAAAATGGCCTTTTCTGATATATTAAATTGATGGTACTTGAAAGGGACGTTTGGGTGTACCTTCCAAATACCAAATTGCAGTGGTATGTAGAAATGTTTTTCGTCCATCATTTGGCCCAAAACAATCATACTTCACCACCATCTCGGTGATTGTGGTAACCAATCCGCGAAAGGATAAGGCGTCCCGTAAAAACCTCTTCCCCTTTGAGAATGTTTCAAAACAAGCATTTTATGTACAGGCATTGGTCCTATGGACCACTGCCTGTTCAAATAAAATAACAATGAAACATATAAATATTTTTTTTAAACGATCCCGTTTTCCTTCAATAAATAATATTAAGAACTACTTCTCCTGTTCCACAGTTTCAAGCTTGTACTTTCCGGCCCAACTGAGCATGATGCTCACACTCTTTCATGAGGTACTGATATATTTTCATTCCGACTCTCACAAACAGGTGGGGATATAGCTCAGTGGTAGAGCATTTGACTGCAGATCAAGAGGTCCCTGGTTCAAATCCAGGTGTCCCCTTGGCCTGTTTTGGTTCTTGTGTTTGTAGCTGGGACTTTTCATAAAACCCCTTTGGATCATCATTGACAGAGTCAGTGTTCGCTTGGATCTTACACTTTAACAGCATTACAATGTCACTGCTCAAAACCTGAGAGTAAATGCATTTTTATACAGGGCTCGGTATTCCGTATGGGAAATGTCTGAAAAAGCATTGATTTATTTTGGAATCTGGCTCTTCCTTTCACAGCACCAAACAAAGGGAATGGACTATGAAAGCAATTGGCAACTTTGTTTTACAGTTTAGTGCTTCCTTCAATCGCACTACAGAAATTGCATAGAAAAGTGGGCAGCAATGCAGTCAATCTATTCCTCATTTAACCTGTGTCCTCAGTCTTACATGTATTCCACCTCTTCTCTGTGCATACAAAGTATGTGTTTGTTTGAAGCACTTCATTTTTGTGCAATGCATAATCTATTTACTTTCTACTAAAATACGCTGCCCACGTACAAGATGTACGAACCCTATTTGCAGGTGCAAGCAGGCTGGTCTGAGAAACCAGGCCATTTGCAAACACAAAATAGCTTTTTCTGATGTATTAAATCGAAGGTACATGAAAGGGGTGTTTGGTTGTACCTTCAAATACCAAATTGTAGTGGTATGCAGAAATGTTTTTTCACCGTAATTTGGCCCAAAACAATCATACTTCACCACCATATCAGTGATTGTGGTAATCAATCCACAAAGATAAGTAGTCTCGTAAAAACCTCTTCCCCTTTGAGAATGTTTCAAAACAAACATTTTAATTACAGATATTGGTCCTATGGACCACTGCCTATTCAAATAAAATAACAATTAAACATATACATTTTGTTTTTTAAATGATCCTGTTTTCCTTTAATTAATAATATTAAGAACTTATTCTCCTTTTCCACAGTTTCAAGCTCGTACTTTGTGGCCCAACTGAGCTTGAGCCTCTCACTCTTTCATGATGTACTGATATATTGTCATTCTGATCTTTGAAAACAGTTGGGGATATAGCTCAGTGGTAGAGCATTTGACTGCAGATCAAGAGGTCCGTGGTTCAAATCCGGGTGTCCCCTAAACCTATTTTGGTTTTGGTGTTTGTAGCTGGGATCTTTCATAAAGTCCCTATGGATCACCATTGACAGAGTCAGTGTTCAGTTGGATCTTATACTTTATTAGCATTACAGTGTCACTTCTCAAAACCTGGGAATAAATGCATTTTTACACAGGGCGTGGGAACTTTCTGAAACATCATTGATTTATTTTGGAATCCGGCTCTTCCTTTCACAGCTTCAAGCAAAGAGAATCACTATGAAAACAATTGAAAACTTTGTTATACAGTTTGGTGCTTCCTTGTAGCGCACTAAAGAAATGGCATAGTATACTCGGCAGCGCTGCAGTCAATCTATTTCTCATTTAACCTGTGTCCTCAGTCTTACATATATTCCTCCTCTCCTCTGTGCATACAAAATATGTGTTTGTTTAAAGCACTTCATTCTTGTGCAACGTAGAAACTATTTAATTTCTCCTTAAAACCTCTGCCTACGTGCAAAATGTATGAACCCTCGTTGCAGATGAAAAAAGGCTGGCTCGAAGACTCAGGCCATTTTCGAACACAAAATGGCCTTTTCTGATATATTAAATTGATGGTACTTGAAAGGGACGTTTGGGTGTACCTTCCAAATACCAAATTGCAGTGGTATGTAGAAATGTTTTTCGTCCATCATTTGGCCCAAAACAATCCTACTTCACCACCATCTCGGTGATTGTGGTAACCAATCCGCGAAAGGATAAGGCGTCCCGTAAAAACCTCTTCCCCTTTGAGAATGTTTCAAAACAAGCATTTTATGTACAGGCATTGGTCCTATGGACCACTGCCTGTTCAAATAAAATAACAATGAAACATATAAATATTTTTTTTAAACGATCCCGTTTTCCTTCAATAAATAATATTAAGAACTACTTCTCCTGTTCCACAGTTTCAAGCTTGTACTTTCCGGCCCAACTGAGCATGATGCTCACACTCTTTCATGAGGTACTGATATATTTTCATTCCGACTCTCACAAACAGGTGGGGATATAGCTCAGTGGTAGAGCATTTGACTGCAGATCAAGAGGTCCCTGGTTCAAATCCAGGTGTCCCCTTGGCCTGTTTTGGTTCTTGTGTTTGTAGCTGGGACTTTTCATAAAACCCCTTTGGATCATCATTGACAGAGTCAGTGTTCGCTTGGATCTTACACTTTAACAGCATTACAATGTCACTGCTCAAAACCTGAGAGTAAATGCATTTTTATACAGGGCTCGGTATTCCGTATGGGAAATGTCTGAAAAAGCATTGATTTATTTTGGAATCTGGCTCTTCCTTTCACAGCACCAAACAAAGGGAATGGACTATGAAAGCAATTGGCAACTTTGTTTTACAGTTTAGTGCTTCCTTCAATCGCACTACAGAAATTGCATAGAAAAGTGGGCAGCAATGCAGTCAATCTATTCCTCATTTAACCTGTGTCCTCAGTCTTACATGTATTCCACCTCTTCTCTGTGCATACAAAGTATGTGTTTGTTTGAAGCACTTCATTTTTGTGCAATGCATAATCTATTTACTTTCTACTAAAATACGCTGCCCACGTACAAGATGTACGAACCCTATTTGCAGGTGCAAGCAGGCTGGTCTGAGAAACCAGGCCATTTGCGAACACAAAATAGCTTTTTCTGATGTATTAAATCGAAGGTACATGAAAGGGGTGTTTGGTTGTACCTTCAAATACCAAATTGTAGTGGTATGCAGAAATGTTTTTTCACCGTAATTTGGCCCAAAACAATCATACTTCACCACCATATCAGTGATTGTGGTAATCAATCCACAAAGATAAGTAGTCTCGTAAAAACCTCTTCCCCTTTGAGAATGTTTCAAAACAAACATTTTAATTAGAGATATTGGTCCTATGGACCACTGCCTATTCAAATAAAATAACAATTAAACATATACATTTTGTTTTTTAAATGATCCTGTTTTCCTTTAATTAATAATATTAAGAACTACTTCTCCTTTTCCACAGTTTCAAGCTCGTACTTTGTGGCCCAACTGAGCTTGAGCCTCTCACTCTTTCATGATGTACTGATATATTGTCATTCTGATCTTTGAAAACAGTTGGGGATATAGCTCAGTGGTAGAGCATTTGACTGCAGATCAAGAGGTCCCTGGTTCAAATCCGGGTGTCCCCTAAACCTATTTTGGTTTTGGTGTTTGTAGCTGGGATCTTTCATAAAGTCCCTATGGATCACCATTGACAGAGTCAGTGTTCAGTTGGATCTTATACTTTATTAGCATTACAGTGTCACTGCTCAAAACCTGGGAATAAATGCATTTTTACACAGGGCGTGGGAACTTTCTGAAACATCATTGATTTATTTTGGAATCCGGCTCTTCCTTTCACAGCTTCAAGCAAAGAGAATCACTATGAAAACAATTGAAAACTTTGTTATACAGTTTGGTGCTTCCTTGTAGCGCACTAAAGAAATGGCATAGTATACTCGGCAGCGCTGCAGTCAATCTATTTCTCATTTAACCTGTGTCCTCAGTCTTACATATATTCCTCCTCTCCTCTGTGCATACAAAATATGTGTTTGTTTAAAGCACTTCATTCTTGTGCAACGTAGAAACTATTTAATTTCTCCTTAAAACCTCTGCCTACGTGCAAAATGTATGAACCCTCGTTGCAGATGAAAAAAGGCTGGCTCGAAGACTCAGGCCATTTTCGAACACAAAATGGCCTTTTCTGATATATTAAATTGATGGTACTTGAAAGGGACGTTTGGGTGTACCTTCCAAATACCAAATTGCAGTGGTATGTAGAAATGTTTTTCGTCCATCATTTGGCCCAAAACAATCCTACTTCACCACCATCTCGGTGATTGTGGTAACCAATCCGCGAAAGGATAAGGCGTCCCGTAAAAACCTCTTCCCCTTTGAGAATGTTTCAAAACAAGCATTTTATGTACAGGCATTGGTCCTATGGACCACTGCCTGTTCAAATAAAATAACAATGAAACATATAAATATTTTTTTTAAACGATCCCGTTTTCCTTCAATAAATAATATTAAGAACTACTTCTCCTGTTCCACAGTTTCAAGCTTGTACTTTCCGGCCCAACTGAGCATGATGCTCACACTCTTTCATGAGGTACTGATATATTTTCATTCCGACTCTCACAAACAGGTGGGGATATAGCTCAGTGGTAGAGCATTTGACTGCAGATCAAGAGGTCCCTGGTTCAAATCCAGGTGTCCCCTTGGCCTGTTTTGGTTCTTGTGTTTGTAGCTGGGACTTTTCATAAAACCCCTTTGGATCATCATTGACAGAGTCAGTGTTCGCTTGGATCTTACACTTTAACAGCATTACAATGTCACTGCTCAAAACCTGAGAGTAAATGCATTTTTATACAGGGCTCGGTATTCCGTATGGGAAATGTCTGAAAAAGCATTGATTTATTTTGGAATCTGGCTCTTCCTTTCACAGCACTAAACAAAGGGAATGGACTATGAAAGCAATTGGCAACTTTGTTTTACAGTTTAGTGCTTCCTTCAATCGCACTACAGAAATTGCATAGAAAAGTGGGCAGCAATGCAGTCAATCTATTCCTCATTTAACCTGTGTCCTCAGTCTTACATGTATTCCACCTCTTCTCTGTGCATACAAAGTATGTGTTTGTTTGAAGCACTTCATTTTTGTGCAATGCATAATCTATTTACTTTCTACTAAAATACGCTGCCCACGTACAAGATGTATGAACCCTAGTTGCAGTTACAAGCAGGCTGGTCTGAGAAACCAGGCCATTTGCGAATACAAAATTGCTTTTTCTGATGTATTAAATCGAAGGTACATGAAATGGGTGTTTGGTTGTACCTTCAAATACCAAATTGTAGTGGTATGTAGAAATGTTTTTTCACCGTAATTTGGCCCAAAACAATCATACTTCACCACCATATCAGTGATTGTGGTAATCATTCCACAAAGATAAGTAGTCTCGTAAAAACCTGTTCCTCTTTGAGAATGTTTCAAAACAAACATTTTAATTACAGATATTGGTCCTATGGACCACTGCCTATTCAAATAAAATAACAATTAAACATATACATTTTGTTTTTTAAATGATCCTGTTTTCCTTTAATTAATAATATTAAGAACTACTTCTCCTTTTCCACAGTTTCAAGCTCGTACTTTGTGGCCCAACTGAGCTTGAGCCTCTCACTCTTTCATGATGTACTGATATATTGTCATTCTGATCTTTGAAAACAGTTGGGGATATAGCTCAGTGGTAGAGCATTTGACTGCAGATCAAGAGGTCCCTGGTTCAAATCCGGGTGTCCCCTAAACCTATTTTGGTTTTGGTGTTTGTAGCTGGGATCTTTCATAAAGTCCCTATGGATCACCATTGACAGAGTCAGTGTTCAGTTGGATCTTATACTTTATTAGCATTACAGTGTCACTGCTCAAAACCTGGGAATAAATGCATTTTTACACAGGGCGTGGGAACTTTCTGAAACATCATTGATTTATTTTGGAATCCGGCTCTTCCTTTCACAGCTTCAAACAAAGAGAATCACTATGAAAACAATTGAAAACTTTGTTATACAGTTTGGTGCTTCCTTGTAGCGCACTAAAGAAATGGCATAGTATACTCGGCAGCGCTGCAGTCAATCTATTTCTCATTTAACCTGTGTCCTCAGTCTTACATATATTCCTCCTCTCCTCTGTGCATACAAAATATGTGTTTGTTTAAAGCACTTCATTCTTGTGCAACGTAGAAACTATTTAATTTCTCCTTAAAACCTCTGCCTACGTGCAAAATGTATGAACCCTCGTTGCAGATGAAAAAAGGCTGGCTCGAAGACTCAGGCCATTTTCGAACACAAAATGGCCTTTTCTGATATATTAAATTGATGGTACTTGAAAGGGACGTTTGGGTGTTCCTTCCAAATACCAAATTGCAGTGGTATGTAGAAATGTTTTTCGTCCATCATTTGGCCCAAAACAATCCTACTTCACCACCATCTCGGTGATTGTGGTAACCAATCCGCGAAAGGATAAGGCGTCCCGTAAAAACCTCTTCCCCTTTGAGAATGTTTCAAAACAAGCATTTTATGTACAGGCATTGGTCCTATGGACCACTGCCTGTTCAAATAAAATAACAATGAAACATATAAATATTTTTTTTAAACGATCCCGTTTTCCTTCAATAAATAATATTAAGAACTACTTCTCCTGTTCCACAGTTTCAAGCTTGTACTTTCCGGCCCAACTGAGCATGATGCTCACACTCTTTCATGAGGTACTGATATATTTTCATTCCGACTCTCACAAGCAGGTGGGGATATAGCTCAGTGGTAGAGCATTTGACTGCAGATCAAGAGGTCCCTGGTTCAAATCCAGCTGTCCCCTTGGCCTGTTTTGGTTCTTGTGTTTGTAGCTGGGACTTTTCATAAAACCCCTTTGGATCATCATTGACAGAGTCAGTGTTCGCTTGGATCTTACACTTTAACAGCATTACAATGTCACTGCTCAAAACCTGAGAGTAAATGCATTTTTATACAGGGCTCGGTATTCCGTATGGGAAATGTCTGAAAAAGCATTGATTTATTTTGGAATCTGGCTCTTCCTTTCACAGCACCAAACAAAGGGAATGGACTATGAAAGCAATTGGCAACTTTGTTTTACAGTTTAGTGCTTCCTTCAATCGCACTACAGAAATTGCATAGAAAAGTGGGCAGCAATGCAGTCAATCTATTCCTCATTTAACCTGTGTCCTCAGTCTTACATGTATTCCACCTCTTCTCTGTGCATACAAAGTATGTGTTTGTTTGAAGCACTTCATTTTTGTGCAATGCATAATCTATTTACTTTCTACTAAAATACGCTGCCCACGTACAAGATGTACGAACCATATTTGCAGGTGCAAGCAGCCTGGTCTGAGAAACCAGGCCATTTGCGAACACAAAATAGCTTTTTCTGATGTATTAAATCGAAGGTACATGAAAGGGGTGTTTGGTTGTACCTACAAATACCAAATTGTAGTGGTATGCAGAAATGTTTTTTCACCGTAATTTGGCCCAAAACAATCATACTTCACCACCATATCAGTGATTGTGGTAATCAATCCACAAAGATAAGTAGTCTCGTAAAAACCTCTTCCCCTTTGAGAATGTTTCAAAACAAACATTTTAATTACAGATATTGGTCCTATGGACCACTGCCTATTCAAATAAAATAACAATTAAACATATACATTTTGTTTTTTAAATGATCCTGTTTTCCTTTAATTAATAATATTAAGAACTTATTCTCCTTTTCCACAGTTTCAAGCTCGTACTTTGTGGCCCAACTGAGCTTGAGCCTCTCACTCTTTCATGATGTACTGATATATTGTCATTCTGATGTTTGAAAACAGTTGGGGATATAGCTCAGTGGTAGAGCATTTGACTGCAGATCAAGAGGTCCCTGGTTCAAATCCTGGTGTCCCCTAAACCTATTTTGGTTTTGGTGTTTGTAGCTGGCATCTTTCATAAAGTCCCTATGGATCACCATTGACAGAGTCAGTGTTCAGTTGGATCTTATACTTTATTAGCATTACAGTGTCACTGCTCAAAACCTGGGAATAAATGCATTTTTACACAGGGCGTGGGAACTTTCTGAAACATCATTGATTTATTTTGGAATCCGGCTCTTCCTTTCACAGCTTCAAGCAAAGAGAATCACTATGAAAACAATTGAAAACTTTGTTATACAGTTTGGTGCTTCCTTGTAGCGCACTAAAGAAATGGCATAGTATACTCGGCAGCGCTGCAGTCAATCTATTTCTCATTTAACCTGTGTCCTCAGTCTTACATATATTCCTCCTCTCCTCTGTGCATACAAAATATGTGTTTGTTTAAAGCACTTCATTCTTGTGCAACGTAGAAACTATTTAATTTCTCCTTAAAACCTCTGCCTACGTGCAAAATGTATGAACCCTCGTTGCAGATGAAAAAAGGCTGGCTCGAAGACTCAGGCCATTTTCGAACACAAAATGGCCTTTTCTGATATATTAAATTGATGGTACTTGAAAGGGACGTTTGGGTGTACCTTCCAAATACCAAATTGCAGTGGTATGTAGAAATGTTTTTCGTCCATCATTTGGCCCAAAACAATCCTACTTCACCACCATCTCGGTGATTGTGGTAACCAATCCGCGAAAGGATAAGGCGTCCCGTAAAAACCTCTTCCCCTATGAGAATGTTTCAAAACAAGCATTTTATGTACAGGCATTGGTCCTATGGACCACTGCCTGTTCAAATAAAATAACAATGAAACATATAAATATTTTTTTTAAACGATCCCGTTTTCCTTCAATAAATAATATTAAGAACTACTTCTCCTGTTCCACAGTTTCAAGCTTGTACTTTCCGGCCCAACTGAGCATGATGCTCACACTCTTTCATGAGGTACTGATATATTTTCATTCCGACTCTCACAAACAGGTGGGGATATAGCTCAGTGGTAGAGCATTTGACTGCAGATCAAGAGGTCCCTGGTTCAAATCCAGGTGTCCCCTTGGCCTGTTTTGGTTCTTGTGTTTGTAGCTGGGACTTTTCATAAAACCCCTTTGGATCATCATTGACAGAGTCAGTGTTCGCTTGGATCTTACACTTTAACAGCATTACAATGTCACTGCTCAAAACCTGAGAGTAAATGCATTTTTATACAGGGCTCGGTATTCCGTATGGGAAATGTCTGAAAAAGCATTGATTTATTTTGGAATCTGGCTCTTCCTTTCACAGCACCAAACAAAGGGAATGGACTATGAAAGCAATTGGCAACTTTGTTTTACAGTTTAGTGCTTCCTTCAATCGCACTACAGAAATTGCATAGAAAAGTGGGCAGCAATGCAGTCAATCTATTCCTCATTTAACCTGTGTCCTCAGTCTTACATGTATTCCACCTCTTCTCTGTGCATACAAAGTATGTGTTTGTTTGAAGCACTTCATTTTTGTGCAATGCATAATCTATTTACTTTCTACTAAAATACGCTGCCCACGTACAAGATGTACGAACCCTAGTTGCAGGTGCAAGCAGGCTGGTCTGAGAAACCAGGCCATTTGCGAACACAAAATAGCTTTTTCTGATGTATTAAATCGAAGGTACATGAAAGGGGTGTTTGGATGCACCTTCAAATACCAAATTGTAGTGGTATGCAGAAATGTTTTTTCACCGTAATTTGGCCCAAAACAATCATACTTCACCACCATATCAGTGATTGTGGTAATCAATCCACAAAGATAAGTAGTCTCGTAAAAACCTCTTCCCCTTTGAGAATGTTTCAAAACAAACATTTTAATTACAGATATTGGTCCTATGGACCACTGCCTATTCAAATAAAATAACAATTAAACATATACATTTTGTTTTTTAAATGATCCTGTTTTCCTTTAATTAATAATATTAAGAACTACTTCTCCTTTTCCACAGTTTCAAGCTCGTACTTTGTGGCCCAACTGAGCTTGAGCCTCTCACTCTTTCATGATGTACTGATATATTGTCATTCTGATCTTTGAAAACAGTTGGGGATATAGCTCAGTGGTAGAGCATTTGACTGCAGATCAAGAGGGTCCTGGTTCAAATCCGGGTGTCCCCTAAACCTATTTTGGTTTTGGTGTTTGTAGCTGGGATCTTTCATAAAGTCCCTATGGATCACCATTGACAGAGTCAGTGTTCAGTTGGATCTTATACTTTATTAGCATTACAGTGTCACTGCTCAAAACCTGGGAATAAATGCATTTTTACACAGGGCGTGGGAACTTTCTGAAACATCATTGATTTATTTTGGAATCCAGCTCTTCCTTTCACAGCTTCAAGCAAAGAGAATCACTATGAAAACAATTGAAAACTTTGTTATACAGTTTGGTGCTTCCTTGTAGCGCACTAAAGAAATGGCATAGTATACTCGGCAGCGCTGCAGTCAATCTATTTCTCATTTAACATGTGTCCTCAGTCTTACATATATTCCTCCTCTCCTCTGTGCATACAAAATATGTGTTTGTTTAAAGCACTTCATTCTTGTGCAACGTAGAAACTATTTAATTTCTCCTTAAAACCTCTGCCTTCGTGCAAAATGTATGAACCCTCGTTGCAGATAAAAAAAGGCTGGCTCGAAGACTCAGGCCATTTTCGAACACAAAATGGCCTTTTCTGATATATTAAATTGATGGTACTTGAAAGGGACGTTTGGGTGTACCTTCCAAATACCAAATTGCAGTGGTATGTAGAAATGTTTTTGGTCCATCATTTGGCCCAAAACAATCATACTTCACCACCATCTCGGTGATTGTGGTAACCAATCCGCGAAAGGATAAGGCGTCCCGTATAAACCTCTTCCCCTTTGAGAATGTTTCAAAACAAGCATTTTATGTACAGGCATTGGTCCTATGGACCACTGCCTGTTCAAATAAAATAACAATGAAACATATAAATATTTTTTTTAAACGATCCCGTTTTCCTTCAATAAATAATATTAAGAACTACTTCTCCTGTTCCACAGTTTCAAGCTTGTACTTTCCGGCCCAACTGAGCATGATGCTCACACTCTTTCATGAGGTACTGATATATTTTCATTCCGACTCTCACAAACAGGTGGGGATATAGCTCAGTGGTAGAGCATTTGACTGCAGATCAAGAGGTCCCTGGTTCAAATCCAGGTGTCCCCTTGGCCTGTTTTGGTTCTTGTGTTTGTAGCTGGGACTTTCCATAAAACCCCTTTGGATCATCATTGACAGAGTCAGTGTTCGCTTGGATCTTACACTTTAACAGCATTACAATGTCACTGCTCAAAACCTGAGAGTAAATGCATTTTTATACAGGGCTCGGTATTCCGTATGGGAAATGTCTGAAAAAGCATTGATTTATTTTGGAATCTGGCTCTTCCTTTCACAGCACCAAACAAAGGGAATGGACTATGAAAGCAATTGGCAACTTTGTTTTACAGTTTAGTGCTTCCTTCAATCGCACTACAGAAATTGCATAGAAAAGTGGGCAGCAATGCAGTCAATCTATTCCTCATTTAACCTGTGTCCTCAGTCTTACATGTATTCCACCTCTCCTCTGTGCATACAAAGTATGTGTTTGTTTGAAGCACTTCATTTTTGTGCAATGCATAATCTATTTACTTTCTACTAAAATACGCTGCCCACGTACAAGATGTACGAACCCTAGTTGCAGGTGCAAGCAGGCTGGTCTGAGAAACCAGGCCATTTGCGAACACAAAATAGCTTTTTCTGATGTATTAAATCGAAGGTACATGAAAGGGGTGTTTGGATGTACCTTCAAATACCAAATTGTAGTGGTATGTAGAAATGTTTTTTCACCGTAATTTGGCCCAAAACAATCATACTTCACCACCATATCAGTGATTGTGGTAATCAATCCACAAAGATAAGTAGTCTCGTAAAAACCTCTTCCCCTTTGAGAATGTTTCAAAACAAACATTTTAATTACAGATATTGGTCCTATGGACCACTGCCTATTCAAATAAAATAACAATTAAACATATACATTTTGTTTTTTAAATGATCCTGTTTTCCTTTAATTAATAATATTAAGAACTACTTCTCCTTTTCCACAGTTTCAAGCTCGTACTTTGTGGCCCAACTGAGCTTGAGCCTCTCACTCTTTCATGATGTACTGATATATTGTCATTCTGATCTTTGAAAACAGTTGGGGATATAGCTCAGTGGTAGAGCATTTGACTGCAGATCAAGAGGTCCCTGGTTCAAATCCGGGTGTCCCCTAAACCTATTTTGGTTTTGGTGTTTGTAGCTGGGATCTTTCATAAAGTCCCTATGGATCACCATTGACAGAGTCAGTGTTCAGTTGGATCTTATACTTTATTAGCATTACAGTGTCACTGCTCAAAACCTGGGAATAAATGCATTTTTACACAGGGCGTGGGAACTTTCTGAAACATCATTGATTTATTTTGGAATCCGGCTCTTCCTTTCACAGCTTCAAGCAAAGAGAATCACTATGAAAACAATTGAAAACTTTGTTATACAGTTTGGTGCTTCCTTGTAGCGCACTAAAGAAATGGCATAGTATATTTGGCAGCGCTGCAGTCAATCTATTTCTCATTTAACCTGTGTCCTCAGTCTTACATATATTCCTCCTCTCCTCTGTGCATACAAAATATGTGTTTGTTTAAAGCACTTCATTCTTGTGCAACGTAGAAACTATTTAATTTCTCCTTAAAACCTCTGCCTACGTGCAAAATGTATGAACCCTCGTTGCAGATGAAAAAAGGCTGGCTCGAAGACTCAGGCCATTTTCGAACACAAAATGGCCTTTTCTGATATATTAAATTGATGGTACTTGAAAGGGACGTTTGGGTGTACCTTCCAAATACCAAATTGCAGTGGTATGTAGAAATGTTTTTCGTCCATCATTTGGCCCAAAACAATCATACTTCACCACCATCTCGGTGATTGTGGTAACCAATCCGCGAAAGGATAAGGCGTCCCGTAAAAACCTCTTCCCCTTTGAGAATGTTTCAAAACAAGCATTTTATGTACAGGCATTGGTCCTATGGACCACTGCCTGTTCAAATAAAATAACAATGAAACATATAAATATTTTTTTTAAACGATCCCGTTTTCCTTCAATAAATAATATTAAGAACTACTTCTCCTGTTCCACAGTTTCAAGCTTGTACTTTCCGGCCCAACTGAGCATGATGCTCACACTCTTTCATGAGGTACTGATATATTTTCATTCCGACTCTCACAAACAGGTGGGGATATAGCTCAGTGGTAGATCATTTGACTGCAGATCAAGAGGTCCCTGGTTCAAATCCAGGTGTCCCCTTGGCCTGTTTTGGTTCTTGTGTTTGTAGCTGGGACTTTTCATAAAACCCCTTTGGATCATCATTGACAGAGTCAGTGTTCGCTTGGATCTTACACTTTAACAGCATTACAATGTCACTGCTCAAAACCTGAGAGCAAATGCATTTTTATACAGGGCTCGGTATTCCGTATGGGAAATGTCTGAAAAAGCATTGATTTATTTTGGAATCTGGCTCTTCCTTTCACAGCACCAAACAAAGGGAATAGACTATGAAAGCAATTGGCAACTTTGTTTTACAGTTTAGTGCTTCCTTCAATCGCACTACAGAAATTGGATAGAAAAGTGGGCAGCAATGCAGTCAATCTATTCCTCATTTAACCTGTGTCCTCAGTCTTACATGTATTCCACCTCTTCTCTGTGCATACAAAGTATGTGTTTGTTTGAAGCACTTCATTTTTGTGCAATGCATAATCTATTTACTTTCTACTAAAATACGCTGCCCACGTACAAGATGTACGAACCCTAGTTGCAGGTGCAAGCAGGCTGGTCTGAGAAACCAGGCCATTTGCGAACACAAAATAGCTTTTTCTGATGTATTAAATCGAAGGTACATGAAAGGGGTGTTTGGTTGTACCTTCAAATACCAAATTGTAGTGGTATGCAGAAATGTTTTTTCACCGTAATTTGGCCTAAAACAATCATACTTCACCACCATATCAGTGATTGTGGTAATCAATCCACAAAGATAAGTAGTCTCGTAAAAACCTCTTCCCCTTTGAGAATGTTTCAAAACAAACATTTTAATTACAGATATTGGTCCTATGGACCACTGCCTATTCAAATAAAATAACAATTAAACATATACATTTTGTTTTTTAAATGATCCTGTTGTCCTTTAATTAATAATATTAAGAACTACTTCTCCTTTTCCACAGTTTCAAGCTCGTACTTTGTGGCCCAACTGAGCTTGAGCCTCTCACTCTTTCATGATGTACTGATATATTGTCATTCTGATCTTTGAAAACAGTTGGGGATATAGCTCAGTGGTAGAGCATTTGACTGCAGATCAAGAGGTCCCTGGTTCAAATCCGGGTGTCCCCTAAACCTATTTTGGTTTTGGTGTTTGTAGCTGGGATCTTTCATAAAGTCCCTATGGATCACCATTGACAGAGTCAGTGTTCAGTTGGATCTTATACTTTATTAGCATTACAGTGTCACTGCTCAAAACCTGGGAATAAATGCATTTTTACACAGGGCGTGGGAACTTTCTGAAACATCATTGATTTATTTTGGAATCCGGCTCTTCCTTTCACAGCTTCAAGCAAAGAGAATCACTATGAAAACAATTGAAAACTTTGTTATACAGTTTGGTGCTTCCTTGTAGCGCACTAAAGAAATGGCATAGTATACTCGGCAGCGCTGCAGTCAATCTATTTCTCATTTAACCTGTGTCCTCAGTCTTACATATATTCCTCCTCTCCTCTGTGCATACAAAATATGTGTTTGTTTAAAGCACTTCATTCTTGTGCAACGTAGAAACTATTTAATTTCTCCTTAAAACCTCTGCCTACGTGCAAAATGTATGAACCCTCGTTGCAGATGAAAAAAGGCTGGCTCGAAGACTCAGGCCATTTTCGAACACAAAATGGCCTTTTCTGATATATTAAATTGATGGTACTTGAAAGGGACGTTTGGGTGTACCTTCCAAATACCAAATTGCAGTGGTATGTAGAAATGTTTTTCGTCCATCATTTGGCCCAAAACAATCATACTTCACCACCATCTCGGTGATTGTGGTAACCAATCCGCGAAAGGATAAGGCGTCCCGTAAAAACCTCTTCCCCTTTGAGAATGTTTCAAAACAAGCATTTTATGTACAGGCATTGGTCCTATGGACCACTGCCTGTTCAAATAAAATAACAATGAAACATATAAATATTTTTTTTAAACGATCCCGTTTTCCTTCAATAAATAATATTAAGAACTACTTCTCCTGTTCCACAGTTTCAAGCTTGTACTTTCCGGCCCAACTGAGCATGATGCTCACACTCTTTCATGAGGTACTGATATATTTTCATTCCGACTCTCACAAACAGGTGGGGATATAGCTCAGTGGTAGAGCATTTGACTGCAGATCAAGAGGTCCCTGGTTCAAATCCAGGTGTCCCCTTGGCCTGTTTTGGTTCTTGTGTTTGTAGCTGGGACTTTCCATAAAACCCCTTTGGATCATCATTGACAGAGTCAGTGTTCGCTTGGATCTTACACTTTAACAGCATTACAATGTCACTGCTCAAAACCTGAGAGTAAATGCATTTTTATACAGGGCTCGGTATTCCGTATGGGAAATGTCTGAAAAAGCATTGATTTATTTTGGAATCTGGCTCTTCCTTTCACAGCACCAAACAAAGGGAATGGACTATGAAAGCAATTGGCAACTTTGTTTTACAGTTTAGTGCTTCCTTCAATCGCACTACAGAAATTGCATAGAAAAGTGGGCAGCAATGCAGTCAATCTATTCCTCATTTAACCTGTGTCCTCAGTCTTACATGTATTCCACCTCTCCTCTGTGCATACAAAGTATGTGTTTGTTTGAAGCACTTCATTTTTGTGCAATGCATAATCTATTTACTTTCTACTAAAATACGCTGCCCACGTACAAGATGTACGAACCCTAGTTGCAGGTGCAAGCAGGCTGGTCTGAGAAACCAGGCCATTTGCGAACACAAAATAGCTTTTTCTGATGTATTAAATCGAAGGTACATGAAAGGGGTGTTTGGATGTACCTTCAAATACCAAATTGTAGTGGTATGCAGAAATGTTTTTTCACCGTAATTTGGCCCAAAACAATCATACTTCACCACCATATCAGTGATTGTGGTAATCAATCCACAAAGATAAGTAGTCTCGTAAAAACCTCGTCCCCTTTGAGAATGTTTCAAAACAAACATTTTAATTACAGATATTGGTCCTATGGACCACTGCCTATTCAAATAAAATAACAATTAAACATATACATTTTGTTTTTTAAATGATCCTGTTTTCCTTTAATTAATAATATTAAGAACTACTTCTCCTTTTCCACAGTTTCAAGCTCGTACTTTGTGGCCCAACTGAGCTTGAGCCTCTCACTCTTTCATGATGTACTGATATATTGTCATTCTGATCTTTGAAAACAGTTGGGGATATAGCTCAGTGGTAGAGCATTTGACTGCAGATCAAGAGGTCCCTGGTTCAAATCTGGGTGTCCCCTAAACCTATTTTGGTTTTGGTGTTTGTAGCTGGGATCTTTCATAAAGTCCCTATGGATCACCATTGACAGAGTCAGTGTTCAGTTGGATCTTATACTTTATTAGCATTACAGTGTCACTGCTCAAAACCTGGGAATAAATGCATTTTTACACAGGGCGTGGGAACTTTCTGAAACATCATTGATTTATTTTGGAATCCGGCTCTTCCTTTCACAGCTTCAAGCAAAGAGAATCACTATGAAAACAATTGAAAACTTTGTTATACAGTTTGGTGCTTCCTTGTAGCGCACTAAAGAAATGGCATAGTATACTCGGCAGCGCTGCAGTCAATCTATTTCTCATTTAACCTGTGTCCTCAGTCTTACATATATTCCTCCTCTCCTCTGTGCATACAAAATATGTGTTTGTTTAAAGCACTTCATTCTTGTGCAACGTAGAAACTATTTAATTTCTCCTTAAAACCTCTGCCTACGTGCAAAATGTATGAACCCTCGTTGCAGATGAAAAAAGGCTGGCTCGAAGACTCAGGCCATTTTCGAACACAAAATGGCCTTTTCTGATATATTAAATTGATGGTACTTGAAAGGGACGTTTGGGTGTACCTTCCAAATACCAAATTGCAGTGGTATGTAGAAATTTTTTTCGTCCATCATTTGGCCCAAAACAATCATACTTCACCACCATCTCGGTGATTGTGGTAACCAATCCGCGAAAGGATAAGGCGTCCCGTAAAAACCTCTTCCCCTTTGAGAATGTTTCAAAACAAGCATTTTATGTACAGGCATTGGTCCTATGGACCACTGCCTGTTCAAATAAAATAACAATGAAACATATAAATATTTTTTTTAAACGATCCCGTTTTCCTTCAATAAATAATATTAAGAACTACTTCTCCTGTTCCACAGTTTCAAGCTTGTACTTTCCGGCCCAACTGAGCATGATGCTCACACTCTTTCATGAGGTACTGATATATTTTCATTCCGACTCTCACAAACAGGTGGGGATATAGCTCAGTGGTAGATCATTTGACTGCAGATCAAGAGGTCCCTGGTTCAAATCCAGGTGTCCCCTTGGCCTGTTTTGGTTCTTGTGTTTGTAGCTGGGACTTTTCATAAAACCCATTTGGATCATCATTGACAGAGTCAGTGTTCGCTTGGATCTTACACTTTAACAGCATTACAATGTCACTGCTCAAAACCTGAGAGTAAATGCATTTTTATACAGGGCTCGGTATTCCGTATGGGAAATGTCTGAAAAAGCATTGATTTATTTTGGAATCTGGCTCTTCCTTTCACAGCACCAAACAAAGGGAATAGACTATGAAAGCAATTGGCAACTTTGTTTTACAGTTTAGTGCTTCCTTCAATCGCACTACAGAAATTGCATAGAAAAGTGGGCAGCAATGCAGTCAATCTATTCCTCATTTAACCTGTGTCCTCAGTCTTACATGTATTCCACCTCTCCTCTGTGCATACAAAGTATGTGTTTGTTTGAAGCACTTCATTTTTGTGCAATGCATAATCTATTTACTTTCTACTAAAATACGCTGCCCACGTACAAGATGTACGAACCCTAGTTGCAGGTGCAAGCAGGCTGGTCTGAGAAACCAGGCCATTTGCGAACACAAAATAGCTTTTTCTGATGTATTAAATCGAAGGTACATGAAAGGGGTGTTTGGTTGTACCTTCAAATACCAAATTGTAGTGGTATGCAGAAATGTTTTTTCACCGTAATTTGGCCTAAAACAATCATACTTCACCACCATATCAGTGATTGTGGTAATCAATCCACAAAGATAAGTAGTCTCGTAAAAACCTCTTCCCCTTTGAGAATGTTTCAAAACAAACATTTTAATTACAGATATTGGTCCTATGGACCACTGCCTATTCAAATAAAATAACAATTAAACATATACATTTTGTTTTTTAAATGATCCTGTTTTCCTTTAATTAATAATATTAAGAACTACTTCTCCTTTTCCACAGTTTCAAGCTCGTACTTTGTGGCCCAACTGAGCTTGAGCCTCTCACTCTTTCATGATGTACTGATATATTGTCATTCTGATCTTTGAAAACAGTTGGGGATATAGCTCAGTGGTAGAGCATTTGACTGCAGATCAAGAGGTCCCTGGTTCAAATCCGGGTGTCCCCTAAACCTATTTTGGTTTTGGTGTTTGTAGCTGGGATCTTTCATAAAGTCCCTATGGATCACCATTGACAGAGTCAGTGTTCAGTTGGATCTTATACTTTATTAGCATTACAGTGTCACTGCTCAAAACCTGGGAATAAATGCATTTTTACACAGGACGTGGGAACTTTCTGAAACATCATTGATTTATTTTGGAATCCGGCTCTTCCTTTCACAGCTTCAAGCAAAGAGAATCACTATGAAAACAATTGAAAACTTTGTTATACAGTTTGGTGCTTCCTTGTAGCGCACTAAAGAAATGGCATAGTATACTCGGCAGCGCTGCAGTCAATCTATTTCTCATTTAACCTGTGTCCTCAGTCTTACATATATTCCTCCTCTCCTCTGTGCATACAAAATATGTGTTTGTTTAAAGCACTTCATTCTTGTGCAACGTAGAAACTATTTAATTTCTCCTTAAAACCTCTGCCTACGTGCAAAATGTATGAACCCTCGTTGCAGATGAAAAAAGGCTGGCTCGAAGACTCAGGCCATTTTCGAACACAAAATGGCCTTTTCTGATATATTAAATTGATGGTACTTGAAAGGGACGTTTGGGTGTACCTTCCAAATACCAAATTGCAGTGGTATGTAGAAATGTTTTTCGTCCATCATTTGGCCCAAAACAATCATACTTCACCACCATCTCGGTGATTGTGGTAACCAATCCGCGAAAGGATAAGGCGTCCCGTAAAAACCTCTTCCCCTTTGAGAATGTTTCAAAACAAGCATTTTATGTACAGGCATTGGTCCTATGGACCACTGCCTGTTCAAATAAAATAACAATGAAACATATAAATATTTTTTTTAAACGATCCCGTTTTCCTTCAATAAATAATATTAAGAACTACTTCTCCTGTTCCACAGTTTCAAGCTTGTACTTTCCGGCCCAACTGAGCATGATGCTCACACTCTTTCATGAGGTACTGATATATTTTCATTCCGACTCTCACAAACAGGTGGGGATATAGCTCAGTGGTAGAGCATTTGACTGCAGATCAAGAGGTCCCTGGTTCAAATCCAGGTGTCCCCTTGGCCTGTTTTGGTTCTTGTGTTTGTAGCTGGGACTTTTCATAAAACCCCTTTGGATCATCATTGACAGAGTCAGTGTTCGCTTGGATCTTACACTTTAACAGCATTACAATGTCACTGCTCAAAACCTGAGAGTAAATGCATTTTTATACAGGGCTCGGTATTCCGTATGGGAAATGTCTGAAAAAGCATTGATTTATTTTGGAATCTGGCTCTTCCTTTCACAGCACCAAACAAAGGGAATGGACTATGAAAGCAATTGGCAACTTTGTTTTACAGTTTAGTGCTTCCTTCAATCGCACTACAGAAATTGCATAGAAAAGTGGGCAGCAATGCAGTCAATCTATTCCTCATTTAACCTGTGTCCTCAGTCTTACATGTATTCCACCTCTTCTCTGTGCATACAAAGTATGTGTTTGTTTGAAGCACTTCATTTTTGTGCAATGCATAATCTATTTACTTTCTACTAAAAAACGCTGCCCACGTACAAGATGTACGAACCCTAGTTGCAGGTGCAAGCAGGCTGGTCTGAGAAACCAGGCCATTTGCGAACACAAAATAGCTTTTTCTGATGTATTAAATCGAAGGTACATGAAAGGGGTGTTTGGTTGTACCTTCAAATACCAAATTGTAGTGGTATGCAGAAATGTTTTTTCACCGTAATTTGGCCCAAAACAATCATACTTCACCACCATATCAGTGATTGTGGTAATCAATCCACAAAGATAAGTAGTCTCGTAAAAACCTCTTCCCCTTTGAGAATGTTTCAAAACAAACATTTTAATTAGAGATATTGGTCCTATGGACCACTGCCTATTCAAATAAAATAACAATTAAACATATACATTTTGTTTTTTAAATGATCCTGTTTTCCTTTAATTAATAATATTAAGAACTACTTCTCCTTTTCCACAGTTTCAAGCTCGTACTTTGTGGCCCAACTGAGCTTGAGCCTCTCACTCTTTCATGATGTACTGATATATTGTCATTCTGATCTTTGAAAACAGTTGGGGATATAGCTCAGTGGTAGAGCATTTGACTGCAGATCAAGAGGTCCCTGGTTCAAATCCGGGTGTCCCCTAAACCTATTTTGGTTTTGGTGTTTGTAGCTGGGATCTTTCATAAAGTCCCTATGGATCACCATTGACAGAGTCAGTGTTCAGTTGGATCTTATACTTTATTAGCATTACAGTGTCACTGCTCAAAACCTGGGAATAAATGCATTTTTACACAGGACGTGGGAACTTTCTGAAACATCATTGATTTATTTTGGAATCCGGCTCTTCCTTTCACAGCTTCAAGCAAAGAGAATCACTATGAAAACAATTGAAAACTTTGTTATACAGTTTGGTGCTTCCTTGTAGCGCACTAAAGAAATGGCATAGTATACTCGGCAGCGCTGCAGTCAATCTATTTCTCATTTAACCTGTGTCCTCAGTCTTACATATATTCCTCCTCTCCTCTGTGCATACAAAATATGTGTTTGTTTAAAGCACTTCATTCTTGTGCAACGTAGAAACTATTTAATTTCTCCTTAAAACCTCTGCCTACGTGCAAAATGTATGAACCCTCGTTGCAGATGAAAAAAGGCTGGCTCGAAGACTCAGGCCATTTCCGAACACAAAATGGCCTTTTCTGATATATTAAATTGATGGTACTTGAAAGGGACGTTTGGGTGTACCTTCCAAATACCAAATTGCAGTGGTATGTAGAAATGTTTTTCGTCCATCATTTGGCCCAAAACAATCATACTTCACCACCATCTCGGTGATTGTGGTAACCAATCCGCGAAAGGATAAGGCGTCCCGTAAAAACCTCTTCCCCTTTGAGAATGTTTCAAAACAAGCATTTTATGTACAGGCATTGGTCCTATGGACCACTGCCTGTTCAAATAAAATAACAATGAAACATATAAATATATTTTTTAAACGATCCCGTTTTCCTTCAATAAATAATATTAAGAACTACTTCTCCTGTTCCACAGTTTCAAGCTTGTATTTTCCGGCCCAACTGAGCATGATGCTCACACTCTTTCATGAGGTACTGATATATTTTCATTCCGACTCTCACAAACAGGTGGGGATATAGCTCAGTGGTAGAGCATTTGACTGCAGATCAAGAGGTCCCTGGTTCAAATCCAGGTGTCCCCTTGGCCTGTTTTGGTTCTTGTGTTTGTAGCTGGGACTTTTCATAAAACCCCTTTGGATCATCATTGACAGAGTCAGTGTTCGCTTGGATCTTACACTTTAACAGCATTACAATGTCACTGCTCAAAACCTGAGAGTAAATGCATTTTTATACAGGGCTCGGTATTCCGTATGGGAAATGTCTGAAAAAGCATTGATTTATTTTGGAATCTGGCTCTTCCTTTCACAGCACCAAACAAAGGGAATGGACTATGAAAGCAATTGGCAACTTTGTTTTACAGTTTAGTGCTTCCTTCAATCGCACTACAGAAATTGCATAGAAAAGTGGGCAGCAATGCAGTCAATCTATTCCTCATTTAACCTGTGTCCTCAGTCTTACATGTATTCCACCTCTTCTCTGTGCATACAAAGTATGTGTTTGTTTGAAGCACTTCATTTTTGTGCAATGCATAATCTATTTACTTTCTACTAAAATACGCTGCCCACGTACAAGATGTACGAACCCTAGTTGCAGGTGCAAGCAGGCTGGTCTGAGAAACCAGGCCATTTGCGAACACAAAATAGCTTTTTCTGATGTATTAAATCGAAGGTACATGAAAGGGGTGTTTGGTTGTACCTTCAAATACCAAATTGTAGTGGTATGCAGAAATGTTTTTTCACCGTAATTTGGCCCAAAACAATCATACTTCACCACCATATCAGTGATTGTGGTAATCAATCCACAAAGATAAGTAGTCTCGTAAAAACCTGTTCCTCTTTGAGAATGTTTCAAAACAAACATTTTAATTACAGATATTGGTCCTATGGACCACTGCCTATTCAAATAAAATAACAATTAAACATATACATTTTGTTTTTTAAATGATCCTGTTTTCCTTTAATTAATAATATTAAGAACTACTTCTCCTTTTCCACAGTTTCAAGCTCGTACTTTGTGGCCCAACTGAGCTTGAGCCTCTCACTCTTTCATGATGTACTGTTATATTGTCATTCTGATCTTTGAAACCAGTTGGGGATATAGCTCAGTGGTAGAGCATTTGACTGCAGATCAAGAGGTCCCTGGTTCAAATCCGGGTGTTCCCTAAACCTATTTTGGTTCTGGTGTTTGTAGCTAGGATCTTTCATAAAGTCCCTTTGGATCACCATTGACAGAGTCAGTGTTCAGTTGGATCTTATACTTTATTAGCATTACAGTGTCACTGCTCAAAACCTGGGAATAAATGCATTTTTACACAGGGCGTGGGAACTTTCTGAAACATCATTGATTTATTTTGGAATCCGGCTCTTCCTTTCACAGCTTCAAACAAAGAGAATGACTATGAAAACAATTGAAAACTTTGATATACAGTTTGGTGCTTCCTTGTAGCGCACTAAAGAAATGGCATAGTATACTCGGCAGCGCTGCAGTCAATCTATTTCTCATTTAACATGTGTCCTCAGTCTTACATATATTCCTCCTCTCCTCTGTGCATACAAAATATGTGTTTGTTTAAAGCACTTCATTCTTGTGCAACGTAGAAACTATTTAATTTCTCCTTAAAACCTCTGCCTACGTGCAAAATGTATGAACCCTCGTTGCAGATGAAAAAAGGCTGGCTCGAAGACTCAGGCCATTTTCGAACACAAAATGGCCTTTTCTGATATATTAAATTGATGGTACTTGAAAGGGACGTTTGGGTGTACCTTCCAAATACCAAATTGCAGTGGTATGTAGAAATGTTTTTCGTCCATCATTTGGCCCAAAACAATCATACTTCACCACCATCTCGGTGATTGTGGTAACCAATCCGCGAAAGGATAAGGCGTCCCGTAAAAACCTCTTCCCCTTTGAGAATGTTTCAAAACAAGCATTTTATGTACAGGCATTGGTCCTATGGACCACTGCCTGTTCAAATAAAATAACAATGAAACATATAAATATATTTTTTAAACGATCCCGTTTTCCTTCAATAAATAATATTAAGAACTACTTCTCCTGTTCCACAGTTTCAAGCTTGTACTTTCCGGCCCAACTGAGCATGATGCTCACACTCTTTCATGAGGTACTGATATATTTTCATTCCAACTCGCACAAACAGGTGGGGGTATAGCTCAGTGGTAGAGCATTTGACTGCAGATCAAGAGGTCCCTGGTTCAAATCCAGGTGTCCCCTTGGCCTGTTTTGGTTCTTGTGTTTGTAGCTGGGACTTTTCATAAAACCCCTTTGGATCATCATTGACAGAGTCAGTGTTCGCTTGGATCTTACACTTTAACAGCATTACAATGTCACTGCTCAAAACCTGAGAGTAAATGCATTTTTATACAGGGCTCGGTATTCCGTATGGGAAATGTCTGAAAAAGCATTGATTTATTTTGGAATCTGGCTCTTCCTTTCACAGCACCAAACAAAGGGAATGGACTATGAAAGCAATTGGCAACTTTGTTTTACAGTTTAGTGCTTCCTTCAATCGCACTACAGAAATTGCATAGAAAAGTGGGCAGCAATGCAGTCAATCTATTCCTCATTTAACCTGTGTCCTCAGTCTTACATGTATTCCACCTCTTCTCTGTGCATACAAAGTATGTGTTTGTTTGAAGCACTTCATTTTTGTGCAATGCATAATCTATTTACTTTCTACTAAAAAACGCTGCCCACGTACAAGATGTACGAACCCTAGTTGCAGGTGCAAGCAGGCTGGTCTGAGAAACCAGGCCATTTGCGAACACAAAATAGCTTTTTCTGATGTATTAAATCGAAGGTACATGAAAGGGGTGTTTGGTTGTACCTTCAAATACCAAATTGTAGTGGTATGCAGAAATGTTTTTTCACCGTAATTTGGCCCAAAACAATCATACTTCACCACCATATCAGTGATTGTGGTAATCAATCCACAAAGATAAGTAGTCTCGTAAAAACCTCTTCCCCTTTGAGAATGTTTCAAAACAAACATTTTAATTACAGATATTGGTCCTATGGACCACTGCCTATTCAAATAAAATAACAATTAAACATATACATTTTGTTTTTTAAATGATCCTGTTTTCCTTTAATTAATAATATTAAGAACTACTTCTCCTTTTCCACAGTTTCAAGCTCGTACTTTGTGGCCCAACTGAGCTTGAGCCTCTCACTCTTTCATGATGTACTGATATATTGTCATTCTGATCTTTGAAAACAGTTGGGGATATAGCTCAGTGGTAGAGCCTTTGACTGCAGATCAAGAGGTCCCTGGTTCAAATCCGGGTGTCCCCTAAACCTATTTTGGTTTTGGTGTTTGTTGCTGGGATCTTTCATAAAGTCCCTATGGATCACCATTGACAGAGTCAGTGTTCAGTTGGATCTTATACTTTATTAGCATTACAGTGTCACTGCTCAAAACCTGGGAATAAATGCATTTTTACACAGGGCGTGGGAACTTTCTGAAACATCATTGATTTATTTTGGAATCCGGCTCTTCCTTTCACAGCTTCAAGCAAAGAGAATCACTATGAAAACAATTGAAAACTTTGTTATCCAGTTTGGTGCTTCCTTGTAGCGCACTAAAGAAATGGCATAGTATACTCGGCAGCGCTGCAGTCAATCTATTTCTCATTTAACCTGTGTCCTCAGTCTTACATATATTCCTCCTCTCCTCTGTTCATACAAAATATGTGTTTGTTTAAAGCACTTCATTCTTGTGCAACGTAGAAACTATTTAATTTCTCCTTAAAACCTCTGCCTAAGTGCAAAATGTATGAACCCTCGTTGCAGATGAAAAAAGGCTGGCTCGAAGACTCAGGCCATTTTCGAACACAAAATGGTCTTTTCTGATATATTAAATTGATGGTACTTGAAAGGGACGTTTGGGTGTACCTTCCAAATACCAAATTGCAGTGGTATGTAGAAATGTTTTTCGTCCATCATTTGGCCCAAAACAATCATACTTCACCACCATCTCGGTGATTATGGTAACCAATCCGCGAAAGGATAAGGCGTCCCGTAAAAACCTCTTCCCCTTTGAGAATGTTTCAAAACAAGCATTTTATGTACAGGCATTGGTCCTATGGACCACTGCCTGTTCAAATAAAATAACAATGAAACATATAAATATTTTTTTTAAACGATCCCGTTTTCCTTCAATAAATAATATTAAGAACTACTTCTCCTGTTCCACAGTTTCAAGCTTGTACTTTCCGGCCCAACTGAGCATGATGCTCACACTCTTTC